>NC_141708.1:9024546-10249173 GCF_971803275.1 Cyanistes caeruleus | reverse complement strand
GCTTTCCCAATTATGCTGCATTTCTTTGTAGATTCAGCTGAAGGAAAACGTGCTAAATAAATGATTTGTTTCCAATTACTCAGTCAACTCTAAAAACAAATATGCACACATGTCTTTACATAGAGACTTAGCAGGCAGACCGAAATATTTGCAATTTTATGAGCTCATTGGCAAATAAAAGAGACAAATGTCTCTTCTGATCATGAGCAGGTTAGTCATCATTCCTTGTGCATAACATAGAGGGCACAGGGTTTTTCTGTACTGCAGGTAACAGAAATAAGATAAAATTTCAAGCCTATAAATATTACTCTATAAATGTTTTATTTATTTTTAAGATCAAAATGAAGACACAGCTGTCATAGTATATCTTTGCCTTCAGAGCAGTAATATATCACAGTGAAGATATTTTGATGGTGACTTTCAACAGGTGTGTGATCCTCTTTCCTGATAAGATCATGTGTCATCATCCAAGTAGCAGAGGTGAGGCTGCAAGAGAAATGAGCACACAAGGGAACATCCTGGAATATATGCACAAACATATTTGTCGTTTCATTTTGTTTTGATACTGTTTCACTCTGTTTTGGTAAACAACTTCTGTTGTCTCCTTTTCTTATTTTAGTAACAAGTCTTTTGCATGCTCTCTGTTTGTTTGGTTGTGTTGGTTTGGTTTGGTTTGGTTTGGTTTGGTTTGGTTTGGTTTGGATAGTCCCAGAGTTAGGTGCAATCCAGTGTGGTCAGGATTCTCGTGTTAAGAGTCCAGCTGAACCTGTCAACTTTCCAAATAGTCTATCCATAGTGATCCTTTCCAGCTTTACCACCATCCAGTGAATGCCTCATTTGCTGTATCTGCTGGCCTGAAAACAAGCTGCTTTTTTACAGCCCCCTCCTGGGACTGGTCCAGCTGGGCAAGGCTGTGGTGCTTGACTCATCCCCCAGAGCCACAGCAGCAGGTAGAACAATTCACATGTAAAGTATCCTGGACAGCAATGCACTGAGCCAGTCACCCACATCAGGTGAGGATATACCTTCCCAAAAAAACGGGAAAAAACATGGGATTATTGTACTGCATGCAGCTTTATGATAACAGCTGGCAGAGACACTGAATCACCGAATTTCCAACCCCACTGCTCTGTGTCTGCTCATAACTGCAGATCTCAACCACCTGTCTGCTTTTCCTGTTTGTTGAGGAAAGGGATAGATGAGGATTACAGGGATCTTGGATTTGTATTAGGTGAAATAATAATGCAATAATGTTGGGACTTCAGTCATCTCTGAACTAATCATATTTCCTCCATCTGCAAAATTATAGGGGAAATTGAAAACCTTTGAGCCTGTCGTTAGCTCAATGATGTCCTCAAAAGACTTTTGAAAATCCTGACTATGGATTTTTTGTCTCTTTTTGTTCACATACTTTGCTTCAAAAGGCAAAGTTTTACTTCCATGTTGAACCTCTGAGGTGTGAGAAATATAAACCAAAATATCCTGAAATGTCTTGCTCTTTTTCTTGTCAAGAAATAGTATGATTAATACAACTAAGCAAAAAATGAACTTTAATAACATTGCCTATTTGTTATTGTCACAGTCATCTTTGTTCCAAGGAGAGATAGAGTGCTTGTGCAGCCCTAGAGTTTACGTAATTTAACAAGTCCCTTAAGCTTACCATGCCTAAACTCATGCTTAAGCGTTTTTGTTACATGTTAATGAGTGCAGATTCAGCAATTTATCTAAGTACTCTCTAAACACTGGTTTTAGTTTTGCAGATTTCCCAGCAGGCTTACAGCCTCCTCCAACTAATTGACCTGGCTTCTGCGTCATGAAAAAGGGAGAGCAATATGCAGGGAAACATTCTTTTCCTGCAGCAGAAAAGGCCACTCTCATCTAGCAATACTTTCTGACTTGGCAAGAAAGTTCCTGGAGGTCCTCATGTTTAGAGAGCTCAAACCTGTCTGGGCTAAATCCTCTCAGCCTCTCACACATGTGTACATGTTTTTTCTTGGCCTCTCAGCTCAAAGAGAGGAGTTGAAAACCCTAGCCAACACTTTTTATGCATGTGATTTCTGACCCTGCAGGATGTGGAAGTTATTTCACCAAGAGAAATCAAATCCTAAACCCTTCCCACCAGGTGTCCTGTCCTAAAGCAAATCAACTCGGAAGTGATGCAAAATTATTTAATAATAGAACCTGGTATCATCACTGTCAAATGATGAGTAAAATAGACCTTACATCATCAACACTTTCAATTAATTCCCACTTGGATTGAGCTTGGAGAAGCTCAGAAGAAGATTAGCCATATCACACAACCCTGCTTGAAAAGCTACAGCTGCTCTGAGTCACAAAAATGTTCTGCCTGAGGCTTCCCCACCCTCTTGCTCATCCTGTGGTTGCTGCAGGGGACATGGCAAAAGGAACAAAGGTGACAGAGGAGTCTTTTACTACATCCAGTAATGGTCATTTCAGAAGGTGAAGTGGGCAATTACAGGATAACCTAAGAAGTCTCTTCTGGCCCAGGTTTCATTGATGACATTTCAGTACAAGCACAATACCCCAGTGTAAAGCAGGAGTAAGTACTTTTTTACTGAGGAGTACAGGTACTTTTGGATAGGGAAGATGCAGTTCCAGCAGCTGAAGCCTCATGAATTTATAAGGACACAAAATTGCTGGGTTTTTAACCTTTATAATGGAGAGGCAAGCCCCACAGGGTTGGGAGAAGTTTCCATTTCCATATGGAAAATCAGGAAGAATTATATACAAAAATGTATATATTTATCCAAAAAATCTAGGCTGAGATTCCTCTTCCCATCCAAACCACCATCTCCCTACACAAGAGAAGCCCTTGAGTGCAAGTACTTTCCTTTATAGAGTGACAAGGACAAAATTGCCCTGAGATGTCTAGAAGTAGTGGCAAATTTTCTTATTTCTGGGGAGCAACTAGACCAGGAAAGATGATCTTGTGATTAAAATTCCAGCCTGAGACTCTGGCTATCTCTGTTTACTACTTGCCCATTATTCACTTTTTACCTGATATCGGAAAGGCCACTTAAACTCGCTATGAGTAAGTTCACCGTCTTAAAATATGCATAACCATATTTCCTTTTCCTCTATTTTACTTATTAGAATGTACATTCTTTGGGTCATCTCCCAGTACTAAAGGGTATTTAGTCATTGCTGCAATAAAAATACATAAGAGCAATAAAACAACACTCTGAAAGACAAAAAAAAAAAATATGTATTCCTATGCTAGGAATGCATAATGTCTCCCATTATCAGTATGGCTCTAAGTCCACTGCAAATGAACCATTTGGTGGTGGCTCCTGGCTTTGCTGGAAGCTCCAAGGGCTGCTCTGACCTGAGGATTCAAGTGGACCACCTGCAGTAAGGGGACAACACTGCTGGTTTATCAGGCTCCAGCAATGATCTCACAGGCTTCAAGACAGGTCTGGTGAACTGTTTGCACACATGGAGCTAAATGCAGTATGTGTGATGCCTGTAAAGAATGTAAATGTTAAAAGGACTTGATATAAGACTGTGTACCAATCACCAGTGCCAGATATTTGAGGAACTGGTATTTCCACCTTAAGCTGTCTTTTTCTCCAGTCAGTTTGATACATTTTATGTGTGGAAAACTTGTGTACGTGTGCATATATGCATGTGTGTGTTTGTGTGTTTATACACACCAGCATTCCCCCTTCTGCAAATAAACCACACATAAAGGAAAGTCTTGGGAAAAACTGTATGAATTCCTAAGATCAAAAACAACAGGAATTTCTTGAAGTCAGTTGAGTTGGATGCAAAGTTAGGAACAGATCCAAAAGCTCTGTGAACTCAGCAGAACTGTATTGATGATGCCTTCACTCATTTACTGCAAAACTCTCCCAGAATGACCCTGCACAGGGCATTTCATTGCATATATTACATAAGAATCATCAAAACAAAGTTAGTGAAATGAGAAAAAGTTCTTAAGTATTAAACATTGACAAGAGAGTTATTTGTTACAGTAGGGGATCAAAATTAATTGGAGTAAAAATTTTACTCTATATTATGACTGAGAATTTCTCTGGACAGAGAGACTTCATGAAACCAAGGCTGAAACGTTTGGCAGCTGGGGGCAAAACCTTATCTGCTAATAAGATATGGCTTGAAAAGCATCTTACAGGGAGGGTTGATTTAAACAACAGCACTACCACCTTTAGGAAATATTGCCAGGCTACAGTGAGCTCTTTAATAAAATAGCAATACAGTAATAGAACAGTAATTGACAAAAAATAAAAGTAATTCCAGGAAAGTCCCTGGCTTTTCATTACAGTTTTGAAAATTCATCCATAGAAATACATTATTATGTAAATTCAAGTCAGCCTAGCCCCATGTATTGCTTAGGGCGAGGCACACACAAATAGTCTCCATCTTCCAGCTGATACATGGTAAATTGCTGAAGTGCAGTAAATTAATCACATGCATGAACCCTTTTTGACAAATGACCTCTCATAATTACTCCCTTTCCTAAGGAGACTTCAAGATTAGAAATTTAATCATAAGGAAAGAAATTCCAGCAAATTATTTCTTCTAGTCCCAGATGTAAAATTTTGTATCTGTGGTTATATTGAACGTAGAAAATGACTTATTGCATTAATTAGTGGAAGCTTTTTGGCCGATTCACTCTGTTGGCAATCCACGGCATGGACGGTGCCATAGGTGCAAGACACGAGGTGTGGATCAAAGCTTGCTCTGTGAATAACTACTGCTGCTGCTCAGCAGTGCCATTGACCCAGAGGATGGGAATGTGCCTGGATCCGAGCCCCTGCCAGCAGAGGTGGATCCTTCAAAGGTAACCTCGGACAGCAAGGCACTCGCTCCTTCCCACGCCACTAAGGAGCTCTCTCCCTTTTAAACCCAACCTGGAGCAATTTCCTGCACCACCAGCGGAGCCATCGCTTCAGCAGGAGCAGTTTGACCCCATTTAGTGCCTGCAGACCCAGACCTGTGTGATTTTGTCCCTGCCCACACTGGGTCAGCAGCCCAGAGCACTTCTTGCTGCTGCCATTCTCATCCCCCCACACTGTGGGGCTGCCCCAGTGCCAGCAGGGAGCTGCTGGCCAAGCCTCCCTGCCCGGGAGAGCTGCAGGCCAGAGATAAAACAGTTCCACAGCTGAAGCTGAGAGCAAGAGGAAGCTTATTCTCACCCAGGGCATGAGAAAGCTGTAAAACAGCACGATATGTGTGGGAAGGAAATGGAGCCTGACGGGCTCATATCATGAAAGCACCAAGCGTTACCCATTAAAAGGTAATTTTTTTTTTGCTATTACTTAGCGCGGTTGTGGCGTGACGATACCGCAGGGTGGGAATCCTGGGTCTGACCACACCACACAGCACAGGAGAGAGCTCCTGCTGCTCTGCATGCCTGTGTGTCAGGCTGCCTGTGAGGTAGGTCAGGGCTCTGTCAGAATACACCCACTGTTTGTTCAGCGTTCCTCTCCTCCCCTCCTGTCAGAAAGAGGGGAAAAAAGAGAAAGAGAAATGTATTTGTCCATGAGGCCTTTTTAAACAGACGAGGTAATTACCTGAGTACATCTATTATATGCAGGGCTGCTCCAATCATCACAAAGCACGGTTGCTAAACTATAATTAACTGCCAAACACCCAGCCCTGTTTAAGTCACCTTAATGCAGGGACACGGAACAAAAATTTCTATTGTCAATCCCACCGTGCAGTGTCAATGAGAGGGCAGGAGGCCAAGAGCAGGGCTTCACCCTGAAATACATATCTTCAGCTCACTGTGTCAGAAATTCTTAACACTGTCTTTTATTTTTTTTTTTTAGAACAAGTCTGCTAAAGAGAGTTACTAAACATACATCAGCAGCCCAACACGGCACTAACAGGAGCGTGCGGCAATCAACCAAATGGACCGAGAGAGAGCCGGGAGGAAGAAGTGTGGGAGAATTCCAAGTGAATTGGTGTGTTCATAAAAAATGACAAGTGGCCCAAAAGGCTCAAGGTTCCTGTTGAAGGAAAGATGGATAAGCAGTGCAAGCCCCAGGAGGGAGGGTTAAAGTGTGCTGGAGCTTGTGGAGCTACCAGGGTACAAACCCCACTCTTCATCCCCACTTCTGTGCAGGCTGGGCTGAGCACAGGCATTTCTTGAGACCAGGTGCTGTGGCCTGTTTTTATCTTTTCACATCTGCCTCCAGGGGAAGAAGATGCATCAATGGGACCTGGACATTCCCAGCAGGTCAGCAGTACTAACACCACAGCAGTGATGCCATGGCCTTTTGGGGATCCTTCTGGTGATGGAAGGAGTAGCAGGGTTGTAGTCCTCTTTCTCCACTTCTTCCCCAGGCCCCAAATACTGCAAAGACACACCCTGGAAACACGGGGTTCAACACATGCTGATGGGACAGTTTGGTCCTAGGAGTCCCTCAGCAGCCCACCACAACACCAATCATGTCACTCAGGAATAAGGGAACAGGTTTTTGTCCTGGTTTTACTCCCTTTCAGGCCTGACCAGTTCAATCTTTTAGACCTTCAGATGGTCTTTAGTTTTGTTTCTTGTGCCTCCATTTCAGTGCTCAGGGAAGGCAGGAATTCAGCAGGCTGCATCCTGTTGCCCACAGAGAGAGGGTCCAGCTGCAGCCCAGTCTGAGCCAGTCCTTCCCTACTTCTCCTCCTTTGAGGAATGGGTGCAATACCAAAGCCAGCATCCATGTGAAGTGGATAACAGGGAAGTCAGTGTCTCAAATCCCAACTTCACACAACAGTGCAAACAACAATGTCATTCTTAAGCCTTGAGCTGAGAACCTCCAAGATGTCAGAAAGTATCTCTGGGGAAAGAGAAATTGCCTGGAAAGGTAATCTAGCCCTTTCCAGAGAAGAAAGCAGTAGCAGCAAAGCCAGGTCATTACAGCTGGTTCCTTAACTGATATCCAAGAATCCAGTGACTGGGAAGAATTACAGAAGACCAGAGCAGGAGGAAAAGAAACATTTCATTTCCCTACCCCCATTCCTATGTAATTCCACAGAGCTCAACACCAATATGTCCTGACTGCCACAAGCATGGAAGGGGAATCAGGAGTCACATATTTTTTGTCAGAGTGCTAAAAGGGAAAAAATAAAGCAGAGGGTAAAGCAATATTGTTGGGTTTTTTTCTTTTTTCAGTCCTAAACTCAGTGGAAGTAAGGGGCATGCATTCAGGGAGGCCCCCAGAGACACCCCTGTCCTGCAGTTGACTTTGCCCATTGAGCAGATTGCTTAGCTGCATTTACACTGCCTGACCCACTTTCCATCTCCCTGTTTGTCGAAAAAACAAAATCACACAGAAAATCAAGCACAGTCCAGATGCTTTTGAGAGGGGCTTTGAACAGTGAATCACATAGAACGGAAACTTGAGAAAAAGAGAGGCCTCATTTTATCCAGGGAACAAAAGGGCCATAACCTAAATTAAAATTACTCCCCAGTCCTGCCCCACATCACACTGCATGACTGGTCTGATAGCAGGCTGAGAGACTGTTCTCAAGGTTCTGCCTAATGAGTGTCATAATTTGGCCTTACAAATGATTTTTCATCCAAATGAGAATGAATGGACTTGGGTTTCAAATGAGAGACAACTTACAGTCCTCTCAGGACAATCCTGTGCACATGATGCTCTGTGCACATGTAATCACATGTACTCACACATGCAACAAATCAATTTTGTTTATTTGTAACCAGACCAGAGAAATTCCAGGCAGTCCACCCCAGCAAAGTTTCTCCTTCTATCTTGCATTTGTTAACATAACACATCACGGTGTCCTATTTTCTTTTGCATTTTTAAAAGTGATAGCTCTAGAGTAATTTAATGTCCCCATTTACCATGGGTTTTATTGAATATAGAAATCAATAACAAACTGCTGGTCAATAAGGAGCTGCTTATGGAGGGGAAAAGCTTCTTGCAAGTGCTAAAAAGGAAAAAAAATAGAGAAATAATTAATATGTGTTTGACAGTGGCCACCAGGCTGTAACTAATAAAGGGAATGTATCATCTGTTAGGAGAAAGTTTTCATTTCACAGCTGCCTTGAAGACCTGGGGACATTTCTCTGGCTGTCTGCAAGAGCCAGGCACAGGTAGTTACCATCTCAGATGGATGTTTTATCCAAGCAAGCAAAAATTTCTCTTTTTTTTTTCATCTCTTTTAAAGTACTTACTGTTGGCACAGAACAGTTTCCTCCAGTCCCCAGCAAGTGAAAAACCACTTTTACATTCCTGTGAAGCAGGACACAGATCTTAATACCCTCATCATCACCACCATCATCATCTGGCTGTATCTGTTGTCTCATTATGGTGCAGACCCTGCTCCCTCACTGACACAGATCTTCCAGTTTTTTCTGCATGGCTGAAGCTGCTGACTGCAGCCTGTCACCCTGTCAGCCTGCCATGGTTCAGTGACCTTGGTCTCACCCCGCAGAGAGGCTGGCATAGGCCCAGCCCAAATCACTGCAGAAGTGATGATATGCCATCCCTACAGAGCTGGAGAGGACCCTGGTCACCAGAACAGGTTGGCTACTGCTTTGGGAACAAAGCAACAAGGACAGGAAGAAAAATGTTACAATCAGTATCCTGCAAAATCAAAGTGCCCATAAGAAAGACATCTGAACTGAAATCCCCAAATGAGTTATTAGATCTTTTAGGAACTTCCTCTATTCCCTCTGGTTTACAAATCCTGCAGTGAACTGCTCCAGATAGTCAGGGTGCCATGATCACCTCTGCTCGACCTCTCTCCTATGACCAAACAGGATCCTGGGATCCAAACAGCACTGACCTCTTACAGACCAAGTGCTGTGCACAACCTCTGTTTGTCAGATTATAATATCATCTGGTAGATGAAGACAGAAAGAGGAAAGAAGGGGATTGCAGCAGGAAATAGTGAGTCTATAAGGCAGATTTCAAATCCTTTTCCTTGACAGTCAGGCTCTGTCACCAAGGTTTTGTGGGCATGTTCCTGCTGTTATATCACTGTAAAATCAGTTTAAATGCACTTTTTACCTTCTTTTGCCCCATAAGGTTTTATTTTCTCCTTCAGTGCTATCACATTTTAGTTAGAAGTGATCACCCCACATTATCCCATTGCTCTGACCCCTCAGGTGCCTCAGCTATTAGATTAGACTGCCCCATCCATGAGGGCAAGGATATCGATATAGTCTGTACATCCATCCCAATGAACTGCTAACCACTACAAGGTCACCTTGAGGGAAGAGGCATTTAAAATGCCCAGGAAATGAAATTTAGAGGGGAATAAGACAAAGAAGAAGAGGAAGAAGAACAAAAAACTTGCCTGCATGGGGTACAAGTCCATGGAATAACTGCTTTCAGCAAAAGATACCTCCTTCTGATGAGGAGAAGTCACTGAGCTGCTGCTACTGTTTTTATAGAAGTATGAACAAAGGACTGACCTATTCAGGTAGGAGAAATAATTGAGCCTGTAATCAGTTATAAGACTCCAGATGAAGCCTCATTAGCTTTCCTGGCAACATACATTAAAATTCTGACAATTTCATACAGAAGTCTCAACAAGTCAAAGATCTCCCAAGCATGTCTGTGACCTGTAAGGATCCCTTGTAACCCTCACTGCTGCAGCATTTCAGTTAGAGAGGGAATGAGGAGAATGCTCCAACTCCAAATGCAATCCATTCACAGCAGCAACATGAAGGCATCAGGATGTAAACAGACTGACATTTGGTACATTTAGGGTTTAATCTATATGCAAATCTCTTGAACATACTTCAATAAAAAAATAATTCACACAAATTTATGTTTACAACTTTGGGTGTGATTCTTTATGTCTTTAACTAATGGTCTCAGATCTGTACTGTTGTATTTTATAACATGGAGCTGATAGATTGTTGGAACAGGAGCAGAACTGAACATTTCCTTTTGTAAATACAAAAGAGACCTGAGAGTTTTTTCAGATGAGTAACACACAAAACCTCCAGCAAGCTTAAAATTCCACTTCCCTCTCCCTGTCCCCATTTGTCTTTTGAACAGGCACACAGAGCAGCATGGATGCTCCAGTTGGATCCTCAGGCTGGAGAATCAGTGATAAGGACTCTGGACACCTCTGTGTAGGTCATGTGCCCCACAGTCTAAACAAAGAATGCAGCTGTGTGAAGATTTGCAGAAAGTGAGAAACCAAAATATCATGGAGGAGACCCATAGCATCATCCTAAGTGAGCTGTAACCAAGCCAGTGTGGGGTCAAGAGCGTTCCTAAGGACACACAGAGCACTGTCAGCAGGAGCTGAGACCTCCAGGGAATTTGGCTAGACTGGGTATAAAAAAAGAAATTTGCATCAGAGACATCATTTTAGGGCCAAAAAAGGGCTTTAAAGAAAGACATAGGTCACTACCTCCTCTAGTTCCTCCTACACTGAGAACAATAACTCTTCAAGACAGCCAGCCTTGATTGAAAGTCTTCAAGCAATGGAGATTCGTCTTTCCATTAATTCTCACTATTTCTCATTTCCATGGCAGCGAAACAGTAGTTTTCATGCAAAATGAGAAGCAGGCATTTTGAAAGGAAATGCTCATACATACAGAAGAAATGAATCACAAATGCTCATACTTAATATCCACCTAAATCTCTCACAGCAACATGGAGGTTATAAACAGGAGACCCAACAATTTTCAGATTTTTATCTAGATGCAATGTTCTTTTTAATCTTAAATCCTGTATAATGCAGGAAATGCTAAAACATATACTTTTGCATATCACCAAGCCATTCATATGGAGATAGTTTAATTGCCTATTTCAGTAGGAGCCACATTAGTTATCTGCATGTAATTTCTAGAATATTTTATTCACATCATGTTTGTAGAAAGACTGAAAAAAAGAGGACTATATGCACTTTGATGACTTTCTCTTAAAAGAAGTAAGAATATTTACATGCCATATCTGATTTAAAATGTACCAGTTAGTAATATTGAATTGGGAAAATTTAAATATAGTTTCAAGGCAAAATACATGAGGAATACAGAGAGGTAAGTTAAGAGCAAACCTGTTGCAGGTAAAATCAATAAAAATATTCATTAAAAGCCTTGGCTGCCCAGAGTTAATGGTTCTCTTAGAAGGCTCTCAAACACCTTAAGGGGAAGACAATGCACAATGAAGACATTTAATTAACCTTAACTCTGACCCCCATAGCAATAGTATTCACATATCTTGCAATCATTATTTCTTCCCCACCTGATATGTACCTCTGAGAGCACACATTCTCATCACCTCCTCATCACATGGATCTCTCTGTGCTCTTCTAAATTTACTGAGATAAGCATAAGGGACACTTAATGAAATTACAAAAGGAATCATAGGCAGGGGAATGAGATTAACAATAAGCATAGATGGAGATCATCTCTTCTGCTGGAATAGAAAATCTTCAAGATATAAAAAAATGATCTGTACTGATGCAAATGCACCTGTTCCTCTCCCCTGGCTGCACCACGAAAGGAGATCAATGAAGAGAGGGAAGACTTACAGGGAAAGACAATCTTCTTTTTGACAAAAAAGAGAAACTACATGATTCTGGGAATTAGGAATGCTGCTGAACCTCCCTGTTATCTTGATTCCCTGTTTGTAAGAAATAATAATCATGGCTTTCTCATGGACACCACAGTATCAAGCCCTTTGGAGATAAGATGAAAGATGGGAGGAAGAGACTGGTCCATATTCCTTCTCAGAAAACTTCCCAAGTTTCTGCTAATACTCTGGAATTTCCCCCTCCCTCAACACTGTAACCAAGATTAGAACCTCAGACTGCAAATTGTTAGAGATTTACTCTCTAAAAGCTTTTTAACTCGGCTTCCAAATTCACAGCTAATTCACACAAGACTGTAAAGAACTCCTGAAAAAATACTGTTTGGAAAAAGGAAAAGACTGAGGATTCTAAAGATGTGAATAAGACACACTTGATTTACACACAGACCCCTCAGTGTTCACAAGGGTCTATGAGGGCACACAGGTTTCGTGGAAAGGGAAGGAAACCCCACACTTTGCAGAAATCCCTGCTATAGGAGGTGATTTAAGAAAAGTGTCATTTCCTTGCCCCACAAAGAATAGTCACAAAGGAAGTCAAGCAGATCCTAAAAAGGCAGATCTGCTAAAGGTCAGTGTGCATTAAGCCTTCAGTTGTGCTGGATGAAGAGCAAAAAACACAACTGAAAGATGTATTTGAAAGTTATTTGGAGAAGAAAAGACCTATCTGTTCTGCACAATTACAAAATAGACATCCTAATATAGCAGTTATGTGAAATAGTGCCAAAAAACAAGACTGCAGGCTATTTAGGAAAGTAAAATTTAGTCTAATATCAGTTATTTTTCCTTGACTTGTAAAGGCAGTATACTTTTACTCTATCAAGTCTTAACTGTGAACCCAAAAATCCTCTTAAGTCAACAAAGAGACCGCCATTTACTTTATCAGCCTATAAATCCATTCCCAAAGAAGATAAGTGCAATGTGTCATTGATAAATGATGGAACTGAGAAGAGTTTTTTTCCAGCCATAAGCAGTTCCTGCAATCCTGAAAGCATTGTTCTCTGAAGCACAGCCTCTGCCAGGGCAGCACAGGGGCCTTTTAAAAGAGCAGGAGAGCAGGACTGCTGTGCAGAGGAAAGCAGCTCAAGCACTCACACATGGGCCAGGAGCAGGTGCCATGCTCCAGGAGCCCTGGTGGATCCCCTAGCTAGCCCATGGTTGCCCAAAGGTGTGTGGGTATGTTGTAACAGCTGGAAATATCAGAACAAATGTGGCTGTGTAGCCCTTCTCAGGCTGTTCAGGACCAGGAATTTAGTCTCAGGAGAGATTGTATGGTTCCTGCAAAGCACCAGATCCACTCCCTTGGAAGTGGTTAAGATGAAGTCAGCCTAGAGGGATCTGGACAGGCTGGATTGATGGGACAAGGCCAGCTGAATGAGGTTCAACAAAGGGAAGTAAAGGGTCCTGCTCCTGGGTCACACAACCCCACACAGCACTACAGGCTGGGGCAGAGTGGCTGGAAATCTGCCCAGGGGAAAAGGACCTGGAGGTGCTGGTCAGCAGCAGCTGAACACGAGCCAGGTGTGCCCAGGTGGCCAAGAGGCCAAAGGCACCTGCTCTGTACCAGCAGTGGTGTGTCCAGCAGGAGCAGGGCAGGATTGGACCCCTGTGCTCAGTACCAGTGAGGCCACACCTTGAATATTTGGCTCAGTTTGGGCCCCTCACAACAAGAAAGATATTGAGGTGCTGGAGCATGTCCAGAGAAGGGCAACAGAGCTGGTGAAGGGTCTGGAGCACAAGTCCTGTGAGGAGCAGCTGAGGGAGCTGGGGTAGTTTGGTCTGCAGAAAAGAAGTCTCAGAGGAGACCTCACAACTCTCAGAAACAGGAGGGTGTAGTGAGGTCTATTTTGGTCCTCTCTCCCAAGTAACAAGCAATAGGACAAGGTCTTAAGATTATCAGGGTAGGTTTAGATTGGATTTTGGGAACAAATTATTCACCAAAAGGGTTATCAGGCACTGGAACAGGCTGCAAAGGGAAATGGTGGAGTCAGCACACCTGGAAAAGATGTGTAGATGTGGCACTTAGGGACAAGATAGTTGTGAACCTGGCAGTCTGGGTTAATAGCTGGACACAACAATCTTAGAGGTCTTCTTCAATATGAAAAACTGCTGATTCTATGATTCAATCCTGTTTCATTTATGAGATTTGATGTGATGATAGGCCAAGCTATCCAGCCTGGGGCCTTTTGCACCCATATGCAAAGCAAAATATCTGAAGTCATTACTTGCTGGAGCAGATAGCCTCTGCTGTATCATGTCACCGTGCAGACTGTCAAAATAAATGGCTTTGAAAGATCTGGTAAAAGATACCAGTAGAGAGGCAGACAGATGGCTCAGATGAGAAAAGACAAACTTCATCAGAGCTCTGATCTGAGCTCACAGTGTCTTGATTGTTTCCTTGGAGCTGGCTTTTCAAGGGCTTGCACACCCTGCATAGACAGACTGACCTGCCTGCGGGTGAGCTGAGACAGCATGAAGAGTCCAGACCCTGTCTGAGAAAGCTGCTACACCACTGCTGTTGTTTTCCTGCTAAAAACTCAGCCCTACGTGTAATTCCAACACACAGGCTTTGACTGTGCTTGCTAAGAGTGAGTCTGGTGGCACCTTGCAGCAGCAAGCTTGGTCTCTTTCCTTGAACCAGGTATGGAAGGGCCAGGCAACACCCCTGGCCTGGATTATCCTCACCTGTCCTCATCCATGTGTCCTGGGTGTTAGATCAAAACACAGGAACTTTTTGATTGTACTGCAGAGGAATCTCTCTGGCAGCAGATATGAATGACTTTGTGATAAGTAATTCCTTCCCTGCCCTTTGAAATACATATGCTGCTGATAACTCAGCTATTGAGTCATATTGGAAAAGAGTGGAGACCTTTTGCTTTGCCAGCTCCTGTTTTAAACCTAACTGCTAGTTCAATGCAGCCATGAATCTTTGCCTCCTTGCATACAATATTTTGCTATCTAAAGCAGGAAAAGCATGAGGAAAGAAAAACCCTCATCCTAGAAGGAAATTAGCATCCAGCAGCCTAATAACCCATTCTCTGCATCACATGCAGGGTGGCGTAATTAAAGCCATAAAATATTCAGAATTGATCTCCCCATTTGGAAGATACACTTGCAACAAAACTAATGATGGCTGCTGCTGTGTGCCTGGGAGAGGATATCTCCCAAAAAAGGCTGCTCTCCCTAAGAAGCCTGCTGCTTCTATCCTGCCTTTCAGGGGAGATGAAAGTCCAATAACCCAGGCAGCAAATACATCCAGTTCCTGCCCAGCCCCAGATCGAGGGGTCACAGCTCAACTCTTCAAAATTTGAGGTGGGCCGTTCTCCTGCAAAAAACTCCTGGAGCACAAAGCTCCCCAGAGCACATCCAAGCCCAGCAGCATGTCCTGCAGAGCACAAAGCTCCCCAGAGCACATCCAAGCCCAGCAGCATGTCCTGCAGAGCACAAAGCTCCCCAGAGCACATCCAAGCCCAGCAGCATGTCCTGCACAGCACAAAGCTCCCCAGAGCACATCCAAGCCCAGCAGAACATCCTGCAGAGCACAAAGCTCCCCAGAGCACATCCAAGCCCAGCAGAACATCCTGCAGAGCACAAAGCTCCCCAGAGCACATCCAAGCCCAGCAGAACATCCTGCACAGCACAAAGCTCCCCAGAGCACATCCAAGCCCAGCAGCATGTCCTGCAGAGCACAAAGCTCCCCAGAGCACATCCAAGCCCAGCAGCATGTCCTGCAGAGCACAAAGCTCCCCAGAGCACATCCAAGCCCAGCAGAACATCCTGCAGAGCAGTCACCAGCCCCTGCTCACCCTCAGCAGTGACAGAACTTGTCCTCCAAGCAAGGGGCACCCAGGCCTGGCAGATCAGTGACTCCTGCCCACAGACTCTCGGTGCTTGTGGAATTTGCCCCAGTTCCCACGAGGCTGATGAATTACCAACATACCCCATGGCACAGAGACATTGGCAGGTCTCCTCTCCCTCTGCCACTACCAGGACTACATTAAATTTCCTGCCTGTGACTTCTGCTAGACAAAGAACACTGCCCCAACCAAGGATTTTTGTTTTGATGGTCTTGGTTTCATTCTATAAGTGTGAAAGTCTCTTCAAGTCTGTTATGTATCCTTTAGAAGCAAATCAAATTCCCTAATCTAGAAAGTTTTAAAAGAAAGATGAGAAGTCAAGAAAGAAAACCTTTTAAGCAGAGTTAGTTGACAATAGTTTTAATAGTTAGTTAGTTAGTTAGTTAGTTAGTTAATTTAATTTAATAGATAATTTAATATATAGTTTTGAGTTGTACAGTGAACAGAAAGTATCTGATCTGCTTTAAGATCTCTTTAAACTCTGTATTACATTTTTATTCTCTGCTTCCTACCCCTATTTCAGCCACTGCAGTGACAGCATTGCCAGGTATCCTCATGCTTCAGGGCAGGGTTATGAAGCCAGTGCTCTCCTTTTAAAACCAAGTCTCAGACCTTTTGGTAGGACATCTCCAGACTGATGCCTCCTGCTGAGTCTCCATCCACCTCATCCCAAGAAAGAAGAGGCCCATCTCTGCTGCACTGGACCTGCTGCAAAATAGCACTTATCCCAACCTATTACATGGAACAAAACCCATTGGACATCAGAGCCAGTTACTGCAAGAATTTACATTATAACCCAGTAGCTTCTCCCACTATGTCCCATTCTGAGAACCAGATATTCTTCTGGCATGTGTAGCTAAGAGAGCAAATGCAGCCTGAGATCCACCCTGCAGCCAGCTCTGAGCTAGTAAAAACTATTCCCACAATTCAGCTTAATTTTGCTTCCTGTCTCTTTCAAAAAAATAAAAAGCTCTCTTGTAGAAAACATCGGATGACTCCCCTTGATATACAGCTGGAGCCTCTAGGAGATGTAAGTAATTATGACCTCCTTCTTAAATGTCTTGCTTCTGAAAGCCAAAAACAATCTGAATAAAAAATTAATTGATCAATATTCTCCCACCATTTTTCGCCAATTAAGCCTGTAAGTTAGTGCACCTTAAATAATGTGCCAGAGCAAAGGTTTCATGGGCTCAGCCTTGGCTGATCACCTGTGAAAATTAAATATGCTTAATTTTTATGTGATAACAATTATGTAACTCATTTTTGGAAGTAAATAATTCAGCACAGATGAGAGTCACAACACAGATGAACGGGCTGTGCCTGTGTTTTGCCTACTGATAAGGGGCAGTTTTGCTGTCCCTTTGAATGCCTGCAGGACCAGCATTAACCTCTGCAAGCATCTTGAGAGAGAAATATAAAATAGCCCTCCCAGCAAAGTTAATTCCACTGCCAGCTGACATTTGTTTCTTTTTATCTATATGTTTGTCTAATTAAGAAGATACAGTGCTGTTTTAATTTTCATATAAACTCTTAACTTCAATGGGGATGCATTCTGCAAACCAAACAAGGATTTATTAAGATAATAAAGCAAGCACTTCATAAAAATTTAAATGCCTGCTCTGAGCACCTTTTTTGTGGAACTAAGAGGCCAAATTGGGGGAAGGATCTGCATCAAACCACTTCAGCCAGCTCATGCCCAGGTGTGTGTGTGAAGTCTGTGTGTGCAGGGGTGGCCCCCCATATCTGAGGCTGCTTGCCCCCACAACACCTAGACTTCATCAGGATTTTAGCTGTGTGCCAGCTTTGCACCTTTTCAAACACAGGGGTGCCCTGGTTCAAATTAATGGATTCATTTACAAGGACCTTGGCTGGGGGGAAGGCATATTAGTTTCTCCTGCTTGTGCTGCATCGTCTGTTTATAACAACACAGTTAATCAAAGGAAGGGGAGATGAAGATCTTTTTTTGCCAGTGTGGCAGGAAAGACCGTGAAGCTTTAATTGACCCCTCGAGAGACAAAGTGAAAAGCTTGTGGAATGAGTTGAATTTTTAACACAAGGGCATGTTTTCCTTCCACTTCTGCTCTAGAGACTAAAAGGAAGGGTCGTGCTGCCAGCTCCCTGCTGCCCTGGGTGCAGCTGCTGCACCACCTCCTTACCTGAATCGTTTCAGAAGCAATGCAGCTATTAATACTTCAGGGTAATGACTCAGTAATCCCTTAAACCCCATAATTGAAAAAAAAAAATGGCCACTGCTGACTAATGATTTTGATGCTGGGGAATAATTAATTGGCTTCTGGATAAGGTGCCTGAGGATTTTAAAGTGATTGGTAGCTCTGGCTCACTTGTCTGGCCTCTGCAAGCTGTTCCCAAAGGCAACGTGCCCTGGATCAGCCAGGCAAAATGGTATCCAGGTCCTTTGAGACCTGGGCTGGGGGGGACAAGGATGTCCCTTGTGTTATGTCCTCCATCCCTCACAACACATGGAAGCACCAAGGTGGGTTTAGAAATGACAATGCTGGCAGGCTCCCAGCAGGGTGGGTGAGGAGGGACCATGGTCCTTGTGACTGAACCAAAATTCTGCAGAATTAAGGAGAGAGGGCACCATATAGCACATCTGATTGTTTGAGGGGTTTTTAAGGAGGGCTGTAAAATTCCAAACTCAGCATTTAGAAAGATGGGGACAGAGAAAAGGATTCTCAGAAATACTCAAAATGTGATGAGAAATTCCTGCAGAGAAATGGTGAAGTGTGCCTGTTATTCCACAGGCTTTTATCTGGAAAACTGTTCCAGTTACCTCTATCAAATCAGGTTTTCCCCCCTCCACTTTATTTCTGGGTGGGGAGAGAGACCAAGAGGCTGAAAATACATGTTGCAGAAAAGGACAAGCTTCCTACTCTCTCCTCCTCCCCTGGCCATGACTTTCAGCAAGATTGCATAAAACTGAGGACAGGCAGGGATTAACTGCCTGGCCAGATGAGGAAAGATGTGCTCAGGGGTAGTTTGTTATAGCAAGACCTGACCATGTTGGCCCTCCAGAAAATGGACAGCAGGTTCCAGTAGTAAAGATTACTGAGGATTGCTACAGTTTGTTCCCAGTGCTGCATGAGAGCTCTGCATCTCCTTTCTTTCCACTTTTCTGGTAAACCTGAAGTGCAGAAGCAGGATTTTCCTCAGCATACCCAGTAGTCAATAGGCTACCACAAGTTCCAGCTGATAATTGATGTTTTAACACATGGAAATTCCTGGAGGAGGTAAGCCCATAGCTTTCAAACTCCGTATTGAGGAATCATTCTAACCAGAAAAAGCAGATGATCTGGTTGTAATTTGCACAATCACCCTGCAGATGTGGACACCTAAGTGAAAACCATGAAAAAAAATGGGATTAGATAGAGGCAATGGCTTCTTTACAACTAAAATCTTTTACTTCTTCTAAAAACCTTTCTTCCCTTCTCTTCATACCCCTGCAGCTCCAACAGTACTATAATAAATAATAAACATCATAAACCACGTAGCAAGAAAACCCAAACAGCACCATAGCTGCTCATCACTTGACTTAAAATATTCTAGTTGGATTTTCCCTCTGCCATAACAAACATTATGCTTTTCCTCTTCTTCTCAAATAACTGTGACACAACCACAAGAAAGTTCCCTGCAAGCCCCCAGCATTATGCAGCCTCATTAGGAGTTTTGATTATTTATTTGGCACATCTCCAGCTTGCCTGAGTGGCTGTGAGTGTCAGTCCTGCGCGCTGATTCATATCGCCAGCGGTTAATACAGTCCAAGCGCCAAAGGCGAGCCAAAGGGCAAAGTCAAAGTAGGTAATAGCATCAGCTGGGAAAAGCAGCCAATGCATGTAATGTCAGTGACCTCATGGTGACCCCACTGAGGTTTTTATTTTAATGGGAAGTGCTGAAAATGAAGTATTGCCTAGGGACGTATCGATATCTTCATGGAAATGACCACAGTCCCGCACTCTTCTTCTGTCAGTTTCCTTTTAATGATTTCTAATCTTGTTGTAAGACAAGAAAAACTGCAGTTTACTTGGTCTGGGTCTACAGGGAGGTTTCATTTCATTCTTCCCTTCCTTCCTCTGAAGTACCAGATGCTACACAGGATTAGACAGCAGTTTGAACTAGAATGTAAAAAACAGCCTTAAGAAACGTTCGCATTGCCTTAAAAGTCCTCTTGGAACCAGACATCCAGATTTTGGTCCTCATTTGAACCAGCTATTTTTTCCTTCACTGCAGCAGTGTTATGGAGGTTGACTGAAAGTCAACAAAGTTGTCTTACATGTAATGCCCCTGGGACAACTGACCAATGACCCATTGACCATCTCCAGGTTTTAGTGAGCAGGGCAGAAACATACCTCCAGCCTTGTCTGGAAGTGCCCAGTTTTGATCTCTTTGTCTTACACTAGAGGAAAAAAACAGCCCAATCTTCATTTCATGGGAATCAGTTTTTGTAGGAGCATTTCCTCTGACTTTTCAGATCAAATCTTCACCTAGAAATTTTTCCCCACTGTGCCAAAATGTAAGTGATGAATATTATTGCCAAAGGAAGCAACAGATGAATAAATAATAGTTTTATTTTTAACTTACCCATTAAAAGGCATAAGGACCCCAAAGCCATCCCAAAGGAGTTGTACTTTACCACCACTGGGTAAATAGAGATTTTTCTAGAGGTTTGTGAAGCCCAAATC
This sequence comes from Cyanistes caeruleus, assembly GCF_971803275.1. Classification (NCBI taxonomy): domain Eukaryota; kingdom Metazoa; phylum Chordata; class Aves; order Passeriformes; family Paridae; genus Cyanistes; species Cyanistes caeruleus. The sequence continues at coordinate 10,229,064 of NC_141708.1, read as the reverse complement.
ATCCATATTCATGTCAAACACATAGAGTTCCTGTCAAAAAGGCTTTAATCAGACACAAAGTAGAATGTAGGTTACTCTTGCACCAATAGCTCCTGATATGGTGATCTAAAAAATGTCATAGCAACCAGTCCTGCAATGGGCTGGATTTTCCCTGAATTTTATCAACAGCTCAAATCATGTCTTGGAATTCAGGCCAGAGCAAAGGACCAGCCCCAAGGACTGCAAGCACCCTCCTTTTCAAGCTGATAAATTCCTAAGTTGTCCTATAAGAGGAGAAAAAAGACATGAAGTAAAAAAAAAGAAAATAAAAAAAAAGAAGAGGAATTTGGACTGAAAGTGTTCTTCTCACTGGTGTTAAGCAGTGCATGAAAGCTGGAGCACTATGTTCAGGATCCAGCCTTTGAGAAGGTAATTTATCCACTCCATGGGGGTTGCTGGGACGGGATTTGGTGCCAGGTACAACATCCTTCCTAGCTGTCAGACTTCCTAGCACCCTTAAAGACTAGCTGGCTGTGCTGTGACCTTCCCAACACACCAGCTTGGAGCAGGAGAGACACATCTAGACCAAACTACACTCCTCCAGCTCTCCAAAGGGCCTGAGGGACCAGCACCAGAGAACTTTCCACCTGCAGGGTCATGACCTGGACATTTCAGGGGTACTAGAAATGTTTGTGCTGCATACAGCTCATGCAGCACAGCGTGGCCATGATGTGGCCCCTGAGAGAGAAGCCCAGGTGTTCTCCAGCCACAGAGCATCCCACAGCAAGGCACAGCGAGGCTCCCACCACATCTTCAAAAAGCACTCTGGGACTCCACTGCCATACAGCTGGCAGCTCCAGCAGCCAGGCAAAGCAGCTTTTCCCACACTGTGTTTCCTCCCAGGTCTGTCCTTCACACTGCAATCAGCCTTCAGACACCCCGCATCTCCTTGAAACTCAAATTGCCATCTCTTCACATGCACACCGTGTACTCCTTGTACTCTGCTGGGGACAAGGAGAAAGGGGGAAGGGGTCCTACCCCCCTTCAGAAAATGCTAATTAGATTATTTCAACCTGCTCCCTTCAAAATGTACCATTATGGACCAATAAATTGCACACCCAGAGGTGACATTCCCCAAATAAACGATTACTTAAGGATTAGTCACGCAGCTGGACCGAGGGCATATGGCTGGCTTTGCAGGAAGGATTGTTGTAGCATAGATGAATACAGATGACTCCAGCAGCCAGGGCAGGGACCCATCTCCCACTTCTGGTGGGTATAAAGCTTCAGGCTTCAGGTCTGTCTACCTGTATTTGGCATCTCCTAGGCACACCTACAGCACTGCAGCTGGCGATTGTGAAAGAAAGGAAATCCTTCGCAAAAAGAAAGTGACAAGCTGAAAAAAGTGTTTGGCTTCCCGAAAAGATCTTGATCAATGTACTTAAAATTCTTCCCCCTCCAACTGGCAGTTTCTGAAGGACAGTGGAAAGACAAGAACTTTCTGAAGCATTTTCAGAGGCAGAATTCATAGGGGTGCCCAGGGAGCTCTTGGAGCAGCCCAAGCACAGGGCCCTCAGGCTGCACAGCAAACTCCTCTCCAAAGGGCCATTCTCAGAGAGAGCTGGAGCTGGGGATTTGTGTTCTCCTTCAAAACCAGGAGCTGCACTCCCTCTAAGAAAAACTGTTCTCTGCAAGCACATAATTCATATTTTATTTTCATAGCCTTGATGGGGTGAAAAGAAATGCTACAGCTGACTTCACTAAAGGTTTCAAATCAACCCCATTATCTGTTACATTAATAATTGCAGCTTTTAGCATAGTGGAGCCCAGCAGTTTCTTAGGATGCAGCAGATGCCCTTTGATTGCTCCACTTTTTTTCTTATTGCTAATTTAGGATAATGGTTGGACTCGATGATCTTAGAGAACATTTCCAGCCTTAATGATTCCATGGTTCTATTTATTTCTTCCAGGACATCAATGGGACATTTCTTCCTTTACTTTGGAGGGAGAGGATGGGGACAGGTTTGAACTTGCTGAAGCACCAGCACAGCAGAGGCAAATGTTGTTCTCCGAGCAGAGACCTGCACCCTGCATCCACCTAAACCCGTAATCACTCCCTGCTTGTGTCTTAGGGCCCACAAAATCACGAATAACACTTACAGAACAAGCTTGGCTGCAACAGCCCTTAGTTTATCAAGACTACCTTCATAATTTCAAACACTTTGTGGACGAAAACTGCTGAAAAAACAGCAGGTGACCGGGAAAACTTGATTATTCGCTGTTTCCTTTCCTCCTCGTCTGTTTTTCCTCCACTCACGGGTCTTTCCCGCACTGTGTCGCTCCCGCACACGCTGGCGATGTGTTCCCGGCCGGCAGCTCCCGTGGCCGCTCCGAGGGGTCCCTCTGCCGATGGGAACCGGCGGCGGCCGGAGCGGAGCGGAGCTGGGCATGTCCCTGAGCTTTACCTGCCCGGCCAGCCCGGGCTGCGCTGGCTCCCGGACCGGCCTGGCACCCCGCACCCAGCCCCGGCACCCCGCACCCAGCCCCGGCACCCCGCACCCAGCCCCGGCACCCCGCACCCTGTCCCTGCACCCCGCACCCTGTCCCTGCACCCTGCACCCAGCCCCGCACCCAGCCCCGGCATCCCCACACCCAGCCCCGGCATCCCCACACCCAGCCCCGGCATCCCCACACCCAGCCCCGGCATCCCGCACCCAGCCCCGGCACCCCGCACCCAGCCCCGGCACCCCGCACCCTGTCTCTGCACCCCGCACCCTGTCCCCGCACCCCTCACCCTGTCCCTGCACCCCTCACCCTGTCTCTGCACCCCTCACCCTGTCCCCGCACCCCTCACCCTGTCCCTGCACCCCTCACCCTGTCTCTGCACCCCTCACCCTGTCCCTGCACCCCTCACCCTGTCCCTGCACCCCGCACCCTGTCCCCGCACCCCGCACCCCGCACCCTGTCCCTGCACCCCGCACCCTGTCCCCGCACCCCGCACCCCTCACCCTGTCCCTGCACCCCTCACCCTGTCCCCGCACCCCTCACCCTGTCCCTGCACCCCTCACCCTGTCCCCGCACCCCTCACCCTGTCCCTGCACCCCTCACCCTGTCCCTGCACCCCGCACCCCGCACCCAGCCCGGGCTGTGCTCGCCCCCCGCTCCAGCAGCACTGGACCCGGTCTCCTCCCTTGTGTTTGCGCTTGTTCTCAGCTCTAGAGCTGGAAGTTCCGGGGTGCCGGAGCGCGCAGGGGAGCACAGCGAGCCGGCGGAGGGTCACATCACACGAGGAGAGGCTGAGGGAGCTGGGGGTGCTTAGCCTGGAGAAAAGGAAACGAGAATAAGGAGACCTTGTCGGTCTCTACAACTCCCTGAGAGGAGGGCGTAGCCAGATGAAGGTCAACATCTTCTCACAGGTAACAAGTGACAGGATGAGAGGAAACGGCCTCAGGTCGCAGCAGGCAAGATTTACATTGGATAATAGGAAAATAGGAAAAAATTCTCCAGCGAAAGGGCGGTCAGGGATTGGAATAGGAGCCCAGGGAGGTGATGGAGTCACCATCCCTGGAGGCGTTTAAAAGAAGTGTAGATGTGGTGATTAGGGACAGCGTTAGTGGCGGTCCTGGCAATGCTGGGTAAATGGTTGGAACCAATTATCTCAGAGGTTTTCTCCAACCTAAACAGTTTTATGATTCTGTGATTTTAAGATGGGGTTCTGTGTCTGTGTGGGATCTGATCCCATGGTGGTGCACAGCCCGCTGGGGCAGGCAGCAAAGTACCAGGACAGTGCAGACACTCCCATGCCCAGGGTCATTACTTGCTCCTACAATAGTGCAGGTGGCAGTGTGGCCCCACAGCCTCCTTTCCTCCACCTCCGAGCAGGGAGGGCCTCAGCAGGTCATAACCCAAACACAAAACACAATAACTGAGCCTGCACTCAGGTTTTCAGGCTGCCAAATAATCTGAACTTTCATGAATGGAAAACACTATTCCTCCCCAGCCTTAGGGAAATGAATCTATAAGTCCTCCCCTCAACAGGGACACAAACATAAATCCCACACAGGAAGAAAAGGCAGAATGGGAAAAGGATGAATGATCTTAGTGTAGTGGGCAGGGGATGGACCAACAGCAATTTTCATGAGTTCAGCAGCCCATACCCAACAAATTGTCTTCAAATACTTTTCTCACAAATCATCTACAGCACATTCCCACTGATGTAATCCAAAATAATGAAATCTTATTTAGAACACTGTTTACATTCTAAGTGTCCCAAATCACAGTATTGAAGATAAGGATGATTCACTATCTCTAATGACCTGTCAAACCTGGGGGAAGGAGGTCAGAACCAAGAAGGTTAGGAGGATTTCCTAAACTCCCCTGGGCTTAGTGGAGACCATAGCAATTCTGCTAAGTGGAAAATAATTTGATGCTGGTCCCAGTCCTTCTTTCACACTCATTTAGCCAGGTGCAAAGTTGTCAATAGCAGTGGCAATACACTGCAACACAGGTATAATTTAGCAGAGGGTCATATCTGCTTTTTTCCCTGAAGAGCCTTTAGAAAAAGCAATCTCCAGACCTTCCTATTCAGGTCATTCCCAAGTCATGTTTCTGCAATACAGTTCATAGAGAAATAATGTAGAGTGCTTTCACTTTAAAGTGTGATGATAAAAGGATACCTGGTAGCCAGCAGGAAATTTCGAGGGGTGAGAGGAGTCCTTCCAACTCCTCTGGGGGTCTTACATTACATACTCCTCAGACAAGTAAGTTATTAAGTTGCTTCATTCACATCCTTTAGTGGGAAGCAGAGCTAAGTGCAAATCCAAGTCCCAAGTATTTCAGATTTCATTCCTGGTTTTCCATATTAGCTTTTTCCAGCTCTCATAGCACCTGAGTAGCTCAGCATTAATGGAAGAATAAAAGTCCTCATGTTTGCTGAATGCAGATGTTTGCAGCTGCACTTTTTCTAGGGGCAGTGTGCCAGCTTTCTGCCAGTGCTATAAGGCAACAGGAAGGTGTTCTACAAACCAGGGAGGATGGCAGCTCAGAAAACTCTGAGGCATCTCTTCTACAGACCACACAAAGGGAGCTGCTGTGCTCCAGCAGTGACATGCTCCAGAAAAGTCCCATCTTAATATCCCTGATGGTGGCAAAGACCCCTCATTCCCACTGACACCTGGACTGTCTTAGAGCTCAGTCTTAGCCCCTCACATGGGACTGGACACTTTGCTCCACAATAACTCATTTCAGTATGCTCACAGCTAATGGGCAGGGCTGGCCTTGTGACCGAGTCTGCTGCAGAACACACACATCTCTGCACACAAGCACTTGCCTTTGCAAAGGCACTTACACATCCCTAAGCCATTTTTAGCTTAACAGAGAGGAGTTACAGGTGCCATCCTGAGAATGCTTTGCTCTTCTTATTACTTATCAGCAGAAGGTATTACTGCAGTCTTACAGCACACTCATGCTTAGTGCTTCCTCTGCCTAGAAAAAGAGTGCTAAGAGGAAACTTTATACTGCAATTTATTCCTATTTTACTTTCTTCTCATCAAAACTTGTCCCAGTTAAGCTTATAAGGACAGCCCTATTCCCCAGCAAGGCAATCCTCACACCCTCAGAGATGCACTTCCCTCCACAATTCTCACAGTTAGTAATGAAACTCCACTTTCTTGGCACCCTTAACCACCAAGCACTTTGGAGGAGTGCCTGTGCCCTGCTAAACACACTGCCTCCGATTCTGATTCTGATTCTGATTCTGATTCTGATTCTGATTCTGATTCTGATGGGCTCAAATTAGTCTACAGGTTCAGCCCCAAGTAGCTCCATCTGCAATATACTCAAGCTCTTTGCCTGATTTGCAGAGGACAAAAGCATTCAACAAAATCCTTGCAAGAAGATTTGAAGATCCAAATGTGAAATCAGTATTATGGATTGATACCAGGCTTTACACAACAATATTTTAATTGCCTATTGTCCTTTTTCACAACCCAGGCTGGGAAAGAAAAATAGGTTTGTTTCACAAGCAGTACCATGCCAAAGAAGAAGCAGTGAGGACCTGGCAGTTCAGAAGCTGTCTGGCAGCTTTTGTGCTACCAAGAAACTTTGAGGGACTTCAACACGTTCAGCAAGTTCAGCACATTGCAGTGTATTGCACAAAGAAGCTATGAGCTCTTTTCTGCATCCAACCCTGGGACAAGGATCCATTTGATCCATATCCCTTTGAGGTCCACCAAAACTTTCCCATTAGCTTGGATGAGGTTTGAGTGGCACTCAGAGACTATTTCCTAAAGAATCCCCTAGCTTTTAATAGGTCCAGCATATAAGGATGTGAGGTGTTTGTTCCTGCTTTGTGGATGTATAAATAGCAGGGACATCCACACCTGTAATTTCTGACTGCCAGGAGTGGGGGACAGGCCTGGAAGGGAGGAGAGCAGTGGCTGGATACATCTCCCCACCCAAATGGCAGAGCTCACCATCCCCTGGCCTGCCAACCAGCTAATGAAGCTCTATCTTGGCTCCTAGGTAAAGGTCAAACTTTCCAAAATCACGCCCCACAGTGGCTCTTGAAGGATGATTTTTCAAAACACATGAAGGAAGAGAATATGCCCAAAGCAAAATTAGGATATAGACATGTGAAATGTGAAACTGAAGGCTTATAATATGTTTATGATGTCTCAAACTCCATTAACAAGTTGATTTCTTTTCCAGGAGGGTTCAATGCTGTTTCATACTTAGGGAAAGGGACAGGGGGTGGGAGTTCACAGTCCTTAACTTCAGGCTTCCTCGAGAAACCCCTCTCTTTTTCCCCTGACAGGAAGCCAGGGCAGGCAACATTTCCCACTTCCCTATAACAGGTGGACAAATTAGTGCCCAGGTGCCTAAAGGTGCAATTATCACAGATTTCATGATCTTTGGGACTTAAAAGTGTTAAATTTGACTCTGTCTAATTTTGGTAGACCGTGTGTGTGCAGGGATATCATCCTGTCCAGAAAAAACAAAGCCAAGAGCACATCAGGACAACCCAGCCTTAGCACACCCACAGCAGGCAAAATTAGTGGGTGGTGCACAATATTAATTCAGGTCCTTACCCATGTGCGCCAGGATGCTGTCTTTAATTAAATTAGCATAAGCTATCTCTTTGACATTCTGATTTAATATTATAGACTCAAGGTTTTATCCCAGCAAATGCATAAAATGTGAATGCATCCCAGGGTCATTTTTTCATGTTTCTCTATACGTTTGTTGTTTTTCTTTTCTTAATGACCCAGTTTGTCTTTGCCAGCTGGAATGCGTGTGTTACAGACCAAGCCAAGGTTTCGTTCTCAGAAGTGGAGAGCAAATCACTACAGTGGTTTCTTTATTTCAGCCAGGATGGAGAGGGTTCTCAATGGGATGGAGAAGACTTATGTCTGCCCAAAAGTCATCCTGAGCCTGAGGAACAAGAAGGAATGGAGACCAGCTGGTGCTGGGCTTGAATCTACTGCTGCCCCGTTCACCAGGGCAGAGCTCACATAGGTCCCTTGACCATTCGCCAGCAAAGTAGGAGGGCTGTGGAAAGGCTCCTCTCCTTGGGCTGTTTCCTCTCTTTTAAGAGCAGTTTGGCACTGTCAAGTCCTGTGAAAATGTTACAGATAGCTAAGAGTCACGTTCAATATGCAATATACATTGCAGGGCTAGGTCACTCTGCTTTCCTCCTAAAAGGAGAGCCCCCATACTCTCTTTGGGGAGGATTCACTTCAGGCACTTCAGGCCACTTGTGCACGAAGTCTCTGGACCACAGTGTCCCACCTGGCCAGGATTATGTCCAGCTCACTGCCCAGCACCCTTCTGGATGGGTTTCTGCCACCCAGGTGCCAACACAAACCCCATCCTGGATCCCCCCTTGGTATCAGCACTTCTCCTTCACACTGTGTTTTCTCTCTCCCTGTGTGCAGGAGGTTTTTTCTGGGGTGCTGAACCCAGGGGAACCAAGGAACCAAACTCTGGTTCTGCAGCACTTGATCTGTTGCTTCCACACAGCCTTCACGTTTGCATGTTACTGAATTAATCACTTTAAATTAATGCTTGCTGGGTTTCTCATCTCAATAAACGCACTGAATGCAAAACAGTGTCATCTTTACAGGGACTATTTCTAGCTCTACAGCAGATTAAAACTAAATTAGCTGATGTTTCAAAACTGGCAAAACCATGTATCTGCTGTGCAATTTGTAATGCTGGCAGACTGTCATTAATGGTGGGATGGCTTGTATTAAAAATTCTGTGTTTATGAAATGCACTTTTAAGTGCTTGGCTGTAGCAGCAGAACACTCCCTTGCTTTGTTCTTTAAAGGTAAAGAGAACCTGCTCTACTCAGGGCCATTACCAGGTAGGTTGTGACTCTGCTGCTTATCTGGTGACATGGCATGTTACTTCTTGATTCAGCAGCTTGAATTTTTCTGAATTTTTACAGTTTTTCCACCCCACGTTGGGAACTCTTTTCTCCTGCTGCACATCTAACTGTCCCTACGTCCCTGTGTCCCTGATGTTTCACCCTACAAAGAATATCTGAGCTGTGATTGAGTGATGTCCCTCTGCACACAGAGAGCTGCATAAATGGAGCTGGAACACCTTCTAGAACAGCCTCCTCTGTCCCAGTATCTGTACTTTCCTCCTGCAGAAAAGCCTCCTACTTTTTCAGGAGCTTTAGCATTTATCCAGATCTTGCACAACTGCCTGTGATCACACACCTTGCAATTAATTTCATATCTTCAGGCTCAAGGAAAAGATGGGTGTCCCAACCCTTCTTAGGATGGCTGGCACAGCTCAGGAGGAAGAACACAGGCAGGGAGACACTCCTCTGATGGGTAAGCCCTGCCCTGGAGCTGATCTTCCATCCCAGAACAGGAGTGGCGGGACACAGCAGCCACATTGATACAACTGGGACTGCTCCTGGACAAGACTGTTCCCTGGGGGCAGCCAGCATTTGGACAGTGCCAACACCCTTTCCTAGAGTGTTGAATTCACATTATGTCCACTTTTTATTAAATGAGACAGACGGGCATTGTGCCATCCTCCCCGAGACAGCAGCAGAGAACTCAGGGTGCTCAGCTGGCAATTAAAGAGAGATGCATGCAATTTTACAGCTATGCCTGGTAGGATTCAAGGTTTATTTTTACTGAGAGCTGATTCTTAAAAGGAACATTAATTTATGGTTGTCAGCTTTTACTGCCAGTTACCATTCCTGCTCTCCACCCTGTTGTTGGGGCTCACACTGCCCCCTCTTTAATGCTGGCCCCTCCCTGGTGCTCAGCTGGGGCTGCTTGCAGAATCCAGAGTGATAAGAAATTATAGCCATTGCTGCAGGAACAGCAGAGAACATGCAAAAAAGCTGCCTCTACTGATATTTCACAAAGGAAAATTGAGTCCCACTGAGCCTCCTTGTAGCTGTGCAGAACCTTTAATATAAAATGGGTTTGCAGCTTTTGGTGGAAAGACCCTGTGAGCAAAGGCAAGGGAGCTGGATATCTCTCCATCAGGCTGATGGAGGCTGATGGGTGTATCTCCATCACAGTGCTTTCAGAGCAGTTTTTGCAAGAGATGTTGTATTTCAGCCTGGCTACATAAGGGACTAGCTGCCCCAAAATAGCCATGGTCTCACCTGCTGCTTCCTGCCCAGGAAGAGGTTTATGTTGCTGACTTCTTTTTTTGTGTTTGTGAGACAAACACAAGTTCACCCCTCATGGTGTATGGAAACACACAGCTTTGCTCCTGTGGTAATAATAAAACCAGTGCACTTTTCTTTAAAGGGTGAAGAGGGGCTATTTTGTAAGCAATGGCCCAGACACCTGCCTCCCATCACCTCCACTCTGCAGCAGCAGCAAGGCAAACTGCATGAGACATCTCCATCCCATCCCTGCACTGCGAGGTGTGCAGGTGCCCACAGCCTTCAGCAAGGGAAATACAGAAGCAGCAGTGCCCAGGGTTATTTGTGCTGCCAAGCAGAAACATTTGGCCTTACTCCCCTGTGCCAAACCCAAAGACAGTAACAGCACCTGCTACCTCTGCCCCAGGTGGGGAGCCCTTTCAAACTGCCTTGCCATAATCTAGGCAAGAGGTTAGACAAAACACACGCTGCCATAGCTCAGCTGTGGGGGTGGAATGATGCAGTTTGCTCACGGGTCTGTGCTGGCACATGGTGCTGGCTGCCCAGATTCCACAGCAGCTCTCAGCATCAGCAGGGATGCCCAAACAGCTGCTGGCCACAAGCATGGTGCAGCCAGCTGCTCACCTGGTAAGCTGCACCTTGTGCAAGCACAAGGTCATGGCCCCGACAGGATGAACCCACACTTGGATGTCTCAGCTCATACTCCTTCTTCTCAGAAGCAGTGCAATCACTCCAGAAGTTTTTCATCAAAATGTTTTACTTCGGGGGATTTTTTTTTATGCTTTTGTGTTTCTTATCTGAAAAGTTCAAGTTCTTCAAAATTCAGCCCACACAGGAGTTTAGGGCCAGGTTTCATCAGGTTTATGTCAAAAAATATTTTAACGCTGTTTCAAAAAATGTCAGGCTACCTTGTTTCAACAAATGATAAATGGAAATACTCTAACTAATATTTTTCCTATTGTTTTGAAAACTAATCCAATCTTTTCAGTTTAGTTAGAATAGTCAGTATTTACAAATAATCTTCATAATAATAAAAATTAAAATACTTGATGGTTGTGACTCTTTCAGCTCAATAATTTTTCCATGCTTTTTGTAAGCAAATTTTTTCACAACCTTATCATCTCATCCCAAAACGGAATAGACCTACAAAATATTTTCAAAAAGCAGAAAAAAAGAAAGATGTTCTGTTTGTTCCATGTTTTGACCAATTCTGAAATTGCTGCTGTGTTGAATTCCCATGGGCAATCAGGCCCCTGAAGGGAGAAGGGGAATGCTAATTTCATGGTTGGCTTTACTTAATGAAATAAAAATATTCTTGCCCAAATAATATTGTGCAAATAAGGCAGAATTCTTCCCAGACCCTGCCCTGATCAAGCTGCAGTCAGAAACATGTGATCTGATTATCCTCATTTGAGCAAACTGACTGTCAGGCTTTGTGCCCCAGCAGGAAGATAGGTTGCTAACAAGTCAGGTATTTACAGCACAGATGTCAACAATTTGGAGTATTTAATCACAGCACACTTCAATTTGTCCTCAGCTCAGACAAACGAGCTGCCTGTGCCAAGGGTGTGTATGGAACTGGTCTGGGTCTATCTAATATCATTACATATATCCTTGGTTTTGTACAAAAAAAGAAATAATCTCTAACCAACAAGTGCTGGATTAGCCCATCCCCAGCCAAGGCTATCTCCTGTGTGTCTACAGAGGCTGAGCTCTGTGTGGGCTTAAAAAAGCCCAGGGTGGGGATGAGGAAGATTTGCTTTTTCTGACTAATGGCATAGCATACATTTTGCTTGCAAAAGGCCTCTCAGATATGAAATTTCACAAATATTATGAAAAGGTCTTTTCTGAGTGCCCAGAGACAGTGCACAAGCTAATGCTGTAGCACTGAGATGATAAAAGCACACCCTGAAGGAATGAATAATTGAAGCCCAGCCCTAAATATTAATAGAATACAAGGAGAAGAGGACACATTCCTCAGCTTTGCACTTACTGAGCTGCCTGTTTGGATTTGAAGCACAGATATTCTCACAACCACTCTAAGCTCCTTAAATCCCCTCCTGGAAGACCATGGTGCTCCAAACTGATGCTGCCTTTGTCTGGAACTCCCCAGCTCATTTTGTATTCAGACCCCAAGAGGAAGGTGGTAGTGTTTGTTGGAAGATGTGTTCCAGGAGCAGGTGGAAGCAAAGGGCACTGTCTGTTCCCACAGAGGGCAGAGCAGCATTTGTGCAGGAGAGAGGATGCACAGAGGGACAACGTGCAGTGAGTGGGGCTCCAGCTCCAGAGATGCCCAGCCAGGGAAGCCTGACGTGATGCTGGAGAGACAGGGGGATACCAAAGGCACAGAGAAGGCACCCTCCAGCTGGGTAATGTTCTGTTTTGGGAGATGTTTACAACGTGCTGGCCCCAGCCTGGTTTCTAAGCAGGATCAGCCCAACGCAGGTTTGCGCATGGCAGTCACAGGCCCTGAGTGCTGCAAGAAAGGGCTCACAGCCAAGCACTCACATGGGAGGCCAGCCACCTTCAGGCTCTGTGGGCAAACCCTGCCCTGACACCAGGCACCAGAGCGAGCTATCCATCAGCAGGGACATGAAAAGTGGACGGAAATGGATTTTTTTTTTAATTCAAATGCCATCTGAGCATGGAGGTAGCTGTGCACATGGTGTCTCCTGGGAGCAGGGCAACACTGTTCTTCAGCAGCCCGTGGCAGTGGGCAGCCCTGATGAACCAATTCTCCTGCAACCTTCACAAGCCCTCAGGCCAGTAAAATACAAGCAATTTAAATTAAAATTTAAAAAACTGCATTTCTCTCTGTCTGTTGCTATGTCTTAGGCTGATATCTGCTGGCACTGAAATAGCCTTAAGTACCTTCTGGCTGTAAATCAGAGCCATCTTAGGCATCAGAGCAGCCACACTTTCTGACCACTTCACACAAGACTGCAGGGGGAAATCCCATCCCTGTGGCTTAAATCAGGGGGAAACCCCTGAAAAGTGTGACACAGTGATGGGACAGCCAGGGAGCAGGCAGGATAACTTGGTACACCCAGATGTCCAGTTTGGATGTGCCAAACCAGCACGCCCCAGTGTCAGTGAGGAGCTGCCCAAGGCTGCCAGCCCCCTCCTCCTCCTGCAGCAACTCAGAGGAACCCTAAGAAATAAGAGGGGGTTTATGAGGTCAGACAGCATTACAACCCTGCTTCTTTTCCATGTGAATCCCCATCAGACACACATCACTGCTGCCTCGTGGAAGCAAACACATCCATGGGCATCCTCCACTTCCCAAAATTAGAACAATTTTTAACAAGCTGGAAGCAACAAAATAAACAACACTTGATCTGCAAGCTCCCGGCTCTTGACAGCGTCCCTAGAGGTGGTGGAAAGCTGAGGAGATAGCTCCTTGCTTTAATTGGTACATTAAAATTCTTCCAGGCCACTACACAACTGTTAATAGGCAACTTAATTAAGCACTAACACAGTTCATATTTCTGCCCTCCAGAGGCTCTTGTTTCATTTTTTTTTTCTTATTACATCCAAAGCCATGGGGAGTTTTGTCCTAATCATGTAAAACAAGCTGAGGGCAGTGACACCATGCAAGTTATTTAACTCCTGATCTCCAGACACCGTTGCCAGATGTCCAGGCCTGCAGTTTCTTCTCCAAAAACAAGCCAGAAGACTCCAGGAACAAGGTGTGAATTGCTACAAGTCCACAAAAACAAATGTCAACAGTCCTTAGCACCAGCAGCCAAGTCTTCCCACTGTGTGTCAGGAGATGGTGCTGGGCAAAGACAGGTCCTCTGCAGGGACCAAGTGACAACAAGCTGGTGGGGGTTTTATCCATTGCCTGAATGACCACAGAGCCTTATTCAGCATACCACAGGTATCTTCCAAAATGCTCCATGCTGTCCTCTGCCTCACACCACCCAAAGGAGACTCCTGAGGAAGAGAAGTGGCAAAGGAAAGAGACAGCATCTCTGGATCCCAGCTCAGGAGAGCTCCCACCACCTGGCTCTCACTGTCAGCTGCTGAAGGAAGCGCAAGAAAAAGCACCAATGTCCCACACCCTTCAGCCCTTCACTATTTCCCTGTGTGCAGCCTGCACATCAGGCTGGTTTGATGGATTTGCTGAGGAGGCCCTCAGCAACTGTGTTCTTAAAAGTTTTCTTCTTTCTAATGCTGGGCTGGGGTAAATCAAAACTTTCTCTAACAGCTGTTGTGGGAAGTGACCAGTTTAATAGTCATGCAAACAACAGTGGGGTTTCCATTATAGGTGAGTAATGAACCATTTAAGTTAAAAAACAACTAAATTTTACTGCTACCAAGCACACTTAAGGTAATACACAGATTGAGGTAGAAGGGGTGACTGGAGAAGCCAAGCAGTCACCTGGCCTATGGAGGGAAGGAGCATGTGTTTCTGGTGATGAATGAATATTAATCCCTCAGCTCAAGGAGAAATGGTTTATTTGCCTCAAAAGCCTTGTACACCAACAGGCACACTGCCAATGCATGCATCATGATTCGTGATGGAGCTGTGAAGCTCAGGTGGCTTCTCTTTCACGGGAAAATAAGGTCTGTCTCCTGCTGTAACATTTTTAGTGCAAGGGAACAAAGAATTCCAGAGCCCCAAAACACAGCAATAGTGTAGTTGGAGATTTCTAGCACAAACATTAACAAACAGCTGGGAAGGGGACAGAGAGGGAAGTGACATAAAGCAGAGTGGCCACATGGACCTTGAGTATGGCTTGAATTTGCTGAAGTCGTGCCCCAAGGGTAGAAAGAGGATCACATGGTGGTGGTGAGGTACAACCACCAAGTTCCTGGGTTGGTGTGGGGATAGGACTGGATGGGCTGTAAGCAGCCCTGTAAGAGATGTTATCTCAGCACAGAAATGTGCTTTGCAGCATGATCTAAAGCTGCAAGATGCCCACTAGGTTAAAAGTACTGCAAAAGAAAATGGTTTTGCAGTAAAATAGACCATTAAGTACGTTGTTATCGAAAATGCCCCTTCCTTCCTTCCTGCTTTCCCACAAAAACAAGCCTCCATGGATTTTGGTTTTTTTCAGAATTAAATAAATTTTTTCACTTGAAGAACATAATTTTGTGGCTGCTCCCATGGATGGTTCATACAAAAATAAAACCTAAACCTGCCATTGATTGCCATTCAACTTTTTCCTTCCACCCGGAGAGGGGAAGGGAGAGACCACTCAGGAAAAGCAGGCACTAATGGGATAAATCAAAACCTGAAAGAAGGGGAAAAAAAAAAAGAATCCAAGTTTCATTTCCATTTGAAACCTAAAGCTCAGACAGGACAGGATCCAAAACATAGTCGTGTTTTCAAAGAGTGAATAGGGAGAGAGATAAATGCCTCAGTTAGGAATGTGTCAGCAGCCCTGCCCTAGGAAACACCGTGTCCCCCTGCCGAGGTGCCAAAGCTGAGAAAGGGGCAAAGATCTCCAAACTGACCAAGAGCTGGTGCCAGATTCCCTGCAAGGAAAGCCCACAGGGTTGTGTGGTGTGGGAGGGTGGGCTGGGAAGTGAATGGTGGGAGGGATCTGTTGACACTCTCAGGACTGGTGCCTAGAGGAGAAGTATGGGTTGCCCCACCTCTGGTCCTGCCCAGTGAAGACTTCGGGATGGGAATGAGCCATGAATTTCTGTGATCTGTATGGGAATGGTCCCAGGGCATGTGGCTGTAAGGAGGGTACTGAGGTGAGTAAGGTCTAATAAGGTCTAAAAGGTCTAATAAAGCTATTCAATCCCAGAAAATTGCTTTTGGTGTTGTGCTTCCCCTTCACACCTAAGTGTCCAAGCCAGCCTCACTGGCTTTAGGCTACCAGGACAAAAGTGCCTCTGGCTTCTGTGTTTCTCTGTTTGGCACAAATCCTCCTCATCCGCCTTCCTGTGGGAAACACCCGCCCTTTCAATTTCCAGGCTGGGTCTTTGCCAGGAGATCTGGGATGCTGAATCACCTTGGGAACACTTGGGAGAGCAGTGCAATCCCCCCACAGGCGAGCAGCAGAGCCTGCTCAAGCTGCCAGCACTGCCCTGCAGAGCAGCTGCCTTCCTTCAGCTCCACAGCACTGGGCTGCCAGCCTCCCGAGCTCAGCCTCACTGAACACACCTGGATTTTCCTGGGAAAGGCCCACCTTGTCACAGCACAGCCTGGCTAGAGATGCCCCGCTTGTCCTTTGATCCTGTACACACAGGGACAACAGGCTCCTTCGGCAGAAAGGTTTAGCCCCTTCTGTTTTAAGTGACAACACATACTCATGAGACACTTGGGAGTGCTTGAGGTGTGAGCTGGGTTTCTGCAAACACAGCTGAGCTGAAAGCTGATGCTTCCAGCGGATGGTGACAAACCATTTGAATATTTAAATACATGTACCTGTCTGCAGTGGCTGGAGGTGACAATGACCTTTTAAAGCACTTAGTGCACTTCTGTTTTATCACCTCCTTGGAAAGGAGCTAGGAGGCCAGGAAATTTGTTCCTCTTCCCAGTCCTTTTTCATTTGACTGCATGATACTGCCTCTGAATTTTCCTTCTGATTTGAGACAAATACTTATTTCATGCCATTTAACAGAGATTAGTATTTCCCTTAGAAATTCTGCAAGGGGAGGGAAGAGGGAAAGAAAATTACGTGTACACAAACATTTCCATTTGCTCAGGAAGTTTCTCTGAAATATCAGGAATTTGATTTGCTCCTTTAACATCTGATACCGAAGTTGTTTCCATCAGCCGCCTGCAGCACAAGCGGCAGTGCCCGAGGAAAGCGCTCAGCTGCACTACCCCGCTCGGCCACCAGGTGTCCCTGCGCCCTGCCCGGCCGCGCTGGCCCTGCCCGGAGCGTCCTTTGTCCATTGTGGGCATATTTATTTATTTTAACTTACTAATTGCTTTGTGTCCAGGAAGAGCTGCAATTCCATGATACTGCCCACGCATCCTGCACTGCCGCGGGCTACACAAGCACTCAGTAAGACATAACAATAGACAGAAGTACTGGCCCTGGCGCTCTGTGCACACAAACCTCTACCGAGTGTCTCCATATCCTTCCAGGACCTGTCACAAATAAGAACTGACTGCTCCTGCCAGCTCTCTCCATAACCTCTGCCCAGCGCCTGGCACCAGGCAGTTCTAAACATATTTGTCTCCTGCCTGAGTTAGATGCACTCACAAGGGTGGAAAGATGAGGTTCCTGTCCTTCTTCAAGCTGCCAAACCCAACACATCACTGACTGCAAGAGAAGACAGATGGAGCAAGCAGCGGATTGGAATCTTTTATTCAGTAATCAGTCCTGCTGTGTGGGTAACATCTTAGCAACTGGAACCCAAGTATGCAAAAATACTGAGTTTTCACAGTGAAAAACCAGACAGTATAAAATATTCCAGTATTGCCTCTTAGAACCATTATTGAAATAAGACCCCTGTTTCAAAGGCAACGTGCTTATTTACTTCGTTTGTTTTCTATGCTCAACCCCTCCCCCCAAAACACTTACTCAGACAGTAACCCTCCTCAGCCCCACATGACCCAGACATGTTGTGGGGCAAGAAACACTACATGAAATTCCTTCCTGATTTCCAAATGCTTATTGGAAAACATCCTCCCAGTGGCGCCGAGCTCCAGGAAGACGCAGGTGATCGGAACACGGAGCTGTCGTGATGCTCTACAGCCAGTGGTGGTGCTACTGAACTCGGGCCAGAGGCTCCGTCTCCCGGAGGAGCCACCGAAGAGCTTCGTGCCGGCCTTGCCTCTCCAGCTCTGCTCCAACCACTTCCCTGCACTTCTGATGGTACTCATTCACCCAGTTACACTGGAGAAAGGGAGGGGTAGGACATTCAGCATGAACACAGAAGAGAGTTTGTGATCTTACAAGTTACGTACAGCCAAAAACATTTGTAGGCCCTCGTGCTCTTTGGGTCTGAGCTGTTAGGCTGGCATGGAATCCTGTCCTGAAGAGACAGATCTCTATTCTATGGAAGTAACTTGTAAATTTGATGAGGGTAGGAACTGAAGAAATTCATCCTGGGTTTTCAGAGGAGCCAAGGGTCAATTCAGCTGACGAGTAAAGTCTCTGCAAATCACTGCCTCCAGCAAGTCTGAATAGCTACCTTGGCACAGTTTAATACATAGCTCTGCAAAATTGTAACTGGACAATGCACTCCTGAGGCACAATCTGCCCCACTGATCTGAACAGGCAACCCTAGGGCAGATCTTGGTACCCTTCACAACCCTATTCAGCAAATGTGAAATGTGAAATAGCATTATCATTCAAAAAGGAGCATGTGCTGATGTAAAATAAGGAGTATGGTAGAAAAACAGGATGAAATATGCCATGGAGAAGGTAGTGGGAAACAAACAGAAGCTTAGAGTATGAAGCTGTTCAGGAAATAAATGCTGCTGAGCAGGTATCAGAGGAGTCTGCTCAGAGTTCATATGTACTGAGCATGGGGTGTGCCTGAATGGGCCTGGTCACAAGCAGATGCAGAAAACAAGACAGGACAGTCATTACTATAGTCCTTGGGGAGATAGCATGGCAAGACAGACATTTGACAGAAGCAACTTAAGGCAGGAGTAGGAATAGAGATGATAGCAGCAAGTATCATATCAAGGGAACTACCAAAACAACCTAATTGGTGAGATCCTGTCTTCATCATATAACATAGATAGGAAGGACATCTGAAAAGCTTGTTTAGTCCAGCCTCTCACTTCAAAATGGGTCAAGCTTAAAAATAAGTCTGAGTGCTCAGGAATGCTCTCTGGATCTACGAAAAGGAACAAAGGCCAGTGGTTCCTTCAAACAGAAGAGAATAATCTGGTTCTAGTGCAAAGATGGCAATGCAATCCCGCTTTACTTACCTCCTTTTCTGTCAGCAAATTAACATCAATCATTTTTGTCTGGATTGGAACCAGAGTTAAGGGTTCAAAGGTCAGGCTCCCTCTGTTTTTGAAATTGTACTGCAGCAGAAAGACAAATGGATTGCACAATTTTAGAAATAGCTCCACCCAGATCACACTTACTCCTTGGTTGTGTCATCACTACAGAATAACCAAGGTAACATTCAGATGAGCAACTTATGGTATAATTTTTGTTACAGCTCAGGCAAAGAATCCTGATATAAACCTCAGTTACTTCTTTCAATGATCACTTTCTAAAGGTCAGAATTGTACAGGATTTCAGCTTGATGACTATATGATCATTTTCAGTCTGGCATTTCTAAAAGCCTAACCCAGCCAGACTGGCAACTATAATGTCAAAATCTGTCTGTTTCTACTGCCACTGAGGGCTCCCTACCAGAGAGGCAAATCCCAACTTGAGATCAACCAGTTCTACAGCAATGACTCCAAGGGGCTGAAAACAATTTAAAACAACTCTCAGACACACATTTCAACCCATGGAAACTCTGCAGAAGCAAAACTGTCTTCCCGTTAGAACCAGTGCTCATCAATAAGGGGTTTTGGAGACCAGAAATCTTGGGTAGGATTTAACTGTCTGCAGCATGGTCCCACCTCAAGTTCCAGTACTTCAAGTTTTATAACCAGCAAGTCATGGAGAAAGGTGCATCCTGAGCAGGTCATTCACCTTGGTTTCAGCAGGGATCACAAGGACGACGTTTTCTATTCGGATCCCAAAGGACCCATCTTCATAATAGCCAGGCTCTGCAGAAACAGACAGTAATTAACTAAGCCACATTGCTGCACTCTGCAAGTACTTATTCCCTATGGCCAAACTTCCCCTCTATGTCTTCAGTCCACTGAAGTCACTAAGCAATCTTGACACCAGGCAACCACAGAGGCAAACAAATTTCTGACACTACAAAATCTGCACAGAAGCCCCAAGCAAGGTGACAGCAGAAGTTCTCACAGAGAGAAGAAACAAGACAGACAGCGCTCAAGCTTCAGAATCTCCTTGGAATTCAAGAGAGACCACAGAATACTTGTGTTCAAATACCAGAAACACTGAAAATATTAATGTCTTCATGAAAGGCAGGTGGGTAACCCCTTCCTCAAAACACTCTCTTAGAGACTGTTATCCTGACTTCCTGAGAGGACTTTGCAGCCCTGAAGGAATGTAGGTCTCTCAACAAACCCCAGCAGGCTGTTAATTTACTACTGGAAGAATAAGGCATGCAAAGATTTAACAGCTGCCTCGAATAGCCCATAGCAAAGACAGGATTAGCTACTGAAAGCTTGGTGTCCACCTTGTACTGCAGCCAGCTCTTCCACAGTGTGCCAGAGCCAGCTGGTCAACACAGTTTTTCTGAGACCTGTGCTGTAAAGAGCAGGAAGCAGTCCTGCAGCACCCCACTGCAAAGGTGCATCATCATGGAAGGTGAAAAGCTAATGTGAGGGTCCTTATCTAGAGAGCTTAAATGATAACTAAAACAGCAAGCTGGGGAGGCAGGCCCAGAGCTTTTGATCCAGCCGTTCCTTTACATGACTGTCACATTTATTCCCTCTGCATCTAGAAGAGTTTGGTCCCTTCCCAGTGACCAGAGAGAATCACCAGTGGTAAATACCATCAGAGACAATCATGCCAGCCTCCAAGGGCTCGTCTGCAAAGGTTTTGTAGCTAATGCCGCAAGGACCCTCGTGTACATTTAGGAAAGAGCCAACTCCATGTCCTGTCCCATGCAGGTAATCCAAGCCACAGTCCCACAAGGCAGAACGTGCAAAGGAGTCTAGAAGATGACCTGTAGACAGACAAGGAGAAAGAATTCAATCAAGTCAGGCTCCTTCAGGGACACTGATAATCACACTAAAGGTTCAAACCTGGAAAACATGCAAAAAGAAAACTACCACCAGCTCCTCAAAAAGCCTCATCACCCACAAAGAAAGCAAGTCATTGGATGGCTAGAAGTCACAGGGCAGATCTGGCATTTCTGATATTCAATCCCTTTCTCAGCTAAAAAGCCCTTCTCTCTTCCATTACAGGTCTTCAAGAGATGGTTGTAACAGAAATATTGCACTGCTGCTTGTTCCACTGACATTTTCATGAAATAATCTAATGGTTAAAAGTTCCACAGAAAATTCAGTACCTGTCTTAAAAGGAGCTGCACTTACTGAACTGAAAATAGGAGACCTGCCAATCGTATTTGGGGAACTAATCAGCCAGGCTTCTTGCCTGGAAGGCCACTCATTTCACAGTTTCAACCAGAGGGCACGGAATTTCTGACGGCTGCATGTGAACACCAAGCCCATGTATCCAAGTTCAAATACCCTTCATTTTCAGTTTGGGTTTCTCATAGCACTGTGCAGTTGCTTCTAACTCTTGCCTACCCAAGAATGCAAACTAAGGCAATCTCTAAAAAGAGCTCGTTTTGTATAAGGTGTGACCAGGGAGAAAACAATTCTGTAACAAATTCACCAGAGGTTGATGATAAGTCACAACTTTCCCTGCACAAAATAAAAACAGCTCCTTTGTGTATCATTTTCCCATGTACTTTCCCACTGATACAAGAAGTTCCACAGTAATTGGAAGAGAATTAGCCAGTCCTTAAGAAGCTGGAAAGTGACCTCTCTCTTTGATAGGGCCATTAGTAAAGAACACAACCTCCAAGTACATGTGTTAGAGTGCTACTGCCTGATGAAAGTCACTATCAGCCTAGAGCCAGAGCACTTCCACCAACATCCTTCACACTGTCCCCCTCAGAATTTTCAGCACTGGTTGATACTGAGACAGAAGGCATCAGTAACCCAGAATTCAAACTCTTGTGATGGAAACAGACAGTTACATCAATATCTGCCTAATCTGCCAAGGCCTGTCAATCATAACATTCTCAGACCACCTAACAGTTCTTCAGAGATCAAAACACTCCAACTCACCAACCCACCTTTGGTTCCATTTGGGAAGATGGCTGCACTCACAGCTATATGTCCCTTCAGGACATATGTGAAGCATTCCTGTCAAAGAAATGTGTGCTGTAAGTGAAGAGGGAAAGGAAAAGTTTTGTATTCCCCAAGAAGGGAAAGAAAGGATGCATCTTGTAGCAAATTGCAGAGGATATGGAAAAACTTGGTCATGCTCTCCTGTGGCTGGTAATGCCAAAACAAACCTTGAGCAGAAGCAGTTAAAATCTCTCTGAAGATCCCTCTCCAGTAACTTCAGACAGACTATCACAAACTCAGACTGCAGGTTTAGCATCAGCATTCACCTGATCTACATGACTGATTTTCTTTGTGGCTGTACTTTAACTTCCTGGGCATACCCTACAGCATATTTTTCTCACTATGTGAACTATAATAATGAAATTAGTTTCAGCTAAGACTAATAAAAAGTTAAAGAAGCAATTTAAAATAAACAAAATTACAGTGCTAAATTTCCAACACAGACCTTTTCAGGTAAGTCTGAGACTCATTTTTAATATTGTACACTAGGCACTATCTGACTGGAGCCTTGCATCAAACACTGAGCTTTGCACTAAATTAGATCCCCCTGGATCCCTTATTGGACAAACCAGTAATGTTTATCCTCAGACTGCTGATTTTCTTATTTCTTAGAGGAAACATGTAATTTTGCAGATGAGAGCTGTGAATTTTAAGATAGAAAGGTGTCAATTCTTGGAAACAGTTTATATTTTGGAAGTCTGAAGTATGAGAGTCTCCTTTTTAATCCTTAGCCAAATGCTGCCACGTACTGGTAAACTCGATAGAGAGCTTTGACTGCATAGCAATAGAGCACATTACTAATTTAAGTATCTCGAATAATGAGGGCCAGCTCACAAACCACACTGTGATCCCAACTTACCTTTTCATAGGCTGATGGTGTGCCAAAATGCATTGTCCTGGTTACATCTGTTGTACCATCTCTTCAGAGGCAAAGAAAGATGCAGGAACCAAAGGGATGGGGGAAAAAGAAAGATCAAAGTGAGTATTCACAGGAAACCCAGTCACACTGCAGCAAACCGAGCTCATAAATGGATAGTCATCTGCTCTGTGCTACACAAGACTGATGATGTAGTGTCTTGGATAACCACTCCTAATCTCAAAAATTCCTGAACACAATGCCCCAGATGTAGCAATAATGATTTACGATTCACACTGTTACCTTTCAACCATAAGCATCCCAAAGCTCTTCCCAAATTAGAATCTAAACTGCTCATAAAACTATGCTAATTTGAGGTTTAGCAACAGGTACATGTCCATTGAGAACAGGCCAAATTTAGCCTATTTGTGTGGAAGGCGATTCATTAACAGCTTTAAACATACACTTTTGCAAAAATGACAGTTACCAGCTCAGTAAAGGGAAGTGTAAGGGGAGATACTATCCCTTTCATCCTCAGGATGTCTTCTGCTAAGATTTCTATAAATCATCCTGCATGTGGATAGGGGTTAATCCAATACGTCAGAAACTATCTCTAAGTTCCTTCTGCAAACAGCGTTTTGAGCCTGCTGTCAAAAACACAATGGCTCTTGAAATAATGAGTTCCCTTTGAAATGCTCACTCCTGTCCCTGTGCTCTTCCCCAGCACACACAGGCCGTGGTCACAAAGAACTCACGGTTTAACTTCTCAGCAGGGACAAGCAAAGCATCCCTGTCACAATGCTGTGGTAAGTGCCATTGATGTCCAGCTTACATTGTATCCAAAGGGCTGCTTTTCATAGTGGCACTAAGGAAATCGTTAATTAGTCCATCAGAGGGGAGGAAAAAAGATCTCCTTGTAAAAATCTTATCAAAGGATGTCTGTATGGTTCTTTTTCAAAGCTCTTCCTGACTGACATAACAAAAAGGCATAGCTTTAAAGACAAAGCTCATCTCAAAGGAGCAGCCAGGCTTGTCCTGCATCTTCCTGAACAAGCCACTTCTCATCTATTTACACTGGTTAAAAACTTCAGATCTTTTATTTTACATGGAGTCGAGAGTTCCACAGTAAAGGAACTGAGGCCACTGAAAGGCACTGTCAAAATAGCATTGAGTGTGTTTTCAGACATGATGCCTTCCCAAAAACATACCCAAGACCCAAGTGACTACTGGGATGAGGAACCCTGACTCTGAGTCTCTCTGAAAAGGCAGAGAGCACCATGGGGCACTGCTGTCCTGCTTCTTCACCCCACCTTGTTCTGACCTCAGTATCAGTCTACCCACAGGGCAGATCCTGTCAGGGTAGGTGAGGTGCCTCACCCAGCTGTGCAGGCTGCTGAGTAGGCAGCCCAAGGCTAAGCTAGGGCAGTCAGGCCTGCTCCTGTTCCTGCAACTTCATATCAAAACCTCCAGCTAGACAGCTCCCAGCACACTGGGAATGGATGGCACTCAGATGGGAACTGTACTTTGACATCCTGCCCCTGACCCCAGCAAGGCCTGTCAGCAGCCCTGACCTGCTGTCTACTCCAAACTCCAGACTGCCTTGCTTGCCAAGGCAAATGTGAGCTGACCCTGCAGGGGTCATGGGTAAAAGAACATATGGCAGTTCAGCACCATTCATCCACTCACTTGTACTGTGCTCCTGAGTCCAGGAGGTAGATCTCATTCACCGACAGCGTTCTGTTGGTCTCAGGAACTGGCCTGTTCAGTTAAACACAAAGGTTTTTGTTCCACAGTTTTAAGATCTCCAGCCCACATCTGCAGTCCAGAAACCCTATTAAGTGAAAGCTTGGATGTGCCAGCTCTGATTTGTTGTGGCAGTGATGGAAATCCCACACATGCTGAGCCAGGGATCATACCAAGGAGAGGATTTGTATACAGCAAATAGCACTACAGTACAGAGCTTTGCTGCTTCCAGCAAAACCCTCAACATCTGCTTCTGGATGTATTCCAGAAGAGTTGTGGCACTTCATACTTATCCTTCCCAGACTTCCAGCCCCAAAATAGCCCTTTTCTCTGGCCCTGAGCAGATCATCATCATCATAATACATACATGCTGCCAGTAGGGAAAGATCTTTACTTAGTAAGTGTGGAGTAAAGAAAGATAGCAAGCAACATCTCCCTGGAGAACTCTGCTGTGACTCCATGATGAGGCAAGACAGCTCATTCCAACTACTTTTGCTGAAGGATGAAAGGAGAAGCTGTGTTTCTCTTACTTGTAGTGAATGATGGCTCCATTTGGACCTGTGCTTGATATCGTAGCAAAACTCAATTCAACAAAGTCTTTCTGCTGACTGAAAGAAAAGATTGTGATCACTACAGCACAAGTGAGAGGAGCAAACCAAGCACCTAGGGCACCTGGAGTGCGCCATCCTCAATTCCACATCACCTCAGCCTTCCCCTTGGCCTTGAAAGCCACCTGGACAAGCAAATTAGGGTAGAAGAAATGTAGAATTTGAAGCCCTCTTCTCCCAACCATGTGGAAACCTGTTTTCCAGATCTTCTCTTTCCTTAAAATAAAATTCACTACCCAAATCAGCCAGGAAGAGATGTGCTGAACATTTTCTACATTGTTATTTATTTTCTCAAAGGCATTAGAGGTCCTGCTGATGTACCCATGGGAGTAATTCTCAAAATAAATGGTGTTCCTTCTCTATCAGAAGAGGAAGAAATCTAGCTTTGACATACATTGTGGTAAGGAAGCAACCATCTTGTATTTAAGTGTCCTAGCCTGCAGCACTCCTCATTGCTATCTCAAAAGGAAAGTGGACAGGATCCAGTGGGCTGGGACTTGTATCTCCCACAAGATCCAACTCTTTCAAGTTTTCAAAGAAATCCATTAGTAAAGGTTTGTCCTCAGGTAAAATACATCTGCAAGTGAGATACTTTTCTAAATTTTATTCTAAAGAATAAAATAAAAACAACAGATAAAAAATGCCACCCAGAAAACCTCTTCAGAGTAGATTTACTTTTTACCTGCGGAACTCCTCAGCTTTGTCTGCAGCAACTATTTCTGTTACTGTTCCCTTTGGAACCTGGTGGATAACAACATGAGTTGGATTAGTGCAGCAACAAGCAAAGAAAATGCTGTATGGGTTTTGTCTGTGCCTTATGAAACCCTGGAAGTGGCTTCTTTCCAGGTTCTCTGTCCTCATTCCTCAGGAATGACAAACACAAACCCAGCACCACTGTGCAGGGCACTTGAGAAGAAGGAAGTGGAGGCGATCACAGCGAGACTGCTGAACCCTGACTAGGGAGCAGTTAGTGCAGTACTAACTTCACTGAGATGTGCAGAGGTAACATCTCACAAGGCAACATCACTTCACAGTCAGGTGGCACTAAGCTTCAGTAGCTCTCTTCAACAGCCCATACTGTTAGAAATTTTATCCTTTTAAATCAGGAACGAAAGTAGTTGTAGAAAAAACAAAGTGTGTTAAATTTTACTTTAGGCATTTGATAAATTCAAACCTGTGACACAACTTTCCCCGGACTGGAAAACAGGCGAAGCAGGGTAAGAGCTAGGTTACAAAACCCCTGAGGCTGACTTCTTGAGGTACTCAGACATGTAAAAAGGCACCTTCTGGAAGTCATCAAGCCTTCTCAATAAATTAAGTCAATAGACTCAGACATGCAGTGGCATGGCTTTCTAAGTTGCTGTGGAACACTTAGCACTCTAGCACATCCACTGTGTACTTCTAAGTCTGTGAATACACAAGTAATTTGTTTTTATCCCATTTTCACTGCACCTCCCATTCATAAATGCCAAATTTTTTCAAACTGGCAGACAACACTGATTATCATGAGAATAATTCCAAAGTATTGTATGAAGCTGAATATTATTTCATGATTTACACTACCAAACCAGCATAAGACAGCATTAACACTACAGTAACCCTGTTCAGGTCATTTCTCACTTGTTCAAGCTTTGGTCTGTGTAAAATGAATGGGAGAATGTTCTCAAAAAAACAAAGCCTTGGATAAAAGCATGTTTGAAATCCTTGCAAAGAACCCCAAACCACCAGATAAACCCCCAACTGTTTCCCCACTTTTATTAAAGGCACTATAAAGTCTAATGAAAAGTTTATGCCAATGAAGAATTTTACACAGAAATAGAATATCCAAGTTTAAAAAAAATTATACAATACCTCCTTTTCCAGCCAGTTAAAGAGCTCACACAGGGCAACAGCATCTTTAATCTATGTTAAAATAGGGACAAGAAAATGGAATTGAGAAGGAGAAAGACTTATCAAGCCTCAGTATAAACAGGTTTTGATGCAAAAGAATTCAACCTGTAAGTTTCAGAAACACAAACTAAGAGATTATCCAAGAGGTATTTTCAGGTTTTGCACCCTGTAATTAATATAAACCCTGGAAATGTATCTGGAGAGTTAAATGAATGTTAGTAATTACTGCTGGTACATATCTTACTGTGTGAAGTCTGGCTTTACCCCACACATCACTTTCAAGACTATTTTGCTTTAACAGATAAACCTTTATCTTGCATCTCAGATCGCAGAAGGCAACCACAAGACACATCTGGTGATGTGACAGGGGAACATGTCCTTTGGGCACACGCCCACCACGCAGTCTCTGTCACACAGCTTCTGGCCCTCTTGCCTTATGACCCTCATTTTTGTTCCTTTTTTATTCTACATGCCTGCAGCATGTAGGGGCAAGAAGCAGGAGATGTGTACAAGAACAAGGCACAATTTTGTCCTCAGGTGGCAGGTGACAAAGTTCCTCTTCTCAGTACAACTATTTTTACTTCCCCGTAACTAACAGGGAGAGAAAAGCATTGAAATAGAAAGTACTGGTTCCCAAGAAGCTGCAGAAAATATGGGACAAGCCCAAAACTGCCAGCCCTGCTTCAACTGGCACATTTCTCTTATTGTGGAAACTACTGCTTGAAAACTAACAGGAAATAAATAAGAGAAAAGTTCAGCCCCACCATGAACCTGTTTCACAGGCAGCTTCTTTGCTTAAAAATATGAAACTTCCTAGGAAATCAGACTCATTTCCAGTGTCATGAAGACAAGACTAAAGAGTGCTTTGAGGACTCTGGCTGCTTCTGAGCATCTTGGCCTGTGCTTTGCACCATGTGTCGAAGAATTTCTCCGTGTTCTTTAGGCTGTGTTTATTCAAATGGTAACGATATGAAAACTCCACTGACAAACACAACAGAACGAGCAAAGGGGAAAGAACATCCCTTTAAGAGCCCACACTGCAAACAACACTTCTCAAGTCTACACAGTCTTCCCACAGAGCAAGACTGTTTCCTCACACTATTGCAAATGTTGTTCTTCAAGGGAACGCAAAACAAGCAAAAAACCTGCTTCAAGAGCAGTAGATGTCTGACAGAAAACCTTTTTTATCCTGCCATCCAAATTCTTATTTGCTTTTTATCCAAAACATTAAAACTGAAAAGAAAATGTTATTTCTTTCCCTAAAGGTAAAGCAAACCTGGTGCCATGTGCAAGGAGACACTCAAGGCTTCACTTACATGTGCTCTTCTCATGCCTTCTGTTTCTGCTGCATTCTTCACAGCTTTTGCAATGCAGATGGGGGTATATGGGGTGAGGTATCGGTAAGCCTGCAGCAGAAGGACAGGGATTACTTGTGGATTAGTCAGACTACATAATCCTACAGATTTAATAACTCAGCCTGGCCACAATTTGTACTTTGGCAGCCTCTCTCAACCTTCAGCACTATGAAATGCTGGTTGCCAATGCTTCAGTCCCTGACTGAAGGAAGAACAGCCATAGGGAAATCCAAAGAACTAAACAACAGCTTGTCATGAAACAGGGTGAAGATCTGGATATCATAAATACCATGTATCTACATCAATGTCTGAGCCATAGATTCCTGTTGCTGATGAACACTGAAGGCCCAGAGGCCAATGAGAAACACTAATCCCTGATGCTATGGTGGAACTTAGGCTGTAGATACAGACCTAAAAGCCACCTTGACTTGTTACCTGACAGTCACCCTCAAGTAGCAAAGGGCATCCAGCCCAGGTACCAAGCACTGAGCATCACCACTGTTAATGATCAGCAGCTCTGACAAACACATCAAGGCTCAAGGAAACATGAAAGGCGTTTGCAAAGATCAGCTTTACATGCTGCTAGTTCTGAAAGGAGCTTACATTGGTGGTTTGAGACAAAGCTTTCCTGTGCTTGAATGGGGTGACCCTGCATTAAGAACCAGTAACTGATCCCTTAGTACTGCACACCTCCTCAAACACCAGCTGTCCTCAGATTAGCAGGAATGCTTGGCTGGTTTCAGCCCATCATCAGAAATTCACCAGTTGAGGTGGCTCGCCCAAATGTCATCACACATGGCATCAGAAGAAGGCAGAACCAAGACTTTTGCCCAGTTCTCTGCTCTACCCATTATATATCAGGAGATGGGATGGACACCCACAGAAGCACAGCACAAGCAACATGTTGTTTCCTATTTTAAATGCATCAGTATACAAATAAATAAATATCACTCAAATTCAAGGAAAGGCCCAATAGACCCTCTGCAAAGACTAAATTCACAAAAATCCTACAGGCTTACAATTTCCAAATTCTTGAAAACAGCAAAATAATTACACTACATAATGCAGAAACTAAATTACAGAAGAAGTCACAAGAAAGTCAGAAAAGTCCTTTTATCAGTCAGGATAAATACACAGATTCTTAGGTTGGCTTGCCCTTTATAGATACTAGTAAGTACTATTAATCTTCTGTGAAAAGTATATTTACATGCAGCTGTAAACAAATCTATAAAGGGTTTGCAGATCTGTGTTTAATAATGGAATGGATTTTTGCCAGTGTCAATATTTGGCTCTGATGGAGACAGACAGTAGATGGACTTCCAGCACTGGTGTTCTTCACACCAGCTGAGCAACTGGCCTGGAGTGCTTTGAAGTGGTGGAGAGCCAGGGAGGAACTAGAAAAACTCTGGCTCTTCCAGAGAGTCTCTAAGTGGCTTTTAATCAAGATAATTCAGTCCTCCTTGCCTGCTTTCTATTGCACAGAGCTCCTTGAGGCAGGGACTCTCCCCATTGCACACAGAGGGCATGCAGCACTGTAATGACTCACTATCAACCAAAACTTCCACTTTTCCAGTGCTCACAGGGTAAATAATGCCACTCCAACTCATTATATTCCTTTCTCTACGTCAGAGCTTCTGTACTTTTCCATAATATACTCTACATAAACCAACTACAGCAGCTTAACCAAACTGGGGATAGACTATTGACTACAACCACAGCAAGGAGCTTTCTACTCTGAAGTCAAAAGAACAACAATTTATCCTGAATGTTCCATAGACACTAATGCTGTCAGTATTCTGTATTAGGAGGCCTAGAAATAGCTTGATGGTGTCTGAAGATTTAACTCTGGACAGGGACAAAACCCTGTATATTTACTCACAGTATCTGTTAGTTACTAGACATCACTGTAAACTGGACGGTATTCCAGAGAAAGTGATCTCTAGCAAACAAGAGATGTACACGAGATGTATGGAAACCAGCTCACTTGTCCACAACTGTTGTGTCTTTCCCCAAGTATCTTTTATGGCTTTTAGAATATTAGGTGGACAGTGGGAGTCCCAGGCAGCCAGGTTCAAAAGAATAGCAAGACACAGCAGAGCAAAGGCTGCATGGACAACCAGTGCCTGCAGATTATCTGTGTCCTCACAAGGTTCCCTGCTACAACTCTGTCATCTTTTACTGCCTGCAGTAAAAGACATCACATATTACCTGATATCCTCAAGCCACTGAACTAAATAAGGGCAACCACCCTCATACACTCCAAGCAAGCCAAATGCACCTTCCCAGAAGTCCTGCTCAACTTTCCTGCTTCAATTTCTGCAAGTTTCCAGTTCTTTCTGCTCATCCACATGAGGCTGATGCTCCACCCGTGGGCAGAATGACCTGAGTTCACCCTGCTGCCTCTTCCCTCCCCTCTCTCACTGCACTTGTTTTATCTTAAGCTGACAATTCTTTGGATAAATCGGCTTAGCGAGTTGGAAGGGCAGCTCCAGCAGGAGCTACCCCAGGATTAACAACCCCTTGATATCTCAGCATGGCTGGATCCCTTCTGCACAAGCTCCAGCCTGCATCGGGCTTTGCAGAGGGGAAACTGAGGCCAGCTGCCCTCATTAACACCCTTCCTAACCACGATGAGCAGAGAAGAGAAAAGCATTTTCCCTTGCTAGGGCCACTGACCTTGGGAATGGCCTCAGTCAGAGCATAGCTGGCTTTGTCACTGAGCCACACTTTCTCCTTGGGTGAGAGGCCTGCACCAACAGCCTGCAGCTCCGACAGGATAGATCCGTAGGGCATCACCTGGATTTTGAACTCGGGTTCCAGGGTGGAGTCAAGCTGTAAGTGCTCCCTCACAGCTGGGTCTGTCATCCGGTCACCATCAATGAAGAGCCTGAGAAACAAATTGGAGTGATCCAATAGGTGAGACCACATCTGCCAGTGGCAGAAGGAGGGAAGGAAAAAACATTCTGGCAACATTTCAGGGAGAAAGGAGATCATGCATTATGCACTCTACTTTGTCCTATGTCATTTTAACCGCCACCTTTCACATAGTTTAAATCCCAACTTAAAATTAAGATGTGCCACCCCACTGAGAGGAAAGAGATTATAGCATTTCTTTTTGTATGACAGTCAAAATGGGTACATTCCAATACTGTGCTTGAAACACAAAAGTAACAGAGGCAAGTAACAGCTACTGTCTAACTTTTAAGAGCAACATCTGGAAAGAGATGTACTGTAGTTCTAAGTATCACATTGCTCTGGCTTTCACTGAGTTGAAAAGTTCAGTTCAACCTTCACACACAACCTGTACTCACTCAGCCAGGTTTTACCTTAGATGGATCTAGGTAGCAGCTTACAGATGCCTCCAAAAGAACTGTGCTTGCTGAGGCTCAATATATGGGGCAGTCGCAGGAAAGAAGCCTTCTGTTATAAGCCAGCCCTGAAACTTTCCTGCACAGTCCCTGCAGTTTTGAAGTGACCCAGCAATTAGACCAATTAGACCTTTCCCTAAAGTCTGTAATGTCCAGTCCAGGCTTGGCTCTTACCCACATTTAACCCAGAGCTTCAAGGGCCCTACACATTATCTCTGGGTGACAGACAGAGCACCCAGCCATCGTGCCCAAGGTCACCCAGCAAGCCAGCCAAGGTGCTGAGGAGTGCAGCAGAGCTCTTGGCTGCCTCTCTAGCTCCGATCAGGGGAGGAGAGTAACTAATGTTGGAGACAAAAGAGCTCAGAAAGGACACTAAAGTACCCAAGCATAGACGTTTCTGAAAAGACAGATACTTTTCTAGAACAGCTCTCGCCAAGATAAATGCATCTTTGGGAAGAGAGGAAGGGAATACAAGCACCTGATTGTGTTCATTCCTATGACGGCGTATGCAAAAAACACAGGATTGTACTCAACATCAGAACCTCGAAGGTTGAAAAGCCCTGAAAAATAAGAAAAACCACAGTTCATCTTCTGGTTCATCTTCTGCAACATTAGAGAAAGTCAAAAATAATCTCACAAAAGCACAGGTAAGCAATGAGACATTACAGGTGCAGGCCATGAGTCCAGCTCCCACCCAGCTGTCCCACGGCCTTGCATTCCTGGCAATCCTAAGTTTCTGCCAGGAGATGGCACCAGAACCACAGTGTGAATACTCCCGAGTGCTTAAACTGGTGTTAAACTTCTAAAGGAGGGCTGGCTTGGAAAAAAAGCAGGTACAGACAAGGAAACACAAGGACACATGTACAAAAAGTAGGGTCTGCCCTTTCTGGTCTGCACAGGGCAATAGAAGCTCACTTCTTAACAGCCAGAAAACTTCAAAGTTACAAACTATCATTTCATTCCAATCCTCTTGACATTTGAGGTAAGAGGAAGACACAATAGACAAGACCACAATACCCCAGAAAGGCCTCTCATATGGGCCCTCCAATATCCCAGATTCAGACTGTACAGTCTTAGCTATTTTTCACAAAGATTTTAGCCCATACAACTCCAGACAAAGTCAAGAGGGGAAGTAGATGTTCAGCATCTCTAAAATCCTGATTTTAGGGTCAAATAAAAACTCCAGGGTATCCAATTAGCTGAAATGAGTTGCTCAAGCCAATAAGGCCAGCCAGCAGGACAGCTGGGAAAAGAACCAACATGTCCTAAATTACAACCCAGCACTGTATTCATCGAACTGTGCAAATTCTGCCATGAAAGTAAAAATAGAGCTCAATTCTCCTCAGGGAAACAGTAGGTCACTTGAATGCAGGAAAGAGCCACAAAGAACTTTTTACTGCATGGGTACAAACTTCCTTGCTCAGCCAACTCCCAATGCAGTAAGAAGGCAACAATCTCCTTTGTGACTCTTTTTCTGTCCCCAAAAACTCGTCTGGAGTTTAATTCAGTGAACTGAATTGGATAAAATTAAAACAACTCCCCTTCCCCCTTTAGGATAAGAAATCAACCAGGCACCCAAAAATGAGCTTCTCTCATGACCTTCTCTGGTTCATCTTAACACTCTTGATTCATAACCAAGCTTCACTGTGCTGGAGACATTTAATCTGAAACCACCTCAGGGCACCAATTTATCATTAATTTAATTGGAGATGCGCCTGAAAAGGTGAGACATACGATCTCTGCTCATGCAGGCCTCCCCAGGGAGGAGTCATATTCACCACTCTCAGAAGTACTTCTTTCACAAAAAAAGCTCTTTGCTCAGTGTCCCACATCCAGAACAGCCCACAGACCTCATCAAATTGGCTTTACCCATTGCCAGGGACATTGTGCTGGCAGTGCTGGAGTGAGGAAAACACCACCTCTATTTCTACCTTAGATTAGACACGGGGCACAGCAGCACTCACATCCTGCCTGTGTTACATTCCCCCTATACCAGTGTGTGCACTGGTGATTTCTGCAAAAAGGACATGCAGTACTAGGAACAGCAGTCCTGGGGAAACCACTGCTGTTTCTGGCCATTCTCCCTTCCTACACACTGGGCTGGGAGCCAGGGTGTGGAGACCCAGCCATCCTGGGGCCCCAAACACAGAGGGGACTCTAGTGAGACCCTGGGTTGAAATGATCTGGAAAAACAAGTTGAGCCCTGACATACTTGTTTTAACCAAGGCATTGGCTGAACACTGGAGAGGTAGAGACTGACTTAAGAAGTTGTGACAATTAGGAAGATTACTGTGAATGCGGTGTACCCCACCCTTGCTTTATGTATACAAAGCCACATGTTGCACTGCTTTGTTTATAGCCCAGACTCCACAGCAGAAAATAGTCTCCATCTTTCCAATGGGTGAGGCAGCATCAGGATATTTTACAGTCAGAAAATCTCACAGGTCTTTTTTTTTTTTTTCCATCACACAGCCTCAGGCTTTATATGTGACCTTCCTCTCCCTTTGCCTGGACTGTTTTTCAAAGGTGGTGATTTGCTGCATTTCCTGGGCCAAAAATGCACTCAGAAGCTGCACTGGTGTAATGAGGCACTGTGCAGAAATACAGGCTTGCTGTCTGTGACCTCTTACCACCACTGCTCTTGGTAAGAAGTTAATTGATGTCTAACGAACATGCTGTCATAAGGGTCTCTCACCCTGGCATGGCTCTTCCTTTCCAAGGCAGGAAGAACATTTATTTTGTAGAAAGAATTGAGAAAGGAGATGCAAAGACTTACATGCTACTTCATCCAAGGCCGTTACCACAAACCACATGACTTTCCTCTCAGCCATTTTTGAACGGAGGGCTATAATTTTGTCTCTCCAGCTGACCCCTGCAAAACAGAATGGGAAAAGCTACAGCCCCTAGCTTTGCTGGGGATGATGATGTAAACACAAACTAATATATGGTGCTTGTGCTCTTCACTCCTTTCTAATAACTGATACAAACTATCTCAGATGAACTGCCCTCTAGATATCCATGAATTTGTTTTGAAGTCACCCAGCTTCTAGAAAATGGTTATTTGAGGGTAGAGAGGTTATTAGCTAAGGTTTGATCACCTTAGTGACCTATTCACAGTGACCACATTGTGCTGTGGTACTGTTTTACTCTCTCCTTTGTAAGAGAAAAGCAAAAGGGGGATAGGGCAACAGGAACAACCCATGTCTGTTGGGAGTTAAGCTTCTCACCTGTGTAACTCAAGTCAAGCGTGATGAGAGGCTTGCAGGGGCGTTGAGGACAATCTGTCCAGATTGTATCAATCAGGTTTTCTTTGACAGGCACAAGGTCATGGCCAGCACTTCTCAAGGCTTTGGACATTCTCTTCCACTGGTCTGCCAAAGGGAAGAAAGTCAAGAGTGGTGGCTTTAAGAAACACATAAGTTCAGCAACAGCAGAATCTTCCCTTTTCCCTCCCGCCTTCCCTTCTTCCCATTCCCTTAAGAAAGACAGCAAAATCCATAAACATGCTACAGTAGCCAGTGGCAGGAACAGAATCTCACAGTCCTGAAGCTTGAGCTGAAGAAGAATTACTCCAGCTGGGAGACAGAAGTCTCTGGAAGAGGCCACAGTAGAAGCTGCCCTGAGGATTTCCTCTTCCCCAGTGCAGAATCATGCTAGATCTAAGCTAGACAAGATGAGTGTCGCTCCCAACACAGGTCCTTAATCCATCTGAACTAGCAAATATCCCCCTTGCCTCCAGTGACCTTTGCATTGTGCCCCATGTTTTGAAACATGAATAGATGGATACTCTGATATAAATGATACCCCTCCCTGTGCTTCCTACAGGGAAAACTGCAGAGATCCCAAGACCACCAAGTAGGAGTAGCAGCATGAATTGTGCCTGGGTGTTCTTGCTCACATGCTGACCAAGGCATTCAGCATTCAGCATGAAGTGCCCATGACAAGCCAAAGCACAGACAAAGAGGTGATCAGGATTCCACTTTTCAGGTAAAGTCACTGCAAGCCTAGAAAGTGGTTCTCATCCCTTGTGCTCTGAAGTCAACGCACTGCTGTGGAACTCTTATGATAAATGGTTAAACCAAAATCCAACCTGTTCTGCATAACAGTTTAACCACCACTATATCTGAAACATGGTTAGCTGCACACAGTCACACAACAGCTCAGCCAGAGAAGCGAGGAAGCAAAATCCAGTTGCCCAACCCAGAGTCAAATACAAAGTAAAACCAACCTGCTGGAATAATGAAAGGGTCCACTCCCACCTTCGAGCCTTCTGGGAGGACACTCACTAGCCAATCCTCCTGAGTTGGTGTATCTTTCAGACCTTCAAGGATTGAAAAAAAAAGAGTTCAAAGAAGCAGTCACATTGAAACAATCCCACACTATGCAAAAAGTCCAAGCTAATCAGATATGTCTAATGAATGTCTAGATGCACAGGCAAGAGTTATCACAGGACACTAAAGCAGAAGACGTGTATCCAGTATGTCCCTAAGTCCCTGCATGATGGGATACCCCTACAGCTCAAGCTGTACTTGTGTAGAGTGCTCTCCACTATCAGTGGAGCAGTATCCCAGGCTCCTGCATACCCATTTTCATGAGTGTCCAGTTGCTATCCATTTGATGTGCAGCTTGCAGGAAGTAGCGTCCATCAGTCCACACGGCTGCGTGCTGCTCAGTGACTATGGCGGTACCTAGGCAGGGAGACAGAAAGGTGATTCAGGGTAGACAGCCACCATGCAGAGACACAGCAGGGACAGTGTTTGAAATTCACCCTAATTCCCTAAAAGGCACTTCTGATCACTGTTCAAAAGTTATTCCTGTTTCAGTGGAGATATTCATTGCTTCCCCTGCACTCTGACCTTCCAAATCCTATTGGAGACAGTATGCACAAGGATGCACCTTAATGAATTGCCTCATATGAACTCAACCTAAGCAAAACTCAGCCAGCCAGTGGAACTGGGTAGGTGGGGCTTTCCAAACCTTCTGTAACAGAAACCATAGTCTACACTTGGCTGTTGTCACAGTAACATATACTGTACATCCCTGAAGTCCATCCCATCCTCTTTTGGGAAGGGAGGAAGTCTGGGCTCTGGCCACCCACAAAACACAGCTGAGATACCAGGCCTGCAGACATGGGTATCACTCCCAGCTGTCAGCTGCACCCCTTTCCCAAGTGTTACAAGTCTAGCAGAGATGACTGAACAGAAAACATGAACAAAAAGTTCTGTTATTTTTATTTTCTGTCCCATTCCACTGACTCCAGATGGAGGGATGGAAGCAGACAGCTGAGGAGCAGTGACATCCCAGCA
This sequence comes from Cyanistes caeruleus, assembly GCF_971803275.1. Taxonomy (NCBI): domain Eukaryota; kingdom Metazoa; phylum Chordata; class Aves; order Passeriformes; family Paridae; genus Cyanistes; species Cyanistes caeruleus. The sequence goes on along the minus strand of NC_141708.1, from coordinate 10,192,432 downwards.
AGGCACTCAAGCTGCCTTGCCCTTGACAATATAAAACAAAACAAACCACGGCACAAACTGAAACTGAATCCAAGTCTTTGGAGTCTGCATCTTTACCATACCCTCTGTTACAAAGAACTGATGCTCAGATTAGCAGAGCAGAGTTTCCAATTATTAACTCATTGTCTTCTACCAAATTCCGCCAACATAAACCCCATTTTAAGTTGCTTCAGCTTGAAAAGATAAAGCAAGAAATACAAGGTGAGCCCCTGTGTGAAACCTCACTGATTTGCTGCACATTAGGCTGGGAACAGACCTTCCAAGTACATAACAAGGGCACAAATTAGAGAGGAAGGTTATGAAGCGGTCGTGCAGAAGGGGCAAAATTAATGCAGGATTCATGTTAGCCATTAACAGCAGCCCACAGCCCTGGATTTATCACCTTCCAAATGAGGTCCCAGAGCTCATAGGAACTGATGAATAAACCCTCTAAACATAGGTACCAGTATTTATTAAAGTGAAATACAATTAGAAGGGAAAAAAACTTCAGCAGACTAAAGTGACTTTCCAACAACCACAGAGCAGAGTAATTTGCACAGCTTAGGGTACAGCTAGGGTAAAAACTAGGTCTCTTGAAACACAGACCTATCCTACAGCCAAGAAAACATCCTGTCTCGGCAAGATAAGCAAACTTTTCCACAGTGCTCGGTTTCCAAATGCAGAGTTTCTGGCCCTGGCTCTGTTTAAACAGAAAGGCCAGCTAAAGTCCATCCACTATTCACCCAGGCCGAACAGGCAATGTAAAAATCTGTTCATACTAGCTGCACATCAAAAGAAATGACCGCAGGTTACAGGCATCACATTAAAGAGTTAACAGGATTTTACTTTATGAGAGGTTCATTTAGGGGTCAAACATTTTCTGAAAACTTGTTATTCCACTGATATTACATAATTCCAGCGGGTAGCCAAGACATAATTCTGCAGATGCTGAAATGGGAATAAAACCGTCCAAACAAGCTGGATAGATTTTCTTTTCCATCCTGCCTCTATGCCATGAAAGGAACTATTTCTTTAGAGGAGAATTATGCAAGAACCCAAGTTCTGGAAAGGTACCTGCAGAGCCATCAAATCCAGAGATGAACGCCCTTCTGCAATCACAGGGTGCAATGTACTCACTCTAGAAAACAAAAGAGGCAGCAATTATTTATAGCAGCGGGGGAAAAAAAAACAATCAGCTGATGACAAATACTTTGATAAGCTTTTTCTCCTAAAGGACACCACAGAGAGAACAAAATGAGTTAAAAATTCCTGGGCTCTACTCCGCTGTGATTATACTGTATTTATGTTCAACTGGTGGGTTTTTTTAAGCTGCAGCACTTTTCTCCCACAAACATCTGTAAACACTGAAGTGCTTCAGAGTTTGCAGACGTTTATTTCACACTCAGCCTCCCCTTTGGGCAACAAACAAATTATGCCTTTGAAGCTGAACATGAAGGGAAGGGAAAACAGAAGTACCCCTTGATCTTGGGGTAATCAGTACATAAAATCTGGAAAATTCACTATCTCCACTCAAGTCCCCTCACTGGCATTTATAAGAATTCCTTTAGGACTTTTTTTTTTTTTCCTGCAACATTGACATTGAAAAAAATCATCAAGATGGTAAGACTGTAAAAAATCTGACTCTTGGGACCTTTCATAAATAGATACTGATCCTTTCACTTCTTCCTTGCCTACTCAAAATCAGACTACACCCAAAACCACCAGACCATGATTTGATGGATGAGAGGGAATCAAAGTCCATCTTCATCCTAAATCTGTCACAACCTGTGCTTCTGGACACATCTTTTCAGAATGTTGTAGAAGGCACAGACATCTGATATTAACAGGGACTGCCAGAATTAAAAGAACAACTGAATCTTCACATGGCCCACATGACTTTTTTATGGGATTCCATTCTGGCAAGTTTGTAGGTCAGAACTGCTGAGTAGGCCTGTTAATGAACTAGTGCAAATCAGCAAATCAGCTTAATCCAGGCTGACAGCACTGACGTTTGAGCTGCAAAACCCCTGGATTTGTACCTTACAAATGGTCTGAAATCCAAGTCTGTTTCTCTGCCCCCAGCTGTGCTGGGGCAAAAGAAGCATCTTAGGAATTGAGCTAAGAAATCACAGCCCAATTCTCAGGTGCTTTTGGTCTCTACTGTGATAGTATCACCTGATTGTTAAAAAATACTCCCTTCAAATCTCTTACTCTTCACAGTTATAAAGAAGACAGAGGGTTCAAAGCACAAGTGAGAGAGCAGCACAAACTATAGAATGAACCAACTCCATTTCTGCTCCAAATCAAACCACAACCAAACCCTTTCCACAACAGCCATGTCTCTTCCCTCCTGGGAGAAGCCAACCAAACATTCACCATTAACATTTTGAAACTTGATCCTTGGGATAGTAAATCTCATGGCCCAAAAGAGGATCTTGTTGAGTGGTTTTTGCTCCAAATTGCCAGGGAAGATTCCTGGCATATGCTCCAAATAAATCCTTCATTTTATCCAAAAACTAGTGAAAGTTGGCAGAAATAAGGAGGGTATGGAGACTATATGTGCCCTCCTCTTTGACCCAGTTAGTTTCCTGTGCTTTTTCTTGTCCAGCCTCACAGGGCTGTGACATGATCAGCAGCTGTGGGGAGAAGGTAGGTCAGGATATCCACCTTGGGAAAGGATGACTGCCCTTGGCACAATTCCAGCTGATGGGGTGGATCTCTCAGCCCCACACAGCACACTATCACCACTGAGCCCCTTTAAAATAATGGCAAAGGCATCAGCAGACAGAGCGGACAAAGCTGTTGAGGGAACAGAATCAATTGTCTGTTTTCCTTGTTGCCTGCCTCAGAGCAGTGGGAGAGAACATGAAGGCAAGGCGATGCCAGACCTGAGGATTCCTCATTTCAACACTCCCTAGAGACTATTCAGTCTGTTGACTGCTATGACTCCTCTCTCCAAGATTTCCAGCCCAAAGGTGGGACATCATCTTCCAGGGTCCAATGCCACCAGGAGGTAAGTGGGAATTTCCCATCATGGATCACATCACTTAAGTACATCCCAAATGATCTATTTTAGTACAAATGAGAGCAGTGATTTCTTTTCCATTTCTCTTGACCAACACAGCAGAGACTACAGGCTAGTTTACTTGTGAAGTCAAGCAACCCCGCATTCATAGCATGGGTTAACACCATAGAACAATGAAAAAGATGAAAACAATTTTTAAAAAATACAAAAGAAAAAGAAGTGTATGAATTTTAGGTCTGGTAAAAGCTGACCCAAATAAGCAAAGACCTGGACTCCATGGACATACCTGATGCCATCCCATTCACAGACAAATCCAGGGAGTGTTTTGAGAGTTTACAATGAGGCAGAAGGGCTTTAAAAGGGAGTATCAGGGATCTGGAGGGATAGACAGTTCATTCATCTGTCAGTCTGAATTCTTGCATACCCACCTGCTCTGCTCCATGCAGCAACCCCCACTGTGCAAAGATGAGCCCATGTTTTGCACAAGCTAAAATTACATGGGAAGCACCTGTGTATGCCACACAAAGCACAGACCACAGCATGCTGAGAACAAGGTATTTCCCTGGGGCTTGTCTTGAAGCTCTGATGGCCTTCAACCTGGCCCTCCTCAGTCCTTTCACATCTGCTCACCACACCTGTCAGTCACATAGACAAAACTGGGGGCTACATCACAAAAATCCCTCATCTAAACCAGGAAGAACACCCAAAATACCTGCTTATCCCCAGAGCCTGCACGGTTGTGCTGTAAACAGGTTGAAGTTCATTCCAGTCTAACGTCAACCAAGATCAGCAATGCAAAGTGCATCTGGCTACCCTTAGAGTCTCAACACTGGTGTCATTAAAGAATAAACACTGCAGTGTACCTGGAGGGAGGGAGGTATTCACTGCCAAAAACCTAACTGCATTGGTGAGATCTGGAACCCGTCAGAGCAACCTGTGCACAAGCCATCTATTGCTTTATAACTCAGCTGATTCCTCAGCTCAGCGCAAGTGTGTGTCAGAGGAGCCAGCCCTGAGCAGAAGACAGCGCCTCTGCCAACCCAAACACAGGGCCCTAAGCTGGGCAGGTGTTTCCTTCATGTGGACGACCAGCCAAATCTGACCAAATTTATTTTGAGTCAAGGCCTGGAGGGTGAAGCCAGCTGTAGTTAAGCCCTGACTGGCTCCAAACCCAAGCTCTATTCCAAACATCATTCCCTCCCATTAAGAAGCAGCTCTTCCAATCTCTGAATAGTCCCATATGGGCAAACTCCAGATTCAATGTAAACACACATAGTCTCAACATAAAAATGGATCCTGCTTTTATTGCTGAAACATCCCAAAAGCTCTGACACTTTTAACCAAACCACAAAGGGCTTAAGTGCCTCATTCCTAAAAGCATGGCTTTTCATCCCTTCATGGTCCTCATGGCACCTGTAGCCACCCAGCACACATGAAAATAAGTGGGGACTATTTGGGCTTGATTCCACTTTTGGCTGGGACTGTCTTACTTTCTCATCAGCCTCTGCACCACCCAGGTCCCCAAGGAAAGAATCTGCTTTGCTGACTTCTTATCACCAGCATCAAAGTTTCCAAAAATTAAAGGAGCCAGCCAACATCCAGGGCTGAGTGCAAGAGTCACAAATCCAAGGCAGCCTTGGTTAAGTCTGAGTCAGAGCCAGCTGTGTTTGAGAAGTTCTGCAAGTCTTTCACTTCCTTACACAACTAAACATGGATAGCAAAGGATACAACTGGTAGCAAGACTCCTGGCAGTATGATAATCTAAGCCGCCTAGCCTTGCAGGAAAACCAATATTAAAAGCATCACAGAACTCAGAGCCCATCAACATTCCCAGTTGTTATAAAGAGAAATTAGTCAGCAAGTTGCAGCATCAGGGTGTATCAGCATCAGGCCAATCCAGGGGTTCCTTTGCAACCCAGAAGGGAATAAAGTTTCACCCAATCTAAACCCTGTGGCAACACCACAGGAGGGAAAGCCCTTTTTGTTGATGAGTTCTGTGATGAGGATGCCAGGACAGCCTCAGGAATGGCTGAGAGAGGCCAGGACAGCAATACATAGCTTGTTTGGGCTGTGGGGAGGAAATGGATTAGGCCACTAAACACTTGGGTATCATTAAATCACAGTATTCTGAGTCATGGAGGGAGCTGCCTAAGAGCAAAATCTGACTGCAAGGCTGTAATATTCTTGTTTGCACACAGGAAACAAACCCTTGCCTAGAACATGGAGAAGTTTCAAATCACAGGTCATCACAATTTACCTGGAATCAGTAAGCCTGTTCTGGGATCAAGAGGTTTCTGTCATTGGCAAACACTGCATCAATTCCCAACCCTTAGAGAAAAAAATCCTGCACCAGCTATTCAGGAGGCACCAGAATCAGCAGCTTTTAGTAATCGTTTCTATTCAGATAGATTCCCTCTGCAGAGAAACCTGACCAACTCGCCTGGCAGGAAATAGCAACATGGGGTTCTCTGCTTAACTGCACTCTGTCAAGGGAAAGAAAGCAACAGAAAAACCCAGAAGTCCTGAGGGTCACATTCTTCAACTCACATGACAGCATTTAATGTCTAGTGAAATGAAACCAGAGTTATATATGGACAGAGGCAGCTTGAGGCAGGAATGCAGCAGACAATAGCAGCTGCAGAAAACGCCTTCCCCCTACCTGCCAAAGTTTGAACCTCCCTATGAGGAAACACGATGCTGCACATATGGTCCCAGGGCACAGGCAAGTCTGGACCTGGCTCACCCCAGTGCCAAGTCAAGGGCAAAGGTTCTGATTCAGTTGCATTTTGCTCTTGTGCACCCTGGGGTAAAAGGGAGCTTTGGGTGTGAGCCAGGAAAGCTTTAGGTCTTTTGTTTCCTGAAAATGGCTGAGGAGAGAAAAGCCCTCAGCAATTCTTAGGTCTCCTAACAGAATGAACAGAAGAGCAAAACTTGCACATGAGCAAGCAGGGGAGGTGAAAGGCAGTTCAGCAATTTAAAATTTATATCATGGACTACAAAACTCTTAACAGTGGAAGCAGCACACAGCAGTTACTGTTGTACCCTTGCCTCCTGTCTTTAGTGCACAGAACATGACGCAGAGCAGCATGGAAAGGGAAGCGTCACTGTGGCCTGTTCCTTCCCAGCCTCTCTAAGGCCTCTCCATGTGGGATCTGAAGGGCTCTAGCACAAGGCAACAAATTCCACCAAGAACTGAATCTAGCAAAGAGAAAACTCTGCAACTAAACCTTTGCTACCTTGCTTGAGAGTATGTATTTATCAGGAGGTGCTACTGGGGAAAGTAAAGCCCAGATAAGGACTGTTCCTCCTCCCCCAGTAAACCCATTCTTCCCAACAGCCAGGATGGGCATAGAAAGTGCCCTGGCAAGCTCCCTTTCCTGCAGTGTGAGCTTCCTTGTCAGAAGACAATCTGATGAAAAGCTCTTGGTGGAACATTCACTCTGATTTGTTCCAAGAACATAAAAACCTCAGTCTTCTGAACAAACCCCAGAAATGTTTTCCAACGCAGTATTTCTCATGTTTCCCAGACTTTTATGCTAGAACCATTAAGGCAAGTGAACAAAGGATGATTTTAGTTATGCTTGGCTTTTATTTTCTGCAGGGAAGGTAAGTATGACCACTCCCATAATGCATCCATCCATACCTGGTGGGCATCTCCAGAGGGCACTATGTAGGCTTGGACAGGCTCCTGTACATATCTGGGATTCTTCATCACCTGCCGCAGTTGCTTCAGCAGCTCTGTTGTAATTTTCGGACTCATCTTCCTACCTGCAACTAAAACAAAGCATAAAACTTCAGTGTTTCTCCAGCCATCCCAGATCACCCACATGCACAGGCTGGAAGAAGCTGTCTCCACTGCAAACTTCCCTTGAGAACAACACTGCCAACATCATCCCTCTCGGACCAGAATTTCACCTGTCTTGTCCCTTCATTCATGTCCTTTGAGAACAAGAAATCAGGTTAAGGCCAGGGAGTCAATGCTGCCCTGTCCTGGAAAGGATCCTTCCCACCTGGTGAAGGATGGCATGCCCTGTGGGGATACACATAACCTTAATGCACTGGTGAACCCCTTCTTGTATGTGGACAGCACAGGAACAAAGCAGCTCAGACATACCCTATGACAGCCAGGAAAGGTCTTGGCATGAGAGCCAAGTACCCACAGATCAGAATCAGCCCCACCTATGAAGTGCACTGAGAGAAACTTTCAGTCTTTACTCTAGGGCCGGGGATGCTGCAGCTTATACACCACAGGAGCACAGGCTGCTAGGAGAGGAAGACATGCACACCAGGAACTCAGAAATGGATCAATTATAAATGTTTTTTTTAGGAAGTTTTACTGTAGCCCTGAGTTTCATGATGAACTGGTAACTGAATTAACTCAGAGAAAAGAAATCTGCTCCCAAGGACATTCAGAGGGATGAATTCAATGGCCACATTGACCTCAGGGCTGTATACTAGCTCACCTAGCAAGAACACAACTGTAACAGGAGGAACAGCCCATTGAGCTCTCACAAGGCCAGAGGATAACTAAGGATGCTTATAAGAATGTTCTCTAAATACCTTTGGCAAATGCTCTGCAGATCTCAGCTGGTGTCAGGCAGGGGTGGGGCTCAGTCTGGATGGCACACAGCAGATCAGAGGGAAAAACAAGGGCACAGGCCAGTCACCCTTCCTGGCTGTGTTTTTGCAATGGATGTGTCCTTGGCATTGCAGTTAACACCAGCCTCTCAATGTACTCCCCCAAAACCCTCACCAGCCAGCGCCAGCTGTGAGCACCCGCCACAATGATGCGTCAGGCCCTGCTGCTGTGTTGGCACAAGAAATGGCTGCAGTGGATGACTGGCCAGAAAAACTATGAGAATCAAGCAGCCTAAACCTTTCCAGAGGTACTCCACCTTTTTCTTCACTCATATCGCCAAAGCATGCCCAAAGTGGAATAATCTCCTTCTCGGTTTTCTCCCCACTCCCTTCACATTTTGAAGAACTCTTATAACTTTAATGCTATCACTTTCCAGGGCAAGATGGGTTATGTGCTGCTTGAAGGCCATGCTATGAAGTATTTTATTCTGACCAGTTAATTTCACACCTCATTTCACAGCCATGTCTACAAACAGGTCATAGACATGAGAAGCAAACAGCATGCAAGTCTCAAACATTTTTTGCTTATCCAGGCATTTATTCTATTTACACCTCAGTAGCTACCAAGAGTCCCAGATGACATTCCAGTCTTACGGCAAAATACAATAAGGCACAGTCCCTGCCCTGTGATGTTTGCCACCTAAACAGGAAGGCAGAAAAGCTTCCTCCCTTTCACAAGGTTTGATTTGACCAAGGTCACACAGTAGCACTGTGACCAAATCACAAACTGAGCCAAGATCTGATGCATTCAGGTGTAAAGAAAACCCAAGACCACCATTCACATGTCTCATCACAGGAAGTTTACAGCACACCAGACTTGTGTGAGACTGACTCTGCCCACAGGTATACTGTCTTTTAAAACCCAGACCACAATAAGCAAGTCAAGCTCAAAAGGCACCATACACTATATCCACAAACTGGTATCTCATCCCTTTACTGGGGATTGCACCTCAGATTTATTTCCAGGACAAATTTCATGGCTTTATACAGTGTTTGCAAGCTACACTGAACTTTATAATACTGTGATTGTTTCTGTTTGTCCTCTACAGCGAGCTGCTGTAACACTCTATAACATTGCTGCTGATTTATGTTCAGATAGAGTGAAACACACAGGAGAGAGAGCAACAACCTAGTGACTAGCCAGCAGAAAAGAATCTCTTTCTACAAACTCATAAGGACACAGCTTCTTTTCTTGAACTGTGCTTTGTCTCCAGCAGTCTAGAAGTCTCATATAAATAGGCAAGGCATGACAAGGCTTTGCCTTTTAATAAAGTCCCTCACTGACAAGCCATGGTTTTCTTAGCAAGATGAGATCCGCTCAAGGACAAAAAAAAAATCATTTAAAAAGTACTCTCACTGTTGAAAGATTTGCTTGCGATATTAAAAACACAAGTAAGGTAGATTAGCAACAAAACCCGTATTAAGGAGGACTTCTATTTTGGATAAACCCCATAGTATAAGAAATTACTTTCAAAATATCCTTCACAAACTTTACAATAAAAATTGTGTTCAGTTTCTAGAGAAATAAAACTACCTCTGTTTTCTCAGAGGTAGTTGGCAGCCATTTACTCTGGTCACCCCTATAAGTCTTAACGTGTGACTTTTCCTCCCTTGACCATAATTACAAACTTCTACAAAGTTGAAACAGCTTCTCTATCATTATTTCTATCATTATTTAATCAATCCAGTGATTAAAACAAAACATGGCTGAAATTAAGGTAGTGGGTGTAGCAGTGCAAGAACCAGTCCCATTTCCTGCCCTAACATTTTCAAAGGTATCAGGCTCCCTTGTTACCTGTCTCTGCAGTTCCCCACACCTGGATGCCACTTGTCTCTGCTCACACAAAATACCATCCAGCTCTTTGCTTGGCTTTCATAAGCTCCACTGTGCCTGAGAAAGCAAAGTGCAAAACTGAAGTGGCTAACAAACTTTGCCCTCCCATAAAACATTCTCATCCCCCAGCAATGAGCTGAAAATGCATTAATACTATGTTCTTGGTGGTTAAGATTAGAGATGTACTGAGGGTGAACCATAAGGGAACAGGGAATGTCAAGAGTCAGGCATTTGCTTGTCAAGATTTCTGATTAAATCTTGCAAGAGTGCTGGTTTATGCCCATTTGTTTTCTCAGTCACTCTGTCAGAGGCCACTCCCCATATTACAGATGGAGAAATTAAGGCAAAGCAGGAGTAGCATACAAAGTACCACTGTAGTATGACAAGAGTCAGAGATGGATCCCAAAATCTGTCACTGTCTAGACATATATTATCTACACCTCACTCAGACTGCAGGAGGCAGTTCTCCAAGAGCCCAGAGCAGATCCTGCCTGGACAGCATCTCCATCAGACACACGGGGCAAAGAGCAACCACGAAAATGCTGCCAGAGGAACCAGACACGTCCTCCTGCCTCCCACATGCACACACAGCAATGGGCTGCTGCAAGCCCCAGCAGAGCCAGGGCCACCAAGCCCACTGTGTCAGGGTGTGTGTCAGTGCCACGGTGGGGATGGGAGGCGAGGCCAGGGCTGGCTGCAGCTGGGTCTGCCAGAGGCTGCTGTGTTAGACCACCCTGAGTGTTTGTAGCGTTTTCTTCAGATACGCTCGTCCTTATGATAATTTCCTCTCCGCTTTCTCTTTTATAAATAGTCTTGTTCAAAATAAGCACTTCGGTTTGCATAGCCGGGAGCCAGCAGCACCACCTCAAAGCCAGGCTTCTCTGGCCTGGACTGGCTGCACACAGGGCAGCCCAAGCAGCCATACACCGAGGCATGACCCCATTGCTTGTCCCCTCTCCACAGTACCTGCAGCACCTCTAACTCACCAAACTGAATGGCAGAATCGTTAGGGTTGAAAAGGACCTCTGGTCCAATCCCCCAGCCAAGGCAGGGTCACCTGAAGCAGGTGACACAGGTACACATCCAGGTGGGTTTTCAATGTCTCCAGGAAAGGAGACACCAAGGCATCCCAGGCAGCCTGTTCAACGCTACTCTCATTGTAAAGAAATTCTTCCTCATGTTGAGGTGGAACTTCTTGTGTTTTAGTTTATGGCCATTTTTCCTCGTCCTGTCACTGGGCACCACGTCTAAGGGCCTGGCACCAAACTCCTGCATCCACCCTTAAACCATTTATATGCACTGATGAGACCCCCCCATCTCAGTCTTCTCTTCTCCAGACTGAACAGGCCCAGCTCTCACCTTATCTCCTCATAACTGAGATGTTCCTGCCCACCTGGGCTAAAAGCCTCCCCCAGCCCTCCGCAGGACTGACGGAGCCACCTGGGCCTGGCCACGCCGGCTGGGCCCGGCTGTCAGTGCTGGCTCCCCTGCAGGGCCTGGGCGCCCTGGCTGGGCCTGGAGACCCGCCGGGGACGGGCTGGAGGGGAAAGCCAGGCCCAGGCCGTGCCGAGCCCCCTCGGCCGGGCCCCGGGCACACATCCCGCTCTCTGCCATCAGCCCGGGCACCCACCCGGGGCTGCCCCCGCTCGCCGCGCCTCACCTGCCGCCGGCCCGCCCGCCGCCGCCACGTCAGCGCCCACGTGGGCCGCCAGGGCCGCCCCCATGGCGTCACTTGTGAGGTCACGGGCCGGCCGGGCGGCACCGGGACCGGGATCGGGACCGGGACCGCGTCCGCGACCGCCACGGGCACCGGCACCGCCACGGGCACCGCCACCGGCACCGCCGCGCTGCCCGGCGTGGTCGCCAGCCGAGCCCTGCGGGGAGCTCCCGCCCCGCCCCGCGGTGGGCGCGCGGCTCCGTGTCCCGGGTGAGGGGAAGGCGCTGTGGAGCCCGGAGCAGCGGAGCGGAGCGCCTGTCCCACACCTCGGTCTGCGCTCGCCTCCGCCATCCGCTTCGCTCTTGAACTTCCAAAAATCGTGGAGGAGCGATTGAGGCCGCTCAGGAGCGCGCCCGGCTCCGAGGAGGGCGGAGAGGAGCCGGGGCAGGACAGGAGAGGCTGGGGGCTCACACCTGCTCCCCAGCACCACGCTGGTGGACAGGTTGAAATCACATATTATGAAGGAATTCAGTGGTGAGGCACTGAAACAGGTTGTCCAGAGAAGTGGATGCTCCAACCCTGGAAATACTCAAGGCCAGGCTGGATGGGACTTTGAGCAACCTGGTCCGGTGCCTGTGGTTGACACAAGATAATCTTTAAGGTCCCTTCCAACCCAAACTGTTCTGTGGTCTATGAAAATCTGGTTATTTGCCATGCATGCTTCCTAACAAAAAGCCCTTCCATTGCCCTGCTCTGCCCTGGCAGTTTTTCACACGTGGGCTCTAAGTGAACCCTACTGACAGAAACATGATTCTGTCACAGAAAGGCAGACATGAGAAAATCACCACCAAGAAAGGCTACAACAAAAGAAAAAACTGCTTTGTGACTGTGTCCAGGCAAGAGAAGGTTGCCTGCAGCAGCAAGCTTTTGGACCTCTCCAGTCCAACTGTTAAAACAAGGCCAGCTTCAAAACTAGAGCAGTTTGTATGGGGGCTTTGAGTATCTCCAAGAAAGGAGAAGCACAGCCACCCTGGGCAGCCAGTGCTAGTGCTGACCACCTTGGAGCAAAAAGCTTTGTTTCTGATACCCAGGTAGATTTCCCTCATTGCAGCTTGCCCTGTGACATTTTGCTGTACACATCTGGAAAGGGCCTGGCTCCTTTTTCTCTCAGACTGTTCTCCAGGCTCAGCAATCCCAGCTCCCCTGCAGTCAAGCCTGGCCAGCAACTGGGGTGTTCTCCACACTGCAGATCCTTGGAATGCAATGTAGGGTACAGCACAGCAAAACTTGTAACCCAGTAGAAGAGAATAAAAGGTCTGTCCTGCAACCAGCATCCCAGCATTTGGGAAGGGTCATTGGATGGGCTGGGATTGCAGACTGTCCCTGAGGAGGGACAGGAGAAAGGGGAGTGACCAGGACTGTTATAACAGGAAAATTTCTTTCCTCATTAGCCTCCTTGGGTGAAGCTAATTGCTGTTTCCCTATTATTCTCATCTTATCTTCCAGCCTTATCCACAAGGGACTCCTACAATCCTGGCAGTCTGGGCCAAAAAGGCCCATTTAGTTCATCATACATCAGTGTCCCCCTCGGGGTAAACTACAGCCGTGTTTTGCCTTTGTGTTACTGACCACATTACGCTCACCCTGCAGAATATTTGCTGAGAAGATTCATTTCTTGGAAACCAGCCAGAATCCAGTGATGCTCACACTAAAGCACGTGTCAGGACATTTTAAATGCACTGCAACATTGGCATGATGATCACGGAAATCATTTGCCAATGGTGAACTCTGCAGCTGAATCTAATCAGAGTTGTGAAATGGTCCTTTCAGCCTCCTCTGACTCATAATAACAGTAATAATAATAATTTGGGGTTAGATTTTGAATTTGGCTGTGGCTCTTAATAGAGGGTTGTGGAAAGCTGCACCTGCTGGAGCTGTGCACCAGCCCAGGGAAGGGAGAAGGATCAGTCAGAAACATTTCAAATGTTTGTCATGTGCCTTTCCAGCTCTCCAAGTGGGGACGCCTTTTCCTCTCCTGTTCTGTGGCATTTTTAGTTTGTTTGAATTTAGGACAGTGGCTAAACACAAGGTAATCAGCCTGTGACAGTGAAATTGTTTGTTTGATTACTTTTTGTCAGCAAATCATTATTAAAACACGTTGGGCTAGCTGATGGACCGTGGGAGCAGTGGCAATCAAATACAGGGAGGAAAGAAAATACTTTTTCTATGTGGGAGAGTGACCTGGGGAGCGTGAACAGTATGAAATAATCAAGCTGCTGGCAGATCCCAGCGACCCAGGGGGAGGACACGGGAGGGGAAAGCTCAGCATTTTCGCAGAACTTGCTCCAGGTCTAGAGATGCCATTCTGCCTGTCTGCAGCCAGTCCAAGGAAAACAGCTAGTGTGAAAGCAGGTCTGTCCTGCCTCCTTTAGCTACAACCCCAGCACAAACCAGGAGGATTGAGTTTGATTAATTTTCTCTACTTTGGACCCAGCTCAGGGCAGAAATAACAAGCATTACTGTGGACAGACTATCAATGTGATATTGATGTCTCTATGTAATTTAAAATTAATTAAACCACTCAAAAACACCTTACTGCATTGTCTGGTATGTGCCTCCATTCTGTCTTCCTCATCAAGCTCTTTATTTAATAAAGGTTAAAAAATCTGTGTTCCCATCTCCTAAAAATATGCTAAGGGAAGCAGAAAACAGAAGGGAAAATATTGATGTCTGGAAGAGCTTCTAGGTTGTTACTGAGTGCCTGGTATTGCAGAGCCACATTGTTAAGGTGGTACCCAGAGGTGACTTCTAACTGGTTCTGACTCATTGAGCACTAAAATTTAGATAAATTTGCTTTCCTTCCTTATAAAATTAATAATGACAAATTGATGGATATTCTGCATAGGATTATCATTCCAGAAGAGTAATGATCTTGTAAGAAAAGAAATTTTCAGATCACAAAGCATTTTGCAGGCATCTCCTGCCTGTGCTGGTGACAAGTCCCCTGCCCTGAGCAGCCATGTCACAGGTGGAGGTGTGACTGTGCCACCTGAGCTGCTGTCCTGCCTGTCTGCAGAGACCTGGGTCTGAACACTGCAAGCATCCCAGTGCCACCTGAGCCAGCAGGAGCAGTGTTAAACCCATGGATGAGTCCTGAGGGGGTCTGGATTGCATGGGGGGGTTGGTGCATGCCCAGGCTGAATGAGACAGTGGATTGCTGCTAAAGGCTTTGCCTGGATGAGGAGACAAGGCAGTGCTATTTATTTCATTTGAATAATATATGACTAATAAGTTAAATAAGAGAAAGCAGAATGAGCTTTCCGGTTAAGTCAAAATGTTTGATGCTTGTTTCCTGGGCACTTTGAGTCTCTGGGAAGCTTTGAAGTGGTCCTAATGAACTTGCCAATGTAGATAATGTAAAATCTTTAATAATTAATTTATCAGGCTATCTATGATATATGTTCTGAAATGTTTAAAGAGATGAAACTATCCTTTCTAAGTGGTTGTTTGACCTCAAATAAAATGGTGAAAATTCTGATGCAAAGATCATTTATGGAAGCACTTGAATCTACCTTTCTTTGGATTAATTTTTCCTAGTTGGGCTATCTTTTATGTCCTGATAATGCTTCTTTTGCATCAGATAACAAAAGAGAGAGGTGAGGGAAAAAGACCTGAGGAATAGCAACCAAAATTCCCAGAGACCAACCTCACCAAATGACAGAGCCATTAACTGTTGTAATCTTGATCTGCATCAAGTGATCAAGGCCAGGAAATAAGCCATAAAAGAACTTGCTTTATCTTATCAACCCTCCTATACCCATTATACTTTTATTGTGGTTGTAACTTTCATTTCCTTCACCTTCTTTTGGACACCTGTGGTATTTAGGTTCCTGCTTTGCAATCTAATCACCAAAAGTGATTCCTGCCTGTCTCAAGCATCCCACAGCCTTTTGATGGCAGATCAGTTTGACACCTTGGTGAGGTTGTGGTGTCAGAAGGCGACCCAGCAACCAGTCTGTGACCAGGACTTTTTTTTTCCCCCTCAAAGTAGTGCAGATTGTTGTAGGAAAGAGGAATAGAAACTGGGGATTTGTAGCAGGGGGCTGAGCATCTACACAGCTCTCACCAAGGACAGGGGATGCCAGTAGTGTCTGCCAGTGGCTTGGGACATGTCCTGGCCACTGAACAGATAAAAGGGTGCTCTCAGCCTCACTTCCCTGACACAGAGGCTGGTGCCACCAGCACCACTGGGCTCTTCCATTGCCGTGGCCCCAAAGTGCCACAGCCTCAGCATGATTTCCAAGCTGGGAAACACAGCAGGAGACACGCAAGGGGTTGTGTGGGATCGCTTCCTCCCTGCCAACACGGGTCCAAAACACATTTTTACAAGGTTGCACACATGACTGAACAGTCCCTCCCATCCTGTGTGAGTGTGGGACAATAACCCACCCTCTAGTGTTTGTATTTCCAGGGGCTGTCCTGCAAAATGTCACGTGGAAGTTGTTTTACTCACAATAACCCAAGTGAGTTTGGCCATGCTCACATCTCAGTGCTGGCTGGGCAGGGTCACATACTCCAGCCCAGGGGCACACCTGTGTCCATGTGGGGGACTTTAAGTTTTATAAGCCCAGTTTTCTTCCTATTTCCACCCTAGAAAATTACCTAGCAACAGTTAATGCCGGTGTTTTGGTAGTATATAACAGCAGTGCTGTAATGTGCCAAGACAAGGAGGGGCCTGAGAAAAGCAAAAAATTGTTTGTATTTTCAGCTCTCAGCTCTGAGTTAAATGAAGGTTTCAAACATGTGGCATGAGTCCTCTTGGATCATGTTTAAAATAAATTTTGTATGTTTGGAAACAGTGAAACTAGAAACTGCAACAACAAATGTTGTGTTTGGGGGAAAAGATAGCAGGGAGAGAAGAAACAAGCCTATCTAGAGATCTTATCTTCGTTTTTCTTGGGAGGACAATTTATCTGGCCAGCACTGGAAGCTGATCATGGCTGGGTGGTTCCCAGCAGCCACATTTGGAAAGGAAAGGGAGGCAGCAGTAGGCCAGGTAGATATCTGAGTACTTCCACGTCTGCTCTTCTAAGTTAAATACCAGATGTTCAGGCTTTGCCTATAAACCTTTAACAACATGGATGAAAATGAAATGTTTGCTGCGTTCTCTGCCTGGCTCCATTTCAACACCAAACAGTGCACACACATCCCCTGTCACCTGCACTTGCCTCTTAACAAATGGCCCAGATTTGAGCCTTGTGGCTATTTCCAGGACTCCTTAGTTTTCCCCTGTCCATTCTAGCAGGAAAAGGGATGGGAAAAGCTAGATCTAATGTGTGCAAAAGAGACCACAGTGGTCACTGGTGCAGCACTTGTGCCAAGTGCTTTAGGAGATCATTTGTTCAGCCTGCATAAAACTTCATTCTGCTAAGGAAATATATCCTGATGAATTGCATGTATTTATGGATATATTTGATATTTAAATTTTAAAACTGTGCTTATCACACAACAGAGAAAGCTATCCAGTTTCTGTGCTGCCATTCTTCCTCAAAGTCTTCACTAGCACAAACATTAACAGGGCTCAATGACCTGCCTGTGTTTTGGTCTGACACCTGGGAAATATTTTTATTACACAAGGTTTCCTTATCTGCTCCAGCAATAAAACTAATGGAGCCAGGTGTCTGCAAGGTCCTCTCTGCTTGGGAGGCAAATGAGAGCCCTCCTGTGAGTTCCTGCTATGGCTTGGGATAGTGGCACTTCTCCCAGTGTTAACCCCAGTTTGGCATCTGGGATTGCCAGTGGATTTTGTTTCTAATTAATATATGCAGGGTAGCAGACATTTTTATTTGTACAAACATATAAAAGGGCCACATTTTACAAGTCCCAGCTCCCACCCGAAGCCAATGCCTTTGCGAGTGAGGCCCACTCACCTGCTGAAAAATCCCTTGAGCCTGAACGTGTTGAAATAATTTGGTGTCCCGAGCTGTATAATATATTAAATGAATCACAGTACAAGAAACAGATGTTTATTCCAGTGAGTGCAGGAGTCCAGACACAAAGTATTGGGTTACTGTCTGTCTCAGATAACAGTACAAAGCAGAGAAAAGTTGGGATTAAACATTCTCCATGTGTTCAGTGTAGAAACTTTAAACCTTAAAAATGTAGCCCAGGTTCTGTGCCTGGCTTTATGCCATGAGGCATTCCCTGGTCAGCACCTGGGCACAAACCTGGATGCTGGCACATGCCCTGCACATTACACCAAACTGTGAGGTTTAGGTGCTTTGCTTTGGTGTCTGGCCACATTCCTTAACTCTAATGGCCAAGGGACAGTGATCTGTAGCTGATATCTGTGAGAGATTTGGGACCATCTGAGATCTCATCTATAACATTTCAATTCTTTAGACACTGCTGTCCTGAGATCTAATGGCAGAACTGGGCTTTTCAAATTTGTTGTTTTCCTTAAAATAAAGGCTCATTATAATTGATTAGATGGTTTTGTCTGTTAAACCAAAACTCTAGATTAGGAGTGAGAAAACCTGGGCTGATTTTTTTGTTTTTTTTCCCTGTATGAAACATGAAATATGGGGCACTCCAGAGAAGTCTGGGGGCTGGGGCATCTCTTTCAGGCTGTCTGCTTGACTCTTAGGAGCTCCATACAGGGAATGTTTACTCAAAACTCTGTACAGGAGAAAGCAGGAGCCTGAGACAGCAAATGAGGTAATGAAACAGGTTTCTGTAGAAAGATCATGCATATCCAGGAATGCTCCTTGCCTGCAACCTTTGTGCCCTGCACTGATTCCATTATCATCAGCATTACCCACATGGGTCCTGTTTGGGGTCATTTCTAAAAGACCTGCGGTCCAGGCTGTGCTCTGTGCTTAGGGACACAGAGGGATCTTAGCCTTTGGCCCCACAGAGCAGCAGTCAGTGGAAAGCACTGTGACCAGAACTCCAGCAGCTCCTGTCACCTGCAAGCACTGTCCTTCAGCTGGCAGCAATGGCGGAAAATGGAAAGCACCGTTTTTACATTATAAAATCTGTTTAAACAAACAGACCTTTGCTCAGAGAGAGCTTTGCCTCCTCCCACATCCCACCAATTGCTGTATCACAGGCAGTGCTTCCTGGCTGCAGAACCTGAGCTTCACTCATATAGAAGGAAAGATCTGCTGCTTCTTTTCTGTTCCTGTTTGCATCCCTCACCACACTTGAAATGAGCTGTATCCTGAGTTATTCTTACACAAGCCTTCCCATTGTTCATGTCATGGGTTATGAATTCTCTCCCTTTGAAGAAATATGAGCCATATTATGGAAAAGTGAGAATGATGTTGAGTCTGCACGAGATATTCATGGATGTGACATACAGGAAAAGGATGAGTGCTTTGCTCTGTCCTCATGAATGAAGCCACAGGAAAGAGGTGTGACAGGGCACTGGGTGAGCTGCTGAGAAATTTCCATGGTTCCTGATTCTGCACTGGCTCAATTTGCATCCTTGCCCTGCATTTTCATTGACTGAAAATGTTTCTCCTAAAGGGCTCCTTTGGCACTAAAAGTCTTGTTTCTGCTAAAAGTTGTTTTTTTTTAAATAGCTAGCACTAGTGATTCACACTTAATTTGTAACATTTGTGTCATGACAGCCCATGCTGATCAGGGCACATGTACCTCAGTACAAACATCACCTAGGATTGAGCAGGTTTTTTATATGTTGGGAAAAAGAGGCTGGGAGCAGCCCCACAGGAAGAGATGTGGGGCTTCGGGTTGATGGCAAATTAAATATGAGTCAACGGTGCTTGTCAGTCAAAAGGGCCAACCATGTCCTGGGGTGCATCAGGCACAGCATCACCAGCTTGTCGAGGGAGGAGATTGTCCCACTCTGCCCTGCACTGCTGCAGAATACTCTGTGCAGTTTGGGGCTCCTCAATATAAGAAGGACATCAAACTATTAGAGTGTGTTCAGAGGAGTTCAACTAAGATGGTGAAAGGCCTCAAGGGGAAGACTGAGAGGAGTGGCTGAGATATCTTGGTTTGTTTATCTTGGAGGAGACTGAAGGGTGCCTTCATTGCAGGCTACAGCTTCTTCACAGCAGGCAGAAGGTGGGCAGGTGCTGATCTCTCTCAGGTGACCAGCAATAGGACAGACGAATATGGAATGAAGCTGTGTCAGGGGAAGTTCAGACTGGACATTAGGAAAAAGTTCTTCACTGAGAGGGTGTTGATCTCTGGAACAGACTCCCTGGGGAAATGGTCATTGCACCAATTCTAGAGGATGCTCTCAGTCATATGATTTATTTGTAGGTGAGGAGCAGGGAATTAGATTCAATGATCCTCATGGGTCCCTTCCATCTTGAGATATTATATGATCTTACGACAATCATTGGTCCCTTGCCCATCCCTCCACACTACACTGCTCCTATATTCTCATCAGTACTGCCAGCTGAGCATTTGCAAGCATGGGAGGAAACACTTTGTGCTGACAAAGTCCAAAAGTGCCTCTCTGATGGCTGCAGCCTCCTCCCCAGGATGCTATTACCAGTCACACAAGGGTGTATTTTGCTGGAACAGGGGAAAAAACCAAAATGCCGCAGCCAAAGGCCTAGCGCAGGCAGGTGTTGAGCATCACCAGTCCGGAGCATTTGGAGTTTGCTGCTGGGGCTCTGTGCCTTGTCCCTGGGATCACTTGGCATTTCATTCCCCCAGCCCCACTCTCAGCACTGGCTCACCAGCACGGGCTGCGCTGCCCTTTCCGAGCTCCTTCCCGTGCTCGCGCCTCGCTCCTGGAGGCTGCTATCATGTGCAAAAAGGAAGGAGAAGGCAAAACAAGCGCAGCCAGGAATCACATAATATTACTGCAGTCCTGCCAGGAAACAGACTCTGGAAGTTCCTGTATTTAAAAGCCGGGAGATGAGTTTTATTGTTAGTAGTTGTTATAGCAACCTGAGGTGCTGGAGAGTAATACATGCTCGGCGCCTTGCAACAGACTGACAAGTTCAAGGCTGCTAAATCTTGTTGCCAAGGCAATGCAACACAAGGCAAGAGCCTAGAGAAATGAATACTGCTGACAGCTCATGCCAGCAGGCCTGGGCTGATTAAAAGGGAACTTTTAAAAGTGATGTTAACTTTAAAAGCACAGCAGCAGAAAGGAAAGGGGAGCACAGATATGGAGGAGAGGATCCAGAGGAGGAGAAATGGGTTAATGTCAAGCAACGGGTAAAGGAAAGTGTTTGATTAAAAAGCAATGTGGCTGAACAAGATGTCTTAGCTTGTGATGCAAGAAATGTGCCACATTTTTGGAGGCAGTAAAAAATAAAAGTCACAAAATCCTCACTTTTTAAATTTGTTTAGCCTGGGCACTACTGCTGTAATTTGAATGGGAACTTTGGCTTTTTCCCAACAGTGTTGACAGCAGAAATAATTTTCTCAGTGAATTTGTTTAGTGGCACGGATATTGTTGCTGCTGTAGTAAAAACCATCAAGTAGCTCAGTCAACTTTCAATTTTATGTTCATTTCCAGCCTTTCAAAAATGCTTCATGGCGAAAGGTTAGCTGGAAAAGAGATGAAGCTGCAAGCTGATTATTCTCTTCTGTCTATGATTCACTGTTAATGCTGACAGTATACTCTGAATTGAAGGAAGAATATTACCCCAAGGACCACAGAGTCAAAATAAATGATCAGTGCTGAAGAAATCAGGTAATTACATTAATTTCAACTACACATACAATATTTTGACATTGCTATGGGATACTAGGGTTCTAAAATTCAAATACTGCAGAAGTATCTCAGATACGCAATGATCTCAGATGAACTTGTTGACTTGTCAATTGATTTGTGAATAAAAGCATAACATTTCTTGGACAATTACCACAGCAGTAGTCTGATCCACTCCCACTCATGCCCCATATATTTTACATTTCCATGAATTATCAATAGCTAAAAATGACCTCATGGTTTCCTATTCAATGACTACTCCATCATGTGCAACTTGCAGTACAGTAGTACTTTACCTGACCAAATGCCCTGTGTGGGAATTTGTCCTTCTGGCACCTGTTGTGGATCATGGAAAAGTCAGGCCTGCAAGTACTTTATATTGTAGAAAAATGGGAAACCAAGACATGGGAAGTGATTTGCCAGTTGTGCTGGATTTTTTTTTTGTGTGCACTCCTTGGCAGAGCCACATCTATTGACCTTCATAAAAGTCAAGTTTTTAATTAACTGTGAAATATTTTTGTACTATTTTGAAGTTCTTAAGCTGTGGGCCAGGAAGCAGGCAGGTGACTGGTCATATGCTTGTAGCTATCATTTGGTTTTCAGCAGCTAAATTATATTCAAAAAAAATCTAGCAATGTGTTACTTGCACCCTTACTACTGTTACTGGCATTCTTCCACAATTGCCATAGCTAGCTGTGAGATATTATACAATCAGAAAGAGGGGGAAAAACTGGTTCAGGCAATTGTGAAGGGAACATGGCATTGCCCCAGAGGATGTTTTTATCTGGAGACTGTCCATTAGATAAAGAAACTTGAGAATACGAGATCTCGGCATTAGCTTTTTTTGTTTGTTTGTTTTTCAATAAGAAAGCAAAAAGAAATTCTATTTTTAGTCTTGGTTTAATTTCTCTGCTGGTGATTCCACAAGTGGTGTTATTTCTTAATATATTCAGGAGAAGATTTTGAAGCCCTCCAGAATCTCCTTCCTTTTTCTGAAGGGAAGCATAAACAGAAGTCAGGCTAGTAAAAAGGCAAAACCATATGGGCAGGTCACACAGCAACATCAACATTTAGTTGAACTGCAGGACCCCAGAGCACTTCCAAGACCTGGCTCTCCTATCTGCAAGTCCCATCTGCCCCTAAAGCCTGTGACAACAGGATCCTTTTTGGAAGCTTTCTGGACCACGTTTACCTGTTATGTTGTGTGATGGCTCCTCCAGGACAGATGGGATGCACAGGGGAAGCTCAGACCGCCCAGAAGAACCACGACTGGAAAGCACTGCAGCTAAATGCACCTTGGCACAGCTTCTAAAATAAGGATGCACAGCCCAAGGGCATCCCCCTCTGCTTCCTTCTGCCTCCTGTCCCCATTCCCTGCTGTGCACTTGCTCGAGAGCCACCCCCAGAGAGCAGGGAAGCAATGTGGAGCTGGGACAGTGTGTCATCAAGACAGCTACTGATAGCAGAGCAGACAGAGCTATTTCCAGAATGATTAATACTATTAGCACATGCTGAAGCTTAAGGCTAAACATAAGCTTTAGAGGAATGGATTTTGATGTAAAAAGTGAATAAATGAGACAACTGTCAGAACAATGAGTGGTGAACCCAGTAAAGATTTTTAGAGTAGGAGATGCAAAGCACTGCCTGCTGGCTTGTTTTCACTGAACCTGCTGGTAAAATTCCCACTGCCCTTCAGGTTGGAGAAATAGCCCAGAAATAGCTTGTGGCACAGAAGTAACCCAACCAGCAGGCACCAAGGCTGCTCCCACAACTAATTAACTGCATGGCATTTGAGCAGAGGCACAGCAATGGTAACACCCTGGGATCCAAGGCACCGATCCTCCCCCAGCCCAAACCATGCTCCACTGCTCCTGGAGCCTGTTTGAAGATCTTTGTGCTGCCCTTTACTGTACATACCTGGAGTGCTTTCAGGAGTACCAGTGTGAGGGCTCGTCTGTCACTGAATAAAAAGCACGTCTCAAAAGGGCCATCTGACTTATCCTGTCTTCTCATAATCCCCATTCCAGAGGTCTCAAATGCCATAATTGAAAACCTGCTGTTCATCTTCTGAAAGTCAGGTTTAACTTATTGTAAGCAGCTCCCAGAAGGACAGTATTTTGCATAATCAGTTACAGGGGATATGTGTCGTATTTTTCTGGTTTTCTTCTCCTGACACGTTCCTCACAGGAGAGCAAGCAAATAAAATGTAGGCATAGCTGTGCAATGTCCTCTTCCCTAATTCCCTTTTTTACCCCAATCAGCAAATCTACTTGTTTTCTTACAGCTAGAGCATTGTATGTACAGTTCTTCATTTCCTTTTTGAAAATTTATTCTTTTTTTCCTTACATAAGACATCTCGAGAATAGATATCTTGAATGGATTGACCAAAATCAGGTGGGTTTGTTACTTTAGATCTGTGTCTGCAAAGAAGTCCCAGGCTCAGGGCGTTTCTCTGGAGTAGCTAATTCAGCTTGGGCCCAGCCACATGATCCCCCTTTTGACTCTTGCCTTATGGCCTCTGAGGAATGCTGCATTGGCTGTGAGGGAATTACTAGGTCTTGGCAAGACATGTTAATATCTTTGCAAAGACTTGTTAGGGACCAAGACTTCAGCCTCCAACTATTTCCTCTGATAAAGCAGGGTATTCACAGCAGTTCATTAGTCTTGAATCACCAGTTTGACTTTGAGAGAAATGAAAGTTCCCCAGAAATCAGAGGGACTCTGTAAGTAAAGCTGGCTGATGGTGCCTGCAGGCTTGGAAACAGAAGCACAATGTTGGATCCAGTTAGACAAATCAGTGGCTTTAGTCGAGGGTTGGGAAAATGAACACCCAGGTAGAAGAAAGGTTATGAATTATGTCCACACCTGCTGTAATGGGATTTGAAAGAATCTGTCAGGACACTGAAAAACTTGGACGTGGGCATGCGAATTTGACATTTTCTCCTGAAGATCTGCCCATGTTCATACACCAAGTTTGTAGCAGCAACAGAATTACAGTCTTATTTTATTACAACAGTTGTTTTGGGTATTTTTTTAACACTCAGTGCTATCTTTCCATTAGCATCCAACATTATATTGACAATCCTTGAAAGCATCAGAGCATGAGTATCATGTCTGCAGCTTGATCTCTCTGCTAGGAAGATTGTTACACAGCATGGAAAGAATTTTTTCTATCTCATTTTGAATCATTGATAACAATATCACAAGTGAAGGGACTGTATTGTCCATCCATGAGATGGGAAGGAATCACTCCCACAGCCCCTGCACATTGCTGTCCCAAGCACCTCCTTGCAAGAGAGGCAACATCTGAGTTACACCTTTTGCAAACCAAGAGCAGTTTTCCCAAAGTGTGGGGGGCACAACACTGGTGCACAGGACAGCGGGTCTATCACAGAACAGGTCCCTCCACATCAGCTTCCCAAAGCGCTTGTATCATTGAGCTGAGCTTCAGAGCACAGAGAAGAGAATATTAAAGGAACCTGAGAGCTGGCCCCTAGCAGCAGCCAGCCCCAGCAGCTGGAGTGCTCGATCTGAGGAAGGGTATCTATCAGTCAGATGCTCAGAAAATCCCAGCTGACTCACGGCCCCATTTCTTGGCTGCGTGCTGGCCTCTTTACACCTCTGGTGTTGGAAAAGGAAGCGAAACAGCCGGTTCTCATGCATACGTTCAACAGCTTTGAAGAGCCCCCCAGTTGTAGAAAAATGCAGCAGAGCTGTGAGGTCTGGAGCTGGTTTCCTATCTGAAAGCCAGGCAGGATGCCGGATCTGTAGCTGCACTTCGGCTTGACAGAGGGCCAACTCCAACACCGCTGTTCTCATCTGCTTTAGTGTCAGCTGAACATTTGTGTGCCATTTCCCCATCCAGCATCATACGAGCCTAAACCAGAGACTAAAGTTCCTCCAGCTTTCTTTAGAGTGGTGACATGAATTGCAGTCTTTGTTCAGTGCCATTTGCTGTCACCCAACTGACACTGGGATACAAATCAGGGCCCCAGTTCAGCAGATACTCAGTGACTTGTCCCGTCCCAGCCTCCCTTGGCCTGTGCATGTCCCTAGCTAGACACGTTTGAAGAACTCACTACAGCCATACTTAAGCTCTGAGAAGAAAGCATCCCAGCAGAGGGGCAGAGAACCAGCTCCATCACACCACTCACAGCAGGATGTGTTCAAGCCAACTAATGGGTAATCCTGTGTCTGTGTACCACAAATACACAAGATAACCCACTGTCCTGCTTGGCAGAAGAGTGTTATTGCCTCTTGGGGAAACAAGCCTTCCTGGTCAAAGATCATCCTTGTAGAATAAATAATCAAACCAAACTAATGCATGTGTATGTGTATATATATATATATTACATATATATGTACAGTTCACTTGGACTCATATGACATGTTGCTTATGCTTATGTGAGTCCATCTGATGGGGGAGAAACTGTTAGGGAAGTTGTAACTACACAGAAAGAATGGGAATTTTCTGGTGAGCCTCAGCATGGTAGAGACTGTTCTCAGAGGTCGTAAAAGACTTCTGCAGCCTGCTAATTATACACTAGCCAAATCTTATTACAAACAAGTAATAAGTATAGGCACGTTTGTTGGTTTTGCTAATGACATTAATGTCCTTCTTGATGATTTGCAGAGCTCCAGGAGGCCAGAGACTCAATTTGTACTGATGTATCTCTCACTCTGGTAAAGTCTAGGAAACTCTGAATGTTTGATAGCTTTTCACCATCTATCTTTACACAATCCAAGGTCTGTTTTCTGCACAGTAGTTTGAGCTGCTTCTTCTGCTGTATAACACACGCATTCAGAACTCTAATTAGATAGTGGATCTGTGTATTATTTTCTGGTATGTAAGTGATGGTATGTAGAATTACACATTATTCTTCTTAAAGGGAAATTGTGCTTTTACTCCTCCACAATTTCCTTATCTCCCTCAGCAAAATGGCTGTGACACTGAAGTCTGCTGTTTAGATTAATTTATCTTTCCCCTGTGGAGTCCCAAAGAGTTCAGATATCCCAGTTAAGACCACAGACTTTGCAATTTAGGGTAAATCATCACAGGGTAAAAGACAGACTTGGAATTGGTTAGTACACATTCTGAAGAATTACCAGGATTTGCTGGGCAGAGAGAAGCAAAGGTTTTTCTCTTCTCTCTATCCACATACCTCTGTGACTGATTTGTTTTGAGTTTCCAGTGTCTGTTTGCACAGACCTGATCCTCGGTCCCACTGCCCTTCTCCACTTCCTGTCTGAGAACAAATGGAGACAGTCAGCAGCAGCAATCTCACATCCTTTCATATGAAAACCACTGAACACAATTTGTCCCGCCAGGGAAATCAGTGCCTTAAGTATGTGAGCAATCCACTGACTTCATAGGAATATCTCTGGATGGTTTTTTCTGCCTGCTCTCAATGGCTGCAGTGACAGAAGGACATTGCCCTGAGCACACTCTTGCCTGCTGCTCTCTGTAGCCAGGAGCTCTCTGTAGGCACTGCTGGCCCGTGCTGCAATTTGGGGAGCCCTGCTGTGCTGGGGCAGCGAGCTCCTGCCCCAGCTTTCCATCCAGCCATTCCTAGCATTACACATCCCTGGGAATACACTCAGAAACTACGGATGAGGTCATTCCCAGGAGTCTGCTTAGGTATTTGGGGCCCTTGACACTGAGAGGAACTAAAATCTTATACTCTATGAATGGTTTTTAAAGGGAAAGTGGAACTCTTTTTATAGTACGTTAGCTGTTTGCTAATCTTGAATTGGTAAATTATTAACTCCTCTACAATTTGCTTATCCTTTTTGTTAGATACTGCACTAATACACATTCTTCTATCTTACTTGCCTCCTAAGAAGCTTTGGGAGTGACAGTTACTTATCAAAATCCAAAATAAAACATTATTCAGTAATTAATATTGTTTATGCTTATTAAGAAATCTGAGGCTGATTTCATTGAGCCGTGCTGTCCTTCCAAGAGATCCATCAAGTATGAAAAGCAACAGTTGGCCCAAACAGCTCTGAATATGACTTGATGCTCTAAACTTCAAAACATTTGTCCAGGAAATTACACCACATGCTCCTCTGTGGGCCCCGAGATAGAACAAAAAGCACAGCGTGCAAAGATAATCTCACCACTGAGGATGGGGGATGATTGTCATATATTCAATTTGTCCTGGGGTAATGAAGAAGAAAGTGGAGCTCCAGGATAGCTACAGAGGACCTTTTTCAGACTTACTGAGTCAATGTGCACATCTACCAGCCTCTGACCTTAGGCTCCCACATTTCCACATTCCTCTCCCCCAGCTGGTGTGTGTCTGGTGGCAGCACACCCATGTCAGAGATGGCACCTGAGTTCAAGTCACCATAAATGTGCTGACAAAGGGTCCCTACCTTGTTGTTCAACCAGCATAAACCTTTTGCCTGAGTGTAGATGGTGCTGAGCCAATAAACGTGGGTTTCTTGATGCAAAGGACACGCTGTGCTCCAAATGCATCATCAGAATCACAGATTAGTGATGTCTTTTTAAAAATGTGCTCTGAACATGAGTTTTTCCTTCCAAAAATAACTTTTATTTTGTTCATATTAGAAGAGCAGGATGTTCTTTCCTGTCCAGAAGGGATGAGGAGGAAATGAGAACTATGGAGTTATTTTATGGTATGAGCTACTATTCTTCTGGACTAGTTCTGTGAATCTTGATTTTTTTCTCCCTGGGCTTAGCATTTTATTCCCCATGGACCTCATTTTGCATTCATTCATGCTGATGTTACTCCAGTGAAACTCTCTTAGATATCAAAGGCATTCCTCCATGTTTACAACCTCTCTCATCCTAGGGCAATAGGCACTAGAAGGGAGGCAACCTACTGAAGACAGTGCATGCTAAATGTCTCAATTCCCTTTTCAAATGAGATAAAGTCAGTTTGCGAGACATGAGCGGGGGCAGAAAGCATCCTTTCCTGTACTCTGTGTTCAAGGAAAGAGACAGCAGTTTGGAGGAAATGTGAACGTAATAGACTGTACATTTGTATCCCATTGTACCGAGGTCTGACAGGAAACACTTGGGGTTTGATTCAGGAAAAAGTAAATCGTATCCCTTTATAATAATCTCATAACCCTGGTTATCCTGCAGTATTTGACTACATCCCTGTCTCTAATGTATATATTCTCACAGCTCTCTCCAGAATACCAGAAGGAAATCTGGTCACTAGGGAGCAGGGGAGGCATGGGAAGAGATTTTATAACATTTTCCATCTGATGGCCTTCCTGAGTGGCAGCAAAAGACCAGCAGCTCTTCACTTTTAAACCAAAGGGATTCCTGAGCAGCTGCCGGTATTGACTGCCACCATAAGCAGCTCCTTACATGAGGGAAGCTGCAAACACCAAACTTTGGATAATTTCTGAGAAGCCTCTGCCAAGCCCGTGAGAGCTTTTTGTTGCCATTGGCCTTCACTGTAATGCGTAGATAGTCACAGTGAGTTCCCACTGCATGCACAGGGCCAGAGACTCCTCAGCAGGCACTGGAGAACCCCTTGGTTAGAGGTTCACCCCGCAGCAACATGGAAAAGGTTCCAGTTCTCGGCATTTAGCAACTTTGTTCCTCACACAGCCCGCTGAGTTCTGTGGGATCTGTGCTGCTCCCCAGAAATGCCTTTAATCTCTCCCAAGGGAGCCTGCCTCCCGGGATGAGCAGGGGCAGGGAGTTGTTACTCTCCTTTGGCTGTGGAGAACATGCAGTACCACCAGGCTTTGGCATTTTGCTGTACAGCTCACAAAGCTGCAAAGATTGCAAAAGAAACCAGCCCCCCACACGTGACCCAGAAGAGACGGATTGAGGACATAATGCCCTTGATTGAAAAGGGAGGCACCCAGGAAACCTTGTGGTATATATATATATTTTTAACTAGAGCTAAAGTAATTTGGCATGTGTGTCCCCTGAGCTGCTTCCTAAACCACAGCTGCATGAGGAATTATCTAGCTCTTAGCTGAAGTAACTTCTCAAAAAAAAAACCCTAAAAACAAGAACAACCCAAACATGTAGGTCATTAAAGTGCTAATAAAAAAAAGTTGATGAATCTCTGAGCAGTGCTCTGATTATCTCTCTGTGGGGAATGAAGAACTCATTAACATGAGCTGTATGCCACTCCCTCCTCCTTTCTCTGAGTTTGGCATAAAGCAAGGAAACAAATGTTTGTGGTTTGGCCAAGTTTCTAATGAGTAGCTCAGCTAGGTCCACTGATTAGACACGTGGCTTTATAGGGGTGAAAAGGCTGCCCTACCATGTAAAGTGGCAAAGAGTGGCAAAGCATCTCTGCCACACTGGGTTCCCAAAAAGGAAACACTTTACTTCTTGTGTGGATTTTTTTCATTGTGTTTAGCAAGAAATGTACACAGAGAGGGTTTCTTTGACATGGCCAACAGAGAGAAACAGTGTGAGGTCCAGAGAGAGTAACAAAGCCGGATGTATGTCTGAGGACTCGCTCTCCAAAAATTGTTGTTGCAGCTTCCTATGTGTTTGGTTTCACTTGTTAATGGGGGCTTTTAAATGCTAAGATACAGTCCTGCCTATCATCTCTCCTCCCTGCACTAGATGTTACCTGTCCCA
This sequence comes from Cyanistes caeruleus, assembly GCF_971803275.1. NCBI lineage: Eukaryota > Metazoa > Chordata > Aves > Passeriformes > Paridae > Cyanistes > Cyanistes caeruleus. Next base: position 10,162,970 of record NC_141708.1, on the reverse strand, counting down.
GTCCACAGAAGGATGTCTGCACAGCAGCCCCCAGGCACTGTGGGAGCCCACGGGCAGAGGTCTCTGTTTGCTGCATCACCTGCAGAGGCTGCAGCACAAATATCTGCCTAACTGGAATGGCCCTGACCACTGACTCTCCAGGAGCACCTGGCAGTTGTTTGGAAGGGGGGAACAAAAGCTCCAGAACTAATGGGAGAAGTCTCTTCCATGCAGGAATGTTTCTTCTTGATCATGCTTGTAATCCATTTATAGCCTGAATCATCAGTACTTGTCAGCTTCATAATCTTTCCAAGACTAAAGTAAAACTCATCTACATGCCCAGGAGAGGAAAACTCACCCTACAATAAACCTGAAAGGCATCTGCTGGGATAAGCAATTGCTGCCTCTGAAATTCAAATATCAGGGTGTGTGATCAATGTCACGCAGCACCTTAGCACTCAAATCAACCTCCTGAGACATCAAGTCTGTCCCCTGCTGCTGCAGACAATGCATTGTATAATGACTTTAATAAACTACAACTCAAAAGCAGTGAGATTTTTTTTTCCATTCCAAATACCTCCCCTGGAAAAGGCAGTATTTGATTGCTCTAATGGTTAACAACTCTTTTCTGGTTTACAGCTGAAATCTGTGTGTGGTCAGTTCCTATTCAATCCCTCATGTGCCAGCACCCTCTCTAGCATAGCAGTTGTCTGGGCCAGAGCTCAGAATTCAAGGCAAATCCCAATCCACCAACTGCATTCCAGTATCACCCTCACTTTCAAAACCACACCTAAAGTTTGTAATTTCTTGGCCTTTTCAGGTTCAAAGTTTATTAAAACATGATACAGCTGTAAATTTTTTTCCAAAAGGAAATAAAAATGAGGGGATGAACATGGATGGAACAGTCCAACTAATTCCACGAGTGTTAAACTGAATTAATAGGCAAATTGGAGAAAGCAAATTGCTTCAACCTTCACACATAGTTATATATTCTTCCTGTGCCCAAGGTAAGTTTAGATTTCCAACCAGATAGTTAAAAGTCATGTATCAAATAACAGATGCTATACCACCTCATCCGCTAATTAGTGGCCGGTACCTGCAGCTTCCCATGGCACTGGTGTGGTCAGGTGGAGCCACCTCAGTGCTATGCACACATTTGCAAAGTTAAAACACGTTCTGCATCCTCTCCCTACTCAAATCAATTTCCCTGTGGCTGGGCAGTTTGGTGCCTCAGACACGTTTTTCTCCAAGAACCTCTCTAGCTCCCAAGGGCCCTTGCTCACTTTTCTGTGAAGGTCTTGTAGCTCCAGCACTGATGTGGTGCCAGCAGCCTGCCGTGTCTGGAGCCTCTCTGGTCACCCCATCAGAAGAGGGTCCTGGCACACAGGATCTTCATCCTACCCTGCTCCAGCCCTGCTGCTTTCCCCATGACCACAGTCCTCGAGGGGCTCTTTAAAAGTGAGCAGTGCCCAGAATTAAAAGGTTTTGTCCCTGAACCTACACGGAGTTAGTTAATGTGTGTAATTTTACACCTGTAAGCAGCAGGGCTGATTTCAAAGGGACCTTCTAAGACTTTCAAGCATATTTTACGAAGTTTCTACTTGAGCCTGCTTGTAATTAATTCCTAGCCTGGATCATGAGGACTTGTTGGACTTGAGGACTTCTGCATCTTATAAATACTTAAAAACATAACTAAAATACAAAGGTTTTTTGTTTTTTTGTTGGTTTTGTTTGCTTGGGGTTTTTTTGGTTTTTTTTTTTTTGCATAAAAGGAGAACTATCACCCAATGCTTTTGTGACTTCAAACGCCTGTTCAGAGCCGCTCAGATGTAACAACACCAGCCCTGAGACTGAGAAACCAAGTAACTTTGGGTGGGGAACCAAGACAGGGATGATTTCAGCTGCAAAACGGAACAACTACAGAAAGCCAAGAAAACAAAAAACGGGGAGGGGAAAAAACAATGAAAGAAAGAAAGAAAGGACAGTGTTTGCCAAGATGACTTTAGCATTTTGTGCAGCTTTTTTTAGCCAGGGCTGCTCTCGGCAGAAAAGCTTTCTCCTGAGCAGCACGAGCCATCTGGAGGAGCCGTCTGCCGCCTTTCAGCCCCGACAACTGTTTCAATTTCTCAAAATTTCACTTCCAACCCAGGGTTTTGTTGTTGTGGTTTGTTTGGGGGGCGTGGGCTCTTTATTCATTTTTCCCGCACGCAGCTCCCTGTATCCCTGTATCCCGTGGGGTCTCTCCATCATCACGGATCCCCTCGGGGATCGGTGCTCCAGCCCCGCACTGCAGGTACAGCCGGGGCGCGGGGCGGCCCACAACAATGGAGGGCAGCCGGGGCGGAGGAGGCTGGCGGTGCCGCCGCCCCTCGGCCAAGTTGGCAGCCGTGGAAGGGCGAAGGAAGGCGGCAGTAATTCCAACTTGGCCGAGGGGCGGCCGAGGAAGGGCGGCGGGCGAACCCCGGGCGCTGCCAGATAGTGATCCACGGCGGGCGGGCAGGCGCGGGAGGAGGAGCCCAGGTGTCCCTTCCTGCCACATAGTGCACCGCCCCTTTCCCCGCCCGCTCCCGCGGTGGTGCTGGCGCTCCCGCCGCCGGCCGCGGGGATGGACTGCAGCACAAAGGCGCGGGCCCGCTGAGGTAACGCTGCCCGGGCTGCGGGCACCGGGAGGGGGACGGCGGGCGAGCGGGGGATCTCCCTTCCCGCCCAACGCGGGGCCGGGGCCGCCCCGGAGCCGCGGCCGGGGAAGGGAAGGGAAGGGAAGGGAAGGGAGGGGGGGCGGCGGCCCGAGGCCCCGAGCGCTCCCCGCGCTGCCGCGGCCGCCCCGGGGCTGCGGGGGGAGCGCGGGGCCGCAGCCGGCGGCGGGATGGGGCGGTGCGGGGGCAGCGGGGCCCGCGGGGAACTTGCCCGCGGGTCTACGCCAGCTCTCCGCCGGGGGAGATGCTGCAGTGCTGTCGTTCTGCCTCGGCGCCGGGCTGAGGAGGAGGACGGGGCTTTAAATAATGCGCCTCCGCTCCGAAACTCCGCTAATCAAATAAAACCTCGGGAGTAATTGTTGTAACTACGCTCTGTCCTTGCTCCACCGCAAGGCTCCGGACTCGCTAGGCGTCTCGGAAAACTTCTTAAAATCTGCGTTATCTGGGGGTTTCGTGGTGGCGCGCAGCTCCACCTTCGCCGTGGGTCGCGGTGCGGGGAGCCCGGGGTTGCGCTTCCCGGTGCCGGCTCCGGCATTCCGGTCACGGCAGCGCGGAGCCACCGGCGTGCCCAGCATCAGCCCGGCAGCGCGGAGCCACCGGCGTGCCCAGCATCAGCCCGGCAGCGCGGAGCCACCGGCGTGCCCAGCATCAGCCCGGCAGCGCGGAGCCACCGGCGTGCCCAGCATCAGCCCGGCAGCGCTCGCTGCTGCGGGTCGCCGTGCCCAGCCAGCCCCCTGCTCTGTGCGCACTTTGGAGTTAGCTCCGTTCTGTGCTTGTCTGGGCCAGGAGCAAATTCAAGATTGCTGCCTTGAACTTTAGGCTCCAGAAACGAGCCGTTTGAAATGAGGATTTACGATGGGCCTTTTGGGAGTTTGTTCCTCGGTGTTGGTCAGTTTCCATTTCGCATTAAAAAGCTTATTTAGGAATTCAGAGCGGAGTTATCGGTCAGTGTTCGCTTCAGACTTCAGGGCAGGCAGTGTCTGCATGGCTGAACGATGGGATTTTGGCAGGGAAGCCTTGGAGTGGCTCTGTGTGGAGGGTAGAACATGCCTCAAAAGCAGCAACCCGGTCGTGGAGGTGTGCTGCCTCTGTCTTCTCAGCATCATTACGTTACAGCAGGTTGAGCCAGAATCTGCTGGTTTTCATTCACATGTCCTCAACCCGTGTCTGGAGGGTAGTGATGAGATACCAAGTGGAGGGAAAATGTGTAGGCATGTGCCTCATCTGCGTGGTTCCAATATGTGGAGGAGTTAAGTTTAAAAAAACAAATAGATAAAATCAATGGCAATGAATATCCGGGCCAAAAAAAAAATGAATGGCCAAGGGTTATAAAAGCATGAATGTATGGAATTGCTGAACTGTGTGGGAGAAGTTGCTGCTTAAATGAGCTTTGGTACCAGAGGAATGAGGCTGACAAATGTAACCTTAGCCTTTCAAAGAGCACTTTGGTGTGCCTGGGGCAGCTTCAGGCTGTCTCGCTTACCTTCTGGTCCAGTTGCTGATGACAGGAGTGAAGCACAGGTGTGGCAGAGGTTTGGCTGTGTGTGATCTGCTGGGAAGGGATGGTGGTGGCCTTTGAGGGGAGCGGTGCAAGATGAGGCAGGTTCTGCACGTGTCTACTCTGACAGCAGTTCTGCTGTGAAAGACTCCCTTTTGCCTCCCTGCCAGGGTTTGCCTTGTACCAGGGAGTTCTCAGGACTGCACACCCGGTCACTTCAGTGGCCTTGCTGGCTGGAAGCTGTGTGTGAACAAATTGTACAAACCTACTTGGTGGCATCCAGTACTCACAGGGAAAGAAAGTGCCATCCCAGGGAACAGAATAGCTCTTTGGCTGTTATCAGACAAGCTCCTCAATGCTGATTTGAGTAAGAAGTGCACGCATTTCTCAATGAAGCAAAATTATAATTGTGTGACTAATAGAATATACCAGTTTTAACATTGGATGTTGTCATGTTAACACTTTTAGTGTTGGTTGCATTATTTCTCAGAAGATATTATTACTTGTGTTTAATTTTTGCTGGAAGAATCTGATGTCCCAGGCAGGAAGGGGTGGGCTGCTTAGGGGTTGAGTGTTTAATGATAGAGGTTAGTGCACGATGATGATGATTAAGCACGTCCTTAATTCCTGACCAATAGATGGAGTGCTGCTATGCTTTAGGATATCTGGGGATTTAATGGTCTCTTGGTTAAATCAGTCATTATCCTTGACTCTTGCCTGAGGATTGAGGCAGCTGACATTATTTAAGGGAAAGGTGATTTTAGGGTGGTACATTCAGGCTGTCATGTACACCATAATCATTGAACCCAAAGAGAAGGTCCAGGTGATGTCTCTGACGCCCCAGGCTTTGCAGCGCTTGTGGGGTGGTTGGACAGGAGAGGTCTGGGGGAATGGGGCGGTTTCACTGCCTTGGCCAGCAAGGTGTACTGCAGGCCTTGTGGCAACCCTTTGCTGGTTATGAAATGAGCTGTTGGACAGGGCTGGCTGAACCCAGCTGGGCTCGGTGTAGCTGTGCTGGAACAGTCCCTGTTGCATGTGATGTTAGAGGTGACATTGCACGCGGGGGCCGCCTGCTTTTGTTCAGCTCCACTTGTTACAGGCCAAATGACCTGGCATAAGACTCTATTTGCTGTGAAAATTGCGGGAAATTAACATGTAAGAGATGAGAAATTAAAACTGTTTTAAGAAAGGCCAGCATTAGTTTGGTTTTTTTTGTAAGGGGAATGTTTTATGGATCAAGAGCTGAACTGAAAGAAGGCAAAAGGCTGCTAGTTTTTCCCTTGTTAAAATCATCATTGCCAGTTAAAACTGCAGTGCTGTCCTTGATGCGCTGTGGATGGTTCTAGAATGATAATGCTTTTAAAAAAATAATTTAGAATAATAACTTGTTTCATTTTGAGATAGTACATAAAATTGCTTTTTTGCTAGCTTTTTTAAAAACTGGGTATGAATTTTAGTTTCTTTAAAAAATATCCTGTAACTTTAGCAGCCATAGTAACCTCTGGCTATTATTTCCCTTGTAAATCAATTCTGCATTTTCATAGTGCTGCAGTTTCAAAAACTGAGTCTGTCATTGTTTTGGTATTGACTTGGAAGAATGCAATCTTATATTTTTTAATAGCATTGCTTCCCATTACATCACAGGCTTTTCTTCAAGCTATGTTTTGAAATGCCTGTTGCCATATGAGAGATGGTAGGAGATGGTGGTGTGGCTTCTGGTAGGATTCTTGGGGTTTAGTGGTCTTTTGTGTAGTGTTTTTTGGCAGATGAAGATGAATAAAAGCTACTTGACCCTTAGGGAACAAGCACTAAGTTACTCATTGTTTGTTAATATTAGTTCTGTTTGCCCACAGAGTCTACTCTGCTTCTATACTAATTCTGAGTCACTTGACATGTGGGAAAACAGTTTTGTTTCTTTTCTGTATTCAAGATAACACACCATGGTACATCATCACAAATGGGATTTTGAAGGATTTAATTTAAAGATATCCTAGCAAGTACCTGGCTTTTTTGCAGATAGTTTGTGATCCAGATTATTAGTTAAGAGAAACAACACCTAATTGGTTAGATAAGAAAGTATGTTCGGTTACAGCATGCTCTTAATCTGGGCTGGTGGCAGAGGGATGGCAGTTCAAAACTTTAGAGTAAACTGGAAAATGCTGACTGCTTAAAAGTTGAGATTTTCTACAGATTCATTGAGAATTTGGATAGTGGGAGAAGGCTTGAGAGTATCAGACCTCAGTGGGAGGGTGATGGCTCCCGGTGTTTTATTCCCCCCTGGATCTTTCTAGTCTGGTGAATGTGATGTTGGTATCTGTTTATCTAGGACTCTGGGAGAATATTAAACACAGTTTGTGTCTTATGGTAGTAAAGTCAATTCTGCTTGACAAGGATGCAATCACTTGTTACAAAGTGCTAATTAGGGAAATATTCTAATAGCTTCATTCATTGTTCTCGTCTCTTAAACTGTTGTGGTCTTGGCTAGGGAGAAAATCTTTTCTTGCCTTGTATTGTCTAACTGCTAAAATCCAAGTGACATCAAAGCAGGAGGCTCACAGTTGTCCTGTGAGTCAGCAGGCTGAGGTGAAGATCCGTAAGTCACCGGCTGGTATGGGAGCTGGGGCTTGCTTTGTAACATTCCTTGACCCACAGCAGCTAACAGCTGGTAAATCCCTTCTCCCTTGTGCAGCTGGAATCTCCTGGAGTTACTTCTCCAGCTGAAGTACGTGGCAGTCCTGAGCAGCATGGAGCTGACAGCAGTTTACTGCTGTTCTATTGTACCTGGTGTTACTGGCAGCACTTCAGCCAACAGCTGTGCTGTGTTGGCCAGACCAAGAGGATTCACTGAATTGCATTGAAAGTGTCTGCTTGTTGTCTTCATCTATACCTGTAATAACTGATCTCAAGCTTTTTATTTTTCTTTTTTTTTTTTTTTTAATATTAATGCATATATTCAAGTGTTAAATGATATGGGAGTTTTGTTGTTTCCCTTTTGTTTGACTTTTCTTGGAAAAAGCAAATATCCCCCTGCATATCATGCATTGCTATTACACTAAACACAACATAGGTTAGAGGCCACATGGACCTGCATATTCTGGTTGCAAATGCACAGTAAATGTCAATCCTGGAAGGAGGGTGCTTACCACCCAACCTGCACATGTCCTGATGGTAAATAGAATGCAAAATAGGAAAGCTTACTTCATGGATAATGCTTGCTTGACTGTTCAATACAGTCAAAACAAAGAAGGAAAAATATAATTTAAAATATATATTATATTATTATATCTCCCCCATCATCAATACAGATGAGCTTTTATTTATTTTTTTTTTGGTTACAGCTCTAGAAGTCTTGGCAGAATGTTGTGGGAGCAGTTTGGTACTGAAGCTGTCTGCGTGATTCAAATAAATAGTTTCTAGAGCAATGTAAATTATAAATTGGCTGGGTTCAGAGAGATTGCTGGTATTAATGTAAGTCATTTCATATAATCCAGTATCCCAGTACTGTCTTAACAACCCATATGATGTTTTAGTCTTTATGGATGTATATACAAAAAACCTCTGTATTTATAAAGAGCATCACTAAGGCCACAAAGTCAAGTATTTGAAAGCTTGGTAGTGCTTTCCAAAGAAAATATCCTTAATTTAAGAATTAAATTACGGCATTGGAAAGTATACTTCGGAGCCCTGATGTCAGAAAGAGAGAAGTGTTTTGGCTCAGATGCTCCAGATCTATCAGACACTTAGCAGAAGCAACCTTCAGCCTAACATATGCAAGATGAAGTGAAATTGAAAATAGAATTTTGGGACAGAAACAGTGGACAATACTAGGCAGTGCATCCAGCTCATTCGGTCTGGAGCTGAATACAGTAACTCAAAAGTACTGACCTCACAAGTACCTTTGTTTTTTCCTGACTCAGATACACAACCATTTTCAGGAGTGTTAATGAATTGTATAACAATTTCTCTGGGCTCCTGGTCAAAACAGGAGTAAAACACAATTTAAGCAAGCTGCCTTTCAGTATTATTTAAATTATTGCTACACACCAGGCAACATACCATATTTTCTGTGTATTCTAAACCACCAAAACCTAACCTAAAATTTTGTTCTTGGAACATACAAACCGTATTTGGAGGTGTACCCTGTGGAGGGTCAGATCAAGTGTTCTCAAATGATAGTTTTCAATCAAGCTGTATTACAGTTCCTTGTATTACAGTTCTTTGGAGGCGCTGAGATTTAGGGTGTAAGAACCTGTATATAAAAATAATACCTGGCATTCCTATGCTACATTAGCCAATGTAGCTCTCCTGCTACAGCATTACTGCAATAATAAATGAATACCTACTTCAATATCTATTTCTGTTACTGTATTTAAATTGTGATAATACCCACAACAAGCCCATCATCCTGTTTCAGATCTTGATTGCAGATGAAGCTTTGCACTAAATACCTGGTTAAGGGATAATTGTCCTTACAGCGTTCACAGTTAATCTGTACAATTTCTGGCTTTCAATTGCAACTGTTTTTAAATGCCTAAGTATGTCTAAAAACATAGGCAAAGGCAAAACCCTTTTGGTAACTCAAATGGTTTTGGACATAGCCATCAGGGCAGAAGGTGAAGATGTTCATGGTCTTTAATTCACCTACTAAATAGAAGCTGTTCCCTCCTAGGGCAAACTGTATTTTCAGGCCAAAGTCTGTGTAACTTTGTTATTCCTAAAGTTACTGAGGTTGCAAAAGCATTTGTGGGTATGTGCTAATTCTATTTTTTCTTAAATTTTTTCCTGATTTCCCATCGGTGGGCATAATACTGAATACCAATGAGATTTCTTCTTGATGTGCTGATTGGAATGGGTTGGCTGTGCAGAGCTGTTTGTCTTTGACACGTAGCTGACTTGGCATTCAAAGGACACGTGCATGTTCTGTGTTAAATGGCTTAAGGACTGGAGTGACACAGTTGGAGAGCTTGGCAGATAGCTCTGTGTGTGTGCATGATTTGGAACAAAAAACTCCATCTTCTAAGACAAACTGTCCAAAGTAGATCTCTCAGTCAAATTTTCATAAATATTTTTATTGCAAAGATTTAATCCTGAGCATCTCAAGAAGAAAAAAGGACTTGTGATGCATGTTTTAATAATGGCTAGTACAATGTTTTGTAAAGCCAACTATGTCTGTAACCAGCAAAGACCTCTTTAGGTGTTTGTTTTGTTCCTTATCAACCTGATCAAAATCATGGTTCTGGTATGGAGCAAAAAAAAAAAAATACAGAAGAACTTGCAAATACATTGAAATTTTTGGTGTTTCAAAATAAATTAACCCAATACAAAAGCAGAAACCAAACCAAGTGGTTTTGCAGTCTGGTTCCCCTCTCCATTTTTTTACTCTGTTTCAAACTTTGTTTAAATACTTCTGTAGCATGCAGAGAGATTGAATACATCTGTGTAATGCTAGCATGAGAGAGTCTGTGCTCAAAAACAGGTTAGTTAAAGGAAAAAAAAAAAAATCTTGAAATGAATCCAGGTAGCTTCCTAGTTAAAACATATCAAATAACATAAAGCATGTGAACTCAAGACAACTCACTTTAACTATATAAAACATTTAAGCTGTAAAGCATCAAGGAGGGTTTTTTATAGGTGCCTGGATAATTTGCCCTGAGGTGGCATAGGGGCAGATTGGGTTGGTTCCCTTTTTACATCAGATGTTTTCCTGTGAGCCAAGAACTTGGGGAGAAACTGAAATACTGCTTCCTCTTTAAAGGGTTGTTGCATATACGTTATGCTCTTTGTGTGTTTGCTTAAACTTCAGTGTTTTTAAAGACCAGTGAGATCAGTGCCCCTCGTTTTAACATGTTCTAAGACAGCTCCTGGTTAAAGGCTTGGATTTTTCTTCTCAAGCACCACACCATTCAAAATGGAAGCTTTTGCTGTCTGGTCAGCAGAAAGTGTTCTTTTTCCTTACTGTTCCTAACATGAGTGTCTTATCGCATGTCAGTGCTTCTAATCAAATCAGGTGGCACTTAATGTACTGCCTGGTGGGATCCTGTGTCCTTCAAAGAATCTTAAGGCTGAAAGTCTCCATTACCTGAATCAAGGTACTGTCTCTCAAACTGTGGACCCAAAGTGGCTGATAGAGATGGTTCATTGTGGTTATTTGTTCTGTACCAGAGAGGCATCATCCAGCAAGGGTGGTCAATATTTCAGTCCAGTGCTTTGGGAAATCCTTGCTTAGATGTGGAGATTTCCATCTGAGGGGAGATTGGGCAAACACACACAACAGACCTTGGAGAAGGACGGGAGGGAGGGAGGGCTCTGAGCAGAGACAGGAGGTAGGAGTGCTCTGCTCCACAGGCAGGACCAGCAGCAGCCCAGGCTCCTCCAGTGCTTTCAATGCCAGCAGCTTCATCTGCCTGGTCCTAGAGCTGGAAGAACAGACAGCCTAGCCAGATATATCAGCAGAGCAGTGTGTGTATGGGCAACCCTTTCCAAGAACCTTGAGTGCTGTATGTATGGCACTTGTCACCAACTTTGGGTCTGTGAACTGTTTCACAGGAACCCACAAGACAGACCAAAGTGTATTAGTCTTATTGTCCCAGTACTTGTCTTAGGAGATTCTATCTCTCCACTGGAAAAATAATCAGTTTCCTTGTTAAAAAGGGTTGAAATTCTCCCCTTTATGGGAAAAACAAAACCAAACAAACAACAAAAAATGCCCAGATGTATTGCTTCCTTCCCTATTAATATTAGCTAGTATATTGCATAAAACTAATGTACGTGCAATGTTGATTAAAAAGAATTGGCCAATGGTGAGAGTAAGAATAAAAATTTATTTATAGCCTGGGTTAGCTTTTAACAAGAGAAAATAGCTTGAGGTATACCATGTAACACTAGTGTCTGGCTACTATCAAACATGCTGCAAATATATAGTAACAGATATTGTGTGCAGTAAATTTATCCTTGTAGTAGAAACCTGATGTTGTTGCTATTCCCAGGGGCTAAGTTGAATTACATTATTACTGAGGCTGAGCTAACAGAGCTTTGCTTATAGTATACATACAGACAAGGCGGTTCTTCACAGAGAGGTGACCTCTGCTGTATTTTGGTTTCAGATTTCACAGGGACCCATTTCAAAGTTTTTAGCTTCAGTCCACACCCTGCTGGTAGCTAGCTATAAAACTCTCTTTGAAGTAAGTAAAAAAAAAAAAAGAAAAAAAAAAGTCTATCCTTTATTACTTTAATAAAGTCAGATAAAGGTCATTTGTTTACTCTTTTTGTGACTACACTGCTGCCACTGTTCCTTGTCAATATAATTGATACTTGAAAGATGGAACTAAAGCTACAAAATTACTGGTTGAGCAGTGTGCAAATGCATAGTGTAAGTAATTAATTTTTTTTTATGGCTCTTCTGTTTATTAGTTAACTTGGAGAATGTGCATGAGCATATATTTGTGCTAGGGAAGCTATTATGGTTGACATGGCATAATGTAGTGTACTTCCTCCAAGGTTATTCCACCCTCTCTCCAAAGTTTTTTTTGTGTTTCTCTCTCTCTCCAAAACCAATTTAAAGAACCAAATTAAAGCCCTGTAATCCTGTTTAAGAGCCCTGTCGAATAAGAAGTCTGCATGTCACCGTTCCAATAAATATAATCACCTCTTTAATGCTGTCACTCCTCTCTAGGACTGATTTCCATCCGATTGAAATATTTGGGTTGTACATTACAGCCAAGCTAAAGGGGATATCCTGCCCTTCCCTCCTGGCCCTGTGGTCCTGCCTCATCCTCTCTTGGGTTAGCCCTGCCGCTTGCTGAACTTGTGCAATTCACTGTGAATTGCAGCAGAAAAGCTCCTCTCCCCCTTTCACTGCATTGACTCTCTTTAATAAGTTGAATTAACTCAAGAGAGGGTTGAGTGAGCACTAAGGTGTGCACAAGATGTCGAAGGCAGTGGGGAGAAGCAGGGGAAAGGGGGGATGAGAAGTTGGGGCACTGTCAGTGCCTGGCTCAGGCAGACTCCAGCCCCTTGACCATTGTGTGGTGATAGCTCTGCCTGCAGTGCTGGGAGGCAATGAAAACTGGACCTGGAAGGTGTCCTAAGCTACTCTTTGGCAAGGGGACTGACTGGTAGGACAGCAAGAATGATCAAATCATTTCTCTAGGCTTTATCATACAAGGTAGCAGCCCCCAGACTGCGAGGTTCCCACTTACCCTCCCAGGGCTCTCAGAATCTGAGGGGGAACAGTCGTGTTTAAAGGGAGATTCAGAAATGCAATGTTTTGGGAAAATTACGTATTTTTCAGAAATATTTTAATTAAAATAATCTCAGTATGCTAGGCTGTGTAGCTCCTATATCTCAGCTCTCTGGCTGCCAGTCCTGTGGGGTGTGCTGGTCTTGGGTACTTGATGCTTTCCACAGCAGCCTTCTCTTGTCTCCAGAGCCTGCAGGATCCATGCATAGCACACGATGCACAATTGAATTTTCTACAGTAAAATTCAAAGGGCTGCACAATTGAGTAGTGTGTACCTTTGTTTCTCTTACATTTTCTTTATTTCATAAGTTATGTGTAAGAAGTGGAGGCTAAATTCGGCCGTAGGAGAACTTTATTACATCAAGTAGGCAACACTGTCTATATGTATAGAACAAATTCTTTCCTTGGTGAGAGGGAAGGATGGGGCTGCTCTTGGTTCTTGTAATAAACTTCTGCATATGTTTACAAGATATAATTTTATATATAACGAATTCAGAATTCCATTGAAGAAAATGTATACAAATAAGTTGCTTAGCATATCTCAGTGAGCTGCCCAAAATGCGTAATTCTAGCTTGCAGCCTCTTACATGCAGCCTCTTTGACAATGGCACTGCCTCTCTTCTCCTTCCATCCAGGTTCTCATCAGTTAAATGATGTGTGAGAAAACCTAGCGTTGCTAGAAACAAACTTGGCAGAAGAATTGTTTTAGAAGTGTAATGCTGAGTTCCTAACAGCAGAAAGCTGTTTGCTGTTGGAGTTGACTGAAATTGTTCCAGTGGGTGAGTGATACAAGTTCTCAGTGTGAATAGCTGTCCTGCAGATAGCACTTTATTGTCTTCAGTGCCAGGTCCTCCCAGCTTTCTCCTGCACCTCTCTTTTCCTTTTTTTTCCTTCTCCTAGCTGTAGTGATGAATTGTCTTCCAAAGTTTGCATGTTCTCTGTTTCATATGATATGCAGGCTTCAGTGTAGAGACTTAAGGAGTCTTATCAAAGTAATACTGGCTCAGTCAGAGTAAAGATGCTTTAGTTAAATAGACTATGGCTGTGTTTAAAAATAACAGCTCTAGCTGTGTCAGCGTGTTGGACGACCTGATACTGACTTCAACAGAAAGAGCTTCTGAAAATTGCTTTGCCTGTTGCAGTATTGCCCCATTGTGAACTTGGTTTCTGTTGGCAGCATTTCAGTGTTAGATAAACCAAAACAGAGCTCCAGAATTTTAAAAGTGAGTAGCCAAATAGCTTCAGAGAGAGCTTGTTGTCGTGGGCACCTTTTGAATGGACAAACAGGAACAGCAGCACTTTTGCTCTTGTTCACATTGTCAAAACAGCAGTGCCTGGATTTGGCTGCAAACACCATCCTCATTTGCTTTTAGTTAACTCATTTAACTCATTTAGTTAGTTTTGGGTTCTCAGCTGTTTGATGTTCATAGTAAAAAGGTGATGTGGGCATCTTCCAGCCTCAGATCTGTGTGTGACTGCCATGCTTGCACTCATGTAGCCTGTTGCTTTCTTGTAATAGTATAATGTGTGGAGGGGCTTTCTAGCAATTCCTGTGCAATTGTCTCATTTTGCCCTAGCCCTGGTGTATCTCTGACTTCTGCTGCCTTTCTCTTGCAAAGCACTGATGCTCTTAAAAAGTCTGATTAATTAGAAGTTTTTGAAAATACTTTGTGTATCTGATGTTTATTCTGTTTTTTACAGTTCTTGTCATGTGTGGGTTTTCTGTCCTTTTTTTGTTTCTTGGCAAGGAAGACAGTATTACATTCTTGTATCAAGAGGAAGAGTATTAAGCCTACTCATAAAAAGAAGATTTATTATCGAATGTAGTTTTTCATTTTGTCCACTGGAAATTTTTATTTTTTTTTTTACTCTAACCATACCCAGATTACTGGCTTCATTCATAGGGTCATTGTATCAAGTTTGGATGCTGTCTTTGTTAAATTACGGCTCCTGAGGGTTTTCTGTTACAGAGGTTTCTTCAGTCAGGGGAAATGAGGGTATAATAAAGAGGATTCAAGGACCGGACACAATGATTCCATATAACTGAAACAAACAATGCCAGATTTGGCTGATGTTGGATTTTCCATCAAACTTTTTTATTGGCGTTCATTCATTTTACTTGAAGCAGAGTTTAAAATTGAGGCAGTTTGAGTGCCTGAAGGAACTGAGAGACCAATAGCAGATTATTTGGGCAGTACTCTTAATAACTATATCCTATCTTCATGCATTTATTTTGAATTCTGGGTTGCCTTGATTCAAATGCCATTAGAGCAGTAAATCCAACAGGAGACATCCAGATTCACTGAAAGGACTATCACTAAAGCCTGTCACAGACCTGACTGTGCTTTCTGGAGCACTGATTCCAAGCATTGAGCTCGTGCTTAGTGAGAAGCAGTGCTGTTTTCTGGCAGAGTAAGTACCTGACCTTCATTTCTGTCGCCTCTCACTTTCTGCAACTCCCTTAGCTATTACTGGTATATTTTGTGTTTTACTAGAGTTATAAAATGTTATTAACTGTAATGTGTTAAAATAGGGATAAAATAATCAGAATGCTTTTCAGGATACAAGCAAATTTGCTGTGAAATTCTATAAATAAATGACTCTCATCCAGAAATACAGTGTGTAGCAAGAATGCAGGGTATGCCAGTAGCTTTCTCTCCTTCTCATGTTGAACACTGCCAGAAGGGGAATGATGCTGAATCTGTTTTTCACGGCCTCTGCTATGCCAGAATATTAGTCTTTTGGGGTAGAGAGTGTGCACTACTGCTGTTTTCTGCAGATACTCCTCAAGGAGAGAGGAGGAGGAAAAAACATAGTATTAGTTTTGACATTTACAAACTAAGAGATACTACTGTAAAGCTGAAGTGGAAACTGTAGCTGTTGTTTAAATGTTCTTTTAATTATTTTGGAATGCTTTAGGGTATTTTTCCCCATGCTTATTCTCAAAAGCTTCTGCATCTTTACACATTGGTGAAATTGGGTGCAGTGGTTGAATCCTACCCAGTACACAAAACTTTTCTCTTCACGTCTCTTTCTGCATGTGCTCTTCAATATATCATATCCAATTCTTCATTCATAGAGTTCTAGGAGAAGCTTTCCTAATGCTCTTTCTCTTATTAGGGTTCAATAGCTTAACTTTACCTTCCATTCCTGCATATTTTCTACCTTTAGTGGCTTAGAAGTAAAAATGGTAAAAAATTAAAGCCCTTACAGTGGCCTAACATGTAGCACTTTGGAAGATGAAAACTGGATTCATCATGGAGCAGAAAGCTGTGTGTGACTTGAGTTTAGCACTTGCAGTGCATCAGCCCTGTGCATTGTGATCAAATTTATTGGACACAGTATTTTTAGTCTATTTATGCCATATGTGATGCAGGAGGATTCTGTTTCCTGAAAGAAAGAAAGCAAGCTGACAGAAGGAGTAAAACTACATATTGCCTCAAGAATAAAATTTTAGAAATATTTCTCTGGATTCCAGCAATGGGCATTACATAAGAAAGAAAAAAATCTACCCTGAAGTGCCTAAGTTATTGAAGCATTTGTAAAAGTAGGATTTGTCTGTCCAGAAATTTATTGCAATGTCTACTTCTGACCAGAGATGACACGAGTATGGATGCTTTGTAAAGTCTTACTCATCTACAGGAATCTGTGGGTTTTGAGGGTTGCAAGGTTGTGTAATTCAGTGTGAAAAACATAAAAGGCTGCAGGTAATATCTTCAGATTATTTATTTACCTTACAGTTGCGTGAAATTAAGTTTCCTGAGAGGTCTGAGTGACATTATTTACTGCAAGAGGATCTGATCTTGTAGTTGTTTGTTCTTTGTGGTAAACTGAAATAGCACAAACAACCAGAAGTGTGCAGTTGTGCAGCTTTCTAATTAGAGTGCTCTCTTCGGTGCATTTGATAGATCCTCGTTGGGGGGTGGTTATAAAAGCAGAAAGTAGAACTGTCTTGGCTGTGAGATGCAGTGATTTCCTTGTAGCATCTTATGGGGAGGAGTTTGCACTGGATTCCGACCCACAGCTACTGAGACTTTCTCTTGAGCCACAGTTCTGTCTTTGGCTGAGCCCTGGAGGGAGCAGGAGGCATTCACAGCACTATTTGTGGCCAGCTGAGGCTTTCCCCTTAATCACATTCCTGCTTTGAATTGCTGTTTGGAGAACTTGCTAAGGATGCCGGAAGCCTTAAAACAAGGCAAGCTCAAGTTGGGCTTGGCTGGCTAATTAAGGTGCCCCAGCAGAGCAGTGAATAGCACTCTTAGGTTGTTTTGCCTGCATGCAGATTCGAGGGGCCTGGATCTCTGGGTCCTCTCAGCTCTGTGCAGATAACAACTCTCTGTTAATTCTCAGCTCATTATTCAGATTGCTGTTATATTTAAATATTCTGTCTGCATTTTGGCTTAATCTCTGAGAAGACTTGGGCTGTGGGGTTTTAGGGTTTTTTCAAACTTTTTAACATGAGCTGTGTAAATGCTGCAGTATGTTATTTTTTCCCTTTTAAGATATTTTATCCCATGCTGATGTGACAGCTGTTCATGTTCACCCATCTTGGCAACAGTTAAAACCTTCATGTGGAGTAGTTGGCAACTAGTAGATGAATGAAGGTTTTGACATTTATTTATTAATGTGTCCAGAAAACACCTGTAAGATTTTGAGTTCTCAAGCAATTCCATTTATTTGTCTTCCCTCTGAAGAAAAACAATACACATCCTCATTTGTTTCTCCTACCCCGATCCATAGGTAAACTTCTCAAACTGGGGTTTCTTTTGTTTAAAGAAAACACTTTGCTAGCAAGGCTTCTGTTATAAATAGTGGGTAAGTGCACCTACACATCAGGGCTCTCTTTCTGAGTGAGGCTGTAGCAGTTGAAGTTTGGAGGTAATTTTTAGATACCCTGCAGATGGACTGTATGTGGGCAGAGTCTCTCACATGCATCACGCCCACAAACCAAAGTAGCTGGAAGCACTTGGGTGAGAGCACTGCTGAACTCAAGAGTTGGACACTTCAGCAGCCTCTCTCAGTGGAAGAACCTTTTCCTCATGGAGCAGAAACAAGTGCTTTGCTCACCTCTGGACTCAGAGTGTTTGTTTATCCATCTTTGCCTTCCTCTCTGAACAAGCCGCTAGGTCTATCCACACTTTAAATCAATCTGATTCCCCCACTAAAGACAGGGTTTATACAACCATATATATTTAATCCTGTTGAAAATTATTTTCAGAACAGATGTTTAAAGCTCTTATTAAAGGTTGCTTGGGACATTTTAAATAGTTGCGTAAAATTCCAGTTGTCCCATCTTCCTTTCTCCATAGCAAGTAATTATGTACTTCTTGATTAGAAATTGGCTGGCTGTGAGAGGATTTTAAAATTTCAGCTCCATTCACATAATCTAACACAGAATTTCTTAGGTGAAAGCAGGACTTTCCTGTTTTGATTTTTATTTTTTGACTTTTTCATCATTTCATATGACCTTTTTAATACCTTGCTTGGAAAAGATAATCTAGATTAATCAAATATCTGAGCTTTACCAATAAATGTAGGTGCTCCTAAGTGGTGTTGTCCTCTGAAAGTTACTTAGTTTTATTTTTTAAAGGTCTAATCAGAAGATAATTTGGGGAAAGGATTTGCTTTCTTTTTAACTGTTGGTTCTCAGTGATGTCACTAGTAGTTAACTAACCTAGTTTTTCAAGTATTTTCATTTCTTCAATAAATATATTGAATAGGGAATAGTCTCAATAACCACTGAACATTTGGGGGGTTTACTAGTTTAACTTCATGTGATCATAGATGTGGAGTGAGAGTAATGATTATAGAAAGCGAGAGTTTTTCTTAAGCACTGGATTCTCTATTCATATGAACTTGTCTGGTCTAATTCAGGAGTGTATTTGTTAAGAGGACTGTTCTTAATTAATTCAATACTTGGATATCAAATATGGTGAAAATCTCTTGGGTTCAGATGTGGAATGATGCAGTCAGTCTTTCTGTACTGTTTCTTTCCTGTTTTGAAAAGAGTTTGAGCTTTATTCTAATTTTTTTGAGGCTCTAGATAGGATTTTATAAATTAACAAGTATGAAAGAATGGAGTTTTTATTCAGACTTTACTGATTTTGAATTTAAGACTTATCTGTTGTTTCTGTTCTTTTTGGTGGTTGCTCAGTGTTTTATCAGAATTAAACAACCTTTTATATCCTAAGCAATCCTATAGTACACCAATTAAATCTTTATTTTATATTTTAATTGACTTACTGAGAGCTCTGAATTTGTAAGAGATTTCAAGGATGATATTATTCATCAGAAACTTTGGTATGTTTCAGTTGACTTTTAATTTTTTTTACTTAAAACACTACAAATAATTGCTTAGCATGCCTACAGTTTCCACAGTTATGCAAGCAGAGCTGCAGTAGCTATTTTTGCACTTTGAAAATCAAATTACAAGTCAGGTGCAGTCCTAGCTGAGTACTGTTTGTAGGAAGGAAGACTTAGTTGTAACCTGCATCATTGCCTTCTCACAGCTGGTATAAAGCTGCTACAAAGCAGGGTTTCCTCAGTAGCATGCTCAGGCTTTCTTTACAAGGCTGTGCTTGAATTATTTTTTTGGTGGATTTGTGAAAGGGGAGGGCATGCAACTTTTTCAGTTCTAGGAAACATTTTTTTGTGAGTTAGGAGACTTAGAGAAAGCATAGAAAATGGGTGAGATTCACATAGAGAGAATTTTTCCTCAAACATTGGGTTCAGGATGTAGGCCACATCTGTAATCATGTTTTTAGAAGTGAGTCCATATTAAATGGATTCTCTGCCAACAACATCTGGTTGCACTTTATGTACGTGTTTTCTTTCATAGGGAAAGCAAACCATATGACATAACCCCAGTCAGATAAAATGATTGTTTATAATACTTTGTTTATTTATATAGCACCACAAGATGAAATACATCTTCAGCTGAAAAACCTTGCAGCAGATTACCAAGGTGAGCAGATGACATTGCATTTCCAGATGGCTGGTCTGGGGCACTGTGTTGTACGGTTTATAAACCCTACTTAAAGGCATATAAAATTAGTAGCTGAATTTTCTAATTGAATGGGGGCTAATAATTCCAGGTGCCTTCATGGGGAATGTCCCACATTCTCTAGTGGCACTGTGATGCTGGAAGTGCTCCTGGTGCATTGCATGGGGTCAGAAAGAGTGTTACTGTGCAGTGAAAACCTTCACAGACACAATGCCTTTTAGGACTGGCAGTAACCCTCTGGTAGTGGCAACTGCTATGAGTAAAATTTGAGAGCAGTGATTTGCTTTTATTAAAATATACAGCCCTGCAGTTGCTGTGTTGAACATGAATTGTTCAGACTCATTTCAGCAGGTTGGCCTTAACTGTGATCTTAGAAGTGGCTTCTTTGCTTACGAAACAAACTGTGTGTGGGGCTTGTAGTGGTCCAGCCTGGACTCACCTCTTGGGTTCTGCCTGGAAACAAGCCAAAAGATAAGAATTGGAAATGCCTTGCAAACATCAGTGTGATATCCTGAATTAAAAAGTGTTGGGCTGTGATGCCCTGGGAGCAGGGGGAGCTACACAGTGGGGTTTCAGCTGTTGGAATCCTAAACAACAGATCTCCTCAGCACGAGCCTGCCAAGGTATTGAAAGGTGGCAGCTGTGTCTTTGTCACATGAAAGTTGAGCCACCTGCAGCTGTAGAAAAAGCTGTAGATGGAGCTGTGCTTAACTGGGCATGGAGGGTACTGTACTCCTGAATCTGAGATATTTGGAAGGAGCAATTTCCACGTGGGCCAGCAGTTATTTCAGAAATAGCTTCATGTATCAAAAGCTCTATGGGAGTTTCTCTACCCTGCCAGACCTTGTGTGTCAGTGGGGAACATACTGGGGAGGGAGGCAAATGTCATCTGCTGCAGGGTTTATTTCTTCCCTGAACAGGTTCCTATCAAATGTGCACAAGGAAAGAGCATTTTGACAATTTGTACCCAGATAAAGTATCCTTGTGTGCTTGATGATCTTGACTGAGATCCAGGGTGTCTTTCATTTTGCATTTTTTAACTGATTATTCATACACTAAAGTTCCTTAGAATATGCAGTACTCAACAAGTAATAATTTATTTAACTCTTCATTGCAACTGATGAACTTTTCTGCTAGCAACATAACTTCCTTTTTTGAGTCAGCCAAAAAAATGACAGTGGTTTAGAATAGATATTTCTTGCATTACTCAAACAAACCAGAAATTTAAATATTGTGGCTATTAGATGTTTTAAATTAGGCACCCTAATTAACAGAGCTAAACATGACTTAATTACTTAATGTAATTAACAGAATATCTATTACCTTTTTAGTTGCTAAGCTAAAAGGTTTTTACTCAAGTACAAGCTTTTGCTGTGCATGATGACCCTTTAAAGGCTTTTGGGACTCTGTCCAGCTGGCAGCTTGGCATTGCTGAGCAGATGTGGCTGGTCTCTGGAGAGCTGATCTCTACTGCTTAGCTTTATTAATTCCTGACATTCATATTGATCCGTGGGTCCAAACAAAAGTAAAGAGTCTCAGGTGGAAGTGGCATAATGTGTAGCTTCCTGTTGGCCTTTTCCTGCTTTTTTCAGGATATATTTTGGTATTATTAGTCTTAGCAGTTCTTATTTTGTTGTATGTGCATGTGCATGTTTTACTGTTTCTTGGCTTCATATTCTGTTCTTGGTGATTCATAGAGCATCAAATTCACAGAAATCATGTTCTCAGCACTTTGGAAGAGCTTTCCAAATAATTCTGCATGCTGGTTGTTCACAGGAAGCAAGTGGGTGTGCTGGAAGAGCATTCAAGTTTCCCGAAAGTGCTCATGATCACTGAGGAACTGCTGTGCAGCTCCCTTCTGAGAAGCATTCTTCGCTTCTTACAATTATTTAATAATTAAAATATTGAGGTTGGGAGGAAGTCCATTTTCCTGTAATAAGGACAGGTGGTGTTGAAAAAGCAATTGAAAATGTGTGTTGATTGACTGAATTTGTTTTTTCCCTGAGGTGTAATTTATATCCATAAAAAGCAAACCATAGTAAGTTTGACAATAAACTCAAATTGCAAGTGACAGATTTTTTTCTTCGTTTGGGGAGAGTTGTAATCAGATGTTCTGTGCATGGGAAATCTTTGTGGGCCACCCATCAATATATTATTATCACAATAGTAAAATGAAGTTGTTTTTTTTAAAAAATGTTTGTCAAATTGAAGAGTAAACATGAGGAGTTTATGAATAAGACGAGTGTGAGCAGACATTGGCATGTTGGAGGCACTGATCACAGGCAGTTGCAGACATGGTTCTGAAGGTTACAGGGGAGCATGCCAGCGGGCTGTGGATTTCCCCCTTCAAACACATTTTGTCACAAATAAACATGGTAATTGCTGCAGCAAAGGCTCTGCACTAATGCACATGCTGACCTCATCCCAAGAAACACACAGCACTAGCCAATTCCTGATATAGTTCAGGAGAAACATTTATTTAAATACTTACTGAAAACAGATGTTTGGGAATTTTGTTGGGGTATATTAAAGGCTTCTAAAAAAAAATTTAAATCCTGAACTGTAATTATAGTAGCTGATATTTTATACCTTTCCAATCCTTGGCCTCTGAGGCCATACTTTGATAATTTCTCCAAGGGAAGCACTTGCTGGTCAGACAGTAGATTCAGATTGAGACCACCCAATAGTCACTGGGTAGAAGTCGTGGCAATATGTGTGTTTTCATTTAGTATAAACATTTTTAACTTAATGACTTCCTGTTTCTAAGGATGAGAATAATCTTGCTTAAAAAAGGAGGAGGAATGTTAAAACAGGAAACTTGTGTGCAAGTTTCCCTTTGCTAGCAAGCCTATAGCCTGATGCAAACTTTAGAGAAAGATCATGAGATGTTTTGATAATTGCAACTTGCAATTCCTAAGGTATTTGTCAAATAGTTATGTTTGATTTCCTACAAAACACAAATTTGTGCATTTTGCCAACAGAAATGGACCAAGTAACAGGAGTTTGTTGAATGGAACAGTAAATGAGGAATAAGTTGATGTCCAGGAGAATACAGACAGTGTTTTAAGTGGTGTCTTAATAAATGTTACACTGGACAGGATTTCTGTTTAAGTAGGTTACAGGTCCCTGTTTACGTTTTGAAACCCAGCCTGGATTGCCAGATATTACTATAAAAGAGTAAAAAGAAAAGCTTAGCTAAAACCTCACTATTAGACTTGAATCACTAAAACATTCAACAAATTCAAGTTGAAGGTGTCTGTCCTAGTTTTGTTCACTTTCATAACTGAATTTGATGTACAAGTTCTCAGTGTGACTGCCTTGTAAAAGCGGCTGTTTTTTGCCTTGAGTTCGGCAATTTCAGCAGTGGAAAAAAGTGAGTTGCAGAGATAGGTAAGGGCTTGTGTAAGTTGGCTGAGGTGCACATACTCAGGAAATCTTATAATTCTGTTATACTGTTTTATTTTAGACCTAGGTATGGATTAATTCTGCTGGCCTTCAACATGTAGTCATACAATGTTTGCATCACCATTTAATGGAATGTTCTGTTTGATCAGCACATGCTCGCTTCCCTTAAGTAATTTTTGTTGAAGGGATCCAGGTGTGTGCAGTAAATGCCTTTAGCCTAAGCTGAGGATCTTCTAAGAAGTGCAGCTACTGAGAAGTGACATTTTAAAGTCATGTGTTTATTTTCCTATGTTGTTACTTTCATACATTTTCTTCTTACCCTAAAACTAATATAACCACAACGTGAAATTTAGTATTTTGTGTTTTATCTGTAAGTGTCAAAAGGTGTTAGAAGGCAAAGCCTGGGTGGGAAATAAGGATGAAGAATGGGAAAAGGAGAATGCTGCACCGTACAGCAGACAAGCTTTCTTGTTGCACTTAAACTTTGCTGTCACTGTTAGCCATAGTTGCCACTGAAGTTCCTTATTTTCAGTTTCCAGCCTCAATTTCTTAAGCTGTGGAACTGTCTCATTAAAAGCCTAATCTCCCCTTAATAACATTGTCATGAAATAAGGCTTTACAATTGCTGAAATTTGTCTTAATAGCATGTGGGCAGTGGCCCAAGGAATTTTTTACTACCAGGCAGAGGACAGCAATGGTTTCTACTGCCTCCCTGGCATGTCTAACCAGGGCATTCTCATCTATTCAGTTTTAGCCTTTCCTTTGGTAGGTCACTTGATTTCTGCATGGTTTCTTGCTGTGTTAGGAAGAAGTAGGCTGAAATGAAGAAAATCCTACCTCTTAAACATGGAGTGCATGCTAGGATTCATTTCCACAGCACGCATTAGGAAGTTAGTTGCTTGCTCTGGGTTTGGCTTTTTCCCTCTCTTAAGCTGGTATGTGCTCCTCAGCACAGGAACTTTTGAGTACAGCCACACTTTGTGGACATTTTGGACATAAAACCAATCACACTTTGCTTGAACAAATGTAAAGCACTGAACAAGGTATTTTTTGCTTTTAGTGTTTCTAGCAGGGCAGTAAGAGGTAGCATCCTTCTGTTTGGGGAAACACAATTCATCTCTCTTGGAATAACTCACAGAGTATGTTTTGTGATGAAAGGCTTTAAGGTTCAACAGGAAAAAATGCTTCATTATTATATATATATCTATATATATAGATATCCCACTGATTACAGAAGGTAGTCTTAAGGAAGTAGTGTGTTTTTGCCAAATGAGACCAAAGTTACTTGATGTTTCTACATTGTATTTACAGCTAAAACCATTGTTCTGATTTGCATTCAGAATGATGCATGTGACAGGCCATTATCTGGATTATTCAATGTGTATAATTAGTCGTTTACTTTCTTTTCCTTTCAGAGTATCTATGCAGATTTTAAAAATTAGAAGTAAAAATTATCTGTGCACTTTGATACAGCATTTACATAATTAATTTGAGAGGTTGGTCACAAGGATTTGTTTTGAAGCTTTTGTGCCTAAGATAGGGTCCATTGATTTATGGATAGAGATGAGTATTGATGTGTCTTCTGCAGTGGAATAGCGTTGTGGAAATAATACCCCAGCCTGTGGTAATGGACTTGGGATTTCAGGACTGGGCTCTCGCCTCTGGCCTACAGGCAAGCAGTTTTAGAAGTAGACCCTTAACACTGAGATTTTGAGGTGCACTGATGTTTTCCTTCTGAAAAGGAAAGCTCTGCAAAAAGAATTGTTGCTGCCTGAACCAACACAGCAAACCAAGGAGAATTCCCTCTCAAGTTGAAATTAGCCTTACTCAAACACCTGTATTGAAACTGCTTTAGAAACATTTTATTTTCAATTTGTGATCTAATTTTCATTGAATATAGAGGGGACCTGTATTTATATTGAAATGTGAATTTAGGATAATTTAAAAAAACAAACAACAAACCCTCTGTGTACTCAGAGACAAATTGTGTTGCTGTGTTGTGAGAATGATGGATAACAAGAATTGTTTTCCCTTTGCAGACAGGCACACGTGTGCAACCTCTGTTGCTAAGCAGTGGGTTATGTGGCTGGTTGATAGGAATGTTTCATTTCAAAGTGCACCATGTACCTCAGAAGTTTTAAGTTTTCCAAGGAATTCTGATTATTTTGGCCTGGAGGATCTGATCATCTGGAGTTCCCTGGTGGAGCGTCCTTCACGCCTGTCTGCATCCCTGCGCGTAGGGTGCAGCACCAGCTGGGGAGAACATCCAGAACAGCCCCATCCACCAGCTTGGAGGGCTGCTCTCCAAAGTCCAGTGCTCATCACTGCAGAGAAACCTGCTTGGCATTCATGGTGTGGAAACCTCTCTTGAAAATCAGCACCTTTTTCCTGACCCGCTTTGAGTTCTTGGACAGAAAAGTTTTCTGCCTTACTGGTTAAAGATTTGTTTTCCTCTGAAAGAGGAACCACGAGATGTGAGCAGTCAGATTTTCTAAAAGTCACAGCAGAGCCCCTGCACGCATGAAGGAGTAAACTATATTAAGTGCCAGCTGTATTATTTTTAGTGTCTCTTCCTGCACTGCAGTTGAGAGGAGTAGGCTGGCAGTGGCCGTGAGCTGGTGCACATCCTGCTTACCCCTCTGTGCTCTGCCTCAAACAGATGGGTGCCTCACCAGCGAGGCTGCCAGTTAAATTGCTGGTTCACAATGCCAAAGATCCAATCCCTCAATCAGTTTGGAGGAATTTTGCTTCATGTGCCTTCTGCAGGTGATGCTGTTTGCTACAGAAGCAGCACAAACACAGAAATTTTGTCCCTTGGATTCTGCCCTGTTTCCTTAGAAACTAATTTCATACCATAGCTGCAGACTGAGCATCAAGTCACTTCTTATTCTCTCAGTTAGAAACATGTACAATCAAATTGAGGCAGACTAAGTGCAAATATATTAATCCTCACTTCTTGGCAGATTCTTCTCTTCTTTGCAGCAGATACTCTCCTACTGCTAATTTTTCAACCTGGATGCTCTAGAGAACAGGGCCCATTAGGCTGTGATTGCTATTCCTTTGATTAAGCTGTGAGCAGTTGTCACTGCTGGAAGTAAAACTTATTTTTAGTAGTTTGCATGAAACGTTCATCTTGTGTCTCAAGAAAAGGAAGTTCAGGATTGCCTAAATGTTTATTGTTCATGTCTTTAAAAAGAAAAAAATAGTGTGAATTTTGGGGAAAATTTGAACAGCTTGAAATGGAAGGGAGAAGTCTTTTTTAGCAAAAGTATTGCTCAACTGATAACAGATCTCCTGGGGTTTTGCTTCTGATAAGTAATTTGGCTGTGCTTCCCTAAAGCAGAGATATGTTGCATCTTCACAACACTTCAGCTACTTTTAATGACAAACCATGTTTATTTGCACTGCTGGTCTTTTGTGAGTTTTGGAGATGAGGAAGAAAAAACTGAAGGGACAATGTTGATTCGTTCTAGAAACTGGCATCTACAAAAGAAAGCAAGCAGAATGTGATAGTGTTTGGGGGAGTTATTTCAGTAGTTATTTTTTCATATGAGCATATTCATTACATTTTTCATTCATTGTTACCTCACTGCTGTGCATTTCCTGCTCTAATGAGCTTACTGTGGTTGTGGTGTGCAGCCTACCATACATCTGTAATTGAACTTCTGCTCCTTGGTATTCCAGAAGAGCTGCTGAAGATACTTGACATGATGATTAAAAGTCATTATGCCTCTGAAGGGTCAATTTGTTGAATTAAATTCAGAGGTTCAGCTTGAAAATAAACAACAATAGGTAATTCTTTTTAAGCAAACGCCCCTCTAGAAAAGTATTTTTCTTCCTTGTGTCTTCTAATTTATGTTACACTGTAGTTCTACATTGGCATTTTCCCCTTATACAGATACTAAATTAGCTCATTAAACTGAATTAATATTTTAAATTAGTCAGATGTTTGGGTCAGGCATCACAAAGCATTGGGGCTCTTCAGTTCCTAGTTAAAAAGTTAGCTGAATGTCAAGCATCACTCACTGCTTTCATTAATTTTCCCTGTAACTAAGGCACCAATCTGGCTTTCATTTAAACTTGATGCAGATTTCTGGTGCATGTCAAGTGGAGCAGAGTAAATCTGCAAAATAGCTTTTAATGATAAGCTATAGTTGACTACCTTTGATCGAAAGAGATCATGTTCCATGAAAAATAGGGTTATAAAATACTAAAAGGCAGACTTATACTGCAGCTCAGATAAAATAAAAAATAGGTGGGGTTTAAGGACATGTGGTTGAAAGTAAAACCAGTTTGAAGTAGTTTATTGTCTTCTGCAGTTTGTGATTTTTCTTCAAGTTTCCTCAGCACACTGGATCAACAGTGATGGGAGAGGGGTCTCAGCACAGATAGTTTGATGAAAATACAATTTAAAGAAAATTGCGTGCTCCTCTGTCCTGTAGGAGCCAAGATGCAGCAGTTGCTGCCAGGGGGAGGAATACCATTAAAATGGATACAAGTTCAAAAGTAAATGTTTGTCTATGTTCCTTTTAGAATTGTCTCTGATCTTAGTTTGGCAATAGTTCATTTTATTTGCAAAGCTGTCACTTTTACTGTCTAAATAAACACTTTGGTACAATTACTTCTATCCTAATCCATCATACATGAACTTTCATGCTGTTTGTAAGGGCTTTTGTGAAGACAGTGAAAACTGAGGAGAAAAATAGTAATTTCTGGTTTTTAATTTTTTTTAAAGGCAGCACTAGGAAATGATAAGTGAAATTGTATGACATCATTAGAGCTCATGAGGGAAATTGAGTGAGGTCCTCAGAGAGAACAGTATTTTTTTAAAAAAAATAAGAACTTAAGAAATAACTATGGAGACAAGACAGAAAGATAGTAAGGAGATTTTCTTGGTTCATGAGCAAGTTTGACTTTCTTCTTGGTAATGTAAATACAGTCCAGATGGCTGGAAAGTACAAGATGCTCCCAGGGGTTAGGGTGGAGGTTGGC
Organism: Cyanistes caeruleus; assembly: GCF_971803275.1. Taxonomy (NCBI): domain Eukaryota; kingdom Metazoa; phylum Chordata; class Aves; order Passeriformes; family Paridae; genus Cyanistes; species Cyanistes caeruleus. The sequence continues at coordinate 10,135,158 of NC_141708.1, read as the reverse complement.
TGAATTAAGCTTTGCAGAAGTCAAAAGTGAGCAAGTGAGATACAGAGTTTAAAAAAAAATAAAACTGTAGTTGGATTTTATCTTTTCTGGGTTTTAGGGGCTGAATTGACTGTTTCATGAGCATGATTAAATAAAAGAATATAAAGAGACAAGGTTTCTGTTTAAAATGTCGTAATAAAGTAGGATGAATACATACGAAAACATATTTTTCTTTCACCAGTGGAGCTGGTCAGTTTGTAAATAAATCATAACCTCAACTTCCAAATACAGCTTGTTCTAATAAATAAGGGGCTTGATATTTCAGAGATGAGGAAAAGTATTTCAAGATCTTTATGAACATTATTAGCTTTGCAGCAATAATTTAGTGTCATGGATCCAGCTATGGTTTTATCCATAAGTTAATGCTGGAAGAAAATAATATGATACATTTGAGGCTTATGTTGCAAAACATCTTTTGATCGTCTTCTGTCAGGCAAAGATTCCTTGTGATGCTTTTGTTGTGTCTTGATGCAACTGGGCTAATTGCCCCGCTAATCACCATTGGGAGTGTGGGGAAAATCCTCTCCAGCCTCTTCAAACTTCAGTTGCAGGTCTTCTCTTTTATTTCCACTATTCTCTTCCTGTTTGCAGGCACAATATGAGGCAAGTTTTTTCAGTCTCAGAAAAAACTGCAGAATGCCAATAACCTTGCTGGAAATGCTTAGAAATAATGTTGCTGCAGTAGAATGAGAGTAGCACTTCAGTTTCAGAGCTAAAAGACAAAACTGTATGTGAGTGCAGGTTAAGGGGTGCTGTGGATTTGATTGCTTGCAAAATAAAACCAAAATAGCATTAAAGGAAAAGGTTAGAATGGAAAGAAATCAGTGTCTGCCCAGTTGATGGTCGTAGCATCAATTTGGCAAGATTCCCTGCTTAGTAAAAACATCCTCAATGGGCATTTTTAGGAATGAAATGACAAAGGCAGCTTGCAAAAGAAAAAAAAAAAAAATCTGAGAAATTAACCATAGAGTAAGAATGTGCTAGGTCTTGCTTTTACTTTATAGGAGAAAATGTATGGAAAGAGTCCATGTGAATATTGCCTTGCTTTGTATGTTTAGGCAGACCACTACTGTTATAACTGCAAATATTTAACTGTACTTTTTACATGTCAATCTAGTGAGAATGGAGTCTCAAATGCCTGAGTGAGTTGGGAAGTTGGTCATGTTTCCTTATGTGGGAAATGGAACCTGAGGGAGCAGAAGTCTTGCTCCCTGCAGTGCCCATTCCTTTCTTGAAGCTTTGAGGCTGTGTTGGGTCTCTTGGGCAGAGCAGGAGGTGGATGGTCTGTGTACAGCACCAAGAAGTTGCTTCCAGTTGTGCATTTGAAGTGATTTGCCAACACAATGTGTCTGAGCAGTTCTCATGGCAGGAGTTCACGTGGCAGTGGAGGAGGAGGAATGGGCTGATGGTGCTGAAAGCAGAATGCACAAGTAGCGGGACAGAAAGGACTTGCAGTGGATGGAGGGTAGGATTTCTTACAGCCATTGGTAGTCCTGGCGTTTTGGAAGGAGTATGTATTGCGCGGATCCTGCAAGCCACAAGGAGGGAGTGATTGGAGCTGATGGCTTCTGATGAGAAACCAAGAGCAACTTTGAAAATGTCCATGGCACATTAATGGGTGGGGTCAGAGGACAGTAATGGGACTGCAGTAAAAGCTAATGGGTTGAAGTTGAAAGATTGGTAGAAAATGAGAGATTTTGTCTCAGGGAGAAGAAAGCAGGACACCTGTGTTAACAAAAGGTGAGAAAGAGGTCATGCCAGTACTTCACATTTCCTTTTCTTTTTAAAAAAGAACGTAAGATGTTTTTTCTTCCAGGAGAGATTTAAAATTTGAGAGGTCTGGATACAAGAATATATGTGAAGTGAGGGGAAAAAAAGCAAAGCTGGGGGAAAAAGCGGGTTCAGGGGCATTAAATAGCAACTGAAAAATGTTAGGTGTCTCTTTCATCACAATTTTCCAAACCTTGGACATAGCTTGAAAATTACTTTGCTTTAAAGGATTTGGTGTAGCTTTAACCTGTGCTTTTTCATTTTTTGTAAGGAAGGCTAAAGGAGCACTGTCTGCCTCCTCTTGATAGGCTTTTTGAAGCTGCAGTTAGCATTTGTGTTTTGTCTGGTTTGACATACCCATTACAGGAAGAGATGCAGTATATTACAGTATATTAACACAACTCCTCTGTGCCAGTCTCAGCAGGGACCTCACCTCATTGAAGGGAGCAAGGGGAGCAGAATTATATAATGCAGAAACTACTTCCCTGAGGCCACTTAGAAGGTCTGTTGCAAAACTGTACCCAGCTGTCAGATAAGGCCATTCAGGTGATTTCTGACAGTGTCATTTCCCATTGCTTAGACTGTATTTATGTGAAAATTGAATAATGCAGTACTTAAAATACTCCACCTGAAACTAATTTTACTCTTGCTGAGAAAGAGTCATTAAGATAGATACCAGACAGCAATTCTATTCTTTACAACACGAACTGTTGAGCGCTGGGATTTTGTTCGTGGGGTTTATCAGATGACAAAGGTAAAATGAAATAGCCAGTATTGCTATAAAAAATAACCTATAAGTGTGAATTAACACCTTCATTTTCATATGTATTTATTTCAGCCAGAAGTCATAATTAAAGCTTTTACTCTTCAATAGCTTGATTTGTAATATTTTTCTAAAATCAGTCTCTGCTTCCTTATCAGCACCAAAGCTTGTAGTAATTGTAGTGCTAATTCAACTTGAGTATGAATGTTACATAAATTTTGCCTAGTAGTTTCTTGCCTTTCTGAACATGCATCTTGGCACAGTGACTGTAGGAAAAACTAAAAACGGACTGTGCATTTTAATGAAAAGCAGCAAATAATTTCTTGCTTTGCTAGGTATTACTATGTTCTAATTATGGTAATTGTGGTGGGCTGTAGCTACTGCCTTGTTTCACAGTCTGCAGGGCTTGGGTAGTTCTCTAGCATCACCAGGGAGATTAAATTGCAAAGTTTTTGGTGCATATTTTTTTCTTAGGATGTTGACAGCAATAAAAATAAAAGATAGTTTTTGAGTAATGTTCTAAATCTCAGCACATTTTGACATATCAGCTGAAGTGGGGTTTTATTATCTTGTTAAGATAAAAACTGGAAAATAAGTTTTGATCTGCTATTACAATTAAACCAAGCTGTTTCTTAGTATGATTTATGTTTAGAGCTTCAGAATCATGTAAACAGGAGGGAGGGTTCACATGTTCACAACTTCAGAAAAGCTGAATTCTCCAAGACCAGCAGTGTGCTGTAAGGTCAGCTTTTGAGAGTTCAGTGGGCATCCCTTTGAAAGAAAAGATCAAGAGATGCAATAATGTAAATAAAACCTAGCTTGAAAATTTTAGCTACTGGTTTAGTAACTCCTGGTAAATGATTTTGTATGTGAAAATATTATGGGATGTAAAGGCATTGATGATCTCAGAATATGGAAGTGCAGTACTGGCATGTTTTGTTTATGATGGTGACCTGTTCTCTGCGGAGCCATTGGAACCAGTTTGTTGGCAAAGCCTTGTGGCCCTGTTTGAGTCACTACAGACATATTCATTCTCCTTTTAGAAAATCATGGAGGATCTTTCCATGTTCCCCCTTGACAGGGGAATTCCAAAATTTGAAATCTTGTAAGAGTGGTTTCCTTGACTACAAGAGTAATAATCTCTCTGCCATAGATTGTAAACACTTCCACACAAGCAGTCTTTTTATGTCTCTATCTGAAGTTAAGACATTTGTCTGTCTCTTCTACCATCCAAAATTCTTGACTTGTTTGGCAAACTAACTCCATAAAGCTTTGTCTTTCATTGGCTTTGTTTGTTTTGGTTTTTCCTTTTGAAAACAATTTGGTCTCTTTGTAGTACATTCCAGTTTTGTTCTCCTTTTATGACTTGTTCCTCTTGCTTTCCTTCAGCTTGAATTGAGAGAATTAAGTTCAGTTGTAGCTGTGATTAAAATCTTGCCTTAATTGAGTTGCAAATTTGCAATGACATATGTTGGTCAGGGTGCTGATGTAGCACCTTTCCCCATTCCTAGTGCCTTCCTGAATTCTGACAATACTCTGTTTCTTCAGTTGCCTATGTTCATTTATCATATATTTCTCTCTTCACAGCATGAAGTTCAGAACAGAGTGTAAATTTCTTTCTCCACGTTAGTGACTTATTAATTATCTGTCAGGAAAATTAAGTCCCTCTGTAAGTCTGTCTTGCCTTTCCTTTGAGGTGTCCTTGGTACTTGGTCTCTTGGTGCATTTTCTGGTAGAATGTGAGTTCTGGGTGCCATTGATGTACAGATATACAAATATTTCCAGCTTCCTTTGGAGGGATTCATGGTGTCAGTTGGCATTGCTCAAATAATCCTAAATGGAGAAGATGGTGAGGAAATCTATCCATTAGATTTACATGGGATGTCTTCTGAGTTACAAAAAGTAACTTTGCTTTTCCTTCCACTAACTCAGTTGGGTACCAGCCCATGTTTCTGTGCCTTGCTAGCCTCACCTGCCTTACTGTCAGGGAATGTTGTGGGACTGAGTCTTGTTATTGATATACTGAGTTATGGTTGGGGACAGGGCTCTGTTTCAGGCTGACAGGGATGCTAACAGTATTTAGGGGAAATTCGACAAACAGAAAATCACCGTTTGTTGAGTCAAAGGCGCTTAGTAATTAGACAGAAGCTCCCTCTCTAACCCCTAGGAAACATGGTTTTTGTTAAGTTTCTCAGGTGCTGATTTATAGTAAAGATGTCTTGTGGCCCTGGTATGACAGTTCTGTATTCTATTATATCATCTGTTCTGTATGCTGAGTGCTGAGAATGGAAAAGATAGAAACATGGTTAGATTGTCAGTTGTTTCCAATGAAGAAATCTCTGTTTGGTGGAACTGTTTGCATTCCTGTGGTCAGCAGTATAAGGAAATACCATGTTATGAAAAATTCCCAATTGTTTCCTTAAGGGCTCTTAGAGTTGCACAATCTTTTGATGGTTTTGTTTGTTAAAAAAAAAAAAAAAAAAGAACTTAGTTGCCAGCTTTTCAGTTTTGAACTCAAAATTCTCTTAAATATTTACTAGAGTTTTGCTTTTATATTCAAGGTTTGGATTCAAACCAGAAGTGTATTTTCCTAATGCACACTGATCAGCCATTATAATATGAGTACCTGAGGAAGATTATAATTTCATTCCAGGGAATGTTTCTTTGGGATATCCCAACAGTTCCTGGACTATCTATCATTGTGATTACTCATAGTTTCTGGATGCAGCTCTAAAACATTACTTCTCTGAGAGGGAGAGGTAGCTCTCAAGTAACCAAGTGGCTTTTGCACTTTAACTCTCAAGATAAATGATATTTCTGACACACAAATTATTTTGTCCTACAGCTGAAGCTCATATTTAGCATTTAATTTGTACTTGTATTTTCAATATCCTGTTAGGATTTGTGTAGTATGTCTGATTTCTGACATATGTGGTTATTCAGTTGTATTGCAAATTTTTTTGAAGCAGTTCATTTTCAGTATCTGTCTTACTGCTGTCATCTTTTGAGTTAAAATCCATCTCTCTTCCTAATTTATTCATACAAGAATGTATATTGTTATTTTCCCTGATCTGAGAGCTGACTCTCAGTTTGTTCTTTAATGCGTGACTGGTACTCCTTTCCAGATTTTCTTTTTCCCATTCTTGATATGATCTCCATCCTTTGTTACTGATTATATAATTTTATTTTGGGCATGGAGGCATTTAACTGATGAACAAGAAAATGAGCAGAGAATGTGACTTAAACAATTCAAAGTGCAGTGAAGACATTTCCTGGCCAGTGCCTGTGTCAAAGTTTCTTGCTCATACTCCAGGGGTGGATAGAGTGAGATGAAAGACCCCAGTGGATTAAGCAGAGGGAATTAAGTCATGGCACTAAATGGCAGAGAAGTTTCATAATCATCACATATTTTTGTTGTTATTTTAATAATGAGAATTTGAAGTGGGGAGGGATGAATAGCTTGTGAGAGTGCATTGAGTGCTAATAGGGAGAAAGGATGTGAAGGAGATTGAGACAAAGGACAGGAAAAAAAATTTGCTCAATAGCGTATTATGTTTGCAGTGTCACAGTTTCTGGCTTTCCCCCTCAGTGCCTCCTTCTACTGAGAGCTGTAGGAGCTCCAGCTTGTGCAGTGCCCAGAGGTGGGGACAGAAAGCTGCCACTGCTGTGCTGGGGCTACGCTGGCCCTCCTGGGAGGGAGCAGTGCTGTGCAGCTCTGGGGAGACTGAGGTGGTGTTGAACACAGTCAGATATGGGCACCTCTGTATTCTGCAAACCAGCGCTGTTAGATCTAAAGCTAGCAAAATTGGAGAGACTATTAAATTTTCCAGTCTGAGTGGTCTGTCAATGCCTTCTGGAAACAGTAGCTGCTAGCCTGGAGGAGTCTCTTCTTGCCTGTGACGGCTACACTTAACATATCAGGAGCTTGCGTAAAAATAGCATTTCCTTATCTCTAACAGTGTGAAGTAGATGAAAAATAAACTGTACTCATGCCAAGAATAAACAGTCACGTTAGAGTGTTTAAATTCCTGATGCTGTGGAGTACTCACGCTCTAGTATGACATTTTGATGCCAGTGCATTTCTTCTTCTTTCCCCAGTCGCTGCCATTGCTTTGTGTGCTCTGCCAGGGAGCAGTTGGCAGGACAGCAAAATGAGAAAATGTGTCCAAGCCAAATATAGAGCACCTAGGAAGAGAATTCTGTCCCCTAAATCTCCCCTGAATCTGTATTCCTCTCAGGTCTAAAAGGAGACTAAATAGTCTTGTGGTTGTTTACCTTTATTACACCTGTAATACACTGTATAAGCACATTGTTCATTCCTAAATACAAACTTGATGAGCAAGGCATTGATTTTATATAAGTTAATAATCAGGGAAAATGGAAAATTTGAGGTATAAAAAGAAGCAATAACATCTTATCTTTACTTCTCTTGGAAGTTTGTTTTTTGCTTCAGAGTATCTTGTGATGATGGTGTCTCCCAGTAATTTTGCATAAGTCTCACTTGCATTATTTTTGCACACATTGGTTTTTTTGGTTAAAAAAAAAAAAGTTCTTTACTCCTGAAATTCATAGAGCACATTGAATAATCCAGCTTTTGGTGATGATTGAAAATGGGATAACCAGGCTACTGAAGCATTGAAACTGGTAAAGTATTTGTGATGTGATGCTGAGAAAACCTGAGCAGTAGTGCTTGAGGGTACTACAGTGAAGTCATGAAAAAATAAAACGTGAAAACAGAATGGTTGAGTCTGTTAAAATCTGATGAGTTAAAATGGGGTAACAAGTTGATGACAAGTAGCAACCTTGCCTCATGGTAGGCTGATCTCAGTGTTTTCACAGTGCATAAAATGTCTAATTTGCAATGTATAGATCTTAGAAAATGTAGCATATGTTTTGTATGCGTGTATGAAATGAAGGAGTCTGGCCCCTGTCCCCCAGGGTGGAGTGGCTGAGAGAAAAAGGAAGGTGATGGAAATAATTTGTCAGGTTTGACTAAAGATAACTTATGGTCAAAGCCTGTGAAGACAAAAGATGATGGAAATAAACAATTACTATTTTATTTACTCATTTTAGTTTCATGTTAGGAGATGAATGCAAGAGGAACACCCATTACTGCTCCGTGGTGGGAAAGGGTCAGAGCAGGGCGGTTGTTTCCGTCGGAGCTTTGAGCACTAGCAGCCGTCAGGTTTTGAAGGGAGCTGTTGTGTTCCTGTCCTGTGTTCCTGTCCCAGCTCAGCGCCTGCTCTGGAGTTCAGCTTCCTCAGAGCTACGAGGGGAATCGTGGGTTGTGGCTGTTACGCTCTACTTTAAAAATGCAGCAGGTAGCCTAGATTTTCTGAGTTGTAACCTGGTCAGTGTTGAGATTTCTGACTAGGCACTCTTAAATAAGACTTCCCTTTGTGATTTTACTATATGAAAAATGCATTATATGATAACAAAATAAAATGTAATTCAATGAAAAATTCTGAGAAAGAGTTCAAGAAGCTACATGTTGTCTTGATGCTTTAAGTATACAGTACATTCCAGTAATGTTGAGAAGCCTACCAGGAATCAATCATGTCTTTTTTTGCTTTACAGGTCAACTGTATTACTAGAGAAGAGAAGAGCTGCAGTAAAACTCAAGGTACCTAAAACATTTTACTGAATTATTGTTGTGTTCTAGTGTAACAGTATTAAGGAGGAGGAGGGAACTAATCAGTGAACTGCTACTTTTAAAGTGGTTTTATTAAAAACCACAGACAAAAAACCCCATCACAAAAATCTCAATGTTGTACAAAATACTTTTGTGGGATGAAGTTTTACCTCAGCTTTGGTGTTTCTGCACTTGTACATTTATTTGTAAACTTGAACAAAGCTGCATAATACTTGCTCTATATATTTAATAGAACTGTATAGACGTAAGGGTATTGAGGTGTCCTGCAAGTTCCAGCCCCAGTGAGGTGGATATTCTCTCTTTGTACAGTGGGATACAGGCACCAGTTGATGATAAATATCATCAAAGACAAGTGCATGTGGTCTTTGTGAATGTGAATTGCAGCTTTGACATTCTTCAGGACAGTTAGCAGACTTTGCTAATAGCAGTTAAGTGCTCTGGGTTCAGTTCCTAAAGATGCAAAAGGAGTGCATGAAAATGGCAGAACCTGAGCAGCAGCCTGGATTCTACAAGCTGGAACTGGGGAGTCTTTTATACATTTTTCAGACACTTCTCTTAATGTCTTACAAGTATCTCTGGTATAGATAACATATGTTGTGTTGTGGTCTTTATTTTTATAATAATAGGCAGTAAACACTTTTAAAGTGGAATATTTTAGGGAATTGAGTACCTAATCTCTTATCTGAAGTATTTTTTGTCTACACTCTTTTCTCTAGCTCCCCAGGTCTTTATTAAAAAAAGACAATGTTATAACTTGCATTTTCATGTCTGTTATGTAACTAAAAAGACTATATTAAAATAATCCTGTTGCTAGCACTTGGATAGGGTTCTTTTGGGGGATTTTTCTTAGCTGGAGAAACTTTCTTTGCTGTAAGGTATTACCTGTGAGATGCTACACATACCTTGCAAATGGAACACTATGAGGCAGAACCAAGGAAGAAGTCAAAATATTATCACTTCATCAAAATGGAAAGACAATGGCTTTCAGTAATAACAGCTGATTTTATACTACTGTGCACTTCAAATTGAGAGGAACTGAGCTGCCTTCTTCCACTAAAAGTGCATCAACTTGTTACTTGTGAGAAATGATGTAGTGAACTCTGGTTCTTTCTGTCCTGCTGGTGCTAAGTTTGTAGTTTTTGTAGCTGTGTAGGTTGCTTGTGCCACACAGAGCAAAAGCAGTTTGCTGCAGATGAGAGTACAGTTTATATAGAATTAATTTATACTATTAATACAGCTTTTAGAGATGAGCTATATCAACTCTTTGTAACTGATGGGAAACTAATGGGTGTTTTCTGTTTGTTTAAAGAGTGTGAGAATTTAAAAGGAAGGGCAACACAACTTACAGTCCTGGTAAAAACAAAATGTGTTCAGTTCTTGACCTGCTGGTGGTAGTTATGCTTACATTGCAGGTGATATAAAACTACTCATGTCTGTTATTTGGACAGAATTGATCATACAGGAGAGCAAAACCTGTCTGCTGTTCAAGAGTAAAACCAACAGTGTTGTCACTGATGTGTTCATCTATAATGCCTTTCATTTCAAGAAACAGGATAATTTCTTGGTCCTTTCACTTAGGCTTTAATATTATTCAGATCACTGGTTCTGCCTTTAAACTGAGGTCTTCTGTGATGCTTATGGTATTTAAAATACAAGATGTTTTCCTGGGATCTGGGGAGACTGCTAGACATGGAGCCCCAGTGTGACTGCATTGCCTGCAATGTTGGACTGGCTTTTCCTTCAGGCTCCTGGTAAGATGAGAAGCTGGCAAAAAGCATAAAAAGGAATTAATGTGTAGCTGGAAAAAAGATACAAGGGACTCTCAGACATTTTATCTGGCGTCTCCAGTGCTGAAGAAGAGGTTTCTATCTCTTTGCTCATTTTAGACAAGGGATTTTACTCTTGACGTTTTTTTGCCCCTCACTGTGCAGAACCTGTCAAATCCTTTTCCTGACACTTTCTCCCACATCAGTCCTTGAGAAAGACTTCAAAAGAGATTTTTTCCCGATTGCAAAAGGAACCAGGCATGGCCTTTCTTATTCACCCTGCATTTGAAGCATTGATAAGTAACATGTGGCTGGCTCCAAACTGCTGACTTTCCCAGGCATCTAAGAAAACACTGTTAGGAGTATGGTTTTAAAAGAAACTACAGAATTGTTCTCCCTTCTTTGCAATTGCTCTTTTTTGTAATGTGTCCCAAGAGGTATGATTCTTTTCTGTCTGAAGCAGTGAGAATTCACTACTGTCTTTCTGATTAACATATATTGAAAAGAAATGTCAAATTTTTAAAAACTTTTCCATATGGGAAGGTTTTCTTTATTCATAATCTGTGTCATGCTCTTCAAGTTTAACTCTCTTTTTCTTTAATGCCTTTGGATCATCACTGTTTGGAAGTGCCCTAGCAGAAAGAAAAATATTATTTTTAGAACTTGAGACTGAGTAAGAAGAGCCTGGAATTGAAATCTACTGTCTTGCATAATTGTTTAAACCTGCCACAGAGTTTGGCAAAGGTACAGACTGAGAGGTCTTTTCCATAAAAGGTGGTTGGGGTTTCATCTTTAAAGACAGGGTATGCCTGAGGACAGCCCTGGTCCTTTTAATAAGAGTTAAGTTCACCTGAAAGGTGAGGCTGAAGGTGAAGAAGAATGTAACCTGAGGAGTTTTGAGCTTATTCAGTAACTCCAATCTGATTTATCTCATTATAATGATGGGAGAATATGGTAAAATAATGGCCTTTTTATTTCCTGCTCTAAGGAACAATCTAGAAGTAAATTGTACAAAAATACAGTAAGATGCAAGACTAACATAATTCTGTTTTCCAGTCTATCACCTGAATTGATTTTTCTTTTAAAAATAACAATAAAACCCCAAGCCCTCCCTGAAATACAGACAGTGTAGCTGTATTACCCATAACCATTTAACCTGGTAAAATAAAATTCAACATTCTCTTAGCTGTAGGGAAAGCTGCACTCTCTTCATGTTATCCCACATGGTTTGTGTGAGGAGGGATTAGATCTTGAGCTATTAAAACATTCAAAGGACTTTTTGGGGCTGTTTCTGAAAACATCTCACAGAACTCTAAGATTCAGCAAGTTTGCAAAGTTTATTTTTTTATATCTCTCTCTCTCACTGATATGAATCACATTTCTAAGCTGCAGGTAGCATTACTCATTTAGACTTTTAAAATCCCCTTACACATAGTACTGAGGGAGAGGTCAAAGTAGGGCAGAGCAGGACAGTTGCCAAAGTATTTTACATGTTACCAGTGTAGAGTTGACTAAACCTTTTGTCTGTGCCTTGCTGAAGTGTCAGCCTTTAGTGTCCCATTCCCATCACTTGCACACACTCTGCTTTCCAGGACGGCTGCTGCAGCTCTGCTGAAGGTCATGTTCCTAACTAGGCTGCTGTAGGGTTGATGGTTTTGAGCCCCTGGGCTTTCTAATCCCTGAGAGAGGCTAAATGTGTTTGTGGGACTATTTTAAGCATGCTTTTGAGTGCTTTCTTCCCACCCTGCCCAGTGAATCTTGAACATAGCCTCGCCATTCTCCAAACAGCCCTCGCCTTTCCAACTCATCAAGGAGGAATTGGGATGAGCATTGGCTCAAAATCCCTTTAGGTGTGATGCTTCCTAGGGCCAAGCAAGGGAAAGTCTTTAATATGTATTTACTCCTGGATGTGCAGTATTTCATGCAAACATCAAAATATTGTATTCTCTGTCTTCTGTCGGCTACCAGCCCTGATGGAACCATATTTAATCATCTGGAATCCTGGGGTCCTCCAGCTAAATATAAATTTATAGTCCCCTCTGAGCCCCATTGTGAGTGAATTTCCTGGTTTTGGTCAGTTTTTTAATTGATGCTGTTTAAATTGCCCAGATGTGGCTCTTCAAACATCAGTGACTGTAGATAATTCTGTCTGCATGGATGATAAAACAGAATATGTGACACAAGTGTATTTCTGCCTTAAATGCCTGTTTCCAGTAAATATTAATAAAAAGAAGTTGTCTTGCAGTCTGATAACAAAGACAAAATTAAACACGGATTTGGGCTTATGCACATTTCATATAATTATGTAATCTGGTGCCTTGTTCTCTTGTGAATCAATTTAAAGCTTTTTTTTCCTGGTATGAGAGGTTTCAGTGCATAGAAGTCTGAGTCTTTGATTTAATCTCACTAAATATTTGTAGTTGCAGACAGTAATATTCGTTTGTGCTGTATTTGCAATCTGTGTTTTTCTTGTTTAGACTGAACTGTAACCACATTAATTGTGAAGACGATTTGCATTTAAAGTCCTGCATTTGCTGGACTTCTCTTTCCTGTTGAGATGAAGAAACTCTCTGGAACTCAGTTCCTGTTTACTTGGCTGTCTCAACCTTGTCCTGTACGGACGTGACAATGGTGTTGTATCTCTTCCACTTCTCCAGCTTTCCCTGCTGGTTGTAGTGTTCTTGCTGAACTGAGCTGTTCACTGTGACCAGTTCATCAAACTGGAGCTCTGCCCAGATACTCATAACAAATGAAGTAAAATGTGGGATATACATTGTGCAAGTTAAAGTAATCAAAGAGAATTAAAAACTAAAAAAAAAAAAGACAAAAGGAGATACTGTTCAACATTTCTATAGTTGTTGTCTTTCTCCTGGAAAAACACTTGCTTTTTGTGTAGCTCCTGTTGCTTTTAGTACACATGTGAAAGAGCTGTAGGGTTGTTGGTAGTGTTTTTAATCATTATTTTAAAAACACAATAATTTTCAGCATAGATTGTTGTTACAAACCTCAGCACCAAGTGATGATTTTCTTGTCTCAAAAGAGCCAAACCTAAAGTTTCTCTGGCATAAGCAGACTAAATTTGAGTACTCGTACTGCTTCTGTCACTGCAGTGGAAAGCTGGAGTAGCTTAGAAGTTGAGGATAAGGAAGATTAATAAGAAAACAGGAAAACATCACCCTAGGATACTTCCAGGATTGCTGCTACTTCGATGATCCATAGCAGTGAGGAAGGCTTATCCAAATTCCTGCAACCTTTTAAATGCGAATAGGGTGCCTGAAGCGAAGATCCCTCTTTCTCCTCAGGCATGCTGCTAATCCCAGAGTTTGTACAGAATTTCTGTAGCTATTATTTCTCTGTGGATTTAGGAAAAAGACATTCAGTCTTTCCAAGACAGCACAGCTTTCAAAGACTTTATTTCAGTTATGTTAAAATACTGAATTGTTGGTGCTGCTTTTTTTTTCTTTTTGTCTTTTGGGGTTTTTTTCCCCATGAGTACCTGGAACATGCTGAAGAGTGTTGGATTTCTCTTTGCCGTTTCCCCTTTCCTATGTCACTTTCATGGAAACAGTTTGCTGTCAGCAGATAAGTTTCTGTATCTCATTCCCCGTCAAATTCCTCAGTCCATGTGATAAAGGGAGAGGGGAGGAGGAAGAGGACAGCATTCATGTGAAGTCTGTGATTGCAGCAGGGAGCAGAAGAGCTTGGTGGGCACCTCCAGAAGGAACTGTAGGGAGTGTACATTGCCAGGCATGGGAGACAAGCACTGGAGCTCTGGCATTCACCACACAAAAACCTTTCTCAGTTGACACAAGAAGGTTGTTAAACATTAGTAGTACAGATTGTTTTATCACATCCTGTTAATTATAAATTAATGAAGAACAGCTCTGCAAAGAGAAGCTGATGTAATTCTTCGGTTGCTAGTGACATGGTGATCAGATTTTTCAGCTCTTTCTGTATGATGATGGAATTAAAGCTGGAAATGCTATTCAAAATTGTAGACTGGTATATTTTAATGATCAGGCTTACAACTGCAGGAGAACTGATCTGCCTTTGGAAAAATTAAATATTTTTCCAAAAGGTAAACTCATTCTATTTTGCTAACATTTTAGCTATTAATGAAATGGCTTTGAATGTGTCTCTCTAATTTGTACTTATTTTTTTTTTAATTGCTCCATGCCTTAGGAGTAAATCTGTTTCTGATGACTTAAAATTGCTGAATCTTTGTAAAGCATAAAAAACCCAAATGTGGCTAGATGTGTATTAGCTCGCCATTGTGTCTTTACTGTGGATTGTTGGATTTTATCTCATCTGGCTTTATTCACCAGCTGAGTAGAGTGAATGAGGAATATGTGCTTTAAAACTGGCCTTTTTTTTCTAAAGTAGTTATAAACCTTGAAACTCTCCCACTCAATACCAATTTAGCTTCAGCAACGGCCTGTGGGTTTGTGATTTCCCCACCCCTTCACTTATTGAACTGTATTGAGAAATTACAACATCCTTAGCAAATGTTGATATTTAGAAATTCAGTTTTTTGTTTCCCCTCTGCTGAAGCTGGATTTGTATAACTTCTTAACAGTTCAGTTGTAGTAACATGAAAGTTTTCTGTCTGCTAATGACTGATGACTCTTCATAGAAAAGAGTCTGTTAAATGTGGAATTAAATTCAAGACTCGGTTTTGTTGTGTCAGGTTAAAACAAACTCAGTCAAGTTCTTTGCAGCTGATACTCCCTTAATTCTTCTCCTCCTGCAGAGCTTAGGCTGCTAAACGAGGCTTGCCAACACTCAAGTCTCTGCTGGTTATCAGCGTGGAGTGCTAGGAACTGTGATTTGTGTTGTGACATCTTAGGCTGAGGAGAGTCTTGGTTGAAGGGGAATAGGGTAAAAACAATCACTAACAAAGCATGAAGGTCTGATTTCTTTATGCTCCACGTTTAGGAGCAGTTTTGCAGTGGTTGACAGTTGCTGCTACTGCTCAGTCTCTACACCTTGATGTGGAGATACAGAGGGTTTCACATCAAGAATTTCGGTTTGAAGCTTATCTATACCAGTAATTGGAGTACCCTATTTCTCTTAATTTTAAATTCAATTTAATCACGTTTTTTGGACTAACAGTAGTGCAGATATACAAATCAGTGAGTGAGTTGCTGAATGAAATGTGTTTATTCTCCCTGGAAATGTACCATTTATACTTGGGATTAGCTATTAGTTTAAATTGAATTAATTCTTCTAATAAACTAAAGCAGTCAATCCCTCAAATATTACAATTAAGCAACAACAAAACATTCTGTTTTGAGTTCCTTAAACTAAAAAAAAAAGTTTTTACTAAAAAAAAAAAAAAAAAATGTAGTTTTCAAACACTGTGACACACAAGACTACCAATGGTGGTTATACTACGTTGAACAAATCACCTTGATGTTTGGAACAGCAACCTGCTGCCATGAAGGAAGGAAGCAATTGTGTTTCCAGAGCCTGTGGATACAAGTCTCAAGCTTGTTGAAGGCAGTGACATCAGAAAGCATCAGTGTTGCTTTCAGTATGTTTGTGTCTGGGGTAGCAAAGCCCTTCTTACCTGGCTCCCAATTATGTGTTTGTATGATTCAAGTTCAGTGGTCTGAGCTGGGGGACTGAGCAGTGCAATTTCCCTGCCAGCCTTTGCTAGTCATAAAAATGGGAATGCTTGTTATAAGGAAGTTAAAGCCTGCAGGTGGCTTTTTAAAGAATGAAATAGAAGTTGGGTAAAATCTATTGAAGACTTTGAACTTTTTGTTGTTGCTACTTTTCATTTTTAAGAAGCAAGGAGAGGTTTATAGCAGGGTTTAGGAATCTCTTAGCAACAAGGAACCATCTTTCAAAAGTTGAAGGTTTTGCTGTAGAAAATAGAAGGGAAAGAAAAAAAAACCCTCACAAATTAAATTTTAAAGTATAATAAGTCTGGCCAAAAGATATTCTGAGAAACAATTTGCTAAAGATACCAGAGCCAACAATAAATCATTTAAATTGAATCATTTCAAGTGCATCAGGAATGAACATCCTGCCAGACAGACTGGAGAGCTGATAGATGACTGGAGAAATATATGGTAAAGATAAGGCACAGAACAAAAGCCAAATGATTTTTATCCAAGTTGACTTTCCTGAGAGATTTTAGGGCAGAAACTTCACTTTGTAGGTCGTATTTTGAGAATTGGTCTCAAATTGAAATGTTGTTTAAAAAGAATTTTAGAACCTAGAAAAAAGAAGTGCAAATTGCCAGGACTAGTAAGTACCATTTGCCCAAGAGAGCTTATGGTAACCACCAGTGAAGACACTGATCTGGCAACTGTGATCTGTTGCTTAAAATGGCTGTGAGATCAGAGGCAAGAGGATAGACAAACACAATTTCAGTGTATTAAAAGCATTCCAGAAATAGTCAGGGTACCACAGACCTGCAGGTCCGTACAGGCAAGTTGGTATGTTTCATTATGAACAAAGACCACAAAATTAGTAAATGCGTGGGCAAATATGTGGGCAAAAACTGATCTCAGGATTTGAGGGAAGTACTTGTGCATTTTAGATAGATAGCCTTTAACCTTAGGGTGGGACATGCAGTTATTTAGGTCTCATTTTCCTCCTCTTCAGCTTGCAGAGTTGAACTTGCTGTTGGTGTCAAATGCAAAAAAAACCCCAAGCATTTGCTTGTAATCATATAACTTTTTGAAAAATATACTTAGCACCCAGGAACAGAATACTATACCACAATGTAACTTTGTGATTAATTAGTTGGATGTCAATAAATAACTGGACTATAGGAAACAGTGGACTGAAATTAATTGTATTGCCTCAAGAACACTAAATGGCACGTATGTAATAAGAATCTGTGACTGCTGATGTACTTTAATTAGATGTAAATGTTTAATTTTGGTCAAGTTCTGACCACAAGATGTAGGTGAAGCTTAGCTGTGGTAAGTGTGGCATAGTCAGTAAGTAGACTCCTATGAAATCTGCCAAGTCTGAATTTTCTCCTGTCTTTGTATACGATTGGCACACATCACACTGAACGTTTGTGACTCTTTTTCACATTGCTGATAACACACACTTCTTGGTAAGAAGATACAAAATAAATAAGGTAAAGTGTTATCTTGGCATCATACCAGGCTTTAGGAAAAAAATACTGTTTGGACTAAAAGCAGCTTCAAGCTTTTTCATGGTTACAGCCTCTTTAAGGTACTTAATGGTGGTGAAATAGCTTTAAAGTGAAACAGATTTACAAGACCAGCCAAAATGCCCTCTCCAGCATCTGTCAGCTTTATACCAGTTTTGTACCAAAGAATTACAAATTGACCACAGGTTGCCAGAAAGGTCAGGTTACTTCCATGGAAATACTTTCTTTGACCAAATCTCTCCCTTAGGCTTTGGGAATATACTCTGTAGATAAATTTATGCTATTCTCTTTCAAGCATGAAACATGAAGTTTGCACCATTGCTATTTCGCACATGTTATGTCATATGGAAGAAAGCATATGTTTGTAGGTGGGTAATGATAAGCTTGTATGATTTAGAAAAGTATTCAAAAATCCTCTCATTTTCACCATAACTTAGTGTTTTGTGTTTGTCATGAATCATGCCAATTCAACCCTGGCTCATCTAATTGTCATATAAGGAGAGGAGCTTAAATCAGCTTTTACAAAATACACTTTAATGCAGTTTGATGCATTTCTCTGCAATAAACTCTTTATTGCTGTGAATACAGCAAGGTGCTTGTAGTGGGCTGATGGATGCAAGGAGTTTGTTATTGCCTTTACTCCACTTTCAGCATGAACCATTAAAGGATTCCCTGGTATAACGGAGTGCTTTGTTTATTTACATGTCATGCTAACATTGAGATGTAGAGACTCTAGTACCACGCTGACGTCGAGAAGCGTGAGTTGGGCAGTGCATTTGCTAACTTTTTGGCTCATTTTTCTGTTTTGACAGCAACAGTAAAATACAGAAGACAGTCTTTGAGATGCACATTAGTTTCAAGCACTTACTGAGAATGGGAGAGAAAGCCTTGTCATTACTTTAAAAATCATTTATGGAACTTCTTAAACACTATTCCCTATTAAACTTGTGTGCTTTATACTAGTCTCCATGGATGAACATTTTTGTAATCAAATAAATTTGTATTTTGATTGCAAACCCAATAAAATATGTCTGCTACCTTTCCTATGTTCCTCCTTCCTTCACTTTTCCTCCTGTTGTATTCCCTACTTGTTGAGGTTTTATTCCTTTATATTTTTTAAGGAATTGGTCATATTTTTACTTAATGATTGTTACGTTGGCAGCTCCTGCACTTGGTATTCTGAAACCTTGTTTGTGCCTGGTGACAGTTTCTCACAGCATATTTTACTCTACACTCACTGTTGCCAGATCTTGGGATGTGCTTGGCATGGCAAGGTTCTCATTTTATACTGTGTTATATCTCACTGCTGGGAGTTAGTCTGTAATGTGTGTTGTTGACTTGGGCAATGTAAAAAAGACCTCTGAATGTGAGATGCACAGAAAAGTGTATTACCCATTGTGCACGTGAACTGCAAGAATTTAATGAATAGGCTCTTGTTTTTAAATCTGCCACTTGGATTTTTTCCCCCCCTGGGCTAATGAAATAGTTAAGTGATCTCTTCTTACATGTTTGCCTGTAGCTTGTCAGTGTTTTAGAGCAGCACGTGCCTTGCATAACTTGAGATCTCTGCAATATCAGTGCCTACTTGTGGATTGTGCGCCTCTGTTGGAACCACTGTAAGTCTGTGGCGCAGCCAATGAAGTCTAGATAATTACTCACTTCATGCCAAAGAGAGCTTAATTAGACAGTGAATTCAAATAGTATGTAATTACCTAAAGTTAGGCAGAAAGAATTGCACTCTAGGACCTAATGGTTTCACAAACACAAATTCTGAATGTGAAGATGTTAAATTTCAGTACTTAGTACATAATATAGATGGTAAATAAAAACTGTTACTTTAGGACCTAGGAATTTTTCTTTCAAACTGGGAACTTTTAGATGCTGAGCAACTTTATTCCTGATTCACATCTCAAAGAGAGAAGAACTTAAGTCATCCCAAGTGACTCACAAATTATTTAACCATGAAGTATGAACTTCTCTTGCAAGTTCAGATGGTGCTATTTATCCTTAACCATTATGTGATGTAAGCATTTCTAGGCACAATCAAACAACTTCCCTATTTCAGTAATTATTCCAGCAAATGTGATATGTGTTCATATTAAGCATAAATAAAACTATTTGCATGTATTACAGCTGGATATGAAAAGTAGGGACTTTCTAAACCCCTTTTGCATTCTTTTAGCATGAAATTCTTTGCTGTGTATTAAATCTGAGAGGTGTGCACAGCTAAACCTCACTGTTACTCACCTGTAAATCTGATTTGTGACATAAGTGGTATGTGGACTTGGAACCCTCTCTGCATCTGAATTTTAGCCTTAGTGACTAAAATTTATCTCCATCTTGAAGCATCATGCCTATATTTAAATGGTAATTCCTTAAGAGCAGAAGAATTGTGGTTTATTTCTGGGATAGATCTTTCTTGCTTTTAAGGAATACATAGATCTTGGATAGGTTTGCTTCACAAGAGAGAATTTTGCTCTTGAGAAGAAGTAGCAAACAGAAGAGACTAGTCAGTGAAGAGTTGTGTTTAGTTAGCCAGTTGGCATATGTGCATTTGCAAGATTCACTTGAATGATTTCTATTTGTAGTGCACAGCTGAGTTCTACTGATGCAGTAAAACTTACTGTTACCACTTTTAACATCCATCAGTATTTTCACAGCCTTCTATCAAAATATTGCTGAACACTGAACTGAGAAACAAATTTGAAATCAATAACTAACAGCCACTCTAGTTAGTATGGCTGAGGGGAGAGTAATTTTTAAACTACATAGTTTTTTAAGGCATCTGCAGCTCTATCACCATTCCCTACTTTATTGAGATATCTTTCATTTTGAGGTAGGTCTAAAAAAGCCTTTAATCCTTCTGGGATTTTTAAAGCCTTCTCCATGTTCTGCTGTTTAAAAATACCTTTGTCTTGTATTGTCCAGTATTTGGGATGAGTAGAATAGTAAGAAATACAATTACTTGTGTTGCTGAACTTCATGTGAAAAGAGCTAATGGTCTTAGGAAGGTGGCCTACATACCTTGGAGGTCTTGGCATTGCTCAGTGTGACGTGTGATGTGATTGACTTATCACCTCCAGAAACTTTCTAATACGTTTCTAATATGTGAGAAAGCCCGGTTTTGCTGTGGCAGACAATAAGCAACATAGGAAATTATCCCCCAATGGATTTGCCCAATGTTGAGTAGCTAAAAATGAAACTGTGGGAAGAATGATGAGTCCTGTTCTTGCTTTCCAGCAGCAGTGGAACTGTTCATGCAGCAATATAGTGAGATTACATGCAGTCTAAATTGTGCTATGCTTCTGATTTAAAAATGCACTGCTTCTGTTTACCCTTTATTGAGTCACTGGTTCCAAGAGAGAAAAAAGGGATGGTATTTTAAGCTGCTTGTACAAATTCATATCTTCCAGTCTACCACAGGATTTGGATTTACTTTCCTTGGGAAGCTGTAAATTACTGAAAGTCCTCTGCTTTTCTGTTTTCCAAATGATAACACTGCATGCTTGTATAATGGTTTTGGAGATTATACCAACCTTCAGAAGCATAGCTCTAAACTTTAGAGATCCTTTTTTGATAAGGTAATGTTTAAATATTTCATCAGTCTTGTTTGCTAGAAGGGTGTTTTTCTACCATTTTATTACCGTGTGGACATGATATCAGAGTCTTATTTCTGCAGAATGTTTTTCTTTCTGCACATTGGGGCACAAGTGTGTAGATTTAGTATTTTTAGCAGACTCCGTTTATTCAGCAAAATACACAAGCTGGTACTTCATTGCTTTTTTGTAAAGGGAATAGCCCTATGA
Organism: Cyanistes caeruleus; assembly: GCF_971803275.1. Lineage (NCBI taxonomy): Eukaryota > Metazoa > Chordata > Aves > Passeriformes > Paridae > Cyanistes > Cyanistes caeruleus. The sequence goes on along the minus strand of NC_141708.1, from coordinate 10,114,223 downwards.
TAGTTACTTCTTACCATAGGTACTGGTCTTGAAAATGGTCAGGTGAAAATACTTAATTATTTCTGTTATTGTTTTGAATACCTGTGCAGTTTTTGAGAGGACTGAGTGCTCTATCCAATGAAAAGGTGACTTGCTGCTACTGAAAATCACCGGAGCTATTTTTTACTGGTGGTGTTGGAGCTGAAGGAAAAAATGCCAGTAATATATATTAGAAGTGTTTTTGGGTTAACAGAGGAAAAAAAATATCTTTTTTTTTGTTTTTGTGGGATTTTTTTTGTTTTTTGTGGTATGTTTTTGGGTTGTTTTTTTTAGTTTTTAAATATTAGAGGAAAAAGTGAGCTGTTCATGTAAACTGGCGAGTTTAGTGGGATAAAATTTCCGGGGCTCAACAAGGTGAGGTTTGTTTATGGTACCAATAGCATCTCCCTTTTATTTTACTCTATGCCTTTCCTGAAATCCCAAGGGTGGCTTGAGGAGATTTCATTCATAGGAAAGACTCCAAAGGACTGAATTCTGCCTTAAGTTCTGGGCCTTCAGGGCTGCAAGCAGTGGTGAGATTACTTACCAATAAGTAGTAATTTCTCTAGTAGTAAGTAGTTACACCAATAAGTCTTACTCTAGAATGGATGGAGCCAAGTCTCCATAGCAACTTTGTTGGGAAAGTGTGATTCCAAGTGAAAGTAACAGCATTTGTAAAGTGCCCCCAGATCTACCTATCTGTCGTCAGCCAATGTAAAAACATCTCGGCAAAGCTGACATAGATGTGCAGGTTTCTGAGCTCATCCCACCTTGTCTCTGCCAGAGATGGTTGTGTCCTGCATGCTGAGCCTGGCTTTGCTGGCTGCTCCCCATTCTCCCTCAGCCTCCCTTTCCCCTAGATAACTTTATCCTCATAACACAGATACTCAGCACTCCAGTCTGGATTTCATTTCTTCCCCTTCAGCTCTGTGTGATCTCGCACACATTCCTGATGCGTTACCAGCAGCCCACATCTCTGAAAGTGCCGTATCAGCTTTCAGTGGCCAAAGCTCCGAGGGGAAACAGCCCAGTTCCTCCATGCACAAACAGCTGGGCAGTTGTGGATGGAATTAATTGCTGATATGCACTGGGCTGTGTTTTTCTTCTCTTGTCATTTCCTTTGCAGCTGTGAAAGGCAAGGTTTTAAGGCTTTGAAAACAGTGCAGACCTTCTCAGTGGGAGTAATGTAAGAGTACTGAAATATGTGTAGGTCAGGATTTGCATACGAAGTAAAACCTCTCCTAAGCTGTAACAGCCAGCACTGTTGATGTCAATATTCAAATTCCAGGTGCATATTGCAAAATGAATTTCTGACTTTGGACTTCCAGCTTGAGGAAAAAAAAATCTCTTTGAGGATATTTGGATTTCTGAAAGCAATAATCACTGTTTGCTGGGCACAGGACTCAGAAGTTGAGTGTTGAAAGCAATCTTTTATGAATATGGTTGTCTTCCATATATACTCTTGGAGCTAATTCATAAAATGGACTGATGCTGCTTTAGCCAAACGTGAAACAGTCAAGTTGCTGAAAGTCATGTTCCAGGCCAGCAGTTATGGGAAATTTATCACGGGGTTGGAAAATACATATGTTATCAACAGGGCTGCACGTCTGCCTCGAGGCTTCACCCAGCCCATAACAATCCGAAAACAAACCACCCATCACAAATGAAAAAATGCTGTCAAAAGATTCTAAGCCCTAATGCTGTCAGAAACTGCAACATGCTGGGCTTAGCTGTAAAATCAGTGGAAAAATATGTGGTACCTGTTGTTGAAGATAATATTTTGTGAGCTTCCAGTATGAAAGTACAACAGATATTTTTCCCCTTGTTTATTAAATGGTTTTATGGAATTATTGCACCTCCCCTACTAGTAGGCTTATGCTGCCACGCAATTTACTCAGGGGAAGGTCTCTAAGCTCTTTTGCCAAAATAATTACAACTCTCGCAGGTATTTTACTAATACATAGTATTTGCATACTGTACATTTATAAATAGTCTCATTCCTGGAATGGATTGTTTAAACAAATATTTGAAAAAGGTTTTGTTGTTTTAAGACCTGGTCTTCACAACTAAATAAATGAAGTTGTACAAATATGCTGAAAATGTCCCCACCAGCTTGGGTTGTGTAACTCCTTGTACCATAAGACGAGTATTTCAAAGGTCCCACTGAAGCCAGGGCCATTATTTGTGGTTAATACTGTGCAGAGTGAGGAAGGGTTGACAGACCAAGATCTTAATAAATAAATAAATAAAAATTGCACAACTCTTGAAAGGAGCCAAACTTTCAGTCTCAGCACCCACATCAGCCAAACTCTTGCAGAAACTGCTGCAGAGAGCTGAGGGATTCTACTTCCAGCAAATACAAAGGAAGGCATCCTTACATCCTGGTTTTTCAGCCTTCCATGCAAGGGATTTCCACTGTGACCTTGTGTCTGTCATAGCTAACAGCATGCAAGGGGACACAAACCCAAGTCTGGCTCACATGGTATGCAGGAAGTTCAGCTGTAGTAATTTGATTGTAAATCTGAGCCAGAGTCAATAACTCAAATCATGGCTGTTACTTCAAAGAATGAAGGTTGCCTCCTTGAAAGGCTTCTAGTTTTTATAGCTATACAAAAGTTAATTATTACATAAGTTGTATGTTATACATATGCATATATATGTTCATATCTTATTATAAATATACATGTATCATAGGCACCCTGTTCCGTATCTGTCATAGTAAGTACTTTCCTGGCAGGTAACAGAAGTTATGGAAACAATTAAAATTCCTGTGCAACACTGGATTACTTATTTGTTTGGAAGAGTGGGTGTTGTTATAGGGAGGGGAAAAAAGGCAGATCTCTACTTCAAAACCAAAGAGTAAAAGCATTCTGGAGTGGTTTTGCCAGGTCTTTTTGTCTGTTTGTGTTTGGACAGAAAGGTCTGAGTATCAGGAATAGAGTTCTGGGGTTTTCACTCTGGTGTATCTTGTTAGTAAATATTTAAGGAGTTATAGAGCTGCAGTTGTTTTTATGGCCAGTAACCAACTGGTGATCCTTTCAAGGCAATAAACAGTGTATGAGAACAGTGTTCTTAATTGCCCCGGCATGTAAGAAGTCGTTAAAGTTTAGAAACTGGTTGTTCTCTGCTCTGCCTTCACTTTAATCTAGTGCCTGTCTGGCTGAGAGATTAAGAGTGGCAAAAAAATCCAACCAGTTTTAAGGAACTCATATAGTAGCTGGACAATTTAATTTCACCCAAGAATGAGTATCTTGATCCAGACTGTCTGCATTTTGTTTTCCTGTGGGTTACATGACAGGTTGGTGGCGTGATTTGCTTTGCAAACCTGAAAATGAATTCATGTTTGTGAATCTTTTAGCTGTGGTTTATTTCTCCACCCTTTTCTCATGAATAAACTTGAAAAATATTTAGGACAAGATTTCTCTGGACTCACCACGTCTGATGGTATCTTTTTCAGTTGTGGTTTTTGTATATATGTACTTCTAAAACAATTAGGAGGTGTGGTGCAGTGTGCTTCCTTGGAGGGAGGAACAGTGTTACTAAAGATTACTGATCTGTGAGAAGAGACAAATGCTGAAACTAACACAGTGGCTGGGAGGAGTCTGTGGCTTTGGCTTTTAACTCTCTTTGGGTTTTGCCAGTGATTTGGAGCAGGGAAGTGTTTGGTCAGCTGTGGTGTAACACTGAAAAGATTCTTGTCTTCCTGACAACTACATTTATCAATATAGTAATAAGTTCAGTGTCTTAAACAACCACCTGACCTGCTACATGAAGAAATTGTATGCAGTTAATAAATACTTCAGATTGTTCTGTATGTGACTGACAAGCCATATTAGACTAATGAAATACAGGATTTGGCAGTACTAAAGCTCGAGACATCGTTGAGTGAACTTTGTGTAAGAGTGGGTTCATTCAATAAAAAATAAAAGGAGCATTTAAAGAGCCTTTTATTCCTGTCATAAAGATGCTTTGTGCTATTGCAGTTGTGTGTTTGACAGAACGGTTGGGGATGGATGCTGCAGATAGTTGTCTTGTAATTTGAGTGTCTTCTATTTCAGACCAGCATGATTTTTATCTTTGGCGTTGTGACATGACTGGTGAGTTACACTTTCTGTGTTTGAATGGAGTTTCCCACTGTAGCTAGTATCATGTATCCATAAATCAGTCTGTTAGCATTGGTCATTCTGCATTTACTGGATGGGTTGAGGTTTGTTGGTTTTTACGGTGTTTTGTTTTTTTGGGGTTTTTTTTAGGAAATGAGTTTTGATTTTGCTTCTGCTTAAGCCAAGGAGAACACCAGACTTTGTAGGACTGGACTCAAGATTTTTGAGTGTTTGTTGGCAACTAAAGTGAGCATAGCCACATGGGGCTCTGGGCTGATTCTGGTGCTGCAGTACAATGGGTCCCTGTAGCTTTGAGGTTTTAAGTCTGTGAAATAAAATTAATCAATTATATTTTGGTTTGTGGTTGAGTTTGGTTTTGCATTTTTTTTTCAATTGTTGTTGGTTCAAGGGTTTTTTATAGGTAGGTAATTTTGATATGTTTTAACACATAGCTCTAAAACAGCTCATTACTGGTCACACAGTTACAGCAATTGTTGAACTGTAGATCCTCATCTCTCTTTACTGTATCAAAGTAGCTCAGCTTCTGTGAGTATGTGTGCTAATGGGTTTTTATCATGCGTGCGAGTAGTAGCAGACTAGATATTCTCCCATATTAGTCATTGTAGTGTGATAGACAATAGGGAAGTCTATTCTCATTTAAAGCTATAGCAGAGTGCATGAGGCAGTGAGGCAGCCTTCATTAATGTATACTGCAATTGTATTAAATTTATTTGATTACATCAGGGAGATTTTTAGGGTAAAGGCATGACCAACTAGTTTTAAATTGTTTATTAAATTTAATTTCCTAGTATCCAAAAGAATTGGTGCAAACTGGTCAAATAAAAAAAAAAAAAAAAGCTAAGTACCCAAGTATTTTAAAGTATATAAACCAGGGAGATGAAAAAAAGCTTCTAACTTTTAGTAGATTAATCATGCTTTCAACATCTGGAATGGACATTTTTCTTAAACACAGTTTTGAGATGCACGCAATATTAGTCCCAAAGCTTTGTGAGGGCAAGCAGAGTTTAGCCTAGGAGGCAGATACTGAATTCTGGCATTAGTTTTTTTTGCATTGTTTCCACATTCTGGCACTCCACTCCATTTCCTCGCCTCACTGAGCACTGAAAGGGACATAAATTGACATAACTAGATTTTTGTGACTGGGGCAAGGGAAGCAGCCTGAAAGATAAACTTTAACCTGTCATCCTGTCAACAAATTTGCATTGTTAGAAAAGTAAGAATTTATATACCATGGAGTCAAGAATAGTATGTAGGTACAATGCATTAAGATAAAGAAAGTGCATAACTGAAGTTTTCTTTTTTTCAGCCTAAAAATAGACTCTGAACATCCCACTGTCTGATTTGCTTTCCCATTAAAAAATTTACTTTTTCATTTTTCTGTCATAAAAAAAAAAGCTTTGACTACTCTCACTGGCCTAAAGCAAGGAAGTCTGAACTATGACAAAAGTTAATGGGAAAATAATGGAAGAATTTAGTCTGACCCTGTAGTTTTGGGACTGCTAACTTCTCTTAGCAGTCTATACTGTGTCTTGAGCTTGCTACAGTTCAGTTACACAACCTTGGGAAGTTTCTCTCCCACTGAACGCAACTGTTCCTTTATTAAGGCTAATGGGAGTCATGTGTTCATGTCAGTGGGAAAGCAGACCCTTAAAAATCTTTCTGGTAGATTTGGTGGAAACAGAGCTCATGTTCGTTATTTCTGTTCTGGGCAGTTGGATGTCTCATTAGCGGAATGTTAATGATGTTCAGTGAACTTCATTATTGGACAAGAGGATGTGGTGAAAATATAAAATGAGTGACTTTTCAATCTTATTGTTTCCTGTATTGTTGGATTAATTTCTGCCTGTTGTGTCCTTTCTCCCGTCCCAGTACTTACACGTTGTTACCTGGAGACTGGTGGATGTGATGCTGGCGGTGCTTCAGCCCCGCTGTCGGGGCTCTCTGCCCTGAGCTCATGCTGTGGCTCCCCTCTCCCGGGAAACTTCCAGTAGCAACCATTAAATTTTCAATCCTTCTGCAACCTCAGGCAGGAAGGTTATAAACATCCAGCAGGTAGGAGCCAGATTTTAGCTGTGGGACCGTCAATGCAGTATCTTTACAGCGACAGTTGAGTGCAGAGAGGGCAAACACGGCTTTGCCCAGCCCCAGAGGGAAGATGATGGTGAGACCCACACCATGCCTTCAGTGAGCAGATGTTCCTGCAAAGCCCCACTAACAAAAACAAACCACCACATCCCCGGCGAGCCGCAGGATGGGCTGGCCCCGACGTGAGGCCGAGCCCTGGGCTGGCAGCGGGAATTCGCTTAGCCTCGGAAAACGCGGCCTTTCGTTTTATCTCGCTGAGGCAACCGCAGGGGAACAATGGGTTATTAGAGCATTGGAACAACACGGGCTTTGAGTGACCCCCGCGGTTCTGTGCGGTGCAGGCGAGGCTAAAAGGAGAGATCGGCTGCCCTCAGAGTTAATTTGGGAGCTGCTGCGTGGGGCCTGGGCTGGTGGTGGGAGTGAGGTGAGGGCGGCCATGAGGGAGCAGGGAGGGCTTCCCCTCAGGGCCGCCTCTGGGAAAGGGAGAGAAGCAAAACACAAAAACAGAGAGCTGGCAAAGTTAAAAGTGTTCGGTTGTTTTCTCTTTCTGGGACAAAATCTGTTTTCCTTCATTCTTCAGCTTTTAAGGCAAAACTGTTGCATTGCTGGTTTTGTCACTGACAGTAGAAGTGGCTGGAAATGGCTGAATGGCAGGTGAAGTGTCCCACCACAAGCAGAAAGGTGCTGACCTCCCCAGTTCTGTGTGGAATGGCACAGGTAGGCTTTTACATCCCATGCAGGGCCCAAAGACTTCGATCTTAAATGTAGCCTTTGGAGGTGTCATCCTCCCTGAGGGTCATCTCCCTGAAGCTGTGCATATCTGTAAGCAATTAGGTAGATGATGCCATTGATATCTCAGAAATTAGAGACCCAGAATCACAGAGTAGACTGAGTAGGGATGCACAAAAATCAAGTCCACTTCTTAGCCCTGCAAAGAAACATCCCCCACAATCACCCAATGTGCCCAGTAAATATTGTCCAAGCACTTCTTGAACTCTGTCAGACTTGGTGCTGTGACCACTGCCCTGGGGAGCTGTTGCAGTGCCCAACCACCCTCTGGGTGAGGAAGCTTTTTCTAATGTCTAGCTTGCTGTACCAAAAATTTGGTTTTTTCAGAGGAGTAGGGCAGTGTTTTACCCTACACAGTATATTCCAGGTATGTATGCTTCTGGTCTTAAAGGTGCACTTTAATTAGAAGCACTCATATTTCAATGCTGGTAAAATATGTAGAGCTACAAAGTGGACATGAATTTTGAGAAAATCCAGAAGGGACACAACATTCAGATGTTTGCCAGTAGCAATACTCTTCTTGTAAAGCAGAAACCAGGTTTTTAGTTCCTCAGCTTTCACTTGCACACGTACCCCTAACAACAAAAAAAAAGAAACCACCCCTCCTGATGACCTGATGACACTTCACTGTCTTGTGTACAATTTTCCTGCATCCAGCACTGAGAGAGGAGCTCATCCAGTGAGTTATTTGTAGGTCAGTTGGTCTTTCCATGATGAGAAATAACAAGGTGATAAAACTAGTTTTATCTTCTGGACTGGTATACCTATTGCATGCTGAGATTTTATGTGGGTTTTTTATGTGTTTTTCTCAAAGCACATAATAATGAAGAATTGTGGCATCCCCTTCCTGGGTACTTATCTACTCAATATGCAAATGTATTCCCAGTGCCCTGAGTAGAAGCCTGCTGGAAGCCTCCCAGTCAGTCCTCACTGAACAGTTCCTGCATTGCATCTGAGAGTCCAGAACCAAGGACTTTGCTGTCAGTTTGGTGAAGGCAAAACAGGCTCTCCATGAAGGAAGAAATATTTAATAGTTAGGAGGTGCACATATTCCTTTTTCTTTTTTTAATCAGTTGGGGAAAAACAAGCGGTGGCAGCAGCTGTGCCATGTGAGTGAGTGTGTCATGAGCCTGCTGGGCAAGGCATAGTGAAGGGCATTATTCTGCTGGGAGGTTGGCACTGGCCATGGCCCTCCAGAGTTGCCACAAAGGATTTTCTGTTCCACATCTAACGCAACAAGCACATTCATATGTTTGCAGAGGGTTTCCATAGAAACCATGTAAACTGTGATGCTGGCAGACAGAGGCAAAGGTTTTACTATTGTAGAGGCCCTTTTGTATTCTCTTTAAATGTTTCAGAGCAGCTATATTTCTTAACTGATACTCTGAGCCTGTGCAGCAATTTGTTCAGATTTTTGGTTTGGTCTTTTGTTTTTCCTCCTCCCCCCCACCCCCCTTGTCTTTTTCATGGTTGTACTGAGTGGTCAGATGAGATGCAAGAATAACAATGAAAATGTAGGGGGTTTTTTTGGGTTTTTTTTTGCTTTTCCTCGAGTATCATTATTTGAATTGACTTATCTTTCTCTTGGTGGCAATGATGCAATTGGAAATGGAAGAAGAGGGCACAAAAAAAAAATCAACCCCTACTAGTTCATTTCTCATTTTTGTTGAATGTTTTTATTGCTCAGGTAGAACTAACTCGGATCACTGCTCACTGGCACTTGGGGAATTTTGAATGTTTTTCTCCTCTCAGAACAATGAACTTACGTCATTTGTAGATACCAGTTGTAACACTGACTAGTCCTTAGTATGCTTTGGGGGTTCATGCTGTTTTTAAATTTATCCTGCAAATTTAAATTTCCAAACATACCTATTGCTTTGTTTGTGTTTCAGGAAGTTCTCCCACCATGGGCACAAATGCTACTTAATAAGAAGAAAGAAAATAATTGGCTCTTCTATAGGATTATCCAAGTTCCCCTTTGATTGTCTGTGTTTGAAAAATTATGCTTGTTCACAGCTTCTGCTTAATTATCATGGGAGGTTATTTTAAATGACTGAACCTGTGTCTGGGCTCATGCTGCAGGTCAGAGAGAGGTCCAGGTACTGCTTGTTCACCTGCTGTTCTATGAAAATGAGATCTTACCTGATCATGCTGTGCATGTATTCATTCCTGCCACTTAACTTTTGAACCTATTGATTAGTTTAAGCCAAACTTGGTACAAAGGTAAAAACAGAATTTGCTTGTGCTTTACAGAAACTGATATCTGGTTAAAGATGTAGGATTTTGATGCTGAGCAGCATCCTCAGTACTTGAAGCACAAGTTGCTCCGTCCATCTGATTATAGGGCACTGACTAAAACAAAATCCAGGTAGATAATAAGTGTAGATAATTAATTGTACTCGATCATAAGTTTGCAGAATCAAGAGACAACTGAAATTCTCAGTTTTAAAGACTAAAACATAGTTTGCTGCAAAAAGGGCAAAAACCTTTTAGGAGTATAAAATATTATGATCTTAAATAGACAAGTAACTATAAGGCATTGTGTTTCTGAACTTATAAAAGTGCTGTCATAATTACACAAGGCAGCACTTAATAATTAGTTTTTGTGGATACAAGAATGAAACAGCCAACCTGGAGAACTTATTGTTGTGGATGATCGTTTCTAACAGAGAATGAAGAGGTGCAATGTGCAGTTAGCTCAGGATGGCTGCTGATTTACTTTTGGACAGCCAGGCATGCCCATGACCTGCTGTACCCTGCCAGGAGCAGCCAGGAAGGGATAGTTTTGTTTGTTTACTTATTCCTCATGTTTTGCTATTCATATATCAGATGTGTAATTATTAAAGGCTTCATATCCAGTGCCTCCTGAATGTGACAGTTAAAAATAACTTAAAAAAAATAAACTATCTGTTTTAGTCTTGTAGAAACCACTGGTCTTCTAGTGCAGTATCACACAGTTACAAACAACATGTTGAATATGACATGAAAATGAACACAGGATAGAAGTAATGAAAACCTTTCTTCAAGTTTCATCCAGCATAATTGTATAATTGAACTCTCTGAGGGATGGGGGTTGTATGCCAGGTAGGAGTGTTTCTCATTATGAATTCCACTTTTCTGAGTTCGAAGCCAGAAGACTCAAGAAAAAGTCTGATCATATAACACAAAACTTTGCATGCTTTCATCACATCATACGGACTGCTTTGCAGTAAACTAAAACTTTGATTAGTTTTGATAATTTATCACAGAGAGAGAAACATGTACTGATCAGGCAGGCCAAAATCAAAATTCCTTAGCAATTTGCCAGAGAATTAAAAAGAACAAAATTATAAACCCACAGCAACCCACAAATGGCATCTTACATGCTTGTTTCAATACACACTGGAAACATCACTCAGTAGTTAAATTAAAAATAGAAATAGAGCTCTCTCCCTGCCCAAAATGATGCAATAAATTAGCAAGTTAGAGGAATGCATCTTACAGGAAAAAAATAAATCTAAGTACTGCCCAACTCTAAAAGCAGCACCTACTCCTACTCTTCCAGAAACCTTTGAGATCAAACTCCTAAGACCAGATTAGTCCTGCAGATTCTTTTTTTCCTCTTTGGATTAAGAAATGAGTTCCAAAAAAAATATGTGGTTCCTCCTCATCCGCACTGTGGTTAAGGCAGAGCTCTGGCTGCCCTGGGTCAGTGTTGTCCTCCACAGCATTCCAGCACGTGAGAGCTGTCATGAAGGAGCCCTTGGCAAGCATCTAATCACCTATTATTCAGCACTTTATTAATCAAGTTTTGTGGTATTTTTTGGGCATGATCTTGTATGAAGATCTTTAATTCTTTGAACAGTGTTAGTTTTGTACAGATGTTTATAAAAAAACCCACGAAGTACTAAACACAAAAGTGAAAAAAATATACCTGAAAGACTAGAAAAGATGTTACTTACCATTATTCATCAAGCAGATGTAAACTCCATAGCCTCAGACATTTTTCTGTATCATCAATAATTTTCTTATGGTATAAGGTGAAATGCTATTTACCCAGGATGATTTCCATCAGTTATTCAAATATTCAGAAAAAAAAAGCATCACCAGAACTCAGAACATAATGTCATTTTTCTAAAAATTACTAACTGACTTTTAAATTTGTTGCTTTTGATTCTTAATGTTAGAGTTGAGAGAGGAATTTGCCTCTACATTTCAGGCTCTGAACTTCAGCCCATGGGTAACGTTGGATACTTCCACTCTATAAACATACACTGGGTTAATTGCAAACAATCAAATAGCATTTTCAGGCCAGGTTTGCTAATGAGCTTTGGAAATTCAAATAAAATTACTCTTAAGTATTTAGTTTTATCTAGGAGACAGATTCATCTAATATATTTGTTGGCTTAGAATATTCTTGGAGTCCCAAACAAAAAAAAAGCCCATTAGAAGTCAAAACTGGAAGAATTGTTTGAGGGAGAGTCTTTAGTGCTGCATGTGACTGATCAAAGGCTGCACACGCCTTCAAAATTGTAACTGAGTGTCTTTTTCAAGTGGAATTCTGGTTACTGGTGCTGCAGCTCCTTCAAATCCCCAGTTAGAGGAGGAACCAGGAAGCTTTTCTTCACTTGCATGACAATGCTGTAGTGTAAAATGAGTGTCTTCTGAAGCAGTCTGGGGTGCATGGCTGCTTGTACCACCTTGGCTGCTGGGAAGTTCTGTTCTCAGTACATTGCACCATCTCCTCTTTAGGCATGAGATATTCATGCTTCATGGAACTGAGATAAAAAGAGAGCATGGTTTAGATCTCTAGGACAAGTGTTCAGTGTGAGCTGGCTGTCCATTGTAGGAGCAATCACAGATGTGTGCAAGTCCCCACGATTTGTGTAGTATGCCAGGATGCACTGTAATACCAGGATGCTCTGTAATACCAGAGTAGTTTGTTGTGGAGTGTCTTTTATTTTATCCAAGTTTCCAGGGCTTACAATTAATGATGGAGGAGGAGAATTATGGGATAACGGTAGATAATTGCTTGCTTGCACTGGAAAATAATAGTAACCTAATTATGAAATATTTATATATTCTGCTTTTGACTTTTAAAATACTGCTCTTACTATGGGGCTTGATGCTGACTCACCCTACTCCTCACTGTGTGTCTTAACAAAGCTTCTGTTAGTAAATCTTCAGCACTTGTTCAGGGATGTGCTGCCTGCTGCTCTGGGCACATCTGCTTCTCTGTTCATTGCTGTGGTTAAATCCAAAGTTAGCCCTCTGCCATCAAGCAGAGCCCTCTGCCATCAGCTGGGCTTGCTTGAAATTCAGTGGAATAGTTTTCCATTCCTGAAGGTGTAGAAGAGCTTTGACTCTCCAAATTCAATTTGCTTTTCTAATACCATGAGCAAAACATGGCAGAGACAAGGAGGTCAAGTTCAGGCCAAGTCAATTGAGATTGATGTGCATATTTATATAGGTTAAACTTTGAATGCAAATGAAACTTTTTTCACGTGCTAGTTGGGTAGTTTGTTGGGGGGGGGGGGGGGGGGAGGATTTAATTATTTTCAAGCAAGCTGAAGAAAATATTAACCATGTGACTATACACAGAAAAAGTGTTTCTCACTATTGTAAATCCTAGGGTTTTCCCTGGGAAGGATAATTAAAGCAACATGCTGTGAACGCAGCTGATAAAGTAGTTGCCTTTCCAACTTTTGAGTAGGTCAGTCAGGCCTTTGTGGTCCTTCTCTGCTCCACACTTTCCCCTGTTCTCCTTCCCCAGATTATTTTTAACTCTGATGCTTTTGTGTAATTACTGTAGACTTCAGCTTCATGGAGAGATGTGCTTAGCATAGTTAGGGAATGGTATTTTCAGGGGTGGAGGACTGAAACATGTGCACTGGGAGAGGCAGGATTGCCTCAAGGCAGCCAGGAAAACATGAAAAATTGTAGCATAAGGTATGTGTAACTTAAGTCCTCTAAAGATGATAATTTTGTAAGTATTAGGGATGCAACTATATCCTCCATCAAATTCTGTGTGTTTGTTAACTTTTCCCTTGTTATGTTTTGACAGTCACAAACAGTTGTTTGTAAATGGACCAAGGAGGGGGAAAAATGTCCCATATGCTAAGGCAAAACTAACTTTGGTAATGGAGAAAACAGAAAGTCTTGGAGTCTTGAATGGGATGAGAAAAGACACTCTCAATATAATCTCTGAATAGTGCTTTACAGTTTTTTGTCCCTTATGCCATCTCATGGCTGCTATAAGCTGTTAGTCCTATTAACAGAACCTTCCCTCTATACCTCAGTTTGAGATTGCCTTTTTTAAGCATTTGCTATAGTAAGGAGATAGCTCTTTTCTCGCAATGCCTAAGGTTTTTTCCCTTTCTAATGGCCAGTCTGTGGCAGTGTGATTGCTGCACAGTCAGGCCTGGTCTTGGTTGGCCTCATTTGTCTCACACTTTCATCAATCCCTAAAATTACTATTTGTAAATTATAGTTAAAACCCTTGAGACAGCTATAACATTCCTACTAAGCCTCTTTTTCATATGTGAAATCAGTATATGTAGTTGTGTTATTTTATCTAAAATATTTTGAAGTTTTAACTATAGCTATCATAAATCAGCTTTTTGAAATGCTGTTGTTTTCTGTTTAATGTGAGAATGATGTATAAGTCAGTAAAATGTTAAAATTCCTTTCTTGAGAGGCTAGCCAATTTATTTTGACATGGTCCAGCTGATATCGGTGTATTAATGTGACTAATGTTATTGCTCTTCATATAAAATTTATGGCAGAGTGATTCAGAAATCCCAAGATGAACTGGGGAGAGTTGTGCAGGGTGTGGTGCATAATATTAATAAAGATACAATTTGTCCTGAAGACTATATGATCGAAGACCTGGAACAATTTCATCTTTTCCTCAAGTTTCCAGTTACAATTGTCCTACTGAGATTAGCTGTTGGCCAGGTTTCCCAGTGCTCACTTGTGAGTAATGGAGGGCGTTGAGCTGCAATGCTGTATGGTCAGTGTATGGTGGTGGTCTTAAATGGGGTCTACACTGAGCTGTTGGTGGTGCTAAAGGTCAGGATTAGATGTAAAGAGAGAGGAACTCCAGGGGTTTGGCTACATAAAGGTTTTCCTGCATGCTACCATACACAAGATTGGTTGTTCATGTAAATATTTGTAAAATCCAGCAGTTGCCTTGTGTCGATCATCTGGATTGCCCACCGTCACAACCTCTGACCCTCCAGCAAAACCCAGGAGCCAGCTGCTTTGGCCATGACATTTTTCAGGATAATCAAACTGCCATAAATCACAAAGACTTTTCATGTGCCCTGGGATTGATAAGAGGTTTCCCTGCACTCCAGTGTCACGTATTGTACCAGTGACCCAGGAGGGCTCCTGCAGTTTGCTGGGAGTAGCCCTTGTTACTCAAAATGGCTCTGTCCAGATTGTCGTGAATCAATGGATTTTAAAAAACTTTAAAAAGAAACAAGCAGACTGGTTTCTTCTATTCCATAACCTTATGCAGATCTGCATATAAAGTGGAATTGTTTTCCCCTGCACCTGTGCAGACCAGGGACAGACCAAGAAAAAAGTCACCAGAGGAAGCTGGAGACTTTGCAAGAGAGAGAGAGAGAGAGGAAGAGTGTTGTGAAATATGGAAGACTGTGACTGCAATCAGCTTTTCCAGTTAAGCTTTTTTTTCAGAGAGAAGTTCTTAGTTTATACTGTGGAGGAACCCAGGTTTCATGTTTTTCAGGTGACACAAGGACATTGTTCAGCCATTGTCTCTGTGTATGAGCTGTGTGTGTGCCTACTTTCACAGCTTAATATGGATAAGTGCTACCAGAAGGTAATCCTTTAATTTAGCTCTCTGTTGTCTACTGACTCATGAAATATTTTTAGGTGACTTAAGTACAAGTGATTATGTAGATAAGCAGAGGCGAGTCTTTAAAAATAAAAAAGTGCTTTTTATTGTCACTTGCGTGAATTGTTTCACCAACAAACTGGATTTCTCCTCTGCTGCTTTTCTGTAACCAGTTTGCTTGTGTGACTGGATTTGTTCTGACTTGCATGTTTTGCATACAGAACATCGTAATCTCAAAGAGTTCATATTGTCTGCACAACCTTAACAGTTTTTGTGTAAAACAAGAAAAACATTCCATGGAGTGGAGCAAGGAAACCATTACACTGCTGACTGCTCAGGTGTCACACAATGCAGTGATGGCAACATCCTGGTTATGTACTGCCTTTCCTTGGCACAAGAGGTTCCACAGTGGGCAGGGTGGACGTTGGATCTGAACTCTCAGGGTTGTACTTTTGAGACTGGTTTTGTCTTTTATCATACTCACAGAAAAGAGTGACTGGATAACTTGCTTATCAAGGGTTCCCTCCCTTATTTTACATGAAAAGCTCATGCAGCAGAGAAGGAATAGCAAAATGTGAATGATTATAGTTTGGGTCTACAGGGTTAAGCATGCAAGTTCATTTATGAAGCTCAACACATGCAAATAGCATTTATGGCCATGTGGTAGAGCATATTGGATACATCAAACCAGCATTCTAGGCTCCGGAAGTTTTTTCCCCACTTGTGCTGAAAAATGTTGGCAGGCCAGCCTGCAAATGTGGAGGTGTAGACTGCACCTGCTACAGGCTGAGTGCATTATAAGAAACCTTCCTTCACAGAGAAAAAAACATCACCCCTGCAGTTAAAGGTAAAGTTACAGGCCTGAAATTCTCATGTTCTGTGTAGTTGTCAGCGACCTACTTAGTTCTCACTTCTTGACAATAAAGTGTGTCTGGCTCAGTTCCAGTTTACACTGAGTAAAGTGTGAGTTGCACAGCTTGACTATTTGCCTTGACTTTAACATTGCACAATATAATTGGGAAAGAATAATGCTTTAGATTTAACACAGCAACACAAAAACAACGTTCAAATGCTTATTTCATAGATAAAAAAATATATCTTGCTGCTATATAGTGTCTTTAATGTGGTGTCTGAAAAGAGATGATAATTTTATTAGCTTCCTCTATTTAAAAGCAGAGCAACTTAAATATGCAGTGCTGGGTTAGACTATTTGATTAGTAACCAGTTTGGTCTGTAGTATGACAAATTGTTTATGGCTGCATTGCTACTGGAAGAAATGGTATTAGACATTCCTGCATCATCATCATCTTTGTTTCTGAACAAACATTTGTGTAGATATGCAGGTAACTGGCAGGGTAACTGATACAGCTGAAAATTAATCCATTATAAAAAAAAAACCAACCAAACAACAACTTAAAAACCCTTAAAAGCATTTGCTGCTATGAATCTGAAGATGTGATAAAGTGAAAAACGTTGAATGTCTGGGCATTATGGTTGGGAAGAGGTATGACTACTTTATTTTTTAAATGCAAATTATTTTGTGTCAGTTTTTAAGGGTGTAGTTTGGCTTGAGTGCTAGTGGAAGGAATTCCCATACATTAGTAAAAATTAGTAAGATAATAAAATTTTGAACAAATGCTACCTATCTAGTTATTTTCAGCTCCATAAATTGAGTTAGAAAATTCTCACATCTGAACACACATCTTACCTGAGCAGTGTGTAAAGCAAGAAAATCCCAAATCCATTATAGCGTAAATTTTAAAAAATATAAGAAAAAGTCTGTCAGCTTGGATATTTGTAGTATTTGATGTCTTCATCAGGTGAATTTCAGAATTAATTTCATTTTGAGGTGCTTACCCAATTTTTTTAAATTTTTTTTTGCCTTAAGAGTTGCAATTACTCACTTCTATGTCATTACTAAAACATATAGGAGGGAGGATTAACAGTTGACTTTCTAGTGCCAGAAAACAGCATTGATGACCCTCTTCTCAGTCCATACTCTCCTACGTATTTCCCCATCCCTCTCAACCATTCCCCCCCATTCCTGAAGTGTGTTGCTGCTGACGTACGTAGCTGGTGGTGTTTGCTAAAGCCAAGTCTTTGATTCAGACTGGAACCTGTTTCATAGGGAGGCTGGAACTGAGATCAAGAGACGCCCAGTTTGCTTCCAACAAGTCTCCTGTCAGGCAAGATATTGGAGGGGGGGTTGGGGGGGAGAACGAGCAGGCTGCTCCTTAAAAACAAGCAGGCGAGAAATCGCAGGAGCAGAAGAGCTCAGCGTGCTCCTGAGAGGGGAAGCGCTCCAATGTGGGGTAACCCAGCTCGAGAGCTCAGACCCCAAATCAGTTGCACCAGTTAATGATGCCGTGCACACACTGCTGGTTTGCAGTGCTGGGAACTCTCAGTAAGATGGATTGCACTGCATAGAGAAAATGGAGATGTCTGAAACCAGCCAGAAAAAATCAGCATAAAAGGTAGGTTAATGTTCGGTTGCTAGGTGATCTAATAATTTGGTCCCTTTTCTGTTACTCTGTCTGGTGGTATTTATTTTTACATACATCCAGCACATTATGAAAGATATATCAAATCAGTGCTTTCTGGGGGGTTCTTTCTCAATATAAATATTCCTCGCATTTGGTCTCCTGCACTTTTTCTTACTTTAGTGCTTCTTGTTTCTCTGACATAATTATTTTTGAGCTGTTTTTGTGGTTTGACGTTGAAAATAGTTATTACAACAAAAGCATTACAGCAGGTTACTTAGATTTGTGTCAGATGGGGATGCTCAGGATGAAATGTCGCAACCTAAAATCAACAGTTCAAAGTTCCTGGGAAAAAACTGAAGCTTTCATTAAATAAAACTTACTCCTAAGTAAAGAGATATACAGCTTCCTAACAGAGAGGGTACGTTCTACTTTCTCTCTGTAGCCCAGTTATGAGTATAAAATACAGAACAGGATATGGAAGCCAAACCCATGAGCTATATAAGGCATCAAAGCACTGGAGGACACGACCTGTTTTCTTTTGTATCAGAATTCAGTTCAGCATGAACCGGGAGGGCAGAACTAGGAGGGGGAAGTGGCGCTAGATTAACAAGTTACGTTGTAGCAAAGACCTTGTGAGCCTTTTTGTTTTACAGCTCCTTAAAAGTATTTTCAGCAGAGATGAGGATTCTGTGTAACAAAAATTTATCCATTCTGACTTTCTGTTCTTAGTTTGGCCCCCCACTGGAGCAGTTGAACCAAGTGTGGGAAAACTGCTCTTCTTTAACTTTAAATCTCTTTTTAGTGTGTCAGCATGTGCATGATAGGTCAAAATGTGGGCTAAAATGTGTGTCTCGGCAGACCAAGAGTGATGGCTCTCACCAGATCTGAGTTTATATGTCATTTCTCTATGTATGTTTGTCCATTCTGACCAGTCTAGATATAGTGTCTTGTTGCTATAGGATCTCTCATTTCTACCTATGCCTGAGTCTCTGCAACCACTCTGGAGCATGCATAAGAAATGTTAGCTAGCACTGTTGAAGAAGTTGGTACCTCACTTTTTTTTAATTCATAAACAGCATTGGAGGGGGTGGAAACCAAAAGCAGCCTTACAGCAAAGCTGATTTCTTCTCTAGGCACAAATATCATGCAAAGGTGGGGGAGAGGATCCTCTAGCATAATTCACAGATATTAAGATCTGGATTTTCTGTAAATACATTTATCTTATTGCTGGTTCTGTGCTGAGAAGGATGTACTGATTTTTTGGTCCCCTAAAGCTGATGGCATTTTTAACAAATGTCCTCTTTAAAAAAAAAAAAAAATCAGTAGAAGATGCAAATAAATAATAAAAGAATGGTTGATTTGTTTGAAAATTTTCCAGGAAACAGTAGGGGTTATATGAGAGTCAGCCTGGGCTCAACAGAGCAGGCATTGAACCAGACCTAATAAGAACAACTGGACCCAACACTCATATTATGTTCAGTAATGGAGGGGTTTTGTACTACAAGGATTTCAATGTTGTAGTCTTAATGGCTAGAGGTAACAAACCAGGCTGAAAGGAAAGAGGAAAAACTAAAGTCCAGTGCAATTAGAAAAATCTCTTGCGTGGATCTTGTGTATTTCCAGTCACATTTGTGCCGTTTTTACAGATGAATGGGCTTTTCTGTCACTGTAAGAATGAATTGTAAAGTAATGGGCTTGAACTAATTATGTCTTATAAACCTATAATAATAACAATAAATGTGTTTTGAAGTTCAGACATGCATGTAGTTGATCCAGCCAACTGAGTCAATCAGCAGCTGAGCAAGTCTCCTATCTGGGGTTAACAGGATTCAGGAATGTTTTAGGGAAAAAGATGGTCAGATAAGACAACTCCTGGGAAGGAGGAAAAGAGCAGGAGTCACATCTGGTTGGTCACCAGTTTAGGCAAGGTTCTTGCTATCTGCATTTCTAGACTGCTTTTAGTTACCTGCAGGTGCTGGTGTGGTGTCTCTTCTGGCTCACATGGAGGTTCTTATCCCAGCACAGATGGAGAACAGTGAAGGCTGATGGGTCTGTCTCACACCTTGTGGCATTAGCCAATGATCTTATAATCTTATGTTGTCTCCTGATGCTTTTTTTCTTTTTCTTCTTAAACCTCACCATTTTGGGCAGGGGGGAAAGGGAAGGTACACACAGGACGGAGGAGCAGAGATGTAATACATAGTTATATTTGTAAGGGTATATTTTCTGAGTGGTGGTCAGATCCCCAGACACTATCCCAAAAGTTAATTCTTCAGAAAAACTTAAACTCCTTTTATACTTTCATCAGATTTTTCCCAAACTCTCACTTCCTTGAAGCAAGGCCCTTGTTTTCTCCCCAGCATCTCCAAACTGATCACACATCCCAGGCTTTCCAGCGGTCAGTCAGCAAATGCTGAATGAACTCCTACTGCACCCAAGCAGCAAATGCAAAACACACCAATGTGTTTCCACAGCCTCTGGAATGAAGCCATCAGAGTTCATGGAGCTTGTCTCCAGGATGTGAATTATACATCCCAGAACACGGTTATGTTCATCCAGCATGCCAGGTACCTCCTGGGAGCTCTGTGTATACAGCTGGATAATGTTGCATCCCAGATGATGTTTTCTTTCTCTCTCTGTCAAAAAAAAAAAAAAAGGCAGAAAGAACAAAGCAAATTAAATCTGTAGTAAGCGTTGCATTTCATCTCAATCCCAAATTTCATCATAATCTGTAATATACAAGAAAGTCATAGACTTGGTTTTCTTGGCTCTTACCTGCTAATGCTTTCCTAGCTCTGTCAGAGGTTTCTGTCTGGTTACAGGACTGCAGTGCCCCAGGATTTCATCCTTGTGCTCTCCCTTGCACTGTCAGCAAAGCTGTTTGGGAATCGGTGTGGGAAACTGGCTGAAAACCAACTTGGATCTTCTGCCAGCTTGGGTCATGGTGTGGCTGAGCAGCAGAGGGTATTACAAGGACTGAAAGGACTTGCTGCAGGCAGGAACAGGGCTTGGGCTGCTGAAGCTGGTTTTGACAGGGGTTCCCAGTGTTTCACCTGGGAAATACATGAGATCACAGTGGAAGCAGTTCAGGTGCTCCACGTTGGCTCACTGTTCACAGAATGCCCCAAATGGAAATTGCAGTGACACAGACGAGGGATGGGTGAACCGTGCCACAGAGGAAGGGCACTTTGATCCACTGATACCAGAATATCAAACCATGCTGTTGAACATAGCTTGACTTGGTCTTTTTTCCTCTGAAGATGTGAATTTATGTAACAAATATTTTTGCATGCAAATATTTTTATATTAAATGTATTATTGACTGTAGATATTTGCATGTTAAAATTTATTTTCATAATACACTTATCCTTCAAATCCTGCTTCTCTTTGTTCCTCAAACCTGAGAAAGTGTTCCTCTTCAGTAGCTTTTGAGGAATGGTGTTCCTGAGCGTGCTTTTGAGCCTAATTCTTTGTATGAAAATTCAGGTGTCTGCTTCTTTCCTTTTGATCCAGTTCTGTTTGTGTTTACAAATACTTATCAGGTTTTTTAATGAGATTTTTAAGCTTTCTACCAAGACATGAAAGTATTTTTGTTGTTTTGTTGTTTTTTTTCTTTTCCTAACGTAATGAGCTTAAGTGAGAATCTTTGCATACAATTGCACACAAAAGGAGAAAATGCTAAAGCTCAGCTGTTTGCCATGGATGTGGCCTCAATGCTGTGTAAACCAACATACAACCTTCTCTGCAATGTTCCCTCAATGTTTCCAAGTGTCTTATGAAAGAGCAGGCACCAGCTGGAGCTCTGTGGAAATTCCCTTGTGGTCCTTGAGTGTCCTGAGGCCTCGACTTCAAGCTGTGGTTATGAGATGCTTTGAAAATGCTGTAATTGAGGAATTTCTTCACAGAAGAGCAGATATTAAACAGGCCTTGTCTTCTGGGTGTTTGCTTGAACAGCTCAGGAAGAAGAGCTGTATAAAAACCTTGGGAGGTAGTAAGTTTAGTGTAAAATGATAGAGGAAAGCTTGTCATAAAATGTACAATGGTCATTTCGAGTGTCACTCCTACCTGTATGCATGTTGTTTTTTCTTTTACCTTGAATAGAGATGGTTATACACTATCAGAAAACTTACTAATGGCTTTTAAACATTTGTCTAGACTTTTCCTAAATTTTCTGATTGTGATAGTTACTCACTTGTTCTCCATTCAGTTTAGATGACCTGGAGAGATGCGAAGGGACGTTAGTTATGCACAGACTTGGATGTTACTTGCACTGCCCTCCTCTGAACTAACATTGTTCCCTGTTTTCCACTTGTTTCAGGGGAAGCCTTCCATCCACAGTGTTGAAGCATGAGTGCTGATGCCAGCCAGGTGGTGATCACTACTCCTCCCCCGGCCACGATGCCTCACAAAGAGCGGTATTTCGATCGCATCAACGAGAATGACCCGGAGTATATCCGGGAGAGAAACATGTCCCCTGACCTGAGACAGGACTTCAATATGATGGAGCAGAGGAAGAGGGTCACCCAGATACTGCAGAGCCCTGTGAGTGCCATTAATGGGGTGTAAAAAGGAAAGGGTGCTATAAAAATAGAAATCTATGTCACAGCTAGATAGAATATCTCTGGACTATCTTCTAAGAAAGGTCACTAAACAGATTATCCAGCATTTTGTTGGTGTGGTGTTTTGTCTGTGGACAAGCAGCCTTTCCTGTGTTGTTTTTTCTCCTGACACATTTATATTATGGATCATTGCAATATTGTAGAAAGACGTGTCTGGCTGCAGGGTTCCTAATTAAAACTTAGGGGCAGGGAAGAGAGTGAAGGAGTCACCAGTCAAATAGGAACAAATTAGGGCATTGCGTGGTGTTCTGCTTTCTGGGTTTGAATATTAACCTATCATTTGCATCAGGAATGTTTTAATTAACATTTATAATTGGGTTAAGTTTATTTAAAAGCTAGACTATGTTCTTTTTATGTCCTTGAGGGTGATCATACTTGGCCATATTAGCGCTCATCTACTGGTTGTGTAAGTTCAGTACTCAGGTAGACTACATATAAAACTATTACATCTATTGAGCCACTCTCACACCAGTTTTAACTTTTACATTAATACCTGTATTCTTTGAGTTTAACACGATGAATACATTGGAAAGAAATACTGTTGTCTTGAGTATTTTGAATCCATGGGGAGTGAGTAAGGCCTGTGGAGTGATCCTTTAGGGGTATCCATGTGTAATGCAAGTATTGAGGATAATGGGACTGGAAAGGGGTTAAGCAGCTTTACAGATCTTTCTGTCTTTAGTTCCTCTGTAAATTGGGGTGCTTCTGTAATTATTTTTTTTTTAAGCTTTTCCATATGTAAAGAGATTGCAAACAGCTGTTAGTAATCACCCTATTATAGTCATCCATGAATAACAGGATTGTTTGCTAAAGTGTTGTCGTGGAGTGTCTCTTGGATCTGTGTGTTGCTTTGAGTATAATGTGAACCTGTTGACTAAGGAATTTATTATTTTTCAAGTTAATTTGTGCAAGCTTGGGTTTGCAGCCAGGCTCTTTTATAAGGAAAATACTCTAAGGAGGTACTGAATAATGTTTTAATCACAATAATTTTATGTTAAATACTCAGTTGTAAAATGTGACCGGATTCTACTCATTCCTGTTAAAATACTCATATTATGAGTAGCCAGGACTCATGGAAAGACTAAATCTTTAGCCTAACTGATGAAAAAAATTGGAGAGATCATTTGGTTTTGTGTGTGAGGGTGGTTTTTTGGTCCTTCTGATGACAGTATTGAATCTGATGACTGTAACTATTTCATTAATATTTTGGGGCATCTTTTGCCAAGCCTGCCAGATGTAATTATTGTCCCTTTGCAGCAGCTTCTGTGGTGTTTTTTTTTAGTAGAAGCAGTGTCAGCATGCAGATTTAAGGAAGGGGTGTGAAGAGGGGTACGAACCCCTGAGTTTAGGCTGCTGTTTTAACAGAAGGGTGTGTGACAGATAGCTGCTGGGCTGCCGTCAGTGTCCTGCTGCAAGAGAAGCTGAGCCCAGCACTTTTTGGAAAGTGACTGTTCAGAGCTGCCAATAAGTTGCAAGTTTTTGTTGTGTAAGGGAAGAGTTGTCCAAATCAGCCAGGGGCCTGCTGCCTGCTTGGCTTAGAGAGAAATGGGAACGTGGGAGCTGAGTGTGGGATCAGGCACGAAAAAGAGTTGTCTGAGCTCCCACTTCTCCTCAAGTATCTCCTTTTATCTGCTCTTTCCCTGATACAGAAAATTTAGACGAACTGTGCTGTGATTTCTCATGCAATGAAATTAAAGCATTTTTATACAGGATCCATGACCAAATGTCCATCAAGCAAATTTCATAATTTATTTGGGGTGGAAGGTATTTTTTCCAGGCTCTAGCTGCTGTGTGCCATACTGTTCCTGGGATTCAGGACAGAAAACATTTATCTTGTTCTTCTGAATTTAAAATTCATCACACAATGGCCAGAAAGTATTGCTCCTGTTACCAGTCTGTGTAACACAGGTTTGGGATTGAATTGATGAGTATTGCCCATGGTGTTTTTGTTCTACAGATGTAGAATTATATTGTGTTAGGAATTTTCATGGAACTTAGTTGCTTTTCTGGATTCTTCCACTTGACAGAGAGAATATAGTTTGAAGAATGTTTAGAAGAATAGGAATTATGAGACACAGTTTAAGGAAGAGCTTGCTTTGCTGGTGGATGTTCACCCAGTCTTAGATATATAAAGGCATATCTTTACCAAGTCTTGTTAAATGCATTCAGATCAAAGAAACAGTCAATGACTCCTCTTCTGGCAAGTATTAGTAAATGTGAAGTGTATCTAGCAAGAATAGTAACTGTCTTATGTACTTGTGTAACTATGTTATGGACTTGAGGTGAGCTTTGAACATGCACTTTCTGTGAGCAGAGGTGCAAAACGAAAGGGTTAATCACTGTCCCATAGTAGGAAGCTTAGGTACTAATTAAATCTGGTTTTATTAACAAATGTTTTTTCTTTCTTTCAAGTAGGAAAATCTAAATCCATTAGCAAGAAAATAAATTAGAGAATATATTTCAGGAACCACAGTATATTTTACTCAGTGCATCTTATTGTAAGGGCTACAGGCCTGACCAGACATCTTCAGACATCAAGCTGCTGCATCTCTCTGATGTGCTGTTTGGTGCCCAAGCTAGTGTGCAATCTGACTACTCTTCTCTGATGTGCAATTTCCCTTTCCTAAATTAAATAATTTAAAAGCTACTGAAAAGCTATTTCCATTACCTCTGATGTTTGCTAATGTCTTGGAGTCTGTTCATAACAAACCTTAAACAAATCATAGTTGTTTTCTGACCATTGCCCATGGAGAATGTCCTGACATTATTAGTGAGTTCTCAGATGTGTTTGCCTAATACTGCATGTAGCCCCTGAGCATCTGATAGCCTGGAGAATCTGATAAACCTAACGTGTTTGCTGTTCTGTGTATGTTAGAAAGGTGGAAAGAAATTAAAATCAGGTGGGCCTGAGCAGCCTGATAGCATCCAGATGTACTGATGGCCAATCCTAGCATAATGCCATTTAGGTTTATTTTAGTAATGTCTTCAGGTTCAGAGGATTCAGGTAGCACATTGTTATTTTTAAAGAAAGGTACTATATTAATGCAGTGGACTAGTTTTATTGCTTTTTGGACTGAAGATACTTGCCCTATAATATATGCAAAATCTGAAAAGATGGGTTGGTTGTTTTGAGGTTTTTTTTTATATTTTCCAATTTAACTCTGCAATTAAAAACAGTTTTGTCTGTATGCTAAACAGTCATATGTTGCTTGTTATGCACAGTAACTATGTCTTTCACAGAGTGAAAATATACTTGCTGTACCATCAAACTCCTTATTTCATTTATGGCATACAAGTCCTTCTGGCCTTTATTTCCTTCTAGCATTTCTCCAATGCTGTCACCATAGCAACCAGAAACTCTTTAAAACACTTTAAAAAAAAAAAAGGCAGTGGTTATACAGTTATGGTGTTTATGAAAACTGAGCAGCCAGTTCGGCACTGAGGAGCTGAATGAACCTACAGACTGGGAGAAGATCCCCACAGCATCATGAAGCAGGGAAGGTGTTGGATCTTCCTGCAAAGCAGGCAACAGTGCCACACTGCTTCCAGTGCAGTGAGACCATGTAAAACAACTATCCATCCAGCAGAAAAGTAACTACAGGCTTCAGCTAATGGGACATTAGTGTAACCTAACAGGAAATTAGGATCAGGGCTAAGACTGCACTGAGGAGTGCTTTCCATCCCTTTGTATTGAGGTATTGGAAGGAAAGCTACAGCTGAGGGTAGAAATGGGAGAGGATGCATTTTTATACAAAAGATGTGCTTATCTATGAGATATACTTCATTATTTTTACTGATGTAAGAAGAAGTTGTGTGTGAAGTGATGAGTTGAAAGGCTGTTTTATGTAAACATAAAAATGCCTGGTTTGTGGAATTTAAATGTGCAGTTTATGTTTTTAATTTACCAGTGAAGTTTTGTGTGGCTTCTTGAGCTGCATTGGATATGTGCTGGCTATTTTTACATGTAAAACATAGCTATTTGGAGCTTGGGGCTTTTTTTCTTAAGTTGAGCTTAGTGTTGGCAGGATCCCATCAAGATTTATTTTAATTTCATGTTGGATCTAGAGAGTGTGTACTAACCCATTGTGACTCTGCAGGTTGTTCAGGGCCACTCTGGCTTGACTCTGCCATTGCAGGAAGGCTCAGGTTGAACTGTCTGGACTGCAAAATGTTGAGGGGTTATGCTGAGGTTAAAAATGTGCTTCTCTACTGTGCCTCCCTTCCTGGCTTGTACATGTACACACCCCCCTGCCTCCCACACTAGCTGGTCTTGCCCAAAAAAAGTGGGGAGATAACTATACAGCTTAGCAACTCTTCTATTCAGAGGTCTGCCTTAGCATATAGCATGCAGGCAGATTTTTCTCCTCAAAAACAAGCAATCCCACCCACACTTGATTTTTTTTCCTGGATATGTTATTTTCAAACCATCAGGACAGAGATGAAAGATGATTTAATTTATTTTTCCCCAGCTTTTGCAGTTGTTCAGCTTACTTTATTTTGTATTGAGTGAACATCCAGTATTTTTGCAATACCACTCCCTTTTGGAGTAGTTTATTTTCTTAAAAATATCAAAGTCCTTTCAGTTCCTCATGTTTTGGCTTTTACTGCTCTTTTCTCAGAGGTTCAAATGCCTTGCACATCCTTCAGAAGCCCCACCCCTTGGCCACAAAGGACTCACAACCTTTTACATCACCTGAGTACCTCCTCACTGGGCAGTTCTGTCACCTTGCATTCCCAGCTCTGGCTTTTGTCTTCTCTGACATCTTCCTGATACCCTGCTGGGAAGTCATGACTCTCCTCCCACTGCAATAGCTTATTTAATTTCATGCTTTCATCATACAACGTGTGCAGCATTTTGTTCACCAAAGGCAAGAGCCCAACTTGACACATTATTGAAGACATACTACAAAACGTCCCTTAAAGACCCCTGTGCACTTGTGACAGCATTTTAAGTGAGAGGGAATTTGTGGTCAGGGTAACATTGTCTCAAATCAAGGCCATCCTCTGGATCTCTGTGAGGACCCAAGAAATCCCTACAATGTATAGGTACACTGTAAATTCACACCAATGTCCTGTACCACAAGTGCACATCATGAAAATTTCCTTGCTTTCTTACTATAACACTGGGTTACCCTTCACTCCCCTCTATCTTCATATTGCTCCATTACACTTAGTTTGAATTGTGGTTTTCATTAGATGTAAATGCCAATAGATACATGTTGAACAATACCTGGAGAACCTTGGAAAGGTTGACTGGTGACTTCTCCTTGGCTGCAGGAGCAAGTGCATCCAGAACACCCTGCAAGAGCTCTGTCATCCCTCCTAGTGCTTCCTCACCACGTGTGCGTGTGCCCCCACCCTTCCAAATCCTGCACTTCCTGAAAAACCCAGTTAATTATGCTCAGAAATGCGTGAGACCCCTGATGAGCTGAAATTTCATTTCTTCTAGCACGTTACCTTTAATTGTACATTCCATTTACATTCATTACATGTCATTTACATTCCATTTAGCAAGATGTATGGTACGGTTTCACTCCATGAGAGAGCACGAGGGAGGGACCCAGACCACCATGCAGAGCAGCAGTTGTGTGAGTGGCTGTCTCTGGGAGCTGGCTGTGTGGAGATGGGCTTGGCAAAGGAGTTCAGTGCTTCAGGTTTGGCTGTAATCATGGGGTATCTCTAGGCTGCTCATCACAGGAGTGAACACTGCTGCAGCTCACGGAGGAAAGCCAGTGTGCACCAGGTTAGAGGAGCTGGAAAAACTGGCACAGGCTGAGCTCTGTGTGGGGACCGCCTTGCTGTCAGCTGAGTCACTAAATCCAGCCCAGGTACCCTTACCCTTCAGTGCAAGTGAAGAGATTATTATAACTTCAGCTAATTCCTTATTACCAAGGCTGCTTCTTTTTGTCTTAACACAGAAGCCCCATCCCCCTTGTTCTCTTTCACAGCATTGACAAACACTTTTTGTGACTCTTATCTTCTCCCCGCCAGCCTTCACTCACTGGCGGTTTTTTTGTGGCCAACTCCACCCTTTTCCACTGAGGGCACCGGCTGTTTGTATCTAAACTTCAGTCTTGAAAGAGCCTGTTAGGAGCCGTGTCGGCTGTTTCAGTGAAGGTCTTCCTCTCCCGGGCAGCTGTGTTTACAGCACAGGAACCAAAATTAACGTCTCTTCGCTCTCGAGGACAAAATACCAGTTAAGTTTTGAAGCTTTTCTTCAGTGGTGGAGATTTGGCTTAGAGACTCTGTCTGGGCATGCTTAGATTAGTTGAATTATGCCCTTTTTAAAAATGGATTTAAGATAGTAGAAGTTATGATCAAAATGGGCAAAAGTGAAAATGGTTGAATGGGTTTCTTATATTATTTGGAAGCTTTTAGTCTAACAGCAGTGCTGCTATGAAAGGTAGGGGCCTCATATCTTTTTTAGCTACTTAACTGCAGAAACACATGAAACTGATCATTACTGTATTTAGTCCTAATGTGAGAATGTGATTTCTCCTCTTAAAGGTTTGCAGTGGTAGGGAGTATTTTTAGATGACTTGTATACCATTATTATTTGCTTATTACTTTATTTCTACTTCTTTTGAGTTGGATACATGTAGAAATCAGTGGTCAACAAAAAAGAAACAACATAGATAGTCCAAATGCTTATAAGCCCATGTACTTCTTAACATCTTTAGAGAGCTGCCTAGTAAAATGAAGAGATTAATACCAAGTTTTTTTTGAAACATCATTATTCTGCACTATATATGTGTGTATCCATGTAAAATAGGTTATTCTAGCAGGTTTATTATTCTAGTTCTTCCTGCATATGTTGACTGAAAAATACTAGTTGTCAACTGGTGCATGCAAATGTTGCTTTGATTCTTAAAAGCCCAAATTTACACTGTCAGCTCACACTTAGACTGTACTTCTGAAAGAAAATGGACGTAAAAGAGTCAGAACTGAGCTTGTTAACTTCACTCTTGAGTTTCAGAGAACAATTGCAGATCTAAGTTGAAAGATTTTTCCATCTAAACTGCCTGAGTCTATGATGTGTATTTGGAAGATGATTGCAAATAGTTCTGGTTAAGTAATTTTATTATATTAGAAAGACTTTGACCTCATCATTCTACTAATGACTCCATCAAGAAAAGCTGTGCATGTTCTGCAGGCTGTGCAGTACCATGTAAGGCTGTCTAAGCTGGTGTAAAAAGGCTGACTACAGTTTTGGAAAGAGTGGAATTCTGGAAACAGATTTAGGAACAGGCTGAGCTGCCCTGTTAATTTTTATTGGTGAGTTGTGGGGAAATTCGTGTCTCAGAGCAAAGTGGTGGAGTGGCACTCAGAAGGTGGGTGAGGTGGAAGCAGAGCAGCAGCCTGCATTCTACCAAGGTCAGGCTACTTGGATGTCTAAAATAAAAGCCCTACTCAGCATCCTCACAGTTGTACATCTTGTCTGAAATGTCACTATACCTTCTTTCCAGTAGCTGTCATGGGCCCAATTTTCATACCATGGGATATTTCCTATGCAGACCTTCAGTATGATGCTTGAAGTGCTGTTTCAGCACAAACAAGGGGGGACACAATGCTTGGCTGGCAGGTGAGGGGTCCCTTAAGGCAGAAGGATGTTTGTGCAAACAGGAAATGATTCCCAGCTGTAGAGGGATGGGTTATCCAGGCTACATCCTTGCTGCGTGGAGGCACCTGCAGGTGTCGGAGTCCAGCTGGGTTGGCAGGATCATGGGCAGCTGTGAGGTGCTGTGCTGCTCACTTTGGGACTTGTACCCCCCTGTAAAAAGTCACTGCTCTTAGTGTCTCATGTCTAAAGTTGTGGTTTCAAACAAACAAAACAATACACGTATACCCAGCGAGCTTACTACGATCCCAGGGCTGAAACTTTCTCTTGATTGAGCAATTCTGAGCATACAGCTGAATAACATAATTTTTCATTCATCTGACAGCACAGTTTTTCCTTTGTCAGCATTTTCTTGTCAAATACTACATCTGAAGTTACCAGTGACCTTTCCACTTGAAAAATACCTGCTTTGTGCCAGAGCAGCACATTTGTCATCTCATTGAAAGCATCTCTCTCCAGAGTGACTAGTATGACTTTTGCTTGATCGCTGTGGGAAGTGTAATGCCCCACATATATAAATATATCACAATCTCATGAATTAAAGCAAAACCAAACCACTTCATCTCCAGGCTCTTGTTAGGTTTCAGCAGGTTCCTGCTGCTCTGGTCAGATCCCAGAATCAGAACCCTGTAATCTAGTAGTTTTACAGAAATCAGTCTTGTGCAGTGAAATAAATACCCAGCAAATAACATTCCTTTAATAGCTGTTATTAAAGTTAAATTGTGGAGCACAAGAAGGTGGTGCCCTTCATAGAAGCCCACTGGGATTACCAGAAATGGAAGAAGGTTGTGTTAGCACGTGGGAGATGGTTACCTAAGGATATACAGTTCCAAGTTTCAAAGGTCTGTAGCAGTGAATGAAATATATTGAAATATTCATAGATATCCATGTGACAGGCTGAAGGCTGCTAGAAAATATCATTATACACTGGCATGTGGATAAATTGCCTACTTGATTTTATGCACTTCATCAATATTCTCACCTGCTTTATAGCTCATCCCTAACCTCCATACTTGCCACTTTCCTGGCTCTTACCTATCTTCTCTTATTTCTAAAACTATTTTTAGGGGAAGCTGCTTGTTTGGTTTAACAAAGCTGTTGATACAACACTAAACACTTATTTCTAATAGTCTGAGAAAATGTGTATCATACTGCTGTTAGCATTAAGGTGCAAAATTAGGCTCAGAAGAATGAATGAAAATAACATGACCAAAAAGCAGAAGAATTAAAAATATAATATACAATAAACTAAAAATCTTTCTGTCAGAAATTTCCCAAAATATATTATATTACATTTTTGCTGCTATAGAAGTAACATTACTTGTACAGGTTTAAAAAAACCTCCAGAAATCTGAGTATGACTAATGAGATTTTACTATTAATGTTTTTGCAGATCTTTTCTATAGTTCTTGTTGAATTGAAGGAGGAATAATTTAATATAATGCAGAGAACTGAGCAGCCTGGTCCAGTGCTCTGCTACCCTTGATCTAAAGTCCTCCCTCATGTTGGGCTGGAACTTTGTATGTTTGTTTCAGTTTATGGCCATTGCTCCCTGACCTCCACTACTTTTCCCCTAGGAAAAGAAGTTCCTGAGGTAAAAGAAGGTTTCATTCCTCTCTCAGTTCCATGTTTTTTCTTTCCTTTTCCTCATCTGCTCCTTTCTCCTGCTACATAGACCTTACCAACAGCAGCCACAAAAGAGAAAAATCTGACTCTGCCTTTGCATCTTCAGGCTGGTGAGAGGTTGTTCAGCTGTTTGGGGGATGCCACGTGAATATTCTGGTCTACACTGAGAGATCTGTGCGACAGATCCATTCAGAGTGGGTGGGAATTTTTAGAGGCTTTACTTAAGGAAATCTGGAAGGTCTCAGGTATGGACATGATCCTGACAAAATTATTCAAAGGAGAGCACGGCTATCTGAAAAGTTGGTAATTAGTAGTCATGGAGATTCAACTGTCCAGCTGAGGAGGCTGTATCAACTAGAGTCCTGAGGATGTCTTTGTGGGGCTCAGTAGCACTCTCTCTTACTAATCAAAACTTGTTGGTGAACAGACCCAAGGGATTGGTGGATTTTGCCCAACAGAGTGGGTGTTTTGAAGGACTGAATTAAAATTCAGTGAAGAAATTACATTTGTCATACAGAACTGTTTTCTTTCTTTAATTGAGAGCAAGTGCTCTGCCAAGGAAGGCAAACTGAAAGGAGCAATTACTTACAGGGAATAGTGTGGAGTTATAATAGGAGCCAGCTGCATGGTAAAGACACCAAATGTCTTTTGGAAGGAACCAGGAGGAATGTTCACAATCTACCTCAGCTTGTGTTGTGTGCAGCTTTGGGTACTGTGAGTTTGGGGAAAAGCTGAAAGATGCTGCCAAAAAGTAATGAGAGGGGTAGAAAATGTAACCCATAAGTTTGAAGGAACAGAATGTAGTCTGTCTTTAGTCTGTAGTCTAGGAATGTCAGGACTGTAGTGGTCCTAGGACAGTGCTGTGTTGTAGGTAGGGACTAATCTGTTTATCATCCAAAGGAACAGGCTTTGTCCACAGTGCATAATATATTAAATTTGATACTATGAAAACTTTTTCATGATATATTTTGCAAAAGTTTATCTCTTGGGCTTGAAGTCACTTTATTCAGAAAAAGAAGGAAGGGTTTTTTTCCTTTGGGGAAGGAAATAAATAGAGAGAAGATAGCATTCCTTCTAGTTTTTGCCTGTCTGTGATATTACTTGAGCATGGAAGAGCTCCAGTTTTCCAGTTGTTCATAACTTTATCAAATTTGAATGGGTTTTCAGAGAGATTACATTATAAAAAAAAAATCCAGCAGAGAAAGCAACACCTCCTGATCAAATTTCAAGTATCTCTTCCAAAACATGGACAACGCTTTAATTACTGATAAAAATGGGTTTAATAATTTATAAAAAAATACATTTTATCTTGTCATGTACTGGGAAATAGTAAATCCTCTGTGATCAAACTCCTTCTTTCTGCCCTCCAAATTGCCAGTACCTAGTTTACAAAGTTTGGGTCAGATGATTAAGTCTGGCAAAGTTAAAACAGCTAAAAACAAAGTCTATGGGGAAGTTTCATGTAACATTAATAAGAGGCAAAACTACCAGCCCCACCTATAATAGAAATAAGATTATCAAGGCCAGGTTTCTGTGATGATTCTCAAATGTTTCTACAGGCTTTTAGAGAAGATCTGGAATGCCTTATTCAAGAACAGATGAAGAAGGGCAATAACCCCACTGGACTGCTTGCATTACAGCAGATTGCTGAATACATTACAGCGAGCACTTTTACAGGTTTTTCCTCATCTTCACTCAGTAAGTGAATTACACATAAACTTTTTTTTTTTTTTTTACTTGTTTCCAAGGCTTAGGAATGCTGGGATCTCCTCTTTCCTTGAATAAAAATCCTGTCAGAGCTTGCTTCAGCTGTGAAGTAGTGCAGATGGTGGCCTTAACTTGCCTTTTTAGGCTTCTTTCTCTCAATTTTTTTGACTTGTATAATGATATCCAAAATGGTTGGAATCATCAAAATCAGTTATTCTATAATTTGTAAATAAAAGTTGAACTGACTTCGGGAACAATATTTTGTTCCCTGTTACTGTTAGGAATTTAATATGAATATAAACTGAGATGTGAAATACATTACCATGTAGTTTATTTTTCTACTTGTGCATATATATTGTTACTAAAAAAAAAAACAACCAACCAAAACCAACTCTGAGGTAGGGACAATACCCCAGCAAACTGAATTCTCAGATGACCAGCTCCCAGAGTTAAGAACAGATTCTAGTCTGCACTCTACTTGTAAAGATGTCACTGGGATTTTGCAGTTAACACCCAAGTTCTTCTTTCCAAGTCATGAAGCACTGAGACATTCAAGTCAATTTAAGTTCTGTGGGTGGACTTCGTATGGGAGCTTACGAGCCTGAAGTACAGTGGCAGCTGTCAGCATTCATCATCTTTGGAGATTTGGTCCCAAAATGGTACTTCAGGGTTTATTTAACAAAACAAGTGGAAGAGAACAGAGAGCCCAAATAACCTCGTGTTCACATCTCTGGTTGGTTACTGAGACTCTGTCCCACTGTCGTCTCTGCTGCATTTGCCAGAGACAATGGGGACAGATCTCAAAGTGCACCCTCCGTTTGTTGAAAACCAAAATGACTTTTACCTCTTTTGCTCTTACCTTCCTCTCTAAGCAAAGGTTGTGGGCTGTCAAAAGGGTATCATGCATTCATGGAGGGGAGAAGGGTATGTTTTTGTAGTCACAATTCAAAGAGAGAAATTGATCTTTGTGATTTCTCTGTTAAGAGGTGATACTTCTGTCTAAGGGTCTGAGAACTCTTGCACTAATCCTAATTTCTTCATTGGGACTGAATTGAAGTGCTAAGACCAAGATATCTCTTCAATTTAGTTTTGCTGGTGTCAGAAGTCCACAAGGAATATCTTCTCCTGTAACAAAAAAACCTCAAAGTAACATGTAAAAATACTTCATTATTGACAAATGTCTTAAAGGACAGTTCCAGTCCTACGCAGGATATTGATTCAGGAGACAGCTCAGGAAAACCTTTATCCAATCTCATAAATACTGGTACTGCTTTGCTAACCATTTAAGTACACTGCATCTGGAAGGTCATGGCATAGCTGGAAATACATTTTGTTGTCCAACTGGCCATCATCTATTTTTGTCTGTTTTTCAGGCCATGGAATGATTACACCCATCAATGACCTACCTGGGGTAGATACCGCCTCGTTTGTTAAGGGAGAAAAACTTACTCGTTGCAAGTTAGCCAGTTTATATAGATTGGCTGACTTGTTTGGGTGGGCACATTTGCCAAATACCTATATCACAGTAAGTATTTTAGAGCAAAAAAACTTATTTAGAGTCTCACCTATTCATTCAAATTATTTTTCTCCCTGATTAATGTAAATTAGATCAGTAATCCATTTCCTGTCTCCTTTGCAGGTAAGAGTAAGCAAAGAACATAACCACATTCTAATCATTCCAAGAGGGCTGTCCTTTTCTGAAGCTTCAGCTTCTAATTTGGTATGTGATTCACCTGCTGTAATAACCAACAAGGCTCATCTTGTTTTCTAAAATACTTTTGTGGCTGCTTAAATGAACTGTAATTATGCTGTTGTTTGGGTTTTTTTAATATTTACCCACCAGATGAAAAGCTGATTTACTGTTTAGATAGTAGCCCCTTTTGTTGCCAGTATTTCTTCTTGGGTTTAGCTTTACTTTCTGTTTCTTTGTCTCCAGCTTCAGTGTGGAGCAGCAAAGTTTTGTTTTCCTGTCTGATGAAGCTCACCAGTAGCATCAGTGTAGCAGTAGCCTATTATAACCTGAGAGAGTGGCAATACCTGTGAAATGACTCTGTAGGAGTAGTGTTATCAGAATCACCTCTTACCTTTAGAAGTGAGGAGATAAAGTCAAATAATCTTCCCCAGGTCCAGCAAATGAGCTGGGTGAAGTTACAAACTGGTATTTAGGCAGTGATAGCTGCCAAATCACACATCTTTTGGTGTAGAGCCTGCCATATGCTCTTCATGTCAGTGCATATCTGTAAAGAAACTGCCTCAAGGTGAAAGGGGTACCAAAATGAGATTGATACTATTACATAGAAAACACAGAACCAAAATACGTGACATATGACTGTGCTATAGTTTTTTGTTGATCCAGGAATTACTGTTTTAATGTTGAATGAAACGGAAGATTCCTTGTGCATTGAATATTCTTACTGGAAATTTCTCAGGCTCTGAATTATCTTCATATTTAAAATGTAGGAAATGCTAATGAAATGCATTTTTGAAAGTCAGAAACAAGGAAAAGTCAGTTAGATTGAAGTAGAATATATCTTGTATCAGGGTCTTGTCCTGACTTCTTCCATGGTTGAACTTCCAACAGCTATCAAGGGCTGGTACAGCAGGGTGGTTTATTGACACACAGATTCATGGCTGCTCTCCTACTTTTTTTTGTGCTCTGAGCCTTGAATGTGTGTGGGGAACTTTGGTGCTAAATAAGAAGGGAAGGGTATTTTCTAGATTACTGAAGTTGTCACAAACTTTCTGAATATCACTTGTCTGTTTGCCTTTTTCAGGTTAAAGTGAACATCCTAGGAGATGTAGTAGACCAGGGAAGCACAGCTCTCAGTATTGACAGTGTGGGCTTCAGCCCACATGTGGCCATCTACGCCACCCGCCCCGACGTCAGATGTGTCATACATATACACACCCCTGCCACGGCTGCTGTGAGTCTTCCTTTGGCACAGACTGAAAGAAAACAGCTTTATCCTATGAACTTAGGGCATATTTATCCTCACAGCAGTTTCATTTTTGTTTTAATGTCGACTCTGCACAGATAAATAAGTGTGAGGTTACCAAATAGAGAGAGAGAGAGGGCTGAGCCATCACAGTGGAATGGCATCAGAATAAACTGATGCTCTGAGATTACTGTAACGAGGTTGAGGAGGTTGTAAAGCAAATAGTTTACATAGGCTTCATTTATAGCATCCTAGATAATATAATGTGCTGCATAAATCATCTTAATTTGCATTATGCAGCTCCATTTTTAAGTGGTTTGATTAGTAGTTACACTTAGTTTGGATTTACCTCAGTATTTAAATGTTATAGTTAGCATAAACTTTAAATAGTCTGTATAATAATAATAAAAATGCAAGGAGACCTGAAAGAATTGGTTTGAAATAACTGAATTCTTATTATTTTATCTAGAAATGCATATATATATATACACACACAAAGTAAAAAGGAATGTATAATTTCTTTTATACTAGCTTTTTGAAGTCATAAATGTGAGAGAGAAGGATAAACCATTAAATAAACTGAGAATTAAGCACAAATAAAATTCACAAAAATTTCCTTCAATATATATTTCCCTAGCCTACCCAGTCTACCAGACTACCCAGCAGCAGCTCTGTCACCCTATTGCAAATTAAACTGGGGAGGGGTGGGGTGGTTGTTTCTAAGCTCTCCCTATGGAGTTTGTCTCTCGTCTAACAAAGTACACCCTGATAAGGTTGAGATGTAAGTTTTAAGAGTTTCATTTTTCCCTAGTTATCAGCATTTAATTTTTATAAAACAGGTTTCTTCTATGAAGTGTGGCATCCTGCCCATATCACAAGAGGCTCTGATTCTGGGAGATGTTGCTTATTACAACTACCAGGGATCTCTTGATGAACAGGAAGAGAGAATTCAGCTTCAAAAAGTTCTTGGACCCAGTTGCAAGGTATTCAACCTCATTTATGCTCTTCATAAACAATTTTCATGTCCTGTTCCAGTTTCTACCATTTAACATTAGTGTCTTCATTTACTAGGTGTTAGTCTTGAGAAACCATGGTGTGGTAGCACTAGGAGAGACACTGGAAGAAGCATTCCACTATATTTTCAATGTGCAACTGGCCTGTGAAACGCAGGTGAGAGAGAATTTATCTGTGTTTAATTTCAAACACACTATAGAGTTACAGATTATATCCCAGAAGGGAAGATCTCTTACATTACACAGTTTTGGAGTTGTAGAATCCAGTAGTCCTGTATACTTGGTCAAAGAGAGCCTGGAATAATCAGGGAATCACCAAGGGAATGGCACAAATACTCATTCTAGGAACACTGACACAGTCTCAGTGGTGTCACACTCTGAAGGGTACAGAAGGTTTTGTTCCATGCTGTGCAGAGTGAGCCTCATGCAGGGAATCTGTCAGATAATAGATTTGCTGGTACTCACTGCATGGGGAAGTGTGACTGAAGATCTCTTGAGAGCCAGCTCCTTTACTGAATATTGTGACAAAAAAAAGAAGCTTCTTTCTGTGATCACAGATCTGTGAAACCAAATTAAAAGAAGGTCTTTAGAGCAATGGTAATGGATGGCATATTTAAAAGTAACTTGAATCACAAATTCAGTTGTTTTCATTCTTACTTTAGCCACCTGGTTAGGTATCCAGATGTTACCTATAACCCATGGAGATCACTGAAAGTGTTCTCACTTTTCATAAGCTTTAAGCCCATCCCCAGAAACTTCATCACTTTGTTCTTGTTCTCCAGTGGTCCTGTCCTCCCAAAGAGGCATTTGCATGTGCAAATGGTGGGCTCCCACTCCTTTCCTTCCTTGCCCTACCATTCATTTTGAGTTCAGACACACTTTCATTTTGAAACAGCTAGAATAATGAAAGATTTTTAATCTTGTGATGCAGAAAGATGTTTTTAAGGTACTCTTAAAGCAAGTGTTTGAATCTGTTTTTTTTTGAAATGCAATCATTAGATGTACTGTAGATGATATAATGTTTTAGCAGTCTCTTGCTATATATTTTAATACATTTTTGGACAGTAGAAAACTAGCCCGAGAAGTAACCGCAGCATGTATTTACGCAACCTCCTGGTGCAAATTCAGAAAAACAGAGAATACGAGAGCTTTTTCACAAATGAAATACTCTTCCTGATGTCTCTAGGTTCATGCATTAGCTGGAGCAGGTGGGATAGACAATCTCCTACTACTGGATCTCCAGAAGTTCAAGCCTTCCACACATGCTGTGGCAGCAATGGGAGGAGGTGGAGTTAATATGGCTTCACAACAAAAATGGAAAGTTGGGGAGCAAGAATTTGAAGCACTCATG
The DNA here is from genome assembly GCF_971803275.1 of Cyanistes caeruleus. Classification (NCBI taxonomy): domain Eukaryota; kingdom Metazoa; phylum Chordata; class Aves; order Passeriformes; family Paridae; genus Cyanistes; species Cyanistes caeruleus. The sequence continues at coordinate 10,076,014 of NC_141708.1, read as the reverse complement.
AGAATGCTGGACAACCTGGTGAGAGCATGTTTCTGATGGTATCTATGTGATCCTGTAAGGTTTTGAGTGTAGGATTAGCTTCTGTAAAGAAAATAATTTTTTAGTGATACTGTTTCTGACAGCAGTATTCTGTCTTAATAAGAATTTATAATGCTTTGAGCTCCAATTTTGTCCCATCATCTTACAAATGTATAGTAACTTAATAGTAAAAATTTTTATTTAAATTTTTTTTAACATTATTTTCTTATTTTCCTCCTCCACAGGGATACAGAACTGGTTATGCCTATAGGCAACCATTAGTCAGGGAAAAACCCAGACATAAGAGTGATGTTGAGATCCCAGCCACTGTGACTGCCTTTTCCTTTGAAGATGATACAGTCCCACTTTCCCCCCTGAAATTCCTTGCACAGAGGCAACAGAGAGAGAAGACAAGATGGCTGAACTCTCCAAACACATACTTGAAAGTTAATGTGCCTGAGGAGTCCTGGAATGGGGAAACCAGTCCCAGGACTAAGATCACGGTAGGTTGATAGGTTGGACAGTCACTTCGGTTTTGCCCTAGTTGAAAGTAAGTTATTCACAGTTTATATGAGTAAATCTTGAGTAGGATTAGCAAATAAGTTTATTGAGCAAATTAAAATAGGCATTTCAGAGCCTTAATGGCATCAGTACTATGGTCCTCCTCTCTTTGAGAAGAGAGGGGTTAACTGTAAGAGTAACTAACACTTTATGATAAAATTTAACAATGATTTCACAGTTCTAACCATCTCTTCTTATTCCTGAAGTAGAAAACAGTTTTTCTACCACTTCTTCTTGTGCTATCTTGTACTATATTTGGTTATCCACCAAATATAGTAAGGTTTTAAGTCACCCGTGGGTTGTTCTTTTTTTACATGAGGGAGACACGAGCTCTAATTCATCTCTTGCTGCCCCTTTTCTATTTGTGAGCCTACTGAAAACAGCTTTCGAAAGGTCTGTTCGTGCTACAGGCTTTTAATGATGATAAAGATTTTCCCCCTCCTGCAGCTCAGCAAGATGCTTACACTTAGTTTCCAGTCTGCAGGGAGGTGGCCCTCCTGGGACTACAGAGCGTGTTATTGCTCTTCAGCTACTCCCAGTACAACTGTAAAAGCACCAGCTCCTCCTGCTGGCAGGCTGGCAGGTTTCTAAGCTTGAATTTGGGAAAAACACCCTCAGAACCCTGCTTGAGAATGTGTAGTCAATGTGTAGTCAGCAGAGGTGGGGAGGTTGGTTGTATGAACAAGGGCTGTTGATTGACATACCAGTTACTAGAAGCGGTTCTTTTTAAATACAGCATCATTAGTGCACAGGTAACACTGCATTTTTCAGGAATGTATGTCAGTATTTACAAAAAGTAGTCATGTTCAAGGCAACTTAAATCCTCTTGAGCAAACACACAAACCTGTAAAGGAGTTGGGATGATTTTTTAAGTGTCGTGTGGAATTGAACATAAAATCAGAAAGTTCTTTCTTGATGTCTCTTTTTTAACAGTAAAATAACACAGAGAATTATTCCTTTCCCTCATACTGGGTATTTTAGCTTCTATCTTTTTTTTTTACCCCCCTCTTGAAGTGGATGAAAGCTGATGACTCCTCCAAGACTAGTGGAGGAACGCCAATCAAAATTGAGGATCCAAACCAATTTGTTCCTCTAAACACAAACCCAAGTGAAGTGTTGGAAAAGAGAAATAAGGTAAAAAGAAGTGTAATGAAGTGAAAAATGTAACATTTCCAAATACAATTATATGTTCAAGTAATGAATCAGCAGAGCAGTAAAATAACATTTTCAAATGTTTTGATTTTATTAAGAAGGTTCTTACACTGTATGTGATTTTTGGCACCAAAAACATATTTAAATGTGTGATATACATAAAATCTGTAGATATGTATGCAATATTTATATATTTAAATTTTGAGTGCAATAATCTGATGAAGGATGAATGTTAACTATGGAAATTATAGATTGGGAATGGTAGTCCCTGTTATTTAGTATTTTATTTAGTAGATAATTAGGTGTCAACACCAACAGAATTGCTGTGTGTCATCTGCATCATGATTCAGTCTCAGACTCTAATCTTGCTCTGTTCCATTTTAATTTTCCTAGTGCTTGTTAAGCTGGAATTTCTAATGGCAGTAAAAAAGAGAAAATGAGAGATCATTGTTGGACCTCACTGTAAACAGAAATATCTCTCTGCTTTTCCCTTCCAGCATGAAAGACACTGATTATCAGACTGACCAAATACTCCACCCTCAGGATAACTATATTAAGAGATATTCAGGACACTTTTCATTTGATTGCATATTTTTTTCATTCTTGGAAAGCGCTATATCAGTGTACTTGGGGAGTGAAGTGGATTTAGAAGGAACAACTCCCTTCCTTAGAACTGGAAAGGCACCCTCTAATCATCCAGAGATTAATAGTACATGTCCCAGACAATGGTTTTTAAATTCATGCATGTCACTGGCTCATCAAGCGTTTATTCCTAATTCTGTCCTGTAGGATTTTTTATATGATTTGTATTGGTATTTATATCTGATCTGTCGATTTCTTAAGCTCTGACAATTAGAAGCTAGTGCTGTTTAGGGAAAACAATTAACTATTCACAGAAGGAAAACTTTGCCAACCCTTGTCACCACAAAGTTTTCTCCAATAGCTGAACCATGTGTCCTTTATGAGGTGGAGAGGACAGGTTCAGGGGCCATTCCTTGGAGCTTATTTCAAAGTGTTTGGTGTTGGCTTAAATGAATTGCAAGAGCTGGGACTGGGGTAAATATTTGTGAGTACTGAAAGAGCCAAACAACATATGCTGTGTATTCAGAGGTGGAAGAAGAGTTCTTAATTTTTAGGTGCAGTAGCACACAGCTTGATTCTCCAGCCATTCGCTGCTGCCTGTGTTAGTGAGTTTGCAAAGCTGATGGGCATAGGATTTGTTAAAGAGAAATATCTCTTTCTAACCTGGTTTATTTTCTCTCTATAGATAAGGGAACAAAACCGATATGACCTAAAGACAGCAGGACCTCAGTCTCAGCTGCTCGCAGGGATTGTTGTGGATAAAAAGCCAAGTTCAGTGAGTACAACATAATTAACTAATTTACAACTGTTCAGGTTAATTTGGCTGCCTGACTTTCAAATGTCATTTTGGGCCATTTTCATTCTAAATGTTTTCTTAGAACTGATTATTTTTATGCCAGTTTTAGAGGTATGATACATCTTATTAATGTTTCAGTTTAAAGGTTTAAAAGGTTAGTTTCAAGTTGAGATGTGTATGTCAAGTTTGCCACCATTTATATTAATGAAGTAGGATCTTTGTCTAAGATCATTTAAGTGAGAGAGGAGGAACTTCAGAATGCATGGGGCCAAAAATAGCCTTCATTAGTCTGTGGAAGTGATGCTTAAGATAACAATGGAGTCCCAGAAATAGCTGAGTTTAAAAGGTGGGATCTGACCATGTGGAAGACAGCTTTCATTAGAAACAGGCTTCTTATTGGGAGAGAGGGTTTCCAATTTCTAACCTGCCCATATTAATCTTTTCTTGAATAGAATATACTTCCAAACACTGCAGTTATCCTTAATAAGGTTATCCAACATATTGTGGTGAATTGGAATTGGAGTGCTGTACTTCTAAGAGTTTCCAGCTATCCAACAGTTAGTACATCTGTGTTTTAATTCTGTATTCCTGGCCAAAATTTTGTCACCAAACTTTGACAAAAAAAAAAAGAAAAAAAGGCCTGCACATTTTGCTTGTTGCTTCTTATTTTTTAACTGTTAAATTCTGTGGCTTTCTCTTTGCCAGCCAATGCAGTTTGATGATGAGCACGCACCACCGGCACCACCCAACCCATTCAGCCACCTCACTGAAAAGGAACTGGAAGAGTACAAGAAAACCATTGAGCGCAGGCAGCAGGGGTTGGAAGGTCAGCGGTGTGGTTTGAATTGCTGGGGTTTACATTTTAATAATAAGCTTGAAAATATCAACCGTAAAAATTGCGTACATGTTAATTATTAGTGTATACTGCTGGCAACAAGCTTAGAACTAATCATTCCTTGAGATGTTAGAATTCTTTTGTTAAATGTGGTTTGTTCTTTTACTTTAGTTAGTGCTGAAATTAAAGCAATGAAGGGTTTGCAGAGAAATGGGGTTGACAAAAACACAAATAACCGTGATGAATTTTTGTGTCAAAATTGTAGAATAACATAAAGCGGAAGAGTGCACAAAGGTCATCTTAATCCAATTCCTCCTCAGAGCTGACACTAAAGTTAGATCAAGTAGCTCAGATCTGTGCCCAACTGAGCAAAAGTTCACTGAGATGTTTGGCTCTGGCTTCTCTAATTTTACTTCTGTTCTCTCAATGTGCAAATCTCATTTACTTTCATTTTTCACATCTTCTTCCAATACTACTATTCCATAGACAATTACTAATTCAGGGTTAATTTTAATTTTTAACAGTAACACTTGGTGTGAATTCTTCTTTGCTAATACTGTGTAATAAAACAACTTTGCTATATAAGACAACTTTGCTGTATGTCACACTCAGGACATAGTGCAATGGCTTACTGTACCAGCACACTGTGATGAGATAAAACTGTGGGGCATGCTACTTGGAATGCAACCCTGCCACCTTTTTTGATGCTTTCTAATAAAGAACTAATATATACCAATTTTTAGCAGATAAATCCATAATTCTTTAGAGTTTCAACTGTGTATTGTAACTTCATGCTGTTGTCAGCATGAGCAGCACAAAGCTGTAGCAGATCTGTAAATCTTGTAGCACCAGCACTGACACTCTTGCTTGATTTTCACTTTTGCTTGGCTACTAACTTACATCTTGTCCTGCAGATGCTGAACAGGAATTATTCTCAGATGACGGTTCATCTGTGTCACAAATTCAGTCACAAACTCAATCCCCGCAAAATGTCCCAGAAAGATTAGAAGGTATTCCATGCAATTTCTGTACGGTGCCAAGTGCTCCAATAACCCAAGTCCTCAATTCTTCTGCTGCACTTTCACACTTGCATGAAGTCAACTGAGTCAAAAGGAGCCCCCTTTTTGCAAAGTTTGGGTGGTACTCTGTCCAGAAAACCATTTTTCTCAATTTTTTCTAGTACATAATTCTCACAAACAGAAAACAACTCAGGGCATGCTGAAACTTAGATATCAGCCAGGTGGAGCAAATAAATATCATACTTCATTTTACTGAAAATGTTAAAAATAGTTCTTTTGCCTCAGACTTTTCCAGAAGTCTAAGTAGGCATTTTAAAAGGCAAGTTCTCCAATGCCTTCTGTATGGAATGGCTGTGTTTTCATAAATCAGTCTCTTGCAGTAAAATATAATTCTGACTGTGCTTGAGGCTGTGTATGCTGTGTAGACTATATTTGTACATACTCTATAGAGCCTGAGCTGTGCATGCACCTGGCAGAGATAAGGTCAGATTTTTCAGCCCATTTTCCCTTAATGACATTTTGACTGTGTTGTCTGCTTACAGCAACTAAGATTGTGGATAAATGGGAAAAAAACACACCTAAACACTTTGGGTTTCATTCTTTGGATCACAGTCCAGACACGCAGGCTTTGTCTCAATACTGGGTTTTTTGCATGAAAGTGTACATAAATAATTGCAAAATCACTTGCTCTTTCAGAAAATCATGAGGATTTCTACACCCAGAATGCCAACCTAATATCTGTGGAGATGCCAGTTGTGGTGGTGAACGGGAAGGAGGATGCACATGACGCAGAAGAAGATCTCACCAGGAGGGTCAGTCAGTTAACCATGAGTACTGTGGAGAGCGTAGAGATTACCATTAAAGGCTCTGAAAAGATAGAAGAGGCCCTGTCCCCTGAAGGGTCACCTTCCAAATCCCCTTCAAAGAAAAAGAAGAAATTCCGCACCCCATCCTTCCTGAAAAAGAGTAAAAAGAAGGAGAAGGTAGAAGCGTAAGTGCAGTTCTGTTGTGAGGAGACATTGCACATTTTAAACGTTTAAGTTGACCATTAACGACGTAGTGTTAGGGGTGTGCAGTAACTGGACTTTTAAACTAAACAAGTAGAAACTGGAAGAGGTTTTGCTTTAAAGAAACCAAACAAAGAGGCAAACAAACAAAAAAAAACCTTTCATGTTAATTGCAAATTAATTCATCTCTCACTTAGCTGTGTCCAAAATTGCTATGAGGGTTGGAAACATTGATTAGTTTCATGTAGAACTACACTGGCAGGTGCTCAATTACCATCATAGCAAGGTCAAATACCATCACAGTATGCAGCAGCAAGTTCTGCTTGGAGTATTTTGCAGACCTGAAAATTTTCAGTACAGTTAAAGTCTTTATTAAAGTTACTGTTGAGTGATCATATGACTTTTTAAAACTGCTGTCTCATTTGGAAACAAGATCATACATTTTTGTATTGTGGTTTTTGACCATATATTTTATGTTTCTGTACCCCTGTTTGACTGGGTACGTATTAACAGCACACCTTTACATCTTTTTTAAGATTAGCTCATATAAAAATATTATACACTGGCACATAATACTAGGGGAAAAACTGTGTAAGAGAAAGTTTATTTGGAATTATACAAAATGTCTAAAGAATTCCATTATTCAATAACTTTTTTGCCAAATATTTCATTTTAGTGAAATATAATTTTTGAAGACTTCTTTTTTATTCTATCAGTTGGGGTGGGGGAAACCCTTATTTTTCAAGAAGGGGGATTTTATACACTTAACATTGATAATTTAGTTTAACTGGCAAAACAAAAAGAAGATTTTATATGTTCAAATGTTTGTATACCATTCAGTATAAAGGTATTATAAGCATGTGAACCAAGCATTTAATAGTTAGAGTGTATTTAAGAATGCTTGGTTTAGAGTATACTTAATATAGTTCAGGAATCCAGGGAGTTCAAAATCAAAGGATAAAAGCATATAAAATTGAACTGGATTCATGTTTAAAAATTATTTGTGGGTTGTTCTTTTTCTCTTTCATGGTATTGCTAATGAATGAAGAAAAATAATCTCTTAACATAACCAAATGAAGGAAACAAAAATGTTAAAAGGGAAAGTGAAATAGTAGGGAAATAGGAGGAGACAAAGAAAGTAAAAGTTCGGTGATTATTTTTTTTAAATATATGATATGGATTGCAGGATATTTTTATTAAATCAGCAGAGTGACATTTCCATATTAGATGTTTTAAATAATTTGTATGGATTCATGCAGAGTGCAACACTTTGGGTTTTTTCTTCAGTTTCATTCAAATTGTAAAAGGGTCTCGTGAATCTGTGTTGTCCTTTGGATGAACCCAGAGCAAATCAGAGCCTAGTGCCATGGGTAAGGGTGGTACTGCCACTTACTCATTTTTACTTGTGTTGTCATTTTAGTACTTTTACTGTATTGTAAATACAAACTAAACATAGAAATTAACATAGGGGTTTCTTCACTGTGTCAAATGTCTGTAAATCAGTCATCACAATAGGAAGTACATCTTTTAAGATCCATGTGATTCCCAAATTACCGGTTGAAATATTATACAATATATAATTGTTAAATATGGCTGGAGAGTGGTTTGGCATGCAAAAATGTTGATTATAGCATGTTCAGGGGCTGGTTAGCTTTGACCGTGTAAGTGTGATAATGCAATGTTGGAATGGATCCTGGAAACAATTTTCTAGCTGTCACTAAATACTGGAATCAGTGTTTTTAATCATAGTGGAAACTTTCAGTTGCTTACTTTGTTTTTTATGTTCTACATTATTTGTGTTGTATTACAACATATGTAGAAACAGTAACCTGTGAACTACGCTTTTCATAACTTTTTTAAAAATATATCTAAATGAATGCAATGTGCATAAATATTTTTTAAAATGCAACCGTGAACTATTTGCACCTTTTGCTAATGCCTCTATTTACTTGCTTTGGCATAAAGAATGAGCCAGCCAACTCTTGTGTCCTGTGGAAAATATATAAATGTTATCTGAAATTGCTCATAGATGTAATGCTAATTAATGTTAAATCACAAATAAACAGTATTTTAAATAGATGGATTTCATATAGCAACCTTTCTTTTATGCACTTACATCTCTTGCTTGTAGAGAAGATGTTTTGATTATGCACGTTGCTTCTCAAGAATTTATTCTGGAGAAGACTTGTTGCTTGTGCTTATCCTGAGAGCTCTGCAAGAAAATCACCTCATCTTGCTATTGAACAGCTTTTGTCTCTGTCACAGGTGCTGGAGAGGAAAGAGGACAGGCCCATGATAAAAGGCAGGGAGGGCACTGCCAGGCAGCTGTTCTGAGCAGGCATCACAGGTGACAGCATGAGGAACTGGGGTGGTTTTAGTGCTGAGTAAGTACAGAACAAGGTAAAACAGCTCACAGAAATTACTTTAAAAAAATTACTAAGAAAACCAAGGTTTTCTTACAGAAAAAGCTTAATGCAAAGTTATTTGAAGATATCTGTGTCACGCCCTGCCAACATATGGTATATATGTTAGAGCCTCTGAAGCTGCAGAAGTTGCAGTATTTTGGTTTTGTAGCTGTATCAACTCTGTGAAATGTCTTTAAGGACTGCACAAATGTTTATTTTCCTTGTCCTTCCACAAATCAGCCTTTTGTTCCTGTTTACAAGAAAGTCGAAATTCAGCCCTCTGAGTCTGGTGACAGTGTGATGAACTCGGTCCCCATGTGGTAGGGTAATTGTGGTCTAGCATTTTAAATAAATCTTGACCAAGATTTTAGTAATTTTCTGACTATCATTTGTCTCCAGAAACATCTACATTCTGCTTAGTGCTGCACTGATGTGAAAGTAGACACTGTATCAACACAGAGGAGCATCCACTGTAAGACGAAGGGCACACATAATTTTCTTCTTTATGCTCTTTTTATTCCCAAGAGTCTACAAACCACATCAGACCCTTTGTTTTCACTTAAATCTTACTCTTTCACAGTGTTACTTGAAGGATCTGAGATTCTGCAAGCCAAAGCATGGAAATAAAGTAGATCTTTGTAACAGGCATAATAAACATTAAAATTTTAGTTTTGGGAAGTAGGAGCCCTTGGAAAGATTAGCTTCAAAATGGATCATTAATATGATAGGAAATAATTATTGTCATTAGGCTGCCTAACCCAAGAGAGACCAGTACAGAGTGGTGAGGAATTGCATGCAAGCTACCACCCAAGAACACTGAAAAGGAAAAGGATTTATAAAGCTGTACATCCAGGTGATTGCCTGTTGTCTTTTACAGACTGTCTGTTCTGGAAATAAGTGTTACATAGCACACCATATTTTGCAGAATCTGCAGAATGAGGCGTATCAGGCTTTAGATGCCACAAGGAGACAGAATAATGTCATGCTTAGGGCTGTTATAGGCCATTTGAACTCATCTTCTCCTGCTTTGCCAGTTGAGCACGTGGCATAAATTGTTGTCATCTCTGGGGCAAGTAGTTGAGGAGTTTCTATTTTCTACATATCCAGTGTGCAAAACTGTTGAGTTTTCACTATTTCAGCCTGTGGAAACTTCTGATAGAGAATGTACTGTGAAGTAGCCAAGGACAGTGAGAAAGGGCCACGGTGTCCCATGCTGTGCTTGTGGGTCTGATGGAAACTTCTGACATGAGCGCTGATGTTCTCTCTCTTCCTTTCTGTAGACTGGCAGGGAAACACATGCCCTCACCCATGGGGTTGCTGCGTGGGTTGGTGTTTGTTCTTTCAAAGACCCAGCGTGTTAAAAGAGGTGCAGGGCTCTGAAAGGCACTGATTAGAAGCTGCCTGGCCGCGTGTGTGTGGGCAGCTGGAGCGTGGCCAGCCTGGCCGTGGGCATTGCTGTGGGCACAGCAGCGTGCTGGGAACACCAGGGAGGCATTCAGTGATGATGGGCACTTCTGGCTCGCTGGCTGTCACACAGCCTGCAGGAACTGCTCTGTCACAGACTTGCAGCTTGGCCAGACTGGCACAGACTCTTGGGGGAATAGTGGAAAGCCCATCCTCAATATAAACATCGCTCAGCCCTTCACCACAGTTTCTAATCTCTATTTCAAAGCCAGCAGTAATTTAGGTTTCTAAGAGAAAAGATTGACAGAACACAACATGAAAAGACTTGTATTTTTGTACAGCCTTGTCCTTTGGAAGTGTTGGGGTACAGTAGTTGCACTTTTTACATGTGCCAGCTGTAAATGCAAACACACAAAGCAGTTTTCACGTGGAGCACCACACAGCAAGGACAGCTTCAGTCAAGTTTGGTCAACTTAAACGCAAACAAAACAAAGCCTGATGATGGGAACTGGAGGGTGAACAAGAGTTCACACACTGAAATTGTAGTTGAGAGTCCCAAAGTGGAACAGAGCCTCTGGGAAGCGAAAATTCAAGTGGCCTTTAGGTGGCATCAGACCCTCGCGTTTGCTGCCTTTGTTCCCCGCAGACGCAAAGCCATGAACAAAGCGCTTTCAAAGAAGGTATTTTTGGTGGAGATTTTGTGGGCTTTATTCCAATTCCAGTGCAGAGAGATGAAAGCAGACATCTGGCTGCCGGACTCATTTTCTATATTGATTCATTTCAAAATCCAGCAACGGAGCAGGCTTTGTCAAGGAGGCAAGACTCCTCCTCCCCCTCCATCCTTTTGCAGCAAGCTAAGAATGTTGGTGAAGTTTTCTTGCACTTTTTAACTCACTCCACTGAACAGAATAATATCCGTTTGTTCAATATTTTCTCTCTGTCAGCCTTACCCCCAGGCCAGAGATTTCTCACTGTTTCTGGATGGTGGATCAGAAGTCATAGGAGACCCCAGTGGAAGACCACTGGTGCCAAAGGTTCCCACACCTTTTTGCCTCACCTGCTTCCATATCATGAATTCCAGGTGCATTTCCTTCCACATTTGCAGTGGTAGCTCGATCCAGCTACGTATCTCTGGACACTGCTGGAGCTTTTGCAAATTTTTAATTTGTAAATGTTATTTGTAAAAACAAAATTTGTGCCCTGGGTTATGAGGATGGTGAGTAGTTGAACTCTGTAAGGCACAACTGAAATTCTCTGGGTGGTGATGTGGTCCTGGGCATGGTCCTGACTGCTCCCAGCCCTGGCTGACATTGCCAGCTGGTGCTGGATTTGACCTTCGGCATGTCAGCTGCTGGCTGCTCTCTGACCTCCCAGGCACAGCACTCATCCCTCTCCTCCCAAAGGTACAGAAAGTTCAAACATCGACTAAAGCGAGGTGCTTAACTTAATGGCCTGGCTTTTCTCAGAGGGCTGAGCACCTAGCCGTGCCAGGGAGAGCTGCAGAAGAGCACAATGTTTAGCCCTCAGCTTGATGCAGTGAGAGCTGAATAATTCCTGAACTGCAGGGAAAATGTAGCCTCCAACACCAGCATTTTGACCACCTGTGCTTGAGGACCTTGCAGGGACTGAATTTCTCAGTGAACATCCTGTCAGCCCAGGCCCGTCCCTCTCCTCCACACCCCCATGGGGATGGAAAATGAAAGGTTGCTGCAGATGGCTGAATTTCTGTGCCCAGGGTGTTCAGAGCAACTAACTGACCCCTAATAAACGTGCCATGTTGGGGGTCTCTAAGTGATAATGGCAGTGTGGGGACCTTCCTGATCTTGTCTCATAAGCTGGTGTTTGGCACAATGGCACTAAAGCTTGGGGACACTTGAAGGCCCTGCACTGATGGCCATGTGGAGCAGTTGTGTACCGGGTCAGGTGCTGAGCTGGGGCCTCAGAGGTGCTCCAGAGGACCAAAGCTGCCTCATCTTCCGAGCTGTATCTTTGCTGGGTGCTAAAAAGGACCTACAGAGCACAGAACACACTGCAGCAGCTGCAGTTTATACACAGTGCTTTGCCCTTGGATATTGGATACTTTCAGTGCCAATCCTTCTTTAAGTGGATGGACAAGACAGAAGTTGGCTATTAAATCCATTCAGCAGAAAGGGAATGTGGGACAATAACTCCCTTTCCCAAACAGGAACTGCCAATTTCTTATTCCAGTGAGTATAAGCATCCTCCCCTTTCTAGCAGGCAGAGGTGCAGTGTTTTCAATACTTACTCCTTCCATCTGGCTAGACAGCTCTCTCAAACACCAATACCTATAATTACATATATTATGTATATTTGTATATACATATTACACATGCTAATTATATCTACAGAGGCATTAAAACATTTACCCTGCTTGACTTCAGTTTTATTTTAAAGCTGGCAACATCCAACCAACATTAGGAATGCTGTATAAATAAGTAGAGTTTATTTAGATTTATTCAACAGTGTTTACAACTAATAAGTAACCACATCCATTTAAGTCCTGATCTCCTGGCTGGCATGTCACCTACATGTGATCATTCACCTTCAGCTGGAGCAGCTGGTTCTTCCTGGATTTATTTAATGGGGCCAACTTCACAAATGACCTGGAAGAGGTGCATTGGGCATATTTTGCTCTGACACTGTCTGTCTACTGGGAGAGTATTTGGGCATTGGAGTAGTTTTCTTTTAAACAGATATTTTGGGCTGTCTTACTCTACTTGGCTTGATTTCTGCCTTTCCAGTTGCTTTACGGTGCTTGAAATGCCCCAAAAGCCTTCTCAGGGTGAGGGTGAAGGTGCTGTGTCAGTGTTGCCTGTTCCATCCTGCCAGCACCAGGTGCTCCGTGGGGCTACTGGGCCTCTTATGGAGATTTCAAGAAAAAACAGGATCTTGTCCCTTCATTGAAAAAGAGCTTTGTGGAAAGGAAGGGTGGCAAGGGAGTTGGGCTGGATGATCCTTGTGGATCCCTTCTAACACAGGCTATTCTATAACTGATGATTTTCTTATATTGGGCACTTTAAGTTTGAAAGCAACATACACTTTGCTTTCGCTTTCAGTCTCTTCCTTCAGTTTAACCCTCATGAGTGCTGGTGTGAACAGTGACAATGCTGCACAGGGAGCAATTTGGCTCAAGAAACCTCTCCCTCTGTGACAATGGTCTCATCTGAGAGGTTATTTTCAGTCTGTGGAGGATTTGTGTGAGCTGGTCAAAGGCTCTCCTGGGGGTTTCCTGGCAGCACCTCCAGCCTCCCTGAACCCCACTTCAGCATGGCACAGCTCACTGACACTCATTGTGTGCAGCCAATGCCTTTTCAGGTGGGTTTTGTGATGCCACATACATTTCATCAACATGTAAGATCAGGATTCAGCCTTTGCTCCCAGTGCATAGCCAGTGCCGCCCCTGAAGCAGAGGAGGGCTGCTGCCCTCACTTAGTCCTGCTCCCATTTAGGTCTTACCAAGACTGTCAATACCACTGATTTACTGGGCATTTGGAAAAGGCACATTTACTTGGAGAAATCAGCATGATGAGAAAACCAAAGTAGTGTCTGGGTGAATGGGAACACAGTGCCAGGCTCCGTCAGCATCTGAGCAAGTGCCTTCTGCTCCACACACGATACAGCACCTGCCTCTCCAGAGCCCTGGACATCCCACAGAGGGCACAAAAATAATGCAGGATCCCTGAGCAGTGCCAAGGGGGCCAAGGCTGCAGCAGACACGGGTTCACAGTGTCATCTCCATGCGTCAGTGTATTCAGTGGCTCTTTGCACCAGCAAGGTCACAAAACGCTGTGGTGTTTTAACCAGAAATTGTGATCTGGAGCATCTTCAGTGCTTTGATTTGTTCCTAATGAAATGAGGAGATTTTGTGAGAGGCAGCTCCAAGCACTTATCGTATCTGGGCAGGGAGCTGATGCTCTTCACTGAGAGCTGTCTGTGCCCAAATGGGCTTGAAGGTAAAGCTGCAAACTGCCCCTGTGGGATAATCCCAGCTCTGGCAGTTTTTGAGAGGAAAAATAGTTCTTACCATAAATAAATAACTTTGAGCAGAAGTCTGAGGTCTGCAATAGAGCTGTAGAGGATGGCAGAGACTCGTCCACCCTGCAATTCCTGCCTGGGCACCATCCACACTGATCCTCCAGCCTGTGTGGTGGACACCCCCAGCTGGAGTGGGATGGCTGGAGAAGGCTCAGAGCAGCAGCTGCTCAGCCCACCTCCCATCACTGTCATCTCTTGGCTGATACAGACACCAACGCTGAAGTTAAGCTGCTGCAGGAGCTGTGCTGGGCACCCTGCCCTCCTTTCTGAGCTGCTCTGGGGCACAGGCAGGCAGAAGCCAGAAAAACCTGGTATTAGGCAGGCTCTAAAAGGACAAATTCTTCAGGTCCCTGGGTCAGCAACAAGCTTTTCCCCTGCCAGATGAACCACTGAAAGTCAGCTCTGCCTGCCCTGATGCCTAAGACTTTGTAGCCAACAAATGTTTTACTATTTGGAAAATTCTGATTTAAAGGGGCATATTCCCATAAGAAGAGAAGGTCTGGCAAGCAGGAAGCATTCCCCAGTGTCAGCCCGTGGCCAGCATATGGATTAAATAGCTTTTGCTGCACAAAGCCAGGCAGGGTCTTTGAGCAACACAAGTGCATGTGTGCAAGTGCCATTTTTGGCAGCTGCTTTTAATTTGATAGATGCAGTTACAAATTGATTTTAGGATTTGGGAATTTAGACAATGCAATTCCTCCAGTCCTAAAGGAATGACAGCACCTCTTAACTCCTATGTTAACCAAAATGTTGTGGCCAGGGGCTGGGATGGCTATTTCCATGGTCCAGCTCCAGTGGAGAAGGATGGAAGGATATCCTCCCTGCCCGCCAGTGGCTGTTGGATGCCCTGTGCTGCACTTGGGGCAGCAGGACTAATGTCAAGTTATGATGGCTCCCTTCATCCCATTACTCCCCTGATGGTGCAGTGTCTGTTTCCTGTCTCTGTGAGTTACCTTGCCAGTCTCATTATGCCATGTGCCACTCCATCCAGCTGTGGTTGTCACAGCATTTAAACACAGCAAGGGGGAATGGGAGTGTAACAGCTTGTCTGAAATATCACCTAGGCAGAGAGATGAAATGCCCCTTGCATGGTAACATAGTGAACAGGAGCTGCTGCAACAGCACTGCCAAACCTCTGCCCATCCCTGCCTCCAGCCCAGTACCTTGGGAACCACCACCAAGGTGTGATTTGCCACTGGCCATGGCTCGCCTCTACTGTCCCGGCAGACAAGATGAAAGTCATTAGAAGTGAGGATGTGCAGTAAATTACCAGCAGCTCCTGGAGACCTGATGAGCAGGAGAGAGGTTCACTGCTGCATCACCTGCTCCAAAATATGCTCAGGACCACTGCTGCACAGGAACAGGACCTACCCACGGATGGGTTCTCCCACCCACCCCAGGGAGAAACATGCACTGTGGGTAATGTGCAGCCCTTTGCCCACATAGAGGCTTTGGTGTGGTGGAGTTGGAGGAAGCCAGGAAACACCCCATTCCTGCCTGCCAAGGATACAGCTCTGCACAGAGAGCAGAGACACATTCTGGAGACCCCCTGACCCCCAGGCAGAGTATTTGGCCAGGGCTCTCCAGCCAGCCCATCCTGCTCTGCCGGGGGCTGACAAACTCCTCTTCCATCTCTTGGTGGGATAAAAACCACCCACCCTATTGTTCACAGCCATCCTCTCAAAGTTTATAAATAAACCTCATTTCCCTGCTGTCTTTGTGCTTTTCCATTTTGACGCGCCCTTGATTTCCTCCTGTTCCAGAGGCCTTCAAACAAACAGCTCCTTTTTTTGTTGTTGGTTTGCTTCCTGGCAGCCCGTGTCTGAGCAGGCGCCGGTGGCAGTGCCTGTGCCTGGGTGCACGTCGGGTGCCAGGTGCCAGGATGCCGAGCGCCAGACAGGGTTATCTGACAGTTTCCCATAAATTACCCCAGGTTGTAGGTGTGGGAGTTAATGTGCAACTTGGTGACAAAGCAGCTGGTTTTATTGCATGTGCAGCATGTTAGTGATGGGAGGAGGATGCTGACAAGTCCGGGGATGGGATGTGGGAGCCTGGTGCCATCCCAAACAAGTCTTCCTTCTACAAGGTGAGGCAGAGCAGTCAGGCTGCTTCAAATCCAAGCATGAAGTGGGTGATCCACAGGATTCACCCCTTCCCAGACAGGATCACACCTCCACTGTCCTAAAAATACTGGAGTGTTCAAAACAAAGTGATTGCCCAATTAATTTTAATGGTGATACTTAATTTCTGAGCATTTTAAAACTCACTTCTTGCTGGCAATTTGCAGCCCTTTAACAGTGATTCTGGTTACCAGCATCATTTGGGTAAATATTTAAGGAACACTAAAATCCACCAATGATCTATATAACTGCCCTTCTCTCTGTATCAATATTGGGGATTGCTCATGTAATTCATGGCTGTTTTAGATGTGGTCATAAACACAGGTCTGTGCCATGGGCCAGCAAAAGGGAGGGCATGTTTTGTGTTTTCAGCACTTGCATTGCAATGACAGGCTAATTTTTAACTCTTTCCTTCTAATATTCACAGCAGGTGATATCTCTGTCCACTGACGAGCCTGGGGTACAAGCAGAGCAGGGATGCTCTGAGCATCATGGTGCTGCAGGGTGAGATGTGGGTATGAATGAAGCTTTCCCTTTTTGTTCCTTTGTGACTACTTCTGCTGAAACCAATCTCCTGAGAAACACTGAGGGCTAGCACAGGTTTTAGGACAGCTCTTCTGCTTCCGAAGTTAAAAAAACCTGTTGGGTTTTTAATATCCAGCTGGGTCATTCCCAAGCAGGAGTGAAGTTCCCATCTCCCCTGTCTTAACCACTAAGGTTAAAAAATAGCAGGGAGAGAAGTCTTAAAATATCCTGATACCTAAAATTCAAGGAGAAGAAAAAGAAAAGCCAGGAAAAGGGATGTGCTGAGCTGTTACAACACGTGGGCAGCCCCTGTGCTGGCACACGGCAGCCCAACCCTGGTGACGATGTGGGTACTCATGGTTTCACCCCAGCTCGCCGCAATGCAACCGGGTGTCTCCAGTTATTCGACATTTCCCTTCCTCCTCCCGAAGGCCGAGACGTCTGTCTGTCCATATCCCGCCCATGTCTGGAGCCACCAGCTCCAAAGGGGAGCAGAATCAGCCGGCGGAGTTTCCCCGCTCCGCTGCCTTTGTGTGCAAACCGGGTTTATCTGTATTGTTTGACCAGCGCCAGCAAATTACACCCTGCCTAATGCGTCGTTAGGGAGAGGCAATTAAATACCGACCCAACGAGTATTGCGGCCAGCGTGACTGGGGAGAAACAGCTGCAATCTGCATGGCAGCTGGGAGAGACGGGTGGAAAACATGAACCTCTTTATTTATGTCTTTGCTCTACCCTCTGCCGTGTCTGGCAGCCCGGCCGGGTGAAACCTGCGCGGGGCAGGGTTTGGCAGGGAGCGGGCAGGATTGTGCCTGGATCCAGTGAGTTTTCACAGGTTTGACTTCAGCCCAAGTGGCTGGCGGTGCCCATCCTGTGTGGTGCTGGGTCAGGTCACCAGAGGTCACAGGGCTTTGCTTTTGCCCTGCAGAGCGTTCCTCCAGCTGCTTTGCAGCCCCGTGGGCTGTTCTCGCAGGCACATCCTGTACATCCCTCCAGGATTTAGTGCTCCAGCTCTGTTTCCCATCAAATCAACCCTGTTTTTCTATGGCATCTTTTTCAGTGCCCTTGTGCCCAAGCTCCTGACACTGAGCTTGTGACAGTGCCACCTCACCAGCAACCTCCTATGCTGTCCCCAGGTGAGATTTTCTGTCCCCATCCTGCTTCACCTGCCATGACCAACAGCACATTCACATCTCTATGCCTCAGCCTCCAATGCTGAATCACCCCAAATGTTTTGCAGACCACGAATGCTGTTGCTAATCCTGGACACCCTAATGAATCATTTTTTCTCCCTGTGTGCTGTGAGCACTCTAGGGGAGGGAGCCATTTTGCTGTGGCCTGGGGTGTTTTCTCAATGTTATATGAATAAACAGGGGTAGGTTTGAACCAGGATCTCTGGAATCAACTTCCTGCAGGTGCTGAGAGAATTTCTGGGTAGATTTAGAGGGCTACCTTTGCAAACACCATCTTTAAGAATCACTGAAGTGATTTTTGTGGTGAAGTGCTCTGGCACCTGGAGCAAGTGATGAGAAAATCATAACTGGAGTTTCATCAGAGCCAAGGATTTAAGCTGGCTGTGTGGAACAAGTCATCTGCCACCAAGTTCAGCTGAACATCTGAAATGTAGAGCAGATAGTTTGTGCTGCTCGCTGTCACCAGCTGTCTGAGAGCCAACAGTCCCAGGCTGATAGAGGATTTTGTGAGCCCTAAACAAAGGGTGCACAGGGGTTTCCCAGGAAGGGAAATACCCATGGCACGCAGGGCAGCACATCAGTAACACAGAACAATCGTGTTCCTGCCAAAGCCATTGCCCACAATCAGCTGCTGATTTAAGCAAGGGTATTCTGCCAGGTTGGCCCTATCAGGGACCCACAGTCACTCTTTCCTGCCCCTGGTTTGGGGCATTTTATGTGGTTTTACTCTGCAAGTTGTTTGCTCTTTGGGTGATCCTAGAGAATCTGGGGGAAACAAGAGTCACAGGGAAGGGCACAGGGTCAAAAGTGCAATGAACAGCACACTGATTATTGTCTTTACAACCAGAGATTTTTCTAAAGCAGGCAGTGCAACAGATTAAATCTTTTCTTCAGCTATCTGACAGCACTGTGAGACTTGTCATGGGTAGAATCAGAGCAGGTGAGGATTAGTAAATGAATTGCAAAGTGAGTAACGCACTGGCTGAGGGGAGAAGAAGGGCTGGCGGTGTCACCCCCACTCAGCAGCTGAGACCTGCACAAGAGTCAGGAGCAGCAGCAGTGGGTTTTGCTGTGACATGACTGCCATACGATGCAGGGATCTCAGTCTATTGGAAGCCACCCGTGTGGGATTGCTGTGGGCAGCAAACCAGGGGCTGGGATGCTGAGACTTGTCCCTGGTGCTGGTGCAATGATCAACCACAGCCAGGGTGAAGACAGAGGCAGGATCAGCGTGGGAGGATGCACAATCCTTCTCCTTAGTTACAATGAGGGGGGCAGAGGAAGATGAGGAGAAAGCTGTAGAGAAATACTGGGGGGAGAAAATAGCTTTTAAACCACAGATAATGTTGGCACATGAACAAATGGGTATTAACTGGTGGGGGCTGCTGGGAGACTGGGAAATTTGTGAAGGGGATTATATGACGTGGCTGCCCAGAATAGTTGGACTAAATGACCCAGCCTATCCCCTCTGGTTTTGCCCTTCCCTTCTAGCACCAGGTGCTTGGAGTAGCAGCAGGGCTGGTCTATTTGTATTTGATTAGGATGTCAAGAAGTAAAGAATGAGGAAAAGTGCATCCAAACACTGCAGTGCTTTTTCTGTTCTTGGGATGCACCAGAAAACCCTCCTGCTTCTGCGGTCTAAACCTGCCTGCCAATGGCCTGCTGAGGCACAGTGAGCTGTGTTAATGGGAGATGCTTGTAAGAAATGAAGGAATTCTTTAGGCAACAGCAATTACACTGCAAGAATCACGAGTTGTCTCTTGATGCATTGCTCCAAAACTGAACAAACAGAGCTTCTGTCTGGTGGCTCTGGATGCTCCCAAGGTTCCTTCCAAAGCAGAGCTCCTCCTGGGAAGCATTGTCCCCTCCAAGCCATATGCTCCCTTGCCCAGCTGATGTCCATCATTGTGGCTCCAGGGTCTGCTTTCCCCAGCCCACTGGGGAATGGCTGTATTCCCCTGCCCTAACTGGTGTGGCATTAGGGCCAAGAGCAGCATCCTTGTTCCCCCTAGTCTCCAAACCAACCCCAGTAGCCTTTGCCCATCAGGTTCCTGCAGTCTTTCCCTGGGCACTGACTCTTTCTTCTACCAGGAGGTGACTCCAGTAACTCCAGGCCTGAGCATGACCTCTTTAGCCCATAGCATTTCTTCTTAAGTTTAACAAATTTTTTAACTTAAACTCTTATTCAGACTTTTATTTGGAATAACCAGCATTCTTCCCTTGCTTTGAAGAATTTAATTTTTCACTATTATTTAGTTGCTGCTGTTGCTGGAGTCAAGTGTCAGCTGTGTCCTGATGGATTTCCCCACCTTAACACCCGACCCAGATACTACAAAGCCCAAGTTAGCCATGAAATCCAAGGAAACTAATTTTACTGTGCAAATCTGAGGATGTCCTCTTTGTAGAAGCTGTCTGAGTCTGAGCTGCAAAAGCTTTGACAAAGCAGAAATAAGAGACAGTCTGGGGAAGCCAAAACTGAGCTCCTGCCCCTCCAAAACCCTGGGCATCATTTCTGCATGTTCTGTCTTGGGGGGATGGCTGGAAACCTCCCAGGACATTTCCCCTTGTAAAGCCTCTGCCTTTCTTTTCCTCTAAGCTTTATCTTTTGCAGTCAGTTTGCCAAGACACAGGGCCTGGGGGGGTGAAAGGGAAAAATGAGGCACCTGAGCAGGTTCAGTTTGTGCACAACCCCAGAGATGCCTGGTTTCATAGCAGTCACCACCTCAGGAAGGCTCCCCTGAGTTAATGCATCAAAACACAGGAGGGACCAGGAGGTCGTGCGCTATGATATCAGTTAAAAGGCCAGGTGAGTGAGGGACATAAGGCATTCAAAAATGAGAAGAGGCTCAAACCTCCATTGGGAGGAGGTGTGGGATCCTCTTCCTCTGCTCTTCCCACAGTGCATCCTGCTGGGCTTGTCCTAATGGCTCCTCAGCCCAAGCCCAGAAAGCACAAATCCCAGAAATGTGTTGGATGTCGATGTGTTGGATGTCACATTACTGTGTCTAACATAAAAACTCAAAGCTGAAGCATGCAAAATTGCACACTGAGAAAATGACAAGATCCTACTGCCTGGAGCAATGTCAAATGGCCTTCTCTTGATCTGCCAGCCCAGCCCAGACTCTAGGATCAATCACTGTATTCCTAGGAGTGATGTAAAGCTTTCAGTTGAACAGATAGAGAACTAGATCCTCCACTTGGCTCTTTTCACCAGGGGAGACACCCTTGGACCTTTTGCCACATCCATCCTCCCAGTTGCCTTAGCAGGTCCCATGCACTCCTTACAGAGCCACCCAGACCCACTGGGAATATTCAGCATTTAATCCACCCACCAAGAGATGTGCCTTTTTTCTGCTGGCACACAGCAATTTCAGACCATATGTGTGCTTTCCCTTAAGGGTGGGCAAGAAAAATTCTTTATTATTTTTGTATCAGAACTGCATGGCAACTACTGTGAAAGGCCAAGTGTGAACAGCAGAGAACTAGTAGGAGCTGAGATGAGCTCGTGCCATATCCCAGCCTCTGAGACAGAAAATCTACTATTACAGAAATGGAGAGTGGGGAGGGAAATTAGAAGACTGGAAGTAAAAAAAAAGCTTATTGTAAAAGCAGAGGTCATAGCTCAGGTTTGCCTGATGAATGCTGAGATCAGGGAGCACCACACAGGATTTCAAGGAGGATCAATCCTTACAGGATTGTAAGGAGGGATTTCAAAGGAAATTAAGTAGAAGCTTTAGAGGCAGGATGAAACTGTAAATAACAGCATCATAAATGGATCTGAGAGAAGCAGTATGTCAGGGCAAGGCAGGAGCAGGCAAGAGGGACCATCACCACTATTTGTAGCTTAGTTATTTTGAGCACACACCAAAAGAGAGCATCAAGATCAGACAGATCACAGAGCCAATGCAGCAGCGTGGGCAGCTGGAGACACCCGGAAAAACCACAGAGCTTCCTGAGCCCCAGCAAAGGATTGGGATTGCTCAGGAACTGAGGATCCACCTTATGCATGACAGCTGCTGGAGCAGGCACTCGAAACCCTGACAAGAGCCTTTCTCCTGGGGCACCTCTGAGTTACCCTGATCTCCTGTTTAATTTAGGGAGCAATTAGGGAAGCGAAAGGCCATTGTAATGATGGCTTCATAAGAGGGCTGGATACATCGCCCCACTCTGGGTCTAGCCAAGTGACAGTCAGGCTCTGATGTCATCCCTAAGGACATTGAGCCTGTGGCTGCAAACATCTACCAGCCCCACAGAAGGATGTGTGGCCCTGCTGTAAATCACGGTCCCATGTCACGCCTTGGGACAGGGGACAACAGGCAGCAATAGCAGGTGGCAGCCGGGGGCCTGGCAGGACAGCCTGGAGCCAGGGCTCCAGGGGAGAGCTGCATGTATTAATTATTGACTAGTGAAAAAAGAAGTATGAGATTTCACTGACCTCTGTGTATCTCTCTGTGCAGGCAGATTTCTGCACCCCAATTAAATCATGCTTGGGCAAGGAGAGGGGCAATACCTGCAGTCACCACTGGGCTGGGGCACTTGGCTGACCATAAGGAGTGATGACAGTAACACTAAAAACTTCCTGGGTCCAACAGCAAAACCAAGGTTTTAGGAGTCACCCAGGTTCCATGAGAGATCTCCCCCTCCAGGGTACAGCTGCTCCAGACCAGCTCTAGCCCATCACTACCACAACAACTGTGTCCATTAAAAAAAAAAAAAATTATATGTGATAGCCTCCAAACAATTTTTCAGTATCTTTATACCACTCCTGTGCAGCAAGAAATGCCTGCCCATGGCAGACAGGCAGCACAACTATCACTTAGAAAATGAGTTAGTCCTTCTAAAAGGACTGCAGCAGACTTTTAAAGGCAGGTGAAATTTTATAAAAGGATTACACTGGGATTAGCCTGAAAGGAGAGAGAGCAGGTGCTTCCAGGAGCTTTTGCAGACCAAAATCCAAGGTTGTCTAGGCCCTCACCCTTTAAAACCCCTCTGAACCCTGCCAGATCTGTCCAGGGGGTGATTTACACTGGTGCTACCACTGGAACAAACTGAATGGATAACACCTGCGATATGGGGAAACATCTGCTGTGTGTGATACCACCAGAACAAGGTCAAAATGCACCCACCAAAGGGGAGACACCATTTGTGCTCAGAGCAGTAGCCCTGTTTTCCTCTGTTCAGCCCAACATGGGCACTACACACAGGTGTGAGATGATTCCCATGGCAGAAGGGAAGGGAGGCTCACTCTACTCCAGGGCTTTCTCATGGCACCTCACATGACCTGGCAGCTTTGCACCTAAACCCACACCTTGCTCTGTTATGCAGCACTGCAAAATAAAGAGCTCCAGCAATCTTACCTCTTATCTAACCCAATCCCCAAATGATGGGGTTGATATTTCCCCCACTTCTACAGGTGTGAATTTATCAACGTCTCTGTGGGCAGCCAACCTCTGCACCCCTGGGCCACGCTCCCCTTGCTGTGCCACCCTGTACTGAGGGCAGCCTGCAGCCACAGGCTGCTGATAAAAGGTCCAGGGATCTCCCACACTGTGAGTGCTTGCCTTGCCTGGAAGCAGGGGCCATGCCAATGGTGTGGGCTGTGGGGCTGAGCCAGTGGCTCACCCCATCTCACCCCAACTCCCATTTCCATGGGCCCACACGGCTGTACTCACATCTTCCACTTTTGTCTGAGAAGCAGCTTTCCCATGGCCTTGCAGAGAAAAAATTGACAGTGAGACTTCAGGATGAGCTCAAAGGTTGAACAAAGTACAAGAGAAGGGAAATAAAGAGAGGATGCCCTTAACTGGCTGTATTTGTAAGGCTGCAGTGGATGAGCGTGCTGGACCACGACTGTTGAGTGTGCAGAGCTGGTAATACTGCAAAACCTCTTCCTTTATCACTCCTTCTGTGCTGCCTCTCTGTTTCTGTGTGCTTTCCGCTGCCCACCCTTTTTTTTGTACCCCACAGCCCATGTGCCCTAAAGCCTCCATTTCTCTTGAGCCAGTTCCTTTGGAATGCCTGCCCTTGGACCATTCCTTTGGGAATACTCTTCTCTGTGGAAGTGCCTTTAAAGAGAAATTATCCTGGAACTAAGCTAGAAGGGAAAGGGATCAAAATTATGATTATTCTGGGTTCAAACCTGGATGTCACACTGGAAAAGGCAGTACCTGCTATTGATGGCTGAATCAGCACCAATTCATACAAAACATTCAAAAAATCTCTAGAGGAGTGTTGTGCATGTGCACAAGGAGGACCAAGAAATGCAGCAGGTAACAGAGGATGCTGCCATTAGGCAGAAGATCTACAGTATGGACTCTGGATGGCCATACACATCCTCATCTTCTGGGAGAGGGGCTGAGATTTTTAAATTATCTGATTTTTAAGCAATCTGATGCTGGCTGCCTCTGCTGCCTTTGGTGTGCTTACAGCAATACTCTTGTACCTTAAGGTGAGGTCATGGAAAGCCTTCTGCCCGATGGTGAGCCAGCAGAGAGGTGCCCTCAGTGCCCAGCCAAGCTGGACAGCTGCTTGTGTCCAGGTCTCCAGTGGCTGCAAGCGGGGTTGATTAGAGCAGTCACACACCAGCTCGATCCCTGCACAGTTAGAAAGCCAGTGACTTTCTGACTGATGTTTTAATGGGAGCGTTCGCCCATGCACGCTTGTAAAGCAGGAGTCGTGTCTTATCTCAGCTAGTGAGTGGAGCACATAAAAGCCAAGTACATTCTGAGTCCTTCACTTGTCTGGATGTGCCCTATGGCTCAGCTTGTGTCCCACCTCCACCTCTGCTCAGGTCAGCCCCTGTTTTCCCGGCTGAAATCCTGCTCTTAGGGACGGCCAGTCTCCTGCGGGTGCTGAGCACGCCTGAGCCTGGCAGCGGCGGTCAGTCCCGCTCTGCTCCCCGCACGCCAGGCTCTGCCTTCTTCTCTTCTTCAGGCCAAAGCTAAATATTTGTGCCCTTCTCCCTACATCACCCCGTTCTGGGCTGCTAAATGCAGTGATGGGACAAGTCGTGGCATTGTTGTTGTGGCAGCAGCCATGCGGTGCTGCCAGCACGGAGGAGGTGCCATATGGCCACGGGAGAGGCTGGGTTGAGCCGCACTGCACGGGGAGCTGGCCCAGCCCCGGCATGTGCCGTGGGAAGGGCATGTGACCGATGAAATCCTGCAGCCATGCTTCCCAAAAATAGCTGCTGGCCCCCAGCAGTTGAGAGCCGCCGGGATTTCATTGCATGCGCTGCAGTCTGGGGCACCGTCCCCTCTCAGATGATTCAGGTCCCCGTGATGCTGCGGGCTCCAGGTACCAATTAACACTAATACAGCACTTCTAAACGCCACCGCCTCTCTTCTCTGCCCCCCAGCCAGTTCCGGTCCCTGCGAGACCCACGGCAGCCAGGTGTGAGCAGGTCCCCACGCCCCAGCACATCTCTGGGGCGCTGCTTCTCCGCAGCCGCTCCCACAGGGCTCCTCAGTGGAAGCAGACCAACCCGACCGGCCGGGCAGGAGCGGGCTCTTGTGCTGCAAACGTAGCGCCGTGTTTCGGCTGTTGCTGTCGCGGATGGAAGGGGAGCAAGGAGGGTGTTGGAGGTCACTTGCTGCTAGTGGAGTCCACTCCGCCTACCGCCTCAAAATTCATGGACCCGAGACTGCAAATGACTCCTGAAGTGCAAATTCTTGCCCTTCCTCTCAGTCTGGACAGGTCCTGCGCTCTCTCCTCCGGGCGCAGCTGCTCTTTCTTGCCTCCCTGACTTCAAAACAAGGGGAAAACAAGCTGTAGTGTGCCCAGCCTTGACCCCAGGTCTGCAGGGATGGATATGGAGCGGGTAAGGGAGGCTGGTGCATCCCTTGCCTGCTCTCCGCCTTACATATACTTTGGAAAAAAATAATTTATTAATCGCTTTTAGAGTCTGAGCCCAGAGAGAGCTTTCCGGGGGACAGTGCTTAACAGAGTAATGCCAAAGTAATTTGGCATTAAACCGTCGGTGCTTCATGCCGAGGAGCCCCTTTGGAGTTTGGGGCTGTGCCTGCAGTGCTGGCCCCCACGGCTGGGCGCAGCATGGGCTCCCCAGCCCGCCCGTCAAGCTGAGTGCCTGATCAAGGACAGACCCTCGGGCAGTGGCGAGAGGTGACACGGGGTGACAAGGGGCAGGGCAGGCCCGGCTATGCCTCTGGGGACGGGTGCAGCTGCGCCCCACCGCTACACCGGCACCGCCAGTGCCACCGTCCCCGGGGGCGCGGTGCCACCACCGCCGGCACCCCTTTCCAAGGGGTCGTTCCCCTCTGCGGAGCTGTAACACATCCCAGGGCTGCCGAGCGGCCACCCGCCGGTCCCCCCCGCCCCGGGACAAGCCCGGCCCTGCCCCGCCGGCCGCCCCCCCCCGCGCCGGGCGCCGCGCAGCCGCCGGCGCTCGCACTCCGCAGGCGCGGCCGGGCCGGGCCGCCCCGCCGGGGCGCGGGGGGGGCGGGACGGCGGCGGCCCGTGGGGCGACACAGCGGCGGGGCGGGCGGCGGCAGCGCTGGGACCGCGACGGCCGCCGGGCTCGCCGGCAGACGGACGGACGGACGGACGCACGCAGAGCCGCACGGGAAGGCGGCGGGGCATGGGGAAGCGCGGCCGGCCGCGGAGGGAGCCGCGGAGCGCAGGGGCGGCCGGAGGGGCCCGGTGCCCCCTCGGGGACATCTGCAACACGAGCCCCGCCGCGGGCATGGACACCTTCCTCTACAACGTGCAG
Organism: Cyanistes caeruleus; assembly: GCF_971803275.1. NCBI lineage: Eukaryota > Metazoa > Chordata > Aves > Passeriformes > Paridae > Cyanistes > Cyanistes caeruleus. The sequence goes on along the minus strand of NC_141708.1, from coordinate 10,049,613 downwards.
GTGCTCCTGGAGGCCGCCAGCTACCTGGAGCGGATCGAGAAGGAGAATAAAAGTAAGTGCGGGCTGGCGGCCGTGGCCGCGCGTGTGCGTGACCGCGAGGCGGTCAAAGGGAGTATGAAAAATAACCCAAACTTTCGGCTGGCTGCAGGGGCCGGCGACGCAGTGACAAAGGGCGCCGGGGCCGGCCTGCACCCCCCGCGGCAGAGGCGTGCGTGCGACCCCCGCCGCCACTGGGGAGACCGGGCCCCGGGGGGAAAGTTTGGGATGGAGAGTGGAGCGGGACGGCGCGGGGAGGGGGGGCGCATCTCCGGTTCTCGGGGAGAGCGGGTCCGGAGGGGCACCGAGAGGGGCCGGGGGGACAGCGGGCCCCGCGCGGGGCCAGAGCCGGTGGCGGAGCCGGAGCGGCGGGGGAGGAGGCGATGACACGTCCCTGCTCCCCCCGCCGGGGCATGGGCAGAGTCACGTAGGCAAGTGGCAGCGCTCGCCAGGTAGCCGGCGGGGAGGAGAGGGCAGGGCAGAGCAGTGCAGTGCAGGGCAGGGCGAGCGTCCGGTGCGGGGCGGCGGCCAGCCGCGCCGCTAGCCTCCTGCTCCGCGGGCGCGGAAAGAGCGCGTAGCCCGCGGCTTTCCCCCGCGGAGCGGTCTCCCGAGCGGGCACGCGAGCCGCGAGGGACGGCGGCACCGCGAGGAGGACGCGCTTTGGGAACAAAGGGGCGGCAGTGGCCCGCGGCGGAGCGCGGCCGCGGACCCCGCGCAGTGGCGGAGCGCACTCCAGCGGCGCTGCGCGCCCCGCCCCCGCGGGCGGACACATGGTTCGCACATGGAGCCAGCGCGCCGCGCTCATTGGCCGTCGCCTCCCGGGGGCGGGGCTGCGCGTCTCGCTCCGCCAATGCGCGGCGCCGGGGTCCCCGTGTGACGTCACGCGTTGCCGAGCGGCCCGGGGGGGGCGCGGGGCCGGGGGGGGCTCGGCCCGGGGGCTCCGGGGACCTGCGAGCCCGGGGGTGTCACCTGCAAACCTCGCCGGGAGCCCCGGGCTCCGCTCCGCCACCGGCGCTTTGCCCTCGGTTTTCTCTGTTATTCTTTGTTTTGCCTTTATTTTTTTTTTTTTTTTTTTTTTTTTTTTAATTTTTTACTCTTTTATTTTTATTTCTCTGCCCTCCTCGGTTTCATGTTTGCGGATTTTTTCCTCCGCGGGAGCATGTGGTGCGTTTTGTTTTCCGTTTAACTTTACAAAGGGATCAGCGAGTCCCTCACCACGCGTCTCCATCGCACCATCACCCTCTCCTCGCCGTTCATCCCCTACGGCAGCTATAGGTCCCGTGCAGGTGACGGTATAGGGTGCCCTTGTTCTGCGGGAAAAGCTGCGTGCACGCAGGCTCCCAGGGAAAGGGATCCCACTGCGGAGGAGCTGCCCTGCCGCTAAAGCTGCAGCCAAAAGCCCTTGTTCTTTGCTCGCCCAGAACAAATCCAGGCTGCTTTTCTGTTTTTGAAAGTTGAGTTAATATTGGGGTGGGATTTTTTATTTTTTTTTCATGTTCTAATTGTTGTTTCATAATGAATCTGCAAAGCCAAGTGTCTGAGGAGCTGAGCTGCACCGCGAGCAGCAGCAGCAAGCAGGAAAATGACAGGAGACACCAGCAAGAATTGGGTTTGCATGTGAAAAGAGCAGCACCCCTGGTTTGGAAATTGAATGTGAGACCTGGTTTGTTTTTTTTTCTCAACAAGCGCTCTTGTTGTGAAGGAGAACTGTCAAAATCATGACTGTTTTTCGGGGTAGGGGAAGACAGAATTTTCCTTGCCGTTTAGATAGATAGTATCTGATCTTTTATACACTCCATTTAAAAATGCATCATTTCATACAGTTCCTTGTTTGGAACTGGCAAATGAGTAGGACAGCAGTGTATAGGATTTTTTATTGCTAGATTTTTAAAAGAGGTGTTTGTATCTAAACAACTCCATTCCTGAGCACTTGTTTTCACTGAAGCTTTCACTAGTAATTGTTGGGGTCATAATGCTGGAAATTGTCACTTTTATTAGGCAATTCTGCAAAACCTTTCAATATTTGAATGCACAATCAGGACATTTTAGGGTGAAAAGTCCCATTTAACCAAAGGTTCAGCTGGTGAACGTGCTGTTCAGAACGTGATTGTCATAAACGAGGCAGCTTTTACGTGTTGCTCCCAAACAAAGAAAAATGCTGCTGGGATTGGAAAACAATCTCTGAGCATTACTGGCCCTATCTAAACTAAGGAACAGCTGCAGAAGCGGGAGGGTTATATCCTAATGTATATACATCTCCTTTCTGGGAAGGAATTTGCATGTGGAGCTCAGGTTATTGCACCAAGAGACTGCTGTGCCCTATCGTCTGCCAGGGCAGGGGTGATTCCTCAGTGCAGCCAGCCTGGCAGAGATGTTGCTAATGGCTGGTCACTCCTCATTACAGTGTCTGAACTCACAATTACCAATAATAGGGGAGGCTAGCTCAAAAAAGTTTGGTGATGGAGACTGCCAGCCTCGGTTGCAGTCAGACTTGGTGTTTGCCTGCTTCCTGCAGGATGCCCAGGTCATTTGACCACGGTGTTACGCAGGGCTGTAATGAGCTATTTTGGTGTTACTCCCATCAGGAAGGTGGCTGAGTCACAGCCCTGTTGTGCCAGGTGCTGTACATGCAGGGGAGTGACAGTGCCCTGCCCCAAGGAAACAGTCTTAAAAAAATAGAGGTGACAGGTAGGTGTTTGTCTCTTCCTGGCCAGGATGGGTGGCAGGGACAGAACTGGGTAAAGCACCAGGATGCTGGCTGGGATCAGCATCACAGTGGTATGGAGCTGATGGGCTTCAGTAGCCAAAGGAAGGAATTTGAGGAAGGGCTATTAAGGCTCTGAGAGCTCTGGTGGTTTTCCTCGTAGTTTTACTGTTTCTGATAAACCACACTCGGTGTCCTCATTCATTCTGCCAAGCCTTTGGTGGCTGTGCTAGGTTATTCACCTTCTCAAAACACTGTCCTCAGCAGGAGCAGATGCTGATCAGTAGAGAGGCCCCCAAGAGGTTGACACAACCTCTTCTCTTGTGGATCCAAATGCTTGGATATCCCAGATGTGCATGTCACACCTCCTGGTGATAGAGGAGCAACTACAAGGATGTTTTCAGCCCCCAAAACACACCTACCCCTGTCTGCAGGTCAGTGGTGCAACGCAGACAGCGGAGCCTTCCATATCTAGGGCAGGACTTCCAGATAAGGCATGATTTTCCTACCTGCCTGAAGCTCAGGGAGAAATATGGAGACGATTATGATTTACATTTATAGGTCCCACATCCTATCGTTGTGGGCATGAATAATAGCAGAGGGGCCCTGGGTTGGCTGGGTGGTGTGGAAACAGAACCACAGGGCAGAGAGCCATGGAGCAGCATAGGATATACTATGGCAGGGGGAGACAGTGTTCAGGAGTGGCCTCTCAGCACCACCCTTATAGTATTCACTCATATTTTAAAATACTAGAATAAAAATTACCTGTGTTACAGTACAGTGACAGGGAAGGTTAGATACTTCTTATCAGACTCCTTGGGTAAGCTGGAGTATTTTAGCTACTGAAATATAACTGAATTATTTTTCTGGGTGAGAATAACAGTGCTGCCTGCCTTACTGCAGTTCTCATGGTGAGACCATAAAACCCAGTCCCAACACACCTTGCTAACTAACATGTACAGTTTTCCAAATGACCTGTTTCTAGAAATTTAAGCCTGGTATCCAAGGAATAGAAACGTCATATGAAGAAAGTTACAGTTGCTGTTTTCAGAAATGAAAGTTGTGCTATGGGCAGCTCTGTTGATATATCTGTAACCTGTGCAAATGCCACTTCATGAATAAGCATGGCTGAAAAACTGTAGCAGCTGAAATGCTGGAATTTGGAAGATGTTTTTAAAGGGACTTGGAGTAAACTCAGCTGAGGTTTAGTATGTGTCAGGCATCCCTCTGTGCGTGTGGACTCATGTTTTTGTCAGTAGGAGTTGCACAAATACGTGGTGAATGCTTCAGATACGATGACTTATCTGTAATAGGCATGGTGTGTAATGCATTCTGATCTCACTACCGATACAGACCTGTGTTGCCATATCCTCTTCCAAAAGCATGAAGGCAATCAAATCTCTGTAACAGGGGTGATAAGTTCACAAGTCTAATAGAGGTATGCATGCATGGGACAGTGGACCTTGGCCCCTCACAGGAGACAGCTAGATCTTCTTCAAGCGCTGGCTATGTTTATTGATCTTCTGACCAGGAATAACAAATGGGTGATCTTAGATTTGTCCTTTGTTCCTGAATAGTTCTCTCCAAGGGAGAGAACAACTGAGCCTTGGGGATGAGTTAACAGTATCTTCATCATGTGTCTCCTTTCATTGTTTATGTGCTGTTTAGGGTGTTTTTCTGACAAACCAAAGAAATGTCAGAAACCTGTAATTAGCAGAGGGCAGAAGAAGCTGAGACTGCCTCTGGTTTGTGTGCAGAGCTCCCATTGTGTCAGTGAGAGCTGAACACATGGCTCAAGGTCAGTGTAGATGGTCTTGGGTCTTATGCTGATGTGATATATAGAGCAGTGTGGGACCCCTTTATTTATATATTTTTCATCCAACTCACAGTAAACCCCTTTCATTCCTCCTGGTTCATGACCTGGCCACAGTGATTCATGTGTTAGCCACTTCCACGTTGGGGTATTTTGACTCATGCTGTTTGGACCTCAGCATAGAATTCAGAAGGAAGCCACAGCAGGAGAAATGATAGGGCAGAGGTAAAACCATGGAACTGTGCCAGAAGCACCACTGAGAACTGATCACATCCCTTGTCAGCAGAGCATCCTGAGCGCTGGCAGAGAAGCACCTTCTGCCACTGGCTGAAGAAGCCTACCTTCTTGTTATTTAGCTGAAGGACTCTGTATATTTTTTCTTATGGGAATTCCTCTTAATTTTGCAGCTGGATCAGTTAAGCAACTTAATCAAAATCACAGAGTAAGTCACTGACTCAGTATAAATTTGGGCACAGCACAAGTCTGAGAAAAGAGCACATCTCCTGGAGAGAAGGAGCAAGTGGCCCAAAGCGCCAATAGATCTGTGGCTTTCACCTTACTGTTTGGCAAAGCTTAGTCTTTGAATCAGTGTGCACTTTCCTGTTCAAACTCTTGGACATCCCAGAGGTTTGGTTCTGAGAAACATCTGTCCTCAGTGATGGATGGGTTCCAGATACCAGTGGGAGTGCTGAAATGGATTATCTGATGCCTTGTGAAAGAATAAAGCTTCCGGATGAGAAATGAGGCCATGTCCTATAGGCAGTTGTAGGTCCATTAGTGAAGGTATTGCAAGCCTTGGAATGGAGTTGAGTAGGTGTGACTTGGGTTGTTCTCCAGTCTGCTGCTGCAAGTCCTGCAATACTGAGCTATTAAAGTCCTGACTACAACAGAGACCTGTTTGTTACAGTGTATGCTGATATGTTGTTCCCCTCACTAGAGGAACAGGAGTGGTATGGATCTGCTGTTCCCAGAAATTTGGGGAATCACTGAATCTTTGCACTGTTTTGAGAGTGCCAGAAAATGGTTCCTACCAGGGATCTCTGTTCATGCTTTGATTGCACAAGTGTTAGATTTCAAGCATTTGAAAGCAATATTGAGAGTTTGGAGGATTTTGTGTGAAGGTGGGCAAAGGAGGCACTTATGACTGTTGCCATCTTGATGTTCCTTCCAGAGAATGCAAATGGTTGGGGATAGGAGGATTTTAGCAAAAGACAAATACAGAATGAAAAACAAGGCAGCTTAGCCAAAGGGATTGTCATTATTGAAAATAACTTCCACGTTGCAAAGCATTGTGTTATTTCTAAGGTTTGTGTTCAAAGCAGAGGGCTGGGCATCTTGATTTGTGAGGCGTGTTCCTGTTCCACCTCTGACTTAGGGTGTGTCTTCATGTGAGGAATTATGCTGCTTACACCTCAGTTTCCCTTCCTGCAGAGTGGAAAGAAAATAGCTAAAGCAATTTCGGGTTTGAGGAGCTTAAAACACTACTTTTGGAAAGCTCTTAGAAAATTTCCCTGATGGAAGTTGCTAGTTTAATGCAAGTGATGGTGATGTTGATAAAAAACAGATCACATCTGTTGTACTTGATGAAAATAGTACAGCAGCATTTCAGATGTAAATATTAATTGATTTCTGCACTGCAGATTTCTTCTTGGATATTTAAATTATTGCTAAGGAGGAGGGAAAGGCTATCAGAGAGATTAACAAATCCATTATTAAGGCTGGAAATGGAGGGTTGCCGAAGTGCCATTTAATAAAATGTAAAAAGCCCCTTTCTAAAGGGCGAAGCAGCAGAACACACAATGAAAGTGAATCACAGCTGCCAGAAGGGATGCCAAGCAGCAAGCACTTATAATCAGAAAACTGTACTTACAGATCATTCGGAGCCACTAAATTAAATGATCTCATTCTCCCCTAAAATACTCTTCTCTTAGCCCCTCCCCAATGTTGCCTGTGGATTGCTCAACCACATTTAAAATCTGACTTTGGGGGCTTTTTGGTCAGCAGTTGAATGGCATTGGGCCTCTTTGTGCTATTTACTTTCCACCCACTTTTGTTTCTGTCACACTCTGGCATTTTGCAGGCTGACCTGCCCACACGAGCACTTGGGATGGCAACTGCAAGATTTTACAGATCTGCTGTGGCTCCATGGTTTACTTGCCTCTTCTCTAGGGCTCCTTCTTTGGGGAAATGTCTCACAGTTTATTCCCAAATTTGTCTTTGTTTCACACAAATTTATTTTTTTTCTAATTGTACATTGTTTACTGCAGAAACAAAGACTTGGAAGCTGAGCTGAAGTGTAAATGCAAGGGCTTATCCTACATCATTTCACACAGAACTGATCCTGCTGTTACTTCATTCCAGGGCTGATTTAATTCACCATGTATATCATGGTCCCCCTCCTTCCTCCTCTCTTGTTTTGTATCTGTAACTTTACCTTCATGAGATGAGCATACCACTCTGATATGCTTCTACCCCTTCATTTTCCAGCCATGGCTTTCCCTATTTAATCCCTGGAGTGGCACCACATATCTCCCAATGTGCCAAAAGAAAAGCTAGAGGATGCTCACAAGGGCCTGTTTTGAAGGGATTTTGTGGCTTCATCATGAGTTTGAGGGGTTGGAGTTGTGGGGTTTTGGTTTTTTAATGTTTAGTATTGCTAATTCTGAGAGGCAAATGGCTTGCTGGTTTTGAAAGTAGGTTAAAGGAAGCACAGTTAGAGCTCAGAAATGCTCTTGCATTAACCTCACTGTTGTGGAGATATCTGTGCACCTGTGTCCTTTTCCCTAATCCAAGATCTTATGAATAGTCCTTGAGACTGCTCAAGTTTGGAATTTTCCATGTGCTTTTAACAGTCTCCTCTATGGGCAGTTTCCAATGTAGAAATATGAAGTGGGGAGAGAGAATACTTCATTCCCTGAGTTCTCCCCTGGACAAAAGCCAGTCTTTACATGTGCTGTGGTCTGGCTGGGTGTAAGTGGTGACTGTCCTGTCCGAGGAAGGGCTGGGACTGGCTTTCCCAGAATGAGGGAGGGATGTCCCTGGAAGTGTCCCAGCTTCCTTTATTTTTCAGCTATCCCACCTTAAGAGAAACAAAACAATTCAACCCCTAGAGATTCAGAGATGAAAAGGTCTGTGTTAAGAACTGAATAGTGGTATTATTTTTACCTCTATCAGCTGCAAGCCTGCAGTTTTCTGAGGAAACCTCAGAAATGGTGAATCAGCAACTCGTGTGTAGAGAAAAGTTAGCTACCCTGAATCCACTTTTTTCAGGCCTTCTCTAGCTGAGTGCTGCCAACTCTTGCACCTCCATCACGAGTCTCCTGATACTTTGTGCTCTGCCTAAAGCCCTTGCTACCAGACATAAGCCATTGATTGAGAATCTCTGCTTTTTTTTGGGACTTTTTTCAAGACACTTTTCTGTCTCCCATTGTGATGGAAGAATATTGGCAAATGTAACCAGTCATGGTCTAAAGGTTCAGAAAATAACCCCAGTGAGAACTACAAAACAGTCTTCAGACGGTTTCTAAGTCAGGCTCAGTTGGAGATTCAGATATTCACTATGGGTGTTCTGATTCTGATCTTGAATGTTCTCTGAGTGCATTCTTTTTGAGTAAGTCAAATATTTTAGAGACTGGTATCATACAATTCTATATTGTCAGGTTTTTAAGCTCCATTCCAGCTAATGGTGAAGTTGGTAAAATTCAGGGTGATAGAACTCATCCAAGGGTTTGTACCTGCATGAAAATCAGAATGTAAATACATTATTAAAATTCTGAAAAGACTGATCATACTGAAAGGTGCGTGACAGCATTTGTAAAAATGTTGAAGTGGTCACTGTTGTGCCTTGTTAATGTGCTACTTCAAGTACAGTGAGTTTGCTGTCTATGGTATCTCTTGTCTATGCTCTTAAATCATCTGTGCACATTGAAAAAATGGGTCATGCTACTCAGCCTCTCATGGAAAACAATGTATCAGTCGCTTCAGGTGGGAATTCCTGGCACCTTTTTTTTTTAGTTACATCTCCTCAGGTGAGATGTGGAAAGTTTCCACACTGTGGTTTTGTTTTTGTAGCCTCTCTGCTTTATCCTTGCCACAGCCCTGTCAGTTCCATGTGGGTGGGGATGGAGCCATCGCCTGGAGGGCTGTGTCCAGTTCTGGGCTTCTCAGTTCAAGCGAGACATGGAACTCCTCGAGCAGCTGCAGTGGAGGGCTACAAAGTTCATCAAGGGACTGGAGCGTCTCTCACCAGGAAAGGCTGAGGGAGCTGGGCCTGTTTAGCCTCAAGAAGAGATGACTGAGAGTGGGTCTAATCAATGTCTGTCTGTTTGAAGGGAGGTATCAGAGGCTGGACCAGGCTCTTCTCGGTGGTGCCCAGCAATGGGACAAGTGGTAATGGGCAGAAACTGATACACAGAAGTCCCACCTGAATATGAGGAACTGTGCAAGTAACCGAGCACTGGCACAGATTGCCCAGAGAGGTTGTGGAGTCTCTCTCACTGGAGATACTCCAGAGCCATCTGGATACAATTCTGTACATGTGCTCTGGAAGTGACCCTGCTTGAGCAGTGAGGTTGAGCTACCGCGGTCCCTCCCAACGTGATCCACTGTGTGATCCTGTGACCTGACCGCCAGCACCTCAGGGTCTGGCTGGGCACGGAGCCATCTCCTCAGGCGTGGGGACACACAGCCGTCGCCTCGGGAGGGTCGTGCGTGTGTCGCTGCCCCCGACACGCTCCGGCGGTGCCTCGGTGCTCCCGGGAACTGCATTTCCCAGCCCGCCCCGCTCCGCTCCGCCCGCCCGTGAGCGCCGGGCAGAGGTAAACAAAGTGCTGCGAGGCGGCGGGCGGGGCGGCGGCCGGAGGGGCCGGTCCCGCCGCGGGGCTGCCGGGCTGAGGGGGCCGGGGCTGGGATCCTGGCAGGGCCCGGCGCGGGGGTGAATCGGGCTGGCCGCGGCGGCAGGGCTCGGCCGGGCACTGGGGACGGGGCTGGGGCAGGAATAAGCTCTCGCCGCTTCCCGGCGGGAGCATCCCGGAGCGGGTCCTTCCTCCGGCATTTCCTCGCGTGTTCCCTTGCCGCCCCTCGCCCTCCCAGGAGAGCCGCCCCCGGGACGGTGTGACGAGGCCCGGGCTCTGGGCAGAGACGGCGATCCCCGCAGATCCCCGCCGCAGCCGCCCCCGTGTCCAGCGGGGAAGCCGGGAGCGTGGGGCGGAGGGCGGCCCGGGGCTGCGGAGCCCCCCGGCCATGGAGCAGGTCCAGATGATCAACATCCAGCGGCTGCTGGAGGCGGCCGAGTATCTGGAGCGAAGGGAGAGAGGTAATGGGGGGAGGATGGGCGCCCTCCGTGAGGGGAACGGGTCTGGGGTCAGATCCCCACCGAGGGGGAGAGTGACCCCGGAGAAGGGATCAGAGCGAGTGTTTGCTGGTGGGATGCTGGTAAAGCCCCAGCAGTGAAGGGCTGGATGAAGGATAGGGCTGATGAGTCCTCCTGGAGGTGGTGGGTGAGGTGGAAGGTTGTTGCAGAGTGGGGGGGATTGACGTGGATGTGGTTTCTGGGAGGAAAAGGGGGGACTGGTGTGAAAGTTTTCCGCTGGGCAGGAGGGATGGTGATGGGTGGCTCTGGCTCAGCAGAGACATCTGTGGCACAGTGAAATACATCTGGCTTGCCTGGTTCAGATGGGTTGGGCAGGAGGAGAAAGATGAGGCGCTCTCTGGACTGTCATGGATTTTTTTTAATATTTTCAGCGTTTGAATGGTGGTGTCCTTCCTCCAGGGTTGGCAGAGACTTTATACTTCCCTTCTTTCCTTTTCTCCAACTTCCAGTCCACTTCCCTGTGAATATATCCTCAGTCATTTCCCTGAGCTGTTGTGGTTAAGGGCCTCCCCAGCTAGGCCAACGAGTTAGTGGTGAGGCCTGTCTGCTGACTTCTTTCCTTTTCTTTTTTTTCTCCTTTTCTTTCTTTTTTTCTTTCTTTTTTTTTTTTTCTTGGTGTTGGCTTTTTGTTTGTTTGTTTCTCTTCTTTTTGTTTTTAATGCCTTGCCTGTTGATTCTCTTGCAGAGTGTGAACACGGCTATGCCTCAACCTTCCCCTCAGCTCCAAGCCCAGGACTACAAGACCCAAAGCCCACGCGGAGGCTGAGCCGGGCACGGAAATACAGCGGCAGCGGCAGCATTGCCAGTATTGCCACCAGGTACGATGTGGGCAGGACAGCACAGGGAGCAGGGCTGGCCGCGGGGTTGGAGCTGCAGAAGAAAGTTGGAGGCAGTGGGGAGAAACTTGCTCTCTTGGCAAAATGGGAAGAGACCGAACAGCTAGAGGGATTCAGAGCTGGGGCACACAAGTGCAGCGTCCATTCTGGATCCATTGCACTGGAAGTAGAGGGGACACAGGGGAGCTGGATCTGAAGTGGCACTGCCAGCTGACACCATGCCAAGTCTCAGATGCTGCAGAGGAAAGTGGAATAGGGAGATCTGTTCATAAGGTTTAGGGAGGAGGTAGGCAATAGCTATTCCCATTATATACAGCTGATGTCTTTCCAACCCAGAAATCACTGCTTTTAAGGGATAGTGCATGTGCAGCCTGGGTGCTTTGGGATTATAATGACAGGCATGATTCGAAGCAAGGAAATGTTTTGAAATGGATCCCCTACAACAAATGGGAGAGAGGGAGATGACTGACTGTAATGTACAACATGTTAAAAATTCAGTTCAGGAAAACAAAGCTGTCTTTCAGTCTGTCTTCCAGGGCAGTGGGATTTCCCAGCTTTTGATAGCTTGGTAATTGTAGAACTCCATGTTTTTGACACTTTTCTTATTATACAATGCCATGTTTCTTGGTTTCTTAAATCTAGAAGAGACAGCAAGATTAAGCCGATCGCCTGGTGCTGTGGTTGCATCTGCCTCTTACTTCTCATTCCTGTTTTTTTTTTTATTTTTGTTTGCTACCTTCTGTAGGTCTGTTCAATCCTTGTTGAGACCTTCTGGGATAGAGAAACTTCAGAAACATAAAGTGTGCCTTTGAAAAGGCATTTGCAAGCTTGCTTTTGCTGCAGCAAGGCCTGTGCAATCCATAAAATGGTGGCAGGTGGCTCAGGTGATTAAGGCTTTCTTAGGGCCATTGGGAAGGACCTGTAAAGGCCTAAGGGAAAGGTGCCTTTGCTTGCAGTGATTCTGCTTCCACAGCATTTGATAATAAAGGTTATTTGAAGTGATGGTAGGACACCTTGCTGTGGGGAAGTTTTCTTCATCAGGGTCAGCATATCTTGAGCTCTTTGTATGCTGAATGTTTGTATTTGCTTCCCTACTTCATCCAGCCTCTCCTAATTTGAGGGCAGTTGTAGCTCTTTACTGTTTATCATGAACCAAAGCCCCCAGTCCTGTGACTTTGTGTAGGAAAATGATGGCAAATGCTGAATTGAGGTCGGTATTTTTCCCTCTAGGTTTCCCACATACTATTTTTCCATCCCACACCTCTTTGTCTCAAAGGCCTTTGTCATGGCAACCTGCCCTTCTCCAGAGGAGGGCTGGAAGCACATCCCCCTCAGGAACTCCTTAGCACTGAATCCAGCAGCCTGTAGGCTGGAGAAGGATGCAGAGCACTCCCAGTCCCTGGGGCCAGGGTGCTCAGCAGGCCCTGCCAGCACAGAGCCCCAGGCACAGCTCTCCCAGGGCAGCTCTGGTGCTGACACCAGCCTGCTGGGCCCTTGAGCCTGACAGGCTGAATATGTTCATATGGGGGAAAAGGCAACAGAGAAGCAGAAAAGGCACTTTCTAGTCTTACTTAAACCTTCTTTGTACAAGGATTACTGAGGCCTAATTGAATCTTTAGAGTGAGAGTGTTCTTACCCAGAACATTGTCTCCCGTGGTTGTTTCAGCCTCAGGGACTGACCATATCAGTCTGTTCCAGACTGGTCTCTGGCAGAGACCTGAGTGGATCTTTTGGGGAGCTCAGACCTTACATGCACAGTTGGAAATGGAAGTTTCTTTTAGCACAAGTCGTAGCAGCTTGCACTTGCTGTTGGAGATGGCAGGCCTTCCAGATGGCTGAAGTGCCGGGAAGTGACAACTGTGAAGTTTAGGGTGCCTCCAAATTCACTGCAGTGTCTTTTGTGTGATGCTGAGTATAGCATCAGCCTTGTTTAAGAAAGGCTCTGTATCATCTCTTCCTGTTAAAATCAAAGGGGCAATTCAGTAAGTTCTGTCTGGTGGAGTTGGAATGGACTTTGAATTAAATATCAAGTCCTTGATGAGGAACAAAACTTACATTTCATGTGTAGACAAGAGATTTTCTTAGATTGCTTTTGTCTCAAAATGTTTCATTAGTGTAGAGAAATTATGCATTTAGATCTCACGCAGATCTTGTAATTGAACAGCCTCCTGTAAAAATGTCTCTCAAACAACCTTGGGAAAGTGACAGTGTTTTCCTTTTTTTTCTTTTATTTATACACTTTTACAAATTTGCACATGTACATTGTTGATGGTATTTATTTAACCAAAGAATCCATTATTTTGTGGTGCAGGGTGTTTATGAAGCCTAGTTGCTTGTTTGATTCATAGTTTAAATCCAAGTATTTCCCTTCAGCATTTACAGCCCAGACATGACAGCTATTTCCTCCCAACTGGCTCTGTGCTGTCATTGCACAAACACCCAGAAAGTTCTGAGGAGCAAACAGGCAGTTCTGAATGGCAGTGGTGGAGCAAATCTTGTTCTAATGGAACTATGGTGGTCTAACAGTTTCAGCAAAATAGTTATTTTCTACCCCAAATAGGGGTGTGCAGATAAGAGGGAAAACATTGCTTCATAATTTCTAATTAATGTGATGCAATTTTAAAGAAGGATGTTGTGGCTCAGGTTCTCTTTTCTTTTGCTTGTCTCCATTGTGCAACCAACAGCGTGGAGATTGCTGCAGAGGGCTTCGCACTGCAGTCATTATCTGCATGAATGTGCAGTGTTTTGTGTAGATATTTGAAAGACCTAGTGAGTTTGAGATAAAACATGAATGTGTTTAAAAATACAGTTTTGCTTTAGTCACAGATATTTTGGTATGGAATATTATCCACCTGCAGAAAATAAGTGGAGAATCACAGTCATTGTTACCTGGTCTTTATAATAGACAAGAATCCTGCTTAACATGTAGATAAAAGCTGAAACCCAAGCAAATTAAAAACCCAAATTAACCAACATGTGTTACATTTGAATTGAATATTGCCTCCTTAAATTTGCTCTTGACAAAAGAATCTTCTATTTTTTGGAATGGGATGAAAACTGAGCAGAGGTTTGTTACAGCATGTGGTATCACTTATTTAGTGTTACTTTCTTCAGAAGATGTTTCTGGGGCAGAACCTGAGTTTTAAAAAGTTCCTAGAGAAGTGGTCTGTGCTGGGAGTGCAGTTCTGTGGGTACATTAACTTGCACACAATGAAAACTGTTCTCATGAACCCTACATGTGCAGTTCTAATAGACCCAATTATTTGAAAGGTTCATTATAGTTAGTTAGGATTAGCCTGGTTTAATATTTATACATTTTGGGAAATAATTGAGAAGACTTTTTAATCAATTTAAATAATTGTGTCAGCAGGAAATAAAATAAACAGTAGGGCTGCTAAATTATTTTTTCCCCCAGTAATACCATCAGTTTAATGAAGTTAAGGTTTACCACAAAATTTGAAAATACGTTACAATATTAGATTGTCATTTGTGTTTTGTTTTTATTTAGGCTCTCAGGCATGTAGAAAGCCTGGGTTTTTTTGGTCTAATCCTGGGGAAATACCAAGCATCCTCCCAGCAGCACTGGGAGACCTCAGCTCTCCCAGGAGGCCCATGTTGTTAAAGGCTCTCAGATAATCTATTGCTCAGTTCCATGGGGGAGGATTTGATCTCTGTCCAGTTTCTTTTTCCTTTCATTTTCCTCTCTTCCCGTTATCCTCCCTTATGTTTGGGGCTGCTTCCCAAGGGCCTTTCAGACACCTACAGTCTGGTAGCAGGTTGCTTACAGAGCTTGGAGTCAGCAGCTGTGATGAGTATAGTAAGGCATTTTGGACATGTTATCTTGGAAATCTGGGTGTCTGGGTTTCTTTGCCCTTCTGGCTGTTCTACTGGTGCAGCTCCTCATTTTCTCTGTCGTTGCACTCTTATCTACCCATATGAAACTTTTTTCCCACTTCTAAATCCCATCACTTGGTTTCGTGCTGGATCTTCTCTGTAGGCCTTTGCTCTCATAGCCTTTGAAACTCTCTCTTGAGGGTCCATATGGAGACTGTACTGCTGAAACCCCCAGGTATTCTTGGCTTTAAGCTTGGTTTGCTCAGGGTGGCCCAGAGCAGGGACTGGGAGGGGTGTGTAGGTGTGCATTACGTACTCCATGAGCCTTAGGTGATGGCTTCATGTGGCACAGGTTCAGAAACACGGGTGCAGAAGCTCAAAGGATGTGGCTGCAGGTGAATCTGCAAGTCAGCCTTGGGTGTCTGGTGCACAAGAAAGATGATTTACCACAGTGCAGCTGTACCTCACTGTGCAGGGGAGGAGTAGGGGGGTTGGTGAACACTGCAGTTTTAATATATTATATGTTTTCTGTCAAAGGAGATTTCCGCCCTCTGCCCCCCACATCGTGCTGCTGACTGAGTTCTGGCAATTTTCACTCCTTCCCAGAGCCTCTGGAGTTAGGATAGTGCTGTAATTATGATTTTATTGGGAGAGAGGGTATGCAGGTGACTGAGTGGTTTGCCTGTCTTGTGTAAGGAATTTCTGAAAGAGCAAATTGCTGTGTCAACTCTTGTTGATCTATTTTTCTGCACAAAGCCCCTACCCCTTTCTTCATGTCCCAGAGACCTGGTCTCTGAGACTTTCTGTCCACAGCTTTCCTGCTTCCTAGGCTCTACCAGTTACTTGTTTCTGGATGATACTTTGTTTATTTGCTTGTGAGGTTTTTTGGGTTTCTTTGTCATCCTCTTACACTGGATCACACCTCTCTCCACAGCTAGTGGGAGTTGAGTTTTGACTCGCTGTGTGTAGGTGGGTTAGAATCTGGCCCTTGTGTAATATGGGGGCGATAGAGGCTGCGTTCTGCCTCAAGCCTTGTAGTGAAGCACTATTCATGGCTCAGGACCTGGCTTTGCTTCATAGAGTACAAATCCACACGTGTAAAACAGAGAACGTGTGAGATCTGCTGTGCCATGTTTTGAGTTATACTTCATTTTGATAATCTACAAGCAGTATGATTAGTATCTGGAATCTTCATCTTGCTGTTGACACTTTGTCTGGAAGTACTTGGAGACAGGATCTTGTCTCCCAGTAGAGGGTATACCTGAATATGCTGATTAATTTTTCAAGAAAGGGAAGCTGAACAAAGCTGAGCTGTTCAGGATTGCTTTTCTCTTAGAGGTGTTGAGGGAGACTGGCCACTAATATTGAGTATAGTGAGGTATGTGCATGAGTTCTTTTTGAGAAAGCATAATGAAATATAAGTATTGGGCTGGGAAACTGGATTGGTGGTCAATGCACAAGAAGCAAATCACCCCATATTCAAATCCCACTGTCTTTGTAGGTTTGTACTGGCATACAGGTGCTCAGAGAAAGCTGGCAGGTAGGACTGCACTCACGTAACTCTGTTCAGCCTCAGCACATCTCCTCTGCCCATTCAATGTAATTTGTAATTTGTAACTTGCAATCTGCAAGTGTAGATAAGCAACTCCCAGTGATGCTGGAGTTTCTGAACCTGCCAGCACAACATTGTGTGAGATCCTGTCATGATTTGGAAAACAAAAAGTATCCCATGTAGGTGAGGTTTTGTATACAGTGTCTTCTCAGTGGTGCTTGGCTTTGCTGTACAACTGGCAGGTTACCAGGGAAAACACAGAAAGTGGGGTGAACCCAGTAAATGGCATGAGAAGCATAAATCCCACTCCCTGGTGAGGAATGAGGCCTCCAAAAGTGCAAGAGCTGACGTAGCAATTTCCATGGATGAACCCACTGTGTTCCTCTTTGTCACCCTGTTTATTTTACAGCCCTCCAAGGAAGAAGAACCTGCAGAGCTGCAGTTCCTGTTTTCCTTTGTGTATTAGCAATATAGCTGTATCTAGGCATATCTGGGTGGCAAGGAGTCTATGCAGAAACCTACAATTCTAGGCTCAATGTATACTTTGTACTTTCAGTAGTTGTAAAATGTAATTTGTGTTCTCTTTAGACAATCCAGGTTGTGCAAAGAGGCCTTTGTGTAAACTAGAAGTAGGCCCAGTTGTTGATGTTATCTGCAACTGAGCTGTAATTCTCTGCTGCAGCATCTGTCTGCTGTGAGGTGTCACTGTGTGTGGCTGAAGGCTCATGATCCCTTTGTCCTCCCAGATTTGGGGGAATCCTCTTCAGGACTGTGCTGTTTTGCAGCAGTGGGAGTTAGGGCTCATGCTGTTCCCATTGCAGCACTGCCCAGTTAGAGCTGTGCTGCAGCTGCTTTGGGCTGATTTGCATCACTGATCACAGTGCTGGTGTGATGACAGGAAACTTCACATTTTGGTTCTCATGTTCTCAGGGTCTTTTGAAATGTGAAGCTTGTTAGACCCAGCCCCTAGAGAAATTTGGTGTCCTGGGGTGGTGGGGAGGGTATTTGGGCCAAATCTGGTCAACTGTTCCCGCAATTGTCTTGTTTTCTCTTTGCATTGAATTCGGTGTACAGGCAATTCTCTGGTTTATTGTGTATTCCTTGTCAGTTGTTTTGATTTTTTCCCATCTCAGCACACTTGTACCCTTTTTATATCTTTTCTGTGTAATGCTTCATCCACAACACATGCAGGGATTTATCTTCATGCTTTTGTTTAACCTGACCTGGTGCTGTGCTCAGCAGTGAATTGGTTGTCACCTGTAGTGTTGTCTCCATCTGCTCCCCTGTTTGTAGGTAAGACTGACTTTTTCCCTTCTTGCTCCTGATTGAGCTTTCAAATCCATTTCTATTTCTGACCCAAACAGACTGGTCAATGTCCTGCTGCTGAGTTAATTGTCTTGCTTGTTGGAGTTCCTGCTGTTCATCATCTCCTGATCCCTTCTGACAAACTTCTGCCCAAATTCAAAGACTGACTGCTATTTGTTCTCCTCCTGAGAGTGTTGGCTCTTACTCCCTACCTTCTTTGAACCAACAAAGATAGGATTTGTTTTTGTTGACTTATTTTGGGCTCTCTTGATCAGAGGCTGTGGGTCTCTGGGGCTGTGCACTTGGCTGGCCTTTGCCTGGATCTCTTTTCTATGAGACACTGCCTTGTTGATTAGCTCAGAGAGAACAGGCCTGCTTTTTCCATCTTGCTGGATATATTCCCATCTCTCTTTTCTGTGTTCCCTACTGTACTTTCAGTCCTTTCATTCTCTGATATGAAAGTGATTTCACTTCAGTTCTGTTGCTTTATGAATCCAGTTTGAAGTAGCCTTAGATGATTTCCAATATTATCTTAATTACTTGTTTATACTTTGCTGCTTGCCCTGTGACAAGCAGGCATGTGGACTGAGAGCAATTCTTTTGCCTCAGTTTTGATTAAAGTTCCTCTCCATAAAATAGTCGATTATTTTCTGAAAGCTTCTCATTTATCTCCTACCATCTGTTACACCATCAAGAAGGGAGAAGTTGTGGAAAAGGACAGATGACATTGGGATTGCTGTTGGGACTGCTGCTCCAGTGGTCATTGCCCAGGTGCCTGGGTAGCACTGAAGCAGCATTTAGGCATGGTAAGGTAACATGGCACCGGTTCTGGTTTGCCTTCAACAGTGAGGCTACAAAATGCAGCAGTTCATGAACTGCTTCACAAGCAGCCTGGCCATCTGGGAGCTGTGGGAGGTAGCCACCTTGCAGCCTTCATGTTAGTTGGTGCTGCTTGTGAGCCAGAACTGTAAGAACAGAGGAAATCGAAGCTCTTCCATTTTTCTCAGCTTTTATTTTCCATGGATTTCCCAAAAGCTGGGTGAGTGTGTCTCTGTTAAGAGAATACAGTCCCAGACATAAGGACAACTGGGTTCTCTTCCTGATTTTCTTACAACCTGTGGAGTCTTTGTGCCTCAGTTTCCCTAGTAGAACATGTAGCTAACAGTAGTGTCAATTTATTTTCCTGTTTTAAAGTGTACTTCCCCTGCCTTCATCTCCAGGCACAGTATTGCAGCAGTATAGTTGTAACATGAGAAATAACTAACAAGCCTAAATAGAAGTGAAGGAAGTCTGGCCTGGCCCACAGCCATACAAATGCCATCAGTTTCTTTTCAAACAAAGCGCAGTTCAGTCAGGTGGTGTTTACTTAAAAAGCCTCATTTTCCCCAGTGCATCTGAAGGCAGTTTCTTGAGGGCAGAAGATGCGTGTTTGCAGAGAAGTACATGTTCCCCAAACAGACTGCTGCACTGTAGAGGACACTGCCTAGGCTATTTCTGGAAATGACCATCTTCCTCAAAAGGGTAATGTTATGTGTGGGAAGAAGCATGGTATAGGGCAAGGGCCTGGCATGCTGGGCCCTTGGATCGTTTCCTGAGTCTGCTGCCGAAAGGCTGCACGATCTGGGCACGTCAGATGACCTACATGGGTCCTACCATCTGCACATTATATGGTTCCCACCATCTGTACGTTGGGGTAATGCACACACTTTTCTAATCCTGTTTTCTGGAAGCAGTATAGATGTTTTGGAGCTTGTAACTGTTTGAAAGAAGATGAGAATTAAGCTCCTAAGTTTTCTAGGTAGATTTGAAAATTGCCTCCTGTGTCTTTATTCTTTTTCTGTGAACCACTGCAATGCAGGTACCAGGAACTGGGATACTGGTTCTGATGTGGCCTTGGAAGGGACAAGTCCCTGACCAGGTAATGAGACTCACATATTCA
This sequence comes from Cyanistes caeruleus, assembly GCF_971803275.1. Lineage (NCBI taxonomy): Eukaryota > Metazoa > Chordata > Aves > Passeriformes > Paridae > Cyanistes > Cyanistes caeruleus. The sequence continues at coordinate 10,030,223 of NC_141708.1, read as the reverse complement.
CATATCCTGCTGGAAGTCAGCAGGACAGGAACCACATAGAGAAGTATTTGTATTTTTCTGTTCTCATTCCTTGTCATGCTCTTCCTTGTTCATGGGAGAGCTTGGAGGTGCCATGGTGACATTTTTCTTCAGCAGGTCATGAAATACACAGTTTTCTCAAAGTAGTTAAAAAAAAAAAAAAAAAAGACTATAATCTGTTTACAAGAAGCTCAAACTCCCTTGCACCATGGATCACAGACAAAAATTTTGCCTTGGTAAAGGCAAAAATATTATTTTTCCTGACATGAGAATCTACCTGAATTGTCCAAGTTCCAAATTGTTATGGAAGATACTGTCTGCTGCATGTCTAAGGGGAATGGAGTAGGGTTTCTCTACTGAAATGGCTAAGGTACTTCACCAAGTGAACTTAGATCAGCCTTTGTCTCTGATCTGTGTGTACCAGCCCCTTTTGACGTGGTTAACTGTGGGCTGGGAAGAGAAGGAAGTGGTTTCTGTAGGACTTTTGCTCGCTTGTGGCAGAAGTTAGAAAGCAGACAAATGGAACAATGAATACCACTTTAGAGAACTTGCTTCACTCTTGGCTGCTGTGTAGAAGCTGTCAGCTGCCCGGTGTCCAGTCAGCAAGCTCCTTTCAGGGCCAGCTTGTTATGGGAGAACCCAAACTGTCTATTCCTCACACTGATCATTTCCAAGATAGGAGCCAGATATCTGGACTGTGGAAGTGCTGGTGGTGCACAGCCAGAGGGGGCACCAGCAGGACTTGGGTTTAGAACATGTGAAGTGGCCCAGAGAACCAGGTCTTTGGGGGTCTTCACCATAGTGCTCAGAGGTACATGAAGATGCAATTCTGATTTCTCTGTTTCTTCCAGTTTGGAAAGTGAGGATGCATGACAATAAATGTGCTTTTGAACTGCCCAGCCACTGCTCTCGGTGAGCCTGTCAAAAAGCTGTAAGGAAAGCACCAGTTCTGTATTCAGAGCAGGGCTTGGCTTGAGGCCACACGTTGAACAATGAAGAGAAAACAAAATATTGAATAGCTGCTTGTTCAGCAAACCCAGTTCCTCTTGGCCGTGCAGGGCCCTGCAGACAGTTTTTCCCTAGCATTTGGGGCTAGGATGAGCATGTAGGGTCTCAGGTGGTGCAGAAAAAAGCCTACACCAGCACACTTGCTCCCAGCCTGCACAGTGGGGAGGGAAGCCAGCTGGGGACTTCTTTACTGGCCCCAGACTGCAGCACTGAATGCAGACAACATTCCTGCTGTTACATCTGGCTTGGAAAACCTTTCCCTGCAGAGTGCCACCTTGTGCTGCTTATTAGGACGTTAGTCTGGTTTGGGGGAGCTCAGCTGTGGAGCTGGGATAAACTCTCACTCAGCAAGGAGGAGCTGTCTTCCTACTCTTTTCTCCCGTGTGCTGAAAAAGCAGAACATGCATCAACAGAAAAATGTTGCTTCCCCAGCTGAGGGTTATGTCTGATATGTCTGCTGGTTAAGTTTTACCAGTAAATAAATGCTGCTTTGTTATTGGCTCACAGTTTAGATTGTTTTCTGGCACTTTGTACAGTGGTGTTTGAGAGTCAGGTTAGCCCACTTGGCAGACAGCGGGCAAGACATCAAGGCTGGTTTAGGTTTGGGTTGTTGTTTTTTCTCACTTTCCCACTTACACTTTGCAATGGTTACATGATTTTTTGGGGGTATTTGACCCAAGAGTCAGATGGCACGAGTGTTCATGTTAGCTGTCTCTGGGATGCCTGAGAACAGCTACCTTATCCTGGGGTTCAGGGAACCCAAATTAAGTACCCTGTTCTGCTACAGGTTTCTTGTGTGACCTTGGGAAAATTATTTCTAATTTCTGTGTGTTGTTGGTGTCCCCCTGCATAAAAAGTACTATGGAAGACTTAATTTTGAAATGTTGCAAGCAGGAATAATGGTTATGGGGAGCAAGTACCAAATTGAGAGAGGCTGTGTAAATACTGTAGGTGACTTTGAATATATTTACTTCTTTAAGGGAAGTATGCAGTATACTTTTAAAAGTTGTTTCGACTGAGTCTTGCAGGAGACTTTCCCAATACTGTGTAGAAACCATGGGGTAGGGGACTTTCTAAAGTTGTGAACCACATGTAAGAGCTCTCTTCCACTCTTTGAGCTGAAAACAGACCGTGGGGCCATTTCTCCTTTTCCAAAGATGAACAAACATGAACAGATGCCAGTACGGCTGCGTTCCCTTCTCTGTTGGAGACGGAGAATGTGAACTTTGGAAAGGGTCTGGCTTGATCCTGGGAAAACAGCTTTGATCAGAGCCTTAGGAGGAATCTGATACCTTGTCCGTCTAAGAGCGACAGAAAAACTAGCCAGAGTTTGGGGCCAGGTTAATCTGGTGCATCTCCATTGACGTCAGTGAGAAGGTGAAACAGTCTGTTCCATCCCCTCACCTCAACTCCTCGTGGAGAAGAATTTACCCTGGATCTCAAGGCCAGACAGTGTAGGGGATCATGAGGTAGTAATGGCTTAAGATAACTTTTGTCTCTGGTATTGCTTGGAAGGAAATGTTTTGTTAGATTTGCTGATATGCAAGGCTGAGGTGATGTTCTTGTTAGACTTGAGGCTGCTACTTGCTAAGGGCATAAGGGTGGCAGCAGAAGGACTCCTGCTCCGGCTGTGCCATCTTCTGTTCAGCTGCATCTTGCTCCTGCTCACTGTAGGAGCTCATGGCAGTGCTGAGTACCATAAGTTGCTATGTTCCCAAGGCTCCCCTGCAGTTCTCTGAGGACCAGACTTCTGGGCCTCCCAGAGGTAAGGTATGTTCACAACTCACTTAGAAAGAGCCCTTGAGCATCTCTATCTGGGCAGGAAGAGTTAACTCTTGTGTAGCTTTCATTTGTCTTGCCATTGGGATGGAAGCCTCATGTGCTGCTGCTGGTGAAGGTTCTTTGTGGGCTTCCCAGGCTGGCTTCTGCACTGGCTTCATAAGCTACTGTGGTGTTGACCCACTTGGAGCCCTGGCAAAACACTGGGGGTCTTCAGCCGCTAAGTTCTGTTTTGTGGACACAGATGGATTTAAAATGTAAAAAAGCTGTTGATCACCCTTCTTTTCCATTATTTTATTTTGTCATTTTTGAGGAAGTACTTGCATCAAAGAGAGCAGTAATGTAGTGCACTGGTTTCAGAAGGGTTGGTTATTCTTGGCTTGGGGAACAGAAGACATTTCCTGCAGGGGAATTTAGTGGCCCAGTGAATGGGTGTCGGCAGAGCCAGAAGGTGGGAAAGGTCTGTAAAATGAAGAAGAATGAGCTTGTATATCATGTGATGATGCATAAGCAGGAAAGGTAGCTGAAACCTGAGAGAAGTAAGACAGAAAGCAGCTGGCCTGGTCTGCAGATGAATGTTCTTGTTTTGCTAAACATAATGCAGGTAACTGTACCCTAATTTTCACAAATATCCCACAAATGGTGGGATATTTATTTCATAGAAGCTGAGTGGGGTGAGTGAATTTGGAGGAGAGGCCCTGGATCTGTGTAGGCATTAAGGATGTACTGGAAGAGGGCCCTTAGTTATGGCCAGCAGCACCTCCTGAGACAACAGTCTATCTGTTGTGGTGCAGACGGAGCTCTTGGAGTCCTGGATTCCTCTGGAGCCAGGAGTTGATGCCAAATACAGGCAGGAAGATTATCAGGTTCAAGAGAGATGACAGGATCATTGGGTCTAAATGCCATCTGTGTACTACATAGGACAAGGGCTCTCGAGGGCTGTGTTTTCCTCAATAGAAAATAGTTACCTCACTGAGAACCCATACCAAAATGCAGATGTTCTGCAAATGCATGTATTGGCCCATTTATCAATAAAAAAAAAGGTCAGCTGTGTTTAATGTCATATGGCAGCTTTGATTTTAATTACAGTAAAAACCCCAATGACAAATGAATTCAGTGCTCTTTAGAGCTTGTTCCTTTCTGGTGCAGTTAGTTATGTTGCCTTACCTGTGCCTGGTCTAAGTTTGTCTGCCTCTGCCCTAGTAGAAGAGATTTTATTTAAATAAAGAAAATGGCGTAAAGTGGCAAATTAATTAAAGATTCTCATTTACTGGGGGACTTCAGTGTAGCTTAATGTTTCAGCAACATCTTGTTACTGTGTTGGATAGCAAGGTTGCAGGCAGTATCACTGTAACTGGCACAAAAAGGTTGTTGCATTTGACCTTAAATTAGAATGACTGACAATTTCTCTTCCCCTCTTTCTTCCTATTTTGTATGCAGTTTCAGGTATCTGGGGTAAATTGGGATAACTTGAGTTTGTCCTCTTTCAACTTTTTGTCACTTAAAATTTTGACAGGGACTGCTCTGCTATTTTTGTTGTTGTTTGCTTGGCTCCTTTATCTTAAGCTTCTGAAACTCATTCTTGATCTTTTTCCAAGCTGTTTTCAAAATGCAGTGAGCAGGGTCCTCCTCCTTAATAACATTTCTTCAGTTTTTAGGAGTAGTTATCAGTTTGGGTGTTTTAAATTGACTGTTAAAGAACCGACTGCTATAGAAACCTGACTTTTAAATGAAGACCCTGCAGACGGCTAGAGCTTGAGCTACTTTTAAATTACAGCTGACATTCTGAGCAGTGCCAGTACCTGTGCTTGGTCTTTTGTTTTCCCCTCTGAATGTGTTCATACCCGGCTGGCTCTGGTTTCAGCTTTGCAGGTTCTGCTTGCCCTGTCCACCTGACAGCAGGGATGTGAATTCCCCTGGTTGGTGGTCCATGCTCAGCAGCAGTGTCCTTGTTTCACTGGGTGACACAGGCTGTGGCTGTCAGCAGCAGCACAGCGGTGTCACTCTGAGCACACTGCTTACTTGCTGTTGTACAAGCAGAGTGTTCCCCAAGTTTTGGCAATAGTTTTCAGCTGTGATGTTCATGCTGTACCCATCAAAAAGCTGGTGATGGTGCACAAGGATGAGGCCTTGATTTCAGTCTGCTGATAGTCTGAGTTCTCAGTGGATGATAAGACCGGCTCACTTAAAGAGATCCAGTTACATTTGTTTCTGTATTTCTTTTTCTAGTTGTATCAGTAGAGGTTCCTCCAATTTTTTCCACTTCACTGACAGCACTTCCTTGTTTGACTCCAAATAAATCTTAGCCCAAAGATGAGGGGTAAAAACTAATCTTTAGATTAGGAGCTATAGAAAATGAAATTAATAATGAATAGAAGAGAAAGGTTTTTTTCCTTTATGTGTTGTCCAAGCAAAAGGAAACTGTTGCAGAAAATATGAGTTAGTGAATGGTGATAGTAGGGAGCAGTGCTGGACTTTTTTCCTGAATTTGGGTGAAATAAAAAATTAAAACTTTTCCAAATGGTCCCCAATGAGACTAAGCAAAACATAGGCAGGTAAGAGAAGAAGCCTCCCTGTAGGATTCATTAAATGCTGCTGAGATTCTTTTGTTTACATTCAGCTTCAGTGGGAAGGTGTTGGGGGGGTTGCTTTTTTTTCCCTGCAACAGACGTGGTTAAAAGTCACAGTGAATATTTCCTGACTTGGTGAAAAGCCTGTGACCTCTCTCAGTTGTCTTGTTCATCAGAAGGCAGATAGGTAATAAAGAGTCTCCTGTGTGAGAGGAATAAGGAGAACCTGCTGTTTTAATTTTGTTCACAGCAGTGGGCCAAACTTTGTTCTCTCAGTTCTGGCCTTGGTAATTGGCTCGATATAATATAGGAATTCAAGCCATTGCATATCTTTGGCCTTATAACTGCTAATGTCATAGCCAAGAAGAGTGCACAGTCTCCTGCAAGACCATACAGTAAAAAAGAACAATAAGCATGTTTCAAACTACATATGTGCAGTGGTTCTAATGGGTCTCAGCTCAGTCCTGATGAGTTCATTTGGGTTCAAGTTGCCTGGACAAATGGATTTTGCTGGTTTAGACTTGGGAGGGTGAGGGGAGGCATGTGGGTTTGTGAGGTTTTCTGGACTAAATATTATGTTGACATTTCTGATTCCTGGGAACCAGGGTGAAGGCATCCACTTCTTTTGGGAGGGAATTGAGGAGTCTTCTCAACATGAGGTGTTTGACTATAGTGTGCCTTGCCTTTAGGGTATCCCATAATGAGCAGGGTAGCTTGCACAGGTATGTGGTAACATTCTGTTTTTCATCTGCTCTCAGCCATGGTCAGCTAAGACTCATTTACCTTGTTTTTTGCAGACATCCACAGTTTATTCATCATTTTCAATGAGGTTCTAACACCTGTTAGGTGCTCCTCCTTCCTTTTTTTGGAGAAGCATTTAATTATGACAGGGTTTCCCTTGGAGCACATCCTCCATTCAGTTCTCTAATTGTAGAATTCTCTGTGGGATTCTCCAGATGGGGGATAGAGGATAATCTTCTCAGAGCTCCGGAAGAAATGCGATGCCAAATTAGAGAAAATAGATCCTTTTTATTAAGCTCTTGGGTTCTTTTTACTCTTATTTTAAGGTGACCTTCTGTTAAAGAGAAATGTTGGACAAATAGCTGTCCTTTTAAATAATCCTCAACAACCTTACCTGGGCTAGATAGAAATCCTGAATGGATTTAAACTTTTTTAGCCACTTATTCTATGATCACAGAGGCAAGGAGAATGAGCTTGCCTGTTTCCCCTTTGTTTCTAGTTGGTTTCATTTTCAAGCTGCAAAGCTCTAAATTAAGGAGTACTGGCAGTGTGCTTGATGTGGTGGGCAGGTATAAAGACAAAGCTCCCTCCTTTGTTGAGTGTCACAGTGTCACTTTATGGGTCACTTCACTGCATGCTGGTGTTGTGGCAGTGCTGTTCCCATCCCCAGGGGGTTTCCAGGCATCCTAAATGTGCAACACAGTGTCAATGTCTGCAAACATGGCAGTACTGGCCATCCTATTTTGTGCCCAGATGCTGGCCATGTCTGCTTCTGCTAAATTGGCTAAATCTGTCATGTGATGGCTGAAGGGCTCCAGAGACTGTCCCCACAGAGCCAGGTCTGCTGGAAGGAAGGTTCTCATGTCTTTGATGCACAAATTAGTGCTCCATGAGCTCCTGTGTTAGCAGATGATACTGATATTTTTATAGGGTGAATGAAGAAACTAAAGTGCACAGGAAAAACTTCAGTCCTGTACTAGGTTGGTGGCAGTGCCAGAAGTCTGGAGGTGGCAGACTCTGATCCCTTGTTCTAATCATTGCTCTCTTTGGGATTTTGTCTGCATTTAAGTCTCTAGGGAGTATTTCCTTTAGCAATAAGGGTACCAGCTTTTGCACTGGAGGGAAGGAACATCTTGCCAGCAAGGAGAATGAGGTTACAGATTTTAATGTATGTAGTTGGTTGGCTTTGCACTGTGATGTGCCAGTGAGGGGATGTGTACAGCTTGCAGCAGCTGAACTTTAGTGCTCAGAGATCAAAGGTGGCTAATCCAAATTATTTTTTTATCTTCCAGGTCTACGCACAACGAACTAGAAAAGAACCGGTAAGTAGCTAATGAGCTGAATTCTAAAAAATGTAGACCTACTGAGTGTAATGTGCTTTGACCTTACCCATGCAGGTGCTGTTTGATCAGCTTAGACAGCTGTGAGTGACCACACTGCATCATAGAGTTTTAAAAGTTGGGGGGAAGACACAAAAAGATCTGAAAAAGCAGCTTTGTTTTTGGTTGGGTTTTTTTTCTCTCTCTCTGAAAAGGCAAGAAGTGACCCAGTTTTGTGACTAATCTGTATGCAGAGTAAATACTGTTCTTCTCCTGACAGTGAAATCTGATTGGGGCCCTTTCCATACATGAGGTTGCTACGGGATCAGGTTTCTTGGGCACTGGGTACTATGTGTTACCATGAACCGAAGGGCAGAGCCCTGTGCTCTGCACCTTCTCCCCCCACCCCTGCACTGGGCTCTGATAGTCTCTGTAGCACAGAAGAGAATACCATTGTCCAGAGGCTCGGAGGTCTGGCTACTGTGGCACTCCTGCGGAGACTCTTCTAACCTGCTCTAGGATTGCACCTGTTTATTCTTGAATCTGATGTTTTAGCAAGCCCTGCAGTTTTGTTACTTGGCTGGCTCTGCTATGTGATTCAACTATTTTGTAACAGGAGTTAAAGTAAGACAAATACCATTGAGACAAGGGGAGCTAGTTCACACACAGATCAGATTATCGCCTTCCATTCAGGATGCTATAGTTAAGGTTGTGTCAGGGTTTCCATTATAAACTTATCTTGGCTCTTCTGTGGGATTTTAGGGGGGCTGAGGGTGGGTGTCTGTGTTTTTTGTGGCTGCTGTAACAAAGGCAGTGCTCTGGCCAGCTGCTCCTATGAAGAAACCCCCAGGGTGGGAAGGAAAGCTGAGTCTAAATAGGCTGATTGCCTCCTCTTCTCTCTTAGCAGCCATCATTTAACAAGGGATGGGAGGACTGTGAGGATGTCCAAAGACACACAGAGGCTTTGAGCCAAGTGTGTATTTTCATTCAGACAAGATCTTCCCATGTGGATTCAAGAAAATTGGAGCTGAGTACTTCATGAATTGTGTTGCCCTCAGTTTCCCCCACATCTGCCTCCCCCTAGCAGCAGCAATGCTGGGAAGCAGCTTGGTCTTTGCATGGTGTGGGTGTTTTCTTCCAGCCTGTGCTTCTACCTCATCGTATTTTTGAGTATCTACAGAGTTGCCATGGTCTTGTCTCTCTGAGTTGATGCAGTGAGGGTTTTTATTCAGGTTATGTTGCTCCCTGAGCTTCAGCCTCTCCAGTCACAGGCTGAGCTGTGCTGAGGAGTGTTGGCTCCTGGGTTTTCCCATGCTCTCTCCGGTTCTGTTTACCAGTGAGGGGAAGAAAATGCAGTCCTTGGGTCTGACCCAGAACTGAAGGTGCTATTTTCTCCATGACAACAGTAAACCGTCACTAATCTTCAATGTGCTTATTTGCATATCTAATTGTTACTGCAAATGCTGCTTGCACTCAGTACAGCTTTAGAGCAGAGCTGTCTCCATCTTTCCCTGTACCAGGCTGGTCCTATCACAGTGGCCAAGTTTGCATGGATATGTGATCATCTTCTAGCCTGAGGGCAGGTGGAAAAACTTCAAATTCCATGTGGGTGAGATCTTAGCAGCCAGTGTTGCATACTTACTGTCCAGCTAAGGACTTGTATGGACTGATGGGGTTGGGATGTGCTGGGTACCAGTTGTCTGTGTGAGTTGAGGAAGTTTCTGCCTTGATTCCCTGTCTTTAGCTGAGAACAGTAATATTATCTGAGGTAGGGATACCATAAGGACTGACTATTGACTAGCATGTCAAGAAGTGTTACTCATGACAGGAGTGTTATTGCATGAGCTTCCTCTTATGTCACCTGTTCCTGAATATTGACAAGGTGTTTGATTGCTGCAGAATTTGTCCTTCCACTCTCCGCTGGTATAATATCTCTCTCTTCCTCTCCTTTTGTCTGTTATTCTCCTTAGTCCCCTCCTGCTCCAGGCTGAAGATTCCTAACCATCAGCCTTCTCAGCAAGGTCTTTCCTCCAGGGCTTCCCATTCCGGGGCACTGTATTCCAGGTCTGTCTCAGACATGGTTTTACAAGCCTTTGGTTTTCATCCTTCTGGGAAGGGCACACGTATGATCACATTGATTGCTCTGTATAGGCAAACTCCAATATCTGGGAACTTTGATCAGGAATCTGATGTTCCTGGTTTGGGATTGTCTGTCCCTTGATTAAGATGCTGTAGCTTGATCAGCTACCCACATCTGCAAACCCAGCTAGATACTGTGTGGTGCCTTTGCTGTGTTTGCAGTGTTCATTACCAGTGATTTGGGCAGCGAGTTTCATACTGGAAGCATTTATTTTCAAACTCTACAGCAGTGTTGTCCAAGTGAGGGGGATTGCTTCCTGTGTTCTCCAGCTCCGTGTTTTATTTGCTGTGTTGTTAAGTTTGTCAGTGTCTCCAGACTTAACTGTTGCAAATATAAAAGCCCTGATACTAATGGCTTTGTGGCTGACAGGTGCTCATTTCCCCTATTATTTGAGATTATTCCTTCTGAATCTCACTGTTATCTCTATTATTGACACACACTATAATTTTCAAAATTGTCCACTATTAGGTCTCTGACTCTGTTTTTTTCCCTTCTTGTCTGTGAACAGCAGTCTTCTTATGTTCAGTTAAATTTTGGTTTAACCCATTCAACAATTACAAAGGGTTTGTTTCAAGCAGTAGCAAGAGAATATTAGTAAAATAAAATGCTCTTTTTCTTTTTGAATATGTGATTTAACTTGGACTAAGTATTGCAAAGCCAATGATGTTTTAATATATACCCCTTTAATGTAGAAAACCACCTGAAAATATATTTTAAAATATTAAAGCAATTTTTAAGGTCTACTGCTTGAAAATATTTTGCTCCAGAAACTCCACTGGTTCTGCTAAGGAGCTGTTTGATTTGGTACCAAAAATTAGCTGTAATATTTAAATGACTCCTCGTCTGGCTTTGATTTGGGTTTTTTTTATTTGAAAAGATTACAGTGACATTTATATAAGGGACTTCATTTGTTGTAAAAGATTAAAGTTAATTTATACTTATTATCTGTCATTAATCCTCACACTGAAAAATTTTATCTAATGGGTATGTGTTTCAGTTTATCTCTGCTCAGGATGAGTCATAGCTTGCGTTTAAACAAGAAACCAGTGTTCTTCTCATCTGCTGCAATACATAACTAAAATTATACTTTCTGGTCCTTTAACACACCTACCAAAAAACCTGATGTGTAAGCAACACTTCACCATTTTCTGAAAGAAAACAGGATAAAGTGTGTGACTGAAAGATGAACTTTGCAAGTGTAATATTTTCTCAGAAAGGACAACAAATTAAATTCAGGCTAAAGGTAAATATTGTATGTTGTACAGATAGTGATGTTAGCTGTTGTCTGTGAACATTTTAGACACATGCCAGTGTTAGGAGGATGTGGTCAGTGTGGTATTAAGGGCAGACACACAGCTCTGAGGTGACTTCCTGCTGCTCTGTGAAGTGGCAGTTCTGGTAGACCACCAGAGTGGTCTGTCAGAAAAGTTATGTTTCCTGACAGAGCAAAAAAGAGTTTTGTAATGCTATTGATCAGATTTAAAAAATAAAAAATAAAAAACAAAGAAAACCACCAGCATTTTTCTGTATATCATACATTGTTCTATTAGGTTTTGATGGTGATTGCTTTGTAATACAGCAGAAGGAAGGAAAACAAAGCTGAGTAATTGGGTGAAGAATGAGTTATGAGAGCATATTTTTCTTATGGTAACAATAATTCAATTCAAACAAAAGATGGATTCAAGGAGGTAAAGAGACCTCAGGATCACTTAAAATAGAATTTTCTGAAGATCTTGCAGAATTCGTAGCTCTGCAAAAATACATCATTTAGAAAGAAAAAGGAAAAAGTGTAAAGAAGACAGACTTCTAAACCAAGTTGCTAAAAGTTTGTTTCGTGTAAAAGCACAGAGTGAAGTGGTGTAACATCCTTTCTCTCTGATATCTTTTGAGATGATCGGAAGCAAAGAAGACAAACACATAGCAAGGACCAAGTACTGTGGTTTTTAGCTTGACTCTTACCAGAATCCCCCATCTTCACCCACTCCTTCTTTGACGTGAGAGACTGTTTATTGCAGAGTGGTTCTCCAAGGCGGTTTCTCACCCAGAGCTGACTGTTGTGCTCGGGTGCCTATCTGAGGTAGTGGATAAGATAAAGAAAACACCCTACTGAATGTTGAGGAGAGAACCATGACCTAGGTCAGCTTGCACTGAAACACAGGGGCCTTCTGAGGCTCTGCAGCATTTGCACCGTTTGGTTCTGTTTCATTAGAACAAGGGCTTTGAGTGTGTCTTAGGAAAAGCATTTAATGCAGGGCTTTGAAACAGTGCAGGCAATCTGTCTAGGCTGGGAAAGATAGGGGGAAGGGAAATGAAAGTATGGTGAATCCTTGCTACTCTGAATAGACAAGGATGATTGTGCTTTTGTAGTGCTATATATACTTGCCAAGGCAATCTGATCAGTGTTTGTCTTGAACCAACTAATCAATGTGGTGTTGAGTTCAGTGCTATTTATCAGGAGAGCTGGAACAAGAAACTAATCCAGTAAATTTCATTTGTTCTCTGGAGTGGGCTTTGTTTTCATGCTAACTTCATGTAGCAAACGTTGACAGTACATATTGTTTTCCTCATTAATAAAACTTGGAACCTGTGGTGTTCCTTGCAGCAGTCAGACCGTGTCCAACACAGCTGAGCATGCATCTTTCTTTGACACATCCAAAGGTCAGAGCATGCACTGCTCCTTGTGGGAACTGTAGCTGAACTCTCCTGTCTCCAAGGCCAGTGTGGAACAAGAGCTGGAGGTAGTTAGCTGTCTTCAACTCTGTTGTTTGGATGACAGATGCCTCTGTTTTCAGCTGGGACTAACAATTTTCTACAGAGCTGCAGCATGTTTCTCTGTTTTAGGAGATCTGGATAACTTATTACAGTGCTGTTCCTGTTTCTGCTTAACCTGGAGATGGTGAAGCTGGTTGTTTTTGGAGTAAGGCTGTCAGAGAGCTGTTCTTTCTGGGTATGTTCAGGCTCAGCCAGTGTTACTTAGTGTCAGTCTGCCTTTTGCTATTTCTTTGCATTGCTCTGAGAACTCACCAGTCACTGGTGTAACTGGGGAAGGCTGACCCCCACACTTGCTCATTAAAGTGCCCTGTTGGGCAGAAGCAGCATTTTGATTCACTTAAAACTGAAAGTCTGCAAAGGCTTGGTTTTACAGTGACTGGGTTGTTGAACATTCTGAACTCTGAGTACAGCTGCTGCAAAGGGACAGTTAGTCTCCATGCCAAGATTTGAAGGAAACAAAACGATCCACGTTTTATTGCAAGTCCTTTAGTACTGCTCATATAGGAATTTCTAGTTTCAATATGATTTATTTTATTATTCAAAGTGATGCAGTGAAGAATGTATGCATTCCTATCTGTCATCCTTTCTGCTCCCAGATCTCTGCACCTCCCTTAGGAATCCAATAGCCGTTGAAGAAAGAAGACGAAAAAGAACAATACCGCTATTTTGGATAAACTGTCACAAAGAAAAATGTTTTTGTTTCAACAATGTTGCACAACAAAATCACTGTTATAAGCCATTTTTCAGAAACAGATATTTATCGCAAAGCCCTTCTTAACTAAGATGTGTTTGGGACACTTTCTGATGTGTTTTTCTCCCATGGTGTAGCAAGAACTGTCAGCACAATCTGCTTGGCCTTGTCATAATGGTCTGATGCTGAGAATCCTTTCAACGTCCTGCCTCCCAGAAGGGAGACTTGAGAGGAAGCCCCCATCTTCGAAAGAAACATTCTCTGCAGTCAGATCTCTGCACCAAATGAGAGGTCACCAGTCTGATTTGGAGTGCATCATTGCCAGCTGTGGTTCCTGAATCTCTTCCCAAACTTGCATCCTCAGTTTTCTGCTTGGGTGCATTGCCATGGTTTTCTTCCAGGCTGAACCCTCTCCAGTTCTGTATATTTATGACTGTCCTCAAAAAATTATAAAGATTGGGCAAATGCCCTCTGTAATCAGTGATCTTGGACCTCTGGCTCCAGGTAGGAAGTAGGAAGTCAGGCATTCAGCTTTCCTGTTTCCATTTTCAGTCATGTCTTGGCTCTGTACTTACCATCTCTCTCCTAAATGGATCTCTGGAGGCTTTGTAGGCTTGCTTTTTTGTTGTTTTTTTTTATTCCCAGGGTGCTCTTTGAGGTGCTGAGAGCCAGCAGTCCTGATGCAACAACTTTTCTTGTTCAAGTGACTAAGATTGCTCATGGGCCTGAAAGCATTTCTAGCTAAAAGCCAGTTGGGAATTTCTGTTGTAGGGAAGATGAGGTAATAGGAATATAATTTTGAGACAGATCACCTGTTAATGACAAATTTCAGGACCTTGTACTCTTGGGGCAGAAGTTGGAGTTGTATATGTTTATCTACATCTGGTACATGGAATAATTTAGCCTGTGCAGACTTGGAATAACCAAAGGAAGTGGGATAGGAAATGAACGAAACATGCTCTTGTTCTCTTTCCTGTATGTGACCCATTTTTACCAAAGTATGACAGCTTTGATAACCTCTAACCTTATATTCCAAGGCAAGATGGGAAGAGTGAGATGGTCCCAGGTGTCTTCTGGTGTTACCTCTGCCAGGTGAGAAGCAGGAACATGGATACAGCTGGTGCCTGGATGAAGAAAGGGAGCAGGGACAAGTTTGCATTGACCCTGTCCTTTGCTCCATTGATCCACATCTCCGGCCAGCTGCTTGCCTTTTCTCTCCTTCACACAAGTTTCCCCTGTTCCACCTTCCTTCAAAACTTCATTCTCACTCCTTGTGTCCCTCTCAGTGTCCTTGTGTCCCTTCAGTGTTGGCCAGGGCCAGGAGGTGCTGCATGACACCTTCACCCATAAGGAAAGAGAAGAGGGACACAAAGTGGAGGCACATTTGCTGCTTTGGGAGGCAGCAGTGTGGTCTAATTCCTAGTTTTGGGTTCTGTGATGGTAAATTAAAGTGTGTGACAGGTGTTCACAACCTTGTCTGGAAAAGTAGAGAAGGGCTTCATCTTGCAATTGCTGAGGTTCTTGCCTGGCTGCAAGTGGTGCTGGTCACCCTGAGTAGTTTGCATAACTGTGGGCAAACAGACCTCACAGGTTTCCTCCTGAACAGTGCATGAGAAAACCATAAAACAATTAAGCAATAATAGGCAATGTGCAATCAAGGGTCAGGGATTCTCCTCACATCGAAACAAATGGATAACATGAACAGGGCTACGTCAGGGCCATGGCAGAACATAGCAGTAGATGGTTGTCATCTACCAGTGTTCCTTCTGTCCTTGGGAGATTGAACTTGTGTGGAAATAGAGATCATCTCTGCCTCTAGTGCTCTTTGTGGTTGTTCCTTACAGTGCCTATGCAAGATTGAAGTATCCTGTTTTTCAGAGGTGAAAGAGACTTGAGCCTGTTAGATGTAGGTTGAATCTCAGATAAAGATTTTGGATTTGTCTGAGTCTGGAGGAATGCAGAGGGATCCCTGCATGAGTCATGTTTTCAGCCCAGTATTCCATTAAGGAAGCCTAGGGGCTGTCCTTTGAAGCTGTACTTTATGGGTACACTGCTGCCTGAGCATCACTTCCCATTAGCTCTGTAATAAGATTTTCTGTCCCTCTTGCCTGTTAATTATTTACCTTTGAGAGTACATTCATAAAGCAACATGACTTATTTAGGGAAAAATTAAAAGCTTTTGCAAAGCATGAATGCTTTTTCTCTTTTTTTCTTCTTCTCTTTTTTTTCTTTTTTTTTTTTTTTTTTTTGCCTGGGAGTTGAGTACTTATAAGGCTCAGGATGAAGAACAGATTGCTGTGAATGGGAGATTTTGCAAATGAGCATGTTCAGCTCACAAAAGGTGAGGCAGGGAAGGGGATGTAGCAGTTACAGAGTGATCTTGTAACTGTCTGTTCAAGGGTTTCTGCACAGGAGGGGCTGAGGGAAAGGAGGATTGGTATAGAAAAGCTTATTCATGAAGCCACCAGTGGAAACAGGACATGAGTTTGAAATGCAGTGTTACTTTTATAGATGCATGGACCATGTATCAGCAGGTTCACACATGGTCCAGACTGATAGCAGTTCCTGTGGTTAAGGGTGTGGTTTTTATCATAGTAGGTAGTGAACAGCTGTACAAAATTTAGTCATGCTTACAGAGTCAAGTGCAGGCTGCTATCTCTGAGTTGTCTGGTTCCTGAGCCAGGGTGGAATATATAAAAGCATCTGAATCATTTAGAAGCACAGCTTTTAATGGCTCTTGGGTGAATACTTGCTCCTTCACTTGGGCAGTTGTTGCTCCTCTCTAGTTGTCTCTACAGCGCTGTAGTTATGCTGAGTCATTGGAGAGCAGTGCCAAGGGTTCCTTACTGTCCAGGACAGTGAATAATGCAAAAACAAAAGGAGAACATTGGATAGACACTGCTCTTCTTGTGATTAAATGAGTGTGTTTGTAGTAAAAGGGTAAGGACCCTTCCATGTGGGTGAAGGTGGCAAAGCCATACAACCATCAGGAGGGATATGTAGAAAGGTAGTTGATGCCAGACTTGATTTTGCTGCTTATTTGTGTATGGGAAGATCTCCCTTTGAGCATCCCAGGAAAGGAAAGGAACAGAACAGAAGGTTCAGAGGTGAGATCAGCCCTGAGGAGCCCACTGTGGCTGTCACTAGCCTTGAAGAAGAGCCTGGTCAGCCAAGGGTATTCCAGGACCTGACAACAGGAGGCCACCAGCATTTCCATGTACCACAGCAGTGTGTTCCTCTCCTCTTTCTCTCAGAGCTGGATTGTGCAGGAGAGATTGCTTTGGCTCTCCAAGGAAGTTCTGGGCAATGTGTCCTCCACGTTTTCCTCTCAGGAGACTTTACAGTGCTACTTAAAGAAACAACCTGCTGAACAATCGGGTAATTCATTCTAATTCCACATGGCCAAAGCCCAGCCCTTAGATGGGAATTGTTCTGTTCTTTCTAGAATCTCAATGAACTTGTTCAAATGAGTCATTCTAAAAGGAGGAGCAGTGCAGCAGGTTTATTGTAGAAATCAGAGGCTAAAACAGAGGTTACTTTGTATCTCTCATGTCTTATTTCTACCTATTTGGCCTTGTTCCCTGCGGTGGGTTGAGTTGTGGGTTGCCCAGTCAGGTTTTGCCCAGCTCTGTGGGAATCTTCCATCCAGCTTGGAAAATACCATTCATTAGCTACACTCTGGCAATATCAGGAAGCCAAGTGTGGGGCGAGTACGCACGTTTGCCCAGATGCATGGTTACGTGCAAGCACACACAAAGAGCTTGCAGTCAAAACCTACGTGCCCTTCTCTTTTTAACGGGGGAAGACAGCCCCAGCTGTGTATACAGCTTGGTGTTTCCCTTTGATCTGTATTTGTTTCCAGTGTTTCTCATAGAGTGGATCCTGGTGCTCCTCAGAGCTGTCTGCCCTTTTCCAAATTTGCAGCTGTGTAACTGCACAGCTTGCTGGGGTGCAGCCAGTTTCAGCTGGGTGGGGGGTTCCTCTTCCCTGCAATCCCTCCCGTTGTTTGCTTTGCTCCTGGTTTTTCCTTGCCACGTCAAGGAGCTGTCTCGTTCTGCTAATGGAAACAGTACCTTGCAAATGCCTCAAGATTCTCCCTTTTACTTTGCCCGCCTGCTCCCACACACATGGCACTAATGCCCTTTGCCAGCTGCAGCTGCCACTCTGGAGCAGATCTTCTTCTCTGTCACCCAGGTCAAAGCTCAGAGAGGTTTCCAGAGATTCAGCATGCTGCCCCTGCAGCTGACTCAGGCCCTGTGCATAAAGGAGAGCAAGAAACTGTGTTCTTCAGATTTCTGTGGTTTCTGAAGTTTTCTGAAGCTGTCAGGGATGGGGCTGAGAGGGACCTGCAGTGCTCATTTGGTGCCCTCATGCCAAGGCAGGATAAGCTCCATCTAAAGCTTTTCTGGCAGGTGCCAATCTAGCATGGCCTTAAAAGCTTTTGACAGCAGGATTGCATAGGGAAACAGTGCAGCCTATTGCCCTGATTAACTGTGGTTACTGCT
This sequence comes from Cyanistes caeruleus, assembly GCF_971803275.1. NCBI lineage: Eukaryota > Metazoa > Chordata > Aves > Passeriformes > Paridae > Cyanistes > Cyanistes caeruleus. The sequence continues at coordinate 10,012,680 of NC_141708.1, read as the reverse complement.
AGAAAGTTTTGTCTAACATCCGACTAAGATAAAAATTATTTCAGCATTGTTCAAGGGAAGAAAAAAAGCTGTCCTAAGCTGAGTGCCTCTGTGAGTGTGAAGAGTTCCAAATGCTGAATATAGCAGTCAACTTTCATAGAAAGAATCACTCTATTAGACCCTCAAAAGTATGCTGAGGAGTTCTGGCTGAGATAGGCAAATGTGGGGGACAAAACCATTGATCTTTTCTTTTTCCAATGCATAAGTTTCCCACTTCACTTAACCCAAAGAGCAACTTCAGTGCCAAAAATGTGGGAAACTGGATGGGAACACTTCATCTCCCATGGATATTCTACGTAATATGACCCTCTTAGGAAATGTGCAGAGCCTGTTCTCCATATTGTGACCTCTTCCAAACTTTTCTTGGCTTGGAAAAGCAGCTTATAGGCTTGGTGTTCATTGGAAAAAGCACATATGGGGATACATTTCAGTGAAGGGATGGCAAAGGAAGAGGAGAAGTGAAATCTTATACCTAGTGTGATATACTTCAGGAAAAAATGTGAAGGCCCACTGGAGTCATGAGTGTCTCTTGGAGTTTCTTTGAGTTGTGTGTTGTGGTGATCTCTGTGAAGAGTACATGTGGTGGGGAAAGAGCAGAATGGGAAGGGGTTTGTACTGTGTGCTGGGCACACTGGAAGTATTCAGCAGAAGTCAGAGTGGAACGCTATGGTTCACAAGCAGGGGATGCCCATGATCTGATCTGATCTGATCTGATTCCCATCAGATATTAAAGGTTTTCAAGAAGTAAAAAGTTTTATGACTGCTTGATTTCAGTGTCAAAAATACAGCCTTCATCTTGTCTTCCTAATTATGACTAAACTCCTTTGAAATTCCATTTTGAGAATTTCTTTCGACACAGGTAAGAGAAGACAGATTTATGCTGCATACATGGTGTAGTATGGTTGTACTCCATATATGGAGTAGTGAGGAGTTACTGATCCATTTTGGGAAATGTGGCCATGTTGTACTCTGAGCCTTATTAATTACTGGAGAAAGGTGGCTGAATTGGCTTCCCAGAAAATTCTAGTTTCTTGGCTCTTCCCACACCCTTGTCATTGCTGAGCTACATGAGCACCTGAAAGCCAAGAGTAGCTATAGCTGTGCAGCACTCCATGAAGGAATTAGGATTAGCTCCATTTTTGTGGATGAGTGGTGTGTGCTTCAGCTCCTGAAGGATTTACCTGGGGTCATGCAAGCTGTCTGTGAACAGGTCTTCTTCCCACTTAAAGGTCTTGCCTGTTTTCTTCCTTGCCTTGCCCTTTCCTACTTGTGGAAATGACGTCTCGTTTGCTACTTCGCCCTTCCTGAAAGTGCCTGCAAGCTCTGCCAGCTCCTGGCTAGCACAGCATTAGGAAAGTCAAAAAGTTCATCCTTCTGATTTGCAGTTTGGCTCTCATGCTGAGGAGACCCACCAAGGCTCTTTCTAGGTTGTGTTTGGAGAAAATTACCTTTTTTGGTTGTTTTTTAGCTACAGTTTTTAACAGTAGTGTTTTTTCAAGCCAACAAGGGGTCATCCCCGGATGGGATGCAACACAGAAATAAAATATCTGATGGTGAAGCAGTAGTGAATCTTGCCTAAGTTCATGAGGCCCTGAGAGTAAGCACTACTCTCAGGAGCAAACAAGAGGGTGGGACTGTGATGATAAAGTGGTGCTGCTGCAGGTATTTCTGTAAGGTCATGTGGTTATTTTCTTAAAACTGCTGTGACAGCAGAGCAAATGGAAACCAGTTTCCACCAAACCAGAGGAGTAGGTGTTAGAGCTCCTCTCTCTTTTTCTTTGTCTTTTTAAATAATTTTTCTTTCCAAAACAAGCCATGAACCTCTCACTGTCTGGTTTGTTCCAAGTGGGGTCCTAACCCTTTTCCTGCTGGGAAAGTGCAGGGTCAGCAAGTGTAAAACAGCTAATCCTCCTACAAATGTTAATTTACTCAAATACAGCTGTTCTTGGTTTGGGGGAATCAAATTTGTATCCATCTGAGACATTGAAGGCCCACACAGGGGTCATAATGGTCTTCTCCAGCTGACCAAAAGTTCACTAGGTAGAGTGTCCTGTGCTTAATATAATGATTTTTGAGCCCTGTTGGAAGCACTAGAAGTTTTGTAGTTGAGCTGAAGCAAATGAAGCGATTTGCATGTGTTACAGATACATTTTATCTTTGCTTCTAGCTCAGGGAAGTTGTTTCCAAGTAGCCAGCTCCATGCTTTTTCCTTGTTTGAAGTTTGAGCTGTCTTACATCTCTTGGGATTCTGAGAAAGAGTTTGTATTAGCACATCACACCAGCTAAACAGAGGCAAGGTGTATTTTCACACTCTCTGGTACCTCCTTTCAAAAACTTGTTTTCTTCCTGGTACCTCTCTATATGTGAGATCAGAACATGGCTCACCTGCTGTCAGTGTGCTGGGAGCTATGCTCTGTTCAGCCTCCCCTCCTGAGTAACATGTATAGGTAACTTGAGTTAAAACCATTTGTCACTTAATGTTAGCTAACTCCTAGACTCTTGAAATACAGTATTACTTTTTTTTCTGTGCAAAAATCTATATCCAGTAGGAAAAATGCTGCTAGGATCTCTTAAGTTCTCCTTCCTACTGTTTTTTTTCCAAACATACATCTAAGAATGACCTTGGCTGGTAATTCATTTTCCCTGGGAAGTTTGAGGTTAAATTGAAAATAATTTTACAAGGTGAAATTACATGCACTGCTTCCCTTGTTCCAGATGTATGCCCTCTATACCTGAAAGGTACAGTAGATATTTGATGACTCCTTAAATATTTCTGACAGTGTGAAGAGATGTTAGATGAAGAGCACATGCTTTCCTTCTGGCATAAAAGATTTTGTGTAAACAAGTATGTCAAATGGTCACATTCTTAGAATATATTTTCATTAGGAATTTTCTTCCATGAGTTAAGCTTCAGAAAATAGATGTATGTGATGAAAAAAATCTTAGTAGCTATAACTCACCTGTGTAATTTTAAAAACTATGTTAATGACAAAAAAAACACATCAGAATCTATTCTTGATACTGACAAATTTCCTACTCATGATTTTAAAAACAGGAAACATATTTTCCCAAATAACAACTTGATAGCATCCTTTAGTCTTTCAGTGATGTACAAATGTCTGTCTTACAAAGCAAATGCTTGCTTCTTTCAGCTGGTTAATGAAAGTACAAGTTTGAAACCTGACTGCATTTGGAAGGCACCAAAGTCCAAGATCTCTTTCAGTAGTATTGCAGAGAAGCAGAGGCTTTGAGGTACTGTGTGTGCTTTTACTGCTATACAACCTGTGGACCAGGGGTAGCTTTTCCACTGTAGGCAGGAGGCCGGTCCCTGGCTGCTCTCCAGCTGCCTACTGGGAAGCTGTCTGCTACCTCAGGTTCTGCCAGGCTCAAGTGCAGGCATGGGTCTTCGAGGGTCTCTGCAGATCCTTGCCAATTCATCTGTTTTCTGGTGTGCACCATCTTTGATTTCCTCTGGAGAGGCTGGAAGGACCTGGTGGCAGTAGATCTGAGCTGGAGAACTTTCCCATTGCCAGCAGTTTTGGAGGCCATTAAGGATTATGGAGTGAGAGCATCCCTGCTTCTCAGTGTCTGACCGCAGAAGCCTTGCAGGAGCCCAAAATACCTCTTCATTTCAAAGGCATGGTTCTTAGCCAGGAAACCTCTGAACACAATAATCAAGAGTAGCTGGAGAGTTTGGAAAATCTTGGCTATCTTTGCCAGTGACCTAATTCTAGCAGTAAAGCTGAAAATCCGTAGGTTGCAGCAAAGCAGGTTAGTGCCTCCTCTGCAAGGAGGCAGGTTTCTGATGAATGGCACAGCTGCTTTGCAGGCATGTTGGCAGCATGCAGGAGGATGCTGCACTGACTTGGCGGCTGTGAGCACACTGTGTATCCCTAGAAGGATAATTACAATGGCATTAGTGAGAACCAGGGCACAGGACACCGCTGGCTATTTAAAGAGCAGGTCTATTTTTAACCACCTTTTAACAAAGATGGAGTTTTTATTAGACTGGGCTTTAAAATTAACCAACCTGGGTTGTATGTTGATGTTTACAGCTTATTTTGGATGTTCCCTGATAGTTAAATGCAGGATTATAACCATATCTTATGGCCAGGACAGGAAATTGCAATACCTGAATGCTTGGTAGCACATTGAAAAGTTGGTGGCAAATGATCTTGTGCAGGAGGTACTTACATGTGGCAGTACTGGTGGCACCTGGACTGTGTTTTTGAGTCAGAAGGAGAACGTGATGTAGAGCATTTGTGGCCTGTGGTGGCTGTTTGGTTTAGCATGCTGTTGTGAGCACAGCTCAGCCTAAATGGGTTAGCTGGTAACATTGTCCTTTGTGCTACACTAAAATATAGTTAATTATATATTCACCAAGGATTAAAATACTTTCTGACTAATGTCCAAGATAGATAATAGGAGATCCTTAATATATAAATTCAGGGGAAAATCTGCTTCAGAGCATGTTGCTATTTGACATCTCTTAATAACTGTCCAAATTTCTTGCAAGGATTGGCATAGAGGAGCTGGGAGTAGGGAAGAGAAAGTGGCGGATGGGCACTGAGGGCGGTGTTAGTTCTGTATGAAAATGAAGGGGTGAGAGAAAATGCCAGGCACTGATTGATTCCATTCCTCTGCTGGGCAGATGGCCACCCATGCTGCTCTCGTCACCTTTTCATTGTGAAGCTCAGGTTATTGCATTTGATCATTTTCTACTGAGTTGAAGCAGCCTTGTCTCATTGGTGCCTCTGAAGATCAAAGGGGTTATGAAAGGATGAGCAGTCATGTTACCGAGCAACTGTGAGTTCATTCTGGAGGAGGCACCTTCCAAAATGGCATAATTTTTATTACTGTGAGCATCAGTATTCAAAAGTTTTTGACACTGCCTTTTCTAGTTTTGGAAGTCATGAGATTACAGGTAGTCTCTTTTTTTTAAGAAACTGCTTTATTCATTTAAATTAACCTTCTGTCTTCTAGCCCTATAGTTCAAAGAAGAAAACCTCAAGATGTGCAAAAAATAGGACCCAAAGACCCAGAAGTTACGCTGTGAATAAAATTAGTCCCAGGTATATAAATTCAGCTTCAGAATCTTAGTATTGCTTTAGTATAATTATTTGGGATCTACTTGATTTAGGAATTTTGAGTGCAGTCAGGGAATGTTTCAATGTGCATTTGGCAACTGTATACTTGTTCCAAAGAATTTCCAATCCAGGAGACAGTCAGAGAAGAGGACAGAAAACAAAGCCTGGGCAGGCCGAAGGATGGCAGCTAGTGATAACAGAGCAAACAGTGCTGTCAGAGAAGAGAGTGAAAATGAAGGTGATAGAAACTCAGTGTAAGATAAGAGCATCCTACTCCTTGAAGTACTCCCTGAGATGAGAGTGGGACTCCCAAGTTTTCAGAAGTGTCCTGTTCACAGCTATGTCTGCAGTGCTGTGGCTTTGAATCCTGGAAGTGGATGCTCTCTCACATGTCCACGTAACTCAAATTGTATGTAGGCCAGCCCCTGCACCCATTGAACAATGTGATTTGCACTTAACATCTGCACAGTGTGAGCAGACTGATCAGCCACTGGGAGATACAGCTAAAGCCGTCAGTTACCACTCCATACAGCAGCCCAGGAGACACCTGTCTTGCAGGAAATGCAAATCTTTCAGCCAGATCCCCATATTTTACCATAGGATTGGAGGCTGCCTGATTTCCCATTCCTCCATCCCTCTTTGAAAACCTTGAAGTAATTAATATGCCTTCAAAATAATAACATAATTAGGAGAGCCCTCTCAACAATATTCATTTTCATACCCAGAAGGATCTCAGGAAATGCAGAGATTTTTGACAGCTGTGTGATGCAGAGAGAGATGGAGAGAGCATGTCTTTCTCCAGACTGCAGTAGAAGGCTAGAAAGATCCATGTTGGAATAGACCAGTGGTGGCAACGCACTGGCACAAGGTTTGTTGGTCTTGCAGCTTCTGTTTGCCAAGAACCTGAAACTCTTCCAGAGTTGACATCAGGGATGAGTCTTCCCATCTAGAAGAGTTGGAAGAAAAATAATTTCTGTGTAAGGTGCACTTGGCCATATGCTCATGCTGCAGTGCAAGGCTCACAGGGCTCAGGGACAGTCAGGGTTTGTAGCATAGATGCTTTTAGAGTGTCCAGTGGAGAGTGTGGCAGTACATTTTCAGGTAAAACCCTTGCTTTATGCTTACCTTAAGGCTTATGGCTCCTGTTGCAAATGGGGAGAAGCGTTTGTGTGCCCCCAAACTGGCCATTAAGATACTTCCTTTCCCAGGGTACCTGGTTTTGATTTTGTCACTGAGGTGGCGTTTGGACAAAACGCTGCAGTTGTGGAGCACATCAGTACATTGCTGTTTTTATTTTGTTTCCACTTATGGGCTTGAATCACGACTGCTTTCTTATGCACTGTGCCACCCCTTATCTGCCTGATACGTAGCTTGTCATCAGGCAGAGGTGCATTGATTTGTGTGACTTTGAAAAACTGCATTGCCTTGGGGTTGGGGTTTTTTTTATTATTTCTATTATTGTTCTTACCATTGTTAGGTCATAGATCTCATAATTTGTGGTTTGTTTTTCCTTTGCTCTTGATTTGAGAATACAGTTGGGTGCATGTTCATCTCTAACTTTTGCAGACAGACCTGACATGGTTAAGATGAAGCTGAAAATGGTGCTCATAGAAATTTTTTTTTCCTTTAAATTCCTGTTTATAGGATGTTGTCAGGTCTTTTTATTGCTGGTCTTAAATTTTCATTTCTTTGTTTATTTAAAATGGTAGATCTTTACTTCTAAAAACTTAAATATATGAAGGATTTTTTTCAATTAATTTTCATGGCGTATTTTATTAGCATTTGGAGTACAAATACTCCTACATGCCAGGGACCCATTGGTAGAAACTGACTGGAAACAGGGTCAGATGAGCAAGTATCTTCTTCCAACTGGGAGCAAATCCATGAAAATAATCATGAGACTTGATTTAAAATCCAAAAGCAAGGCTTGTTGGGAGCGATTTCACAGCTCAGGTGAAGAATATTAACTTTTAGCTGTGTATTTGTGAGCCAGATTTCCTTCTGAAACATGTGTCTGTGGTGCCCTGTGGAATCAGGAGTGTGAGTGTGTTTATTGCAGGCTGGCTGGGCGCCACCACAGCGTTGTTGCGTGGCCAGAGGGCTCACAGCAGTTGCATAACACGCTGCAGCACCGACAATGGGGGCTCAGCCTCCTCCTGCCTCCTCCAGCCTGCAGCCAGGTGCTTGGAAAAACCTCTTTCCTCACTGGAGACAAGCACTCAGTAAAGCAGGGAGCGGATACCTCGCTGAGAGGGCTGGGCTGGGGGGTCAGGGACAAGAGTAAGGAAAAAACATCAAGTCGTATGATGGCTGTTGGAGATAAGCAGCCTCTGACCTATGAATTGCTTTTAGAAGGAAACCATATTTTCCCTGCCCTGTGGTTTTTGCATGTGTTTCTCATTACTTTTATCTCAAAATCATTCTCATACAGTGAATTATTGATGTGGGGTCACATGTGTTTCTCCAGGAATTGCTTTCTTTAACCAGTGATCCTTCCTGAATTTTTTAGGCAATCTGTTAGGCTCTGAAATCCAAACAAAGTTGGTGGTTTCTAATTTCAGGGTTAAATTAGATTCGACTTTGAAAAGGCTTTGAGGGAAGAGGAGACATATGATAATGTCCTTCTCCATGTTAGGATCCTCCTTCTTCTGGTTCTTCTGGTGCTTCTTTTGGTTTGATTCTATTTTTTTAACATCTCACAGAGATCAAGTGTCTGATTTAGCCTCAGTGGAACTTGAGCATATTCCTAACGTTGAGCACATGCTTAAATCCACTGTTGAATTCAAGCCCTATAGACCTGGAGGCATAAGTACAAAAATATCTGGGAAATGCTTTTCTTTTCCCTCAGATGCTCCCTTCTTTCAACATACAAAATTAAGAATTCAGCATTTTGAACTGCTGCTGGAGGCGAGTTGGTCATTTCCTGCTGGGAGGGAGGCTTGATCTTTTAAAGATGGGAAGAGACTTTGTGTGTGTGTGTGTGTGTGTGTGTGTGTGTGTGTGTGTGTGTGTTTTGCAGATGTTCAGGCCTTGATTCAGCAAAGTCTCTCAGCAGTGTCTGATGGGGGGGATAGTGCTGAGTCTGGTAAACTGCTGCTCCAGAGCTGAGTGTGCACGCGTTTGCCTGACTCCTCAGCAGAGCAAGTTTCTTTTCTCAGATTCCATTGCTTCTGCCCATGGTGAAATCTGGCAAGAATCCTGCACAAATCCCAAACCACTTCTGGCAAAGAAGCTGCTGTCTCTGGCAGTGCTAACATTCAGAGATGGCTCATGTCTGCAGCATTGACCAGAGGAGGATGGAGCAGGCGGTGGGGGGTCACCTGCTTGTCAGGGGGTGCACAGGCACTTGGCTGAGCCCTCCAGAGCCCAGGGAGGGAAACTGCCAGTGGCCTTACAGCCCTGGGCTGGCCTTTGCAGGGACCCTGTCAGGCATTGTTAGGGGGTTAGGTTTCCAGCCCCAGTGTAGCCACTTCACGACCAGCAGAGACACGGCTTGGAACTGCCAGCAAAGGTCCCTCAGCTCTCTGGGGACTTCCCAGGCAGGGAGGAAGCTGGTGGCTTTGTGCCCAGTTTGGTATGGTGCAGAGTGTTGTGCTAGGTTGATTCCTACCAAAACTCCTCAAAAATATATTCAGAGGTTTGGGGGAAGGAAACAGAGACTTTTTTTTTTTCACCCACACCTTTTTCTGCAGTGCAGTTTTGATTGAGGCGAAAGAGAACCCAGTTCCTGCAGTGGGATTTGCATGTGTGTTGTACACTGAGACAGCTGAAGCTATGAGCAAAAAGCACGCATAAATAAAGGCTTCCTCCCTGTGCTTTATATAATCAGAGTGGGTGATGTCATTGGGAGCTGGAGAGGAGAGCAGGCTGTGGAATTACAGCCCTCTGCAGCCAGGCAGAGCCAAGTGCAAGCAGGGGCTGCACAGAGCAAGAGCCTGACTCCCTTCTGATACAGGCTCAGGACAGAGGACTTTGAAGGGGAGCTGGGGGGTAGAAGTAGATAATCCAGATACAGTCAGATAATCCAGAGTCAGAAGCTCTTGCACAGGCACAAAGGGAAGGCAGGGAGAACAGCAGGTGCCCAGTGAGCAGCACTGGGGCTGCCATTTCAAGGGCCAGCACTCCCTTCCTCCACATGCAGGCATCTACACCTTGTGGACCTGCTGGCAGGGCTATGGGGCTGCTGAGCTTTCTCATCCTTCTGTTGCAGTCTCCTGGCTCATTACAGCTCCTTGCAGAGAAGAGAGGGCATCCTTGCCCTGCTTGCCCTCTGCATCCCAGAGGAACTTGCTTCTAGTCTCCTCCTGGCCCCACACAGGAGGAAGCACAAGCAACAAGGGGCCTCTGTCCTAGCCAGAGTGGCCAGGTGAAGCAAGATAAAGGGTGATCCTCTGCTCTTTGGGACAGGGCTTGTGTTTGGCTCTGAATTTCTGAGACCTCTCAGGTGTTCTGCTCCTTTTTTGGCCATCCCAATGCCCCCCAACATGGGAATCTCAAACGGGAGTTCCCTCTCATCAAGCTGAGCAGGAAGAGGGGACCAGGCAGACCCCTTGGGAAAGTGGAAAGCCCCCTTCTTTCAAATACTTCAAAGATTTCTCTTTCAACACATCAAGCACCTACAGTGTGCTTAGGATGCTGCTGAGAGAGCTTGATTTTTTCCTACTTTGGCAGGAGGAAGGGCTCAAGCTTCTCCCATCTCCTCTGCAGTTAGCATTCAAAGGCTTCAGCCTCTGCTGAAACTGGAATTCTCCTTCTCATCCTCTGGCATCCTCTGGCTTCCTCAGGATCAAGAGAGCAAGAGGCAGCAGCCCTTCGCACCAAGCCTGCCTTGTTTCTCTGTTATATAACAATATGGGCTTTTAGACTTGTTTTTCTAGATATTGGCAGATGCGTCAAATATTGGCATAATCCAGTGGTTTACATGGAAAGCTGTCTGGCTCTGTCTGGAGGCTGCACAATGCTGGTATTTTCATTGAAAACAAGAGCCTGCATCATTGTCAAAGCCACATTGCAACAGAGTCCAGGTAAACAAGGGGAAAAGACACTCACATCATGGCCTGACCTGTGGAATTACAGCTGCCATGGGGCAGCTCCAGGACTTGATAAGAAAGATTAATGGCTTTGTGATTGCTTTCTCTCTGAAATGGTCTTTTAGCAAAGTCTTCTGTGATGGTTTTCAAAGAATCACAAAATCATTTAGGTTGGAAAAGACTTTCAAGACCATTGAGTTCAACCTTTGACTGATCACCACTTTGTCAGCTAGACCATAGCTCTCTGTGCCACATCCAGTCCAGTGAGCAGTGACTCCATCTCCTCCCAGGGCTCTGGAGTTTTATTTCTGATGCACCCAACAGTGTGTCGGACCTGTAGTATGTGCTCTGTGGTTTAAGAACCCATCATGGCCCACTGGGGCTATTGGAAGTTAAGAGAGGTCAAGGACTGTGATTGGGTTAGATTTTAAAAATAAAAAAAGGTAAGGAAGATATTGAATGCTGCGGAGGGGTAAAAGCTGGGGAAGTTGTTCAGTTTGATCTCTCTGAAGGAAAGCAATGTGCTCACATGCCAGGACAGTTTGCAGGCTTAGTTGCTTCTTCCTATCCCAGTGTGCCTCAGCTTGGAGTGCAAAATAAGGGAGAATTCAGTGGCAGCACAGAAGTAATGACTTCGGTCAAACCTCTTCTAAACCTGCCTTAGCTCAGCTAACACCACCTGCCCCTGCAGTGTGCTTGCAGCCCAAGTCCTGCTATGTGCCACTGTGAGCTTATCAGCTCATACCACACTCGTGTCCCAGACAGGTGGCCCCTCCTGATGCCTGGTGTGCTGGCACAGGCCATCACCCCTGCTGCAGGCCACAGCCTTTGGCCAGCAGCCAGCAGAGCCATGGACAGGAGTGGCTTCTCAGAAAATGGTCTGCATGAGCCTGGGACAAGCAGTAACCTTCACTCCACTGCAGTCCTGGGGCACAACAGAAAGCTTTTCAAGTGTCTGGGGTTTTATTACATGGCTGGACCTTTGCCTGTAGCTTTCAGGTGCTTAACAGGGTTGATCTTGTTCAGTCTGCATATAACCCAGCTTTTGACGTGGCAGATCAGTGCCACCCTTTTGATCGCTGTCTCAGCAATCCAGCCGGTGCTTGCTTCTGTCTGAAGCTGATCACTGGTTCCAGGAATTGCAGTTCCTAGTGCAGCACCTTCCCAGTTCCTGGTAAAACACGGTACTGAGAATCAGCCCAAAGCTCAGGCTGTAGATGTGTTGTCCATTTCTCTCTGCATTCAGGAGTGGACTGTGATATCTTTGCCACAGGTTATATGTTGATTCCCAAACTTTTTTTTCCTGTTACACAAATAATTTTCTTTTTAACCTGGGGCTGGGAGCTGTCTCCACATCTGTGTACATAGCAATCTGCTGTTAGGTGGAGCCCCCAGAGCTGAGCTCTGCCTGAGCTGTGTTTTTAACTTGGGCTAATCCATAGGTTAAGTGTGTGGTTGGAGCTGGTCCTTGTGCTGTGAGGAGACACATGCTGCTCTGTGCTGCAGCTTGATGGCTGTGCTCTGACAGCTCTGACTCAGTGACTTGCCTGTGTGGACATTCAGGAAGTCTGTGGCATATCCAAAAAAGCATATTCAAACCCCAAAGTGTCTTTGACCAGAAGATCCTGCTCCTCTTCATTTCTGTGTAAGTCAGTGTCCAGTCTCCTGTGGCATGACACAAACTATAGTGCCAGTGTGAACCAGCAATACTTTTTCACTGCTTACCCTTTCGGTCATCATGGGACACAGGGCAAACACCTGTAGTGAGTGCACACTCCTGACCAAGCTCTGTGTGGAAAACTGGCTTCCAGGTAAAAAAATCCCCCCATGTCAACCATATGGGTTTAATAACAGTGGGGTTTGCCCTAGAGCAAACTGAGAAGCAAAAGATGAGATTGATGTGATTACTGTTCTTTCAGTTTGATTTTTGGATTATGATTTCCCTTTCCCCACCCCTGTATTTGTTAATGTTTAATGGAAAACACGTTTTCTTCAAGGCTCTTGCTGGTCATATGCAGCCCTGTGACTGTTATTGAGACAGAATGATGAACCCTTTGTAAAGAGATTTATGGTAGAAACTGTGAGGAGCTCACAGCTACAGCGGGGCCGGTGAACACTCCCCTGTACTGACAGTTCATCAGCAAAACCCCTGACCCTTCCACCCTTAATCATCCTTGCTTGTCACTGACATAATTGCCTGATTACAGACTCCTCTCCCCCACCCCTTTCAAACTGGGTGCAATAGTGCATTTGAAAAACAAATGGAAATGGACTGTCCATACTGTTTTTTTTCTTTCTTTCTTTTTTTTTTTTTCTTCTTCTTCCCCTGCATTGAGATGGATCAGGCTAAGATTCAGTTTCTTTGTCCATGAACAGGGGCTGGGATAGGCTTTCAAGAGTCTTTTGCACTGGTGTTTCTTGCATGTGAATGGTAAAGCTGATGTCATTGTGTTATTGATTGGGATGACAACTTTGGACATAAATCATTAATGTCTGGGAAAGAGAGAGGGAGGGGAAAAAGGCAACCCACACTCGATAGTTTTCCACAAATCTACTGTTCATCCCTGCATATGTGATCCAGAGGAGGAGATGGTAGGAACAGTTCTCTGCAGCCTGAGGACAATGTATGTTGCCACTGCCACTGAACCATTTACCCCAGAACATGTTGCCATATTCTTCAGAAAATGGATCATATCACCAGCAGTGCTGTTGTGCTGGAGCCTGTCTTTGTAGATGTGAGCCAAGGTCAGAAGTCTGCCTGGGGGAAGGTCTTGGGTTCTCTCATTCCCACAAACCTTGCACCCCTAGCAGCATTTCAGACCTGGGCTCAGGAAGGGGTAAGAGTGCAGTTTTTTGGGAACTGCTATTCCTCTCGCTCCTTTAATTGCCACCAGGGATTGTTTCAGTGTTTTGAATTGACTATTTTTTCATTGATGATCTTAATTTCATGCATAAAGAAGGTGTTCAGGTCAGTTCATAGCAGATGTCCCTGAGCTACCAATGAACGAGCATGCAGGGGGTAGCAGTCATTCAAAACTGCTTTCACAGAAGTTCTTCTCAGCAAAACAGACAGCAAATAGCTCAGAGAGAGTGGAAACCCATGAGATACTTGTACCATTTTCCTATGTGCCTTTGCCTCTGCACAAAGTTTATCCAGATGAGTCAGATTATCAGTTCAGAGAGGAAGAAAATAAACAGTGTCTGTCAGAGGTTAGCAATAATGCAAGTATTGGTGAGCAACTGATGTTTGAAGTGTAAATAGTTTAGCAGCAGTGCTGGTGCTGGTACCTGAGGGGAGTCTTGTGATGCGTGGAAACAGGGAAACCTGAAAACTGAAAACTGCCTTGTAGAGGGGCAGAAGTGAAAGAAATTACATTCCCTTGCAGAAAGCATGGCTCTGATCCTCCTGTTCTCCCCTTGCAGCCGAGCTCACCTCCGCCTGTGTCTAGAACGCTTAAAAGTTCTGATACCGCTCGGACCAGACTGCACCCGGCACACCACGCTTGGGCTGCTCAACAAAGCCAAAGCACATATCAAGGTAAGAGCTGCCTTACCCTGCTGCTTTCAGCATGGGCTCTTGGGAAGTGCAATGCAATTGCTCATCCTTGCTGCCTAGAACTAACTCTGTTGAAGGAAACATGACACTGTCAATAAATAAATAAATAAATAAATGAAGGAGCAAGCAGACCTTGCCCCCTTGGTTAGCCATTTATCATTGCCACAAGCCACACTGTTGGAAGAGTTCATAATGAAGTCCTTAACTACAAAAATGATGGATTTGAAGAGCAAGGATCTTGTTCTGTATTGTGATCATTTGTTGACAGCTACATCTCTTTAAAGAAAAACATACCTACTGTTGAATGACTGCATTTTGATGGGAAATGCAGCTTTTTTCTGGTGTGCTAATGAGTTTCCACTGCCAAAGCATTAGGACAAACCACAAGAGTGTGAGACAGGTTTGGCTTGCTGGAGTTCCATGTGTGAACCTTCCAGCTAGTCCAGCGCTCTTCTAGCTCCACTTTTGGCAAAGTGAGACATGAAAAGAAAATGCAGCATTGTAAGAATCTGGGAGAGGCTGAAATACTTCATTGCAGGTCAGAATATAGAGAGAGAAGATGGGTGATGAGGGAGGAAAAGTGCTGCCAAAGGGACAGAGTTAGCCTGAAATGACTCCTCCTTATGCAATGTGCTTGTCATAGGAAACAAAGAACAGTGCCCTGGTAGATTTCCCAGCTGTGATCAAAGAAATCTGTAGTAAGTTATGTAAATCACTCACTGAATAGAAAACTGTTTCTGAGAAATCCTTCTAAACCATGCAGTAAGGAACACAGAACTCCCAGGGCACGTTTTTCTGTTGGAGCAGCTGGTAACAAACCCTGGAGTAGATGGTTTGGGGGTTTGAGGCCCCTGCGTGGGCAGAAGCGGTAATGCAGGTGTCTGATCCCGGGTAGGATGACCCACAAACTGCTGCAATTCACAGCGTTTCCCCTGGAGAGGCTGAGTCCTCAGAGACTCTTTGTACTAATGGGTATGATTTATCAGGACCTGAGAGGTGGAAAGATGTGGGGAGAGGGCACTGTGCTTGGAGACTGCGCGGCAGCTTGGTTCAGGGCACTTGCAGCTTGAAGCCTTCTGAGACTGGGAAGGTCTAAGCAGTGGAGCACCTAGGCAGGTGGCAGGGCAGTGGAGGTGGGAGGGAAGGAGAAACGGAGAAAACTAATTACTGTGTTTTATTTGATCATGTCAGAAACTTGAAGAGGCTGAAAGGAGAAGCCAACACCAGCTTGAGAACCTGGAACGAGAACAAAGATTCCTAAAGAGAAGACTGGAACAACTACAGGGTCCTCAGGAGATAGAGCGAATACGAATGGACAGCATTGGATCTACCATTTCCTCGGATCACTCGGACTCGGAGCGAGGTGGGTGTTGCTGAACCAGCATGGAATTGCCAGGACTCTGTAGTGAGAGAATGAGATTCATCCATTTCTTACCTCTCAGCTTCCCCTTCTCATGGCCTTGGACGTTTAGGCTGCTGGTTCTGCTCTCACACAGGCACATACATACGCATACATATGGAGAGTTTAGTGTTTTGCATGAGTTCTAAGTCTGGAAGGATTGTTGTTGCTGTCAACTTGATCTGATTTCTGTTGTATTGAAAGGGATGGTAAAGTTGAGATGCTTGTTGTGATTTTTGGTCTGCTGAATCCCATGGCAACACAAAGAAGAAAATATAAGAAGATATTAATGAGACTGGAATGAATGTTTCACACATTTCACCCCTCTGCTCCCCCATCAAATTTCTTGTAGAGTTCATCTTCTCAGTCAAAACTGGCTAGAGATACCTAAATGGCTAACTG
Organism: Cyanistes caeruleus; assembly: GCF_971803275.1. NCBI lineage: Eukaryota > Metazoa > Chordata > Aves > Passeriformes > Paridae > Cyanistes > Cyanistes caeruleus. The sequence goes on along the minus strand of NC_141708.1, from coordinate 9,997,167 downwards.
AATTAAGATTACTTCCTTTTTGAAAATATGCCTACAGTGGAGACAACATTAGGCACAATAGATGGTTTGATATTTACTGACAGACCAAAGAAGCTGCATAGTTTGGGTGTGAGTCTGTAGTTTAAAACAAAAATCTTTTGGAAAATTCCTGAACAATATGGGAACCAAGATACCTGGTTAATTGGCTCTTTGCTTTTAAAGTCTTTCTTAAAAACAAGATGTCTGTTCCAAAATCCACTAAGCATGTGTGAGAGTAACCCAGATTCCCATGGTAATGCATTGTAATTGTGTGTGGTCCAGACTTTAGAAATATAGTGTCAAGCAACTAGCTTGTTTAGGGATAACTTCATGCTCCATTTTCTCTCTTGCACTCAATTTTATCTGTTTCTTATTTTCTTCTGACACTGGGGTATTAGAGATCCAAAGGAAGAGGTAGTGAGACAAGCTCAGTGTGTGGGGTGGCTCGCTTATGCTGACTGTGTGGCTGGCATGTGGAGGAGTGAAACCCCTTTGCCAAATCCCTACAAAAAGCTCCAGGCTGGTATTAGTCTTTTTATAAATCATGGCCACAGCCCATCCCATCCAGGGGGAACACTGAAAGTCTTCCTGCCAGATGACCCCTTCATTCCCAGTGTTGAGGGAGTCCCAGGAGCTCTCTGGCATGAAGGGGGCAGTTGGGTGTGTAGTGCTAACCCGTGTGCGTTTCTCTCATTTCCCTTTCTAGAAGAGATTGAAGTGGACGTTGAAAGCACAGAGTTCTCCCATGGAGAAGTGGACAATATCAGCACAACCAGCATCAGTGACATTGATGATCACAGCAGCTTGCAGAGTATTGGGAGTGATGAGGGTTACTCCAGCGCCAGTGTCAAGCTCTCGTTTGCTTCCTAGAACCAAGTGAGACAACAGTGCAGGGTGAATGATTTCACTGGGGTGATCAAACTGGGTCCTAGATGCCAGTATCCTCTTTCAGAATTGACATATTGACAGCTAGACCTGGAGAGACCTGTATATAAAGCTTTTTGGGTAAAGGAAGCCGCCCCAGAAACCCATATTTGTTCATTTGGTCATGTTACCAATCCCAATTTCTGCTGGCAAAAAGTTAGGCCAAACACTAGTCCCTTTGCAGTCAATGAAATCTGTTTGTTTCTGTGGGACCTGGATCTAGACCTTAGTGATGAAACACTTTGTTTTGAATTTATTTGAAATTGTTTGAAAGAGGATACTACTCATCCCTCTCTTTCTGTCATGAGATCTGAGAAATGTCAAAATTTTCTACACTGCATTCAGGTTGAACAACCTAATTTAGGCCCTTCTGAAGAGCTTTTGTGGTCCTAAAAGGACTATATCCTACAGTTTATCACAATCTAATGCTGTCATAATGTACTAGGAAATCTAAGAAGGCTAGGAATAACAATGACAATAATGATTAAGGTCTCATTCTGTGCCCAGAGGGATAGGGGCAGCGATGTTCAGGGGAGAACACCATTCAACTCAGCTTTCTGTTGGACATCATTTAAACAGTGAGTACCTCTGAAGCGTGGCTAAAGCAAGAGGTACACACCTGTAATCTACCAGCACAGGGTGGGCTGTCGTGCCTGGGGCTGTGCCAGTGCCAGCAGGTCCCTGGTAGATGTGTGCCCCTCGCAGGCACACGGCCAGCTGAGGGCAGAACGAAACCAGCACTCGAGAGGTGACACACCAGACAGTCATGCCCAGATACTGAGCCACTATGACCTTTTTATTTGAAGCGATTTTTTGATAAACATTTGTAAATGTGTTGGGAGGGAAAACACCCTAAGTCTGATGCATCTTTTTAGAGCTTGTCCATATGAAACCTTAGATGTCTTTTATATGAATTTATGCCATGAAAAGATCTCTGTTTTGATGAAGCACTTGACCCAATGAAATGCAAAGATCCTTTTTTTTTGCCGTGCACACAAAGGATGAAGGCTGTGCTAAGCTGGAAGAGGCCAGGTTTGGTGGGGGTTTCTTCAGTTTTCTTTGTAGAATCATTCCCTTTGCTGACTTTTGAAGTTCCAGTCCAGTAGTTAACCTAGTTAAGCTCAGCACGTCTCTCATGTTAATGTAACGTTTTGACTGCACGTCCTGTTCCCAAGGGCCTTGCCATCTTATCTGTGCAGGTGCTGTTAAGAGCTGTTATAGCGAATGTTTTCTAATTTTCTCCAAGACAAGCATTCTAACCTGCACTTTGAGGGCTTTGCTTTTTTATTTTTGTCTTTTTAATGGCCAGGATTATTTTGTTTTCCAAGTTTTAAAAACCATAATAGAGTCTTCACCTATGGCATTGTTTGAAACTTTGTATATCCTTAAGTAATTTAATTACCCCTCATTACTAAGAAAAAAAAAGAGGAAAAAAATGCTTTATAAAATTCATAACTTATTGCTGATTTGAATGGGTTGTTAATTTCAGTCCTTTAGATTTTATTTTATTGTTTTAGATAGGGTTGGGTAAAAAGAGGTAAAATAAAGTAAAAAAATAAAGACAACCATATTTAGCAGTGCAGTGGAATTGTGTTTAAATGTTAGCATATGGTCCCCATTAAAGTAGCACTTTAACGCCATTAAACATTTCTGTATCTGAAATGAGTTGTGTTCGTCCATCTTGGTCATTCCTGTCACTTCAGCTGACTGCTGTTCTTCTTGTGCCCTTCGGTCCTGCGGTGACATCCTGAGCGAGTCTCATGTAGACTTCTGCACTGTGAGAAGTTGCCTGTGTTCAAATACTCTGATGTTTCCCCCACTCTCCAAAATGTGTCATTCCCTGTAAGAGGCACAACACACGTGCATGAGTAGAGAAATAATTTTTCCATGGCTGTAATGAATGATTTCTCTTCAGTCTGGGTTTTTTTAAATTAATTTGCATACTAAGTTTGCATCTGGTTGCAGTTGTTAAATGTGTTTTCACTTGTGTGCATGTAATCCAGTGTCTCAGTCCATCTGTTCTTCTTTCTGGGAGGTTACCTGGCAGGAGCAGGAGTCTGCCATAGAATGAATTAAGTTCTAGGTTACAAATGGAGCCCAAGGGCTTTGAAAGAAGAAATGCTGCTTGGATTTATGTTTGGGGTCCATATGATCTCTGGATAACACAAAGCTCGGAACAGTGTGTAGAGTGGTGAAAAGTAGGAAACTAGCTCTAGCAAGACCTTATTTATTTATTCATTATTATTCTCCTTGGAAGTGTTGACCACTGGTAGTGCTGATGCTGAGCAGTTGGATACCAGTGGAATTTATTTATTCATGAGCCCTTTTCTATAGCTGTCCCAGCACCTCCTCTTTCCTGTTATTCCTGTTTGTGTTAAATGCCCACTTGGGGAAGAAATGCCACAGCTGAGAAGCACTGAAGTTCAAGGGATGGAGAATGGTCATGTTCTCCTAGCTGGTATAAAACAGTGATATGTCTATGGTTGGAATAAATGCATTTGAAATGTTTGTTTGTAATGCTCTGGGGCAGTTTGGTATCTCCTGCCTTTTCTAGTGTTGTGGTCTCAAGGAAAACAAAATTAAGAGCCTTTATAATAACTCCAAAGACTTGGGGTTGGTTGCTCTGGTGCTGGTGAGTTCTTTGTAGCAGATTTCAGATAGAGTTTTGATAATTTCTTACGTGATGGAAACATTTCTCTAGCCTTTCAAAATTGTCCTGCCCTGATTTGTTTCTGCTTTGTAGACTCTGCTTTTTCTTACCTCACACAGCTGCTGTCCTCCTCAAATCTCCTTCCACTGGTCTAGTTTCTCATGTTGTAATGTTCAAGATGATAAATTTTTAGGGAAGTTGCTATAATCTTACAAGAATGTGGTGACCTTTCCTGTAAAAGCAGAATTGGATGCACTTTCCTGAGGCAGCCTTCCCATGCAGTAGGCACACATGCACATACACGCACAGCTCTCTCATAAGCTCATTCTGTCAAGTCCTCCTTCTGTAAATTAGATCCCCGGTGGGTCTCTTTGCTACAGACAAACCCATTAAAAAGACCATCCAGCATTTTCCTTCTTTTGACACAAGTGTATTATGGAATGTCATCTCGTGTCTGCAGACAAGGTGGAGATGACTATCTGGCTGCATTTGTCACGGTTATCCTGTGGCGAGTTGTCACTTGAAGGTCATTTTAATGTCCATTCCATTAGCAGCATGTTAGTGACGAAGGTGTTCTCACATCTGTCTGTCTCAAGAAATCTGTAGGTCAATAGAAAGGGGGTTAACTAGACAGCCTTATCATTTTCTGGGATTTGTGATTGTGTTTTCCTTTTGTCTGTTTGTTTGCTTGTTTGCTACTATCTGTTTGTGCACTCCAGCCTCCTGCTTTTCTGCTTTGTTCTCTTATACACGCTGTTCCCTGCTTGCTGTGTTGCCCTGTTGGAATGGATGAAACATTTTGCTTTAGTGGAAGTAGGATCCATCGGATGCTCCAACTGGAGACAGTCATTCTGTTTTGTCCCCACCCAGGAACATAAGCTTTTTTTGTGTCATTTTTTCTGACACCAATTGGAGAGAGAAATCAGGATCACTTCCTAGAAGAGAATGGTAAAAAACAGGACTTTGTTCTAGATTAGAGAGGTGATAATAATGAAAAACCATATAAAAGCAGAATAAAGTCCTATTTTTATTTCCTGGAGCTTTCTCCCATGCACATATTGTCCAGTGCGTGAGAAACTCCATGACTTGATAGTGACTGAAACTCCTCTGCATCAGCAATGCAATCTCTGAATAGTCCTGTGGGACCCTCGGGGAAGAGGAGCGTGTCCTTCTGCCCCTCTTCCCCAGTCTGCACAAAATACCTAGAAAACACTGATGTGCTGTCACATTTTCTTGAAATGTGCCACCAGATTTGAGTGACATTTGGCAGGATGAGTACAGGAGAGTGGTGTCTGCACAGACAGTGTTTTCCTTTTACTGAAAGGCAGGTTGTTTAACTGGGAATAATACACCAGCCCTAGCCTCTGCTTCTCTGCTCATTTTCTCCTGCAAAGAGGACTGATCCCTTTAGTTGTTAGGCAGAGGCAGGAGCAGAGAGTCTGTGGGTATTGGTATTGTGGCTGTGGTACTCAACACCTTTTTGGAGGGGTTCTGTTCAGATGCTGCTAAAACTAAAGTTGTGTTACAACATGCATATGTTTAGACCCCTTCAAAAATGCCAAGGATCGGGGATTGCTGAGCAGCCTCTGAGAAGGCTGGATGTGTCGTTTGAGGTGTGGGCTCGTATGAGCTGAACACTTGAGTCACACAGTGCTGCTGGCCTGGCTGATGCAGGTCAAAGGCGTGAAATGTCACTTCTTTTGGGAAAGATCTTGAACACCAAACATGCTGTAAAAGCTGTGGGTAGCAATTCATTTTTATCACACTGGAAGAAATCTGCCAGTGCAGGCCTGGAGCAAGTGGTGAGGTGAGCTGGGTAGTTTGGGCTTCAGCAAGTCTTCCAACATCTTGTCTTGCAGAATGCTGTGCTGCAGACATGTGATGAAGCTTTATTTTAATACAGCAAGGATACAGCTTCAGCAAGGATTAATTTTCATCGAGGGATGTTTAAGCTTCAGCAAGGACTGTCCCTTGCAGGGGAGGTTCACACACCCCTTGTGTTCTGATGACTCACACCATTGCTCTCCAGGACCAGTGAACTGGTATTTATTTATGAAATAAATAGCCCTGGGATGGTTTATTGACTGTATTCATTGCATTAAAGATAAGCAGATGTAGTGTATGTCAGGTATGAACTGAGCCTTCTTTTCCAAAGACTATTTTCTATTAAAAGAACAGGTGGAGTTCAGAATAGGCTTCCTGAAAACTCCAGTTGTGCCTGCTTTAGCATGTGTCAGCTCTGACTTCAAAATGTTTCTTTTGGATAAATGAAAGGGACAGTGGATCACAGCCACCTGTGAAAGACGACAGGTGACCTTCCTCAGCATGGAGCTGTCAGTATAGCACGACTGGCTCCCAGTTAATGTCACTGCTGGGATGTCTCTCTAGCTGCAGGCTGCAGTACAAACTCCCTTTCTAAACAGCAGATTATTTTACTCGTGAGATGTTTTCTATGCAAAAGAAAATTTAATGCCCCTGGTACCAGTGAAGATGAGGAATTAAGCAACACCTACTTCATCCTGCAATGAGTGTGTTTTGAGTACGATATTCTGTCCAGCAGATTGTGCTGTACTCACCCCTATCCTGATGATTTACTATTATCCTTCCCCCATAAATAATTCCACTTCACCAAATATATCCAGCAGATTTTAAACACTTTATTTAATAAAAGTTAAACATACAAAACTGAAATTAACACACTTTGTATTCATAAAAATCACTTTCTCCCAATATAGGGAGAACCTTTTTCTATGTATGGATTCTAAACTACCGCTTGTAGAGTTTAGCTTGAGTTGTGACTCAGGTAACTGATGGACATTTCCACCAATCAGTGCATCAACAATTGCTGACGTGACCTGATCTAGTTAACAAATTACAAAATGAGCTACATTAACATAATATACAGGGAAATAATGGTCGGGGTTAATGGACAAGACACACATTTTATTTAATGGGGGAAATAGCTGATGTACTCTTGTCCATTAACTCAGCCCTAGATTTTACAAAAATAATATCTACATTGTATACAGGGCTACCCATTAACTTCTTTAAACACATTACGGGTTCAGAGGTGGCATCACTACCGTAAGTGCAAGACAAGGAACAGAGGAAAGCAAATCACAGAGAGAGTACAAAAAAGCAAGAGCTTTTACACGTGGATTCCTGAAGAAAATTGAAGGGGCTCAGCAGCACTGTAATACAGCTGAAGGTACAATGGACACTAGGGCCAGTCAGTTATGTAAGGACAGAAACTCCCAGCTAACCTTTACTCACTCACAACTAACTAAGTGGGATCTAGGCATTTGTATCTGCTGTGCTGTGGTTCTCCTTGTCTGGATGGAGGTCCAGGCACAAGCTGTCACTGCTGTGACTGTACCAACAGGTCTGCAAATGTACCAACACACCTACAATATCTACAAGGGAGGACAGGACAGCTCCTTTCCACAGCACAACCAGTTACACTCCAGCTCTGATCCCTGAAGATGGGTGGGGACTCTGAAGTACAGTTCCTTGTCCTATGGTTTTCTGGTTACATTTCATTAACTTCCTATTATAATTTGATGAGTATTTATAAAACAAACAAAGAAAAAGGACTAACAAGAAACAGCATCTCCTCTGCTTAAATTCAAATGCAAAAAATTTGGACTGGAATTAAGTCAAATTTGTTGTTGCTGAAACATAAGTGATCATTAGTAATAAAGATCCTATCAGCCCTGTTCTGCCCTCATTTACAGCTGTACAAATCAATCTGCAGTGGATTTCTTAGAGAGTTACTTAAACTTCCTTAGCAATTCCATGTGACATGTAAGCTCTCTCCCAGAGCTGCAGCTACTCTGCAATGCTGAGTGTGTCACAGAGAGCACTGTGACTACAGAAAACAGGGAGACTCTTATAGTGCCATTTTTATACCACCACTTTTTATAGAGGGGGAAAAAAAAACCCTTCACTACTGGTATGACTGAAAGATTCAAAGCTGCAGACAAATACTGCTTTGAAAGTAATAGGCAACAGCAGTTCATGAACATTTACCTGCTACAAAAAGTTTAATGGTTGGGGGGGTTTAAATCAATAGCTGGAGATTTAAGGCTCAAATCAGCTGAAGCCAAAGTGATGGTGACAAAATGGACTACTCACTATGTGCCAACAAATAATTTACTTTTAGAAAAATATAATGATAAAAAGGTAAGTGTAAAGCCCTGCAGAGATGAAGTTCCACTCTTTTCATCTGTTACTGAGGCATCAGATGCCTGACATTATATTTAGAGGTATCTTGATACTGTGTCATAGGTTTGTCTGCAATTCCACATGTTCCAACGCCAACCTTGCCAGTTACACTCTCAGGGGAAGCAAAAATACTCCTTTTCACCTGGAAAGAAAATGAAAAACACAATTTCTGAATAATTACTAGCTGGATTTTACAAAAAAAAACCCCAAAAAAACAAAAAACAAGCAATCATTACCATCTGAAGTGCTGCAACATTTTCAACTTTTGCCCTACAGATGGGCACACTTTCTAATGGCCAGCTCAGCAGTGATGTGTTGTCACTGAGTGAAGCAATGGGGCTGTGAGCTTCTGGCATCTCAGTACTGGATGTACTGTGGTACTGACAATCTCAGGTCAAGCCAAATAATGACTAAAATTTACCTCTCATAAGGGCATCTCTAGTTGCTCAAAAGGAATATTGAAGTTTTACCACTCTGTCTGGCAGCTCTTGGTCAAGCCAAGACAGAAATGGAATAAGAATTTATACCCTCACTACTTTTCTTGCCCTGCACTTGCTGTTCCAAGGCACGTCCTCAGCACTGTGTCTGCTGGGTCATAAACAAAACAAGAAGCCAAACTTGGAGGTTTAGAGGGGCCCTCAGGTTCTTGGCTCCAACAAACACCAGCTGGCAACTGATGCAAGCCCAGCTCTCCCAGCCAAGTGCAAGCTCACTCTCTTAGGAGCAGCAAAACAATCCAGTAAACCAGGCATCTGAAGTGCACAAAATACAAAAATGCACACTTTAGAATCCCAAAGACACCATGTTGCATCCCTTTAAGCATCTCCTTCTCTCTCCCAAGGTATTGCACAGAAGTCTATGCCCTGTTGCTACTCACATACTGACAAAAGTAAACAAACCTGGCCTTTTTTGTTTTTAGAATAGGCTCTATTGTTGAACTGTTGCCACTTGACTTTCTGGTCCTCTCGTTCCTGCTCAAGTTCTTTAATTCTCTGAGCTTTTTTCAAAGCTTTCTTCTTTTTATACTCTCGTTGCTGGGCTATCATCTCTTTTCTGGAAAAAAGGAGAAAACCAAAAAACAAACCCCACATTTTATGTTTGTGGCTCTTCCAGTAACAAACTAAAATCTGCCTGTAAAACAGATATGCACATTAGTTTTCCAGAAGTAAAATACAGAAATAAAGCTTGTAAATATTCACCATTTCTAAGAGGTAAAAAAAATCCCCAAAACCTAAAAATCCAAACCAAATCTTTCCATTAATAAGCATTACCTTAATTATGTATTTGGCATAACAACAACCACCAGCACACCTGAGAAGCCCATGCCAAACACAGCAACCCATGGGACTGGATGCAATTCATTTCTAAATGGAAAGGGACCTATCAGCACTACTCCATTTCAGAAACATCTTGGGTTTGGAAAATGTAAATAACCCACTGGAGTGAAAAGGCCAAACTTTTCTGGAGGTCTGCAGGACTCTGATGCTACCAATTATTGGACAGGGATGGAAGGAAAAGGACAAAGTTTACTTGGAAGGTATGAAAGTTGGAATCAATCTATGCCACAATGCAGCATCCTCAGAACAACCTTTTAGAGGAGGAATCATTGGCTGTAACAAACTCCAAAGAATCATACGTAATTTTTTTTCTTAAGTAAAAAGAAAATTTTCAGCCCTTACAAATACCTTCCTGTGTTAGACACAGCAGGATATTATGTAAATGTAAATCTAAAACACAAACCAAAAAAACACCTATTTCATTAACCAATTTTTATAGCTGAGGGAGAAAGAAAAAACAACCAACCCAAAACCAACCCACAAAGCAGCATTCAGACTTCTGTCTGTGTATTACTTACTTGGACATGGGTTTGTTGCCACTGTCCTCTTTTGCTTTCCTTCCCTCTTCCACAGGCTTCAGGTTGAACAGAGGTGTGACTTCAGCATTGCCATATCCAGCAAATGTAACCGCAGCTGTTCCATTCTCCTCATCTATTTCTTCAATCTCAGCTTCGTAACACCTGTAAAGATATCATGGCTGTAAGCATGTGAGTAAAGCTTTAATACTCAGCCCTTCAACACTTACATCAGCCAGCTAATGCCACTAAGTGAAAAATTTGCAGATACCAGCCTTCATTTTCAGGGGGAATACACAAATCGAAACAAGAGATTCTTGTCTTAAGGTCAAAGGGACACAGCTACAAAGACTAGAATCTGCTGTATTTTACCTTTAGTTTCAACAAGCAATGCCCTCACAGCTACCACAACTAATGATTAATGATGGGGCCAATCTAATCAGCTATCCTGATCCGGTTTTAGTTCTGGCAGGACATGGGATAACAAAAGAAAAAAATACTGCATTCACAGAATTAATTGAGGACTTTTAGAAAATGTCAGCACAGAAGTGAAAAGCTTTGGTTGCATTTTTCTCCATAGGACAAAGAATTAAGAAAAATAACTTTTCTAACTTCAAGGCAAAAGGATGTATCTAGAGCAAACAGAGGAAAAAAATGAAATGTTTCACAGACAATACTCCAGTTAACATTTACTAAATTAGTGTATTGTGTGTTTGCAGTGGGCCAACATCTTGAGCTGAGTTAGGTGAAAACATGAGAACTCAAAAGTCTGGCTAGCTCTTTATGAAACTGCTCACTTAAGAAATGCTGCAACAGAAGAAGGGTTTTCTAAAAAAAGCAGAACAATTAAGTCAAATAAGATGCACTTCAGTGAACACTCTGACACACTCTTCCCCAAGCTCTAATCCTGTAACCATGGGATCACACCAAAAAGAATGACCCAATGGTGACCTAAGACTAGGAGATTCAGTTTTTAAGTTCTAACACAAAAACGTTTTACTCATTAATAAACAGAAGAACTGTTCACTTTTAGATTAGTTTTCTACTTAAGACATCAACAGCTATACAAAAATATTTACATGGTTACTACATTGTTAAGAGAAGCACATCCATGGAATAATAGAGCCTCTCTCGAAGTGGTAACAAGTGGGATATTGGTCCTGCATAAACAGTTATTTTTTTAAGCTGCAACAGTTACATGATTGCAGTATGAAAAGTAACTTCTACATGTTTATTTCAAAGTTTATGGAGTGAGAATTATCTGCTTGGGTTCCCAGAACTACACAGGCTAACACATAGGAGACTAAACCCAAAATGTTGATTCATTTTATAGTTACATTGCATAATTAGTTATGTTATATCCAAATCCAGCATTTTCAATTAAAAATTTAAAATTAATTTCCAATTAGAGGCCCAAACTGAGATACAGCAAGACATTTTCTTCAAAGTAATCAATGACACATATATATGAATGCAAAGATAAATTATGAACTACACATCCCAAAAGCTTTACAAAAGACTGTCCTAACTGACCAGTTCTTTCAGTCTGCCATTTATTACATTAGGAAATAGTAATTTACAAAAGCTACCCTCCTTTTATATGGTTAGTGACAAAAAGCCTGTTCTTATAAAATACCTTCCATTTCTTTGCTATTTAAAATACAGACCTTTAATAAACAGTTCAAGAACACTTAATACCACATTTATTTCTTAATTTTTTTTTTGTCTTTAGTCACCCTGGTGAATTCAAACTGAATGAAAGTCTCTTACCATTGAACTATTTCATGTAACTGTTAGAGAAGTTTTCTACACTTACTGTCCATCCTCACTCCATATGGCCATACACCTATCCCCAACCTTCCATGAGTGACTGGGCAGGGCGGATGCAGAACTGTCAGAACTTGCAAGAGTTTCCGAAGGTTGTGTTGAAAGGAGATCTTTGGTTAACTCTATGACTTCCTATAAAAGACAAAAGCCCACAAAGAATAATTTTTCAAATTCCTCTTACCAAGCATATTTTTACCCCAAGCTTACTGCTTTCGGTTTGGCTTTTAAGTTACTGTATTATATTCATTGTTGACATGTGAATTACACTCACTTTGGTTTTTTAATAATTTAATTAAACTCATTAATTGAAATTGTAGATAAAAATATGTATGGTCCTCACTGCACTGCTGTAAAGCTGCCCATGCCCTCCTCAAATTTTCAAAAAGTAGCCTATTATTTTTTATGGCATTTCTCTCATTAGCTGAAGTGTAGTATCCAGAGTCAGCATGGCAGAGCACCCTCCAAGCTGCGAAGCCCTCTCATTTTGTTGGAAAACATCCAGGTGCACACTAAACTGATTTCCTTAAGTCATTTTGATAGAAGTGCTTGTTTTTTTCTAAATTCCCTGATTTGAGATTTCAGGTCAGGCCTACCCTTGCTAATCCAAGATGACAAAGTAACAAAGTCTCCCAGTTCCTTTACACATTATTCGTTTGCAGGCAGGAGCTTGCAAAAATCTCTCCCAGTTTCCTGTAAATGTTACATTAAATAATGACTAAGCAATCAAGACCTCTTTTTCACTAGCGCTAATAGTCAAAAGAGACAGCACCTAAAGAGCCATGTAAACTTTCTGCATAATGCAAAGAAACTTAGCCAGCCCTAAAGAAGAAAAATTCTTCAGTTCTTTGGGTACCTCAGCACAAACCACTGTCACTCTCCTAACAAACAGTAAATATTTAAGTCAGAGGAGAGTGACAGTGTTCAACTGAGGCTTGGTGGTGCCTGAACTTTTCTCCCTGTTTCACATCTTACTTCAGCTACCTGCATAGAAAGCTCAGGAAAATGTGGTAAAGGAGCTGTTCATCGTCCCTTAAGAACCTAAAGGATTGTAAGCACTTCCCAAGTAAGTTCATATAACATAAACTTAAATGCACTTTTATCTGATAAACTATACAACTAGCATCAATAGCCTAACAGTTTCTGTTGTAGCATGTTAATGTCTGAATTTCCAACAGCTAATACAAGTTTTGCTCTTTGCTTTGGAGGAGCTGCTGGTTAATAAGTACTCCAGTGAGCACAATCAGTAGCAACTGTGAGCATAGGAACACACAATTACTTCTACCACTTAACTCACCATTTTCCCAATACCACAGCCAAAGCACAACAGATTTTGCTAATCAAGTTACCTAATTTGAGAGCATACAGCATTAGCCTAATTTTCCCTCCCAGGTGCAAAATCTGTTCCTCAATATACAGGTAGCTGTATTCTGAAAATCCAGGAAAAACCATGGCTTAAGACAAGTTTTAAGCAGGTCAAAATATATCACATCAGGCACAAGCCACTCCTGAAAACAAGTGTTTCAGGTATTGCAACTACCAGTAACACCAAACTGTTGGCTAATTCTTGCCTCAGAGATGGCTTATTCCAGAACTTGGATGTGAATTGTTTCAGGCAAGTCTACCAAGAATCCTCTGAATTTAAGAATGGCCCTTACACACCAGGCTATTAAAATAACCAAACTTTTGGTAAAAAAAAATCTTCATCTGATATCCACATACCATAGTGCCCAGCTAACAAGATAGAGATTGATTTTATTGCAAGCCACGGGACAGTCTCAAATCTTTAAGAAAAGACATCATTCCAAGAAAATTTCTGAGCAGGACTTGGACTACCACAGCAGCTCAGTACAGCCAAACAGGTTGAACAACATGGCTTGGTGCCACATCCCTGTGATAAGGAGGTGTGACCCATAGGGAACACTACGTAGTTTGCCAAGATTTTTCCAGACCAACTGGTCTTCACAAAGCCAAAGAGAGCTCTACACTCCAAAGCACAACACCCACAGATCTCATCTCCAGTTACAGAAGATGACAACTGCCATCAATCCTAGAAAAGGTAAGTTTGGTTCTTGGCTGCACAGACACTGTCCTAGAAATGCTTTGGTGAATGGAAAGTGAAAAGCTAAGTACTTGTAACAGTTTCTTCTAATATTCAATATTGTTACTCAAGAATAATCTAAGCATACAAGATGCATCAGGATTTATAATAGGAAAAAGATGTTTCAATTACATAGTAACCATCTTTTTGAACAGACAAAAAGCTGTTTAGTTGGGACACTGACGCATCAAACCCACTTTTACAGTTGTTTGCTTAGTTGGCATATATCAAGTCTGCAAAACATTGTCATTTTCAAGGTGGAACATACGGATAGCAAACCTTTTGGGGACGAAAGTGTAAAGATCTTCCCCATTCTGTGCAGAAAGCTTTTAATAAAAAGTTTGCAAGTTGTCCTTTCACATCAATGATCTCTGCATATCAAAGCCGAGGTCGTGTTGGTATCGGAAATATCATCCCATATGGGTTTTGCTGTGCATTTTAAAAATATAAAAATATACACATGCTTTTAACAGTGTACAACAGAGCACATTCAGATGATCTATAAAGTGCCTTGTGGGCACAAAGCCTTTGCAGTTTAAAAGGATCTAAAGATCACTGTTTGGAGGCACCACTTGTGTTTTGGTTTTGAAGCCCAAAAACAGTTATTTCCATACAGAGCAGTGGTCACTGAACCTTGCACTGGGTAGTTTTATATATTTTTACACCTGATGGCTAAAGCAATCCACAACAGAAATGAAGCAGCATCTTGCACTCTCAGGACAGATTTTAACAGCACTGCTGGGATTTGCTATATGCCAATGTGTCTTCATATGCATAAGAATCTAAAAGACCACTCATGCATTTAAAATTATGCTGGTGGCCTTCCTATCACTAAACCACATTCCAAGGACCAGAAATGGGTTTCAGCTGTTAGGAATACACTATGCTCTTGTGACAAGTGAAATACACAACTCTTTTCCTTTCTTGTATAGAAACACAATCCAGACTCAGATGCACAAGGAATACAGAACTATGCTCCAAAGCTTTTAACACTGCAAACGCATTTAATGAGCAAGCAGGTTCTGGATCAAGTTATTTGAGAACTCAATAAAAACATCATGGTAATCCAAACCATCAGGCTTCAGCAATCGTAAAAGCAACAGAAAAATAATGATTTTGAGAAATGCTTCAGGGAAAAAAAATTAAAACCCATCACACAGTAAAGACAGCACTGGCATATCTTTCACCTCTCCAGCCAAAGATTATAGTAAAAGAGTTAGCTGTATAATTTAGTACATCTTTTTTACCCATCAAAAAAAAAAAAATTAAAATAGGCTATACCAAGTTTAGGTTTTTCTAAACTAAGCCTACCATGACTATATCAAACTATGTGGAATGAAAGTAACTAACCCAGTAAGTATCTATTTTTGTTGTAGGACAAAAATTTAGGAAAGATAAAACACTTGTAAGAGGCCCTGACGTTTCACCTACCCTCAAGCTCTCACCTGTAAGTCTTTCTTCAGTTTCAGTAAATCCTCATTGTCTGCATTGCCAGATAAGGCAGCCTCGACTTGCTGGAGCTGAGCTTTGTAGCTGGCCAACTGCTTAGCAAGGTCTTCTGACATCTGCAAGGAACACACACATACAAACCCCACATCAAAACAACAGCCTTGCTGCTTTTTAATCACACCTTGTGGTCCAAGTGAGGTGATAGAACAACAACAACAAAAAAAGGTGTTACTAACATGCTAGAAACACAGCTCATTAAGTTTCAATGATGAGTATTTGTTCAGTAATTTGACTACAGATACCCGCTCATTTAATTTTTGTGCAGTTCCGGCTACTCTCAGCAGACTTCTGAAGAATAGAAGGCTTAAACACGTGCGGTTTAAACAGGGTACACGCACAGCTTACAGCGTGTGAGCAGCGGGGCCTTGAGCGAACCTCGCAACTCCCCGGCTCTTTAGAAAATGAATGCGGGTCCCCAGCAAACCCCGCGCACTGCGGTGTGTGCCCTCCGGGTGCCGCACACCGCGAGCCTCAGCACCGAAATCCTCCGAGGCACCCGGGAACCGGCGCCTCCCGGGGCTCCCCGTGGGCTCGGAGCGGGCGGAGCAGCGCGGGACAAGAGACGGGCCTGGGAAGGGCCCGCGCTAGCGGGCAGGCCCAGGCCGGGCCCAGCCCAGGCCCCGGCTCGCTGAGAGCGGGCAGGGGCTCAGCGCGCGGGGCCGGTAGGGCCCATCCGGCGGTCTCACCTCGGCGGTGCGGAGTGCGGGCCGTGCCCGGGCCGGGGGCTCCACTCCGGGGTCCCGTCAGGCCGCGGCCGCTGCGCTCCGACTCCTTCCGCCGCCGCAGCCGGGGGTGGGGGGGCGCCAGGGGGTGGGGCCTCGGCCGGCGCGCGCCGGCGCTCGCGAGAGCGGTCACGTGTTCTGCCGGCCTGCGACCGCGTCACGCGGCCCGTGGGTCACGTGGCGAGCCGCCCCGCCCACACCCCAGCGAGGGGGCGGGGCCGCGGCTGAGGGGTCGGGACGGGCCTCGGGGCGGATCCGGCCCGCGATTTCAAAATTCCTTCCCAGCCGAGCCGTGCTGGGACTCTTAGCTCGAGAATGGTGTCAGATTTGTGCTGTCGGAGCACACACTCCTGGAGGGGACCGGGGGTCTTTCCTGGACCCACAGGCTTGCTCACTTACGTCTTTGTCCCTGACAGTATCAACTACAGCAACACCCTCTGGCTATTTACTTGATCATCAGAACCATGCAAAACTTACTGCCAAACAATTTAGAGGAGAGTAAATTTCAATATTCGTCCTGCAACAGGAGAGGAAACTGAAGGGAAAAGCTCAGTAGCTTCTTCCAGCCTGGCCCAGGAAGAAATACATATTTCTGGTGGAAAGCCAGTGATTAATTTAGCTGTGAGCCAGCCAAATGAAGCAGATGCCCCAAAATTTTCTTCGTATTAACAAGAGTATCAGTGTCTCCTGCAAACATCCTGTCCCTCATGGTCACAGGCACATAGTGCTGCACAGGAAGCTGACTTCACTCATTGGCTTTGTTTATGTATTATGAGGAAAATATATCCACTGTGTTCTATGACATTTGCTGTATGTCCTCAGAGGATATCCTGACTTGCAATGAAACACATTTCTGTACCTTGATGTATGATTTGATAATGAAAATACAGAAATTACTGGACACTGTTCAGAGACAGTTGATGAGACAAAGTGTAACACTGAAAATAGCAACAGCAACTTTTTGGTATTTTCATTATTATGCAATAATAAAGAAGAAATAGCTAAGGAAACATTTTCTGATAAAACTTTGTGGACAGATCAGCAACTGTTAAAACACATACAAATTTTTCAATACAGAGCAATCCTAATGACTTTGTGAACATCTATCAGTTAGAATGGGCATTATTACAATCAGTTACAACTTCACATTTCAGGACAAGAAATCTATACTGTATCTGTAGGATCGAAGTGACAGAGAGGGACTGAGAAGACATCCACAGTCCAGCTATCTCCAAAGGTAGCAACAGCAAAAAAGGAGAACACTTCTGTGGTTCCATCAACAGGAGCAAGCGTAAAGAAATATTTTTTTCTATGAAAGGTTTGATGAGAGTTAATATTGAAGTCATTTTATGGTTATATAGTCGAGCATGTCATTTATAATAGAGTATGGAGTTTTATGGGGTCTGCAGACATATAAAAAGAGGCACCGACATTATAATCTATATATATTATATATAGGAAGACCAGCCAGATCCTGAAATGACTGATCTTTAATTCCTACAAATTGAAAATTCTCAGTAATTGCATCCTTAAAACTGGATTTATCTTCACCCAAAAATAGTGACCTTTTTTTCTCTGTTTGACTAGAGAAGCTCTTTTATACTATATTGAGGAAAAGCAGTGTAAGGAGGACATCTTTGTGCTGTCTTACAGATTACATTTTTTTAGAAATATGTTTTACAGTTCATTAAATGTTTGTTGCTTGAATGGATATGTACATAGTAGCACATTAGCATTACTTACAGCAATATATATAACTTAGCAACAGAAAAAAAGGCAACTTATTTGGCCTTTACCAAAGACAAACTCTGTTGCCATTAGCATTGGGGCCTTCAGCTGCGATTCCTAGTGGGAAGCTGTCTGACTGACCTGACTGTACTTGCGGAACACCGAGGTAAAATTGGGCTAACTGGAGCCTTTGTGGCTGTGCTGTGGCAGCGGGGAGCGACCGGGTGGTGGCCGGGAATGGCACGTCTGGGTGGGAAGATGAGGTTTGCAGTACCGGGGGTCTCTGAGCATCCCTTGGAAGGGGCTGCCTGCCTTTAAGGCAAAGTGATCCGCAGCCACGCTTGGCTTGTCCAGGAGGTGGTAGTGGTGCTGCGCAAGACGTCTGCATCGCCAGCCGTGTTTAACTGGCTACTCGGGAAAACAGCTCTGCTACAGATCCACAATTCCACCTCTTTTTTACAGTCTGCTGCGTGATTTTTATGGCTAAATAATAGGAACATATATAGGTAGTTGTTTTTGAAGGTAACTTGGACTATACAGCCCTTTGAAACATGGATGTGCTTTGGTGAATAAATACATTTTAAATCTGCAACATCTGCATTCCTAGAAGTTAAATCCTGAAACATTTGAGGATCAGAAATCCAACTGCTGAGCAGCAACCAATGCTGTGAAGATGTTAGTATGTCAAAATGATTTAATGTACTGTTTTTCAGCTTTGTATGGGTGTGTTATTGTACTCAGCACAGACCTAGCCACTAGCAAAAAATTGGCTTCTGCAAAGAAACCGGTCTGTCCTCATGAAAGAAATTGCAACCCAAGTCTAGGCCAGAATGGAGACACTGGATCTTTTTATCCTTTTCTGGTAGGCTGCCAGCATAGCAGACATTGCCCAGTGTGTCACTCTTGAAAGTTGTTGGTATATTAATTTGTAATAAGAAAATATTGTATTAATATTTCAATTTTCAGGGTGTTTTGTTTTCCTGAAGGTGCAGCATTTTTTTGTTCAGCTGTCCTGTGCCTCTAAGCAAAATTTGCTTTATTTTGGGGGAGGGAGTTACCATTTGTCATTATAACCAGAGGTGTCAACTTTGTCCATAGATGCAATTATGCAATATTTACCATTATGAGGCATTTTGTTGTTGTTGCTTCTGCAAAATTTATTTCTACAGCTTGATTTTGGATTCTTTTCTGCACTGGCTGTTTAAGTCTGGCTGAACTTAGCAGTTCAGTAGTTTGGCTCTTATAAAACTGAGTTATAGAAAGAAATGCTGCTTGCCCAGGCACTTGATTAAAATACACACACTATTGAGAGGTTCAAGCGCCTCTTTGCTTTAAAGCATGGGCTAAACATCTCTCAGGGAAGTTCTGTGTGTTGCAAGTCTCCATTTTTTGCTGTTTTACTCTCCTGAAATTTGTCCTAATGGTCAGATTTTTCAATGCCTGCTTACACAGAAGTTTGTGTGGAAGGGAAGTCGGCTAGAGTGTGCATTCCTGAAGATGATTTGACTCTTTACAGCAGAGGTAATCAGTACAAGTTGTGGTGCTCAGCAAAGAAACTGAGAGTTCAGACATGTTCTGTCCTCTGAATTACTGTAGAAATTATGTCTCTGGTGAAAAAGGCACAGTTACTAAAACTGAGGAGGAAAAGTGAATCAGAACTTGATGAAGAATAAGATGCAGGCTGGGGCAGCATGGGGATAAGGAGAAAATATCAGAATTAGGAAGAATGGACTGAAAACTTAGATCCTTTATGATGTCATTCCACTGCAGAGGAATTTGAGGCTCTTGGATTTCCATTCCCTTGCAACTGACAGCTTGTGAGAATGCCAGCCTACGTGGGAAATGACAGCCTGCCAGTGTGATCTTTTACTTTACTGGCACAAGCAGAAGGTCCGTTTGCTGGGTCTTGATCAGGCCTGCACAACACAGACAGTCAGATGGAATTTGCAGCTTTGTGTGAGCCTTCGGCTGGGAGCAATATCCCAAGTCTTTTCTCTGAGATGCTCTGCCATCTGCATCACGAGTGTCAGCCCTGGAGGCCTGGGCACTGCAGGAGAAGGCAGCTGCACATGCTGGTTCTTCTTGGGATGCCAGCAATTGTGCTCCTGAGACTCCTTACCTCCAGAAGGTGTTTGAGTGGCGAGAATGCTGAGAAGATAAGGGAAGTCTGGAAAGTAGGGAGAAAGGGCCATTGCAGAGGGTAGAGGAGCCTGGGAGGATCAGAAGAGGAGCTGAAGCAGCAAGCCAGCAGTGTGGGAGGTTTGGGAAGCAGGAACTTGAGGTTAATAATGGGAACAGCGTGGGGGTATTTTGGTTTGTGTGTGGGGAGGGACCTGGGAGGTAAGGAACAAGATGGACTGCTGTGATGGATTGTGGGGCTGCTGTGGGGGAGAGGAGACCCAAGTCCTGCATAGTGAGGGTAGACAAACAAGAGGGTATTGTATACATGGGGAGAGGGCAGCTTGTAATGAGCACATGAAAGGAGAGGGAAGGGGATATGAGGCGCAGCTGACAGCAGTGATGACTGTGTGTGTTTTCCCCAGGACAGGGTTGCTGCCAGCTGTGTGCCGTGCACTGGCTGGGGTTTGCGGCAGCTGGTCAGGAGCCGCCCACCACGAGCTGTGTGGCCTCTGGGTGCTGGTTAGCTGCTCTGCTGTGCCCCACAGCTGCAGCTCCATGCCAGCAATCCATCTTTGGTGGTCCACCCCCACAAGAGCTGCACAGGCCTGGTCTGAGCACTGTTCAGGACACAGGATTTACAGTAACCAAGAATTTACAGTTAAAAATAGGCAGTTGTTTGTGGGTCCTGCGCTGCTGTTTGCTGAATTTTAAATGAAAGTGAGCTGAAAGAAGAAGAAGAAGAAGAGAGCCTTGCAAGAGGGCTACTGAATAGCCCTGTAAAGAATTTGGTTATTCTCCTGTGTAGGAGTATCTACATATTGTGAGTGATGTAGATCTGTGTATGGAATAAATGCTGAGAGTGTAAACTTAGAGCTAATTGCCCCATGGGACTTGTAGTCGAGAACTGACCACAAAAGCTCTGATTCATCTGGAGGTAACCTTGCTACCATATGGGCATGGTTATATTGCTTTTATGAGCTGTCATACATTCCTAGGTTTTAAAAGTTCATAGCATCTTGGCTTGAAAGAGCTACCACTCCTGATCAGTGTTACTTAGGCAATATGAGTAGTTTTGGGGACAGTCAAAAATAGGAAGGGATTTGAAACAGTGTTACTTATTTATAAAGAGCGTTTTGATGAGTTTCTGCCTCTTCTGAAGTTAACAACATAAAAATTTTAATTAGTCACATGGACACCTTTAGACCTCAATACCTCTTGTTTCTTTGCCCTCCTTTAAAACAAGTGGTAATAGAGATATCTTATGTTGTAGAAATGAACACTGTAAAAATGCTGCCACATAGTACTGATGAATATCAAATGAAATCCAGTGAGAAAATGAGGAATTCTCTTTCTAAAATAGAATTCAGGGAGTTCATGGCAAATAGTGAGTTCTACTGATGCAGAAGCAGATTGTGATTAACAGGCATCAGGGCAGTATCAAAGACTATTGTAGTCTGACTTCATCATGCCACATTTTACTTCCATCCTGTGAACCTAGAAGTTACCAGCAGTTAACATTTTTATTTCTGAACTTTGATAAGTTTATTTTTGCTAACTGTAGTGTACATGAACCTTTAAAAAGGTTAACTATGCCATAGTAGCTGTAGAAGTCACACACATTGATGTGTTTCCTTTACCAATATAAACAACATGTACAATTTACATAAAATGTAAAATATGTGCATCACTATTCCAAACTTTTCCATCCTTCATTCTACTGACAGACTTTCAGACACATTTTCCTGAAGTGAGAGAATTTCTGAAGTGTGCATGTAGTGGTGAGAGATGGCATTCACCCATCCTGTTGCATGAACAAACTTGTTAAACATTCCTTCTACATCATGTTAGTCACTACTTGAGCAGCAAGACTGCTTTCATGTGGTTTAGCATCCTCTTCCTGGTAATCAGAGTGTTTGGTAATCAGAAAGTGTTGTCTTACATCCTACAGCTGATCCAACACTTAGAGAAACTGGAAATCCTTCTAAAGATGTTTCCTCTGAAAATGAAACTGAAATGTCTTACAGAAATTGTCTTGCATGTCATTATAGCCGTCTACAGATGAAGTCAGATTGGATCCTTGGCCAACAAATGGCACTTTGCAGAGGTTCCTAATAAAAGAAGAGTATATCAGATGAGCATTTAGAACTATTTTTATCAATGTTCCTACTTACATGTCATCTGAAAGAAAAAACAATGGAGCCACTGGTGGATATTTCTTTAAATGCTAAACTTAATAAAAACATACTGTGGTATCCATCTTAATGGGAAACCAGGATAACAGGTTGCCAAGGATCTAGTAAAATACAGGCAATTTAGAGATATAACAAGATTTGAATTTTTGTTCACACAGAGATGTCAACACCATGTTTGGATGCTGGAATAATTTTTACTTATTGTATATTGGCTAAAAATCTATGGGAGGGGTTTGGTTGGATTTTTTTTTTTTTTTAATTTTTCTTTTAAGTCTCATCTTGCACTGTCTAAATGCAGTGCTATCTACATCTTTTAATTGCAAAGAGGAAAAGGTGTAGTTAATATTTCGTGCTGTTTCATATGCTGGAATGAGGATTTCTATGACAATTTTGATTGCTTGTGTTTGCTTTCAGTTCTCCAGTGTAGTTATAGATCTGAAGTCTTTCCAAAGTTTTAGATCTGCAGGAACATTTAGCACTCAGCTAAGAACTTTATTGACTCAGGGATAGATGATGGATTCTGATTAGGTCCTCTGCAATTGTGGGGATATTTGTCCTCATCTTGGTCAATCCTAGCCACATAATTTGGTGAGAGGGTACAATATATAGTTCAATGGAATTTGAGCCTGTACTGTTACCAGCAGAGAGAACTTAAACAAAAAAGCAACCAACGTCCATGGGAACAAGGTGACATTTTTTGTCAGTGACCATTATAATGGGCATGACTTGATACTACTGCACCATCTTTTGAATGAGGCAACGTGCCTGTAACATGAATTATTGAGATGCATGTGCTTTGCTCTGAGTTTTTAATTTCATGCACTGAAGTCAGGAATGTACTGAACTATTTCAGGAGGGGTGCAGGCAAGACCATATGCAAATACCTGTTCCTCCTATGTTCAGAAGCAGAATTTGATCTGTAACTTTTACTTGAGCATGAGAAATCACAGTGTTTTACAGCATATATAAGGATGGACAGCTAACCAGCTAAACTGCAACTGAGAGCTCAGCCTTCTGTTTGAAGGCTTGGTGGGTTTTAAAGTTTGGGGTTTTTTTAAGCATTGGTTTCAAAATTGCCAAGGGATTTGCCAGTCAGGCATATAAACATGAAAACTTAAATATAGATCCAAACTGCTGAAAGGAGGTGCTGATCCATAGATTTATCTAGAGGCAGATGACTTATGTATCTAACTTTTTTTCCCATTTCTATCCATCCTCCCACACCTGATGAAACTTTTTAGATTTGAAATGTTGGGAGGCCACGTACCTGAAGCAGCAGTGGGCTTGTTTAAACACCATTTTCCGGTATTAGTTTTATAGATCCAGAGATGACTAATAAGGAAGTTTCTTCATTCAGTATTCGTGGATGACCAATTTTTGCTAGCATGAAGAACAAAGCTGGTATGAGAAGGTCATGTCGCCCAGGGAGCAATTCAAATCTCCAGAGTGAGTCATGACTCTGGTATCTTAAGATACAGAGAGACAACATGGTGCAAAACTCTAACAGGGATTTTTTTTTTCTTCTGCCTTTTTCACTCTCTGAGATATTTCCAAGCAAACTTATTTCACTAACACTCCTGGTATCAGTATTCCTAGATTTAGGACATTTATTTGGGGTCTCCACCTCCCTTTTATTGTAATAGAGAGAAGACGGTAGCTGTTTGGTAAATCAGAATGGTGTCCATAGGAAATACTGTTAGCATATATCTAGATGAGTTTTCATAGTACATTTCTCCTTTTATAGTTACTTGGGTAATTTGAATATACATTGCAGCGGTGGAGAAGGTGTTTCCTTTGTCAGGCACAACACAGCATGATTACCATATCAAATTATTGCATATCCTAAAATCATACTGATGTTAGTGGTCTAAAGGCAGTAAACGCACCCCTAGATGTGATGTACCTCAGCAGGTCTGTTCTGTATCAGAGACTGCTCTACAACAGAGTTGCTGGGTACATGGACCACAGTTTGCTCCACACTCTCCTCCCAGGATCACTGCTCAAGTCAGGAGGGCAAGATATTTGCAGTTGGCAAAGCTTTTAGTGGCATCTTCAATTAAATCAGTGTATCTCTCCTAATTCCATTTCCCATTGCACTAAAACCCCCCTACCAGTAGATGATGATGCTTTTCAAACCATTAGACCATATTAAAAGTTTAATCTGGGTAATATGTAAAACCAGTAACAGAATCAAAGTTCAATAAAATCTAGGCATGGTTTCAGACTAATGTAAAACAAGACAAAATTAGGCTGTGATATAATTTTAAGGCTAACCTGGAGGGAGATCTTGTCAGGAACTGTGGTATAAAGTGGCTGTGGTATTAGATCAGCTATAGTAATACCTTTTTTTTTCCAGTGAAACCACTTGGGAATTAATCTTCCTTTGGGGAAGAATCTGCTTTGGGGCATCTGTATAGATCTGAGAAGGGAGACAGTACTGGTTTTGAAACTTTAAATCACTGTGGACTAGTCCTGTCATCGGTTGTATTAATAATACAGGTAATTTCAGTACAGAGCGTTTAGTATAGATTGATTCACTTCTTTTTCAGAACCCGTCAAGCTTTCAGACAATGTATTTACATTTACATGGTATTAAAGAATTCTCTGTCAAGGCTCAAAGCAGCTTCTACAAAAATGCGTTGATTTGAGAAATTTTTGAAAAGCTGCAATTTGCTTATTGGAGAAATTGTTGAGAGCAAGGAGGAAAATTTTGTCATAAGTAGATGTCAGTATCCTTAGCACAGAAACAGGAAGAGAGGAAGGAGAATAGAGAATAATAGAAGGAAGGAAACTAGGCATGGTTTAACCTACAGATGAGAGTTAACAATTTATGTTCTACTGCAGGAAAAAAATTGCAAAATTGAGCCAATGTTTAGCACATACCCAATGGACATGCTAAACTAGATAAAATGTATATTCACCTCAAAAGAAACAGAACTGTCTCATGGGGCTGTTTATTTTCATTAGACAAATTGACCTCTACAGTTGTCTTCAAAGCTATTAACAATGCAAGCCAGCATGGAGCAGTTTTGCTGTGGTTTGCTTTCGTGTAAAAATGTACTTAACAGTGATCATAAGTTTATTTAGGCGCTAATTCTGTAATAAAATAGCCTAAGTGCAGTTTTAATAATTTTTACTTTACAATTTTCTTTTTTTTCCAATGTTTTTTCATTAAGATAGACTTTCACTTGAAGAAACTTCAAGTATATCTGTCGTTCACTTGGCTGGGGACAAGTCTCTGAGATGCACCAAGATGTACAGATCCTCTGGGCAGAATGTGAACAACCAGTTTGGAAAGCAGCATCACACAGGTAGTATGAGGATGTGGGTGCCAGTGCAAGGGCTCTCCCTATCTAAATTCAACATATGTGTAAAAACTGGAGGTAAGGTGCAGAAACACAACTATCTTAGGGTTCAAAGGTTGGTTACACTCTTTAGCCATCTAGGAATCCTGCATTTCTGGTTTCATACAGTTGCTCAAGTGGGCAGGTTTGATTCCTTTTGCTTCATGTGAGCTTCTCAAACAGAGGACATGCAGCCAACTTGTGCATGCATGCATGTTCAGAGTCTGCTCAAGCTTGTGAGGAAAGGTAACAAAGATACCTCTTATTTGTTTGGTGATCCAAAGAAGGCAGTTATTTCCAGCTCTCATGGAAGTGCCAGGCTTTGCTAAATCAGATCTTTCAGGCAGAGGATTTGTAGGGATTACATGGAGAGGGTGACTTGAAACCTAGATGCCTGAGGTATTGATAGGGGTTAATTCTGCCAGAGATTTGTAATTAAACCCTGGGCAATGTTATTTACCTCTTGTCCTTGCTCCCCATGTGCAGAGTGGGAACACCATGGGTAGAAGCTCACAGGCATAGAAGCACTGCCGGTTGCTCAGGCTTCTCTGCCAGAGCACATAATGAAAGCGGTGTGCTGGGTCGCTCAGCTAAGTCATTTAGTTTACCCATTGTCGCCTAAAATAGCGTCAAGTGAGCGTGACGCATGCTCTGCTCTGCTGAGGCCCACAGAACATATGTTGATGTACGGGCTGGGAGCCCTCTCTTCCTCTTCTCTACACGGCCAGCAGACATCGCCTTCCTCTGTGCGTGCTGGCACTCTGGCCCTCGTCTTCGAGGGTGTGGTGACGTGGAGGCGATGACGGAGCCAAGGCTTCTGAAGCACATATCTTCAGAGAGCTGCTGCTCACAGGAGAAGTTAATATACATCAGGTAAATCTGCGGCTGTAAATGAAACCTTGGGACTCTTCCTCAGCCGTGACTAATCCTGTGCACACTGTGACTCAGCTGGTGAAGCATTTATCAGGAGAGCTCCCAGAGCACTCAGCTATAAGCCTGTAAATAAAAATATCTTGTCTTCTTGTAGCAAACAGAATCATTGAACCTAATTTCATTGCCTGTTCCTTACCCCTTCAAAAATAAGCCGCCCAAATATTTATAGCCATACAAGAGAGGAAACATCATTGATAGTAAACACACTGTCTTAAATTCACATGTGTTTGGCTCCTGATTTCCAAGTTCAAAGTCTCGAAGCTCTGGAACCTGACTCCAAATTATTTTGGGAAAACTTGCTTTTGGTCTGCTTTGTGGTTTATGAGCTACATGGTGATGAAACCAGATATAATTCATCAAGTTTATAACATCACCAACCTGTGTATGTTGGCTGAGGTTAGTTAGAAGAGACTGTGAAACTCACAGGGTTTTTTGATGGACTTGGAAACAGAAGTTAAAATAAGTAAATTATTCATTGTTTGGTTACCTCACAAAAAAATCCGTGCAAAATTCTAGGCTGAATCCAAACTGCACATCAGATTTATTCTAAAACAGGAACGAAGGCACGCAGGTCCTATCACAAATCCCTGCAAAGCTGTTTGGCTTATTATACTTTCCCGTATTTCATCGTGGTTTCTTTGACCTTTTGGCTAAGTCAACCCCTCAAATAATAAGTGCAAATTTTCTTTCTCATTTTGGCTCAATTGTAGCATTTACTGCAATTTGTTATTGAAGCCTGCATCTTGCATTTTGGGGTTGTTTTGTTGTTTATAAACTGCACCTGCCTCAAGATCTTTGTGCACAATATGTAGCACCATACCTCTGGTCCAGATAAATGTACCGGGAGTATTGCTGTCGGTGTGGCTGCCCTAATCGTCATAAGGATGCTTTTTTTACAACTCTTAAAACTCTAAAGCATGTCATTGTTGTTACCTCTCATGTCAATTGATACTGCCAAACAGGTTTTCTGTATTATTTTGTATTCTGCTGGAGTCCAGCATCATTTTTCCATACTCATTCTTTCATGACAAACTTTTCTTCTTTGAATACAATCAGTGTTTTCAGAAATTGAGCATTTTCAGTGTTTTAGATATATGTTTTGTTCACTATCACATGGCGGGCTTTGAAAAGTCTGTTTAAGAGAACCTTTAAACCAAATATATCCCAAATAACGCATTTTCTTGCTGAAATCAGGAATTAGACAAACATTAGCTAAGTACGAAGGCTGTGTTTGACCTTTGAGGGCTGCTCTAAAAAACAGTATTTCACATGTTCTGTATTTGTCCTGGTTTTTTTTTTTTGTTTTTTGTTTTTTTTTTTGTTATGGGTAGTGTGAGTGGATAGAAACAACTTCATTTTATATGGTGATAAAATTGCTTGCTGTGAAAATGTAATTACTTGAAAACGTCTTAGTTGTGCTTGTCAGTCGTGCTTCTCACTTTTGTTGGAGACACTCAATCAAGCTATTGGGCAGGGTGTGATTAGTTCATTCAGAAAAACAAATCATCTCAGGGTGTCTGTTCATTATTTAGACTATTTGTCCTTAGGTCATCTGGATTATTCCAGCTGGAATATGCAGTAGGTAAAATTTTACAATGAGAGTCTTTTGCTAAATGTGAAACAGAAGGGAGAATCCCAGCCTGCATCTCAGTGGGAGGGAATTTGTGTGTAAAAACTGCATTTGTTTTGACAGACCACCTTACAGGCAACGAATAGTTCCAGGGCTAAAGCACTGGAACCAAGGCTCTATGTAATTCACAGGTATAATACACATCTCTGTGTTTCCTTATAACATCTTGCCTGAAATCAGCCTAGTTCTGTCTAGCAAAACTACTTCATTTCTTATCTGAGATGATGCAGACTTGTTCTTGCCATAGATTTGTGTCATCAGGTAAGTACCCACATAGTACTTGGCATGAGACTGTCCTTGCAAATTAGAAATACACCTGCAAATACATTTTAGAGATGCTGAAATTTCTCACTGCATGAAGCTGACACATATTCAATCAATTTAGCATGTTTCGAAGTCAAGAAAATGCAATTGCAGGTTCTTTCTTCTTTTTGTGGTGTTCATGCCAAAGAACCCAGCTGGGTGAGTTTTGGAACATGGCACTGTGACACCTCGGGGTCCTATCTGCAGTGTGCCAGCCACACAGACACCTTGCTTGTCAGTTCTTCCCCCCCACCCCTCAACAGCAGTTGCAGTGTTCACAGCTCCCCACTTCTCAGCTATGGTTCTTTACAGGACAGGTAAGCTGGCAGATTTAGCTCACAGCAAAATTCCTTTGGATGATGAAAAGATCAGTGGATACTTGAAAATTAACAGTTTTATTACCATGAGAGGAATAAAATGACCTGTTTTTTCACTTTAGAAGATCATGTCGTTCCTGCTGTTTGCTTTTCAAGTAGTGTGTCATGCACCAATGGCACCTGCCAAGTACCAAGCAGGCATTTGAGTTATTTGTGTCATCATTCTCAATGGAATAAATGGAAGCGGCTTGGGTGAGAGCATACAAGGCAGTCTTCATACAGCAGCCTGTCTCTTTGCAAAGCAGCTGTGAATTTAATGGGAATATAAATGAGAAGTGCCTGATAATTAGGCTGCTGGATGTTTTAGCATTATTATTGTTAATTTCTAAAAATCTATTAGATAATCCAGAGAGTTCTGTTGAGAAGCATATATTTTTACTTTTTAGTGTCCCAAGCAGGGTTTCAGCTGGGTGACATAGTAAGTTACAGCTCCTGATAGGAAGCGGGTATTAGAAGGGACTTAAGGGTCCCTCAGAGATGAAAGGAAGAGGACTGTGATGGACAAGATGAATTTTCCCTTTGCTCCTTCCACCCCTGAATCCAATCATGCAATCCTTACATGATTTATTACTGATGTGATTTATATACTTTTTATAGTGGCTGTGAGAGTAGGTATGAAAATTGATTTCTGTGGCGATCCAGTCTTACTTGCGCTTGGAGACAGGATATTGCATGGTGCTAGTTACAGCCTTCCCCATTTACCCAGTCAGCTTCTGCTGTCTTTACCCAACTGTTCTCTAGACTGCAGAACAGCATTCCAGATCATGCTTTGCTTCCCACAACCTCCATCCTAATCCCTTGGCCTTTTCTACAGCGTTCACAATTAAATGCTAACAATGAGTTGCCTGGGAAAGCAGTTGTGTGTTGCAGCTGAATGCTGTGCCAGGTCAGCAAGTTTGTGCGTGGCTGCCTGCACCTCCTTCCTGTGCCAACACAACAGGCATTCTCTTTTCCTAGACTCTGAAACACGGAGGTGACCAAGTGCACTTCCACTCTGGGGGGTTGATTAGGGAAGGGAGATAGCAATTTACTGCAGCAAAATTGAGATTGTTTAAGGGTTACACGGAAAGATTCTTTCTGTCCTTTGCAGCATCCTTAGGAGGAGCAGCACCTCATTACTCTTGGTTTACAAGAGTAAACTACAGTTTGTTTTGCTGTTTGGGATGCAGCAATAGCATCTTGAAATGCTAGATCAGGAACACTTCTTCTACAGCATTACCTGAGACGAAAATGTATGAAAACAGAGATTAATTCTTTGAGATTTATCCTGCTTCAGCTGAGAATACGGTCCATGTGCACAGGCATCTCTGTAATGATAGATCTGACTTGGCATGTGAATTTGGCACTGAGTGACAGCTCTATACCAAGTACTGCCCAGATGGTGAGCTCTTGTAAAGCTTTGCTCCTTTTCCTCTCAAACCTTATTTTTTGTATCCTCACATGAACAGGCAAGAGAGCAATGGCTGACTGACAGCAAGGTGAGGGGCAGAAGAAGTGGGATGGCTCCACTAATGGAGGAAAAAGAGACTAATTCTTATTGTCTTTTCAAATATGTGTCAGCACTTACTGTCAAAAGGAGGATCCTGGTATAGTTGATCATGGTTTGTTGTGGCTGAAGCAGAGATACTGGCATGACGAGAGGCATCATCATGAGTGGGAGAGAGGGAGAGAGTGCTGCAGTGGCTGAGTAGATCATGGTGAAAAGCAGGAGGAAAGAGACACTGGGACAGTCACTAATGGAGTCATAGGTTAAGAGAAGAATGAAGGGACACCAAGGCGAAAGATGTAACAAATCTATCTAAAGCTCATTCTGTCAGCAGCCTGCTATGGTAGGGTAGTAGCAGCACATCCATTTGGAGCTGAATATTGCCTCAGTCATTGTTTTCATAATCCTCTTTCTACTCTAATACTGCAAATTATGCAAATGTGCCAGGTGCATGCTGGGTGCAGGATGCTGCTCAGAATCCCTCATGAGCATGCAAGGCTAATAGGCAGCTTTTGTCCAAAGCACAGCTCTTCCGCATGACTCACAGTACTGGCTGCTGTTGGAAAATCCAGCAGGCTGTTTTGTTTCTCCAATATGCCACCTGATAGCTAAGGTCATGTAATAGGTTCTTGGCACTCTGGAGCTACTGTGGAAATGTTCACAAGTGAATAACTAATCACCTTCCAGATTCATGCTGCCTGCTTTGATATGGTGGGGGAAAGTGCAGTGCTAGTGCAAGGATGCTGATCCAAGAGGAGGACACCTTAGTTCTGGATTCTCTTTAGCAAGTCATGAGAACTTGTTCAAATTGTTCTACAGCGGCATCATTCTTTACTGTGGTGGTTTCCTTTCCATCAGGGGTTAATTATTATCCCTAAGAGCACAACAAAACCATAATACCTCAGATGTCTCTTGCTGGTGGCATGACAGATGCTGTTACTGTTGTGGCAATCGGCACGATTACCTACCACATAAGGGTGGTGCTAGCTCACTAAAATTAGAAAGAACTGATGGCTCAGCCCAAAGTAAAAACATTGTTATTGTGTGACTTGCTTGTTTTTGGCTTTTAGCTAACAGTTGTCCCATCAAAGTGAGGATAATGCATAGCAGATGAAGGGCGTGATTTCAGTGAACTCTCCGCACAGGTGATTCATATGTTGTTCTATTTGCTTTTTTCTCAGTTTAATTTATTGTAAAAGACCAGCTGCTAACCCCAAACATATGCCAGGGAAAGAGATATAAAAATGCAGTGGAACAGAAATCTTCCTTTTGGATTGTTTCAGAGTGTTTGCTTACAGGCAGAATTCCTGCTACTTGGGTTTAAAGAGTTGTCTTTTCCACTACCTCCAAACTGATTCACTTTCACTTGTGATGAGAGGCATTTAGCATTCAGCTCCTCAATTTTTCTGTTTCTCTATTCTCAGTGAGTAACTCCAATGTCTCTTTGGTTAATTAAAGTTTACTGCAGGAGAAGCAGGAGTGGGTTGAGAGCACTGATGAAGAGATGACTAACAAAGTAATCGGCATGTGATTAAAGTGTGGGCTGACAGGCACAGATTAGCCCTCCCTGGACCCTGCTTTTATCTTAGCTCCATGTTTGAAATAATTCTGTGTAATAATATATAGAATTTCTATCCCATCTAGCTTATCACGTTAGAGCAAACTAGACAAAATGACTCAATTTCAAACAACTCTGATTCAGCTCAGGCTGCAGCCACGCATTGCAAATGTGAGGTTAGGTGACTGACTCCTTTGTTTCTTTAAAGTTCTTTCCCTCTATGAAGTATAGCGGGGAAAGGGTTGGTCAGAGTGGAAAGTTGAGGTGGCATTTTTATAAAGCCTTTTGAGATGCATTGGTGACAGTCATGTTACAGAACAATTTGTGAACAGGCAGCAGTGGAAGGCTGATGTTTGAGTGGTGGATAAAACACAAAGGGAAAAATAAAACTTTTCTCAGAGGGAGAGTCACCACGTACACTTGCGCAGAAAGTCATTTGCTCTGTGTGGTGACTCTAAAAGATTTTTTTACCAAAAAAAGGCATGATTTCATTTTTTTTCTTTTTAAATTATGAATCTTGTTGGGTTACTGGCAGCTGCCTGATGCAAGATGACAGAAAGACCTGCTTGAAACATGTCATAGTAACACTTCCTCCAGCTACTCATACCCTTTTCTGCTTCTGTAATTTTGGTATCCTGTGAGTCTAATACTGAGGCATTACCTGAGCTCCTGTGCAGGAAACTAAAGAGGTACCAACAAGCAGAGAGAGCAGTGAGATGTCTGTTCCCCCTCCCCAGATTCCTTCATCTGCTGCTATGGCCACAGTGAGGACTGTTTGGAAACTAAAAGGGCCAGCATCCAAGCTGAAGGTACCAGAGGACATGGCAGGGGAAGGAAAGAGAAATCCCAGGAGGTGGTGATGTCCTTGGCACACCAGAGGCACAGAGATGACTGCCATGCAGTGCAGTGCTGAGGTGCTCATCCCATCGGAGAGCACAAACAGCTTCATCTAAACTGCCTGAACAGCTGCTGCTGGCAGCACTTTCCATGAAATATAGAAGTCATTACCAAGAAAGAGAACTTAAACCACTAAGTTATTCATGGGTTATTTGTGGAATCTTAGAGTAAGGGAACAGAAATAAGAAGAAAAAAAAGAAAAACCAGGAACCCTTAGGTTCCTGGAGAGTTCAGTAAAGTTTTAATATGTCATTTTTCTCTGAGCATAGCCTGCAGTACCCAGTACTGCCCATGCTCAGCAGCTTTCTTTTGGAAGGTGCAAAATTGCCACTTCTAGCTGCTGCAGATGTTGGGGAACCATCAGGAAACTGTCAGTGCAGTGCCATCATACTCAGTGGTAGTAAAATAACTTGCATAACTCTTATCAAGGTAGGGATAGTACATCTGAATAACTCATTCCTGATCACTGCTTAAGACAGTTGTGACAATCTGCATTCTTTGTTGATGGAATATGTGCCAAATTAGTCTAACAATTTGAAATTTTTTTCTTCTTGCAGGATAGAATTGGTTTACCTCTTTGATTTTAAAATATTCTTTTAAAAAAGCTCATTTGTCATCTGCTTAAACCTGTCAAATGAATGTTTGTTTTCGAAGAACTTACAAGTTAGAATAGTGTCTTAATCAAGTTTCTTGGCACAGCATTTAATGATGCTCTCTTTAAAGCCAAAACAAAAACCCAGGGATGCATTTTTTACAATATAAAGTGAAAAAATTAGATGCTTCATGCCATAATGAAGCATGGGTGTTTGCACATTAGCTGAACAGTATCTACAACTCCTAAGCTAGTTGCTCTCTGTATACAGAAAAACAAAGTAAGTCCCAAAAACACAAGGTCTGTGAAAGTCATAAGTCATTCTTTAGATAGATAGGATCCTTCAGGTTCACAAGGCAGCTCACAACCATTTTGAGTGTTGTGTTCAGTTCATCACAAAGCCCTTGAAAGTGGTGCAACTATAACCCCAACCTCCTCCTTCTTCTGTTTCAATTCTTGTTTATTTAAATATGGGACTTCATGGAAATGGCTAGGAAAAAAGGCTGTTAAGCACTAGGTTGCTCTTCTCCTAGAATTGAACAGTTCAGGTTGACAGTGACCTTTCAAAGTCATCCAGTCCCTCATCTTTATCATCGTTATCGTGGAGATAAATGTGAATCGTGGAGTCTGAATGTGAATAACACATTAGGATGGGAGGGTGTTTGGAGTGGCTCCCTCCACCCTTCTTGACCAGGTGTGAGCAGGGAGCAGGTTTTAGTGTTGTGGGCTGTTTTTTTTAACTCTGAAAGAATCTCTCTGAATGCCTGTGGAATCAGTTAAACTGACTGAATTTTTTGTTGGTGGGTTTTTTTCCCCTAATCTGATTTCAAGACCATTTTTGGCGCTCTTTTTTAGATTTGAAAGCCAGGTGAGGGTTTAAAAAAAATTGTGAGGGAGGAGATACTGTGCAATGTAGTTTGAATTGCAGCTTTCAATACACTGAAAATTACTTTTAAAAAAATAAAATCATTAAACAACTTCCTAGACACGGCAGATAATTTGTCAGTGGTTTTGCTTTTTACAGAAATGTTGCTGAAGTCATGTTGACCAGCTTTCATGCCAGGTCCCTACTGATACTAGCACAACAAAAAAGGCCTTTTCTCTCTTCCTTTTTTTTTTTTTTTTTTTTTTTTCCCCACATCTGGAAGTAAAAACACCCAGTATATCCAGTCAGGTTGCCAGTGTGGGTGTCCAAACAGCCATGCCAGCTCTAGTGGGAATTATGTGGGAACTGGAACTGCTACACAGGAAATTTTGGGGCAACCACATGCACAGTAACTTTTGAACCAGTAACTCTCTACCGTAATAGTCCTGGGTCTGGCCATACCAATGAGTGACTAATTGGCTTCCTTGGAACAAGGAAGAGAAGCAGTTTTTGGCGTGTGGTTATCAACTTGCAGCTCAAGATAGGCAGGTGATGTGAGCTCCTTCTTTGAGTTCTGTCTGGGCTTTTGTATGACATTTCAGCACCAAACCACCAAGGAAATCTTTTGTGTCTGACCTGCCAGGAGATTCCTGGGGTCTCTGCAAGAAACTGCAAGATGACTGGGGATTTAGCAGGTAGCTAGATTCCATTTTATCATTTAGTCTCCCAGCTTGTAATATTTTGTATTCCTTCAGTCCTGGCTCTGTAATGAATGTTGCTTTGTTTCATGGCAGTAAACACAAAACAATCTATCTGTCTGTGCAGCTGCCATCAAAGGTGTCAGTTTTGGTTGACATTTTGAATGCTGTCGTATGTGCAGCTTGGAAACCTGTTGGTCTCGCATGTTAAATTGCTCTGTAATAAAGTCTGTTGAGAGAGAATCGGAGCTATCACCTGTTCCATCACCAAGGGAGGCTATGAAACTGCTCCCAAGGACAAATAAAGAGAGCTGAAAGTTGTTTTCAAGCTTCCCCTTTGCTTGTCCTGAGTGAGGGGATGGGGGAGGAAGGACCTGCTTTTTTGCAGATGGTAGAATGATTCACCAGTTAATGGGATCTTAGAGCCTGGCAAGAAGAGATGTCATTAGCTGTGCTGAATGTCTGTGTGATGCGCACATTTGGTCCAACGTATAGCGCACTCGTGTGTGCTCACTCTGCTGGCTGCTCACTCCACCAGCTCCTCTCTTACTCCTCTGCTTACGCACATCAAATGCTGCTTTTGATAAGCTCTGATTTATGGGCAAGAGACTCTTTAATGGAAAAGTGCTCTCATCTGCTAGGATGACAAAGAGCTACTCTTTGCTTATTAATAGTGGCTTAAGAGACAACGTGTTGGTTTATCAGTGGTCAGATACACAATTGGGTTGCAATTTTCATTTAAATCCCCCTCATTTTAAACATGTTATAATATGAGATCATTGTAGCAACCACTGTGGTCAGAACTTCTTGAAGTGAGTTGCAAAATACTGGTTTTATTAGTGCATTCAATATTCATTAGCCTTTCACAACTAAGTAACTAACTTTCAGGCTTCAAGGATTCCAGGAATTACTTGAGCAGTGGGCATTATTCCTAAATCTTTCACACTGAAACCAGTGTTCAAACATCATAGCACTTTAGCAGTGGCTTTTCCCATGACCACAGTTCATGGGATAGGCTTCAACTCTACTCATGGGAAGTTACACAAAGTGGTAAAATATGTTTTAAACTTTAAATGAACCAGGCTGTCACAGAAGGTCACTTTTGTTTTCAGGTTGCAGGTTGGTTATTGCCCAAAAAGGTAATTTAGTTTTTGTGTTATAACACACTATGCCATTTTAGAACTCTCAGTATTTCTAAGAGTAAAATGTTAAAAAAAAAAAAAATTAAAAAAGGACTATATCTGTTTTTAATAGGGAAATGTGTAAATTCTTCAGCTGGAGAGTTCATTGTGTCTGCGTCAGTCAGCTGAGTGACTCTGTTGTGATACTAATGCAGGTCTGACTCTAGGTTTAAAGCCTGAATTTATATAACTGAAAAACTCGGCACATTTATGTTGAGAGAAGTGAGTAATTTTTGTTTTCTTAAGCTTCACCTGATTTAAAAGCTTTTCTCCTTCATTCTATTTCCCTCCTCTTCTGTTCTTGCGTATCTGTTTTGACATGCTACCTCACAAATAACTGATCCTCTCTTTCTTCATAGTAAAGAGTTGTGGTTTTTCAAAAAATCTGAAGATGTATCTCACAATATTCCATTATAATTTAGCAGTTTAATATTTAATAATAATTTATTATTCTTAGAGACATGGTACCTCCTTCAGCTTAACTTCTTTTATTTGCAAAGCAAATCTTTGAAGAAGATATATCGCAGCAGTCCTGCCTTTATTCTAGTTAATAACAACAAATTGTTCAAAGATTACTATTGTCTTTAAATCTTACCTATCTTAATCTAAATAAGCTTTCAATGGCAGGTAGGTCCCTTCTTCTGAATTGTTTTAAAAGATAAGAACAAGCATATGACTAATTACCTTCATTGCAAAATCATACATAGTTATTTGCTTTCTTTGGCCAGCTACCTTACCTGCTTGGGGTGTGCATTATATCAGGGAAACCAGCATGATTCATAATGGAGTAGAAAACAAAGTGGTAGAAATTATACCAGGCTCTGAATAATAGCCATTTGTAAGATGCCACTGTCATATCTCAAAGGGGTTTATAGCTGCTGTTTGACTTCCAGCTGTCTACTACTAGTGATAATGTATTTGAGGACTGTATTATGTATCCCATGGTGAAAAATTTGCTCACATGGTTTCCCTGTAGTGAATACTGAGATTTGGATGTGCCACTCTATTTGCTCTTGATGCAGCTGGTGTACAGCAGGCAGCATTGTGCAGGCAAGGGCAGTGCTTTTTTGCAAGAAAGGTATTATATACGAAAAATCCCAACCCTGTTAGCTTTGCAGGCTCTCCTGCTGCAGCATGCTGCCAGTAGAGCTCCTGGAAACATCTCTCCTTGATGCCACAGACAGCCACAGTTGCCAGCTGTCTAGCACAGATAAAGCTAGAAAGAGATTTCACTAATTCTGTCATCAACAATCCAGGGTAAATAATTCTCTAGTTCTGCTCTGAAGAATGCATACTCAAAAGTGGAAGGAAGACAAATATTTGGGTTAAAAAAAAAATAGTTCTAGTAAATTGTCATCTTGGAAAGCACCTCTGTGATTTGAAGCTGACAGTGATAACATGGCATAATTGATAGCATGGCTTAATTGGCCTACTGTGGTCTACTGTGCTTAGTAGGGATGGCTTATTAGGGAATGACATTAACATTTCCTTTGTGTTTCTTTTCCTGAAATGTACTGACAAGATTACAAAAAGATTGTATCCATAAATAAGTGGTTTTGTAAAAAGTTACAAAGAACTAAAGAGTAGTGTACAAATACTATCAAGTTCTTGCAGGGATGTAGAGATACAACCTCATTTTACACACAGTTTAATGGACTCAAGATAGCAGTAATAAGTTTCAGGTAACTGAAAGTGGAAAGCAGGGGGCTAGGTCTTAGCTGTCATTTGGAATTAGCTGCCTGTACCAGCAGCATGTCTGAAATGTGCCTGGGACTGTCCTGGCTTGCCTGTGTAGGCTTTTTTTTTGATTCACATTATCCTCTGACAAGTGAAAGGGACCAGAAATACAAATGCTGGCTTGGCAAAATGGGGAGCATGTTGTACATGCCCAGACCAGTCAACAGCCCAGGATATTGGCTCAAAGCCCTGGCCAGAGAGGTGAAAAATGTCATCCTGAAGTCAGACATCAGCTCTTTGGCCATCCTGGTTTTGTCTGAGCTAACTGGTCATCAGTCAGGTACCTTCTGAGACCAGCTGTACCCAAATAGGCACAAGCTGTGGCCAGATTCTTCTGCAGCATAGCATCCTGTGATTTCTTTGTTCCTGACATTCTCAAATTTTTAAATCATGTGCTTTGAGGACAGGTAGGGTGAAAAAAGTGAGTTTGCTACAGTGCAGTGTAATATACATTTTATAGGTTATATACAATATATACAAAAGAAGAAGGAAGGGAAGGTGCGGGAAGGGAAGGTGCGGGAAGGGAAGGTGAGGGAAGGTGAGGGAAGGTGAGGGAAGGTGAGGGAAGGTGAGGGAAGGTGAGGGAAGGTGAGGGAAGGGAAGGGAAGGTGAGGGAAGGTGAGGGAAGGTGAGGGAAGGTGAGGGAAGGTGAGGGAAGGGAAGGGAAGGGAAGGTGAGGGAAGGGAAGGGAAGGGAAGGGAAGGGAAGGGAAGGGAAGGGAAGGGAAGGGAAGGGAAGGGAAGGGAAGGGAAGGGAAGGGAAGGGAAGGGAAGGGAAGGGAAGGGAAGGGAAGGGAAGGGAAGGGAAGGGAAGGGAAGGGAAGGGAAGGGAAGGGAAGGGAAGGGAAGGGAAGGGAAGGGAAGGGAAGGGAAGGGAAGGGAAGGGAAGGGATAAAAGAAAAAGGAAATTAGCTCTCCCAGCATTGGAATGTGAACAATTCTTTCTTATTAGCCAGGAGCAGTCACCTCAGGAGATGGTTATGTGTAATGAACCAGTCATAAAGAGTGGGAGTATGTTAAAAATCAAGAAATGGAGTGGAAGGGAGGCTGGGAGGTAGTCTTGGAAATGAGTAGTTCTCTCCCACTCAGCAACCCAGTTCCATTATCTGAATCAGTATAAAAATACCCACCCACCCGTAGGAATGCACTAAGTCACTCCCTCCATGCCACATATCTCTGACTGAGAGTAACTGCTTGCTTTTGCGAGCCTGGAGTGGATCTCTGTGGAGTGCTTGAGTAGGAGGTGAAAAATCGGCAGCTAATGTGATGGCTTCTGGGTTTGTTTTATTTATTCTGAAACAGTTTTTCAAGCCCAAACAGCAGCCTGCCAGGGAAGGTGTCTCTGCTTAGGATTCATTATAGTTACTAACAGGAGCAACATGCCTCTGGCTAATTACACTTGGTTTGTGAGTGACAGCCTTCGATTGGACAGTGTTGCACTCCCCTCCTGGGCAAGGGGTTCCTTCTCAGGTCACAGATTAAGTCATTGCTAGATGATAATTTCATGGTAGGTTATGGCAGTACATGCTTGAACTGAAGACTGCCGCTGCTTGACTCTCAAGCTAGTTTTTTCACACATCTCCCGGAAATTTGAGACAGGGACCAGATCCTGCATCTCAGTTACTGCCAGTTTGTAGCAGAACAAAGATCTTCTTGAAGAAATTTGCCACTTCAAACTATCTCTAATAGGAGCTGGATATATATATGGATATATTCAATAACTTGGTGCAAAGCTGTCCAAGTTGTCCATGTGGATGCAGGAACAGTGGAGGCAGGTTTTTGGTTGGGATCTTCAAGATTAAGTATTTCAAAGAGTGACTTGTCTGGACAATCTATAGGCTTTTGGGTACAATTTCAAGAAACTTAGGAGCTCTTGAAAAAACAGGTTGCTGTCAATAATAATTAAAACATTCCCCTTTGTCATTCAGTCTGCTAGACAATGTTTCTGACAAGCATTGCTGTGACCCTATGCCACCTTTGACACCGAGTGTGGGGTACAATTCAAAGACCCATCTGCTGGTTCATTAGCAGCTTTTGGTCCCCTGGTCTTTGTTGAGACCAGTGCTTTAGAAATGTCTTGAGGAATGTACAATTCCTATAGTGTTTTGTGTTTTGAACTGAGGTGCTTAAAGAATGTTTGTGGCATTTTGCTGACATTTTAAATACCATCTGCGACCCTTAATGAACACAATGTCCCTCTTCTTGCCCTGACTGTAGTTCTCAGTTTGCACTACT
Organism: Cyanistes caeruleus; assembly: GCF_971803275.1. Lineage (NCBI taxonomy): Eukaryota > Metazoa > Chordata > Aves > Passeriformes > Paridae > Cyanistes > Cyanistes caeruleus. The sequence continues at coordinate 9,957,467 of NC_141708.1, read as the reverse complement.
GCTGATGTGGAAAAACCATGCAGATAGCCTGCTATCAGTATTACTCTCTCTATGAACTATAAAACTCTTGGCTGTGCAGAATGGAGAGACTCTCCCCACTAGTTACAACACTTGACATGAAAGATTTTTTTTATGAATCTGGTTTGAAGTGCAGCAGCTCTTTTTACGATCTGAAATTATTGGTTCTCTTTGCCTAGGGGAAACCTGGCACTGCTTAAATAACTGAAAAATTACTCATTTCTAAAAAAGTCAGAAGACACTGCTTGTTTAGAAACAACTCTAAAATTTCCTCCTAAAATCATAGCTCCCTGTGCATAAGGCTCACAGCAGTCGTCAGTAATGGTAAGTGGCTGGATTGTCAGCATTGTCCTTGCATTCTTTAAATGAAAGAGAGAGTGGGATTTGGGCAATGATAAGTATTAGCAATATACATCTCACAAAGAGATTTCCCTGAATTGTTGTGAGGAAATGTCTCAACTTTGACATTTAGGAAGGGTTGGGTTTCTCCAGTAGAGGGGAGGTGATACCCTGAGGTTAGCTGTGTCTCTTCAGCAGCTCAATCACTCCAAAACTTCCTCTTCTGGGTACCTCATTTGTCAGAGACAGGCCAGCTGTTCTGAAAAGTCAAAGAAGAGTCTAATCTTTCTTCCTGGAGGGTATATGAGTTATGGAGAGGCAGGAGAGGAAGGAAGGCAGGGGAAACAACTGGTCTCTTCATTGCTTTTCTTTATTTCCGTTTTCAAAAGGATTATAAATGTCACTTCTCTTTTAATGTATCTGGAAGCTGAAGCATTCCTATAATGTTAATGGTCATATGGTTTTGGCACCACTGTAAGTTTTCTTTGTGCTATTTTTCATCTCTCTTCTTGAAAGAATAATCTAAGGGCAAGATAGGTAGGTGTTTATCCTTTCCCTATTAGAAAGCTTGTGTTTGAATGCCTCCTGGTTTTGTTTTTTTGTTTCTGTTGGTTCTTATAAAGATAATCTAAAATAAGTCAGTGGTCTTTATCACTCCAGTAACAAGCAGGGGGCTACCTCATATAGAGTCTTTATTTTTCTTCTCCCTTCCTAGCTATAACCCATTAGCTGGTTGTTTTAGGAAAGAATTGAATGAATGGGTACATTCTTTCCTGTCTTTCCTGGAATGTTCCTCAGGTTGACATGTATTGAGCAGCAGTAAAATTTGCCTTGTGTTTGCCCTTTGACTTCTTTGTAAGTAAACTAAAGAAATGAGCTCATAGAGATGTCATTCAGTTTTGGTTCCTTTTGCTTGCACAGAGTTCACTTAACTTTCTTTACAGAGAAATTTATGAAGCTATAATTAATATCTTTTTGTGTACCTTGAAGTACTCTGGTGAGCAGAGCCCTGAATGCAAAGGTTTAAACAGCTGAGGCAAACTATACCACAATGTGCTTAGAAAAGCATTTGCAAAATGCTTTGTGAAATGATGAAGTTTGCTTCCCCCACACACCTACATGTGATGCATCATGCACTGTCTGCCGAATGAACTCTGGGGTGGACTGGAGCAGAGCCTTATCTTTAGAGACATGTTACAGAAATAGAGGCAGTGAAAGGAGAGTTTTTTGTCTCTGTCAGCTGCTGGCTTGTCTAAAGGCTTAGTCTACTTCTATTTATTTGTTATAGGACAATCTCCGATTTTGTTTCAATGTCAGCTTGGTAGATAGCAGAGCTTGCTACCAGCTCAAACATTCTTTTGGGACTTTGTTTTTGGGACACAATATAAAGAGGTGAATAGGTGAGAGATGGGAAGCTGAAATGCCTGTAGGCAATACAGGTGAAAATACAGCTATCAGCTGTACAGCAGGCTATGCTTCACAGCCTCTAGCCTCCTGTGTTTGTAATGGATGGTGTAGGCTGTAGGCAGTGATGACTTGTCTGCTAGGCTGGTTCCTCCATTTGCTGCTCTTTTCACATGAGTAACTTTTTTTAAAAAAGTAAAATCCTTTTAAAAAGCTTTGGGACTGATTGTGGTAAAACAATTTAATTATATTCTATTGCACACACTGACTACCTTTGCAATAACATACCTAAATATGGGGAGTGGCTGAGATTGGGTATAAATGTTATGTCTTGAACCCAAATGCAGTGGAAATTAAACCTCCAAAATATGCAGACAATTTGCACATGGAGACTTTGTCATATGCTAATGCTCTCATTTCCAGCACATTTGCATGTGCTGGTGAATGAAATTCCTCTCCAGCCTCTCTTTTCTCAGAGGCATGATTTATAGCTTTTAGCCACCCACAGTCACAGAGAAAGCTGGGAACAGAATCTGACTCCGAGTTGACTTAACCATGGAACCATCCCTCCATGTGTTGAGTGGGTTTGGAAAAGTGCAGGAGGATTGACCTGGTTGTTACTCCTAAAGATCAATATTTCATTTCTCACCAGAAGGTCAGAAATGGGGAAAAGAATTCAAAAACATAACTGAAATCCACCAATCTAAAAATTATGAAGTCAGATATGGAAGGCTGCTTTACTCTCTTGATACTCATATGCCTTATAAATGGGACAAATCCAGGCTGTTGGTAGAATTTTTCTATTTATTTGATTTACATATCTTCCCTTGTTCCTTGAAAAGGAAATGCATGAAGTTGTACCTTTCTGATATGTATCAGACTTTTCTGTTCTGTCACATTGCTGTTTATTTTATAATGAAACTCTCTGTGGTTCATCATAGCCATTTCCCAAAAATACTACTTTATATGTACATTTAGTGTCTTAAGTTAATTGACAATTATGCACATGTGCTCAGTTCAACAATGTTGTCCAGCTGGCTTTGTTTGAGCAAGAGCTTTGTAAAAAACAACTGAGCTACTGTAATAGGGTCAGAGTAGCCAACTAATATTTGTTATATCCTATTAATTTACATAATTTCATCAGTGCTTTATAATCTCCCTCATGTGATGACATGAAAGAATTTTGCTAACAGCAGTAATCTGTTAATAGGACTTGGACTATGCCCCATTTTTAAGAACTTTAACCAATCACTTCATGAAATTCAAGGAGAAAGTGGGTTATAGAATGATTTTTAATGTGCTCTGCTGCAATTTCAGTTTAAAATTGTTCTTTGTTGAAATAATTGAAGTTAACTGATGACTATGCTGACAGCATAGGAGAAAAGAGAAACAGAGTTCAGCTGAACCAGTTGGAAGGTGGGATAGCTCTGTGCTTTGGTTTGCCAGACCTAAGGTCTTTGGGAAAATTATCTGATCCCTCAGAGGTTTAGTCTGCCCTGTGGTAGGGATGATATGACTGCTTCCTACCTCTGCAGTGCTTGTGGTAATAAATACCTTAAAGATTATGAGGTGACAGAGCTGGGTTAGTGTTGCACTAACCTCTTCTAACAAGTAGAAATGAGGGCACAGTGGTAGTGTTGAGTTTTCAGCAGCACGTTTCTTTTTCTCTTTTCCCACTGTTCCAACTTCACCTCAGCACAAGCAGAGGTGGGAAAATGTCTTGAAAGTGCTAGTGGAGTCTCAAGAACTGAGTAGCAAGTAGGTACTTGGGTAGTAGGTACTACTGCTAGGTAGGCTAATGGAATATCAGTCCCACCAACTTATTTAGGTAAATTATATCAGTGATATAATCAAGGGCAGGTTTTTCTCTTGTTCCTCCCACCAAGGTGTAGCTTCAGTTTTTAATTATGACCTTCAGTGTGGTTTAAAAATAGGTCTATGCCTTTTCCCTTTGTTTTTTTTCCCACTTGTACAAGAAAGTATCTAATCCAATGCAGCTTTTTCAGCCGCTGAATATTTACACTGATATCAGAGACCTGGTTCTAAACCAGACAGTGGTTTGATGAGTTTCTCTGCCAGTGCTTGGTGTAATGAGCAAACTGTTTCTGCTGGTTCTAACCCTAATGGAAAAACTCCCCTTACTATCTGTACGTCTTTCTCAATCTTTTTGAGCGCAATGTTTTCTGCAAATTGTGGTGACAGGAGACCAGTGAAGAAGATTCTCATGTCACTGGTTCTGCATCAGAGTGCTGGACCACCCTCATCACCAGATTTTAATAAACAAAAACCAGAGGCCATAATCAGTAGGAGAAACTCTCATGAGTGGAATCAAGCAGCAATTTGAAGTTGTGTTGCCTGGTTCCTGCAGCTACCCAGAAGACAGGTATACTCTGTAGCCTGTAAAACAGCTAAAAGTCAGACAGAGAAGCCAAGGGAAGGGAGTAGAGAAGTCTCTGTCAGAGAGATGCCCAAGAGAGGTTTCGGAGCAGGATTCTTGCCCAATATAACCTACACTGGCTACAGATTGGTACCATACAGTGCTGCAGTCATGTAGCTCTAACTTCCTCATCTGGAGTTCCAGGAAGGGAAAAGGGAGATTCTCTACAGTATAGTTTTTCTTATATTTATGTATCTTTTGTCTAGCAAAGAATACTACAGTGTTTCTTTTTTACCCAATGCAGATTTTCTGGCCATCTCACCATCATCTTTCATCTGTTTTAACTTCACATCAAAAATAGCCATGTTAGCACTGAAATTGTCACTAAAGCCTCACTGAAATTACTGTGATGTGTTACTGTCAACAGATGATCTATATGTCTTCATTTACATTTCAGGCAAGCAGTCTCTGAAAATGCAAATACATGGTTTGATGCAGTATGGGCTGTAAGGAGGAGGAACAGATGTGTAGGAAAGCTTTTTACTACTGCTTCCTTTCATCACGGTGATGATAATTAGGCAAAGGAAGATATAATTTTATTAGCATGTGTGTATTGTAGAAAAAAGTATTAGCCAGGGCCTGTGACTCACTAAAGAGAGACATGGAAAATGCAAAATCTTACACTACACAGCTCTTGGGTTCAAATCTAGCCCAGGGTGTTTGCTGGATACTGTTGGATATTGAATTTCTTATTACAGTAGCAATAAGCAGCTCTATCCAGCACACAGACACCAGGTATTAAGCACAACAGCAATGTAGTCAACAGTGGTCATGTTCTAAAAAGTTTACAATCTTAATATTTCTTTAAAAACAAACAACAATAAACCAAAATCAAACAAAGTCCCAAAGAGGTTTGAGGTGCCAACATGCTGGATTTGGCCTCAGGAAGACAGCCTCCCTTAGATTTCCCTTGTATTCTTCCAGCACCTCTGTGCAGCTCTGAGGATACTTCTTGTGGTTCTCCTATTCCACATGCCCAAGGCCCATGTAATTAATTGATAGCTTTACAGGGTGCTGGGTGTGCAAAATAAGCCGTCCTCTCTTCTTGACAGTGATTCTCATTGCTGGAGAGTTGCACTTCGCCCTCTGACTTTTCCAGCTCTTTCTCAGCAGTTCCATTCAGGCATTAGCTGGGCTGCCCTTAAAGGCTGTGGTGGTTCTCCCCACCTTAGGGAGTTCCCAGGCTTCAGTGCCAAGTGTTGTGACCAGGGCAGCTGCATGGCATTTAATTAACTGACCATCTTGCCTTTGGCAGCTGTGATCAGCAGTCAGGAGTGACAAAAGCCCTGGACTTTTCAAAGTACAGAAAGCACAATTTCAGCAGTGGAATATCCTTACAGGGAGGGAAACTAGGAAGAGGATGCAGCTCTCACATTTCTGGAATCTCTGGTTCTTCAGTACCCTGTATGTTACAGTCCCTTCAGCCTCTATGCTTTCATCCACTGAAACTTTTTGTTCCAGATTATTTTTTTGCTAGGGATCTTCTTGGAGCATAGAAGGTGAGTTTGCCTTTATTTGCCCATTTGCTCTTCATTTCTTATTATACTAGTAAATGTAAGGAGTATCTTTAGACTGTTCCCTTCCTTTACACCACTAGTTTAGCAAATCCCTAAAACAGGGAAGCAGTCCAATATAACAGGACAAACAGATGGAGAAACAGCATTCATGGTATCTACAGTAGTGTAGTGTTTCTTGCCTCTTCCTCTTGTCTAGAATCTGCCATGTCTGGTAGATGCTGTAAAGATAGGATACTAAAGTCAATGAATTTCAGGTCTAACTCAAAATATAGGTATTTCACTATACATTTCTTCTGTTGTTTTTAGTTTTTGCTGCTTTGTTTTATGTGTTTGTTTCATCTGTAGTACATCAAAAGAAAAGAACATACAGTTCAAGGCAGGTTCAGTAATGAAAATACGTCAATATCAAATCCAAACAATATTGTAAAGCTCACACTGAGACTTCTCCATATGGTATGTTGATATTGCCAGCCAAAAACACAACATGCAACTTCCAGAGCTGGGTTCGGTGAACTTTTAAATCTGTACAAAAATAACTGGCGACAGCTTTCCTCATTGCAAAATCCTTTCTACTCTCTCCCAGAAAGAGCTGTTCCCCTGCCGGTTTTCAGCACCTCCTCCTCCCCGTCTGCTTGTTCCTTCCTCCCTCTGTTCTGCTTTTTCTCACGTTTATGTGAATATTCTCCATCCTCAGTTCTTGTGACGGAGAGAGGATGCATCGGAGCTCTCTGCCCATCTTGCTTTCCAGAGACATTACATCACCTGCTGCTGAGCAAAGCTGATTCCCTGCAGCTCTCCCCTTCCCAAACATGGTCTGTCTTGGATCAGTCCAGTTGTCTGGGTGTGTGAATCAGTATTGTTGACCAGTCTGCAGGGTATGCTGGTTTCCTTGTCCTCAAAATTCCAAAACAGCAAGCAGTTCCCCAGTCCTGGAGCAAAACAAACTTGTGGCTGAAACCTCAGCTCAAGCTGAGGAGAGTGCAGCTGTGGGGTGATGTTCACTGACCACAAGATGGATGAGAGAGGAGGCCAGAGGCTTCCCCCATCACAGACATGTTCTCTGCAGCCTACATGACAGTGGACTAGATGGTTCTGCTTTTTCTCTCAATTATTGTCCCTAGGTTTGGGAGCCTGCTACTGCTGTAGTTCACAAGAAGAGCCAAATAGGATGTTAGTGGGTAATAATTTACCGTCTCAGTGTTGTAGGCCAGTAAGAAGTGAGGGTAATGACCTCCAGCCTTCTTTGTAGGTCACATGATTCACTTGGTTTTTATCAGGAATTATTCTAATATTGCACCTCTGGGTATAATACTCAGGATACCTTTCATAGATGTGATTTCCAGGAGAACTATGAAAGACCTCTCCATCAGAAGTTTTGGTGTGAACACAGGATTTGTGATCAGAGCATGAAGTACTTGTTGCGCTGAAGTGGGAAATCAGGGTGCAGAGTGCTGAGCTGGGAGCAGTGATAATAGCTGCATGGGCCACTACTGATGGCAGTGAGATGTGGCCATAAGGTGATTGCAGGACAACAGGAGGTGACAGCATAAAATGTTGTTTTCCTGTTGCTATTTCCTGGGAAGGCTATCTGTCCTCAGATTGCTGTTGCCAATGATTTGATTTGTCTCTTTTCTGTCTCCCTAAATAACGCCTTTTTATCACATCCTACTCTCTCACTACTCATTTGGGCTGTTAAGTACCACCTGTTATCTACTCATCTTTTTCATGTGAAGAATCCTGCTGTGTTAGTGCATTCCTGTTCCTGGAAGCAGAGCTTATTGGGTTAGTCTGGCTTGTGGGCCACACAGGTATGGGTATTAATGTGATTTATGCCAAAACCCATGAAAATGCCAAGGACAATGACAGGCATAATAGGTTCCATTAAACATGTCAGTGTAGCTATTTGTTATGTTCTTTGATTAGGTCAGTTACCTTAAATCCTCCATCCCTGAGGGGGTTAAGCCACCCTTGGGGACTGTCACAAGGGACTCCGGGGCCAGAGGTGGTGTGTGCCACACCTTTGTGCTTGGTTTGTGCCGATGTGACTGTAAATGTGGGCAATGTCTGCATGGCATGAGCCCTCTGATAAATGGAGCAGTTAAATGAGAATAGAGGTCCCTACATCAGTAGGACTTATTCATGACATATAAGCACTTTTTCAAAGCTAATGTTTGATAGACATTTCTTAGAGAAATGGCTCATCTTTAACCTCTGGTTACGCAGTGCAAAAATGTGCATAGAACAGCACTGAGTGGGAATGTAATGAATTAACCAGTGATTAATGACATCCAGCTCAAGAAAGGCTGTTACTTTGAGGGAATAGAGGTTTCCTCCTGTGCTGGTGGGGATTCTAATGAAAAATGTGTCATTGTGGAGTAACCAGCTGACATGAGATCAGTAGGAAAGTCCTTTTTTTCCTATCACTTCTCTTTTTTGAGCCATATCTGTCCATCAGTGTAGAAGGGAAAATGCATCATAATACTGTAAGGCATGAATTAGAAATGACAGGAGAGATGATAGTGGACATCACAGAAATGAGTCAATGCTGAAAGAGGTGGATGAACAATATGAACACCAGAAGATGTTCTGAATGACCAAAAAAAAGATATTTTTTACACTATGGAAAGAGTCGGAGGTATCAGTGGTATAAAAGGTTGAAATAAAACTTAAAAAAAAAGGACATGTCTGGTGAAGAATTAAAAATTTTAATCCACTTAAAAATAAGAAGTAAAAAGATGTTAAGTTAGCTTAAGTTGGAAAATCACTTCAAAAAGAGACAAAAATGAGGTGTGCTTCTTTCAAAATCTGATATTTTCCATGTCTCAACAGACATTGTAGGCCCCTTTTTTTGGTGAAAGCCAAGGAGTACTAATATCACTGTGTAATATCAATTGTGTTAGTTATAATTTTATGGACATCCCATGAAAGTATTTCTGCGGAAGAAATAATTTTAAACAGATGCCTAAGGTTTCTTTAATAAGACACCCATGTAATGGAGCTGCAGTACTGTGGAATCAGTGGAAACTTGATTTTAATTTTACTGGTTATTGTCATTAATAATGCTATACAAGCTTTGTTTTGGCTAATCATAGCTAGATTTTGGTGCAGGGGTTTAGGGACAACTGTGTAGTTTTGAAGTACATCTTAGTAGTACTGCTAAGCAGGTTTTTTTCATTCTGTTTCTTCTTTCTGTTTTTTATTGGTATCTTTCAGGCAGACTGTATAATTGTAATACTAAAGTTGAAGGAATTGGGAGTTTCTCAGCAAAAGGTCTAGTAAGAAAAATGAACTAACTTAAACCAGAAATATATCATAGAATGGATTCAGATTTGGCATAAAGGGCAGAAAATTAAGGTTGTAAGGAATACATATTACCTCCTTGAGTCATCTGGGGTTTCTCCACTGAACCATGGCAGCACAAGGAACGTCCTGGTTAGCATTGAGGTCCTCTCTGTTCTCCTCCCTGCTTACTGGCATTGCTGGGAACTTTCTTAAATAAAGGCAAGCTTTCAAGTTACTGGACCAAAGGATTCCCATGAATTGCTTTTAAGGCCTTTTCTGGTTTTAAGTATCACATTTCTCCCCACCTGTGCTCTTCTCAAGAAAAGGAAAAGAAAGCAGTTAGAATGATGCAAATTTCATTGCAATGTGTTTGGTTTAATATCTCTCAAGCTCTTCAATCATGTTACCTTGCTTCATGCTGTGTTAGTCTCTGTCAGGGTAGAAAAAAGAAGCTGTGAAAGGATGATTTGCAATGCTGATGTGCTGGAAATATGAATCTGTTGCTGCATGCCCACCACTCACGTTATGTCAGAGTCTGAAAATACATCCATCCTCTATGTGGCCATTTTTAAAAGTCGAGCCTCAAATTTTCTTCCTGGGCCACAAAAAGAGCCGGACAGCGGTGGGTTCAGGTGTGATTACACTCCAAGACTGGCATCCTCAGAGTGTGTACATGCCTCCAACCTTAGCTCCATGGATCCTATTCTTGCCCAGAAGATTTTGATAGCAGGTGTAGGCCAAGGACAACTAATAGTAGATCACAGGCTGAATTATTGAATTCACTTGTCACCTTCATGATTTTAAGAAAAATGTGCTTTCACGTCATCATTAAGATCACATGAAAAAAAGGCTTCCCATGACTGCTGTCCAACCAGAAAGCCTTATATTTTATCTAAAGTGTTATGTTTAAAGCAATTTTTTGTGTATTGGGTATTCAGAGAACAGGGATATCTCTGCAAGCATAAATAAGACAAAGTACCCAAGGAATTTTTTCACCTAAAGCCTACACCATTGGGTTTTTGCCCCATTGAAACAACAAGTCTTTTTTCATGTATGTAATTTCTTTCATAGGATGCTCTGGGTCTTGTTCCCATGGACATATACAGAAATATCTTCTTGGCTGGCACTTGCTGTGATTCACTAATAAAAGAATAAGTGTTAAGTCGTGGTGGCACAAGCCTTGGAAACTGGAGCTCTGCTCATAGCCTGAAAGCAGTGTTTGTGTTCAGATGTGCAAGCGCAGCAGCAGAAGAAACTATCACTTGAAGCTTTTTCTGATAAGTGCATCTGTGAAGTCTTTCCCAGCAATGTGGTTTGTTAAGGATTTAGACATGTAATTATTGTTATGTTGGGTGTCTGTTGTGCATGCAAATCTTGTATGAATCACTAAGAAAACAGTTTTGTCTGTCACATGCAACTTCCACTCTGTCATCTAGAAATGTCTATAGGGAACATATTTCCTGTGCAATGCCTTGGCCCCTAAGCAGTGTGCCAGGGTCTTCTAGTGCCAAGCTGGAAATTTAAAACATTCCTCCTCTACCAGGAGCAAAAAAGTTTAACAAAATGCTTAAAAGCTGGTCATGGCAAGATATGAGAGATTTTGTGACAACTATTGACAAAGACAGTACAAATTGATTTTAGAGGATTAAAAATATGGGCAGAATGATTATTAGGTTTAGGCTTTATCAGGCTTTTACCTCTGAGAAGAAAATAATTCTTCTCAGAGGTAGTGCAAAAGAGAAATCTAGAAAATTAAAAGTGGTAAAGAAAGCCAGAAGGGACAGGGAGATTAAATAAAAGCAGCAAAAATGTCAAATTTGAAAGAGTTTAGAAGAGTGATAGGTGTGGGTCTTGATCAGAAGCAACAGTTGAGTCTAGACCTGACTAACACATGGTCACTGCCTTTCTTAGCCAGAACCTGAGGCAATCCAGAAGGGTTTATGTGGGCCAAAATTAATGACACGTCAATACAAAACATTATATTGTTTTAATTATCAGCAGTAAGCTGAATCTTAGCAGAATAAACCAGCCTGCAGAGAGTTTCCTGGTGTGCAGAGAGATTGTGTGCCCAGACTAGCTCCTTTATAGTTAGCAAAAAAAAATAATGAGTAAGCATGAAGAGTTTATTCTTCTTTGAAACTCTTATTTAAGCAAGCATGATGACAACATATCTTAATATAATCTATAATTATTTTGAATACACTGGTAGTCATTTTTGGTTTTGTCAAAGGCTAAGTAGTTACTTCTCTTGGCTTTCCTTCAAGTTCTTTAGGCTCAGGGTTTTTTGAGGGGAGGAACATAGGTCTTCATATTTCCTTCCCCTTTGCAATCCTTCAGTGAAGTTATGGGCCTATGCGTGGGAAGTAGTTTCCAATTTTATTCCTGCAATCAGCTGTGGTTGCAGTGAAAGCCCTCAGGAGATCTGGCTACCTTATGCTTTCTGCACATTAGGTAGATAATTTACAATTATCATTTGTGACTTTAGTTACTTATACATGCAAAAGAATATAGCTGCAGTGAAGATTTCTGGGGCCCTTGGAAAAATGTGAGCCCAAAATTGATAGCATTTTTATTTCTCATTCTTAAAGTGTATTTGAAGTGAATCTGAAGTCTGGAATGAAGAACTAAAATTAGTTCATTGGGCCAATTAAACTTGTTGGTCCTTTGCAGGATGATTAAATGTACTCTCCAGGAGGAGAAAGGAAATTGCATCTTGCTGAGGACAAGAAAGAAGTGGTCCTAAAGACTTTTTGAGAGGTTCACTCAAGAAAACTGCTTCAGTGAAGGTTAATGAATAAAAACCACTTTGCACAATTACAGCTACCCCTGCCCCATGCTGGGGACATTGTGATCACTGAAGTGGCATTCTTTTGTTCAGGAGAGGCTTCTTCCACCACTGTGCACAGCCCCAGGCACCTTCTGATGCCTTGATTTCAGATGGAAGAGTTTCCTGCTTTGTGACACCCACGTGGATGAGCAGCATGTGGAGTTACTCCACCTCAAGCTGTGTGGTGGGAAAAGCCTCCTTCTGCATGTGTGCACATCCCTTCTGTGTTCAGAGCTGCCTTGTAGGTTTATCCTGGAAACAGGCTTAGGCCAGGAGTTCTTGAGCCAGTGCACACACACTGTTGGCCTGTGTGTTCTTGTCCATCTGGTGAGGCAGATTAGAGCCCGGGCTCTGTTTGAAGGTGAGCTCTGACCTGCCCACACTGCAGGAGGCTGTAGATTAAGTCAGGGGAAAGGAGATCAGTTGTTGTTATATTCCACCATGCTCCTACTAGTTACTAGGCATGGGTATTCCTCAGGCAGCTCTCTTCTTTCTAAGAGACCATTTTGACCAGGAAGATTTTGAGGATTTTGCATACTGGTTTGGGATTTTAGGATATCTCACAGTCCAACTGCAAGTGCAGAGCATGAGGTCCAGGGCTCCAGGTGAACTGTAACTACAGTGTATGTAAAATGGAGTTGACACCATTGTGGACATATCAGACTACTCCTTCCTCATGTGTTCCCTTACATAGATATCTACTGCATGACTATTTCCCTCTGAGGTGCCCTGTGAAAAAGTGGATAGTCTTGGGCCTATAATGAACTATTTCTGTGTGGCTGTGAGAGCCAAACCCTAAGTGGTTCCTGGCTTAGTTTCTTCAGGAAAGGGTGTGGTGCCTCAAGTCTGTGTTCCTATGGTTGTGACGCTGGAGATGGCCTCAAGAAAAAGGTTCCATGGTGAAGCGTCTTGGATTTCTGTAGCTACTTCAATACGTTTCAGGACACCAGGAGAAACTTTCAAAGGAACACCTGTCCTCATATAACTGATGGAACATCCAGAACTACATGTCATGTCCAGGTCTCCTGCCTTGGTATACAGCTACTGTCCAAGCTCCTCCACAGTCCTCCAAAAGTTTTGTGCCAGATCTGTACCCAGTCTCACAGGACAGATGTTCTGGGAACAACAAAGAATGAGGCTCTCAGAATCTTCTCCAGAGAATGTGAAGAAAATTTTTATCTTCAACAATTCACATGCCTGCTTTTTCCTCATTCTTTGTTTGACAAATTGTTTTCTATTTACAGCCAGCACATTTTAATGCCTTCTCCCTCCCCCCAGCCTACTGGGTTCTTTTTTTCTCCTTCTGACAATGTTACCATATGGTTCTATTATTCAGAGATTCCTCAACATGTATTGCAACAGTCCTGAAAAATAATTAGGTGCTGCTGTGGTGTAAAAGCACATCTGTGATCAATGGCTTCCTCTAGAAATTATGGGATAAAATGTCCCAAGACATTTTTCTGTCTTTCTACTTTCTCTCTGCCCTTTTCTGCCTCTCCTGGCCCCCCTAAAGTATTGTAATAAAGGGAAGAAATTCTGTGGGAACTGCTATTTTAATTTTCTTTCTTAAAAGCACTGCACAGTGTGATTGGTAGATTTTTTTGAGCTGTGATTAGGGAAAGAAATCTCTGGGGAGAAAAAGGTATATATTTAGCCTCTGTACATTTAGAATAGAACTTAATTCTGTGGTGATAACCAATGATTTACACCCTTTAATCCAAAAGTCCTCCCGTGCCCTGTGGGGAATACAACATATGTCCAGCAAATTGGTAACCATATGCTTCAGTGAACACATGCTCTCTCAGCCCTTCCCCTGCTTCGTTCCATTCATGGTTCCCTGCTAAAATGCTCTGGTCTCACAATTTATTCTGCCTTCATTGAAGTCCTTGTGAAGAGAAGAGTTATTTTCAGATTCCTTCTAGTATTGCACATTCTGTGTTTTTGCAAGGTTTCAGGCAGTTGTTTTTGCTGGGGAACTTCACAAGTGAATCGATGAGTTAAAGTTTTCTCAGCTCCTGATGGGAGTCAGGCATATCTCCTACACAACTTTTTCTCTCAAGTGTGTATTGGGAAAATAAATTAAAATCAAGGTTCTCAAAAACAAGTTTTACAGAGGCTCTTCAAAACTGATTTGTTCCTAAATCCTTTCTTTCACCTCCTCGTTTTATCAGCCCTCTAGTGTTGCCACTGAAACTGTAAAGATTGTAATGAATAATCCTTCTTTGTCTATTTGGCACATGGTGAAATAGAAAGAAAAGGGACACCTATATATATATTTCCTCTTTGTGGTCACTTTTATACAGAAATGCTGTAACAGAGCAGCAGCACTGTCTGAAAGATAAAACTAGTTCATGCAAAGGGGGACCAAATACATTAGCCTGCAGCTACCCTCCTCCAGCAGGAAAGATTATCCCAGATAAGCAACAGCAGGGTAATGTTGAGCAAATTAGCTTGACTGATGAACCCTGAACTCTTGTCAGTATTAATGCCTGCTAAGTTAAGCAGGCCCAGGCTCTATTATGAGGACTTATCCTCATAGGCCAATGCAAAATAACCTATTTTTTCTCACAAATGTCATGTAGGAAGGGCTCTGGGTCTTTTCCTATGATCCCAACAGGCTTTTACAGTTTTGGTTTTTTCCCTGACCTGAAGGAGTCATTGTACTGACAGTGGCTGGAGGTGACTGGCTTTGGTGGTGCTCTGGTGCTAAGTTCTTTTCATAAGGATGGACTTTGTTTTGTGTTTGCACCATGAGGAGGAGCCTGGGCTGGCTCAGCCCAGGACCAGTCCCTAGGCATTGCTGCAACAGTGGTAACCCAGGCAAGCTAGTCCTGATTACCTTTCTGACAACATGGTGTCTTAGAGTTCATTTGCCTTTTCTACATTTAGACATTTGTTTTCTCCCACTGCATACCCTTAAGCCCTTTCCAAAATCAAACTTAGAAAACCAGAGCCCATCAGTCCTCTATCAAAGGGTGCTGAGTGAGCACAGCATTATGAAGGTTTACCACCCTCTCTTCCTCTTAGCAGCCAGGTGCTAAATGGTCATTTTGTGGAGGTTTTCTCAGAGGGAGGTAGAAAAATGTATATATTGGAGACTGTCATGGCAGTGGAGTCAGCCTGCTGCCACATAAAAACCCTACTGCGCTGTGGGATTCACGGGCTGGTAGAGGACTGGGTTGTGACTGATGTGCAAAGGTGCTGACAGTGTGTCTTCTAGGGTGTCAAAGCTGAAAAGCACCTCTTCTTGTCTAGCCTTTCTCATGGAGGCAGCCTGCTCTTTAGCACCAGCCAGGGGACAGCAGTGAAAGAAAGGTGGCATGGGGAGCATCGATACAATGCCAGCAGCCAAAGATGGTGGGAGAACCTGGGGTGATGGGTGCCAGCTGCTGGGGTTGATGAGCTGAGGCATCCTAAGGGGCACCAATGGGCATCTAGAGTATGGAACTGAGCTTTGATTCAGTGTGGTTTAATGTGTTGAAGAATGGTTTCACAGGTAGTTTTTTTAATTATTTGGGAAATGAGGTACAGGAGAAATGTGACACACTTGTCTGACTCTTCATTTCCTCCCTTATTCTTTCATTCATGGGCATTTCTTTAAGCCATAAAGAAAAGCATTTGCTAAAAAGGAAAAATACACCTTAAATATTTATGGATATGTATTCGAAAATCCTCTGGAGTGAGTGGCATGATTGGTGTAGGATGTGAACTCTCCTGGGATGTCAGGAAAGGGATGGGAAAAGTGGGTGCTCTGATTTTAGTGCTTATCTATGGGTTCCCAGTGCTTCTGAGGTACAAGAACAAAGATCAGCCTTTTCTTTGAGCTCCAGCATCTGCTGGAAGGGGCCTTAGTGATACATGTTCCCATGAGGAAGAGAATATTTGCCCTGTCACAATGTCAAATTCTTTTCCCTTCCTCTTCCCAATTTGGCATGGTGCTTGCATATCTCCTTCCCAAGGGTATTTATTTGGTTTTAGTTGCCTAAGGGGCAGAAATCATGATTTTTATTCTTGCCTCTGCCAGAATATTCTTGTAACCTTGGGCAAGCAGATTTCTGTGCAAGACTGAAATAATCTTTTATATAAGGCAGTCATTCCCTATTTCAGAGCAGTATGAGGAATTTGGTTCACATTTATAGGATTCAGACCTGAGTTGAATTTGCTTAGACTGGTTAGGAGAATCTGAGGTTGAGACTTGAGTTCAATCTGTTCAGTTCATTTTTGAGATTCTCTTGGGGAGGCTGCTCAAACTGAAAAATCTTCCCAGCAGATAGGCTAAAATATCTATGTTTATTCTGGAGGAGTAACACCAATAGTGTATATGTATCTATATATATAGATAGACATAAAAATTCTCCAGAAATGTGTAGACTTCAGTGGAGGAGCTATTTTTATTACAGGAAAGGCTCAAAAAGAAAATATCCCTGGAAAGCTGTGCTATGTTCATTGAGTAATGCTGTGTGTGTCTTTGCTTCTCATCTACTCACTGGAAAGGAGTGACAAACAAAAGCCCTTTTGTCATGAAAATCACACACCAACCTCTGCCAACTGTCAGTCAGAGAAACAATAATTTTGAGAGCCAGATGTGCCACCCACCAAAAAAAGGGTATGTGAGACTGGGTTAAAGGACAGAGAAAGAAATTTGCTCTCATAATAGTCTACCACAACAGTGCAAAAGCAGTTCTGCCAGCACTGCTCCTCTCCCCCATTAAGGGAGTTGAAGTGACCATCTGGCTTTCTCTGGGTTCAAGTTTTCATGGGCACAGTTCCCATCAACACCACAAAACGGAAATAATTTGTTCCCAGACCTGATTGCAACACAAGTTGTAATTGAGTCCTTGACTGTTACAGTCTAGATTGGGCCATGGGCTAATTTAGGATGAACCAAGAATATAGATGGGAACAACTATGACAAAGGAATGTCATAGGTTGAAACAAAATCTGGCCACATAATTAAAAATTGAAATAAAAAAATCCCCAAGCAAGCACAGAGGAGTTTATGAGGCTATTCTTGTTCACATGACGCAGTCTCATGGTTTAATGCCACCAGCAGTAATGACTTCACCACGTCCTTTCACCTTCCTGATGTCAGCTGGTACTTTTGGGGACTCAGGACTCTTTGATGATGCTGCACCCTGCACACACATGTCCTACTGTGGCTTCAGAATAGGAGCTGGAACAATGGCAAGTGCACTGGAGTAAGTTGAAGGAGCAGTTGAAGGGAACTATCCAAGAAAACAGCTGGTTGCTTTAGGTGTATGCTGAAATCATTGGAATAATATAATTTTATATTGATGTTGTAGCTCTGAGACTGACTTCAGGCTATTCAAACCAGTCATCTGCACAGCAAGCCCAAAATTACAGTGCCATGTGCATAGTTTGCCTGAAAGGACAAGCAAAGGGAGTAATCACAGTGACAGTCAATTACTGCACCAGAGCAGCTTTAATAGAGTAGGGTATCAACAGGGACATCTGCAGTGGCTTTTCAGCATTTACTGGAACAGTGGCAATTTTGAAGCAGGAAAAATATTTCACAATAGTATTAATTCCCTTTTACCCTCAGGTAAATACGTACACCATAATAATGTTATAGGTATTATGTAATGCAGGGATACTTTTGTCCCTGGTAGCTGGCTCAGGGTTCCTGCTATCCAGAAATTTCCAAATGCTTTATTTGGCATGCCAAATCACAGGTGCTCATCTGACCCAGCCTGGTGTCTTCTTGTGGGTGTCAGGGGCATGTAGTACTGGTGTAATTGTAATGATCAGGTGTGTGGTTACTTCTGTTTTGTTTTTCACAGGAGAGTTACAAAGCTGCTCATGACTGTGCTGCTGTTCCAAGAGGAATTTCTTTATATAACACAACTTACTCCCTGCTCTGCAAACTGCAACTCTGCTAGGTACAAATGGGTCTCCACCAGCAACACTGGGAGACTGGCTAAAGCATAATATAATCTTCCTTTATAGGAGCACCCTGGGTACTTCTGGGATTCTTAGTCTTCACAGCACTCAGTTGTACTTTTGCCTGACATAGCCAGGAAAGAGTTGCTGATAAAATCCCTTTCTCAAGGATTGTGTTCTTAGAAGCCATGTATGTGGCCTGCAGCTTTGTTTTTTTGTTTTTTTCTGCAGCTTCGGTTTTTTGTTCTGTTACCCACAGATATTGTATATATTCAATTAATTTCCTGCTTTTCAAAAACATTGATCAAAACTGTTCTGTGGGGCTGCACTGGCCATTGCCCAAAAATATTTTATAAGGGCTGTACAGCTACTGACAAAAACAGCAGAGTATGTCCATCAAGCCCATAACAAACTACAGACTTATTTCTTCTCCCTCTCCCCCCGTAACTCCTCTCTGCCTCAAAAGAAATATCTTGATATTTCCCATTGATGAAGCAATAATGTGTTACTCTTTACGAAGTCAAAAAACCTTCCTGACTATAGCACAAAAAGCTGCAAACCAGACTTTCAAAAGATAATAATGCTTTAGTGCAGCTACATACAGGACAAAAATTGTTTGAGGGAAGCAAGATGCCAGAATTAGAAATTCAATGCCGGAAAACAGCATGCATTTCCTGTCACTGTGATGTTATTATATAGAAAAGGCTGCTGCCAGACCAGCTCTTCTGTGCATCTCTTTGATAAATAGAGAGAATCTACCCAAATATCAGCCCCTCTCTGCATCAGCTCAGTGATCTTCTTAGTAACTTGTGAATAACTGGCTTTAACAGACTTGCTCTGATATAGCCAGCATGTAAAAAAGTGCTTCTTATATAAATTTCTACCTGGTTCATGGTGTGACACCAAATCACTCCTTCATTTGCTGTTTTGTTACATGAAGTGTTGATTTGGGCAGCCTAATAACTAAATGGGGAACCAGGAGGCGTTACCGGGCTCTCACACTCTTTGCAGAACAGATTCACTCAATATTCATGGCAAAATCAGGGATACAGCACATCTCATTCTCCTCCAATGGCATGAACTTGGATCACTCTCAGAATCAAATCCATTTGTGTTCCCATTCCCCTGGTTCACACCATAGACGTTAACTGCTGATGTTCAGACTTGAAACATGTTTTTCTAGATAAGTTCATCCTGGTGCTGAGCTCAGTAACTTTTGGGTTCGTTTCTTTTTGTGGGTTTGTTTGGGGTGTTTTTAAAGCACATTCCTCAGCTATATATCCTTGTTTTCTGTTTGAAAATCTACAGAAGAGTCCAACTCTGCCATGGTTAATGCAGACACAGGTGATGCAAGAGTGAAACAAAGATCTGCAAATTCGCTGTCTCCTTCTTTGTTCCCACTGAGCTGTTGTATCAAAGTTCATGTAACATTGCAGAAGGTTGTTTTCAGCATTAAGATCTGAAAAAAGATGGAAATTCTGGGTCCTGTCAGTGGTTTCTTCACCAAGTTCTGACTTGGAGATGGGCCTGGACTGAAGATTTTAACCTTTTGCTTTTCTAGTGTTTGTGAAAGCACAGATTCCAGTTTGGACTAAAATCCTTACAAATTAAAATAAGGTACATTTACAAATCAAAAGGCCAAATTCTTAAATGTGTGATGGGTTATAACCCATGTAAATTATATGCCTTTGCTTTTTACCAGCCCAATGAATCTTCTAGATGGGGTGAGTCAGATAACGGGTGAAAGTTGAACTGTTACCTTGTCTCTCCAGAGAGAGGTTTGGAAAAAGTCTTGTCCACATGCTGCAGTGATGAAACTGTGGCCCCAGGGATAAGCAAATCCAGACATTTCATTCACTCTCCCAGGACTTGGCAGTTGAGAGCTGTTTCCACACTGCCAGGACCCGCCTGTGCCCTTTGCACTGCCTGGCATCTGTGTTAGGGGACTGGGGGAAAAGGTCTGAATGGCTCTTGTCTCTGCTGGGAGAGACCATCCCCTCAGGGTTGAGATATTTGCTAAAAGAACATCTCACATCCAACTGGTGCTTATGCTGCTCCACAGGGAACACCGCGGATAGAGGGAATCAAGTTCAAGTCTCTAAATTGATGTTTACAGTATTTCTTTATGGTTTATGTTGTTTCCCTTGCAGCTTTCCCTGCTAAAGAGGGGAAGTGTTCATTTGGGAAGGATGTCTCATTTCAATGTGCAGATTTAGGACCAATTTAAGGCTGATATTCTTTTCAGAAGTGCAGAGCACTCTTGAGATTATTTGATGTTGCTCAGGCAAGTGGTATAGGGCTGCCACTCCCACATGCTCTAAAATTAAACATTCGCAAATCACAATCTCAGAAATTCATTACTGGGATATTCAATGCTTCACATCAGCCCAGCTTTACAGAACTGCATGCACAGATATCCAACATGGTGTTTTCTAAAAGGGAAAAATCTGCTGTCACAAAACTTCCTCCATTAAAATTTAATGGCCTGTACCCACATGAGGCCAGAAGAAATGGTGCAGTGATTCTCATATTTTAATGTGTAATTATGTGTGTAATTAATCCTGAAATATTATTGGCTAAGTAAATATAAGGAAACCACTCTGCCTTGGAATTTATTTTTATTTGTATCATATCAATGCTAAAGACTCTCAGTACATGCAAAGCAGATTGGTTTGGAGCTGATGAAGCAAATATATATTTCTATTATTATGTCTGACAGATGCAGAATGAACTTTCAGTAAAAAAGGTCAGCATTCAAACATGTCACTTTGCAGGTGGTGCTATTATGCTGCTACTGCAGTTCAGTTTCTGGTTTCCTCTAGGTCATCTTCAGTTTCTCATGAAAGTTCAGCTCAGAGGTGAGCATGCTCAGTGGGGATGCTGAGCATGTAGTCTAGCATGTTCCAAATTAAAATGGATTCTGTAGAGTGCTTGCAGTGTGGATTTAGTGCTTTAGGTTTGCACTGTAGACAAAAGCAGCAATCGTGTCCTCCCTGGAACATCTGGCTACATCTTCCTGCCACCTCCATTCTTGGTGCTGGCACTTGGAATAGGGAGAAAGATTAGTTTCTGCCTGTCCCAAGACTTTTCCTTTTCAGGATTTTGGTTTTCAGCTGGATCAGCAGTCAGTTTGGCTCTGCACCTAACCCTGTGATGATCAGTACACACACGAGAGCTGATGGCAGTCTATGGCAGGGCGGAGGCAGACTCAGAGTGGCTTCAACTGATGATGGAAATAAGTCCATAATGAAAGCTGCTAGCCTGTGTTACTGCTGGTTCTCCTTCTACCTCTGTTATAGCCATCCTACCTTCGAGTTCTTGCTGGATTTCCTCCTTGGAGTTGATTGCAAATTCTTCCCTCTCATTAAGTTCCAGCTTTGATGCAGGCCACATTATGGAGTCAAATGGAGACTCCAGTTTTCATCTGATTTGATCTGTCTGGGGATTTACCCTCACCCTAAGGTTTCACTTCTTGCTTTTCATTCAAAGGAAATACAAAACCTGAAACAAAAATTAGTTGAAATCTACAATAGTTCCCTTGCTATCTTTTTGCTTTTGCTTGCAAAGGCATGGAAACTGTCTCTGAGTGGTGCTGAACATCATCTTCAATTTAATTCAAGAGGTCTTTAGCAAACTTAGCAAGCCAAGGTGTAGGTTGGGCCCAGAGCTGGCTATGCAGCTGTGGGTGTTAGGTTCGGTGGTGAGGGGTTTTTGTTTTTAGGGATAACCTCTGCATTGGGATTTGATCTCCAGGTCCTGCTGTGTGTTTCTAAGGCACATTGGCTAGATGGCGCTGGGACACACTTGTGTCCTGGCAGGAATGGGGCTGGTTTAGGATCAAGTCAAAGGATTGTTTGAGGGTGAAAAAAATACAGCCGACACAGTTTTTCAGTGCAGACATGACTTCATGAGTATCCCATGCAGGGCTGAAAGGCAATTTCTGCAATTTGTTGTATCCTCCAAGTCCTTATATTTGGGACAAGGCACTGATGAAGTGCAGGATCATTCAAGATGTCAGTAGAGTGGGAGTCTGTCAGCAAGTCTGCACAGGATGTCCCTTAAAGGGTCACCTGGTGGGGAATGGCTCTGCTTCTCTTCTGCATGAGAAAGATAGTGTGAGATTAGTGAGACTGCTGCTTTCTTTGAAGAGCTGGGAGGCATGATTTAGGGGAATTAGTAAACTTACCTCATTCCTGATATCTAGGCTGTCTCATAAGCAAAGTCTGAGCTCTATGTTGTTTGCAAACTGAGAACTGAAATGGGAAATACCTGTTCTGTGGTTGCTTTTATGAGAAGAGGACTTTTAAGGGTTTCTCGTCAACTGAAGCTATACAAAGCTGCACTCACTGTGAAAACACTTCACCTCTGTTCTGAGGGTATTAGAAGATTGTACATGTTTTTTGTGACCTCTGACCAAAGTCCCAATGTATCTGGGTTGAGCTTCTTCACAGGTTATCTGTGATGGTTTCAGCCACTCAATGAGGCCCTGTGCAGGTTCTGAGTGCTTGAACTGGTCTCCTTCATAAGACAGCATCATGTAAAGCAACATGATCCATTCATGGCCCTATAAAACCATGCAAAATGGGAGAGGACCTCTAAAGAAGGTTCTTACAAGGCATCTCGGGTTTTCTTGCTTGTCACCAGTCATCTCTTCTGGACATCCTTTCTTGACATGATGCTTGTCCCCAGATGGAGACATGTCAGTTGCATGGCACTGCACAATGAAGGCTATTTGTTTCCCACCTGGCAGCTGGGGGATGCCTGCAGCCTGCATTGAGCTCTCCCTCTGTGACTTACTTCTCTCCTGAAAGGTTTCCACTGGTAATTCACAACATTTTTTTCAAAGACCAGCATTATTTTGTAGGTTTCTTTTACTCGCTGCATCCTACCGATCCTGCTCTCTTCCAGCAGCTGTGAGCAGATAGCAGGGTTGATCCAAACTGCCTCCACCAGAAGCTCTTCTTTATATCTATCCAACATCTCCAAGTTTCTGTGGGAAGACACACCTCTAAGCACAGATTAAATCAACATCTGAAGAACTCTGAGTTCTGGGCAGCTGTTTCTCTCTGTTAGAAACTTGGCTGGGGGAGGAGCTGAAGGCAGTCAATGAGCAGAACTGACTTTGGTCTGTACCCAGGCCATTACAACTCTGCCTTTTTTCAAAAGTTCTCTATTACAAACAAGTAGTAGAGAGTCTCTAGGGCAAAAGATAGCATTTATTTTGTGGCTATTAATAGTTGCTTGGGATTTGAAGTCCTGCAGCAATTAAGTGCCTTAATGTTGGGCTCATAAGAGTGCTTTCTCGCACCTGCCTCTCTTAGGAGCTGTCTATCCTCAAAGGCTGAGTAAGTCAGACAGGAGAATAGCTAATTGGGCATGACTAGAAATAGCACGAAAACTTAGTAGAGGAAATAGCATTCCTCATGGGGATATCCATGAGGCAGCATTGTGAAGGAAGTGGTTGAAAGCCATGAAAGTTGTGTCATGGTAGGCTGAGTTGAGCAAAGTGCTGAGGCAGGGAATGGTCATGGACTGCTCACAGATGACTTCCAGGTCCAGTGGCTGGATGGAAAATCCTGAAGCCCCATGAAACGCTCACTTTTCAGTGGCCTGGCAAGACTGGCAAGCAGGGGGGATATTCTTCAGAGGTTGGGTGTAGCTAAAGTCTATCACTAGGTAATCCTTCTGGAGTTGTCAGCAGGGATTTCTGCTGCTTCAGCTCAGCCCACTCCCAGGCAGAAGGGTTAGGGTCAGTTGTTAACCTCTGCTGGCCTGCACTCCTCCAGAAGGGTGAGAAGCACAGGCTGCTTTGTATATGAAATTCTCAGTCTCTGAGGAAAAGGCACTGCCCAGACCAACCATTGCAGCTCTCCCACCCCCAGTTATCCCACAGCTTGGTTCCCACGTTGTAGCAGCAGAGAGGAAACAGTGAGCTAGAGCAAAGGCATTGCTGCTACTTAGTCACTTCGGCCACTAAACTCCTCCTTCCAGGCTTTTGTGGAAAGGTGGATTTTTCTGCAAGTCTCAGCTTTTTCCCCTCTCATCTGAGGGAAGCTCACCGGATGTGGGACCTGCCTTTTTGGGTGGATGTGCTCTTTCTTTTATCTGCAGGTCAAAGATTGCTTCTAAAATCAGTGCTTATAATGAACCAGACAAGTTGTGAGGTTTTTCTTAATGAGGGAAGGGAATTTTACCCAAATAATTATACTTCATGTTACACATGTATTTCCACCCTATATGACTTTTCTTGTTTTGAAATAAGCATGTCCAAACAGAGCTATACTGGTATTTTTAGCATTATAATTATGTTAGCAAGTTCTGAGTGAAGACCAGCTTTTAGATACCAGGGTTGTTTTGTAGGGTGAAAAACATTACAGACAACCATTATGTTCTGATTGCTGGTAATCTTATGTAGTTTTCTTCTATTACTTATTTCCACAGCATCACCTTTTCAGTCTGTTCCAGAGTTATCTTTAATTATCTGAGGACCTTTTTCCTTGTTCCACATCTGAAATAAATAGCTTTCTTTTATAGGCTGAATTTTTTGCAGTCACAAATGCAATCTGAAAACATGCCTGTTCTGAAAAGCAAGTGTAGAATTTCATAACACACAAGACCCTTCAGACAGTATATACAACATGTGGCTGTCCCCACAAGCCCAGCAGCACTGCACTTAATAATTTAGGCTCAGCATTATTGTCAGTATATTTTTCAGATGGCAACAGCTTATGTCATGTGAGAGGGAAGGGACATTTCCTAGCAGAGTGCCCTTATGTACAAGCTTAATAAAGACACCTTTAGAAGGACTCTGTCATTAATTAGAATCACAGTTCCCCCCAGGATATTGATGCAGGCTGTGCTTGCAATGTGTGCAAAACCACGGCTCTTGGAAATAGGTTTGGTGAAGCAAACAAGAAACACGCGGCATCCTGAGATTCTCCACCTGAGGAAAAATCAATGTTGCTTTCCTTAAAGTACTTGTGAACATCAGCACCCAGCAGTCAGGAAACCTTATGAAAGGAAGGGGCAATAATTTAACAGATCATTATCTGTATTCCAGTATGGACAGAAGGTCAGTTTTGCTGGGCAGTGTAAGCACGAATTAATGCCCAGCAGCACCAGGCCAGGGTACATCTGCATGGTCATGTTCCCCTGCCCAGGATTAAGTGATCCTGAGATGGTCCCTGCTGATGCATTTAAATGGCTTCAGGAGCCCAGCAGCCCCCAGCCCTCTGGCAAGGCAGAAGTACCACATGACTCTCTTCATCTGACCGTGTAGATGCTTCCTGTGGTATGGGACGGGCTGTGCTGGCATCTGTGTACAGCACAGCTTGTGATGAATGCAGCCAGAAAAGTCAAGCAAAAGATCCTTCTCTTTCAGTGGCAAAGGCTTGTGCATTGTCCCACAGTTGTCTCACTTCCCATCGGTTCCCCTGGTTCACTGCGGAGCCCTAGAGGGGACCCTGGGCTGTACAACCAACTGGTTCCCAGTATGCAGCCATCTCACCCTGGGCATCTTTTTAGTGAGAGGAGAGGCAGTTTGTAGCAAAGCCACATGGTCAGTAGTCTGATGCTAAAATTCTTATGAAATAGAGATCTAAGAAAAGTTTCAGTTACCCAAAGTTCTCTGCTTTTTTCCCAGCTATATTCAGTTGTCTCAAGGAAAGTTTGTTACTTCTCTCCAAAATCTGCCTTCCCAAAGGGCAAAGAGAGCATCTACCAAAAGCCCACATTGAATAAAGGAGCTTTTTAAGGAAATCAGTAGGAAATTGAGAAGAAAATAATTTCAATTTTACCCCATCCTGTGGCCCATTGTGGGGCCTGCTGGGCTTTGCAATACTTGAAGGTCAGTGTTGGTGCCATTTCTTTCAAGAGTTAAGCAAAAAAACATTTCTTTCCAGCAGAATCCAGAAGATAGGACATCCCAGCTGCTGTTGCACACTGGGCTCTTCTCAAGAGGAGAGATGCCTTTTTAGAACCCTGACTCATCTGCCCAAGAGCTGTCCTGACTACTTTGTGGAAGAAGGGGGTGTTCAAGATGTGCTCTTGATCTACACTTGTTGGAGTTTGCCACACTACATAAATTAGTTCACCACTGAGCCAGAGTTGTGTTTCTGTAGTCTAGTGGCCCAGAGACTTTATGTGGGACAGAGGTGCCAGTTTCAGTGACTCCTTCAGGCCCTTAGACAGGGCTGGGAGAAATAATGGTACTGGAAAAAAAAAAATCAGATTTTAGCCCAAGTCCATATTGTGAATGCTGGGGTTCTTGTATTTGGACCAGTTGTGTATCTGCTGAAGTAGAGAATGGCTCAAAAGGCAAGAAGAGTTGTGAAGGGAGCCCATCACCTCAGCAATAGAAATGACAATAAACAATGGTTATTTCTTCCCTGTTACAGGTTTTGCAGGATGCCCTAATTACCTTGACATTATTAGTGCGGAAGTTGTGCTCTATCCACCCACTAAGTACAGGAAACATGCCCAGTGTGTAATTCTATCCTTCACCTCACATGCCTCCGATGGGCTGGAGTCTGAGAGGAAACTGAATAGCCTGGAAAGGTTAGTCAGAGACAGTGAGAAATTAACCCTTTCATTTTCACTCACTGTCCATTATTTTCTGAAAGTAGAATTAGCGGGTGGAGCACAGATGTTGCCTTGGAGAGGCTTAGAGAAATCTTGCAGTATTAGATCCAAGTTTCACATAATCACAAGGGGTGCTTGTTTTGCAACTTGTTTCAGATAGGTTCAGTGAATGAGAAAAATTTATTATGGTTTGTTACTGGCTATTTACTATCATGTCACTAAGGTTGAAATCAACGTTGGAAGTTCCTCATGTCAAACTGGGAACAGAGACACTGCACAGAGCAAGGAGTTTGCAGTCTAATGTATGACATGTAATAGATGAAAGAAGAGCTACAGAAGAGAGGCTGGAGTCATTGTCTTTATTTCCTAAATATGCACATTTAAAAGAAACATTAATAGTCAAAAGAGGCCTTGCCATTGTAGACTAGTTATTTCCTCTCCATGTCCTGGTTGGAATGGGTGTCCAGCAGAGCAGCAGCTCACCAAGCCTCTGATTATTCTGAGTGGACAGGTTCAAACCCACCTGTGGTTCTGTGTCTGAGCTGCTCAGAGGTATTTACACACTAAAAGGGTGGTGCAGTCTGGGTAGCTGGTAAAAGAGCAGACACAGGTGGAGAAGGGAATATGGGGAGGCACAGAGGAGGATAAGAATAGATGAATTTTGTCGGTGCAGATGTATTGTTTGAGTTTTGGAATTGGAAACAGTAGAACTATATTCATTAAGGCAAGAGAGGCGAGAGAGCAACAAGCAAGAAAACTGTAAGTTAAACACAAAGGTTGAGTTGGCTTGTGTGCATTTGAAGTGATGCTCTAATTTGTATCTATAGGACAACAAGGATTAAATAGAGATAATCTCCTTACAATGGTTTAATTGGTACAGGTGAGTCAGTTAGCATCAGGATTGTATAAGTGTAGAAATAATTGTTTAAGTAAGTCATGGCAAAAGGATTGAAGGAAATACTGGAGAGTAGAGCAAGACGTATTCATAGAAATGTTTATTCCCTATTATAGTCACTTGGAATGAGGTAAAGAACAAGTCAAAATAACATTTCACTGTCTTATTTGCACACTGAGTACAGGAACACAGAGTCTCTGCACAAGAAAAAAAGGAATTGGCCACATTTATATTAAGAGAGTGAAAAAGAACTTTGCCTTTCACAGTTCATCCATTCTTGATTGTCCATGAAGGAAAGGACAGGTCTATAAATTTTATGCATATAACTATGAAGTGTCATTGCAGTGCTCTGAAGTCTCCCATCTGTGAGTGGTCTGTTAGGGCAGGGATGCTTTTCATGGTCCATTTTGAAGACTGCCATAGGAGGGAATTGCTATGCAGGAGACTTGGCTTTTGCTCTCATTTGTTCTGTGTGTTTCTCAATCAGACATAAAAATCATTCTGCTTGAAATTACCCATCTGCTCTCTGATTCAGGACAAAGCTACAAAAAAATCATCAAGACAGATCCTTCTCCTCTCTCTACTCATTACTGTGTACTTGAAAACTACAGTCAGCTCTGAGAGTATATTTTTATTTGCATTTAAACACTTCTCTGAAATATTTGCTGTAGTAAAGTAGGAAATGAGGGAGGGTGAAAATGCAAAAGTCCCAAAACAGTATGAATCCTGAGAACTTCAAGTCTGAAAGTGTTATAATTGAGTTGTTTGTGGTTTAAAGCTTTTCTCAAAACTAGATATTAGATTTACATGAAATGCTCACTTTGAAACCATGATTTGGATGACTTGTCATGTTATGCTTTGTGGGTGGCTTCTTTGTTTATTTATTTCTTAAGAAAATAAAATTAATGTTTTCTTTACCCCAGTTGAAAAGAGTCATGTTGGTTAATTAAGAACTTGATAGGAAAAGTGTAACATTTCTGAGCTTACTGAATTCCTCTGTTTTCCATACCTCTGCTGATAATGCAATTAAGGATGCCTAGAGAAGGGGTAGGAGACAGCTTGGTTGTATTCATCTTCTCCAACTTTTAAAAATATCCCAGTATTGTTTTGAAAAATTTGCAGACTAAGCACTTTCAGATGATTCAGCTGACAAATTTATTTCCATTTTCAAACTTGTTACTGTGAAAGGAAAAATTGCAATTTTCTGGTTGCAAACTTCTTTTAAGGACAACTGACTCCTGCTTATTTTGTAGCATTTGCATTTTGGATCAATTCTTCCTGTCATCAAGTGACTGGCACAACTGGAATAACAGGCTTCTTTCTGCCAGTTCCTTTTATGGATTTGACAGAAAGAGTTGCTTTTCCAGCAGGTCCTGGAGAAGCACAGGTCACATTTGTTTTCCTGCTCTTTCCTTCCAGCAAGGTGGACATCAGAGGAATGGGTGCTGAGGAAGTGATGTGAGGAGGTGACACGCAGCTTCTTGATGGCACTGTATGGGTGCCCTGGGATTATCCTCTAATTGATGCCTCTAGGCTGGCGGAAGATGATGTGGTGCAGGAACAGGAACATGAAGGAGGAATGCAGGAGCTTTTGAAGGCTGATAATGCCTTCTGTGAAGCCTGGAGAACAAGCATAATCCGTTTCAACCAGAGACCAGGGAAATAACATTTTAAAGCCAAGCAAACAACTGATTGACCCAGGAAGGATAATTAACGAAGCTGAGCAAGAGCAAGGTGCACTAAGGCCCAGCTTGCATTGTGCTTTGACAGAGACTGGCTTAAATTTCCCCACTGTGTTTCTGTTCTCTCCTCCTGGCCATATGTATTGTGTGGCCTGCCTGAGCTGCCAGAACACAATCTAGTTAGGACATTTCATCACAGATCAAATTAAATTCCCTACTGCTCCCTCCCATGACCCTTCCTGTGACATTTACAGCATTGAAGTAAATTGTTATTTTGAGCTGCTTCTGTATTCCCCTGGAACCCAGCAAGAGGAAGGAGCCTCTTCATGCTGGCAGTGGGTGAGTTAACTTTCCAGTAAAGCCACAGAGAGTCAAATAAATCCAAATCGTTATTAGTCACCTCAGGAGCAGATCAGCCAGTGGCCATTTCAGGAATCCACACGGGATTTTGTTTCTGATTCTCTCTCCCTTCCAATGGTTAAGTCACAGCCTGCTTGAGACCCACTGATGGCTGTGCCCAGTCTGGGCTCAGTGCTGGCTCCCCAGAGCCTGACACATAAACAAGAATGAAAATATTTTACTAATTTCCTACAAAAACTAGATTAGCCCATCCCTCTTCATAGCTACCAATGCTTGAAAAGATTGGGAAAAAACAAATCAAGCCTTTATTTACTAGCAATTTACTTCCCAGAAAAAGCACTTAACAGGCATGCAA
The DNA here is from genome assembly GCF_971803275.1 of Cyanistes caeruleus. Lineage (NCBI taxonomy): Eukaryota > Metazoa > Chordata > Aves > Passeriformes > Paridae > Cyanistes > Cyanistes caeruleus. The sequence continues at coordinate 9,927,870 of NC_141708.1, read as the reverse complement.
AGAGACTGTGACACTTCTCCTGACTGGGGGTGAGATTTTTTATTGCTGGATTTTTCTCTCCTCTTTTTGCCAGGCCTCACCCTGGGGAACCTCTGAAGGCCCAGATTCTGCAAAAGGTGGAGAATCCTGTTAAATCAGCACTTGTGTAAAAGCCTGGCCCTGGGCACCATGCAGGGTTGGGAGTATACAGCAGTGAGAAAGGTGTTTTCCCTCTCCTCCTTGGGGACTGGGCTCCAGGGCATCCAGCTGATCTGCACTGCAGCCCAGCAGTGCACTGATGGGTGTGTGGGGCAGTGCTGTTTTGAGTTGTTTAGGGTTAAACTGAGCCCTGTAGAAACAAAAACCATTTCCTCCCATCAAACCATGATCCCACACCTGACACTTGACCTCTGTGGTGGTGAACTCTCCAACAGCAGCCAGGCTGTCACCTTGTCTTGTCTGTCCACTTATGTCCTTCACTTGCAAGTGGACAGCTGATAGTGGAGCTAACTACGTGCTCCTGATTTTCCCATGTTAATAAATTCCTGCTTCCTCCCACATCAGCTTTTCCTTTGTTGTCATCACATTCCCCCCTCACTGCCCAGCCTAGTCCCAGCTCTCTGTTTATCAATATTCTGCTATTATTAGCTGGCCCAGAAATGCATGTTATAGCACTGGTACCATGAGAGCTGCAGGGTGCATTTTTCTGTGTTATTGACATCCTTCTCTCTGCTGTGAAAATATCACCTTCCTCTTCTCTGGCACTTTCAGTCTGTAGTGTTGGTAAGGCAAGAACATCTTTCATCCTACTTTTGACCAGTCCCCTTTCCCTGCCATTAGGAGAGATGGTGATGGCTTAACAAAGAGCATGATGAAAGCAGAAGTGGGTTCTCCTATCTGGTTTGTGTTGTCTGGGGTAGATGGACTCAAAACAGGCTGAGCTGACCACAGAGTGGACTGGCCCCAAAGCTGACAACTAGAAATAATTGTGTTTGTTCTTGCGCAGGGCATCTTATGCTGACTGCCCTAAAGGTGGACTAATCACCCCAGGGCTCAGAAATGTGAAGAACTGAGAAACCTTTATTACTGTGTTGCTGAAGTAGGTATTTTCAGTAGTAGTTGTATTTCTTTTCTCATAAAAGGCACACATAATAACGTAACCAACTTCCTTACTAGTGGTATTGAAGACAGCTGAGATCAGAATAATTATTTTTAAGTAGAACATATGGTTGCTTTTATGTCTGAGTGCAGTTCCATTGCTGCTTCCACTTCATCCACTCTACTAAATTTTGCACTTGACTTCTTAAACACTTTGCTCTAGCAGTGTCTGTGTCTAGCTCTAGTCTGTTGTTTAGGCAGGTTAATTGTTAAAATCTGCCCTTCTAGACTTATCTACCTGGAAAAGTTACTTTCATGCTTGAGCTTGGCCGTTGGAAGCAGGGGCTGGAGGCTGAGACTTCACTGCCTTCATAGGCATTACCAACCTGGTTATTTTGATTTTCTTTTCTTGTGCTTTTCAAACCCTATTCTGTTCTGTTCTAATCTACACCTCTGGGAAAAATATTTACACTTGGGGCTTTCCTCAGTTAGGGGTGTTTTACAAAAGTGGTCATATCTCTGGTAATACCCCTTCTTCAACTGAAAAGGAGAAAATTGGTTTTCAAATGAAAAGCCTATGGGATGTAGTTCCAGAAAGCAGCTTGACAACCTTCACACACTTTATAAAATGTTTCTCAGCAAGATATAAATCTTTCTTCCTTGTTGCTGTTAGACTCCTGACACAGCCATATGGCACACAGACACTTGGATCCGGTGTTAATCTGTTCTCCCCCGTGCCAGCATTAGTCCTGGTGCAGCCCTGTGGCTGTGGGGACACAGGGTTCCACTGCAGGGAAGGCTGAAGGAGGGAGCCAGGGAGAGGGCAGGCATTGCCTGTCTTGCTCAGATATCTACAATTTCAAGTGCTGTTCCCCCAGTACAGCCTAGAAGGGTGTGGCTCCTGTCATATCAGTGCATTTTAGCAGCTACCTATCACTAGATCTTTTTTCCCCCCACAATCCTGGTCTCTGTCACCTTTTCCCACCATTTACAACAGTTTCTCGAATGGTGCTTCTTGAATGCTTTGAATGATCTGGTTAAATTGTTATGCTAGAAAATATCTGCTCCTCCCTTTTCATAAATTTTATTTTATTTCACATTTTTCTGAGCTTGCAGGGCTAGGAAGCTGGATCAGCTAGAGCATATGGCTGAGCACTGAGAGGAGCAGGATCTGTTCTGTTTGGGCTCACCCCACGCTGTTGGGCCCCACATGACACTTGTCCCTATGCCTTGGATGGCAGGTGATGCTACTGCAAGGCTGTGGGTCCTTGTGTGAACCAAGCAACAATTGAGGTAAGTGTCCCACCGTGGTTTGGTTCTGCTTTGCAGAACCTCTCTGACAGCAAGGAGCAAGCATAGTGTGTGCTGGTGCCTGCTTCTCCAAGTCTGGGTCCCAGAGAGCACATGGACTTACACTGGCCAGCACTCTGTTCTTGGAGACCTCAAGGATGGATGCTGGCCAGTGCTCTCCTCTCCAAGAACCTGTTGACACTGCCTTTGGTCATGGTGAATAAATACCGGCTGTGACATTGGCCACCTTTCAGTGACACCAAATTAATGCCACCGTTCTCAGATGCTTGTGTTGCACTCATCTCACCTTCCCTCTGACATCCATTCCTGCAGCTCTCTGGGCACATGTGGCTTCTGCAGTCCTCTGGCCTTTTTCTTTTTTCCTAGCATAGCCTCAGGATGGTGGGAGGTGAGTATATTGTGCAGCTCTGTGACTCTGCTTGGTGCAGAATCCTCCAAATCGTGCATGACAGGAATGGAAAGCTGTGACTTGATAGCTGCCTGGAGGAACAGGGCTTACCGAGCCAGCTGACTGTGCAGCTGGAAGAGGTTAAAAATTAGCTCTGCAATAATAGATGTGAGTAATTGACTTTCTGCTGGTTTTGTAAGTAGTGCCAGTGTCATTCCAAGCAACCTGAAGTGGGAAAGGGCAGGGGGAGAGGGAGGAATGGGGTGGGGATGGGCAGGAACTGGAAATATTTGTGGCTTATTATATCAAACAAAGAAAGCCTTTGATTTTTGTAAAGGGAGAGATGCTTTGGTCATGCTCCTCTGCATGTTTCTCTTGAGAGGGTTTTATGTATATTTTCCTCCATTACCCCAAAGACATACTTATCCACTTAAGTTACAGTGCCAAGAATGCTGAGTCTTTACCATTCATGCACTGAATGTCTTCAAAGGACACAGACATGAAGAGGGGATTTTTTTGAACATCCCTGCCATGCAGGGACCAGGTGATTTCTCCTTATTTCAAAAACACTTAACATGGTGAGGCATCTTTAGCAAAACTGTCGGAGATGTAGCACAAAAATCAGTTCCCCCACCATGCTTCAATTTTACTGCACGGTTGACCTGGCCTCATCTCAAGCAGAGACCTGCCAGTATTTCTGTGACCTTGATGGTGCTGTACTAATCTGTGTGTGTCTGGCCACAGAGCCAGACTTCTCTGGTGCTCAGAGGCTGTGTGCTTATTTTGCTGCCACTTGACTGCCACAGAGGAGCTACAGGAGGTGCATTGGAGAATCACCAGAATTTAAATAATTTTTTTTATTTCATTTTCCTGTCTGCAGTCACAGGGTAAAAGAAGTAAGGTCCAGTCCCAGGTTCTGCACTCTACAGCCAACCATGTAATCTGGTCTAAACCAGGAGCACACTCTGGCCTGTCAGAAGTTTCTCTTCTGTGTATGGCAAGAGCCACTGATTTTAATTTGAGCCAGAACATGGGTTAACTGTGCAGTGGAGAAATATCCCCTGAGCAGCTTCTCAGGATGTCATCATAAGTCTACAGTTGTGGGAAACAGTGTGGTAAGACTTGAATTTCTGGTGTTAAAATTGGAGCGGAATGATATTGCAGGTTTGGTTTTTTTGGTTGTTTTTTTTTTTTTTTAATTCATCAAAAAGAAGTCACCTTGAAGGTCATCTTTTAAGAATTCCTTGGCTGTTCCTGACAAGATGGTATGTGAGAAGCAATACTATTTTCTGTGAAAACAGCTCTGTAGAGAAAGGAGAGAGAAGGAGAAAGAGAAGGAGAAGGAGAAGGAGAAGGAGAAGGAGAAGGAGAAGGAGAAGGAGAAGGAGAAGGAGAAGGAGAAGGAGAAGAGATACAAGTTCCTGTGCTGAAAGATGTGATTATGCTGGACAAAGCACAGAATCTATTATGGAGGTATTAATTGCTTGCATCATTTATGTAGTCACACATTACACCTGCTGTTTCTGGTAGGAGTCAAACACCAGTAGTGTTTTCCATTCCAAACTGGATGTGATGCTAAAATACCAGGAATTGCAAGGAACGGGCCAGAGCTGTGTTAAACCAATGACTTAACACAACTTAAAAAGAAAAAAGCCACACAGGAAAACCAGATTATGAGATTTGCCACCATTCAATTTAAAAGCCATCCTTTCCTGTTGTTCCATGAGCCCTGGGCTTTCCAAGTTCACCAGTCTTTCCTGGGACAAGTGACTCATGAATCTGATAGGAAAATGCACCTGTTTTTAGCCAGAGGTTAAAGCAGCTCTCCAGTTACCAGAGTAAACAAAGAATTTATTTCTGTCCTTAGCAGTTAGCCTGCAAAGTCCAGGAACACAGGAAGGTTGGCAGAAGCAATTAGGTTTGAGCCAAGTTTGCTGAAGTCAGTAGAAGATTTGTGACGTCCATGGTAAGATGCTCATAGATGCCAGTAGGATTTGGCCCGTGTCTTTTGATAGAGGGGAAATGGGAAAAAAAAGTTGGTGCAGTGATTGTGCTGGCAGCCAAGGACTCCAAGGAGCTGGAGGGTGTGGGATATGTATTCCCTTCTCTGGCCCAGAGCTGTCTGTCTGTACTCTTGGCAAAAGAGCAGCTGTCAGTCACAGAGGTGTGATGGGTATAGACACATTTGCAACTGAGAATGATCAGACACTGCAGTAATGGCAACCATGCAAGTGGCCAAAAATATTTGGAAATCAGAGTGTTGGATGTATTGGCATCATGGAAGCTGAAAGGTTTCATGAGCCAGGAGTCGCTTATTAATCCCAGCATGAGAAATGAGATGTGTTTGATCTCTATTGTGGAGATCATTATAAAATGCAAACACAACATTAGCTTGTTTCAGGTCAGCACTCAACACAGTATAAAAACAAGATGGATTTTAGCCTTTATTTAACTGGATTTAACTACATGCATGAGCTTCAAAGTGCCTAAGGTCTAATGGATGGTGACCTAAGGTCTGATTGAAAAAGCAGCAACACCCTAAACCTTAAGTTTTTTTATTAGACCACTTGGTATGACTGGACCATGTGAGGTTTCAGGGAGACATGGTAGGAATAAAGCATCCAAAGCATTTGCCAAGATTTCTACCTTTACTCAGAAGAATCTAAACACTGATCTTGCCTGCCCTCTGTACCAACATGGCTCAGGAGCTTGGCTAGGACAGAAAGGTGACAGTGTTTCCAACCACACCTCCCTGAAAAGCCTGCAGTGCTCTGAGACAGAGCATGTTGATACTTGGAAAAAAAAAAATCAACCACTTGACTTTTCAGTTTGGGAGATCCATGTGGCTAGGAAATGCAAAATATCCAAATTTCAGGAAAAGAGGCAATCATCAAAGGCTCAGTATCTAGATTTATTTTTTATTTAGAGTTAGCATGTCAGATATTGTGACAGTCATCTATTTGTATCTCTGTGATTGATTTCAGAGAATCCTATTCTTGGAAAGTACAAAATCTCTCTTTTTACTTTGGATAGCACAACACAGCTTTTTGTCAGCTCTGTAAAGGATACCAGCCCTCAGCAGTCTCCAGGAATCACCTCAGTGGACCAACTGATGTCCACCTGCTTTGTCTCTGAACCACACAGTTCAGAAATGTCACATCCACGTCCTCCTTGACTGCTGAGTGCCACCCAGACACAAAGTGGCGAGGACACCTGATGGGTTGTGCTCAGCAGGGTGAGATTTGCTGCCTGTTGTGTGCAGCAGTGCACCCATCTACAGCTGGGGCACAGTCCTGAGGTGCCTCCAATGCCTGACTATTTTCTGGCAAGGAGACCCAGTCCAAGGCCCATTGATGTTGTGTGCTGGACTGAGATTCCAGATGGTGGTTTTGCTCTCCACACCCCTTGATCTTGGAAGACCCTCATCAGACTTCTCCCTGGGGAAGCTGGTAGCTCATGACCCTGAGGTGGGAAGTCTCTGGAATCCCAGGCTGTGTGCATTATGGCCCTTACCCTCAGTGACTTGCTTGAGTGTGCCTTCAGTGCCTGAGCCATGGGATCAAGGAAGGACCAGCACTAGGACAAGGAATGGGGCAGGAAATCCTGACCAAGTCACAGTGGCCTCAGCCTGGTCCTGTTGAAGGTGTCCTGAAACTACTCTATAAGACTGATCCTCCTTAAAGAGTAATTCAGCATTCCAGAGGGAGCAGCTAAATGACAAATTTAATTTGATTTTCTCCTATGTCCTCTCCCTCCTATATGTGCTCCTGTTCATCGACAGAGCCCATTAATTCTCTGTCAGCTTCCTGCTTTTGCTGTGGTTGAAAATGTCCCATCATTCCGTTTTATGCCTTTAGTGAGTTGCTTTTCATTTTCTTGTACTTTATTTTTCTTTCACATCCACTTTGTTAGACCATGTTCTTTTGCATCTTCCTTAACTCCCTATCTTTTAAAGAAATTATTTTTATATCTCAGAAATCTTACATGGTTTAATCATGTTGGCCTACTTTTTCTTTCTGTTTTGAATATTTTTTACTTGATGAGGAGTCTGCTATAGAGTGTCTCTAAACAATCTGATGTTATCTCAAACTACTTTACTGGTTTTAGCTACTGATTCCAATGAATTTCATCACTTCTATATGATTTCCCTTTTTAAAGCCAAACATTTAGCTTGATATTCAATCTACGTAGTTCTTCTGAGAACTTGAGTCACTTTTATCTCTCTCTCTGGCATGAATTGTTCTGACATTTATACTGTTTAAACCTGATATAATAGTATTTTACTAATTAGATTTTTCTAGAACGTTTCCCAGTTACATAGATTGCCCATATCTTTATTTGAATTCCAGCATTCTAGTTCATCATCCCTTATTTTCAGATCATTGCCATTTGTACCAAAATGGTTTTAAGAGTGATTGCAGACTAGCTACTATTTTTGTGTACTTTGTGTGTGTGTATGCATGCACATGCATATTACTTAATTAGGGCTTCATTTACAGAGACATGTTTTTTCTGTTTCCACTTATCCACATTACCTTCTGTCCTATCCTTTTTCTTTACAAAGAGGTTTGAGAGCTTCAACCAAACTGTGCATTCTTATACCTCTCCCTTACCCTGTCTTTAATTTAAAACTGTTTTTAAACTCTGATTCCATTAAGGCCCAGATCCTTTCTGTCTTATTTACATAGATGTCATTTTTTTCTACATATGCCTCACTTTTCTCAATAACTTTCCCCTTTTCTAATAAACCCAGCAATGTCTATAACAATAGTTTTGAAAACTTCAAACATTTATTTTGCATACATAGAACTATTTAATATCACTTATCATTCATCTCCAGGTTTTAAAGTACTCTCCCATGCTGCTCACTTGTGCTCTTCCCCTCGCCACAGTTAATAACACAATCAGTCATGCTGGAAAGTTACACCCAGCCAATATTAGGAAATGCTCCCTCCTGTCTTGTAAATCCCTGGTGCCACCAGCAAGAGTGGAGGAGGAGGAGGTGGAGGAGGCAGCATTCCAAGCATATGGATTCTCAGGCAAGGGAAATGAAGCTGGGTACGTCACACATGCTGCTTATCGTGGTCACATTCGCTCATGGTAAAATCTTTCCCACTGAACAACGGCTGGGATTCTCACCATCTGCTGCTCCAGTGGGAATTTTGTGCTCCTTGGAGATTTCACCCTCATGCTGCCTCACAGTACCTCTCAAGCAATGGAGCAGCCCCTTCCCTCTGCCCCAGTTGTGCCACTCTTCCTGCCCCTCCTTGGTGCAGGCACAGGGACTCACCCAGCCCATGAGCAGCGAGGAACAAGGTATCACACCAGCATCTCTGTGTGGTTAAACTGAAGCTCTTCCATGCTGTGAGGTGGTCTCTGCAGCATAGACAGGCTTTGTGTTAACAGCATTCTCCTGTCCTTTAGAGGTTTTCCTGCTGTAATGCACGGGACTGATCAAAACTGGGATGCACTGTCTCATGAGCAAGACAAGCACAGGATGAGGGACAGCAATGTGATATGCACTCAAGGAGAACAAGTGTGACACCTCTCCTGTTGCCCTCTCCAGCAGCTTCCCAAGGCTCCCACCATGCTGATTTCCCTCTGATCCACGACCACAACGCTGTGCATCAGATGTCACCCCAGAGCAGCACAGCTCTTTCCCAGGAGATAAGTGAGGGGTTTTTTTTGACTACACAAGAGTTCTCCTGAGCTTTCCCATGATGGGAGGGAAGGTGGGAGGGTGGAGATCCGGCTTCCTCCCTGTCCAAGTGCCAGCCCCGTGGGCCTGCCATAGCACTGCTGGGAATATCCAGGGGCATTATGCAATTTGCAGAGGCGGTTTTTCATGCTGCCTGGCAAGGCAGCGTCTGATAATGGCTCTCCCTTTGTTTGTAACACACAATCGAGCTCATGATCTTCTCTCCAGTGCAGGCAGCCCACGGTGTTATGTCCTGTACTGCTGTGATGACGAGAACAGAGTTGTGCACAGGACAGGGAGCCCTGCAGCGCTTTCATCAGTGAATCACTGCTCCAAGTGCTCATTTGGCACAAATCATTAGTGGTCTAAAAGGACTGGAATAATCTAGCTAGGCTCCCGGTGAAAGTGCAGATTGTCTCTTTTTTAGGATGCATGGGAAACCCTTCTTAAATCTGTTTTTAAACTTTGAATTTGGCTTCTGAGTAATGCCGCTGATTTCATTTTTCAAAGGTCACGGGAGAATTCTCTTCTGCTATCTCCAAAGGGCATGACAAACGTTCCTGTAACAAAGTAATGAATTGTTCAACACAATGCTCTTAGCAATTACCTTGCCATAAAGGTATTTGCAGCAGGTACAGTAAGATAAACCAGTTTGTTTCCTATTGTTTTTCAAAGAGGAAAAATTAGGGTAAGGCTGTAGCTGTTTGGTGGTGAGTTTGAGGAATAAATATAATTTGATGTATTTGCTGAATGTTTTAGTGGGTCTTAAAAGATCCTGTAATAGATTTAAAAGTCTATTTATAGACTATCCCTTTTAGAGGTTGGAAAATGTATTCACTCTGTATTCTATGTACCTATTTAAATTGCATCCAAATTTACAGTTTTCCATAACATTAATTTAGCACCTTTTCTGAATGCTTCCTCTCATGTAGTCCTTATTTACAGGATCCTGTATTATTTTCCACAGTATCATTCTGCCTCTTGCATGAGAGCTCTTTCACATTTTGGACTCAAATTCCCTTGTAACACGGTGAGCAAAGGAGTTGGCCATGCAAGAAATTAGAAGCAAAGAGTACAGTTTGTTACTGAATGCAAATCTGGGTTTGTTTGGCAGGAGGGAAACCAACCCTGAACCACCAGCAGCAGTGTGCTGGCCTGTGAAGTGTCACTGCAAATCCGGTTAGACAAGTGTGTGCCTGCCTCCCTGACCTCTTCCACTTGGCAGTCTTTTCTCTGCATTTTTGTCTGAAAGGCTAATGGGGGAGTGAACAACAGGAACCAAACTGCCCCTCCAGCCTCAAGCTGGGCCCAGTACATCCCAGTGCACATGCCCTGGCTGATTGGCTGGGTGGAGGCAAAAAGATTTCATTGCTCTGGCATATGGGTAAGTAGAGTCCAGTGCAATCAGCCATGTGTTTTTTCACCAGCATGAAATAAAAATGAGACTAAGGAGACAGAGCCACATTTGATGTAAAGGCTGTTTGTGGCTATGTAATGGGCAGATGTTCATAACTGCTTTTGCTGCAGAAGAGGAAGCAGTGTAACAGCTCTCTGGAGTGAGTATCCCAGGAGAACACCTATTTTCTTGGGGCTGGGGGCTGAGATGTAGCCCCTGGCTGGAGAGAGGACATCAATGCTGGATTTCCAGTCTCTGTTTGAAAACCTGGGTGACCTTCACTGCTCCAGCAATGCCTGTACAAACAGAGCTCCCCTCCCTGAACTTTGGTTCACACACTGCTAGTAAAAAGAAAGATTCTGTAGTTAAAGCATCAAGAAATAGGTACAAAAAAGAAAAGTGTCTGTAGCTCTGCCACCAAGTTCTCCTGCATATTTGCAGGTTAATATACAGAGTCTAGCCCCATAGGGCACCTTTTCTCATACTTGTCTCATCGTGTTGTGTCTGGGCTTTGCAATAACTGTCCTGTGGGGTAAATCATGACATCCTTGTATTACGTGCATTTGTGTCCAGCCTCAAAATGTTATTTCATTCCCTGAGGTGAATGCTGTTATCAGGAGAATGAAGTGTCCCTGTCCCCTGGCAATTATTCATTAGGTAAGATTTAATGTGTGTGTGCAGGACTGGCAGCTACCAGTGGATCCCACTGGAGAAGTCTGTGAGCCAAACTTATGTCAGCTTTCAGGTAGGGATAGGTGAATAACAGGAGTAAAAATAATAAATACTAGAAGATCAGGAGCAGTTTGCCCAAAACTTAACCCAAAACCTTTTCTTTTCATCTCATGGCCAAACTTGCCATTCAGATCAGAAGGCTGGGAAGATTCAAGGTTGGTTTGCACCCACATCTAGAAAAAATCACAGAGCTGCACTGAGGCAAAGCAATGTTTGGGGTCACAAACCTGTGACTATTTGTTCTACCCATAGTTCTTGAGGTCTGAAAAGTGCTTTAACTTCTTGTGGTTTTTTATACACATCTGACACCAAGATTCCTGTTTTCCAGTTCAGAAGACTGTCTCTGCAATATTTACTGCCTGAAAAAGAACATGCAGCTTTAGTTGCATGACCTTTGTGTGAAGAATGTCTGTTAGTGTATATAAGCAGAAACTAAGGAACAGCACACAAAAGCACAGCGGACATTAAAGAATTCAAGTAAGTGGAAAGATATTAATTGCCTGGCAGTTAAGAGTGGGGGATTGATGAGATCTCAGGCAAAATCCTGTTCCTCTGGGTGGACTGCCAGAGGAGAGGCCTATGACTGGACTGGTTGACGTAGGAACTCAGCACTGGTGGTATAGACTGGACTTCAAGGCTTATTTAAAGCTACTCCAATACAGTACAGGTGCTTGGGAGTTGTGGAGGGTAAACCTTTTCTTGCATGCTCCAGCAGTGAGGATGTACCAAAGGGAACAGCTGTTGTCACCAAAGCTGGTGACATTACAGCTCTTGGGGCTCTGGAGATTCTGCCTGTTTGGCTTTTCTTTTTTGCCATCTTCTATCTGTCTGTTATTCACCCACAAAATTACATAATATATCAGCTAGAACTGCATCTGCCTGCTTAATGAATGGCTCATTATCTAAGGAAGGAAACAGAGAGGGGCAGAAGCTTTTATGTGCCAATAGTATTGCTGAGATGTTCATGTGCATTACAGGAGAAGGAAAGGGTATAATACGTCTGTCCTAATTTATAGCCAGATGGGCTGAAAGAGTCAAGGTGTAATGAAGGTCAGCATAGCTGACCTGGTGAAGGCAGTGGAAGTTACTCTCTTGACATAAAAGCAATTAATTCTCCAACAAAGTCCCTCTTTCATGCAGCAGAACAGAGTGAGACAGTCCTCTCTATATTTAAAAGTACTCCCACAGCTTTGATCTTTTCCATTTTCTGGAAATGTAAGCTTGCAAAGAGGCTCTGGCCTTATCTGGGATGATGTATTGGGCCATGTGGTGCTGGCCTTGCAGAGCAGTGTGGGCATGCCTGCTGTTCCCTATCCTGCATCATTCTGGAAAGATCTCCAAATGCTCTGGCTACTGCAGTAAAGGCACCATGCTGCTGCATTGCCCAGGTACCCTGCCTGCTTGGAAATGCCATGACATCACTTCTTCTCATAACAGCGGGTTTTGTCCCCTTTCAGTCACACAGATGATATTTAGCTATGAATGAAAATTAAAAAGCAAATGGGAGTACCAAAACTCCATCTCCAAGGACCTTAAAATGTGGAAGTATGTAACTGTATGGTATTGAAAGCAACACTTTAGCCCTGCATACTCTTCAGTGTCAGATATACCCCATTCCAATCAGTAGATTATGCCAATCAAACATAGGTTTTTCTTTTACTGATTGTTAAAATAAACACTTGTTTTGAGCTCAGGACAGAGCTGTGTCAGCCAAGTTTCGGTAGAGCTTGTGGCAGATACGTACTGATTGAACCATATGGTGGGGGGTTTCTGTGCTGCCTGTGGTGGTGGGAGACCAGAATGTTGCTTTGGGTTCCCCCAGACATAAAAATCCATTAAGTTTTGCAGCTGTAGTTTCATTTTATTTCACTGTGACTAACCTTCTTCTTACTTGATTTTATTTCCTCTATATGTTTCCCACACAGAACATGGAAGATTCTAAGTTACATTTTGAACAAGTTTTATGATTAACTTCTCCATCTATGTGAGGTGAGCCTGGGTTTTGGTAATAAAATGTGCTGGAATTGTGGGTAGAGGGAAAAAGAAGATTCCTCAGTAAGGGTAAGTGCTGATGACTTTGTTAAATTCAAGGTGTAATATGCTATTCTGCTGACTTTTGCCTTGTTTAATTACCTTCTGAATCCCAAGAAGCTGAACCATGCCTCACCAGCTCATTATATCCCCTGGGTTTGCTCTCCCCACCAAATAGGTGCTTTCCCTGCAGCCTCTGGAGGCTCTTTGTTGCTGTTCTGATACATCAAATGTGTTTGTTTTGCATATTGATGTTTGTGTTTTTCTGCACTGCTTGTGTTTTCCAATTCCTTGGAGCACTGAGGATGCTGCTGATTTGTCAGAATCACAGTTGGATGCTGACTTGAGATTACTGTCAATGGCCTCATTATGTTAACAAAGGATATTTTAAGAAATACAAAAGATGTGGCATTTTCTTTCTTGGGAGAGGGAGGGGGAGAGAGAATGTGTGTATGAATGGACTTACACTGCAACTGCCCCCACTCTTCAGCTGGAAATGACTGTCAGCCTCTCTCCACTTCGTAGTCAGAGTAATGATGGCTTCTGATTTGTGTTTTGGGGCTGCTCTCAGTGTGCTTGGCTCACCCCTGCGTGCAATTCTTCCTCCTGAAGAGCTCCTTGCTTCTGCCGTGGCACATCTAAAGCAGGCACAGCCTTCATAGATACAGCAGTGCGACTTGCAGCATCACAGCATCTTCGTGCAGTTACAAGTCAGAGGTGTTGTGGTCTCATTCCCTCCTTCGAGCTAGCACTAGGCATTGTGGCTGGAAAATTAGTCACTTTGGGAAACTGAGCTGGGAGAGAAGTAATGCTGTGAGGGAAAAAGTAATTAATTGCATGTCCACTTCCCTTCTGGAGGAACACAGCTAAGTGTGACCAGGGCTAGGGAGAAGTCGGCACCTTAGTTTGTTCTGCTCCCTCCAGAAATTCTTGAGGAAGAATATCAAAGAGGAGGATATTGACTGCAAATCTTCTGTCATTAATGAAATGGAGACTTGTGCACAACCTGTAGCTCTGAATCAAAGGGAGCAAGCTCTTTCCCTTCCTCCCTGCTGTCAGGCCATCAGAAGGTAGTTGGCATATCCCTTATTAAAGGAAATGCGGTCCTTCCCTTAAGCTTGTCTGCTCGGTGGTGTTCTGTAAACACAGATCAGTAAGGTGTCGCAAATCCTATCCTATTACCAGCATTCAACAGCAAATGAAACACCCTCAAGCCTAGCATATTATCATTTCATGAATTTACAATTAAGGACCTAGATAAGATTAATTACTTCCAAGGTGACTCTTTACAACTATCTCTTTATAATGGAGTTTATAACCAGCCCGCTGTGGTTTTGTCACCAGGAGAAATCACAGACAATTTAACAGTTGGATAGGAAAGGTTCATTTAACAGGCCTTTTGCTCCTTCCCTTATAGTTCCCTTAAGAGAAAAAAATCCCTAGGAAAAAGTGCATCCAGCTGATAATGAACTTGGAAAAGAACTGTCTTCAACTGGGGTATTTATTTCTGTTGCTCCAAGTAAAAATATTTTAGGCATCATGTTCTTCCAAAGCCTCTGAGTGGATCAAATGTAGCAATTTTGCAGCAGAAAAGATCTGTACATGCTGGATAGAGTGACCAGATCTCTGACAACTTTTTTTTCCCATACAAAAATGCTCAGACAAGAGGAAGAAAGGAGACTGTGAATTCTACCACAAAACATCAACTGGATATTTATTTATTTATCAATAATAAATTATTAAATAATAAATTAATAATAACAATATTAATAATATTAACTAGTGTTATTATAAACTATTTATTATTAATAATTAAATATTAATATTTATAATAGTATTGAATAATAAATTAATAATGAATTATTTATTTGTTTGTTTGTTTGTTAACCTGCCTTATGCCCAGCTGAAAGGGACCAACCTGGGACCAACAAAGTGCTGGATCCCAGCTGATGGGAAGACTGTAAAGCAAAACCCAGCATGCCACAAGGAACAGGATGCAGATGGATGGGCTTTCCCCAGAGGAGATTCCACTGCCTAAGAAAGAGCCCTGTTACTCCTGCTCAGGCAAAATGCTGATGTTAGTGTGAGAAGAAGGGGATAAACTCTCTGGTCTGCTACAGGCTGTATACCTCAACCACAGCCTGACCAGAAAGGCTACAGTAATTCTATGGCTGTTCCTGGCCTTCCAATATACAGACCAGGCAGCGTTATCTTTAGATGTACATGCTAAATTTATCCCACATGAGACAGTAATTTCTCTTTCCCAAGACAGCATTCAGGGAAGTTGATTAGTAGTCGCTGTACTTGGGGGTCAAAGTTCAAGCAATAAAAAGCCCTTAGCTACACCCTTCAAAACCAGCAACAAAGGCTGAGATTTCAGGGTGGTTGTTTTTGATAGGTGTCCTGCTCTGAATTTTGAGACTTCTTACTGCCCACGTTTTTCAGTCTTTGAAGTAGAAACCTGTGCTTTTACTTTTGGTACTAACTCCAGAGGGTCTCAGCTCTTGCTCCAACTCTTGAGAAGATGGGCTTCCTGGAAGACACCTTATATCACAAAATCTGTGATAGAAGCCTCGTTTAAGCGTCTGAATTGTAATGCAAAAAGCCCACAGGAGTTAGGTGAGAATTGTGCAACTCCCTTGCAATCCTTTCCCATTTTCTAATGAGCACTTGTCTGCTCCCTAGTTACAAGATCAGGAAGCAATTCCTATTTCTGAAATATCAGCAAACCCTCCTCCACAAAACTGAAAATGTTTTGAATATTAAAATGAGGGTGAGATTTTTCAAGTTTGTCTGGGGGAGCAGAATGACTTGTCCCCACTTTGATGAGAAAAGACTGTATTGCTACAGTGCCTGGGCAGCTCTGCCTGGGACATCATAACTGGGACTTGTCAATCTGTCACAGGCTGAGAAAGGGCAGCAGCAGAAGACTTGTGCCATGAGCAATGCTGGCCATGAACATAGAGAAATCAGAGAGCTCCTGAGCTGCTCTTCTGTGGGTACCTGACTGCAGCTTGTACAACTGTAAGCCAATCACTGTAGTTAGCAGCTCTGCCTGAGAGATATCTGTAGAACTGAACCATAACTGGGCTTCATAATGCATTGGCAGCATTTTTTACTGCATTTTGACAGAGCACTTGCATCACATCGTTTCCATGGCGTGAGTTGTTTATCTCTGGATGAGGATTAGCACAGCACTGTACCATTGTTTAGCATAGCTGAGTAAGTGGGTTAGTGTAATCCTCCTGAGGATTGCTGTCCTGAAGGGATTCCTGAGAAGGCTTCATGCTTGTACCAGGCTTTTAGATGATTTAAAATGAGATTTTTGAGGAGGCTTTGTGGAATTTTATGTGATGCAGTCTGAGACATTTGGGCAGTAGCTGGGTCAGCAAAGGCTATTGCAGAGCTTAAAGACAGTTATTGGTGTATGAAGAAAACACTACTGAGACAACAGATGATCAAAGTATAACTCTGACAAATGAGCACCCCAGTACAGAATTCACCACAGGGTCCTGCCTGGACAGTTGTGTTTGCTGTTGATGTCTGGCACTTATAGATGTTGCTCCTCAATATATTCTTGTTTTGCATCAAAGCACTTGCTGCACAGCAAATCATGTGCCGCATTGCTCTTCAGTAGGGGGATAAGCATGCTGCCATGGCACTGTCCAAACACTTGGAAATCTGTATCCTAGTGCTTAGAAGAAAGAGCAAACTAGAGGTCCTCAAAGCCACAGTAATTTTTATGCTATGTCTTCTCTTCTTTTTTGCTATTAACTACTTCATTAAATTTTCTGTTTGGAGTCATGTAGGATATTTAGTCCCAGTTCATGCATCTCAAGTGCAGAAGAGACCTTTGAATTAAAGTTACTAAACAATGTTTCCAGCAGGAAAAGAAAGCAAGCATCACCACTCTGTCTTAGAGGAACATTTCTAGACCAAGAAGGTCCTACACAGTAACAACACAGAAATTATAATAGCTGCAACAGGAGCTTTGATGATGAGGGAGATTTTAAGCAGTCCAGATCTAAAGCATATCCTTGTGCTCCTGGCACAGATGCAGGCTTCTCTCCCACACACCTCAGTCACTCATGAAAAGCCAAGTTCTGGAATTTTAAAAGGCAAAAATATTACAGCAACAGCAACAACAAACATAACAATCAGATGTTAAATGGTTCCTAATGATCTTATCAGTGAGATCTTATCAGTGTATAATTAGGAAGGAGGAGAAAGAAGCATTCAACATTCTTCAGGACCTGGTCAGTTATTTTACTGTCAATCATGAACCTTGACCTTTCTGAAAAACTTTCTGTTGCACTGGGAATTGTGGAAAATGTAGGTCCCCTTTTCTCACAGCATTGCAAGCCTCCCTGTGGATCATGTCAAATTATCTAAGTCTGCCCCCAGTCATTAAGATTTTCAGGCTGGTTTGAGAGGTTCCCCTCCCCATCCCTGCTCTAGCCATGCCTTTGCACTTCAGTGTGTTCTTCCCTCATGCAGGGCAGAGGTGGGTGGCCTGTGCTAACCCCAACTGCTGAAATCATCAGAGAGGATTTTTTAGGAAGTTAAAAAGAGTGGCTTAACCTGGGTTCATGTGGCACCTCAATGAGAGAAATAATCTAGCAAGCTAAACCAGATAATTTTCTGCTGGATTAATGAGCTACAGCAGGTCTTATGAGCCCCAAAACCAACACAAAGAAGGCAATGGGAACTTCTCCCAGGAGCGAGAATGGGAACAGAGAAAAGCAGGGATGGGAGGAGGAAGAGAATTTCACGCTTTTGGCCGCAGCAACTCCACCATGACGTGTCATTTCACCCTCTGTTGTTCTGTTGGGTTTGAAAATAGCCCTGCTAAAATAAAACAGGCTGTGGTTTGGGCTTGGGTGGATTTCAGCATGCACGAACCTGGATCAGCTCCAGAACACGGTTCCACCACTTCTTGCACTGGTCGCAGCAGAGGAAGTGATTTTGGGAAGCAAAGAAGGGGAAGTGAGACAGCACGGGGGATACTGAGCTGAAGGGAAAGGGAGTGGGATTTCTCAGCCTCGC
Organism: Cyanistes caeruleus; assembly: GCF_971803275.1. NCBI lineage: Eukaryota > Metazoa > Chordata > Aves > Passeriformes > Paridae > Cyanistes > Cyanistes caeruleus. The sequence goes on along the minus strand of NC_141708.1, from coordinate 9,910,191 downwards.
TCAGTCAGTGGTGACTTCAGCCGTGTTGTACAGACCCCTTTCCTGCCGCAGCAGCGGGCGCTCAGCCCCAGCCCGCTGTAGCCGGGGCCGTACGCGGTTCCCCTCGGAAGCCGCAGGGTCGGGCGCAGTGGAGCCTCTCCCGCAGGAGCTGCGCTACTCCAGCCCCTGGGCCGTGCTCTCCGGCCACTGCACACCCTGGCTGCTGGGGCTCCCCTGCTGCTGCCCTGACACAGCTGCTGTGAGACAGACTGCGAACCCAGCATGCAACTTCCTCTGGAAACAGAGTTTGTCGCCTTCTCCTCCAGTGACAACTGCTGTGACCTGGGCCAGACCTCTTCACTTGTACAGAAGGGGCCTGACCATTGGGACCATTGGTAGCACATCTTGCAGCCGGTTAAGCTGAAACTCTCTGGAGGTTGCACTTCAGTCAGTTTTAAGCTGCAAAGCTTGAGAGGAAACAGTGTCTGACGTATTAAACTTTATACCTTACAGAAGGTCAGACTTAGTCCACTGGCCTTCAACTGTGATGTGGGAGCAAGTTCAGTTTCCATTTCACTGCTTGTTGCCATAATGAAATATCCCCATGTTTCTATCACAACCCTTACTGAAATTCAGGCTTTGATGCAATTGAACTTTGAAGATATTTGGCTCTGCTTGCACTGTGGCCTATTTTACTATTTAAAGTAATTTTAATTTCTTATTGATGATTCCTGTTACTGCTGCCAGCCTATGGTCCTTTGTACATCACTGCAATATCTAAACACAGTTAGTTTTGCCTCATGACTGTAAGAGAGGAGGGTCCCTTTCACCCCACATCTTGGGAAATGGAGGCACAGACCAGCTACTTTCTAATCTGGGCATACCCCATTCCTAATGTGGATGTCCCATCCCTGGAATTGCTCAGGGCCAGGTTGAATGGGGTCTTTGAGCAGCCTAGTCTAGTGAAAGATGTCCCTGACCATGGCAGACTTGGAACTAGAGAATCTTCAAGGTCCCTTTCAGTCCAAACCATTCTAAAATTCTATGATTAACTAGAGCCCTGGGTTTAGATCCTTTCTTGGCCATGGACAATCTTCATCACCTCACATGTGTGCCTTTGGTTTTTAATCCGGTCTTAAGTGACTACCTATGATTTAAGGTACCAGATTCTCCCAAGTTAATCTAAGTACCTAGGAACCCAGACAGTTTTGTGTTGCTTATGGGCACTTTGGACAAAGCATCTGGTACCTTTTGTATTCTAGGAGGAAAAAATGAGATCAGAAAACAAACTTTCTCAGGGAGCAGGAGAGACCTAAGCTCCATATACTTGAAAGAATGGCAAATTAGGTACAGTGCAAACTTTATTCTTCTCTTCCCGCAAGTGTAAACTTCTTGGAGTTCATATATGTTAGGCAGGAAAGACATCTCATTTAATATACCAACTCTGTGTATGTAGAAAAAATGTCAGGACCAGGATTGAATGTGTGAATCTGGGGAGAGAAATCTCATTTGTGCTGCAGAGCAAGAGCTTGATTTTGGTTATGATTTCTCCCCATTAGCTGGTCCAGATAACTACCTGACATATCAAATCAAGCCATCCTGTTTTGTGTAATATGTAAATTCGTTTACAGACATCTCTTATGGGGTAGAAGCTATACACTGTGTGTCCTCTGTTAATTGTATTTTTTTAAGAGAGCAATCAGCAAGCTTTTAATTAGCTGGTTACCTTAACAGCCTCAGAGAAGGCTGTGCCTGCTTTCTTTCTCACAGACCTTGTACCCTGCTCCTGGAAAGTGCTGAGCTCTTTTGTCAGTATGAAACAAGAAGGTAAGGTGAAAATGTGTAAGGTCAACTAAGCTCCACTTCCCCACAAACAGGCATCTTAAGTTATGAAGACAAAACCCCAGAGAAGAAAGGATGCCAAGGGAGAGGGGCAACAGGTGGAGCAAACGTGGAACATATCCCAGCAAATCCATTTTGGACAAGTATTAGCGCTTCATATGTAGCACATGGCAATGTATCACTGTTCCAGCTGCTGAGGCTTTGAACCATCTTGTGAAACTTGTTCAAAACCCTGGAGGAGGATTTAGCTCCTCAAGCTCCCCAACCTGTTCCAGCAGGGGTTCGTGGGCAGTCAGCAATTATTGGCAGGACAGGGTGATGACCTAATGCCTGTGCTAGCATGAAGAAGAGAAGCTGAGGTTTGATTTAGGCCTCTTTTTAGAAACTATTTGGCTTTTTCCCTATAAAATGCAATGTAAAGATGCAAACCAACTCTCTCTCTGTCTCTCTGTCTCTGTCTCTCTCTCACACACACACACACACGAGTGATTGGGTGATTGACTTATTTGGCTCTTAATGCCTTATCCTGGGCACCTGCTTGCATAGCTGTGACACCTCAGATGCCTTTGGGATTCCATGAACTGCAAAGACGTGTCTTGTACTGCATGGCATCCTCAAAAATCCCTGTGCTAAGCAGAGGAAACATAAAGCTAGAGAGTAGGTGGTGTTGGAAATGAACAGGCAAAGAGGAAGGGAAGGTACAGGGGAAGAGGAAAGGGAACAGGAAGAGGAAAGGGAAGGGGAAGGGAAGAGCTTTTGGATGCCGTTCAAGATAAGATGGCTGGATAGGGGCCCCATGGGAGTACACCAGGAGAGGGAGAGCAGAGCTGCTGACATATAAGTAATGCTGTGACAGGAAGTCAGTGTTGTCTGTGAGCTTGGAGAAGGAAGTGTAAGGGTTAGGGTTAGAGTTAGGGGGTGTAAGGTCTTGAGCCTAATGCTTTTTCCTTTTGAGAGGGAATTTCCCTTCCTTAGTGGTACAATACTTCCCTCTTATCTACCTAGTCCACAGACTTCAGGCTGTGCCTGGCAACTGAGTGACCTTTGCAGGAAGAATTATAGATGGCTTCATCTTTCATGTGTAAACCAAGAGTGAGACATGTCCTAAAGGTCAGGAGCAGGCTGGCCATGTTGGGGTTTCACGTCTCCTGTGAACCCAAACATTTCACAGTAAAATTAAATGGGAGCTCACAGGTGGGGTGCTGCCAGAGAGGGTAGAGAGGAAGCACCTCACTGTCCTGCTCTAGGAGCCTGTGCCATGAGATGGACATCACCACTTGCTGGAGATTCACAGTGTGGGATTACCTGGGGCTGGAGACCAGTACAGGCAGTGGATCCAGGATCGTTCTCTGCATTCTATCATTGTGCCTGTGACACCTTCTCTCATCCTTTTCCTCCCCAGACACAAAACTCAACCATATAAATAAATGTGTGTGCCCAAACTTTATTTACTGCCCCAACAGTACAAGCATTGGCAGTGGGTGAGATTCTTTGTGCCAGTGCCAGCACTAGCCCCACTTCTCTGGGTCTCAGTGAATCAGCTGGTGATGTGTCCCCCAGCCTTGCAGAGCAGGAGAGAAAGCAAATAAATCAGTCTGAGATTGACTTTGCATAGTCCACCTCCTCATAGAAATATTGCAAAGAAGACAATAAATTTTAAAAAATGTCCACAGTCTAAATAATAGCTGCTCTGGGCTAGTTTAATTTGTTAAGTTGTAGCTGTGTGTTAATATTTAACATGTGACTTTCGGCTACAGCATTTACTGCCCATGGGTATCGCTACAGGAACTGCAGTAGCACATGCCACATTTTCTGCCTTTCTGAAATGTAAAACCCTGTCTCACAGAAGCTCAGACATGCCCTGGCTGACAGGAACCTCATACTTCTGCACAATGGCTTAAAAATTACACTTATATACAGAGCAGGCTCAGCATCAAGACAACACTTTTCCCTGTTTCTCCAGTTTCCTGAGACCACAGCTGGATGTTTTTAGACCATGTTAGGGATATCCCAGGAGTTGTAGAAGGGGTATCAGTGCTGGGACTGAACACAGGAGGTGAAGAGAGAAATGACTAAGCAACTATCAATTGTAGGAGGTGGTTCCAGTATCAATTTATTATTGCACATTTGATCCTCTGCTGCAGATTTCTGTGTCATCATTCTGGTGCCGAGAGATTGTATCTTCACACACTAAAAAAAGATGGTAAGAGGTTATGCTGACTCAATGTTTTTAAGGCCTGAGCAAAGTCAGAAGAAACTAAAGATGGTTACCTGCATCTGAATCATGTAGTGCTGTGGTTGAAACAGGCAGGGCTCTTCTCTTGTCGGGGATGCTTCATCACTTCAGACAGATAATTTATGACTTGATCCAACTTTCAGTCATAATGGTAGAAAATTGGTAGGTCTTTTTTGGAGCCTGACCTTCATGAGCATCACTATCAGAGACCTCATTTGCAGTGATCATAGAAAAACGATCTCAGGTGCTAACACAGAATTTACTGTGCATGGCCATAGTAAAAAAAGGTTTGAGAAGCATTGATCTATGCTGTATCCTCTCCTGCTTTGTGACCTGGTCCAAGACACTATCAGCCATGGCCCTCCCCTGACTTCCTTGGGGGGTGTCTCTTCTACAGGGTACCAGATCTGAGACACAAAAAGACAAAGAACCAGAGCAATTTCTGTACAAATCACCAAGTACACAAGCTCCAAACAGCTAGGAGGCATCTCAGGAGTGGTGATGAGGGAGCAGTTACTATACTAGGGAGAATCAGATTAAAATATCAAAGCAGTTTGTAGAACAATAGAGTATGCCTTTTCACACAATTTGTCTTGCACACTGTGGTGAATGAAAAATGCACTTTAAATATGGAGATTGTATCTTTGGTTCAGGAAGCCTCTGGTATTTCTGGGGAAGTGTCACTACAGGCTTTCCTGTCATTTACATCTTCCCTAGGCATCTGTCACAGGCTGCTGTCAGAGACAGGACGCCTGCCTTCAATGACCAGACAGGTTGGCTGCCCTAGGAGCAGCCTGTCCCTGGCACAAGTACAACACCCCACTTCAAAAATCACCATCTTCCCATAGCTCATTTGTAGTTCCCTGCTTGAGGGAAAGCTTTCAGTGCAGAATTTTGCTCAGTGGTGGCAAGGAAGTTCATTCCTCACTGAAATCTACATGCCACTGGAGTGGGATATTTGGGGGTTGGGAAAATCTTGCCAGATGACAGTGTGGGCTATTTCTGCATGACCTGGTCCTGAGTAAGTGGTATCCAACTAGCCTGATCTCTCATGTGTGAATGGAGCAATGGTTTGCTAATGTGTTTCATATGCTCTCATAGCTCTGGAGTCTTCAGACAATGTGAGAGAAAGGCCCTACCTGTTTTGTCAAGGGTGGCATAAGAGTCTCCAGGACACTGTTTGGAGATTTGCTAGATTTTCTTCCTGTTACAAGAAGATAAAGTGCAACCAGGAAAGATCTTTGCCCTATGGTATAAACCCAAACTTTCCTACACCATCAAAGGTTTGGATTCAGAGGGGAGAGTTTGGTGCACGCAAACACAAATTTGGCTTCAGTACCACAACCTTCTAAAGTGATCATTTCTCCTGGACTTCTGACATCTCTGTTCTTCACAGGCTCTTGGCATTGTATTGACAACCCCAGCTTCCCTCACCAATCCTCTGCATTTTGCTACTCCTAAAATATTGCCTTCTGAAGAGAAAACAAGCTGCTCCATTGAGAACAGCATCTTCTGGTAATGCCCAAGGAGCAGAATTAGGGGAAGAGCCAGCACTGATGAACCTCCACTGCTTTTAGACCAGCACGTGCATGAGACCCTGCCACTCACAAAACCATCATGCTGTTAGTAGAGCAGTGGATGTTTCAGATAGCTGACATGGTAACCCATGAACCAAGACAAAATTCTGCCATAAATGACATCTGTTGACAGCCTTAACTGGCAGCCAAGCTACATCTGAAATAATTTTTAAAGTAAAAAGATATTATTATTACTATTATTATTTTTTTTACTATTATTATTATTATTAAATTTGACAAGACAAAATAAACTCTACCAGTGGAAAACCTGCTCTAAATGTCAAAGCATCTACAAACATGAACATCTAAAAGACAAAATGTGATCCTCTTTTTCCAGTACACCTGGCTAACAAGCTGACCAGCATCAATTTATTGGCATTCAGCATTCCCAGATATCTGAGCTGTTCGTGAATGTCTGTGGATGTCTGATTTACTACTGAGCAGCAGCTGAGCCAGAGAAACTCCATGGAGTATGAACTGTTCCTTTCTCCTGTTCCTCATATTTGGCTGGCCATGCTGCTCTTGTCCAAAAGTGCAGCACCACAGCCTCTTAAAGCAGGTCCAGCGGAGGCCATAAAAATGCTCAGAGGACTGGAACACCTCTCATCTGAAGACAGATTGAGAGAATTGGAGTGGTTCAGCCTGGAGAAGAGAAGGCTTCAGGGGAGAACTTCTATCACCTTCCAGGACCCAAAGAGGCCGCAAGGAGGTTGGGGAGGGACTTTTCACAAGAGGTCTGTAGTAAAGCATAGGACAAGAGGGAATTTGAACTAGATGAACTTTAAGGTGCCTTCCAACCCAAACCATTCTATGATTGATTTACGTGCTCTTTGAATTGCACTGTGCCAGCCCTTCTTCACGGTCAAGTACGTCAGCATGTCCAGCTCACATGAGTCACCTCTGTCACAGCTGCAAACTCAGGGTGTCCACGGATCCCGATGGGGAAATCAGGCTGCTGGCTGCAGAGGTGACATTGCTAGAAGGGTGCCAGCCTGGTTTCAGTGTCCTGGTTTTATTTGCTCGCCCAGAGGTTCCACCCTGCACTCCACCCTCGGTTAGCACTGTGTTAATTACTGGCCATCCCAGTGGGGATTGCGTTAGGCTGAACCATTTACAGATTAGAGCAGTGTGGGTCACTCTGCCAGGGCAGGTGAGCCGTGGTTAGTAGGACGCCGTGACACACTGCCCCAAGCAGTATCCGGCAGGATTTGGCACGGCTGTGGATAGTGAGCTGTGCCAGGGCACAGTGGGGCATGGCCGGAGAGCCTGGCTGAGAGCTGGGAGCATGTGCCCCTTGCACAGGCTGCAGCAAACAGCTCCCTGGGATGTGCCTGCCAAAACAAGCCTCAAGGGCATGGCTTTCACCGCAGCTTTTAGACAAAACTGATCTTCCTTTGCCAAGACAGCCTAAGTAACAGTGATGTTTTTGTGGCTAAGGCCTGGGACAGGGGTTCACGTCATGTAGATGCAGTGCCAGCCCTGCCACTGCTTTCTGTGAGATCTTGGGCAACTCCATGCATCAGTACCCCCACAGATCTGGCTATGAGGGGGTCTGGAGGCTAGGGAGACTATGGCATTGCCCAAGGACAAGGTGGCCCATGAATACTCAGAGGGGAAGCTAGTGAGTGCTCCTTATCTGTTTCTTGTTTTTAATTCTTCAAAGTACTGGATCTGGCTGTAAGTCTTTGCAGCTTGGTGCAGCACTGCCCATCAGTGTGAGCTGGGCATCCCTTTCTCAGGACTTGCTAACCCACAGTGCTTCCTTACCCTGACAGGGGATTGCTGAGAGAGTGACTCTGGCTGCACAGTCCAGCCCAGGGCAGCTGCAAAGCTCTTTCTGTTCTTTTGAAAGATAACGGAAAGGATGATGAGCTAAATCTAGATCTATGCAGCAATTATATGGAGTTCCAGGCCTTGCACCTGTAGCATAATACATAACAGAGCCAGATAACTGCCTCGCCTAATGATTGGTCTGGACAGAATACAAATCACATTATGCAGGGTGAGCTGAAAGCCATTTTTCAGTCAAAGCTGATGAGCTTGCAAAGACTTTCCTTGCCCAGCTCTCTCTGACTGCAGGTTTGTCCTCTTCTCCTTGGAATCCTTCCTGTTATTTTTCTATCTTCCTGTTGCAGGATGCAACATTCATTACAATAATAGATCAAACTTTGTGTGGAAAAACTCTGCTTTATAGTTGTATTCAAGATTTTCCAGTTTTGTTCCTGTTTACAAATCTGCAGCCCTGACCTCCCAGCTCACCCTGTCAGGTACAACGTTGTAATAACATGGCAAAACCAAATGCAGTGGGCCTGTGTACATACACATAATTAGCAGGTAGGTGTTCTCACAGGATGCTTTGATGGGCAGAAGATGGAACAACAAGACTGCATCCCATCCCTCACTGCAGTCATAGTTAATACATATTTAGAGTACTGTTTCCAAAAACATCTCAAAATCAGAGTCCTGTTATTTAAAAGCAGACCTGAAGTCCTCAATGCTTTAATCACATCTAAAACACAACAACAGTTGGCACCTAGTAATGAGTTCTTCTTAGCTACTGTTAATCACCCAAAGGTGAGGTTTGAACTAGTTGTATAAATCCTCCTGTAGTTAAAGGAAAGAAGCACCTGTAAAATGTCCGTTCCATTATCCTCTTAGCTGCCATCTTAAAAAGGAATAAGTCATTCTCTGGAGATACCTTTGTTTAGGAGCTTACACAACAGGGAAAGATGAAACTCCCAAGCGCCAGCCCTGGGCAGAAGAGGAATCCCACCCTAATGGCACAGCTTCTCTGGGAACTCAACCCAAGCTCAAAATTACTGTATCAATTCCTTAATCTTAAAAAGTCCAGTGCTTTAGAAGCCCTCTGGTTCTTTGCACCTAAATGTTTTCAAAATCTGGCCAGAGATGGTCCCAGCAAGTGCTCCAGATGCTCTAGTGAGATATACAGGGGGAAGCTGGGAGGCAGAACAGCAGCACTGGTACAAGCATATTTGGAGAGGTTTATATTGACTGGATTTCTGTGAGGGTTTTACTTGTTTGTTTCCTGTTACTCTTATGTTATCAGCATGGAAATACTGAATTATGTGACCAATGTAGCCAGTAAGACTAGCCACAGCTATTATATAACGTCTGGTTGTAGCAAACATCTCAATAATTATTTCTTTGATTGCAGTGCAAACATATCCTGTGTGCAATATGTGGGTTACTGGGTAGAGCTATGTCATGACTCAGGATGAGCCAATATTTTAAGCAACTGTTAATGAAGGGTGGAATTTTCAATAGTTTCTCTGTATTGACCTGTTTCTGTTCCTACTGAAGGTAATGGCTGAGAAGAGAGACCCTCAGGAAGGGAAAACTCAGATGATTTATGGGGATTTGGCTCATGTCAGAAGATAATGGGCAGGTATGAGAGGGGTTTTATCATAGCAGAGACTTTGCAGCATCTCAAGGACAGGAGGAGCATTCCTGTACTGGCACAAAGGGTTGGCTGTCATGCTCCTGCCCTTCTGCATCTCACATTTCACCAGCCCAGGGTCTGCAGGGATATGAGTCAGAGCAAAACAAGTCCCTCATGGGTGGTCAGATATCAGCACAGTGTCTGTGGCTCAGGAAACCCTTGGGCACGGAAGGGGAGAGCATGCTGGGGAAGCTTTGCCGCCTGTTCCACCTCACACTTTTCCCTTAGGCAACTGCTCTGGGCAGCTGCTGGAGACAGGATACTGGGTTTGAAGTGTCTTCAGGCTCTCAGGGTGGTTGTTTTCATGCTGTAGTCTGTTAGATAGTCTGAGGCTCTTTCTGTATGAAAAATACAAGTCTCCAATTCTCATGTTTTCTTATTGAAAAAAAAAGTTATTTTGGTATCCTGCTTATATAACTGTAATAACTTTTGTTCTCCCCACCACCAAAAGAAAAGCAAAAGGCTTTCATGTTGTATAAGATATTAATGAAAGGGGTTTCCTCTGAACAAAGGATGTTTGGTGCATTGCTAAAATCTCTGCTTAGGAGAGGTTTGGTCCCTTCATCTGGAGACAAGTGAACTTATACAGCCTTTCTGAGCCATTCCAAACCCACATCCCTCTGATTTTAGTAATGACTTTTAAAGACTTATCCTCTCACTGTACCTATTTTATGACATGAAAATAGCACCCAGTTCTCAAAGGAGATTTAAGAGGCTTTATGACATTTTAAAGGGACATTAAATTATGTTCCACCTTTCATTTGGAAAGGGAAAGCAATACATCAGCTTCCAGGAACCACAGCTTAGCCCCATCATGGAGAAGATGGCATGAGACAATTTAACCCATCTAAAAAGGAAAACTAGGGAAAGGTGACAGAAATGGAGAAGTAAAAAGTGGGTTAGTGACAGGTAGATAAAGATTATAGAGTCACAAACAGACTCAGGAACAAAGCACTGGTCATCTGACAGCCTGTCCACCCTCTCTGCAAATATTATTCATCAGGTGAAAGAATTATTCTCATGAATCACTGCCTTGTACGAGATTTTAGAAAGCTCACAATAGTGATGGAGTGATTGACTGGATTTTGAGCTTGCCTACTCAGTCCTGTGAAAGCCATGTTCAGGAGAGGAAATTTGTACCTGAGCACCTGAAATGCCATGCAAACAGAGTATGAAGGGTGGACAGTACATTGGCTTTGGATTGGGGTTTTTTGGAAGTCTAAGATTTTTTCAAGAGTTCCTCGGCAACTAAGAAGCAGAAGTGGTTTGGATTTTCCTATTTTGAAGCCTTCCTCTCTGTAGTCTAATTTAGGATGTTATTAAGGGATTCTTTTTTAAGAGAGTACATCAAAAAGAGCCCAACAACAAGTGATCTCTGTCTAGTGTTGGAACAACCCCAGACAGTGCCACAGATAAAACAGGAGCTTTCCATCTGTACAGTTTCACTGCTGTACATATTTATTTCTGGTAGGTAGCTGCCTGGTTTGCCAGTGTGGCTCACATGCTGCTGGTGTGAACAGGAGCTGTTGAGGGCATGTGGGGCACATCTTGTTTCATCTGCTTCAGTCTGTGAGCTGAGAGGATCTCAGTTCACTCTGCTCTGCTGCACAGAGGTTGGCTCTGAGTTCATGCTGTGCTGGGGCCGGGGGAAAGCCATTGGCTGCTAAATCAGCGCAGCTGCAAAACGTCCCCCTGAGGTGTCCATGTCCTCCATCAGCAGCCTCTTGGATGAGAAGGATGGCTCTGTGCTCAGCTCAAGGCTGGAGGAGGTGATGGGAGGGCAAATTGCTTGGCTGAGCATGTTCTGCCAGAGGTAGGTGTTAGCCAGGGTTTACAGAAGGGATAACTAGTGCTTTGTATGCTGAACCCCTGGGAATGCTGGAGTGCATAGCCCCGCCCTGGGAAGGAGGCTGAATGCATTTTACATAGGCATTACAAATTACCATCAGCTTTATCGCCCCAAAACTCTACACCATGGTATGCAAACTTGACTTGGCAGTAGCCCAGAGTATTTTCCACATTCAGTATGTAATTATTACACCTTCCCTTTGGATTCTCCACTGCTGCATATATGATTCCTGTTGAGCATCTTAGGTTATAAATGCCTTGAGACAAAAATGGTGCTTTGGGTCTGTGTTTATCCAGGATATGGCTTCCTGCCAGTCTGGTCATAGACTGTAGTCCCTGAGTACCTCCACATCACAGAGAAGGATTAATCATAACAATCCTCAGCCTCTTGCATGACTGGGTGATGAGTCCTCCCACACTTCTTCAGTACCAGTGCATATAGGAGATCCATTGGCAGGGTGTGACTTTACAGTGCCCCAGTTCAGAAAGTCCAGACATTTTTCATGCATATTAAACATCAGGTATCATGTGCTGCTTTTGAGGTGCAGTAAATATTTCCTGTGCTGTGCTCGAGCTTTCCACAAGAAGTACTTTGCCAACTCAGAGTGGCATGTGCTCTGAGGACCACTGACCCCTTAGTAGAGCTGAGGAAACTGAGATGCAGAGTAAGAAGAAATTTATAACCTGAAAGCAAGAGAGGAAAAAAAAACCACTGTTCAGACCTTTATGCTTATTCAGATCATTCTGACTGCCCTGCAGCTCCCCATCATGGTGTTCTAAGTCCTGTGAGCCTACCAGGTAAGATTTAGCAAGCTGCCTTGAGCTGAGTGGCTCTGACCTGCTGCTGCGATCAGGCTGGAGAGCAGGATGTGTCCTCCTGGACATGTCAGCACCCCTGACTCTCTGCAGCTGCACTGTCCTAGCTGATGATACCCCACTGGCCACACCAGCAGCAGAGGTGTTAATGGGGAATGTGAGGAGTCGAGGAATGGGGGAGAAGGCTTCTCGTTGGAAAGGCACCTAACACAGGGACCAACTTTCTTGTTGCAAAGGAGACAGGTCTGCTTTGTGTCACTTGAGTCACAAGGGATCAGTGCTTGCAGGAATAAATGTGCCAGTAGCAGCATGGATGTGTGGGAGAGAAAAAGCATTTGGGGTGGTGCCACCCACTTTCTGCTCTGGCCTGGCCCCATCATCTCCCCTCAGTTCCTCCCAACTGCAACAAAGGCTGCTTGGCTGCTGCTGAGGGGCAGCAGCTGGACACTTTACCTCAATACATTGCATATGTGCAAATTAAGCAGCAGCATAAACAGGGAGTTGGCAGTAAATATGATTTATCTGCCACGACAGAGTCCCACTGAAAATAAAGGGAGCCAAGTGATAGGGCTCAGTCCTTGAGTTTGCTTCTGGCAGCTCTTGCCAATGGACTCAGTCTGGAATGCACAGATTGGATTCACAGAGTCAGTAATACCAGGCTTAGTGCCTGGTTATGATCCTCCCCTTCACCATTTCCTACACTTCCTGCTGGGATGTGCCTGGATGAAGACAAACAGCACTGACAACTCTAAGGACCCAGCTGGCTTAAGAGGGATGTCAATGCATGAAGTCTTCAATCATCCTGTAGATCCTGAGAATGGCTTAATACATTCCTGGGCTGTTTGTTTGTTTGTTTGTTTGTTTGTTTTGCCATTTTATTTTGATTCATCTACATTCATTTATCTGTTCCAGGATCCAGGGATTTCTGTAGCTCAAGGAGCAGGGCCCGCTGAAGGGAAGTCACCAGTCATTGTGTTACAGGATGTGGGTAGGAGCTGCAGTAACCCCCTAACCACCCCAGTGAGGAGCAGCTCCTACCTTTGAATAAGGATATGGGTGTTGCTAGGAAATCAAAGGTCATCTCCTGTTTTAGGAGGTGGAGGCTTAAATGGAGGAAGGAGAAGCTTACAGCCAACACCTGACTCTGCCTGCATTTAATTATCTAATGTGTCAATGCACAAATACCAGCTCTGCTGACCTCAAACATGTAAAAATCCCAAGTCAACCCACTTCCCCTTGTCCCCCAGTGTGGGTTTTCCATGCAAAGAGAGTACACTGGGTTCTTGCTTCCTTTTTATGTTGAAGCCTTCAGGGGACATGGTTTGCATTTGTCTTTAATCAGAGCAGCTGCCTTGAGGTAACCTGTAAGACCACAGGAGCTGGGCTTGCAGAACATCTCACAAGCCAGTCAAAAACTTGTCAGGTCCTGCCACATGGGTCACTGGGATGTTGTGGTCAAATACACAGAACCCTGCAGCAGTAAGAAAAATGGGGATAAAAGCCCTGTTTACAAGTGGAGGTGTGATGAGAGGGATGGGTAGGGGGTTCAGCACAGCTGAGTAACTCATTACAAAGCTGCAGCCCTTTCCACTTCATGGTCTGGACACTGCTTCTCTGAGGACCATGGATGAGATAATATCCATGGCAGGAAGGGATCTGGATTTGGGGGTGTTGGGCTTTTTCGTAACCAGAATTCCTAGCACTCAGGAATGGCTGATTCTTGTCAGAAACTTATCTCAGTTGATCCAAGGATTCCTTTGTAAATGACCAGCAGAACTTTACTGCAATGTGAAGCAATTCTCGATAGTGTAATCACCTTCTCAGGAAACATCTTAAATATTTAAATTGACTGTTTCTTGCTTTACAGGCACTCCAAACAGTCTTAGGTGGAAGGTTATGTACGAGTCTCCGCAGCTCAGAAGACAGAGAAACTTGGGTTTGGTTAGGGGTGTTGTCATGGACACAGAGGGTTTCCAGCAATACTCCACTGAGGGGATTTCTCTTACGGATTTTTGTAAGCATTATTTCTATTTTTACATTTCCTTTTCTAGAAACAGTGAAATTCCCTTTTTGCTCACACTAGTATCATCTGATGTGGCTCTGCTGCAGTTAACATTTGCTCTTTGGGACTTAAAATAGATATTGCATTACTTTATATCTAGACCCTCAAAGCATCCATTTATATTAACACTTCCAGTCTAATTTAACCAAGTTTTATCTGCAAATTCCAGTCTAGTTTGAATCCTGCAGCTGATTCTAAGGCATATTGCTGGTGATTTCAGTGAGCCTTGAGCAGTTTGAATGGGCAGGAACACATCAAGACACAGTCTTTGTGCTCAGTGCTTTTACAGCTCTGTTCTGTGTTAACCTGCCTGCACTTGGACCATGAGACTATTTCCTGAACCCTTCTCTTGCTCATAATGCTGATGGATCAATAGGGCCATTGTACCCTTCCACCTTATGCAGGTGCTTTTATTTAATGCCAGTTAAAATGTTTAAGACAAAGCACAGAGACTGTGTACAAGCCCACTAGTACTGGTTGGATAGGTGCTATGAATTAGTTGGCAGGTTTTAATCCAGTAAAGCTTGGTTAACGCTGTCCTTGTGCCCTAAGCTGATTATGAAAAATAGGCATGCTGTGTCTTAGCAGACGCCTGAAATCAGATCAACCAAATGCAGTTAGACCAGCCAAGCGAGTTGTTTTTTTCTTCTCTTTCCTTTTTCTTTTTCTCCCCCCTTTTAACTCCCCCAGTGGTAACACTACCTTGGCTTTGCAGCCAAGGTCTGCTAAGGATGCAGTGATGGCAGTTGGCTGCCATCCACCCACTGAGGTCACGGAGATTAGAGGAGCTTCTGGAGGAATGCTGCGAGCTCACGTGAACCCTTGGCAGCTGCTGGCTCCCTCACCCTTCACCCTTCACAGCAGGGACTGTGCATCCCTGGCCAGGAGGAGGCCAAGAATGGGATCATGAGGTGTGTGTGAAACTCAGAGAAGGTGGCTGCAGCAAGCACTGATTGATTCCTGCCCCTCCATCAGCCCCTCTGTGTGAGACAGGACAGTGGAGTGCTTTGCCCTCTCTCCTCCCTATTGCCAGGTATAGAGGAGCCTCTGGCTTCCTAGAAAGCACCAAGGGTCACACTCTTGGGTTTCACCACCAGCTCTGGACACGTCCACGTGCCACTGTCCCTTGTGCAGGGGACAGGTCAGGACAAAGAAGTTGCTCCCATCAGCAGAGAGAATCAGCAAGGTCTGAAAGTCCAGAGCTCAAGGGGCCTCTGAACCCAAGAAGGAGCTTTCTGGTTTGGGGCATCAGTGGGACAGTTTTCTGCAGCTCCCCAGGGATGATCCACAACACTCCACGCCTACAGGGAAGGTTTCCTGTCCCAAGGGGGCTCCTGAGTAATTGTTCCAGCATTTCATGTCTGAATACAGACTCTGTTAAGCAGTGCAGCAGAATAAAGCTCCCATTTAGGATATTGCTGCTGCCTAAGAGGCTTTAGGGATTGTTGAAACTCTTGTCTCTCGGGAAACAGTCTGGATTCATCTGTTGCAAATTAGAGCCATGGGGCTGTGTGGAGACCTGGAGTGACTGTTTGAAGCTCCCAACCTTGTTGCTCACCTTCAGGGCTGTGTGGGGGTGGTGCAGGGGCACAGGGAGGAGGGGACCTCTGCCACAAGGAGAAGCTGCCAAAGCCCACCAGTAGCCATGGAGCAATCTGGACAGGCATCAATAAGCAGTGGCATGAATTAGGCCTTCCCTTGCATGCATGGATGAGGGCTGAAACATCATCCCACTTTTTAGATGTTTGCCTTAGAGATATTGAAACAACATTGAACTAGGAAAAAGGAATTCTGGGCAAAGGGAGAAAGTAGACTATGGTGCCCTGTCTAGGGGTGGTCTGCTCCCATGGGCTCTCTCCATCAGCACTCCAAAGGGAAGGACCCTTGAGATGGTTTGGGCTTAAATGAGACCAGCTCCCAGTCTGGGCTGTGGGCTGCTGGCAGTGCTGCAGTGAGAGGGTGACCATAACCTCTCTGTGTGAAAGAGCGATGCAGGAGATTTGGAACAAATTCAGCCTGCTGTGAGTCTCCAGGGAAAGCCTCCTCTCCTCCAAAGGGGTTGTAGCCCTGTTCTGGGTTATTGCTCAGTGCATTGCTGGCTGTCCCCTCGCTGAGGAGGGAGCCAGATGGCTGCATGCTGCACACCTGGACAGGAGCTGCAGAATGCCTCTCAGAGTCACAGCTCTGTGGAAAGCTGGTTATTTTCAAGTGGTGGGCAAGGTTTGGTGGAGAACCACTGCTCCCTGTCCCCCACGCACCCTGCCCAGGCACTCTGTTATCACATGTGCATGGAGGGGGCAGCATGGGGTGTCCCTACAAAGCCCCACACATGGCAGACCAGGGCCGCAGCTGTGGGTTCCCATTGTTCTGGTGCAAAGCAAGTGGTGGGAGCTTTTCACTACCTGTTCCCTGCAGTGTTTGCACAGCACTGACCTCAGTCTGGGTTCAGCTCTCCCACAGTGCCTGAGTGCATTATGAGTTTGTAGATACAACTGCCTGGAAACCAGGTACTCTCAGGAGCTTGTTGACTTTGCTGTGTTGTTCGTTTTGAATACCAGGTTTAAAAGGCAACCCGTGGCTTTGTGCTTATTTCCAGCTTCTGTTTACCTACCACATTCTTTCAGCTCTGAGAGCCTGTGTTTCATTCACCTTGATCTGCAAGTCTCCAGGTGACAGACTTGTCCTTTTCCAGAGTGTTCCTCTCTCTGCCAAGGTAGCCCTTTGTCTGCAGCCACTCATTTGCCTTGTCTCATCTGCTTTCAGAGTCCAGTCTCCACTTCATCTCGCCCACATCCTTTTTAGCTAGTAAGTGTTGTCTCATCTGTGGTTTCACTCCCCTGATTTAATTCTTTACACAACTGGAGCACGCAGAAAGCTAGACTACCCAGGATATGGACATGCTGCCCTTACTGGTCCAAGTGCTACCCTGGAGAGCTGTCAAGTGCAATGCAGAGGGGCCCAAAACATCTCATTTCTTCAGGCAGTTTTGTGAAGGAGAGCTCCTTGGAGGGGAGGGACATGATTTTTATGGTGTGTTACTGTGCTCTTTCCACTGTGCTTCACTGAGGAGGAGGAACCAGGGAGAGATCCTACAGATCTGGGAAGGTGCTGAGGTACCAAAGAGACATCAGATGTGTCCTGAACTTTGCAGTGCCTGGGTGCTGGTCAGGGGGCAGCATCGTTTTGGTGAGTTAGGAAAAGGCATTTTTCTGAGCCCAAACACTCTGGGCAGTCTCGTCATGGGCTAGCAGAAGGTGGGTCCCATGGTAGATAGGTCATGCCAGACACCAGGGCTCTGCCTCAGCCAAGGCCCCAGTGCCTGAGGAACAGCCTCTCACCACATGGGGCTTCACAGGGTCTTGACTGGAAGAGCATTCAGAAAGCCCTGATATGCAACCTGGCCTAAAGTAATGTCACATCTTCCCCTTGTGTTTAGGTACATATACTGAGAATCAGTGGGCAGAGGGTGAAACTAGCAGGGGAGAGTTGTACACACAGCAGAAAAACACAAGTCTCAGCAAAGCCTGATACACGAAATACCAAAAGAGACTATAAAGCTTCTTTGGGTTTTGGGTTCTTTAGTGGTGTGTTTCTCCATCTAATTAATTACCTAAATGAGGGTGAGGTTCTTATCAGACCCATGAGGGAGTCCACTGGTGGGAAGAGTGGGGGAGAAAATGAAGGGTTGATTAACATATAAAGAGTGGTAGTGAGAGGTAAAGATTGCTGTTGACCACAAGCAAATTCAATCAGTCTGTGTCCTTTCCTCTTTGCTTTCATCTTGAGAGCTGTTTGCTCACTGTGGAGTCCTTGGGAGCATTACTGAAAAGCGGGGAATGAGGCAGTGTCCACAGCTCCTTCTCATGTTGGTGGCATTCACTGGAGATGCTGCATCTACACCAGTGATGTGACTGCATCTCTTCCCACTGGAAAGAGGGCTGAAGTTCTGGGAGCTGAGGGGTTGTCAGTCCCTATTAATAGACAGGTATAAGGAATGTTTCTAGACCCAGAACCTCAACAACAGCAAAACTGGTGATGCACAAGTTTGTTCTCTGTGTGAGTGTCCCACATGTGCCCACAACCAGAGCCCAACCCCCCAGGCCGGTTCTCAGCAAGAGCTGGGGTCCCCTAGGCAAGAAGGAGTAAGAACCATTTCTTCTCTGCCTTGAGAGATAGAAAGCCCATGTATGAATGGTGAAAGATGATGATAGTTCTTTACTCTTTCTTATATACTTAAGGTTTTTTTAAAGAAGGCAATCAGGCTGACTATGATCTGTATAATCCAAGAGATATAGCTGTGGGCTGAATGCTCCCAAACCTGCTGATGTTTGTCTGTGCTGCAGGTGTGCTGGACCTCAGTGGGTCAGGGGCAGAAAATATAGGTGGTATGTGGGTGTATAATGAAACCCCTGCACTCTTGTGCTGCTGTCATATTGCATCATATTTGCAATCAGACAAACAAATCAAGGGACTGAGGAGCCCAGCCACTCTGCCTGCTGACTAATCTCCCCTCCCCACGCCTCTGGCTGCTGAGCCCTGCCATGGGCTTCTGGCATACTGGAGCCCTATGGCTTGGTTTGCTAGGAGCTCAAAGGGGTTCCACTGATCGGAGGAGCCCCCAAGTTGGGGACTCTCCGCTAAATCATTTTGTCCATCGTGTTTTGAGCAGGGTTTAGCAGCAGCAAACGACTCTCTAGAGAGTGTGATATTACAGAATAAAAGTGTGGGTGGCAGGGGCTGTTAGCGTGCTGGCAGTAATTCCCAGCTCCATGACAATGAGCCACTGATACCATCACACATGCTGGGCCAGATCCCACATTCCTCCTTTTGCCTGAGTACCTGATGAAAGCAGTGGGAATTGCTATCCAAGATAATGATTGCAGGATCAGGTGGATGATGACACCCTGCTTTTCTTATCGCTTTATCTCTGGCACTGCCTCTCTCTCCCGTGTCTCTTTCCACTAGCGACTCTGTGCTCACAAAGTGTAAGGAGAGTCCACTGGTGAACTCCAATATGTATATGATCCCTGGAAACTCCAAGAATTTTTAGGGAAAACACTCTTCTGCTTTGTTTCCAGCAATTAAATTGCATCTGGAGATTCACAAAGCCATGCAATGTCTTGTTGCTGTTGCCCTGGGCAAGCAATTGCTGGATGATCTATAGTGAGGAGCAGCTGAGGAGGTGGCTGGGCAGCAGCACGTGGAGAGGGAGTGCAATAAGATCTACTGGAAATTAGCCTTGTTTGCAGGCCCCCTTTATCAACGCCTTTGGGATCCCACTCTCGACAGTTTACATAGCTGAAGAAATCTTATCAGACATGATAAACAGACTCAAATGTTTGTATGATTGCTGCTGTCTCTGCTCCTTTGCTCTGGTAGGACTTTCCATGGTGCCCTGGATCTCTGCAGGCTGAGCTTCTCTATCTCTTTTCCAGAGTAGGAAGGCAAAGTGAATTTGTGTCATTTGAGAAGCTGAAAGAACCATGGAAGTATGAATTATACACCCTGTTCAAACTCCAGCATTCCCGCAAGCTGAAGCCTTGGGGAAAATGAAAATTTCCCCTGCCCAGGAGAGCATGTCGGCCCTGCTGACAGGCACCCTGAATTAAAGTGAGAAGGGTTGGTGTTTGCAAAAAACCCTACCAAAACGACATGGTCTGGGAGGCTGGCACAGCTCTGTAAGTAACACTGAGCTCTAGATGAGCAATGAAGCCCACCTAAATCTGCTTGAGTGAAATCAAAGGTGAGGTATCAGTCATGGCCTGCCTAAACTGGAATATGTGCCCTTACAGCTGCTGACACTGGAGGACCTGCAGGCTGTTCCACTTGGGGATCTCTTCTCCTGTGTGGAGGTTGGCCATGCAAGAGGGATGGAGGAGGGCAGAGGTGTCTAGGTGCAAGTGCAGGGCACAAATGACCTTTGGGTGGGTATTAGTCAAAGCAAAGTTGTCCTTTATCCTGTCTTCTAGATGAGGCTTGGTTGGAAGTGCAAACATAACCCAGTTCAGTCTTGTGTTTGTTTCTAGTATGGCAGTAGGAGATTTCTCCTACTTGATAGAGAAGAACTTGCTGAAGGATTTTACATTGCACCCACTCAAATTCTTAGGCATGGGAAATTAATATAGATTCAGTTAATATTTTGTGCACTGGTGATCTTTCTGCCCATGGACAGTCAAGAGACTTGTGTGCTCTCACATTTGAGTGCTCTTCACAGCAGATACAATAGAAATGAAGAGCAGTTGAGAGCATGATCTCCCTGTAAGGACAAGGTAGTCCTTAGTTTGGGTGGAAGCAGAGCTGTACTTCAGCTGTTTTGACAGCTGTTGATCTCAAGTGGGCTGTAATCACAAGAGATACAAATATGCAACTTTCTCCCTATTTTTCTGTGTTGTCTGGGGATCTGAACTGCACTCCTGGTGTTTTGGCCCCAGGGCTGCAGAGGGGCAGGTAGAGACCATGGGGAGTTGTGCTGATGGGGACCTACCAAGGACCAGTCCTCTGTCATTCAGACATATGGAGGCTGGAAGAATTTTTCAAGTGTATTGTGTCAGCTGTATGTGAACCTTATCCTTTTAGGTGACAGTGGCCATAGCGAGGTGGAATTCTGACTTTGCAGTGTCTTTAGGGACCCCCATTCCCACTGTGAGAGCTGGGAAGATTGGCTCCTCAGAAGATTGCTAGTGGCACTGTCCCACAGTGCTGCTTGGTGCAGAGACCAGCATCAGGAGCTGTAGTATCCCGACTCCAGCCCCACACATGATCACACTTGGCAGCTCTCCTCTCTCTGCAGGATGGTGTCCTTTTCCTTATCTATTTCCTTTCTGTAAGTGCTTTGATCACTGGGTGGATTCTGCACCAAAGCCAGGTTTTCCCAGATATTTTTTTTTTCTTGATGTTGCAAGTTATCAGTTACTTTGATGACACATTGCAACTTTGTCTTAAAAATATTGTTTCAGTTGAGTACTGGTGTTGCAAGCAGGCAGGAAGATGTCCTGGTCAGCTTTTAAACACATAGCTGTAAAGCAGCAGCTTTGCACGGGAGCACACCCATCCCAGGATGTGCTCTCATGCCTCCTCACGGCTCAGTGATATGGGGCCAGGCGGAACTGTTACAAACATCTCATTTGTAGCTACACTACAGCCAGCTGCTAATAGCTTCCAACCAGTGTGCCTGATCAGGGGACAGCCATGTGACCCCTGGGCTGCACAGCACAAGCAGTTCATGGTTTTTAAGTTGTGATGAACTGATCCAGCAATTCTTGGTCAAACCCTGCAACTCCTACTTGACAAGAGCATTTTTTGTTTTGAAGACATCAGGACAGGGAAACTCCTCCACTTCCTTTGGTAGTTTATTCCAGTGGTTAATAGTTTGTGCTGCTAAAAATGTGAGTCTCATTTCTCACATGAACTTGGTTGACTTCTGCTTCCCATTGCTTCCTTTGTGCTGGTCTCATCTAGTATGAGCAGTGGAAGTAGGCCAGATGACTGAGAGCATCTCAAATTCAAATTATAGTAATCCTGCTAAATTTTCTAGAGAACTGCAATTTATTTTCTTCAGGGAAGCGATGGGCAAAATATTCTGCAGCAGATGATGAGAAATAACCCTTCTGACTTTCAGGAACTGATCCCCACACTCTCCTCTCTCTGTTCTCCAATCTTTTTCTGCAGCTGATTAAGAGGGAATCCCCTGCTGGAAGAAGAAACTGAAATAGAAAAATCCCTTTTCAGGAATGGGCACTCTGTGGCTAATCAAGCTGGGATTGCATTGTTAGGAGCAACCTTTCAAAACTCAGGCCCACAGCAATGCACAGCAAGAGAATATTTTTAAGATCTGCAGAATAAGCTGGCTGGCAGCTTTATGTAGAGGTGCAATCCAGTTCTTGTGTTTGGAAGCAAAATAATAATGCTTCAATATGAGTTTAGTTACACTTGTTTTTATAAACCCTTTGTAAAGCACATGTCAGCTAAAATAACCTTGCAATTAATCTTGTAGACAAAAGCCTGATGTAACCAAAATCTGATATAAAATCTATCTCCACTTCCATATCCCTTTTTGAACTCTAACCTAAAAAGAATAAGAAAACTTTAAGGAGATGAAAGTGAGAATTTCTGTATCTGGATGTTTTTGTAGTGCACTCCTACAACCCTGAGCTATTAGCATTCAACAGAAAGGAAACATCACCACAAGTGTTGCCTGTTGATGGGCTGCATCTCCCATTGACCTGTGCTCACTGGAGAATTGATAGGATGATACTTGATGTGACAGCACCGCCCTCATAGTGTCTCCTAATCCCAAATGTCAGAGTTGAAAAAACTCCTGTCAATAACTCCTGGTTTTTCTCTAACATATCCAGTTGACATGGGTGCCTGGGAGGACTGGGAATCATTTGCAGCCAAGTATTTAATGAGTGTCCACCACCAGACAGGGTTTATTTGTGGCTGTATACCCACCTCCTTCTCCATGAGCTCAGTTTGTCACATCACCTCCTGCCTCCCCAGACAACATCTGCATGGCAGCCAATGTGACAGGTTTCACTGTGCCTTCTCCTGGGGTGTCCAAATTGATTCAATTTAAGCTGACAGCTAAAACACACAAGAATAAATATGTATTGTGATGATCCTGTCAGTTGTGACTGGACTAGAGAAATGTCTTCTGCCTAAGTGCTGAATTTGTAGACAAAGAATTGAAGCTGAACAAATGGATAGAATTGCCTGCTGTGAAAAATGGTAGGTGCTAAATGGTCCTAAAGCCTGGCCCAAATTAAATGTTTTGGGGTAGGAATTTTTTTCCTTTCTTTTTGGTTATGGAAGTCTTTTCTGCATGTCTGTACAGCTATGTCCAGGTACAAATCCCTGGAGGATGTCAGTGTTATAAATGCAACGGCAAAATATGATTAATATAGACAGCGATTTATTATAAAACAATTTCAATCACAAACGGGAGAAAAAACCACAATAAAATAGATCAGCGCAGCGCTGGGTGGACAGGGGTCTATACCCAGAGGTACAGATTTACCCAAATCCACACGGAGGGTTGACTGTCTAGGGTTTTTATAGGGATTTTGTGTCCTGAGGCTAAACTCCGAGCAGTCACTGTTCCACAAAGAGTCTAGATGGTTGGTTGAATGGATTTCCTGGAACCCTCGAACTGAATCAACAGACAACTGGGCAGAGTCTTTTCGTATGTGAAAAGTTCTGATTGCTTCCTGATTGTATCTTTGGTTGGACTCTCAGGGAGAAGTGTCCAGGACCGGTGTGGAGCAGATGGGTATCTCAGCTGGGCTCCTCTCATTGTTTAGCCAGATTGCTTTTTCGGTCGTGGCTTATAGGGTGGGGTATCCAGATTCGATGTGGAGCCGGTGAGCATCTCGGCTGGGCTCCTCTCATTGTCTAGCCTGATGGCCCGAGTTCTGCTCTTTCTCTCAGGCTGATAAGCATCGCCTAGGGTCGTTATCGCCTGAATAGGTAGTTACTGCTGGGTTTGGGGAGGAATCTTTAGGCCACACTATATTTTTATGTGGTCTACATTGTTATAAATACAGTTATATACTTATTTCTTCTTTCACGATTTTTTTCCAAAGTTACATTTATCACATCAGGATCAACCTGTCCAAGCCATCACCTGGTGTGAATACAACGCTGTTTCATTTCTGGCTGGAGGAAGGCATTTCTCACAAGTTTCAAGACTCTCTCCACACTAGATGCCTGTGTAGCTCCCTGAGCTCATCCCTCTCCAAGATGAATTAAGTCATCTGTTCTTTTTACATTCTTTACATTCTTCTTTTAAGGCACATTCTTGCCTAGCTTTAGACAATGCCACAATATTCCCCTTTCTCCTTAATTTCAACCCTTTTCATCTTTTTTAACCAGAGGTGGTATGAAAAAGGGTCCTTTCCACCCTCCAAGGAGGCAGTCAGTCTTTTTTCTGTCACTGACTGACATGTGTGACTTGCCCTGGAAGAAATGGTTGTGTCTTTGGCTTTGGGTTTCCTACTCCTCTCTGAAGGTCTGCATTCAGAGGGATGTTTGAATCTTCTCCATAATTCCTGTCTTGGTTATCTTGGTGCATAACAGGAGGCAGGAGTTTCTGTATTCTTGGAGTGCAGAAACCATTTGTAAAGAACAACACACTGTATGTTGTCCTCTGAAACAGGCAGAGCACTGCCAGCAGCAAAAATCTGGAGAATCATAAGTAGCTTTTCCAAACATCAGGCCCCACTTTTCCTCTTGTGCACTAGGGTGGATATATAGTGTAGGAGACTTTAACTTAAATGCCACGTGAAATACAAAATGAGCATATTAATGTCTGAAGCATCTGAAGTGCTCCTCTTGTTGAATTAGACCCCAACACCTCCCACTTCTACACAGTCCCAGAGCACTACCTGCTGAAGGCAGGTAGCTCTAAGCCCTGTGCACTTGTGTGTGCAGCTGACCAACCCACTGCTCCAAAATCCAAAGTGTCTCAGATAGGGAGAATGGGCTTTGGCTGCCTCTGGCCCCTTCCTGGTTTCCAGCTATTTCACAGGGTAAATTGAGCCTTTGTCCTGCTCAGCATCATGAGGCCGGGCTCCTGCCAGTAGGGACAATGCTCTCTTGTTAAGAAATAAGCCTGCAGGGAGGGGGTTGAGCCGTGCAGCACCTTCCAGCACCAGCCTCTGATGTAAATGGTGCCAAGGTGAGTGTTAATGGAGGGAGGGATGCCCACCTGCTGCTCCTCTTGGGGAGTGGTTGCCCCCAGAACCCATCCTCACAGCAAGAGCAGCAGAAGAAGACACACCTACCTCTCACCTGGTGTGGCTTTTTTTTAAACCTGGGAATTATCTTTAAATAGAGCCACCTACACCACACTGAGGTGAATGGCCAGCACGGAGCAGACACGCAAATTCATTACTCTGGGCTTAAAGCTGCAGCATGGAAAGGGCAAAGAATGGCCAAAGTGTGAACTGGCCTAGCTGAGGCCTCTGGAAATGTCAGCAGAATCTGTCAATCAGAGAGAAATTCCACAGGCTTGTCACAAACCTACTGTAGGTCTGCACTTGGCAGGACTCATCACACCTCTGCTCATGGTCCCTGCAGGGAGCTCTGTACTGCTCCAGGATACCCTGAGGAGAGGTCTTGGGCCCACAGAGGGAGACTGGAGCAAATACTTAAACCTGCCTTTAGGAATGACATTGGAGTATTGCCAAAGTACGCAAATAGATCTTCTGTGCTCTCCCTGGTGCAGTGAGGGTGATTTCTCCCCTCTTTAAAGAAATCAGGAGAAGATGCACAGGCAGTCTTGTCATGCTAACCTTGTGACAAAGTAGAGTCAGCATACAGGAAAACCATGCTGAGCTGAGATCCTCCAGGCTTGTCTCAGTCTGTTACTGCCCTTCTGTGGGCCCTTTGCTGCCACACCACCAGAAGGGACCAGGCAGAGGTAAGCCCTAAGAAGCTTTATTGTTTGCACATCTCTCTCTTCTTTCCTCTGCTTCTGGAGGTTTATGTTCAGAGATGTCACACCATGTGTGTGTGTCTTGGTGGGACATCTATATGGGCTGATGGTACTTCTGGCTAGCCAGAGTGCACAGAGGGTGCTGCTCTGATCCATGTGGAATAGGTGTGGAAAAGACCTCATGTCACTATACATTCATAGCTCAACATGGTGCCAGGCATGGCCCCAGGAGTAGACTTGCAATATCACAGATATGTTTTATTCCTGGAAAAGCTTTAGTTGTTCCTTATGGATAGGCACTTCCCGGAGTTGTTGGGATAAAAAAAGGAGCAGCCTGTTTTCTGTAAGCTCAAGTAGTACAATGCCACATCTGCACAGTGAACAGTTCCTCTAGGACTGATCTCCCTTGGTGAAATGGTTTTAAAAGGGAAACCTGGGTTTGTGTATCTTTAAGTCCCTTGGGTTCAGGTGCCCAAGGCCTTTCCAAATCAGTCCAAATATATATTTTTTTCCCCTTCCTGGTAGATAAAAGTTGTGTTTTAAACAACTGAAACTGTCAGTGATTCAGCCAGTGGAAGATGTGTCAGATGTCCCTTATTCCCAAAGCAGCACTACTGAGATCTTGGTGGTGGCATGTCCCAGTGACCAGCCATCCCAACTGGGACACTGACCCTAAATCCACACTTCTGATACAGCACTGTCTCTTAAGGGGCACCTGAGAGATCCCAGGGTGCAGGAAAGGAAACATTCATGTCTGTGCCACTTTCCTGGAGGAGGAGGTTGGTGGGAAGAGAGATGAGCAACTGCCATGGAGGCATGCCATGGCTCACTTTGCCACCCACTCCTAAACTGGACTTCCAGTATCACTGCATACAGTGCTGGACAAACGTTCTAGCCAGTGACAAATTGTTTCCCAGCTCAGCCCTGTTCTCTTCCCACCTTTTTTTCCCTGTGAGTCAACTTCTGCCTACACAGATGCTTCCAGAGCAGCCCGAATGCCCTCTTCATTGTGCGCTGATGGGGTGGTGAGTTTGCACTGAGGCACATTTTCTACCCATGGATTTCTAGATTTTCCTGCATGTGGGCAGAGAGCAGCATGATGCTGAGTGACTGAAGTCCCTGTTCATAGTTCATGAATAACAAAGACTGCCAAAGCTTGCAGCCCCACACTTAATGGGGCCTCCTTCACACAGTCAGGGAACAACCAGCTGTAGAGATATGAAATGTGATGGCTTTGTGCTGATCTTAAACCAGAGGTTTCATTCCTCATCACAGAGCTGGAGTAAGGGATGGTGGTGGATGGTCCAGCCCTCCAGCATGGCAACCACTGGCTCTGCCAGGACCTTTCTGCTGATATTTTGGCAAAGGAAAGCAAAGCTGAATCTGCTGTGTGCAAAAGGGATGGAGCAAGCAACATATAGGGGAGCATTTTCTTTATGCTCTGAAGGCTTTTACTTTCTTTATCAGGACTGTAAGATGGGGCCCTCTGCTAGCTCTAGGCTATAAGGTAGCCCCAGATATCCTTGATTGTAAGCAGCCTCTGTCAGAAGGGTCATTTCCCAGGAGAAACTTTGGAAGGACAATGGGAAGGGCTTGACTTTGAAGATTTTTTCCTCTTTAATAAACAAGAGACTCTTAATAATCCTGGAAATCCCCCTTTTAAATTTGATACACTGGCCTCTTCCAGACTCCCAAGCTTCAGGGAGGAAGTAATAGGAAGTGAGATTAAACGGGCTTGAAGCTGAGGGATCAGAGACTGAGGATCCCAGCCCTGCTTGCTGGGGTGCAGTTTGCATGCTGCTAGGCAAGGCAGTTTCTGGTGCGAGAGTTCCTGTGCAAGAGGCCATTTGCCATAGCTGCAGAGGAAATCAGCTGTGTCACCCCACAGGCTCTTTTCTGTCAGTAGGAAACTGTAGCGAAGGCTCATATCATAAGCACAGCATTGTATTGGCAAAGGTTTCCAATACAAAGTTGACTTGAAAGAAGCCAAGGTGCTGCAGTGGTAGAACTGTGTGTTTGATAATACCAATACAAATTATTGCTCGTCTCCTGCTAGTCTCAGATCTTGTTCTTCCTACAGGACAAAAACTTGGCAGGCATTATTTTTAACTCTTTGTTTTTAAATGAACAGCACTGTTGTTGGTATTTAGTTCCATTTTACCTTATCTTAACTATGATACCTTTTATTCTGCTTGTGAAATACAGGGGTGGAATGTAGTCCTACATTCCAAAACATTTCGGTGCAAAGAAAACTATAATGGGCCCAAAGTGATGGAGGAGGTTTATTTTATAAAGATGCTCAAGCAAGCTATGCCATCAAAAGGATACAAAGTCGAAGCCACATCCTGCCAGCTTGGCTAATCCATAAAAGAGCTTTCAGTGTTTTCCCTTGGAGTAACAGCTTTAAATTTTAATAAGCTGTAGTGTACTTTCACCGGATGTAATAAGCTGATACAAAGTTTAAATGGGGTTAAGTAAGTAAGAACCTAGGAGAAAGGAACATAAAAGACATAAATTATTTCCTCTCTTTTATAAGTTTATTTCACTAGGTTTATTTTGGGAAAAAAAATATTTCATTCAAATTATTTTTTTGTTCTCTGGATGATTCAGTGTCAGGGGAGGGAGACAATATTTGAAGTAACCACAGAGCAACTTGAGCAGAGAGGACACTCAGTAAAAATAAATAAATTTATCAAGTTATTAATTCAGGTTATTTTGACATTTAATTTTAACAGTTACCAAGTCACAGGCATGTGTGCCTGAACGTGACCCACATAATCCTGTAAAACAGGGATTTGTAGGAAGACTCCTTGAAAGGTCATCCAGCCCACCTGTACCCCAAGGCAGGATCATTTCTGTGTAAGCCTTTCTGGACAGAGATTTGTTGAGCCTGTTCCTGGAGCCCTCAGTGATGGAGAACTGCAGCCACAGGGAGCGACCCCAGCGCCAGCACTCAGCTTCCCTGTAAGCCCATTATCCATGTTACTGCTGGGAAAGGCAAGCTCTGCTTTATCTGCTTCCCCTCCACAGCTCCGGTGGCCCCAGCCTCCCTCAGCCCACTGGCTCCAGCTGCTTCCCCTTTCCCCACAGCTGTCTCCTTCTAGACACCCTGAGCAGACACAAATAGCACCCAGAAACACCATCTAGGGTGATGTCCAGAGGGCACACCAAAGCCAAGATCTGCTTTATGTGTGTTTTCTGTTTGCAAAGGTGGGATAAAGAGCTTTTTGGGCTTTGTCCATGCTCATGCTGGAATGAGGTGGTTTGTAGCCTGCACCTTAACCCACTGGTTGCCCCATGTCATGCCTGGGGACCCCTGAAAGCAAGCAGGGGCTGTGGGGTGGGAATCTTTCTTGTTACTGACAGTGCTCTATATAACAGAGGCATATGGGGTTTTACTGAATGTGTTTGTTTGCTTACATCTGTGTAGCCTACTGAAATTGCTCCAAAACATTCTCAGCTAAAAGCATGAGCTGTCCCATTCTGAGCTTAAAAAGCCATTTCTGTACCCAGGAGCTGTACTCATTCTCGGTGGAGTGGGCATAGTAACACACACTGTGCAGTGGATTATACTTAAGTGATTATAGCCTCTAGGCAACAACCTGGTGCTTAAGAAATGAGTCAGTCAGACCAAGGCAGAGGGAATCAGATTCAGTGATGATAAGATTTGCTTCCAAAAGATCTGGACTGAAGTATACAGCATTCCTTCAAGATATGCTTGTCCTAATAGCCGATTAAACAGCATATGTAGGAATATTTTATGTCACTTGGTGTCTCACAACAGTCTAAAGAAGCAATAACCACACACAAGGACTTGCAGTATGACAGGTTAGTTGGGTTCAGAAAGGCAGGAATAGCTGGGAGACGTGAGTGAAAGCCCAGCCAGGCTGGTAATAGCTGTGTTAGTGCAGGGAGATCTGCCAGTGCAGAGTAGGAGCAGGTTCCTGGGAAATATATCCAGGAAAAGGGAATAGACAGGATGAGAAGGCAAGAAATGCATGTGGGGAAGCAGTGGCAGGAAGAGAAAAGAACAAATGAGAACTAGCAAGTTGATAAAAGAACAAAAGGGCTTTGTCTCTCATTAAAAGCAGCTAACTACAGAAATTATTTTCCCATGTAAGCAATTACTGCAGCTACCCCAGGGATAGTGTGTGGTTGGAAATGGGAAGACGGGTTCTTTACATTCATAACTGGGTCTGGCAAGTACTCCATTAATATGGCTCACAGTGCTGTGGGCCATATCAGGCAAGCAGAGAAATTGGAACTTGATTGTGCAGATAGATGGATTCCCTGTTTTAAAAATTATCTTCCATCTGTATGCAGGGTTAAGCCACCAACTAGTGGAACAGAAAGAACAGAGCCTTCTAAAAGGTGGCAGGAGGTTTCTTTCATTCCTCTTTCACTCCTGACTGTAGCAGCTTACAGCAATCAGTGCAGTCACAGTCATGTAGGCATGAGTCAGGTAAAAATCAGACTAAGACTGAGATTCCCTTTCAGCCTGATTTTCAGAGATGCTGAGTGCAGGCAATTCCTGTCTGTGTCTAATAGTGCTTTTCATCCTGCAGAATCAGCTTTTGGCAACAAGTGTACTGTTGAGACTAAGAGAAATTCATAAGGAGATGAATGATCATAATCTGATCTTAGAACCTAGACTTTATCTCATGAATGACCAAGTCATGACACCAATGAGGTCTCAGTCTGGCCATCTCCTATTGTTACTGCTCAGCTGACCTTAGCCCTGGGTATAAATTTAAGTGTCTTCCAGCTCTCCATTTACCAGCACAAACCTATCTCACTGCTTGTCCTGTAAGTGTTTTGACATCAGCCACTCCAAAATTAGAAACTGATGATATGGAAAACTTAATAACATTTAAGAAATGCCAACCCATCTTCTCTGCTGCCTTGTGTTATGCTTTGTTCATCTGAGGAATTTTGTTGCATTTCACAACCAGCAGGAGGATGTGGGTTCAGGATTGCTCCCAGCAGGGATATGATGCAGCTCAAGCCCCAGACTAGGACTCCATGGCACTGAGGTTACTCTCTATAACACCTCCCTGACCTATATCCTGTATGATCTTTGGTCTGCCTTCTCCTCAGTCTCCTTCCCAGGAGCTCGCTGGCTTTCTCTCCCCTTTGGTCTTGCTGAGGTTTGGTTTAACTCTTTGTACAAGCACATTTGTAACATCTGGGACAGGGCATCCCATGTCTCAGCTGAGGCAAGTCAAGCCCTAGAAACTTTAGTGTGTCTCTTTTACTCCCCAAGAAATGGTGTTCATTTATTTATGTAAGCCTCCTTTTAAAGCTTGTTTGGAGTTTTATTCTCTGCAAAAGGCAGTTTTTTACTCTTGGGCAATATGTTCTGGATGCTGTTCCCTGGGATGGAGGTCCAGCAGCACGGCTTGAGAGATGGGGCAGCCACTCCCCAGCTGCAGTGAGAAAGTTTCCTTTTGCAGCACTGAGAACAGGCAGAAACAAAGAGCCTGGAGAAGGTGGGGAGGGGAGAAGGGAAGAATGAGCTAGGTTAGGGGAAACACAGCCTGGAAATAAAGGAAAGGACCAGCTGATCTGAAAGTCCCGATAAAAGCCCAAGACAAAGGCCGAAAGAGCCTGGGAGACTATGGGGGAAGCAGGAGGAGGAGCAGAGAGATGCAGCAGAACCTAAGTGGGAATGATGTAAAATGCTGCAGGGAGGAGGGGAGTTTCCTACCTAAAGCAGAGAGTGGTTTAATTTACTCAACCACTTACAGGAATCGAGGCCCTTTATTTCTTCTGGCTGAGAGCACCCGACAAACGAAAGAGCTGCTCCAGCAGGAAAGATTATCCATGTCCATCCCACAGGCCTGACAGCATCAGCCCCGATTGCTCATCTGTTTCCAAGTACAACTGAGACATTTTGCTGGTGGGCAGAGAAGTCAGGGACACTGCATCCAGCACCCTGCAGCGGAGGAAGCATTAGTACTGCTGTTGTTAGCCTTGTTATTTTCTCCTAATAAAAAGGTGGTCATGACTCACTCCATTAAGAAACAAAAGCAGAGCTGTAATCTACTGAAAGGCAGTTGTTTGGATGCTCAGCATTAGGCGTGTAAAAGGAGGAAGGTCAGCTGCAGGTCAGGTCTGGTGATAGACACCCTGCCACCAGCACGGGCCAAACTTCAGGTGCTCCGCAGAGAATTGATTTTCTGGGCTGGAGTAATTTGCCCCGGCTTCAGAGGTATCACTTCAGGCAGGAGTGTGGAGGGAGAAAAGCTCTCTTTCTCACCCCTCCACATTTCAGTTGGGTTTCCTGAGAGGAAATGATACTGTGACTGCACTGGCCTCCTCCTTCCTCTCAGGAGGGAGGAGCACGCCAGCATCTGCTCGCAGTACCTCTTCCCCTCCCTATGCCCCACTGGAACTAGTTTGCCAGCTGAGCTGCTGCTGGGGTCTGAGTCCCAAGGGAAGCAGGCTGCTTCTCACGGAGTAAGTGGTGGCCCCTGAAGCTGAGAGGCAGGAAAGGAAAGTTGTGTTCAGGTGGTGTGGAGGTTTCCTGGTGTGAGCAGGACTAGGTCACAGCACCCCTGTCTATGGCAGATTTCCCATCTAGTCCATGTGAAGGTTTTTGGCACAGCTGTGGTGATCCAGTTCTGACAGGAACCGTGCTGGCACGTGGCTCTCACCCAGCCATGTGGCTCTGACAGTGCCCAGCTACCTCCCAGGGTGGGTGCAGGGAAAGGGAAGGAGCCAGGCTGCCGTGATGGCAGTGGCCAGGTGAGGACAACACCCACGCTGAGATGCACTGTGAACATCTGCCCCTACCCACAAGCTACTTCTATTTCTGTTCCATCTCATACCCTGGCTGACTCAGAGGGGGGGAGTGGGGGGGGTCAGGTTAGAAGGAGCCAGATGGGAGGACTACAGGGAGATTGAAAGAGGAAGAGGAGAGGAGTTGCTTCAAAACCAGTAGTTGCCATTCTTTCAATCACCTTGAACGCTTTCTTCACACAGTCTTTCATGCTTTTCTGTTTCAGCTGCAGGCAATTTGAGGCAGGGATGGCACTTCCTGCCTGCCGTTGAGGGGAGCATTCTTTCAGGGCACCATCAGAATAAATGACACCCTGCTCTTAGATAGCTCCACTGTCATTTGCCCAGGCTGTAATGAGCTTGACAGGAGTTCGTCCTTTTGCTTAACTTCTTCTAGGAATTTCCACTTATCATTTTGGTCTCTTTACAAAACTATTTACAATGAAAGGGCAAGTGCCAAATTTCCTGATTCCTGTGCATCTCAGTGTCATGACTTTTGTGCACAGGCATGGTCAGTGGTCTAAGTCTTGCAAGTCCTTGAGACACAATCTTGCAGCTACAGGGAAAGGGGCCCTCCCCTCAAACAGCCATACGGCAATTTTTGTGTTGCAGTTGGCCCTCTCATCCTTGTCCCCATCGTTTCAGAGCATTCACTAATTTTTGCAGAAATGGCACATCTTGCTTTGTCCCAGTTGGTTACTCTTTGTTCGTTCCTTAGACTGTAAACTAAGTAGTGGCATCCTCGGGGTTGTTCCCCAGGCAGTCTCGGTTGCCGAAAATGCCTTAATACAAACCATGGCCTAAGCAGGGAACCCAACTCTTTCCGAGGGGTTGGAGGGGAGGGCAGCTCCCATCCCGCGAACAGCAGAGCTCTCGCAGGCAGGTCTGCTTGGGCTCAGGCTTTTCTGAGGGTGAGGATATAGAGCGAGAAGGGGAATAAAGGGAACTGAAACTCCATTCGCAACCTGGTGAGAGAAGCCTACCCCAGCTCTGCCCTTCCTTCCTTCCTTCCTCCCTTCCCTCCTTCTCCTCCGCCCCCCCGGCACGCTTGTCTACTCTCCTGACGCTCTGGGGAGGGGGCGGGGGTGATGCCGGGATGAGCCTCAGCCGATGAGTGGAGAATTTTTGCAGCGTTTTTCAGCTTCCTCTGCCTCCGATGCTGAGCTGCCGCCGCTGGGGAGGGAGGGGATCCCCGGCAGGGGGCGGCGCGCGGGGCGGGGGATGTCCATGTTTGGGAGGCGGGCGCGTCACTCCCCTTATTTGGGCAGCGTCGTCACGGCCCGGCCTCCCATTCATATAAATGCCCGGCGGCGCCGGCCGGGATTCCCTGCCCGGGCTCGGAGCGGCCCCGCGGTGCCTTCGTCCCTCCCGTCCCGTCCCATCGCCGCCGGCTAGCACCGAGCATCGCTCCGCGCTAGCACCGAGCACCCTCCTGCCGTTTTCTCCGCTCCTGCCCCGGCTGCGTCGGGGCGCGACCCTCGGCCGGCATGAAAGTCACGTCCCTCGACTGCCGCCAGCTGCGGAAGCTGCTGCGGAAGGAGCCCTCCCGCTGCCTGGTGCTGGACTGCCGACCCTACCTGTCCTACTCGGCCTCCTGCCTCCGGGGCTCGCTCAACGTCAACCTCAACTCGGTGGTGATGCGGCGGGCCCGCGGCGGGGCCGTGCCGCTCCACTTCGTGGTGCCCGACGCGGCTGCCCGAGCCCGGCTGCTGCTGGGCGGCGAGGGGGCGGCGGGGGCTGCCCGCCTGGCCGCCGTGGTGGTGCTGGACCAGGACACGGGCCACTGGCAGAAGCTGAAGAAGGAGAGCACAGCCCAGATCGTCCTCAACGCCCTGCTCTCCAGCCTGCCGGAGGCCGGGGCCAGGGTCTGCTTCCTGAAAGGTGAGAGGGGGAGCGGGGACCTGAGGGACAGGGGCTGGGGGAGAGCGGCGCGCCCGACCCTCAAAGCTCCCCTGGGTGGCGGCCGCCCCGAGATGCTCCCCTTCCCTCTCCTTCGCCCTACAGTGAACCTGATTATTGGTGGAGGGCAGGGAGGTAACGCGGGGATTTTGTTTCTTTTCAACCTACTGGAAATAAATCCCGGATAGACTCTGCGGGCTGAGCCGAAATGCCTTTCCGTTCACCCCCGCCACGCTTTTAAGAGGCTGAGGGGAAAGCAGAAAATATCAGTAAAGAACAGCAAAAGTTGCAGATTATCAAAGGGGAAGAGACATCGGCTCTGTGTGGGAAACAAAATCAGCCCTGAGGATATGAGGAGAGACGGGGCCACCGCTATTCGCTCTCCGCCCGGTGCCACAGGGACGCCCGTGTTGGGCACCCGAAACTCTGGGAGCGATGCCCGCCCCTCCACCGAGGGCGGAGAGGTTTCTCTCCGTCGGGCATATCGACTCTGGCAGGGGAAACTAGAGCCGAAACTCCGGGGCTCGGCTGGGGACAGAAATACTTGCTCCCCTCACGTGTATTACGGCCCTTCGATTGCGGTTCTTTGTTTTCCTTCCGTGTAAACCTGGCTAATAAAACGATAAACAGCATAGCGAGCATAGCAGCCCGCCCTTTCCCTGTCCTCCCGCCCCTGCCTCCCCCCACTTTTGGCAGCGCCTTTGTCCTTGTGGCCTCTGGGTTCTCTCAGGGCAGCCCCCACCTGCTCGGGGAGCGGCGGCCGCGGGGCTCCCGCAGCGGCACCAGGCCGAGGCAGGAGTTCCCAAAAACCCCCTTGCCATACCGTGAGGCCATGAAAATGAGGAGAAAGCCAAGCGATGTTTCTTGAATAAAGCCTGCCCCTGTGTTCTAATGGGCCAGGGTTAATGCACTTTCAATAAGCCTTTTATCGCTAGGTTTTGTCCTGGTGTACCCAGCTTTTGCCTTCTGTAACAAGCACCTGCTGGGGCAGAGGCATGTTCAGCCTGGTATTGCCTGGTACCGAGGTAGCGGGATGCTCCCCGGCTGTTTGCCACCATCCTGGTTCTGTCCAGCCACTATCAGCCTTTGCTGGATCTGACAGTCACCCCAAAAGCACATACTCTGCTACTGGAGAGTAGAGATACTGGCACTGTGTCATTCAAATCCTTAGGGACCACACTAAACTAGAGATGAAGAAATATCTTCAGGGTCAAGATGGGAACTCTGTGGTAAACTAGGGAATTAAGCTCTGCTGACTCTCAAACTACTTGTTTGGCCACACAATCATCCTTTCCTCCTCATGTACCACCCCCACACTTTGAAGTGGTGACTTCGGTTGTAGGCAGTTTATCCAGGGTGAGGGGTTAGTGTAGGCTCTGCTTTGTACATCTTGAGTTGTGAAATGTTGTATCTTGAAGGCCTGTCGATTTCAGGCTAAAGACATTTCCTTTCAGTAGATGAGAAAGTTTCCTGCTTTTCCTGCTGCAGTTTCCTTTTGCTTTGCTGGAAGTGCTCAGAACTGTGGGTTCAGGCCCATGACTCAGTGGGCAGCACGGGTGATTCACTGGGGTGACAGACCCCCAGGAAGCTGTTGTGGCCTGGGGGAAGATCCTTTGCACAACGGGGATATAAATCACCCTGGAACACTGGGTTCTGATCAGGAGAAAGGGTCCTTTGGAGGCCTCTGCTACTAAATTTGCAAATAATAGGCTATAAAACCACCAGGAAAAATCCTCCTTGAGGTTTCCTCTTATATTCCTGTTCTCCCTAGGCATGGAGAGCTGGGAGGATGTGTTGGCTCCTTAAGTGCTAAGGGGGGGGGTCTCATGGCCATAAGATATGAGGAGGTCATCAAGATCCTGAGGATCTGGTCCCAGAGAGAGCAGCTGGAAGCGGGTCATTACACAGGGCCTTGTTCCCTGTTCCCTCTGTTGCTTTCTGGCTTGCAGGGTCACATCTTTCATCTGTGTAGGTGCAGTTTCACTCTGGCTGAGCTCAGCCCCAGCATGGTGAGAGTGGTTGTGTGTCAGAGAAAAAGAAAGATAAAATAACAGGTCCTCCCTCGGCGCTGATAACGATTCTATTACATATTGATTAAAACGGAAGTGCAGCTCAGCTCTCCATGATGAGCAACTGAGTATTTGCAGAAATGACCTCAGGGAAGGTAGGTTGAGTGGGGAGGGGGAAGAGAGGAGATTGCTGGAGGATGGGATGAGCAGATGACTCACTGTAAGAATGGCCTGCAAATATCCTGATCCCCAAGGCTTGTAATTAACCATTCACCAGCTGCATGTGTTAGCTGCCCCACGAGACACGAGACATTCGTGTCTGTTCAAACACACATGTAGGTTTGGCTTGGGCAGATTTCTGTGTTCATTCAAGAGTAAAAGCAACAGCATAGTGCATAAATAGGGATCATGGCTATTTATATAAATCGCACATATTTTTCCTATGCAATGGCAGTGACTGGGGGGTTGGGGGAAGATAAGGTCAGCTGTGCAAAACAAGAGGATTTAAAAGTTCACCCCATGAAGGGCAGCTGGAGATCAGGGAACTCTGGAGAGCTTCTTGTGTTTGTTTTTTTTCCACACTGTGAGTTGCTAGGGATATCTTTTATTCAACCCAGTTGTTGTAGATATCATTTTATCAAACACCTCCCACCACCACCATGGTCTCCATGGTCACTTGACTACTTAGACCACTGCCTCATGCTGTGAGCTCCGGGACAAGCTGGCAGCATGTGGCTGGGGGTAGGAGGAAAGGTGCAGGTGCTGAGTGCTAAAGTCACTCTCCTGCCCTCTGTCATGGAAAACAGACTTTCATCACATTCAGCAGGCTTTGGATCATGCTGGCCACTTGCAACACGAGGACCTCACGGCGGGAATGAGTAGGCGACAGTAGCACGTCATGAATTTGAGCATACATCTGCTAAAACATTGCAAACAGATGAGACACTGGCATTGTGGGGCTGAACTGTCAGAGGTGGCTGAACCAGGCTGCCGTGGCAGTGAGGCTGGTGGGGGTCTGCGGCTGCTCTGATCTTCAGCACTTCCCCTGTTTCACAATCCTTCCTTGCACCCGGGCACCCGCACCAGCACAGCTTATCAGGGTGAAACAGTTGCAGATGAATGAATCACAACGGGAGACTTTGCCTTCCAAGCCTTGTTTACTTGAGGGCCACACTGAGGGATTATTGAATGTAACTGTTCATGGGCCATTCATTTCTGCTCTGAGAAAGCACAGGTGGCAGACATGTGGCACATCACTGATGTTTCCAGGCTGCTTCTGCTACCTGATTTACTCAGGTTCATTTTTGAGATTATGTGCTTCTATGCAGAATATTCCCAGCCTGGAAACAGGCAACAATTTAGCTGACGACAAACTTTGAGTAACAATGTAATAACAGGATTAATTCCTTCTCATTACCAGCGCACTGAATGAAATGAGCGCAGTACTTAACCGTGTAGAATAGCTCATATGGGGCTATTCAGTTGTCAAATGCTGTCACAGGATTTCATTGAGTTTTATAGCTGTTATTTAATAGATTGGTTTCAGTGGGACCATCTTCATTACTTCACTGTCTTCTGCATTGTGGTGATTAATGAGACAGATGCAACCATCCCCCTTGTGTTTATGTCCATTTAAAAATGCAAATAAAATATTTTGTCTGTTGTCACAGTGTATATATTAATGACAGGTTTAGAAAAGATGACTCCTGAGTACAGAAATCTCTTCTTCAAATTCTGGAATTAGTGCTCATGTATGAAACCTGGGGGGATGGTTTTTAGTCAGTTAATGATTGCTAGACTCAACAGAATTACATTTGCTAACAGCCTTAGGCTGGATTCACTGAGTTTTGGCAAATTAATAATTGTCAGTGGTATCAGAGGTTTTTACTTGGCTGTCCAAAGTATTTTAAGCAAACCCATTTTCCCAGAGGAGCACTATCCTTCATTGACCCTCCCCTGGAGCTCATTGCTGGACACTGCTTATCCCACTGCGCTGCAAGCACTGGAGCTTTGTTTGTCCTTCACTTGAATTAAACCAGTCCTTGGGAGGGCAAATATTCATGTCTTCTTCTTTTTGATGTTTCCCTAGGGGGATATGAAACCTTTAACTCTCAATATCCTGAGTGCTGCGTGAATGGAAAACTCATTTCCCCAGAGAGGACGGAGGCAGAGAGGAACCTTGCCAGCCACTGTGAGAAGCAGAGTGCCAACCACAAACCTGCTTATGACCAGGTGTGTGTCACGGCTGTGGTGGGTGACCCTTCCCTTGGGACTTCTCCCTGCTGCCACTGGGCTCTGTTGGAGGCTGGCAGGGTGGCAGTGGCCCTGATGCTGCCATGGGCTGTCAGTAAATTGCCACAGTCCAGGCTGACAGCCTGTGTGCTGGATAAGTTGCCCTTCTGTGCTGCTGGTCAGCATCACCTCAGCCTGGCTTCAAAATTAAAAGGAGGCAAAACACTGTATCGAGCCCCAAAATCGTATTTATGAACTCTTATCGCACACCCAGACAGCATCAGCCATCAGCAGCTCACACCTTCCCAGGAGACTGAGAAATGGGCAGGGGAGAGGCTGCCAGGAGTGTCACTTTTCCAGCAGGCAAAGGAACACATTTTGTCCAAGACTCCTCTGAGATCCCAGGAGGAATTTGAGGCTGGCGATGGGCCAGTGCCTCTGAGAAGAGAGACCCACCATTGGACTGGGGAAGTGGGGTTTCCACAGAGGAAGTCATTGTGTGCCCACCCTGCCCGGGGATTATGTGTGCTCGAGATGTCACCCTGCGGTCAGGACGCTTCCGCCAGGGCGTGCATTTCCTGCTGCTCAGGGGAGTCCCCTTGTGATGCCTCTCTGCTCTTCTGGGAGTACCTCCCACACCAGGCGTCCTCCTGCCACCTTGGCCGGCTGCCAGCTGTCCCTGATGCATGGGAACCTACCGTGGGGACAGTTCAGGGGGAGTAGAAAGGCAGTTTCTTGCAGCTGGGGGGTGGCAGTAGCTCCTGTGCATCATGGAAAGTTACCTGCCAGCTCAGAAAGCTGTGTCAGATGGTGGCTTTTCTTTGCCGTCTCGTCATCCAGCCTTTGCTTGTGCTGAGGAAGGAGGAACTGAGATGGCATCTCAGGGTGGGTGACGCAGAAGGTGCTGTGCTCCAGAGAGGTGTGGGGTGAAGGGGGATGGAAAGCCTATGTCTAGTTTTTTTGCTTTGTTTCACTTTTGGAGATGTGACCAGAGGGGCTAAGCACTGTCTGTGCCAAAGCAGCCTCTTCCTCTGTCCTAATCTTCCTCCCTGCTGGATGTGGCTCCCTGCCTTGCCCCTAATTTGGTAAAGGCTCAGTGGGAATGGGTGCCACACGTGAAAGCACTTTGGGTGCACTGTGAGGGGCAGCACTTTAAAGAAAGCCACAAATATCCTGCACATGAATAGCTTGGGTCTGACTTTGGACCTTGCAGATGTGGACAAGAAAGTGAAAACATTTTTCCTGCATGGGCTTTGCCATGGGATTCATTAGCCACCAGCACTGGGGTCCAAAAACACCAGAGAAGGAGGAAGCAGGCATCCACATGGGCTCCCTTGGTTGCTCTTGGGTCTCAGGACCCAAGAATGAAAGAAAAAATGAAATTAAATCAAAAAAATAATTACATGTTTCTGTTCCTTCTCTTTCAGGGTGGTCCAGTCGAAATCTTGCCTTTTCTCTACCTTGGTAGTGCCTATCATGCTTCCAAGTGCGAGTTTCTTGCCAACCTGCACATCACAGCCCTGCTAAATGTCTCCAGGAAAAGCTCAGACTCCTTCAAAGACCAGTATTGCTACAAATGGATCCCAGTGGAGGACAGTCACACAGCAGACATCAGCTCTCACTTTCAGGAAGCCATAGACTTCATTGGTAGGTACAAATTAACAAATTTTCAGATCTACATGTATTTTAAACTCATTTAAAATATAAAATCAATAAATGATTTTTTATTAATTTAATTAATTTTAAAATAAAATACACATTGAAGTCTACTG
The DNA here is from genome assembly GCF_971803275.1 of Cyanistes caeruleus. Lineage (NCBI taxonomy): Eukaryota > Metazoa > Chordata > Aves > Passeriformes > Paridae > Cyanistes > Cyanistes caeruleus. Next base: position 9,870,245 of record NC_141708.1, on the reverse strand, counting down.
AACTTTGTGAAGGAAAAAACACCAGTTCCTTGGACTTCCATACCAGACTCAGTAACAACCAGGTGAAGCAGAGTCAGCTTATTGCCTTACTGTGCTGAGATATCCCAAAGGTGGGGTCCTAGAAATCCATTGTGTCCCATCACCCCCTTATCACAGAGCTCTTTCCATTCCTTCTTTTGATCACACTGATATCTCACCCTTTAATCAAGTACCCCAAAACAACAAAATGAGGAGGCCTTTAGAAAAGTTTGTGCTATTCAGTTTCAAATCTTCCTGCCTTCGGCAGGGTGGGTGAGTGAACAGGAGCTGTGCCAGGGAGCACAGGAGAGAGGATTCTCCCTGAGAAGCACAAAATGGTTTGGTGGGGTGGAGAAGCCTGAGCCTGGATGGAGATTGTGTTGAAAACTGTGCTGTTGCCCTCCAGGAATATTCAAGAAAGAGAATAAAACACAGTTATAGACTCACTGGACTCATTGTTCAGCTGAGTTTGAGTCCTTCAACAGTGCAGGCAGAATTATAAAAACCTGACCTGAGGGTGCTCTGAGTCCTTGCCCTTCCCAGAAAGGGACATCTCATACCTTTCAGGGAAATAATAATTTATGGCACCTTTCTGTCCTGTCTTCAACCTCTTCTGATAGATGCCAGGTCACTAGGAAATCTCCCAGATTTTGGAGATAACTTTAATTTTCACTTTATTTTAAAATTGAGCATGTGGTGTAGATTCTGGGGATGATTCAAATCCATGTCTTCTTTATTTTATTCAGTAGCTAAATATAACTGGTCATGGTGGCAGTCCCCTGACAGACAATTGAAGGCAGGCAAATGATAACTTCCTTAGCTCTTTGTGTTTCTCTGACCACTACACTCACAGTTATCCATAAATTGGAGCTTGAACACGTTGCTCAAGGCAATAGAGCAGAGAAAAGTCTATTTTCTGAACAGTGTTTTTGTGTGGAAAGGGCTTATTTTAAGCACATTCTCTTTAATCTAATAACAATCATTGTGTTGTGTGAGTAACCACAGTGGCTCCTGTTGTGCAAAATGGGTGCTTTGCATAAGCCTTTTATATCCTGACTTAAGTCCAAGCATCCTTTGACCAGGCTGTAATTAGCAACTGCCTATCAGTGCTTGTGTGCTTTGTGATGAGGCCCCAGGGACTGAGCTCAGCCTCTCCACCCAAGGGTACCTCCTGGTACTGCTGTTTGCTGCCAACTGGCCAAGCACTGAGTTAGGATTTTGAAGAAGAATCCTGTTTTTTCTAGCAAAGATGATGTGAGCCCCTGCAGTTTTTGAGTGACCAGGTAGTGGGAGGGCTGGCCAGGCTGAGCTTTACACATTCTGAGCTGCAGGCAGCGAAATGCAGGTACAGCATTGCTTGCATCACAGTGTTCTTCAGTTCCAGTTGTTCCAAAAGAGAAGTAGGCCCAAGGAAGGAGACAGGGATGAACTTTCCTAAGAAATGCAAAAATAACCAAATCAGGATCCACAGATTCTGAAACCAAGCTCAGGTTTGTCACAAGCTGGGTTTTGTCCTCCTTGTCTTTTAATCTCTATGTCACCCCTAGTACCCAACAGAAGAGCAAGTCTCTCATGCTGGTAGACTGGCTGTGTCCCCCCAGCACTGGGTGTGTCACGGTGTCCCCTCCATCCCCAACAACAGCTGATGTCTGCAATGGCTTTTCCCCCCAGATTACGTCAGGCGAGCGGGAGGCAAGATCCTGGTGCACTGCGAGGCGGGGATCTCGCGCTCCCCCACCATCTGCATGGCCTATCTCATGAAGACAAAGAAGCTGCGCCTGGACGAAGCCTTCGATTACATCAAGCAGCGCCGGAGCCTGATCTCACCAAACTTTGGTTTCATGGGCCAGTTGCTACAGTACGAGTCAGAGATCTTGTCTTCCACCCCCAGCCCTCCCGTCGCCTCATGCAAAAGAGAAGCTGCATCTTTCTTTGCGGAGGAACTGACTTTAGGCAAAAACTTTGAGGGCTCGTGCTTTGCCTTTCCTACCTCAGTGCTGAGCTCTGTGCCCATCCACTCTCCTGTCCACCAGCTGAAGCTCAGCCCAATGACAGCATCTTCGTCCTGCTGAACACAGTGGGGAGCCTGGAGCTGGTGTGGTCCTGATCCAAACTGTGATCCCCGACAAGAACATTTCATGAATGTGCAATAGAGAAACTTCATCCACTTACTCTGAGATGGAGTGGTTGTCATGGGTCATACTTCCCATATGCTGTGACTGTAAGATGGAAATGGTCTAAGCATGGCAGGTTTTCTGAACTTTTACTGTCCTTTTTTTAAAAAAAATACAAAGTGCTTTTTTAGGGTTTTAACCACACAACGTGCACCCACTACTGCATTTCCAGTTCCTGGGGAACGATGAGAAATCCATTTAGTATGTTCTCAGTTCCCATCTCCTTCCAGTCTTATTTTTGAAAAGACCCTTATTTAAAGTTTCAAGCAATAAACAGCAGCAGCAGGGAAGCAAGCAAAACGAAAAGCACTACCTTTGCAACCACAGAGGTGGTGGGAGTGATAATTTGTTCAAATCTTTCTCTGGCTTTCCTCCTCCCTCTCCTGTGTCATGTTTCAGGTAGCAAAGCGCTGGAGTGGGGAGAGGGAGTGCCTTTCCCAGGACACTGTTGCACAACCAGGTGAAAATCCCCTCTCCTCCAGCCTCTGAAGTGTCAGGTATTGTCCACAGTGTAACTGAATATCAACGCCGACCAGTGGGTCCATTCAGGTGTGGCATTTCCTGTACTTCTGTATTTGCCTTTGTACTGGATGTGCTTTTAAGTAAAGCAGGGACTTAACGTCTATCAGCTACCCTGCTGAGCTATTATCCTCCCATCTGTTATTTAAGAACAGCCCTAGAATACTTGAATGTCTCCACAATTCTCATCACATCCACTTCCCATCAGATAACACTGTAAAACACTGTAATTGCTGGACTTCACACCAAAAAAACCTGGCAAGCTTTCAGCTTCAAGACAGCTTTTTCTCCATCCCTTTCCAAGTGTTCCCATTGTGTATCCTGTGTGGTCAAGTGGTCTTTTTCAGTGTTATGTGACTTACTTAGAGTGTGTGGTCACCTCTAGTCAGCTTTTGTCCAGAAAAAAATATTTCTGTGTTGCTCACATTGGCTTCTGTGTCCACAGGGAGTTCATAATGAGTGTTTCTGTCTGTTGACCTTTTTATTATTTTTTAATATGTAATATGTATGGGAAATGGCAATAATTTCCAGGAGATCTTGTGAATGTGAAAGAAAACCTGAAATGGTTTTATGGTGTGTAAAAAATAATAAAGGAAAAAAATGCCAGGAAAATAAAGATGTTGTACTTTGATCTGGGAGAGCTTGGTGGCAGGAGAGGTCAGCTGAGAAAAACACCATGGTGTAAAAGTGGTGTAAGAAGGCAGAAGAGATGGGAAAGTGTCACTGTGCTGTGTGCTGAAAAGCCACCAAGGTGCATCACTACAGAGGGGAGAAGGTGAGGGGGAGGATTGTTTTAAACAGAATGACATGAGTCACGGTGGCGTCACTTCCCAGCAGCCAGGCAGGCACTTCTGTTTTGATTCATGCATGTTTTATATAAGATTTACCATCTTGCTGAAGATGAAAATCTGAATTAGGCACAGCCCCCACTTCCTTCCAACCCATGGCAAGGGATGCTACATGCCCTGGTCCTTAGAGCGAAGCTTGTGTGTGACATGCAGTGCCTCTGGGTGCCAGGAACCAGGCCATGTGGGTTTTACTCATCTTTTCACCTTTTTAAATGAAAAAAAAATTAAGTTAGAAGTTCCAGCATGTCTGATGCATTTGATACCCCTTTTCATCTTGAATTTTCTAGGCTTTTCCTGGCTCATCACTGCAGCACGTTTATGATCTGCGCTTCCAAATTATCAAGTTGAAAAATTTATGGCAAATATCTTGGTTACACAGCATGTGTGCACATACGCACCAGTTTGTAACTTCTTACCCCCAGGAAAGCAAATCTGGCAGATGAGAAGGTCTTATTGGAGATGTGCCTTGGTTTCCTCCCTAGTGTCAGAGGGATGTGTCAGCAGCCCTGCCTGTGCTCTGGGAAACCTGAACATGGGAACTAGCAACCAGGGAGATAAGGCAGATGATCTAGTAAGAGCAGGTCAGTTAATTTTCTGAAAGACCTGACTGATCTCCTTGGAGAATTCTGCAAAGGGCTTTCTGCCTCCCAGCCCCCACAAGCACCCAAGCAGAAAGGCTGCTGAGCTTAGTGAGAGTGGCCATGTCCAGAGTGCTGAGACCCACAACCTGGACAGAAACAGAGCAGCCAACAGTTCTCATTAAAACTGCACTAAACCCTTCTGGGTGGACAACTGGCTTTGTTTCTTAAGGATGGGAAAGCTGAAACCCTCTGCAGAGTCAATGATGGAATATTTGCAGGGCACAAGGCAGTGGGCTGAAGTGGTTAACAGGGGGACTGCTGACCTTGACAGATTTGACCAAGGCATCTGGAAAAGATCACAGGCCAGGTGAAGGAGCCAGGTATTTGGCAGAGAGGGAAGGGAGCACTTACCCTGGGCTCTAAACACAGTGCATTCATGGATAGTGTTAGCAGGGGGAGATGCTGGGCTGGGATCCAGCAAGGATAGAAGGCCACAGCTATGTGGGAGCCTGAAGAGGAGCTGTTGTCATGCCTGGACACAGGAGGCCAATGTTTATGCTCTTGCTCAGGGCAGGGGTCTCCTCTTCTTGGCTGGTCTCAATTCATCTCTCCTTCTGGCAGAAGGAAGTCCCAGCATCCAAGTTAGAGTGGGATGCAAGTTCTGCCTCTCAGAGGGTTGTGTTCCCTTGCTCATGCTGGTGCCTGTTCTGCTACTTCAGTACCAGTGTGAGACCTCTGGCCCCAGCTCAGTCCCTTGGCCAATTTGGCAGACCCCATCTCTCTGAGAAGACATCACAGATGTCTGACTACAGGGCTCTGGGCTGAGACTTTGTGCCCTCCTCCCTCCCTGGCCATGCTGCTCCCACGGGAAAGAACAAACCTAGGATCTGAGCACTCATATATCAAGGTGAGTGTGTCAAATTGGGATAGCACCCACCTGGGAAAAGACAATAAGTGTTTGAACTCACTTATGCAGGGCAGGGCCCCTGGTTCTCTGCTTCCAGACAGCAGCACCCAATAGGTACCTTCATCCTTAGGGAAAGGAACAGTTCCACCATGTTTTGTGGTTTGTGAATTCACATGCATTCCTCACATTCATGAGGAAATTCACTGGATTTGGTAGGAGGGAAGATTTAGGAGGCTTTTATAGCCCAAATGAGCTTGGGTTTGAGTGGCTCATTGCTAAGGATGGGAGTTCAGATCAAGAAGGTGTGTGAGGAATGTCAGAGCTGAAGGGTGGAAGGCTGAACTAGCTGGTTCAATGTGCCTGTGTCCATCTGGCAGCTAAGCTTTGCAGAAGAATAGGGGCCTCAAAAACAAAATTCTGATGGAAAGTAGAGACCTCTGTAGCTATAGCAGCAAGGGGAAGACAGTTATCAGGATGCTTTCAGACTTCAGAAGAGGCAAATGAGGGAAAGATGGCAGGACTGGTATACTCTGAGACAAAGTTTTAATTAGAGCTTATTCATTATGATACTAGAATCCACAGAAGATGAGAGGATATGTCAGAAAAAAGAGGATTTTGCAAGTTCTGTTGCCTACGGAAGTGCTAGTTCAGAGCTGTGCTGGGATGTGACATCTCTCCATTCACACTCCTGATGGTGCACCCTTGTGTCCTGGTGCTTCTTGGGACCTGTTTCGGATCCTGGGGGACTGAACAGGGGCTTGTGCCATGTAGCTTTTGGTCCCTTGCCTTTAGGCTTGCAAGGAGCAGTTATGTTGCAAGCATGAGAGCAGCTGCTCAGCCTCTTGCTCTGCCTTGCACATGCTGCCTTTCCTTTCTGTCTCCAAGAGAAACAAGCATTCAAGAAACTGCTACAGAAAATACATATCTTTACATCATTGCAAATCAGATTGTGAGGAAATCTAGGGTGGAGTTGGATGAGTGGGTGCTGTCCTTAAGTGTTCCTAAGTGTCTTTTTAGTCCATGCATTTGCTGGTGTGATTTGAAGTCTATTCTGGTTACAAAGCACAGGCTTTCTCCAGCTTCTTCTTCCTGCCTAGAGAGCTTTCCAGTAGGTAGAAATTGCATCCTTACCAGTAAAACCCTGGTAAAATTGACCTGCTCCATGGGGAGTTGGTCCTGAGGTGCCCATCCCCGGTCCTTGAGCAGCTCTTCTTAGCTTCTTGTCTTCTGGTGGGAGCTTCTCTTTTTAGGAGACAAAGCATGAAGGAAGAAGGTATTCTGCAGGCATTGTCATTTGTGTGCTAAAAACAACACTTGCCTCGAAGGGAAGTCAAAGGTCCAAATGTGCCTTTAACATGGAAAAAAAAGTGTGACTCCCCAGGTATGGTGAGTTTGACCCTCCATCTCCACTTTTCACAGCTTCATGTTAATTGGAGAATAGACACACTGCCAGCTCATTCTCTGGGGAGAAAAAGGCAGGAACCAATTTGCAGAGCCACATAAATATGGAAGTAGGATTTTTTTTTACGTGGGAGGTGTTACCAGTACCACACATTACGGTTTCTTGGCTTTATCACATCGTAGGCTTTTACTGAGACATGAGTAAGTTTGCTAAATAAGGAATATGAAAATAGCTTGTGAAATAGGTTGAGTCATCAGAGAAAATCAAATGGAGTTCTGACACCAGGGCCTCGGTTGTAAAGTCACACTTTATTTTACCATTGCATTAGAAATTTTGGGGTAATTTCAATCTTTTTATTTCAGCTTCAAAATTCAAGGTACTCTGACATCTCAGTAAAGCTTACCAAATCCGTTCATGTTTTCCATCAGCACATCCCTATGTGTCCTGCCTATGAACACTTGCAGGGAATGTAAAGGTTACCAAGACAAATGACTTCTGCAGTAATAGCTGAAAAGCTCAGCACTTCTTCCAGCCTTGTTTAGCTATTGAAGTGTATGGCCCCTAGATATCCCTTTCATGTACTAGCTTATCCCATTGAAGTCACTGGCTGTTATTTGTAGCTTCTGGGGATCCTAGCAGGACACCAAACAAACCCATAAAGGCAGTAACTCAGGATCAGGGGTGACCATGGTAGATAGAAAGGGGGAAAGAACCTTAAAGGGCCTCAGGGACAGCATTGCCCAAGGACTCCCGTATTTCTGTCAGGTTTTGTTCTCATATACCACAATATGACCTGTGCTGGGGAAATCATGGATGGAAAGCATCTCAAGGACACAAGCTTGCATGGGATCCATGGGACCCATAAGACATGTTATGCATGTGGAGAAGTGGGAAAGACTTTTAATATAAATCCTGCTCCAGCCTCAGCCCATGCTCCCTGCATGGCTAGGACTTCAGAACAAGCACCACGTAAAGGTTTCTGATCTGCTGGGACTGTCAGAGGCTTGGAAATGAAAGGCAAACTGATAAAGGCCTCAAGTAAAATTTCAAACCCCTTTGGCATAACCAGTTTTCCAGATTTGGTTTTCTGAGCTAATCATATTAGTTAAGTTAAACACTTGAGTAAGTGTTAATCGGACCAGGTTTATGTCTTACAGATGAAATGATAATGTAGTTTTTATGGGCTCTCTCTTTTTTTGGGGGGGGGATGGGGGGTGGGGGGGTTTGTCTGTGTGTGAATAGTGGTTTATTTCTGTCACAGTGATACTCCATTTCTGAGATTCCTTTGTAAAGCAGACAGTGGGTGAGTCATCTCTCGTTATTAAATTGCCCATACATTGTGAGCTGCCTCCAGGCCCTGAACCAAAGCCTATTGCCTTGGTGGGAAGAAGGGCCCCTGAACACAATGGGATTCAGATCAGGCCCTGGATGAATCTTTCCGTTAAATCTTTATTTTAAGAAGCCATTTGTTCTAATTGGAACTAAGACATGCTTCTGCATTGAAATGGCATTTGAGGTCTACAGGGCTCAACTGGAACAACGGGTATATCCTCTCTGCTCTAATGCCTCCAATCACATTAAGTCAAAAATGGAAAATCAATTGACACAAATTCCAGCATGACCATTAACAAATACCAGCATGACCATTAACTTCCATCCGGCTGGGCCCCAGCGGCTGGCCAGGGTGAAGCAGATTCCTAACAGGGATGGAGCAGAACTGTGCTCATCTCCTAGATATGCTTTCAGCCTGAGGTCTCCAAAGCAATTCCTGCATTGCCCCAAGTAATTACTGTGGCTAACAGAGAGCCCGGGGGTCAGGCAGTCTGGGATCAATTGTGGGCTCTGCCTGTGGATTTCCAGGACAAGTGATGCAGCTGCTCCTGCTGGCACAGCCACATTTGTCAAAAGCATAAAGGAAGTGAGTGAGACCTGGACTGACCAAGCTGACCAGATGGGTCCCTTGAGTATATAGAAAAGGACTATGGCAGCAAAACTGTGTTTTCCAAAGGACTGCTCACTTCTGCAGAGAGTATTTATGCTTTATTGGTAGAACTGCTGTGGTTTTGCTCATGCAAGAAGCATTTTGGTGCTAGAGTGAGCCTGAATTTCTCTCTAAATGTTTCTCAGAGTCTTATCTGTATGTCTCTGCATCCTGTCTTGCATCAGGGATAATGATATCAATCTCATTCTGAGAAAGGCATAAGGCTTTTTTCATATGTTTGCAATGCTTATTAGACCCATGACAAAGACTACCCTAAGCACAAAATCTTGTTACCATGATGTATTTATTGTAGAGTGCTTGTGAGTCCATATGTTCCTTATTAGAAGAGAGAGTTTGTTGTGCGGTTTTGATTTTTTCTTTTATTTTTGTGGGTTTTTTTGTTCTTTTCCCTCGGGATATAATGTATTGCTTAGTTAAAAACAAAACCAATTGAGGAGCACTTTCAGACAGCCACCACAGCCATTCTGCCAGGCAATGGGAGCCCTGGGTGGGTGGCAAGAAATCTGTGTGCTACTGAGTGCTAAAGCATTGACATGGTTCAGTTTACTGAATCCAGCTGTGAAGAGCAGCTGGTTTTCTGGCAGTCAGCATGACAGACGCAGGCGGATATGCTCGAGAGAATTGATCAGGGACCACCAGTGGAGAGATGGGGAGGGTAAGTTGTTCCCTGTGCTACTAAGTGTTAAAGTGGCTCCTGGCAGCTCTGATGACTGAACTCAGCTACGAGGAGTTTTTCTGGACTTGTCTGTGAGATCTCATGGGGATAAGCTTCAGCCATGAAGAAGGGGGAAGCAGAAGACTTCTGCATAGCCAGCTACTGCCACACTCAGTGCTGTGGCTTGTGGGATCATGGGCAAAGGTTGTCAGGACACATGGGAAATGTCTGCAGACAGCAGGGGAAGCTGCCAAGAGGCTTCACACAGTGCTCCCATGCTGGTTTCTCTTCTCATTTCCTTCTCCATCCTCCCTCTATGAGGGAGCTGGGGGTGCAAGAAGAGGCAACCGGCACAGCAGGCCAGGCCTAGGAGAGGCCATGTAGAATAAACAACAAGACACTTCTTTGGAGGGCTGGAAAAAATAATAAAGATGCCTATTATTCGGACTGAATGGTGAAAATTGCAGCGGTGAAGTCTGCCAGCTTGGGTGTGATAGGACAATATCCTGCTGTCCCTGGGCTCTGCTTGGGAAGAGCCTGAGAAATGCTGAGTGCTAATAGGGAGTGAGACCCAAGATAGTTCCTGGGGCAGTGGTTTTAGTTTCCATGGCAAAACTGGAAGTTATCTTTGCTTTCCTTTGATCTTCAAAGCACAGAGGGAAATTTCACACTTATGGGAGGCCACCTGGTGTAAGGTGAAGTTGCTGCAGCTTGTTACAGTCAGTCAGATGCCATAAGGTCAGCGACTCACCTGCCTTAGTGTGAAAATACCTTGCCTTTTTGTGAGGCTCGTTTTGGCTCTCTGGTTAAAAAATCACATTTGTTTGTGGATCCCGAGGCTGTAGACAGATAGCTTAAAGAGGGAGTAAAGCCCAGGCAGTGTGATCCTGATCAGTTTAGATATGTATTACTTTGATGAATTTATGTGGCCAGCCTAAACTATTTTTGTTCTGATCTAATAACAAATTTACTGCAGACACCTCTTTCCAGGGTGCTAATTAGGAGCAGAGGCAACGGGAAAGGGGTTTTTTTCAGAATTTCAGGATGCTCTGTGGAAGTCAGATATCCAGTCTGGCATCTCTGTCAAATGTAATTTTGTTTGGACTGGCCACAAAGACTGGAAAAGCTGCCCCAAAATGAGGCAGTCTGGGTGACAGACCTACACAGACTCTTTCTGCCTCTGCCCCACTGTCTGGCTCATTACATGTGCTGAGTACAGACATTCAGAGATTCCTCTGTATGCAACCCCCAATTTCCCCAAGGAGTCTCCATTGCTCTCTGTCAGTCTGTGTTCTGCCAGTGCTGGGAACTGATTGCAAAATATCCCTTTGGTCAAGTATGTCATCAAACAAACAAACAACACCTCCAGGGCCAAGACAGGCACCACTGCTTCCCCTTGGTTCCTCACCCCATCTTGTGTAAGAGCAACACCTGCAGAGCAAGCAGCCATTCCTGCAGGTGGAGGACATGTATTTATGTCTGTGTGGCTCTCCTGCTGTTGGGATTGCATTTACTGCTCGCTTGAACATTAGGAGATTTTTTTGGAAGTAAAATTGACTGCTTTTAATTCACCTCCTGATTTTCTAGTCTTGCACTGTTGTCTGAGCTGGTGATCTTTCACCTGGATCTTGGGATTAAACATCTTCAGATTTCTACCTTTGTTTATGATTTATTTTGATGAGAACCAGTTGATCCTGTCCTCTGTGGGCTGTCCCTGAGCCCGACTGATGGATGGGCAGCTGCTGGCCTCAGGAATGTCATACAGCCCCCTGAAAGAAGCCACCCCCTTGCTCTGAGGCCTGTGAGCAGGTGCTGACCCAGTCTCTCTTCAGGGCAGCCCCTACTGAAGCCAGGGGATGCTGTGGGCTGCCACCCTCACTGCTGGACTAGCTACTGGGTGCAACAGATCTGTGGGATCCAGCATCCCTGATTCGCTTCTCCTTCGTGTTTGATCCATCCAGAAACAGGTCTGGAGTTGCATCTATGGGTAACCTCCAGCACAGCTGACCCCATAAACCACTCAGCACATATCCCTTCTCCAGAGCTTAAAATAGAAAAAGCAGAGAGCAATGCTTTTTTCCACAAAATTTCCAAATGCAACAAAGGTTTTTGTTGCATCACAGCTAGGGAAAGCATGGCTGGTTTCTCCCCTGGGGCAGGATGTGACCCAGGCCGCCCGCGAGCAGAACCGGCCCGGCCCACGCCACCTGCCAGCCCCGGGCACGGCGCTCGCTCCGCGTCTGCACAATGCCTGCATTTATGAAATCGGTGAAGCGAGGGAAATTCATTCAACCACAACTACATCTCATTCACAGAGAGGCTCTTCTGAAATATGATGAGCAAAACAACTGTTTTCCTTAGTAAACCTGCAGCAGATTTATTCATAATAACCTACGCTCTTTTAGAAAAAGGAGCCTTTCTCTGCTGTTCATTTTATGCCGATGTTTCACCTGGCCACTCTCTTCTTGATAAACATGTTAGCTTTCTTAAAATGTTGTTGCATTTAAAGGTTTATGAATGAATACTTAACAGTCAACAAAGATTATTTAACTTTACACATTAAAAGGATCATAGTGATCAAGAGAAACATTCTTTTTTATTTTTCAAAAGAGGCTGTCTGACTGTTTTGAGCTGTTTAAAGTGACTAGAAACTGAGCCAGAAAAAGAGAAGCAAAAAAAACCCTCCAGTGCTTTTCATGCATATTTATCACATAGCTGCCTCCCAGCAAATTCCCCTGTACAGCCACCACCCTGGCACCCCTCGGGGCACACTGTGGTAGGGGCAGGAAGCAGGAGATAAAAAAGAGCAAGAAAATGGTTTGTAGGTGCTGGAAACAGGTACCCACTATGGAACAGAGATGTCACTGGCTAATGCTGTGCAGCCGGCATCTGAACCTGTAATTACATCCACCCCTTATCAAACTGAGATTCCTTTAAGGCTCTTGTAGGCTTAGTGTTCCCTCTTCTAAGTTTTGTGTCAGGCAGTTGCTCACTGTCAAAATTACAGACATTCCTGAAGGTTCTGGTGAGGGGTCAGACTGTACATTGCAAGGCTTGGATCACTACATGGTTTGAGAGCAGCAGAGTTCAGTAATTTGTTTAGCACAAGAAGAAATTGTTGGAAAGGAAGCCCATGTGTGGTTTGCTTGCATTTTTTTATTGTGAATGTTCCTTGTCCCTCAAAAGCTTGGTGGGTTGTCTGCGTTGAGCTGGATGTGTGTGCCAGGGTCTGTCAAGAAAGCACTGGTTTCTCTCACTTTGCCTGCTAGAATCACCAATGAGTTCAAAGGTGAGAGAAAGATGCATCATGGCCCTGCTGCCTTAGGATTCAGGTTTGGGTGGTTCAGGAGGAGAGGTATTATTGGCTGTCCCACTGTTGCCCTGCTTGACCTTGGGCAAGATACCTTCTCACCGCCTTTGTTTCCCAGCCCAGAAATAGAACATCAGAATATCTGTTTGAGAGTTCAAAGTGCCATTGGACACTGGTTTCTGCAGGGTCTAATCAAAGTGTCAGCCAAAATCCAAGTTCCCCGGTTAGCTCCTGCTGCTGCGACACCAGCACTAACAAGAACTGCCTCCAGAAGTTCTGCCTCCCCTAATGATTTCAAGCGATGGAGCACAAGGGATTGACGTTGCAGTGAACCTACTGATTTCTACAGGCATTTGAAAAAGGCAGTAAATACCTCAGTGATTGCAGTCATTCATGAATGAAAGCAGTCTATACACGTGCTGTTTCACAACTGAAAGTGGTAATAGAAGAGGTTAATAACACTTAAAGTGCTTTGTCCCTCCCCACAATAGGTTTAACATTTTTTTCTGAGAGAAATTCTACTATTTGAGAAGAGAGAAAAAAATCCTACAGAACTGAAATCCCATCTATATGTTCCCATTAAGTTTAATGAAAGAAATGCTTGATGTATTTTTATGCTGATGAAACCTAGATGAATTAAAGCAGTGTTCCCACTTCCTCCTTTCTGATGCTAATGTCTAATTCTAGCATATTTATACAAAAACACTGCTTATAAAGCAGGGCCATGGAAAAGAATCTCTGCAGCACTTACTGAAGCAAGGTGAACTCCTCGCCTAGCAAGCACTGATTATATGTTTGCAGGCTCTGAATAAAGAGCACTGTTTTACGAGCTGTCAGCTTTCTGCACTCCTACAGCCACAGCAGCTTGACAGAATAAAAATGACATACATCACACTTGGGTTGGAAGCATATTTTCAACAAGTACTACAAAACTGAAAGAATAACAGGAAATGTAATACCTACCCCACCACTCCGCTCCCTCAAGTACAATCTCTAAAAGCTCTGTGGAAAACCTGTGTGCAGGGACCTTATTTGAGTATTTGAAACACTCTTTGAACCAGACAATCATTTGCCACTTAATCCTTAATGAATACAGTTGCTATTTTTGCAAGCTCGTCACACTGGTGAGAGCACTTGATGATGGAATATCAGTAGGATGTGATTTTATTGCTATGAATAAATATAATGTGGTGTCTGTGCACGTTTGTATGCACACGAGTCCTCTCCATACTGCTGGAGTGTGCTGTATATCCAAAGTCCTTGAGAGAGAATGAACACCTGGGGATAAAAGAGATCCCAGGTCCTTGTTTGTGCTTGCTCATAATAGTGATGCACTTCTTGGTGCACCTCAACAACAGGAAGCTGTCTGGAGCACCAGATGTGGATTGTTTGGCTTGACACAGAAGACTTGGTGCATTCAGGCACAACAATGTCATTGCATCAGTCAAGAGAAAAGGCAATTTTTCCTCAGCTGGTTTCTCTGAACCTCTTCTTTAGGGCAGGAAGATTAATTCCTTGCTCTGGGAGTCTATGATTAAGTGAAAATAAGCTTCTGAACTACAAAGGAAATCTCTGAAACGTGACTCAAGGCATCCTGTACCTCTAAAAGCAGAAAACAAAGAGGAATGAACTTTAGAACCTGCCAATTTAAGAACATTTCTATGCCTATTACTGCCCTGAGATACAGGGATGGTCTGTCCACATCCACTTGTGTCTTTAGCAGGAGAAGATTGTTAGTGAGGAGATACCCTGGCTGTTTGTTGAGACAAAACCCTAGGTGCCATATCTCAGCAGAGGCTGGACTGCACTGCCTGCTGTGGAGTGCCAACAGTTTCAAATGCATATGCAAAACATATTTCTGTTTACTCCCATCTGAGTGCTTTCAGGTGGTTTTGAAAACTCAAAGTTTATTTAGATCCTGTAAATAAATGTAATCTAGATTGTGTAAATGGATGTAATTCATTTACGTGATAATGTTAACACAAAATTGGATGTAAATAATTCTTTTAACCAGGTACAAGATAGTTCAATTGTGTTGTAAAGTGGGGAATCTGACTTTTGTTTCTTCTTAAACTCTTTCCTCCCCCCTGCCAGGAGTCTCCTTGGATGGGCCTGGCATCTGGGACCTGAACTACCAGCATTTCTGCCTCACTTTACCCCAGAAAAAGCGAAAGAGTAAATTCAGTATCACAAACTAATCCCACAAAGATGCTGTGAGACTTATTTGAGGATTTAAAATTCCCTGAAATCCTAAGATGAAAGGGATATTGAAAATGCAAATAGAGAAAATATTTTTGCCTCAGCCCCATTGAATAAAGTTATTTAAAAGCCAAATATGACAGGCAGGAAAATTTTGTTTTAAATTTGTTTGTCGAGCAGCCATTAAACGCTTTAGTTTTTTAAGACCCATGTTTTCTGAAGAAACAATGTACCGCTTCTTTATAAGTGCTGGTAAAATCTATTACAATAGCTTCTTGAAGGGCGGTTAGTAAAACCAGTTAATTACACAGCACTTGAGAATGCCTGGTACTGGGGAAATTCTCCTATTAGGGAAGAGAAGTAATTCATCCATCTATTATTCTAGGAGAGGTAGAAACTAGACCTTTCTGTTCAAATCGTTTTTATTAGTGTTAAGAGGCTCAGCGGAGGAATTCTACTGCCTGACTAGAAGTGCTGGCTACAGATGTAGTTTTGAAGGAGTACTGTTAAATTGAAAATTGCATTTTCTCTGAGATGTCACACCCCGACTGTTGTCACAACACCTGAAATCACTGTAAGTAGAAGAGACTAGGTGAAAATTAATATTTCTCTCCCACCATTTTTCTTATTTTTGTGTGTTTGTCAGCTCCTCCGGGCAGCTGGATAGTGGCTCTGCGAGGTAAAGGAGCGGGCACAGACGCCAGCCAAGCTGTTTTCCTGAGAATGTTTCGCACTATCGCTGTTTGCCCAGCTCGCCCTGGCCGACTCTTCGGCTTCGCCCAGACCTTTTCCCTATGGATGCGGAGCTCGGCTCCCAGCCCAACACAGCCAGGAGGAGGTGGCTGAGGGAGCGGGTGCGCTGGAGAAAGGGGCGCGTCAGTGCAGGCCCTAAGGCTGCTGCTGCCTATTTTTAATTATCATTCTTATTTTTAAAAATTATTTTTAGATCCTCGAAGAGAAGCCTTCAGACCGAGCCTCTATTTGACCTCCCGCGCAAGCGGCCCCTCAGGGCGTCCCCGACAGCGCCGCCTAGAGGCGCGCGCCGCCTCTCTCTCCGCTCGCCTCAACTTGCCTTTGGCGCCCAATCCGCCCCTCGACGGGAGAAACCACTTTTCCCAAGTCTCCGGGGGGACCTCGGCGCCCGGGATGTGGAGTGGCCTGCTTTCCCCGCTAAACAGCGCCTTCCAAGAGACCACCGAGACATTTTGGAAGATTGTAAAAAGAAAATTCCCTCTGTTCCACGTGGTGTCGCGTCTTCGGCGGTACAGGAGCTCGTTCTCTCTACTCCTCAGTTCTCCCTCTAAGTGGCGGTGGATGGTTCGCGCCAGGACAGGATAGGGAGGATCCGCCGCCATTTTGTTTGCGTGAGGGGTAAGCGGGCCCTGTGCGGGAAGCGGGGGGCGGCTGAGGGGGCGGGAAGCGGCGGCGGAGACCCGCGGTCAAGCCGGTCGCTCGGACCGGAAAGAAACGGCGAGAGCGGGCTGAACGACAGCGTGGCGGGCCTACCCCATCCTCGGCAAACATGTACATCAAGCAGGTGAGCCGGCGGGATTCGCGCCGCCCGCAGTGTGTGGTGCGGCCTGGGCCTGGCCGAGGGGTTTGGCGCAGCCCGCCCCGCCGCGGAGCTGGGGGCTCGGGGCTCTGCACTTCTAACTTTCCCGTCTGCCCGGCCCGCAGCAGGCGGTCTGCGGGCTTTGCGGCGGGCTCGGAGGCCTTTGCTTCAATCTTTCCTGTCCCGAGGAGCGGATCGAGGTCTGGGCTGAGGGGGCCGCCCCCGGCCCGGCCACGGGTCAGGTCCTACCGCCGGCTGGGCTGGCGGCGCTCTCCTCTGCTCCCCTTTCATTCATTGCAGGTGTGAAGTGACGCTGGGGGCTCTCTTGCATGGACCCGAGACTTTCGCTGGACTCCTTTGTACGCCAGCCCCGGTGTCCCGGCCGCGGAAGGCTCGTTCCCAAACAAAGGGCTCTGTTCAGCTGTCAGAGGCATCTTTCAGCTGTTCAAGTTGTGGGGTCTCTGCTTTGGGGTGCTGTCTTAGGCCCCCCTCTTCGGCTGGTGCTCAGTTAAAAAGATCCTGGTGTTCACCTTTTTCAAACAGTTCTTGAGGTCATCATATTACTTCTGCAGTTTCCCTGCAGCTGCTTTAGCAGCAGTTATTTATTACTGCTTTCGTGTTGCTGCATATGTGTGTTCATACAAAGCCTACCAGGATTCTCATTTTCTGGTGGACTCAAAATTGACCTTTCTGACACCCTGCGGGTGTCTTTCTTAAGAAGAATACTTTATTAACTTTGAAAGTGCGTGTTCTACATAGATAACAGGTTTTCATCTACTGTTTGGCTGACTGGGCAGTGTTTCAAAAGCCTTTTCATCGTGCTTTTGTAAATCACTCTTAATCATAATAGGTGGGCACATTGCTTTAAAGACTTTGAATAAGAGTTTTTGTTCTCCAGATTTGAATTGCTCTAAAGCAAACAGTAGTGGAGATACATGGAATAAGTCCAAATTAACTCAGAACAGGGGAAACGGTTCATTTTGAAGAAAACAAAAAGAAGGAAATTTGGCTCGTCAGTAATCAATACTATTACAGGAGCTATAGGAGAAAGTGTAACAATGTGTGGATGTGAGAATTAAAAGAACGAGAATGGATTTGATTCCATCAGTATCCCCTATTTTGTTGCTTTCCAAAAGTTATTCCTGGAGTTTGAATATTAAGAATGTTTAAGTCTTAATCTGAGTCAATACAAGGCAATGAAGAAGTCATGAGATTTCAGAGTATGTAGGATGGATGAAGTGATAAACCATCTAGAGAAAAGCTCTGGGGAGAAGATGATGGCATTCAGAGCCTGCCTGTATCACACTCCCGTGATGCCTGTGTGTGGGTGGTAAAAGTTTGTGCTTCTATAGCAATATTCAAGAAATAATAATTGGTTGGTTTTATCATTTTGTAGAGACTTTCAGGTTCTTACGAGAATCAAGTAAATTAATTATTCCAATTCCGATGTTCTTTATGTATTATGTGAAAAAATGAAAAGTAGTAGAGACCAACTTCTTTAGTTTCTCTCCTTCCCCTTGAAATGCAGTGAGTTTGGAAGTAGCACTGTCTCAAAATGTTCGGGTTTTAAAAAATATTTTTTATTAAATATGTTAAATCAAAGTGAATGAACATAGCTGCTGTGGCCTAGAGTAAGTGGCAAGCCCTGAGTAAGATATTCTGTTCCTGCTTTTCCTTTGAAAGCTGCTGGTACTGAGCTTGCTGCAAAAGTCTCCATCTGGCAGATGAGGCAGTCTGGTTTTTTTTAGGGGAGGTCAGGTGTTTGTGTTCACAGTGCCTGGGTAGTCTTCAGTCCATACATTGTCTTAAACTTGCTTTCTGTAGTTTGGTTTATTAAATTCTGTAATCCTTGATTGCTTCCCGTGCAGTCGATCTGAATACGGTGCAGGTGGTTAAAGAAAACTGTCTAACTTAAGGAGAAGGAGCACAGGCAATTGTAGTTCAGAAGAGATTTAGGTAGGCAGAGTATTGAAGGAAGCTGTATTGGAACACTATTCCTTTTCCAAAATAGCCTCTGCTTCAATCTGATGTTTGATGGCCAAGGATTAGTAATTTGCTGCCTACCTGTATTCTTAGCTTCAGATTCCAGTAATGAAATAATTTTGCAAAGAGAATTTGGCAAGAAAGCCATAGTGCCTGGGAAGAGAAGGGCTTTCTTGAATTCTGACTAAAAGTTAGTTAATGCCTTAAAGTTTTATTTAATTTTGATTTTTATAAATTCCAGAGTTTGATTTGCTGTCTGACACAGCATTTTCATTCAATATTAGTGAGATGGAATTCATCCATTAGTACAAACAGGTGATAAGAGGAGTTTTCCACAACAGTACTTAATAGTGGCCTGTCACATAACAGGAGAAAGACTGAAGATCACACTTGACATGAATAAATAGCGGCGTTTTCTTCTCCCAGTATTTTCTTCAGTACTTTTTTTGGGCAGGATTTTTTTCCTCACTGTTTAATGCTACCAGCGTGTGACAGAATATGAATGCAATTCGGCAGTTGTTTCTTGAAGTGCTGGGGTGTACACTTAATAGAGGCTTTTGTAATAGTGAGGAAAGACTTGCTTAAACGTCTGCAGTACTACTTCTAGGCTTTTTGCTGAAGTTTTGTATGTGCTTCTTGAATAAAAAGTATTATGCTCATTTTCTGGAATATGGACTACTTTAGCACTTGAAGGTGTGAGAGAAGGAATGACATGTTCAGAGAAATAGACAAAGATAATGGGACCGTAGACCTTATAAACAAAAAATGAGTAATTTCGTATCTTAATCTTCAGCAGTAATAATATTGAGAAGTACCTTGCAAGCTGGTTTTGTGTCTTCTTAAGAGGTAATTTTTAGTTTATTGTAGCTATCATAGTGAAAAACTGCCACTCTTAACTGTATCCTGTTTCTGTTGGGGAAGAGCTTGGCAAAGAACAGAGCTATTAAATGGTAACTGTAGTCCTGTTTCAAGTATTCTTGCTGAAAGATCTGCAGACCTTCAGGTGGCTGCTCTTTCTGGTGTCATACTGAGCAGAGCAAAGCTGCTGTGCTTTCAGCACAGCTTTGATGTATGGAACAGGTTGCTTGGTGCTAGAAGTTGGATCAGTTTTGTTGCTGTGCAGAGATGAAGTTTTAGAGTATTGTAACTCTGTATGTTTTGTATTGCTAGGCCTGTCAAACCTCAAAATGCTGCTGAAATGAAATAGTTGAAGTTTGATGTACTGCTTCCAGATGACTGTTTGCTGCATAACTCTTGAAATTATTTGTGTACATTTTTATTTGTCTTGTTAGGCTGTGAAAAGCTTGCTTTTTATGTTTCTGTTTAGATTGAACAGTAAAATGAGACTAGTGCATGGGTAATAGACAGTCTAGTACAGTTTTTGCAGCCTGCAATTGCACCGCTTGGAGAATTTGCTAATAAAATTCTCATGCTGTAAGTAGATTGCATGATAAAAATTAAATATAAGTGCTTGTTATACTGAGTTTTCTTTCCTGTATATGATACTTTAGGCAAATACATGTTTTTGTCTAGTTTGTTACAAAAAGCCTCTTGGAAGTCTCTTGCTTGCCATGCTTTGGCCTGCACAGCATCTCTTGCTAGGGGAGAAATCTGTCCCTAAATTGATGCTTAGGTGGGGGGCAAGTTTGATGCAAGCTTCTGATCTTGAGCTGGAAAGTTGAGTGTGTGAGTTATGTGCAGGAGGGGCAGGCAAATTAAATTATAATTGATTTAATATTCTGTCAAACCTTATACTAGAAAATCTGTTCAAGAACAGAAAGAACTTTGTTAAAATAACTCCCTGTTCTCACCAGGTAATCATTCAGGGCTTTCGAAGCTACAGGGACCAAACCATTGTGGACCCATTCAGCTCCAAACACAATGTCATTGGTAAGTCCTGATACTTGCCTTTAATCACTAGTTAAAGATTGCACTTTTATTTCAGATGATATTCATGGTAGTCTCCTTTATAGTTTTTAATATTCTGGTTATATTTGATGATTATATTTGATATTTTAGAAACTTCCGTATAGTTGTCTGTAATGTACCACAGGGTGTGTTCCACTTACAGCAGACAACTATTAAGGCTCTATTTTGTTGGGACAGGAGCTGAGTCTTCAGAAACTGAGTGAGGTTCATGAACTCCTTCCTAGGTGCACATCTCTGTATCAGCCAGACCTCCTTTAAAGGGTGTTCCTTGCGGGAACAGCAGCAGAGAATTTGTTTTTTTTTGTCTGTGCATGTGTCATCATTTTTATAAATAAGAATGCCAGCAATTACAAACTCCTGCAGAGAAAGAAGATCGTCTTTCTTTCAGTTTTAAAGGAAGGAATTTCTGGACTGTAGACTGTCAAAAGTGCAGTTTCATTAATAATTCCTATTTTAATAGCATGTTTTTGTCCACCATTCTCATACTTCTTTTATTTCTGCCTATGGGTACCTGACCCTGCTTTTTGTTTGCATTAATTCTAGTGTTTGTGCAGCAACTTTTGAGATTGCTGACCCAATAGCAAACAGTGAATTTTGGGCATAAAATTTTAGCAGCCAAGATTTAACTCTAGGAAAAAACCCATGCATATGACATGAATAGATGTCTTGCTTAGTAATGTTATTTCCACAGGAAATACACTAAAAAATTCTCTTTCACTGAGAATTTTTTGCTTTTTTTATAAAACTTCATAGTAATCCCAAGTAGCAGAATTTGACTTTGGTTTACTGTTGTTATCCATCAGAATGTCTGTGTAAGATCCAAAAAGATGACAATAAATTGGATTGTTTGAAGTATTAGTCTCATTGTGAAATAGTTTTGAAGTGTGGAAGTCAAGGCAATGTGTTTGAGTGGGCAAAGGGCTACTGTCTTGTACTCAGTGACTAAGTGACCCATCTACCAAGTTCACCTAATTCCCTTGAGATTTCATTTGGCTATGTTATATTTGGGTTCTGGTCGTTAGTATTTTTGTGTAGCATTTAAGGTACATTGCACTGTTAACCTATGTCAACTGTAACTTATATCATACTTTGTGTTTTAATTTTCAGTGGGAAGAAATGGATCTGGAAAAAGCAACTTTTTTTATGGTAAGCATTGATTTCTTATTAGCTGAGGGATGCTGAAAATACCAGCATTGTTTTTGCTAGAACTTGGTTTCACAAATGATCCTTCTCAATAAGGAGTGGCAGATTGGAAATTACTTGACACTGATGAAAGGCAGATCTCAATGCACTTGTTTAATACTTAGTCCAGGTTTTTCCCTAGAATTGAGCTTCTCTTTCTAAGGACCTTCTAAAACTTTCAGCTAGCAAAAATATTTACAGGAGGAAACTCAATTCTCAAAGTTGTCCTCCGTGAAAGATATTTCTGATATTTGCAGTTGTTTTTGATGTCCGCAGTGGCTAAATTCTACTAAATAGCAGTTTGACAGAGCTTAGACATCCTTTTATTACAAGGTTAGGAGGGGGATTTTGTGGGGTGGGAGCATTATTGGAGGAGCAAAGTTGCTAATTAAAGGTGTTAGTAGGCTTTGTGACAGTTGTGTTTAAAAATTGTCTAATGCTAAGAATTCTAGCAATATTTTTAGCCTAGTCTGTGTGCTGTATATATAGAGGGAAGCTCATGAATCCCTAATTGTTCAGCATTGTTAATGATTATGCAGTGAACCAGTAATCTGGCAACAATGACTTCTTCAGATAAATCCTGCTGTGTACAGCAGGTTGAGTGATAAAGAACCACCAGATTAAGGTTTTTAATGAAGAAATACTGTAAGATTTTAGCAACAGCACGTTTGTATTACAACAGTAAACCAGTGTGTTTTCAGTTAATGAAACTGTTTCATATCTCCCTGAAGGAAACAATAAATTTTCTGTTTCTTTGCTATTTTATTACAGCAATTCAGTTTGTCCTCAGTGATGAGTTTAGTCATCTTCGCCCAGAGCAAAGACTGGCTTTGTTGCATGTAAGTGAAGGTGTATAGTAACAAAACTAAAGAATAAGCTAATGCATTTGAATGGTCCAACAAAAATGATAAATTGCTGGGCTGTGGATATTTTAAGCCAATTATTTTGAATGTAACTTTCTTTGTTTCCATTGTCAAAAGGGAATTTATTACACAGTAGTACATTATGTTAATAATGCACACCAGTGAATTTATAGCCAAGATTATCCGAAATAAAAATATGTGTGCTGGATCTTATGTAGATGCTCTTGCATCTCTAGTCCTTGAAAGGAAAGGGTAAGTGGGGTCAGGGAATAGAGGAGGAGAATGAGTTCAAAATGTTTTCTAAGGTGGCAGCTGCCTAACCAAAACATGTTTTCTTTTAGGAAGGTACAGGTCCTCGTGTTATTTCAGCATTTGTGGAGATTATATTTGACAATTCCGACAACAGGTTACCGGTAAGTTCAGTGAACTGCTTTGGACATAGCTTATAATTTCAGACTCAAGTGATTTCAGTCTTATGGAAGGCTTCAGAAGGTACCTGCTTTTGAGTCATTTCTGGTAAAATGTGCCATAAACTTTCTGGGTTAGTTACAGCTGCTTGCAGTAGATATGTGTATTTACTGTGTTTTGTTTTCTGAAGATTGATAAAGAAGAAGTCTCGCTTCGCAGAGTCATTGGAGCCAAGAAGGACCAATATTTCTTAGACAAGAAAATGGTGACGTAGGTACTTCTTTTCCTTATCTGAATGAGAACAGTAGTATTTCTGTAAAACTCTGTAAGCAAGCCCAACACTTGCATCCCATACATGACATTTTATTTCTGTTGTGTAATACTGAGTGTCAATAGTTTGACAGCTGGAACATCAGTCCTTGTGCAATAGACAGCAGACTTTGAATTTGCAGTTTAATCCATCCATTGATGTGGTTTCTAGCTGCTTGCATAGTATTTGTTTGAAGTTTTTTTTGAAATAGAGGAGTTACCAAACTCTCAGTGGTTTTATATCCTTCCTTGTGATATGTTTGCCTGTATTTTCCTCCTCTGTGCTTCATGAGGCTTATTTCTTAATCTCTTTCCAATTCTATATTTTCCATTTCTGTTCTCTCATTTCATTTTAGAATTAGCCATTTTCAAATAAAGAAGCTTGTTCAAACAGAGCATACATTGCACACAGTGATTATATTATGTGGTGTATAGCTGAGATACTTTACTGCATTTTTACAGCTCTCACTTTTACTGTTAAGTTTTTAATGAATTCATAATAACATTTCAGGAAAAATGATGTCATGAATCTTCTTGAAAGTGCTGGATTTTCTCGCAGTAATCCCTACTATATTGTCAAACAGGGGAAGGTAAGATTCTCTTTCACAAAGTAGAAGGAATCACTGTCGCAAGGGTATCATGTTTCCTGGATGCCAAACTTAGTTCAATTATTTCAGAAGTAAACCAGAGCCTAAATCTACCTCAGTTTGCAATAGTTCTTGTATGTAGATGCTTCTTTGCAGGTATTACTGTTTTAGTAGGTTGTTGATTTTAAGAAAAAAAATTGTCTATAAAGGTTGATATTTAGCAGAAGGTTTTTATCATGGTAATCTTTACAATCAGGTTTTTTTCCATATATTTAAATACAAAGCAAACTTGATTCCTGTGACTATTTCAGTGTAAATTCAAAGATTTCTGGGCCTATAGGTGAGGCAGCAAAGTAATAGTAGAGAATTTTAAGAGGTTGAAAATACTGTCAATGGAGAATGAATGGAAAATGCAGAAGTACCAAAAGTGAACACACATTAGGAAAAGGGCTCATGGCATTATGGGCTGTCTTAACTGGTCTTCAAGACCCAAGAAGCTTTCTACAGCTTTCTAAGGACACACACAGCTGCAGGCAGACAAAGCACATACTACTTGTAATGGCTGGATCATCAAGAAGACTGGGAACTGTCACCTCCGAAGGTGACTGGAAGGCATACTTGGATAGGAATGCAGGAGGAGAAGACTTGAGGAGCATTTGATGTCAGGAATGCTAACCCATAGTACAGACTGCCAGATGTTTATCAGGATAAATTTTCCTATACAGTTGAATGTGTGTATTTGAAAGAAACAGCTTGGGCTGGGAAGTCATTCATAGTGGGGATTGGTGCATGCTACTTAACAGCCAAAATACACATGCTGGTTTTAATAGAAGACAAATTAGAAACAGTTACCTTCTTAGAAAAGCATGTAGCCACTGAAATTCTATTGAAAGGAAGTGAGTTTTATGTTGGGTGTAATTGTTTGACTGATTTAATGTCATATTAATGAGTGCTTCATGATGTGAATTATTCTAAGATTTACAACCCCTGCATTTTAGTGTGGTTTTATGGAGGCATTTAATCTATTTGATTTAGAACCAGGATTTAAAAGCCCAAGCTTGAGTTTCTCTAAACATAATTTTGAGTGGTTTATGATTTTTTCAGGGTACATAATACTGGTATCCTGAATTTTAGCAACAAATGGTAACATTTGAAAAGCAACAAACTTCATTGTAAGCAGAATACTTGCTGTCCTGAAGTAAGTTCTCTCAAAAGAAAAGCAGTGTGGTGCATGCTATATATCTGAATCTTCCTGCCAAAATTCTCAGGCAAGCAGGCAGAGCAAAAGAGTGGAATCTTTGCTCTGTTGTGGTTAGCCATATATCCAGAGCAAGTTATTGAAATCATAGATCTTGAATTTTCAGATCAACCAGATGGCCACTGCTCCTGACTCTCAAAGACTGAAGTTGCTGAGAGAAGTAGCTGGTACCAGAGTGTACGATGAACGTAAAGAGGAGAGTATTTCACTAATGAAAGAAACAGGTAAAACTTTAAGAAATTAATGCTTTATATCACAGTAATTCAAGTAACTCTAAAACTTCAGGCTTTTTCAGTAAAGCGAGACAATGTTATTTGTGTTATGTTAAACAATGGAGAGCTTGTCATCTTTCTTCCTTGGATTTCCAATATCTCAAAAAGTTTAATAAAGTTTTCTGTGTGCTTTTAGTAATAAAACCTTTTAGTTCAGCTAACACAGATAAATTTACTGTTCAAAACATATGAATGATGTCAGCTGGCAATGATCCAGAAATCTAGATCCCTACTGCTGTGCAAACACTAAAGTTCATGTTGTACAGTCTGTATTAAGTATCTGTGTGTGAGCCAAGAGAGTACATGCCTGTGTTGCCTTACATCATAAGTATCAACAGTTCTGCTGTTGGGATGTTTTTTTCGGAGAACTTCTGGACATGGAGTGTTCTTATATTTCATACATTTTACATGTATGTCGACAAATTGTGAATCACTGAAGTAGATTCAGTGGCTGTAAAGATGGGGAATTATATAGCAGTGTTTAACTGAATTTCAATCTTGTCATGTTTTCTAAAGAGGGCAAACGAGAGAAGATCAACGAGTTGTTGAAATACATTGAGGAGCGACTGCATACTTTAGAGGAAGAGAAAGAAGAGCTGGCACAGTACCAGAAATGGGATAAAATGAGGAGAGCATTAGAATACACCATTTATAATCAGGAACTTAATGAAACCCGAGCTAAGCTTGATGAGGTAAAATATCTTGGCTAGTACAAAATGTAATGAGCTGTTGGTTTGTTTTTGCTACCATCTCCTTGTGACCCTTAATAGAATCCTGACAGTGTTAAAGAAACTTTCCTGTCCAGCCATCCAGGAGCCATTCTGTCAGTCAGAACCGCACCACCTGGGCTAGGACTGAAACCCCTTTCCAGTGCAGGTACTTGACTCCCTGCACCACACTCACAGTCAATCCTGGTTTCTCATAGCCTCAGTCTCAGATGTCTTGATCCTTAAAATAATTTAGTATTGGTACAATAACTAAATAACAAAGGAAGAGCTCAAGCTGGTGCCTCCAAGGAGGGACCTCAGCAAAGGAAACTGAGTTTTTATCCCATCACAGCAGAAGTGTGGGGGTTCCTGCTGTGTCTCTGAGTGCCACAGGTACCCTTTGTTATGCAAAGGGACATTAGTTCTCTTGCCTGTGGCTTCCACCACCCAGAGCTTAATCTGCAGCAATCTACAGATATACACTGAACCACCTGCACTGTATGTACTCCTCAGCATCACTGTTCTTCACTAAATAAATTACTTTCTTTTTGGAACCACTACTAAAGCAGAGCCTGGCTACTTAAGCTATTGGTGATATTTCCATACAGCTTTCTGCTAAACGAGAGACAAGTGGTGAAAAATCGAGGCAGCTGAGAGATGCACAGCAAGATGCTAGAGATAAAATGGAGGTAAAAATACTTTTAAAGGGGCTCTCCAGAGGTGTGTTTTGCTTTGTGGTTTTGGGGATTTTTTGGAGGAGGTGGGGAGGGAGAGGATGAGGACTGGTGGTATCTATATTAAATTCTGTTGCGTGCTTTCATCCTGTTTGGAAACTTGGGGTTTTTCACACATCTACTGTATTGTGATCTACAGAATAATGATCGTCTGAGTTTTGACAAATAGTGAAATGTTCGTTCAGTGTTTAAGATACTGCATACTTAAATTTGTGTAGGAAATAGAACGGCAAGTTCGAGAACTGAAGACAAAGATTTCTGCAATGAAAGAGGAGAAAGAGCAACTTAGTGCTGAAAGACAGGAGCAGATTAAGCAGAGGACTAAATTAGAGCTGAAGGCTAAAGATCTACAGGATGAATTAGCTGGCAACAGTGAGCAAAGGGTACGTCACACCAGTGAAGTCTTTAAATGTCATTGGCACGAGGAAGTGTTCATGTACACTGACATTTTGGTTTTAGACTGGAGTCTGTCACAATTTTCTCAGGTTTGTTAGATTAGTTTAAATACTAACTTCAAATACTGCTTTGTTTGACTTTCAGAAAAGATTGCTTAAAGAGAGGCAAAAACTGCTTGAGAAAATCGAGGAGAAGCAGAAAGAATTGGCAGAAACAGAGCCAAAATTTAACAGCGTAAAAGAAAAAGAAGAGAGGGGAATTGCTAGGTCTGTGGCATTCTATGTAAATTTTATCAATGCAGTTAACAAAAACTTGTACTTGTTGCTTCACAGTGGGGTAGCTACATGCACTTGGAGATGGTCTGTAAAGAGCCTGCTATATTGTTGGGATGGGAACAGTATTTGGCAAAATTATTTTCTAAGCTTCACCACTTCTCGTGGATGATTTTTGTTTGTTATGACATGATCCTTTTCGTTACTAATTTGGTGCTTGAATTTTAGAGCCTCCTTTGGCACTTCTTGAAAATTCTAACAGTAATTCGTAATGCTTTTTCTTAATAAATTCAAGATTTCTTTATAATACAGCATATCTTTCTCTTCTCAAAACAGACTTGCACAGGCTACACAAGAAAGAACAGATCTTTATGCAAAGCAAGGTCGAGGGAGCCAGTTTACTTCCAAAGAGGAAAGGGATAAGTGGATAAAGAAAGAATTGAAGTCTTTAGATCAAGCCATCAATGACAAGAAGCGGCAGATTGCAGCTATACACAAGGATTTAGAGGATACAGAGGCAAACAAGGAGAAAAACTTGGAACAGTACAGTGTAAGTTTTCAGCTTATTGTCAGTCTTTTTGAGAGAAGGGTTAAATACTCAATCTTGGACAGTCAGACTTCAATGCCTATTTATATGGAAGATGTGACTTACTTTTTGGATGTAGTCTTTGAAAAATGCTTATTGGAAACATCTGCAGATAAACTTTAAACTCCTTTAGCATTTCACTGTCTTTGGTCTATATGTTTGCTTTGCCTTCTGGTACTTTCCCCAATGTGTTTGGCCTGAGTTATCAGGCAGAGGTTTCTGTCTGCCTTGATCTTGTCTATGTCAAACATAGCCATATCATAGAAAACAGTTTGCTACATTCTTACAGAAAGAAGTCTGTGTTGGTTGTTTTCACTTTGCTCATTTTTCCCAAGCAGCAGGGTCTTTTTGACTGAAGCAGCCAGCACTGCATCCTTGTACCATGGTTGCAGCTGCTTAGAAGTTACATCCCTAGGCATATTAGAAGATGAATCTGTTACCTGCATAACTTAGATTTTATTTTCCATTCAGAAACAGCTCTTACAGTGCAAATACAGCAAAATAATCCAAAGATAGCACTCCTTATAGGAGCTCCAGCCATGAAAACCCTGCTTTACATTGAGAGTACATATAGTGCCAGTACTGATGCTCTTTTTGGTCTTCGTGTAATATATCTACTTAAAGTGAGGTTCAGTCTGACATTATGTGAGAGTGTAGTTGTACAAAGATGATGGTGTTCTGCTAAAATACTGCTTGATTGGGACCCACATTAGCAAAGTTGTGATTCTCTGAGTTAGTGAATTAAGAAAGTAGCATTTACCACTGGCTGACTGCAATTGTACTACATTGCTCAGTGGTAATTCTGTAGAACTGAAGGGGTTAAATTTGTTGTGGATTTTGGTTCCTTTCTATAAGCATGTCTTGGTTTCCTTTTCCTCCTCAAGGAAGGTTGATTTATGCTTAGGTGAAGAGTTGTATAGTTTTTGTTGTTCAAAGAGAAGGCGTCTTGGGTGAATGTGATTGAGAGCTTGCAAGGTTAGTTTGGAATGAGCTGTCTGTGTTTTTAGAACTTGTACACATATAAATATGTAAACACTATCGAGTGCTAGCCCTGAACTGCTTTGAAAATGGCAGGTGTTAAGTGAGCAAAGGGGGGGTGTCTGTGCATTGGCTTAAACAGCACACTGTTGACAGCAGCTGTCTTGAAAGTCTAGTACTGCTGGAGAGCAGGCTTAGGCTTTTGACTAATAGTAGGTTGATGTGGTACACAAGATTAGTTGTACTTACCACAAATGTCATTTCAGTGCATGATTACACAGAAGTTATATGTATGTTAGTTACTGTTTTGATTCCAGTTCTTACTGTGACTTACAGGGATCCGTTTCACTTTAATGCCCAGAGGCGCAGTTGAACATTGCCTGCCTTGCCATCTGTATGGCACCTACACCTTGTTACTGCTTCTTTACAATGCTGTCTTTATTCTTAGTGCTTTTTAGTTTGTTGTTAAGGTGGTTAAAATGTTTGTAGGAATTTTCTGGATTTTTAGTAGTTCAGTATAAAGAATAAATAAAGATTTTTTTTTTTTTTTTTAATATAGAGAGCTGTAGTTTCATACCATTCTTTTCTTTGTATTAGAAACTGGACCAGGATCTTAATGAAGTGAAGGCTCGTGTTGAAGAATTGGACAGAAAATACTATGAAGTGAAAAATAAAAAGGATGAACTACAGAGTGAAAGAAAGTTAGTAATTAATTGAAATATGTCTCAATCTCACTTAATGTGAAGGACCCCAACTGTGTAGTTGTTAACATGGCATGTAGGTATGTTTTTTAAATATGGCCATGTATGAACTTCTGCACTTTGCCTTCCTATTAGATTCACAGTCTTTAAGAAAATAATGATAAAACCTTCAGATTGCATTCACACTTACAAAATTTCATTGGGTTTTGTTCTGTAGTTACCTATGGAGAGAAGAAAATGCAGAACAACAAGCTCTTGCTGCAAAGAGGGAGGATCTAGAAAAGAAACAGCAGCTTCTCAGAGCAGCAACAGGAAAGGTAAGATAATGTCACTCTTGATAATTCCTTGTGAAATCTCATTCTTAAAGGACAAGTCAGTTTTATCTGAAGGATGTGATAATTATTTTTTAAATTATGGTCTTTCTGTCATAATTAAGATGGACAAATCATATTCTGGGCTGAATTTTTCAAATATTTATAGCTCTAGAACTACTTGAAAATGAGTTTTGTAAGCTCAAGGTAGTGGATGTGAGGAGACTAGGCAGAAATGGAATATTTTTAAAATTTCCTCTGATCCCTTTTTGATGAAAAATAAAACACGTATAAAACTGAACAGTGATGGACTCTTATTTAGCTATCTTCTCTTAGAGCTGTAGGTTAGTTAACAGGAATTTGGCAAAAAGGAATGTTACACCTGTCACAAAGTTAAAGCTAGAATGAATGTTATGCCCGCACATTTTAACTGCAGTACAGTAATTAGCTGTATCTTAACAGGCCATTTTGAATGGTATAGACAGCATAAACAAAGTTTTGGAGCACTTCCGTCGAAAAGGCATAAACCAGCATGTTCTAAATGGCTATCATGGAATTGTGATGAATAACTTCGAATGTGAACCAGCATTCTACACCTGTGTTGAAGTCACTGCAGGGAACAGGTAATGTTATGTGCTATTTAGTGCAGTGTCATAAGTTGTTGCAGACTGCTACTGTAATTCTATTCTTTTGAACTTAATATCTTGCTTTTTTTGTCAAAGTGCCTTCTATATAGCATGATCAAACTGTTCCTTTGTGAAGGAACGAAGATTTCTGCCTATTTAAATATTAATCCTAGCTGCTCCTGACTTTGTCTAAAAGAACCTAAAACAAAACCAGAAAGAAAAAAATAACAAAAAAGGCCTCAGACCCACCCGCCTGTCACTTGCCAGGGGGATTGGTGGTGAGACTGAATTATATTGAATAAAATGGACAGCACCTTCCAGTGTGGAGAATTCAACAGTAAGAAAGGCTGATGTTTCAGTAATCGTAAGAATTATTTCACTTGCACTAGAAAATCTTGTGGTTGAAAATATTCTCTAAATTGTCAAAAACTGCTGTTTAAAAATTGTCTGAAAAGATGTTGAGTGTTAATGAGTCTGTGTATAATGTTTTCTAGAAGGTAGTGTCTGTTGGGCAATCCACCACTTGCTGTAATATCTAACTTCAAATTAACTAAAATAATCTTTTGGTGTGATCAGTCCCTGTTCCAGCTCTTGAGTAATTCTTGCAGCTTCAACGGGGATTACAGAAATATTTCTAGGTCTCAAAGAGATACGAGCAGTTTATGGTTGCTAGAAAGGTATTTATTGTATAAAAGCATCAGTCTCAAAGGCAAAGAGTTCAGAGAGTTTGCTAAAAGCTTGTGGCATAAAGTCCCGAGTTTAGAGCAGCAGCTCTCTGGTATAAGGTGTGGAGTTCTGTTGTCCTGGGCCACAAAAGCAGTTGGTGATGATGATGGTGCTGCTGTTCCTGTTCGGATGTGTTTTTTTCACCCCCAGTACATGGGATTAAATTCATAAATCATCCAATCAGCTAAAAACACCCTTCTAAAACAATACTTTCTACACCAGTCTGAACTTAATTCTAACATGTGAAAGAAATGTTCTTTTTACCTAAATTTTACATATAAGGTATTATCTGTTTACGTGAATAATCCTATCTGTTCTTACCTAAGAATGCAAACTATAGTTTCATTATGTCTAGATCTAAGTTGAATCTGTGAAGGGTATTATCACTGAAGTTTAAACTGGGTAATAAGACTTTTCACTAGCTAACACAGACTCGTAGGGCACTTAAGCTATATTTTTTACTTACTTAGAACTAAAACTTACACTTTTACTCCCTATCTATGGTTTAATATATTTTAATTATTTTCTCTCTCTGAGGAGCTCAGAGAGGCTTTTACTTTGGATTCCAACAAGTAGTCATAAAAGTTACTGTTCTAATGAAGTGTAGATAGTAGCATAAGAGCAGGAAAGAGGACAGAAGTGACATGATCTTGCAAAGTGTCACATGGAAATGTTGATGCTATTACGATTGGAAATGTAGTCTCTTCTGAAACTTGTGTAAGTGTGAACAAGGGTGTCTCTGAAGCACTATGCAGTTCTCTCTGAATCCCCATAGTTTGGAAAAAGCTGTAACAAGCAAGCTATAGTTCAACTTGCAAAGGAAAAATCACTTGTTTCAGTCCTTCTGGTGCCAGTCCTCATGGTGCACAGGGAGGAGGGTGGTTGTGGTCTTTGTGTGTGGTGTAAAGAGGCAGCAGAGGCAAAGTCTGGACATCCATGTAGAAACAGGGGGCTGAATGTTGTGTAATGGAAAGGAAGGACAGGGGTGTGGACACAGTGGCACTGTACACATATTGAGCTGCTCCTGGCTGGATGGTAGAATGTAAAGTTGTTGGATAATTGTATTTTAACCAAAGTGAAAACGTATCCACTTGCCTTTTCAAAGGCATGGAATTGGAAATGTAATGCAGCTTTATAGTGACGTGGTATTTAATGGTATGTGCATGAATTACTGTCTGTATACAAATATGTTCGACTTTTTAGCATGGTAACGTTTTGCCTGCTTGTTTGGCTTGTTAAACAGGTTGTTTTATCACATTGTGGATTCTGATGAGGTCAGTACAAAGATCCTAATGGAATTTAACAAAATGAACCTTCCTGGAGAAGTTACTTTCCTTCCTCTAAACAAGCTGGATGTTAGAGACACTGCTTATCCTGAGACTAATGTGAGTTAGAATTACTTTTGAACCTACCTCTGCTTCATAAGTACTAAGCCTCATTTTTGAACTGTGTACATTGCTTATTGCCCACCACTTGCTTTTCTGTTTGTCTGCGGTTAAATACTACTTCTAATGTATACTTCTGAACATAAAAAAAACTATGTTATAGTAAAGCACTTTCCTACAAGGTATCTGTTCTTTATTAATTGCACTTTACAAATAAAAAGGCAATACTAATAATTAGAGTTTTATTGTAACCTGATAGTCAAGAATTATTTTAATTGCTGAATTGTAATTCTATCACTTCAGGATGCTATTCCTATGATCAGTAAACTGAGATACAATCCAAGATTTGATAAAGCTTTCAAACATGTTTTTGGGAAGACTTTAATTTGTCGTAGCATGGAAGTGTCTACCCAGCTGGCCAGAGCTTTCACAATGGATTGTATCACTCTGGAAGGTAAATACTGCAATTTTATAAGTTATTTATTGTAAAAATAGGTTTCCTGGGAACATGGGGCTCATTAAACATGATCTGTTCAGTGCTGTTGAAATAAGATTATTAAAATAATAGTATACTTTACTGAGATGCATGTACAAGGTTGCACTTGGTTAAGTACTTAAAAATACAGGATTTCATGACAAGGTATGGAATTTTCTTGTGATCTAAATGTTAGTAGCAATGTATCTCCATCCTGAGAATTACAAAGCACATTAGGTTTGCATTCACACAGGTTTTTTATCCAATTTAACAGGCGTTTGTTTTCCTGGAGTATTTATGGTGTTTTCCCCAAGCTCAAACCAGTGTTCAGGGTGTGAATCAATGGTCTTATTTCCTTAAAAAGGCAATGTGAATTCTTCTGTGCAGCAGATATGTTTACATCTTACGTTCTCTGAAATAATCTATATCTCTTGTTAATTGCCTGTTTTAAAGAGGGTAGATTCCCTGCAGGATTAGTCTTTTTGTGTCTTAAAGTCAATCAGAAAATATTCCTAAGGGTGTCTCAGGAGGAAATTACTAATTTTTCAGTATCAGTATACTCTACAAGCCACAGATGCTGCTAGCTACTTCATCTCTTTATTTCCTCATAGAAGACTTCAGATTTTTTTTTTCAAACTGGTAGTGCTAGGCATTTGCATTTTTTCCTTAATATAAGAATTTTTTTCCTTCAAGCTGTGTGATTTTAGAAGTTGATTAAAAACAAACAAAAGTAAGACAGTGCTTGAAGGAGATCTTAGCAGTCTGATGATGATCTTGAGAAAGGGAATAGCACTTAAATTGAATACAGAAATAAACATTTCCTTAATTACTGTAAACATACATGATTGCTGATACATTCAGTGCTTTGGTAGCTTAGTCAAAATGTTCTGGTTAACCTGCTAAGTTGTGCTGTAGAAACTGTGCTGGACCTTATGGCAAGAATGTAGTGTGCAGTTGATATCTCATTCTGTTGTGCTCTTAGGTGATCAAGTCAGCCATCGGGGTGCTTTGACTGGAGGTTATTATGACACCAGGAAGTCTCGGCTTGAATTGCAAAAAGATGTTAGAAAAGCAGAAGAAGAACTTGGTGAACTCGAAGCAAAGCTCAATGAAAACTTACGTAGAAACATTGAAAATATCCTTTTGTTGTTAATGGGGAAGGTTGTGTGATGACAAAGCTTTTGGTTTGTGGTTACAGTAGGAGATGGAAAACGGGAGACGGACTTGTTACATATTATCTGTAGCATTTCTTTTGACTGTTTTGTGTGCAGCCTGGTTCTCTGTGTTACTGTATTTGATATTGATCTTTAAACCTTGGAGGGAAGGTTAAACCCTAAATTATGAGGCTTTCTATTCCTTTTAGAGTCTGTCGTGGTAACTGTCATAACCAGATATTCTTGTTATCTGTGATAATCTTCACTGCTTCTCCTGATTCAGGCTATATTTTTAGTACTCATGTCCTGAATTGATGTGTTACACAGTCCACTTAGGCTGTGGGGAGGAGGTGGGAGAGCATTGTGTTGTAATAAGCTCTGAGTTGCTTGACAGTTTGGTGTTTCCAGTCTTTTTGCACAGTGTCCTTTTGAGCTCCAGTATCTACAATTTAGGGGTAAGGGAGGTTTATACATTTTTCTTCTACATCACCCACGTCATTCTGTCCTTCAAACTGAACTCCTTTGCTTTTGCCTTGCATCAGTGCATTAGAGACATCTGTTCTGTATTTTGTAAGACCTGCATTTTTAAATGTAATCCTGTGTTCTTCTGAATGTCATGTTGTGAAAGAAGCAAGGAAAGCTTCATTTGGCTTAGTTCCTGGTATTGATAAGTTACTTGATAAGTTGATAAGCTGCTCAAGTTACTTTTGTTGATGATTCTTGATTTTTCCTCTGTCAGTATTATGATTTGGTGGAGTTTTGGCTTATTTTCTATTTTGATGAAAGATGAATATGTCAGATAGAAAAAATGAAGGTAGTAGTAGGAATAAAATGGTTTTTAAAACAAGGACAGAATTTTCCTTAGCCCACAGTATGGATTAATAATGAGATTGACCAGCTAATGAACCAAATGCAGCAAATTGAAACACAGCAGAGAAAGTTCAAAGCCTCTCGAGACAGTATTTTGTCAGAGATGAAAATGCTGAAGGAGAAAAGGCAGCAGTCTGAAAAGACATTTATGCCTAAGGTTGGTATGGGGATATTGAAAGCTGTTACTTAGTTTATTTTAATTGTTCCATTAATGTTAGTGAAAAACTTTAATTCCTTTCTGGTTAAAATGAAATATGAAGAGATGACTAGAGACATGTCACAGAAATATGATGATATGAACAGGTTAAATGTATATAAATCTACAGATTGCTTTGAGGAGTGATTCTCTCTAATATCTGTCCCACAGCAACGTAGCTTGCAGAGCCTAGAGGCAAGTTTACATGCTATGGAATCAACTAGAGAATCATTAAAAGCAGAACTGGGGACAGATTTGTTGTCTCAGCTCAGTCTTGAAGATCAGAAACGTGTGGATGCTCTAAATGATGAAATTCGACAACTACAACAGGTAAGGAAATTAAAATATCTTGCCATTAAATGTGATACTTTTCTTAGCAATAAATTTTGTCCTTTTGTATGAAGAGTCACTTATGGATGTAGTGTCATTAAATTAGTGCTTCATCAGTAGTAGGTTGGTGTGTTTAAAGTTCTCTCATTTGCAAAGTGTATTTGCAAATTTTATTCAAACACTGGGTGAATTTTGCCAGTTGATTGTGTGAGAATTAAGGCTATCTGTGTTGGAATCATCAAATTTTTTTGCTCTTGCTATTGACTTTCCAACAATACATACTGAAGGGAGAATGCACAGTATTAGAAAGGAAGACAATTGCTTTAAGTGCATGATAGGTGAGACAAAACTAAGCTGTTGGTTGATACACATGTTGCTGGAAAAATACTGCTTCTTAAATATACTCTCTAAAGCATTTCTAGTTTAAGATTTGGGTTCAGATACAAATAGAGATTAACAATCTCACTGATCTGTCTAGTTTTGCACTAGACACCTTTTGTTTTTTCTGTCAGTTAAAATTAGAGGAACAGTCCAGAGAATTGTGATATTTTAATACACAGAATTGTGTGAAGAGGGTTTATTTCTTGTTGTTATTGTTGTTGTTGTATTAGTTTTCTTTTTTATACCAAGGGAAAACTAGTTCTAGTGAAGTAAGGCAACTAATATACTTTTCTACTTTCTTCAGGAAAACAGACAGCTTTTGAATGAGAGGATTAAATTAGAAGGCATTATCACAAGAGTTGAAACATATCTCAATGAGAATCTGAGAAAACGCTTAGACCAAGTGGAACAAGTAAGGATTTTTTTTTAAATGTACTTTTGCATTCTGGATTTGGTTTATTTATAGGACTAACATATTAAATCATAAATACTCATTCATTACCTTGCATTATCTGTGGTGGGATTTGCTTCCCTGTATATATAAACTGAGTTAAATGTTCATTTGAATTTCAGCACAGTAAGTTTTGACCAAAACAACTGTGTATACATGGCCTGCGTATCAACAGGACTATCATAATGACAGATATTTTTGAAAATGTAACTATTCTCTAGAACTTTATGAAAATATTGACTAGTATATGTATATAATAGTTATATGTA
This sequence comes from Cyanistes caeruleus, assembly GCF_971803275.1. Lineage (NCBI taxonomy): Eukaryota > Metazoa > Chordata > Aves > Passeriformes > Paridae > Cyanistes > Cyanistes caeruleus. The sequence continues at coordinate 9,833,739 of NC_141708.1, read as the reverse complement.
ATTATATGAAGTTATGTGTAGAGTAGGAGAAGATAGCTTGTTTGTCTGGCTTATGTTCCCATTCATGCTGAAACTCAGTGGCATTTATTTATCCCATAGGAACTGAATGAGCTTCGAGAAACAGAAGGTGGCACAGTTCTTACTGCCACAACATCAGAACTTGAGGCTATCAACAAACGAGTGAAGGATACACTGGCACGGTCAGATGGTTGGTAACATCATGCTTTGGAAAGAAAATTCTCCACGTTTTGAAAGTTCACGCATACCATATTTGATTTAGAAATAGACCATAATGTAATTAACTTGTGTTGGTGGTAATTGGCTTTCTTCTTGAGGGTGTAGTACTTGTGAGGCAACTGTCCTTACAAGCAAGATCATGTACCATTGTTTCTGAATTTTGTCTAACCCATTTAAAACTCAGTTGCTGTCAATAGCACATCTGTATGGCTTGAAACTTCCTTTGCTTTTCTATCTAGACTTAAACAATATGACTGTAGTACATTTGTTTGGGATTTTCTTGAGCTGTACACTCACAGAGAAGAAAAGAGAGGGATTGTCAGCCTTTTGCCTGAAATTTAACCTTCCCTAGTAGATCTTTAGTCAATCTTTTGGTTTCATAAATACTTCATTGGATAATTTCTGATCTTATGTAGGCATGTAAAACTTACAGCTTTGGGTTTTGTACTCTTGCTCAATATTGTAGATCTGGATAACTCTATTGACAAAACAGAAGCAGGAATTAAAGAACTTCAGAAGAGTATGGAACGCTGGAAGAACATGGAAAAGGAGCATATGGATGCCATTAACCATGATACAAAAGAACTTGAAAAAATGACAAACAGGCAAGGCATGCTTCTCAAGAAGAAAGAGGAATGCATGAAGAAAATACGAGAGTTGGGTTCACTTCCACAGGAGGCTTTTGAAAAGTATCAGACTTTAAGTTTAAAGCAGGTAAATAGTGTACTTGGGTTCATGTTTTACGACCTGAAACATTAGTGTCACCTGCACCTTGAGTGTCAAATGTGGCTCGAATTGCAAGTCGCTTTGATGTGTTAATGTTTTCCGTTTACAGTTATTCCGCAAGCTGGAGCAGTGCAATACTGAGCTGAAGAAATACAGTCACGTTAATAAAAAAGCTTTAGATCAGTTTGTGAATTTCTCAGAGCAGAAGGAAAAATTGATAAAAAGACAAGAGGAACTGGACAGGGGCTACAAATCCATCATGGAGCTGATGAATGTCCTGGAGCTCAGGAAATACGAGGCTATTCAGCTGACTTTCAAACAGGTAACAAAATGGGAACAATTGTAAAGACTCTGGTGCTCAAATCAATGAAGTTGTCCCATGGTGTAGCCGCAATATGAGAAGAGGTTACTAAATAAATTATACTAATAGAAGGCAGTGTCATGTAACTTGAGGCTTGTTGGCTTTTTAGTTACTGAAAAATAAATAAGGCTACCATGTTCAATATGTGCCCAACTCCAATGCAGCTCTAGCTTTGCTTTAAACTTCTTAAATACTCCTGTCAAGTGAGCTATGTACTATGTGCAACCCTTGCTGGGAACTGTGAAAAAACTGCACCAAATCCCTTCTCCAGATTTAGTGGAAGTAATTCTAATGTTAACAAATAATCTTAACTTCAAAATGTGTGAATTGTTCTCTTTAAAGTTTTTTTGCTCAACTGAATGTTACTAAATAAATTTTATTTTTGCTACAGTTCTATGTTTTAATTTTCTTGGAAAAAAATTTTGAAAATTTTGCTCATACTACAAAAACAATTGTTTTGGTTCTTCTTTGAAGCCAAGCTTTGTACAGCATACATTTCTTGCTTCTGCTTAAGAACCTGGATCTCTTCTTTGAAGCAGATACTTTTTGTGTTCATGCAAAAACAGTTGTTTGCATTTGATTTCACTCTGTAAAAATGAGTAGGTTTATTGACTGTTTCTTTTTCAGGTGTCAAAAAATTTCAGTGAAGTATTCCAAAAGTTAGTACCTGGTGGCAAGGCCACATTAGTGATGAAGAAAGGAGATGTGGAGGGCAGTCAGTCCCAGGATGAAGGTGAAGGCAGCACCGAGAGTGAAAGGGGATCTGGATCTCAGAGCAGTGTTCCATCTGTAGATCAGTTCACTGGAGTTGGCATAAGGGTAAAGAAAAATATTTGGTTTTTAGTCTTTTGAATGTATGTTTAGGTTGTCTTTTAACTATATGTTTAAAAGGCAGCACTTGGTTGATCCTGTTTGTTGAATAGCAACTGATGCTATGGTTTAGTGTTTTGACATAACCTTGCTGTTGCATTATTTTCTTAGGTATCATTCACAGGGAAGCAGGGTGAAATGAGAGAAATGCAGCAACTTTCAGGTGGACAGAAATCTTTAGTGGCCCTGGCCCTAATATTTGCCATCCAGAAATGTGATCCAGCTCCGTTTTACTTGTTTGATGAAATCGACCAAGCCTTGGATGCCCAGCACAGAAAAGCTGTGTCAGGTACTTGTCTGCCTTTTATAGTCTTCATTGTGGTTGAAGGTAATAGTTTTTCTCATCCCTGACGTTTAAGAAGAAAGCTTTTAATCCTAAAGCACATTTTTGAGAAGCCCAGTATGTATTTGGGGAAGTTTTCAGGAACTTGTTTTTATGTAAAAACTCTATTCTATTACTGCTTCTAAGGAGTCTCCTTACTGCACTTAAGTGTGTTGAAAAACAATCCTGTTTTGAAGTCTAGTTTGATTTTAAAAATTAACAGAAAAGCACTTACGCTGTTTTTCATCTTAGAAGTTTAGTACCATACTATGTTTGCTGAGTGTCTGGACTTGTCAGAGTTCATGCTGGAATAATGAGAATATATATATATATATATATATATGTATTATGTAGGAAATAAAACCAGTATAGATACTTTCTTGATTTGTGGGGTTTTTGCTTTGTTAACCAAAACCTCATTTTGAATAAGGTGTAGAGTTCACTGTTCTTGTTCCTCTCACTTTATTGAAAATATTACATTAATAAAGAATTTTTGTCTTCTTTTTTAGATATGATTATGGAACTAGCTGAACATGCTCAGTTTATTACAACAACTTTCAGGCCAGAACTGCTTGAATCAGCTGACAAGTTCTATGGTGTAAAATTCAGAAACAAGGTAAGTAGTATGATAGGCTTCTTGTCAAACACGGCAATTAAAATAAGTTGTGCATTTGAGACTTAGCAAGAGTTCAGAGTGAATCAGACTCACTTCAGCTGATAAATTTCTAGTTATATCACAGTCTTCTATAAAAAGTTACCTTTTTCTTGAAAGAGAATTTATAATATCTTCAGAAGTCCTGTGTCACATTCTTTCAGTGGAGTTATAAATCAATCATAGACTTGTTGCTGTGTCCTGAAGCCTTCAGAAATGTCTGCCTTATTCTGCAGGAGGTACTGTAATAACTGAGTGCTTCTTTGTTCCACCAGGTCAGTCATATTGATGTGATCACAGCAGAAATGGCCAAAGACTTTGTAGAAGATGACACCACACATGGTTAAAGGATCTTGTAATTACTGCTTATTTGGAAGATGTGTATAGTGCTATGTTTATGCCAGGGACCTGTACATTTGAAATATGAAGTATTTAGTCCTTGTTTAAAATAGTTTTTGAACACACATTTTAACCAAGACCCCAGAAGACTTAGTTTCAAATGAGCTTGAGTATCCATTTTGTCTCTGTTGCTGTATTTTATAAGATAATTGTTAATGTTACCTTTATACAATACCTGTAGTTTGGAAATTTTATTCTCCTCCTTCAAATCTTTTGTAAAGTGTTTGTTGCTGTTTTAAAGCTTTTTAGAAAGTGCTAGCTATTTCTTCTTAAGTATAGTTTTATCATTTATATTGCCTCACATGCTTTTTTTTTAATGGCTTCAATTAAAATGGTTGGTTTTATGGCTGTAACTTGTATATATTAAGTTTTTGGGTTATATTGTCTTTTTAAAGAGGAATCCACTGAGATGGAGTAAACACTTGAGTCATATTGGAGTGGCATATTTCTGAATATGAGACAAAGCAATTCTCCCAAACCACTATTCTTTTTTCCCTCTTCTGCACATTGCCAGTGCCAGAAGAGAACTGCTGCAGTTCTATGTTTGTCCAAATGCTTATTGTTCTGGTTATTGAACTGAAAAAAGGCAAGTATCAGACAATCCTGAGAAGTCTGAGAAGACCCTAGAACTGCGTCAAAACAAATCACATCCCCTTCTTTTTCCTGCACATTGTTCTGTGTAACAACTCCTCCATTACATCTCTTCAGTCTTTCAGACTAACTTCAGCACAACTTGAGCCAAGTGATAGTCCCCAGTCAGTGAAATCTTTTCCTGCTGCCCAGGGTTTTGGCAATGGGATATGGTATAGTTTGATGGGTTCTTCTGGAACACATTAAGGATTTACCATAAATCACAGATTTCATAGGTAGCAAAGCAGTTGTAAAAAGAGAAACCATTTGTGTTAAAATAGTACATTTATAAAAACATAATAACCTTAAAGAATACCTATGTGACTTCCAGTAATACAGTGAGAAACAGTGGATTTGTATGTTGCATTTATTCTGTGTAGGGCATGCTCAACAAAGCAGAAGAATAACCTGATAGGTTTTGATCTGCACACACCCTTGCTCCCCACTGAGAACTTCAGGAAGTGTGGTAAAGAAGAGCATCAACTGATGGCTGGGCTCAGAAGTGCTTATCCATGCATCACAAGGCAGGGTGAGAGGAGAGTACTGAAGCTGATAAGGAGCAACTTCCCCAGGTAGTGATAGACATGTGGGAAATGACTACCTGCAGTAAGTCTTAAGCTAGGATGAGAAGGATATTGTGACCTAAAGCTTTCTGTAATTCCAGGAACTCACTAGCTGCAGAAAAGACTTCTCTGAGTGAAGAGAGAAGTACAAAATGTGAAACAAAGTGTTACAAATGCCCTCAAACTTTCTAGCGTGGGAATAGACTATGTTTGAGAACCTTGAAGAATTTGAAATTTGTCTTCGTACAGAGCTCTTAATGTGCACTTAGGGTGGCTGCTGCAGACCAGAGTGTTCCTGAATTACAGGTGAAGCCCGTGAGTTCAGAGAAGGACCCAAAGAATGCGGCCACAGGTTAACACCTCAGGTTACTGATTTGGTGGCATTTGGTCCAGTGTGTGTAAGGACACACTTGAGGTGTTTGTAATCCATGACCACCAGATACATCACTTGCTGTGGTAGTAGCAGGCTCTGCTCTTGGCTAACTCATTAGGCTTGCTAGTGCTAGGATATCAGCATGACAGTTGTTATTTTGAATTTTGGAAGAGAGAAGTAGTTCACAGGCCATGAAGCTAATTACTGTGCTTATTCAGAAGTGTCATACTAAATCCGTCTAAAGACTGATCATGAATTCTATCACATCGTCTCATTAAAGTAGAAGTAGATTAGAGCCAGGGGTTTTGGTTTGGTGATTTTTTTCCTACGATGCTCAGCATAGTGAAGCCTAAATACAGCTGAATAACTTGAACAACTTCAGCTGTATTAGGAAATCTCTGGGTTGAGTGTAACATTAAGTTGGGTTAGCAAGCACAATAGGAAAATGGGTAGCCAGAAATCTGGTGGACACTGAACAGCTGAACACTTGGAAACAGCGCAGAGGAAGAGTAAGCAGAACTTTAGCTATCATTCAGTTTCTTATCTGCCAAAGAATAAAGTTTAGAACTACTTGCATAAAAGTTGGGAGATTTCTCAGGATTTTCAGAATCTCTCTTCAAGGTAAGTTTGGAGGGGGGTGATAGTTTTTTGTTTTAATTGATGCTGAACTTTATTCTGTCCTTGAAAAGGCATTTTTAGAGAGGCTACTTTCTAAGTTGACACTCTGTTGCCCTGTGAGCATACTCCTTCACACATGCTCCTTCCTAATGCTGTGCTGCCTCTCTGTTGTATAGCCAGTATAAAAAAACATAACGGCACCAGTTGTTTCATCTGGTGTACTGAGTGTGTTGCAGTAACATTGGTACACATGGGACTGGAATGGGAAAGGCTGAAATAACAGCACTCTTTCAGATGTCAAAGTACAGCCTCTGAAGTGCTGTGAATGCCCTGCAGTGAGCTGGGGTTGCTAAATTAGAAGCTATGGTTAGAATTAAAAGAGGGCCTCAAACAGGGATGAAGTTAGGCAGATTATGTAGCAAAATATATACCAACCGTCTTGAAAAATGAATTGCATGGGGGAGAACTGGATGAAAGTAGGAAAAGGAGAACCTCATTTGTTGCCGAATTTTTTCAGGGAAGGTCCTTATATGAAGATGAAAGTATTGTTATGAAAAAAAGTATGAATACTCATAACCTAAAGGAGTTTTTTTTTCCTTAGCCTGTTAAGATCAGGAGTAGCAGAGAAGTTTTCCTTGCTGTTTGCTTCAGATTGCTATGGAATGCAGTGATAGGAGTAGTATTTCCAAGGTGGATGGTCTTGTGTTCTCTTTGTGATGGTTCATAACTGCTCCATACAACATCAGAATTTACAAACTGCCTTTTCATTATGTTAGTGCTTTAAATTCTTCCTAGAGTTTTAAAAATAAGGTTTGTTGAGAGTTAACTGCATCCATGAGTTTCTTCAGTCTCCGTTTTTTCCACCTGTAATTTTTAAGGCAGAATTCAGTGAAACTACACACTTGCTTCAAAATGTTGGACATCCCAGAAACTGAAGATATCTGGAGTGCCACTGGTTTCACCAATATAGGTGTTCAGTTGTTCTCTTTCTTAATTATCGATATGCAAAGCTTAACATCTGAGTCACTGATCACTTCTAATATCTTAGGATAGTTTTCATCTCTAGCAAACATTCTTCAAGTACTTTGTAAGATTAACACCTTTGAGGTTCATATTTTTAAGCTTATCTAAATGTTACAGTATGTAGTTTGTAACTTTGAGCAGGAGATGGAGCCAAACTGGACTAAATGCAAAATGGAAGTTTGCTTTATTGCTAAAGTTGAGGGTTAAATCAAAGCTTTTCTGTGAGATTTTTTGGAGTTCTAGAGACTCTTACAGTTGTTATGAATATCCTGAACAAATGGAGAAATGCTGGTTATAGATAATTTTACACAAATGTGAATGTAAATAAATGGAAATAATTCACAGTTTTTTGCTTTAGAAATTTATAAAAAGCCTTTAAAAATTTAATAATTTGCTAAAATGTTCTTATTGAATAGAATTTTGCCAATCTAGAAAAATGTATAAATCAATTTATGTAAAAATAAACATTGGTCAAGTAAAGTAGAAAATTGAAAAAAATATCACAAAGGTACATGATTCTGGTTCCTCTATGAGAAATTACTAATAACTCTAGTGAATGAGATCCTTGTTCTCTTTGTGCAGATGAACTTGTGGGTGTGGGAGGTGATGATTCCCAAGGTGGTGATGATCAGAGGGGGTGGGCTACTCCTGTTAAAGTTCTTCCATCAAATTGGTGGTATGAAGTGAGTTACCCTGACTGTTGAAGTTAGTAACTGCTGAGATCCTCTCAGCTGCTCCTATTTGAGTGTATTTTTCCATAGGCAGACAAGAGCACTGCCAAAGAACAGCTGCTCTGCTCTTGGAGCACCAGGTTCTGGTGGATAACAGTTCTTCATCTGGGGGGAAAAAGCTGCTGATTTTGTAAGCTGAGAGCCTTCAGACATTGATCTTTATTTCTAGCATCTGCTTGCTTTCTTCCTTGGACACAATGGACGCTTTTACAGTCTCCCTAATAGCCAATAAAAGCACCCCAGTAACAAAATGAAAATCTCTTCACGTGTGTGCTAAAGTTCACTTCACCAGTGATAGCATTTTAACTTCTAGGAGGGTTATGTAAGAGGGAATTTGATTTTATAGAACAGCAAATATGTAGCCACTTCCTTCTTGTGCAATTATAAATGTATTTGGGGACTATTTTAATTGAAGGTATTTCTCACCTCAGTCCTGGCATTGCATCCCTCTTCTCCCTCTTACGGTCAGCTGCAGTGTGTAGAGGGAAGCCAGTTAGGCTGAGATCCTTATTTCTAGTTGCTCTGTTTGTTTCCTCCTTTAGTGTAATTTTTACTCTTCTGCATCTCTTTAGTTCCCCATCTTTTGTCTGCCACCACAAGAGGACAGTTCTTGGGTTTGGTCACCTTGACTGCCTTGAGTTCAGCTTTTTGCTTTTAAGTTTTCTGCCTATGTATTTTGTCTCAGGCAAATGTTTCTTACATAATAGAACAATAGTGATGGACAAAAATAATTGTTCAGTCGTCTTTGACATAATTTTTATTTATTTGTTTGTTTGTTTATTCAGTACCTCAAACTTCTGTTTGTTAATGCAGATAAGAACTTGTAATTTCTTACTGTAGTCATGGCTTGCATTTGGGATGGCTTAATTCCTCTGTGGGGAAGTGTAATGATGAGAAATGACATGCAGGTTCTCAGGTTCTGATGCCTGACAGTTCCCACCATTCTAGAAATGAGATTTACATCAGGTGGGATGAGCATTTAGACCTCACTTGTGCAGCTATGTATATTAGATGTTTGTTGTGTTACGGGATGTCAATGATATAGAATCTACGTGTACTGGGCTTTAAATAGGAGGCATTCGAGACAGAGCATGTGTTTGAGTCAGAAGTACATCTAATTGCTGTTGATATCATTAAAGGTTGTAGGCAGATGCTGCTGGAGCTTTGAGCACAATGAAAATCTGCCTCTGTTCCTTCACAGTTTTTTCTGCTTACATTTTGAAGGATGAAAATGCATCCGTGACCTTCAGTGTTCAGATCACTCTTAACAGCATCTGGCCAGCTGGATGCAGGCCCTCATAGTGCAGAGGAAAACATCCCCTTGCTTAAACTGGGGGAAGTCAGCTTGTGAATGATTTTCTGGCCAGTTTTTGAATTCACACTTGTAAATATTGAGTAGCTGGGGTATCTCAAGTACAGCTGTAGTTTGCAGCACTGGTTACTTGGGAATAAATTGCATTCCCACTTCTTTGTAATTACATTCAGTCTGACAGTAGAGATACCAAAACTATGCTGGGGTTACTCTGTGTTGCTTCCATGACAGCTAAAAGGGATTTCTAAATTTTAGAATATATATATTATAAAATATGTAATATTAAAAGGTATAAATAGATATAACACATATAAAACCATCTATAATATATAAAGACAAATTAATGAAATAGTCTTCTTCTTAAGTAACCTTCAGCTATATCCAAAATTTTGTATGAATTGGGACTGAACAACATAGGGTTTGCTTGCTTAGATGGTAAAAGCACTGTAATGTAGAAGAGGCATTCACACAGTTCTTGCAATGCACAGTGGTGGTATCTATGACCTACTTTAAAAAACACTTCTTATTTAAGAAGGCTCAGAAAGGCATGTGCCATGTCAGTTCTGGATTTGAACATTTCTTTCCCAGTTGTCCTTGCCTACAATACTGTCATGTATATTTGCCCCTAGATATAACAACTTTGGGGATATTTGATGAGTTATAGTGTGGATTATTTATCTTGAAAGGATACCAAGAAACTCATCATTATTATGGCTAAAGCCCCTTTCAAACAGTCTTTTGCCAAGCCTCTTTTTTTTTTATGCATGACAATTCTTTGACCACCTTTCAGTCAGTGCTCCAGGATTTTTGATCCCTAGTAATTTTGCATGAACCATAGACACAGGCTGAGGTTCAAGCTGATCTTCTTTGATTGGCACTGGATCCTGAGCATTGTTGGATTGTCCTCTGGTTCATTCAGAGAATGAATTTCCAACGGAAAAATACTCTGCAGGATCAGGCAGTGCTTGTGAGCCCAAGTTTTAAATTATTCAGTCTTGTTGCCTTCATGAATTCTCTCTTCCCTTTCAGAGATATTTATGCTGAAGTTTGTAAGATGGCTCTGATGCTAAAAAAATATTCATATGGGTACCTGGGCAGATGCATGAACAACTTGGAAGTATGGCAATATTTAAATCCCTTGTTTAAAAAGGCACACTATAAAAGGTGTGTTCTCAACTGTACTTTCAGAATATATCTCAAAGCTTTCAAGCACAATGGTCTGTATATCTAGATGAAAGGTGTCTTGCAAATCTAGTAGAAGTAATCTAGTAAAAGATCTCTTGCAAATTTGAGGGTGAAAAAGAACTCCTACAATTGTGCTCCTTCAAAAGAGGAAGGGAAAATAAAACAGCTGGGGTTGTATTAGTGTGAGGCACCTGAATCCAAAATGACCCATTTGGTGTTGTCGCCTGGGAAGACATCTCCATCTGCTACATAAGACATGAAGGGTCCAAGCCATAAGAGAACTGTTCCTAGATTAGAGGTTGAGATTGATCATGTAAATATTCCTTCAGTATCCAGTGTAAGGATAAAGCAGAGACCACAAGCTGAATGGAAGAGGAGGATTTGTTTTCATGAAGAAATAATTTGGTGGATAGCTGGAGTAAGAAGGAAAACTGGAGAATATTTCTGCTTTCTGTATTGTAGTTCCTCCTCCCTCTTCCTCAGGAGGCTGGGGTACTTCATGGATGTAGAGCAGGTCTTCAGTGAGCAAAATGTCCCCTTGTCAGAATTAGCTGGTGATATTCAGCACAGTACACTTAGGCTTCATTGTCCAATTCCTCTGAGTTGCTGAGTGATGCAGTTTGGGCTTGTTTCTGGAAAGTGCAGTGAGACAAGGGAAAAGCTTGGATGCATACAGCTGTACGTGTATCCTTTTATCATACATACATGTGATAAAAGGAGATAGCCAGGTTTACAGGGCGGTTTTTATTTTCTCTGTGTAACAGTTCAGGAGAAGTGTCCGTGGTGGCTCTGAGGTAGAGGGGCGTGTGTTGTGCTGGTTCTTTGACCCAGCACCAGCTTCTAGGAGACCTAACCCAGAGCCACAAACTTGGAGACTGGCAGTCAGATAGGTATACTTGAATTAATGTGTTTGCTTGTTGAACCTACTTTTAGAGAAAGGAGTTCCTTCTCCTGTCTGATCCCTCCAAGGTCACCTGGCAGCAAAAGGAAAGGCTGCTCCGTGGGTTGCAGTTTCAGATTAGTGATAAGAATTTGCAGAGTTATCCATACCATGTGTTCCTAAGGAACCCCTGAATGGAGCCCTTGGTTCTATGTGTGGGTTTTTACACTGGCTGATTGTGGAGGTTGTATTAATAACTCTCTGTTGTGTAGAGCATAGATGTTGGCCTGTGTAGAAAGAGCTAAAGGGCTGGATGAAAGCCATGGTCGAGCTTTCTGGCACTTGCTTTGTGATATTCAGTAATTCAATGGCTGCTGTTGTCTTTGTAGGGAAGCTGTGCTCAGAAAACCACTTTGAGCACTCGGCCTGTGCAACAACACATTAAAATTACTCTGTTTCCTTCACTCTGTGGATTTCTAGATGCCAAAAATTGAAAGGCAGCATCCAGGATGCTCTGTTGCTCTTTCTACAGAGAAACCAAAATACATGGTCTGGGAAAAGCTCTGTTTGGTTTGCATTCCATCCTCCCAAAGTGGCATCACCAGCCTTGCCAGTTCCTATGAGGTACTCTGCTTGGTGACAAGAGAACTTTATTTAGCAGGACACGCCATCAAGTAGCTCCAATTGGGAAACTATTAAGAGCAAAATAGAAAAAAAAAATATTATTGAAAGACACTTATTAGATATAAAATACCTTGTATCCCATCCATGGACAACTTATGCATTACATAAGTGCATTGTTTATAAATAACCTGTAATATCACATCAGTCCCTAACTTCTGCGTATTGTTTTTCCACTAGGGCTTGGAGGATAATTTTATGAACCAATTTCCTGAGATCTCAGCACTCTTCATGCTTTGTAGTTTCTCCTGAGCTCACCTTTCAGGAGCTATACCCAGTGACTGCAGTATGGGTATGTGTATAATGGCTTGGCAGGTCTCCACAGTTGTGGAATTTACAACCATTGCTGTGCGTGTAAAGCTTGGAACAGCTTTTTTTTTATTTATTTCTGGTGTATGATGAATTAGGCCATCTGTCTCCAATGTCTGCTGACCCTTCTCCCCCACTCTCCTCTTGCCTGGTATGTTGGCACTGTCACACAGTCAGCCAAGGTCAAGGTCTGGAGGCTGGGTCTGTGACCTTCGCTGCTGAGCCCTCGAGGGCTCAGTCCTCAGTTTCCCAGGGTAATTCTCCAGTATGTTATGCAGCCACTGGCCTGAGATGCCGTGCAAGGAGGAGGGATCTGTTTACAGTAACACGAAGAATGCGATAATAGGAACTTCCTTCACGCACAGAGCCAGTGCTTGCAGAGTACTTTATTTAAGCACAAAGTTAACAAGAGGACTAAACAATAAATTCAAATAAATTTCAAAGCATAAATGAGACACTTCCTGGTTTGCACCTAAAACAGCAGAGGACACTTGACCAAATGAACTGAACATAGGTCTGAAAATGTTAAATGCAGATGCATTTAGATGTTACTGGTACAGAGGCAAGCTTTGATGAAACAAAAATAGAAAGCCAAGTAAAATTGTCTTGGCTTATTCCATTGTGCTCCTTGCCTGAAATAAAAATATATGATCGTGACATAAGTATCAGCAGCCAAACAGGTATGAAGGTCAGCCCTTGTAAACTGGGCTAGCACTGGTAATTCTAGAACTTGATCCAAAGGTTTCTGACATTAATGGGATTTTCTCTATGGAGTTTAATTGTGCTTTAGATTAAGTGTGTAGATACAAAAGACTTTATGTACCAGTAAAATGTCTGCAAGCACTTGGGGAATCTTTTGGAAGCTTTCCTGTAGATTGCTAGATCTTTAGCATGAGTGTAAGACTGGAAAGTTTATTTACTGCTGCTGGCATCTATCACAGGGATATATCATCACATATACAAGTGCCTGGGCAGCTCCTCAGGGAAGTGACTTTTGTAGTATTGCCAGTGCTGTTACAAGATGATGAGTCAAGTATTAAAAAAAAAAGTGAGAGTGTATGGAAATGATGGGGCTTTGTTTTTAAATAGAAAGCTGTAGGTTCTTTTTGTTTGATGCTTTGCTTTTGGCCTTTAAAGGTGCCTGCAAACCGTATTTCAAAGCAGTTGTATGTACCCAAAAGGGCCAGGAACAACTTCCAAATCAGAACCTGAAATTGTCATGCAGTGATATGACTAAAAGATTGTACAGAGCATCATGGATTTACATTAACACCTCTGGAAGAGGTGATACTGAACTAGAAGAGGGATTGGTTGAATTAGATTTACTGAAGTTGACCAGCAGTGAGGAAGAGGAGGAAATTCCTGCACATAGAAAGTACATGACAGAGCAGATGTAGCATGCCTGGAAAAGAAATAACTCTTGTGTTATTCTAGATTAGGATTACCTTTGATGAGGAAAAATTATGTGTAGTGCTATGCAAATTCTATGCACAGTATAATTTAACCCAACAACTCCAAAGGGTTGTTAATTTTCAGCTCTCTTTTTTTCTTGTTTTTTCAACTTGACTACATGTTTTTGCACCTGTTTTGGCTGCAGTGTTCAGAGGTTTGTCATGTGGTTCCAAGCAGTCCTGTCTGGATGTGAAGCAGCTGAAGAGGTTGATGCTGAAGGCTGATAACTGCAAATACAAATAGCTGTTCTCACCCCTTGAGAAGAGTCCAGCCTCTTCTAAAGATCAGAGCCTGCCCAGACTCAGCTGTGGTTGTCTATTAACAGATGAGATTGCTGCTCTGAGATGAGGTCCTGCTTATACTTCACTAAAAGGTTGGTCTTAAAGCAGTCACAGGTATGTAAGGCCACATGACTGCCTCCCTTGGCACACAAAGTTGGATGCTGTGCCACCCCCTCACACGTGGCCCGGAGTGTACATTCACAGACACTTGTAGAACCATGCTATAGAGAATTAGTAGATCTGCCTTGAGGGAGCCTTGGCCCTTTTGTAACAGACAGCACAGACATAGCCTTGATTTTTCCTGCTGGAATTTAGCTAAAAAAAAACAAACCCTTTAAGCCTCTCTCTGTGACTTTACTGGGAGTTATTATGGAGTGACCTAGAGGAAGAGAAAATGAATCCACTGCATGTAACCTCAGTGTGAGGAAATGGCAGTTTGGTGGTGGAGTGACTGATGAAAAGTTTAATGTGTTTTCCTAGTGCTTTTTTTAGTGTTAAAGTGTTAATGAGCTTTTGAAGCAACTTTTGATCAGTTCTTGGTATATACCACAGTATAAGGGATCATAGTTTCAAGACCAGAGATGGACTTACAAGATGAAATGAAAATCAAACATTCCCTTCATTGTTGTTATAATAGTTCCTCTGTACTAATAATCCCTCAAAGACCAAAGCAAAAAACGGTTTGCTCCTTGTAAGGGAGAAAAGTTCAGAACCATAAAATTCAGATTACTTTGAGATTTCTGTCTCTCTGACTTTACCAGCTGGCAGAAAATTAGATAACATCAAAGAATTACTGGAAAAGAGCTTATTTAATTTTGAAATTAATTGGAAATTGTCACATGTGGTTGTAATGCTAACAGCTGTTTTTGTGTCACTTTACTGCAAAAGAGAGCAGCATTGTGCCTGGATAAGGATATAGAAGATGAAGCTGTGAACTATGATAGATATAAGTTGAACTTTCTGGGGTACAGTCAGATAATTCTGCTGTCTATACTGAATCTGTTAAGTGTTTTGTTAAGTTTTCTTTTGTTTAAGTTTATTTTGGAGTTTTTTAAAGAGTTAAATGTTAAAATTAATTAAATTAATTCTTAAATTGAAATAAATAATTTTACTTCAAAACCGTTTAGATGAAATATGCAAATAACAATCCTGTCCTAAAAAGGTGTTGGAAAAATATCTAGTTTTTCATGGTTGTTTTTGTAAGATGCTGAAAATACCTCTATGGGGAGCTCAACCCTTCTGTAATTTCTTACACGTTGATCTAGGTCATATGTTTTTAGAGAAGGAACCAAAGAGTGAAGGTATTTGCAGTAAAAATCAGCTGAAGGCAGACATGGATGAGTTTTGTCAATGACATCTACTTCAGAGTGGTTTATTGGTCCTTTGCCACCTCTGACTAGTGTGGCTTACCAAACATCTATGGCTGCCTTGAAAGATTTTTGGTAAGGAGACTGAGGAAGTACGGTTCTGATGAAGCAACGTTTGATGCGCAGTGTGCATCTGAAGGATTATCAGAGGATTTGGGTGTACAATGAGATACAAGCATGTGGGCCAAGTGCTTTCAACCCCTATCAGTCTAATAATTCATACAAAATGTGCCGTTTTACCCATCTAATTGTAGAATTTGCAGGAAAATAATTAAAATCCAAAATAAAACTGTATGAGTTTATATGGGTTTGTATATTAATACACCCTACAATAAATATGTAGGGCATATTAATAGCTGGTGTGAAAAGCAAAATAATTTCCAAATTTGCACATCTGCTCTGACCTAAAAACCCAATTCCTTGAAAAACACATTTAAAGCCAAATAAAACTTATGAGGGCTAACAGTTCCTCCAGCAAGACTTCAACAGTATCCGTGGTCCATTAATCATGTTCATTGGTGGGGTCCCAAATGCAGTTTCTGAGATGGCTTTTCTGTATTTGGGACTTGGATGCTCTGTTTGTTTTAACCTACTTTCCACCAAAATCCTTATAACAGCACCACAAGCTCTGTCCTTATGAAAAAATCTCACCAGGATCATTCAAAAAAGTTTTAAGTCTAATTATTTGTTTCTCATTTAAAGGAGACCCATTTATAGCAGCAGAAGTCCTGTCTTGTAGCCCTTGAGCTGGACTGGTTAGAGGAAAAGATCACTCACCCATTGCTTAGGCTGTCAGAAAAACCATCTGGGTTGTGGGAGGACAAATACAGATGGAGAGGAGCCTGGGGGAAGGCCTGCAGCCACACTGTGTTTGTCAGCAGTGTGTAGGTCTGCCCATCCCTTGCTGTTGAGCATAGGCTGTTGTTAGTACTACAGTTCCCACTGTAGTGGAATTCTTAGTGAAGGTGCTGAGAAAAACAGCTTCTCTGAGTGTATTATGCAATCTATTATGCAGAATTAGAGATGAAACAGCCCATCCAGTGGGAATGCTCTTGTTTTATTCTATCCTTCCAGCACAGGTTCATCTGTGTGGACTGGAAATTACAATATTAAATGCCCAGCATGGAAATTGTGTGTGAGGGTTATCAGACTCAAGTTTTCTCAGTGTATTGCAGTCTGGGCTTCCTGCTGGCACAGGAACTTCCACTGCTGAGGTTTTCAAACATTAATGCCTGATTTATGCCCTCAAGCAATTTCTTTTAAGCTTCACAGCTGAAACAAAGCCATGGCATTTTTCCACCTGAGTAAAATTGCTCTGTTTTCTTCAACATAAAGACACAAGCCTTAGGTACCAAAAATTTATATTTTTAATGCTGCTTGTATTGTCCATTCTCCAGATTTACACATAAAATACATGTACACAGAAGACTCGAGGTGTTTCAGATAGTGAATGTATTCTAGTGAATAACTATTATTCCTACTCGCACATCTTTGACTGAGAGCCTCTCGATTTCAAAATTATAGTAATTCTGAAAGAGGTGGTTTACATTTTCCATTTCATGGGAAGCTCCTGCCTTCCTTAGCAGACACCTCTCTTTTCAAACCAAGACAGTATCTGAGCACAGTGTGATTATTTAGTGAGGATTATATTCTTTAAGTTTTAAAAAGTACTGCAGTTGTGCTGTATTTTTAATTATGTGTTCATTTCAATGAATGTTGCCGGTGCTGCAGTGGTGGATTGCAATGTTTTTGAAACCATGTGATGCATCACCACCACGTGCTTGGTGCCTTGCTACTGGCCTGATCTTGTGAGGTGTTCATCACAGTCCAAAAATAAAACTTGCTCACAATGTGATGTATGGAATAGTCTTACAGGGGAAGGTAAGGGAGAGTTTTATTGCTTGTATCGCTTGACATTGCAACTGAATGAAAACTGGAAAATATTATGCCACAGCAGTAGCCTTTCAAATTGCCTCTGGGTTATCAAGAGGCAATTACAAACCTTTATAATCCATTATATAGCTTTCTTTTCCTCCTTCCATTAGCTTAGTTTCATACAATTTCTTTCTTTTGATGAATGTCAAGTAACCCCAAAGGGTAAACGATTTTGTTGCAAAAACTGTTCCTCACATTTCTGTCTAATTCTGGTGTTCTGTAAAAGGGTTATATAAATAAACAAATGATTGTTATAAGCAAATGAAATCCCAGCACCTAACTACACAGACCCAGCATTTCACTGCAATCAGTTTGAGCTAGAGCTAGGCCTCTTCAGTCTCCCTCGCCTGAGGCTGCAATGCTCCCACTATAAAGCAATTGGTCACACCTCATTATTGAAGTTATTTGCAATAGTGTGCAAAGGACCAAGTAACAGATGTTTTGAAATGGCTAATCAATTTTTATAGATTTAATTAGGTTGATGCCTGCACATATTTCCAATGTGCTTTTTCACCAAAGCTAGGGGAAGGATCTTAATTACAAATTCCGTCAAGCCTCTGTGAGGCTCAGACTTCAATGTTAGAGCGTAAGTATTACTTGCATGCTATTGCGATATTCTATTTTGGCCACTTACACTGGAGTATCTTGTCTCTGAACTTCACTCCTAGAAAGTTACATTTGGACTTAGATGTATGACACTTGTTGTTTGGAGTGACACACACAAATCCCCATATACCAGAATGAAAATTCAGCCCTAATCATCAAAGGGAAGTGAGGACTAAATGAATGTGTCATGCGTATCCAATTTCTCCACTGATCATCCAGAGAAAAATAAATCACAGTGGATGTCCTTCTACTCCTTCTTTGTTTCAAAAGCTAGAAGGAGTTCTCTGCTAAAGTCACCCTGGGTTTCCCCAAGGAATGCTAAAATAAATTGATATTGTCTGATTAAATGTTTTGGCCCATATTTAAACCACTGGAAAATGATAAGCCTATTTTATCATGGCAGCAAGCCAACTTTTTTTTTTGTGTGTGCTACTGGAATCAGAGGATAAAACTGGAGGATCACATCTTAACTGAACTTATAACCAATTCCATTAATTTTTAATCTTTTTTTTGTAACTATACTTTTTCAGATAGATTTCTCATGTATGAATCTCTCAGCAAATGTCTAGTGTCAATCTGTGCTAAGATCTCCTGTCATCTTCCTATTATACATCAGAAAAGACTGCAAAAGTGATCCACAGAAGAGAAAAGAGAAAAATGGGGAAAGGCATTGCAGGAAGGTCTGGCTTGATTAAGTAGAAATTTTTAAATGACACACATTGCAGATAGGTATCCAAGTCACATTGATTTCAATAATAATAAGATAGTTTACAGTCCTTCATCTCTCTGAAGTGTTCCCTTGCACCCTAAGGCAATTTAATTTGGAAAGAACTGTTGGAAGAAATATGATAGGTGTATAAAATGAGCAGTATAAAAAGCATGCTGCCACAGCAAGGGCAGTGCCCTGAGACTCGGAACCTGCTCAAAAGTTAATTAAAATCAATTGGAAAGACTTCTGTTGACTTAAATAAGCTCTGGATCAGCCCTTGTGAGAACTACTTTCAACACCCAGGTCTACCACAAAGTTTTTGAATGGCTCAAAGCAAGTCATTCAAAGCCATGTCCAGAAAGAGGGACAGATACTGTAATGGGATTGCTCCAAGTGAAGAGTGTGAAAGGTTCTCTGTGCTGCCTCGCTAGGACTCTTTTCAGAAATGTGTTATGAGCTGCTAATGTAAAACAAATAATGATTTGTATTTAACCCGTGGTGCTTACAGTTGTAGGATGCTGTCATGACAATTTTAAAACATTTTAAAAATTAGGATTAGGCATTTAGGATTTAAAAAACAGCATCTGTACCAGGTTAGTTTTGATAAAATGTCACAGGCAACCAATCCTCATGTTTCCCAGCCTAAACTCACCACCAGCTGGAATAACGAAGCAGATACCTCAGAGGAAGAATATGTTACTGTTGATGTAAATTGCAATAAAGCAATTTATTGTATAATTTATATCTTTTGTTATCCAGCCTTTATGTGGGTGGAAAAGGGGTCTGTTCTCACTGCCTGGGGGAAGGCAGAACTGTCTGTAACTTGTGTAACTGGGGCCATTCCCTTGAGGTGATGGAGGTTCCTGGTGAGTGCTGCACCCTTCAGACCCAATGGGCTGGGTCTTTCTGGCTGCCCAAACCCCTCACAAGCTCTAGCAGTGGTTTTGGTGCAGTCAAGAAAGCTGTGCAAGCACAGGAGCTAGGCAGTACTGTGTGGGATGGAGCCTTAGCCATCTGAAATTAGATCAGTTCAGATGGTCAGAGCATGGTGTTAATAACACCAAGATTGTGGATTCAGTCCCTGTATGGGCCATTCACTTAACAGTTGGACTTTTAATACTTTGCCCTCTAATCATGTCCTAGGAAAGGACAGACAGTTTAGCTGGAGATATTAAAAAAGCTCATCTGGAATCAAGGATTTCAGCCAAATAACTGCTTCTGATCATTGTTTAAATTCCGTTTTGTTTAAGCTTTACCCAAACCAACTTATGTGAATATTTTGAGAATTGAAAGAATTTGTTTTATGTTTACATGTTCACTCAAAAAAAAAAAAAAAAAAAAAAAAATAAATAAAATCACTGATCTTGTGCAAGCTTCACCAGAGTCAATCTTAGGGAAAGGTAGCTTGCATTTAAACTGAATTCCTGCTGCTTTGCCTTTTATATATTTATATTAGCTAAAGTAGCTTCAATACAAAAAGAAGAGTCCCAGAAACTCAGAAGTTTGGAGTTCTAGAAGGACTGGAAATTAAGGTAAGTTTGGAGAGATGGGAACATGCAGTTCAACCTCATCCTCTGAAAAGGCAGAGGAATTGGAACTTTTCTGACTTTTCTCTTTACTAAGAATTTATTTTCAATTACTTAGAATTTATCGAACTGGAACTATTCAGGTTTATACCTTCCTCCTGCCTGTCCCTATCAATGGGCTTTTTTTTTTTTTTATTTTTTTTTTATCTTTTATCACAGGGGTCCTGAGAAGTTTTCTTGCTTCTTTCAAGCATGTGACCTCACTTGTAATGTTTGTGACCCTGCTTACAGTTTCAGTGTCTCTTGAAACGTAGAGGGTAAGGACACAACTGTGCTTGTGAGAAAAATCAAGATAAATGATATAATTCTTTCAGGAGTATTACCTGGGCTGAATTCAGCAGGAGCTGATTGATAAAGTTTACCTGAGACTACTTATTTTTTGGCAATTGATCAGCTTACTGGAAAACACTATGTGACATGTCAAGTTCTCTATGAAAAAACAAGTGGAAAGGGGAAAAAGGAAGAGGAAAGGTATGATTTTAAAAGCTTCTTTTCCTCTTTTATAGCTTTTTGTCCTGAAAGTGCCATGTTAAAGAAAAAAAAATAAACTGAATAATCTATATATTGTAACTACAACCTAATTGATTTCTCTGTGGACTATGAAAGGAAAGGCCTAAGATGGTTTATGGTTCTTTGGTTCAAGGAGACCATTATGAGGTTTCCAGAAATGAGCATTTCCAGAAATCAGAATTAATTTCATATGTGATTTTTTAGTAGATTTTAGGCTTTAGCCTTTTCCTGGCTGAAAGCTGTTTTTGTTTTTCCTTGTATCCTGAGCATGAAGTAATCAAATAGCTTTGCTTTGGTCAGTTTGCAGACTGCATACCAGATTGTATGTGTGTAATGTTTGGAAGATTAATAATGATGTGCTATCACAGCCAAGGACAGTCCAAGTAAAAGCTTTGTGGACTGTGACTGATGGGTGGGGTTTATGCCACTTCTTTCACCCTGGGATTGCTAGCCACAGTCTCATTACACATCTTTTTATAACAGTGGAGAGAAAAGGGGCTGTGTTTATAAGTGGATTAAAGCATCTGACTTTTCAGACAGGATTCTTTAAGTGCAAATTATCCTGATATGATCATATTTATTTTATATTTTGTATGTAGAGCCATGTCTTCTTCAGGACTTGAACTTCTTATTACCTAGCCAAAATATTTAATGATTTGGATTTAAACAAGCATAATTTATACTAAGGCTTCCTTAGGCTTTGGTTCAGGGTTTCCTGGATGGGGCTGAATTTAAGGCACGCTCCATGTGTGAAACCCTTTTTTCTGTTCAGGGACTGTGTTTACAATGGCTTCTTTGTCTGGGAGAGTGATGCATTCCTTAGAAACACTCTATGACTTCCCGTCTCACTAGGTACATACACAAACATTCAAAATGTTTGTGTGATCTCTGCTTCTGTCTCTCTCCTAAAGAAAACAGTCTTTTCTTCTTCCCTACTTTGACTGTATCACTTTCAGGATGCTCTTTAGATGGGTGGTCATGCCTTTTATTAACATAAATTTTCAGCCATCTTCAAGCCATCTGAACCATGGACCTGTAAGGACTGTGAAGACTTGCTGGACCTGCAAGCTACATAAGTTATATCAACTTTTGCACTTGTTGCTTTCCAATGGATTTTTCATTTTTCCTTGCCATTCCAGAGTTTGCTTGCTCCAATAATCATGGATAATGGGACACCTAGGAGAATCTAATCCTTCCTCTTGCCCCAAAGTTGGATCATGTTTAACTCATTCCTGAAAGATGTTTTGTGCAACCTACTATGTCAGGTGTTTCAAAATTTGACATATTCTCTCATTTGCAATTAGCAGGTTTAATCCGAACTCCTTTTGCTATGATTCAAATCCACTTTCCTCTAGCTTCTTCACCCTGGGGATCAAAACCAATTTATTCCGTTCTCTTTGAAGGTTATTTTCTGCTTTCAGTCTTTTCATTTCTAGACTGAACAATGCCCTTTCCATCATCCTTTTTTTTGTGGCTCTCCTTTTGTAGGCTTTTTGTTAGTCCTCTCCTTTCTTCTGATTTTTTCAATCCATTTCCTAGTGAAAGTACCACTGCCAGAGTGGATGTAGTGCTCTTACTGAGGCCTTATCACCACCAAGAAAAATAAGGGAATTACGTCAGACAAAACTCCTATTTATATAGCTTAGGTTGATGGATGCCTTCCTTGCATGATATTGTTGACTCATGTTCAGCTGTGATCCTCTGTAATACTCCCCAAGTCTTGTTCAGAACAACTGTTTTCTGTCTAGTCATTCTCCATCCTGTGCTTTCCCAGACAATATTTTCCCTTCCTAAGTACAGGACTTAACACCTGTCCTTCCTCAGCTGAATCCTATGTTTTTCATAGTTTCTCTGATCTCTCCAAATCATTCTGAAAACTCTTTCTCTGCTCCAATTTGCCTATAGCACTTTATCCCACATACACATTTCAGATGTGTGATCTATTCCGTTACCCAGACTGTTGAATAACAATATAGGGAAAGGAATTAACCCTTCCAGATTTCCAAATTATACGCCTTTCTAGTTTGACAGTAGACTACTCATACCAGCTGTGAGTGAAGGTTTCCAAGAAGCTGTGCATTCATATTCTTGTAGCTTCATCTACAGTATACTTGTTCTCTTTTAAGATTATTTTCTATGATGGTAGAACTTTTGCTGTGTTACCATGGGTTATTCTCTTTAATTTGTGTTTCTTTTTACCCCAATATTTATCTTTGCTGTTTGTTTTCTATGCCCTTCCTCACAAGCTGCTGATAAAGAAAGAGGTAAATTCACTACTGAAGTGGGAAGTAACAAAGGAGAAGCCCTCACAGCTCAAGTCAAAATGTTTTCTCTTACTATTATTTCCCCATCCTAGATGGCACATTTCAATAAATTAATTTGACATCACAGTAATAACAGTTGTGTTTTTTCCTCCATGGTTACAATAACATTTTGGGGTTTTTTGCCTACATAATTGTCTTTCAATACTGCTGTTTTATTTTTCAGTCCCTATGATAATTATTTACAAAATTTATTTTACAGTCTTGTATATTCTTCAGCTTCCCAGTAGGGAAACAACTTTTAAAAGTCCATGTAGATTTTCTAAGGGGAAGGAGCAGGTGAAAGGTTAGTAGCTGTGGTAGTTCAGTGAAACAAGCAAGAACTGTAGGTTCTAAACTGAAAGGCTAATTTTAGAAGATGACCTCAACAGGTGAGCAGATCATTTCAGGTAACTTCAGAGTCCTTTGCTTCTCTGCATTAAATGTCAATGTGCATTTCTCTGTTGACTGTTACCCCGAATATATAGATTGCAGGAGCTGAGTTAGATTCCAGATCAGCAAGATCATGTTTTCCACTGGAAGTATTCCAGATGATGATAAACATCATCAAATAACTTCAGGCTCACCATGAATGTTGATGAAAGCATATCTCAGACTTCAGGGACACATAGTCTCACCTACCTTATCTAAATGCCATGAGAGTTGTTTGAAATTACTGTAGTATCTACACAGCAAATGCTACATGGATTTGGCACACTTTTGCAAGACTTCTTTTCTTTCAGCTGTAGAGCTGGCCTCGTTGCACTAGACTGCCTATGGTTACATGGCTGCAGGTCAGAATGTCAGCGGATTCCCCACTCTTGTTCACTCAGGGCCCACAGTTCCCTCAAGAAGGTTGTCTCAATGTAATGGCTCAGCGCCACTGTCTGGCATGCAGAACATTCCTGGTTTGTCTCCGGAGATCCGCACTGCAAGTGCTGACATGTAACACCACAGCTGTGCAATTTGTCAGCGGACGAGGGGGAAGGAGCCCTGCCTCGCTCCGTCAGGAGGCAGTGCAGCTCTGGCCTTGGCTCTGCACGAGCTCCACAGCCTCCCAGAGTCAGGGCACCTCAGCAGCTCATGCCAGCAGACGGGGCTCGCACAAGTGGCCTGTCAAAAACTCAGTCCTGCAGAACATCTTTCACAAGTGAGAGGTCCCAGGAATGGATCTGTTTGCCGTAGACCAGATCACCAGAGCCTCACTATAACCAAATGTCATTTATAGGGGTGTAAATTGTGCAGTCTTTGGTACTGTTCTACTTAGGCAGACTTCCAGAAATCATTTGTCTTCATATAAAATATTAAAAGACCCTATTTTGTAATCTAATTTATGCCCAGCTTGTCCTTGTGTGTCATTAGTATTTATCACTATCAAATGGTACTCCGAAGTTATGCAGTGTTTTGCCATGGGTAAAGAAACCATTAAGTTTAGACTTTGCTTCCAGCTATGTATATCTCCTTAGAACTTGCATGCACATAAAGAAGAATTAGTATTTAAAGACTTGACAAATTAAGCTTTTTAAGGGCTGAATATTCCTTCTAATATAGTATATTTAAAATTAAAAATTACTGAAGTAAAATCTGTACTAAATATATTGATTATGGTTATTTTTATTAATAGTGAAGATGTAGTAGTTATTACCTACCACTTTGGCAATGAGAGAAAAAACTCCCCATGCCTACATTAGAAAGGAGTGGGGTAAACAAATAAATAAGCAATTATTGTTAATTCTCTTGTGCTTATGGAACCCTGAAGGATAAGAAACAGAAGCGAGGATGACTGGAAGCAGACCAGTTATGCCATGATATGAATGGAAATATGTAATAGTGGAGGCATGGAAAGATAAGTCAGGTTATTAACATGCATATTTCAGTTATCTGAAGAGCTGAGAGTAACATCAGGGATTTTTTTTAAAGCCTGTTTTTTCCTCAAAACACTTTAACATTCATTTCTTACTGTTGCTGTTATATTTTCTTTAATTACATTCTGCTGTTCTTTAACAAGTTGGGAAACATAGTTAAAATGATAAACATTTGCCATTTCTGCAGCTAGAAAAGAGCATGATACAATCCATTAATGACATAAGCCAGTATCCTGGGATCAAAGAGTGTGTATACCTCCTAGGTATGAATTGCACATTCCAATATTTTCCAAATATATACTATGTGAATTGAGGATTATATTGTCACTGGCTCAAGGTGCTGAGGGAGTACACAGCTTCTCACAGTACCTGCAAAAAGACATCATTAGTTTATTCCACATTGTTCTGCATCACATCTAAAATTCTACAGTGTTTGCCTTTCATTAGCTGTCTGTCCCTGCATATTTAAAAGTCCCAGCTATCCATGGTTGAGTGTCTGATAGGTTATCTCCAAAGGTTTTCCTTTTGCATCTTGATCTGCTTGACTCTTGAAAGCATGTGATCTGCATACTGCGACAGTCAGTCCAGCTCTTGAGTTTTGTTTTTCAACTTTCAGAAGTCTGTAACCAGGCTATATCTCTTGGTGAATCATTCATAAGCTTCATTTTCTGGTTATTCATGGGGAGATTTTTTTTGCTTATAACCTACTGTGGTTAGTCAAATTCTTCAGGTGATTCTGTTCTATAGAAACATCTGCACTATAACCAATTCTAAAGGACTAGACCTCCCATGTATTTTCCTTTCAAACTATTAGGAAACATTCTTTCAAATGTCAGAAATTTTTTGTTTGTTTGTTTGTTTGCTTATAAAGGAACTTGCAGGTTTGAGCTAAATTTTACCTGGTCCTTTGTAAATGTAGCTTGAGTATTTCTGAGCAGCACCATTTCAATGACATGCAGTCATGAGCAGCAGAGCCCACACAGGTGCAGGAAAATGCAAAGCCAGAGTAACTGGAAAAGAACCTACCAGTTGTGGCCACCTGTTGCCATTCACATCCAGTGAAAAGAAAATCACTGAAAAGAAAAAAGTCAAAAGTGGTGCTGACTGAAATATTTTTCAGGAGAAGCTGATGGAAGTAAGTAGAGACTTACCCAGAAGGCGGATTTCACATACTCAGGCACTGGAAATTTCTGCTTCAGTCTTCAGCTTCTCTATCCGAACAATGATCAAACAAGAAAACATGTATAGCAAGCTCCAGAAACAGAATTCAGTATAACCTGGGAAAACCTAATACACTGATAACCATAAACTGACTAGACTGAAGTATTTTTCACTTTTTTCCCCCCTGAATTTTCCTTCATTGGTTTTGGAAGTCGAGTAAGAGAGTGCTTTCCTGCCTCTTTCCATAGTCTGTTAAGGAGTACGATGTTGCCATTCTTCCTAGATGAAGTCTTTTATTCCTGCAACTGGATACTTATGTTACTTCAGTCCTATTTCAGAGATGACATCTCATTCTACATGAAATCATGTTTGTATTTTAATGACTATCGCTGCTGCAGAACCATCACAACACTATCTAGATAACACTATAAATATGAATTAAAGTACCTGTGTGCAGTAGTAACAGTAAAAACCAGAGTTTATTCTTCATCGTGTCTGGGTGCCTTACCCACTTTGAGAATAAACCATGTTAGACCCTCAGTGGTACCTAAACTGGTGCTGCTCATTGCAGCTTAAGTGAGCAGGTCATTTACACCAGGGCACAACATGTACATCTGGGCCAACCCTGGCCTTGAGGTACTTGCGTTATCCAGGTTTTCCATCTTTCATTTTTTTCCAGCTGCTTCTTTTCCCTGATAATGAAGAGTTGATTTTATATTAATTTTCAGAAGATTACAATTAAGGCAATTAATTCTCCAAGGATTAAATTTTAGGTCACAGAATAACAGATTCAGGCACGAACCAATGAAAGGTCTTAGACTAATAGGCAGACATATTTTATTCGTAGATGTATTTCCTTGCTACTGTGTAGCTCGATGGTTAAATAAGCATTAAAGCAATGAAATCATTGCTGTTTTGTTATTTGTTGCTAAACTATTTGGGGACACAGTGTTCAGTGTGTGCCTGGTTCAGTCACTTTCCTACTTTATGATTGGTTAATTTTTTTCCAGGTTCTGCCTGTGCCTTTCTTGATCTGCTCCTAAAAATGGAATATTCTGGGTGTGAGTTCATTTACACCAGAGAGCTGCTTCTGATTTATCATCATGCAAGTTAGAACAGCAGTTAGATCAGGATTTCAGTTTTAGCATGTGGACTGCTACAACTGGAAACTCCAAAAAGGCATTGTAAGAGGTGGGGATTGTTTAAGTGTATTGGGAGATGCAGAAAGCGTATTAATTTCAGCTGAAATTATTAGCCAGGAGTGCTTTTTGCATGAGTTCTCATTAATACCTGTGGCATAGATATTTCAAAAAAATCAACAGTTTTAATCTAAAATTATAGATATTTAATACATATGAAGTCAGCAACAGGAAAGTCAGTGTTTTGCCAATATTTTTAACAAAACCTCTATTAGCTGACAGTTGCACAAACAGAGAATATGTCTCTAGCCAAGGGGAAAAAAACCTACAGCTCTGATTTCTCCCTGTGCATAACTATGTTCCATATTAGGAGAACAGGAACTTGTATAGCTGTTAGCACTTGTTCAGTTCTACTGCCAAACCAAGACCCTAAAACTGTGGTTTTTGGACCAGCCACTGTTGTTTCTCTCTTATGGCAGTGCTCCAGAAATACTGTAAGGCTTCGCCAGAAAACTGCTTATATTGATTTCTTGAATAAGAGTCCATGAACATCAGTCAGTCTGTGCTTGCTCACACCCACCCAATTACTTCCCTGTAGGACAGCCTCTGAGTGAGCCTTTGCTAGTGCCTTGTGGTAAGGCAGGGACCAGCTGGCTGTGAGAGGTCAGTGCTCTTGCCACACCACATTATGCCAAGCCAAACACTGGGATATGACAGAAAAAGAGGGGAAAAAAACCTTGACAAGAAGCAGACATAGGGATGAGAACTGTTAAAATGAATGGAGAAAATCTTTGTAAAGTTTTGGGATCCCATGCTGAGACTGAATGCTGAGTTGTACAGTGGATGTATTAAGTGCAGAAATAGTAGTGTCTAGTAAAACACACTTGATCCATTATTACAAGTGATGTAATACGTCTGTGCGAAGTAACACGTTCTTGTGACTATCCACCTCCTAATCCAGGGCCGTGCATTAGTGTCATAGCTGTGCCCCTGCTGCCCTCTGAGCCATGAGTCACCATCTTTCACTTCCTCAAATAATTACAGGCAGCAGTGGCTGTTGCTTGGTCTCAAGGGCTTTCACTGCTACTCAGGAAACTCACACAAAGCCACTTTTCTGTGGATGATCAGTAGACACCTGGGATTTGCTTTAAACTTTGGGTCCCACGTGTTAAACTTTTTTTCCCATGAGTTGCCTCACCTGTCTGCCAGACCTTACCTTTACTTGGCTGGAAGATCAGGCATCTTGTAGCTGCACAGTGCTGACCACCCCTTGGCCCTCGCTGAACCAGAAAATACATAATTTGCAAAATTTTTTTCCTTGTGGGAAAGGATGTGAAGCTCCATTTTTTGTATTTCTCAGAATATAGTGTAAATCAATGTGCGTAAACAAGTACTGATGGCTATTCATTTTTAGAAGGTGCATTTGGCGTTACATTACCATTAAGTAACTGTGCAACTGAAATCTGGCCCAGTTCTCCACTGCCCTGCACCTGGTTGGTGCTCTCCATCTGCAAAGTGTAAAGTACGTGATTAATGCAACTAACTTAAAATTTTCCAGTCACCGGAGGTGGCATTTTGTTCCCATTTAGAAGGCTACATACTTGTAAATGACTGTGCCAGGTGCAGGGGAGGAGAACCTGACCCCTTCAAAATTCGTCTTTCCCCTGAATTAGGATTAATTTTTCAAAGGAGGCAGGATGTTTCTGCTTTTCTCGGTGTGTGTGTGTGCGCGCGCTGGGGGGAGGGTGTGTGGCAAGCAGAGGTAATGCAGGAGCAAGTATTGAAATATTCTTTGACTTGTCCCTCTCTAATAAACATCAGGTTACAAAGGGAGGAAGAGCTGGAAGAAACATTTTCAATACTCTTAATGCAAGAGTGCAACTTCTGCTCCATCGGCCGTCTGAAATTTCCTCCCAGACATTTGCGGATAAAACTTTTTTTTGTCACATTGTATCATCAGGTAGCAATTCCACTCCTTAGTCCTGTGTTATTACAGCAGCAGGTAACGCCTTCGTGAGTAGGTCTTGATCACGCTAATACGTGTTTAGAAGCGGGGAGCCCATGATCGACATCCTTTATTAAACGCCCTTCGTGGTTAGGCCCAGACGAGGGGGGCTGCTATAGAGATGACTTGTTAGCCGAAAAGGTTTATTAATTGGCTGGGGTACACTTTCCCGTTTTATATCAGCCGACAGGGCCTATGTCTGACGGAAGACTGATAACATTTCTTTAGAGGTGCTACTAGGGAGGGATTAGAAGAATACACATGCTTTTCCCCTTGTCCTTGGCATTTGATATTTCTAAACTATTGCCGGAGTGTGAAGGGGCCGGTATTGTTCACTCTTTGCTGTACAGCCCCTCCTTTACCAAGCGCAGCCCGCGGGACCATCCCGGGCAGGGCCAGGCGCGCCCCAGCCACCTTGTCCCGAACAGGTGCGCCCGAGCCACCCTGCCCCGGCTAGGACACAGGGCAGAGGCGCCGGGTTTCTGTGGGGCGTGGGTCCCTCCTGTCGGGCAGGTGCGGGAGGAGGAGGGAGGGAACGGGCCCGGCGCCCAGGTGGGGCCGGGCCGGGGGCTCCGCCCGCCCCTCCCTCCGGCCCCGCCAGCGTCTCTGGGGCTCCGCGCAGCGCCGGCCGCCCCCGCCGGTGGCCGCAGCCCTCCGGCAGGGCGGGCTCAGTCGCAGGGGGTTGCCTGTCCCGCCGTCGCCAGCCCGGCGGGGGGGCGGCGGGGGGAGCGCGGTTGTCTCCAGGGCCGGTCCTCTGCCCCCTCCCTCCCTTCTCTCTGCCACCCTCCCTCCCTCCCGCCGCCGCGGCCGAGGGCTGCGTGGCCACCCGCGCCTCCCGCTGCAGGGGCCGCCCCGTATGGTCCCCGCCGCTGCCATGAGCCAGGCCCCGGCTCCCCGCGGCGCTGACCCGCCGGAGAGCGATGCCCGCAGCGGGGCCCCCAGCCGAGGGATGCCGCCGCCGCCGCCCAGCCTGCCCCAGCTCCTCCACAAGTAAGAGCCGCCCCGCGTTCCGCCGCGCCGGGAGGGCGGGCGGGCAGGCGCGGGTCGTTCTTCCTCCCCGGTGGCGGTGCCCCCCTTCCCTCCCCCCGCGCCCAGACTGACAGCCGGGCGGGCGGAGGGTCGGCCCGGCACCGGCCCTGGCCGTGGCCGAGCGGTGCCCCGCGGGGCTGAGCCTCGCTTCGCCGTGCGGGTGGCGGCGGGCCCGTCCCCGCTGTTAAGGGCACGGACTCCCCTAAAGACCGGCAGTGGCCTCGCTGCCCTCAGAAGTTTTCTGCCCGAAAAGCCGACTCGTGTCGGTTTCCCGAGGGTTCGCCCCGGCACCGCGTCTTCCGCGCCCGGGAGCTGGGCCGGGGAAGTTCCCGTCGCTTGCCCCGCGGCGGTGTTTGCCGCCTGCCCGGCCGCCGTTCCGCTGCTGCGGTCCCCTCGGCAGGCCTGGAGCGAGGGGCTCGTGGGGTTCCAGAAGCGATCGCATCTCTGCAAAGCTATCACGGGAAAAGTAACCTGTGCGGGCTTAAGTGGAAGTCTTATTAATGAGTACAGTGATGCGAATGGCATTTTGCTGTTTCGTTTTCCACCCAGAAAGAGGGGGAAAAGCGTTTCTGCTACACAGATGCAGTGATGCCAGTGATACTTATCTGGCTAAATGAGAAGCTTGAAGACAAACCGAATGCTCTGTAGTTAATAGGTGAATCATGAATAAGGCCTAAGCTGATGATCTGTACTGATTCAGTGTGGTTGTGTGCACTGTATCTGATTTTTCCCCAAGTCGTAACGTACTAAAAGAGGTAAGGGCTTTTTAATCTGCTAACAAGTACCCGGCTATGGAGCTATTAGAATTGCCTTCTATTACTTTAAGATTTGCTGCTTGAGTTGACGAGCAGGACACTGGGTGCTGCGCAGTGGCGAAGGTTGAAAACCGCTTTCGATATCATGTCCCAGACCGCCAAGTGGACTGAGCCCGTGTGCGGCCCTCAAGCAAAGCCCGAGTATGACAAAGCACCGAGGAGCTGCCACGGCCATGCCGCTGGGCTTGAGCTGCTTTCCTGCAACAACCCCTTCAGCAAAGGCGCCGGCTTAGGCATCTCCATTATCACTTTCGTAACAAAACCCAACAATGTAACTAATGGAGGAAATGCTTTCAATTCTCTCACATTTGCAAAATACACACATGTATAGAAATAATAAAGTGCAATGTATGCTTTGACGTTACCCCAAATTTAAAGTATGAGCGCTGTTTTAAATTGGGAATCACATCAGCTTTTATAAATATGTAAATAACTGGACTTTCAAACTTTCTGCAGAATGTGGTTCGTAAATTTTATGCTTGATTTTCTTTTAGTCTTTTGCTTTTAAATCATGGTTTGTAACTTAATCATGAAAATGTTCAGGGTTCTTGTTACCTACATTTTTATTTCTGGAATTACAGACTTAGAGATTTGCACTGAAACACTAATGGTCTCTTCCTAAGTCCACTGGGCTGTTGCTGTGGTACGTGTGAAATATTGTGCAACCACAGAGTAATTTACACTTACTCAAAATCAGTCTTACATTTTAAACTACGGTGTCTAAAGATGGCTCTTATTTTCTCAGCATCACCATGACTATGTGGCTGTTTTGCAAGTCAGGTAGATCTGTTGAGAATACTTCATGATTGTATTTCTAATGTGGTGTGTGATATGTATTAAGGCATCACATTCTTGCTAGTCATGCTTCTTAGCAAATTATAGGTAGGAAAACTCTAAATGGTTTCCTTTTGACCCTACCTTTAATGGAAAGATTTGAGAGATGCTGTGTTCTGAGGGTTCTTTGTCATGTTAATGTAACGCAGGGTGGCAATCATCAAACATCTCCATCTAAGGTCCTGCAACTTGATCATACAGTTTCGAAACCATGTGGCGTAATTTGGTGTGCGCCTGTTTACCTGACAGTTAAGAAATGCGCTGAATTGGAAATGCAGGCGAATTGTACTGTGTTTTGCTGATAATAACTTGGTATTTTATAATCTAAACCGAATGATTGAAAGTGAGTGATTGAAAGGGAGATGTTAGGGAATATCCAAAATTACTCTTCCAAATTTATTTCTAACACGCTAGGACAGGTATTATGACTGGTAAAATACAATGGAAAGGAAAGCAGTGATTCTTCTACAAAATGAAGTCATGGTTTCATTATAGGGAAGAAAACACTGATCTTGTTTTCTGAGCATTTTGTTTTTCTTGACTTTTTTTAAACAATTGCTATCTTTTTGCTTTGCAAGCTGCAGTAAACAAACGTGCAGTTGCAGAATACTAGTTCAGAGTCAAGTAGATCAGAGTATTCTGTGGTGTTTAACAAAACATCTCCCTGTTTCAAGTCTTTCATTATAATATAGTATAAAATATGCATTTTTCATGATACCATTTAAACTTTGAAAGCTCTCTGGATTCCTTCTTTCTTCCCCCTCAGTAGTTTTGTTAGGAACGTTTACAGATGTTAGGTGAAGAGCAACATCATTTTAGAAAATGGCTTCCTACATGGGCAGCTGATAAAGCTTCACTGTGAGTGCTGAGCTTTGAACAAGGTTTAAAATTTAGTGAAACTGGAGATCTGAAATATCTTAGCAGCTATGTTAGCTGAACTCATGCAACACAGGTAGCATGTACAATAGTCTTTAAATGCCCCTCTGCTTTAACATTTATATTGTAATTTTAATATAAAAGTATTACTAAACTTCTACTTTGAAATTCCCTGTAGTGTCCAACTACAATAAGATATAAATTGAAATATGCTCTCTACACGTTGTACTTTTTTCCCCGAGTGACAACGTCAATTGAGTTGATAGTAGAGGTCCAATGATAAGATTTACAGAGTTAAAGCATTCCATGTATGCAAGTTGTTGTGATGTTTGATGGGAAAATACTTCTTATTTTCCAAAACTAAAAGCCTTATTGCAGGCAAAGCCCTCAAGCTGTAGAGCTGAGAATGAGAAATTGCTGGGAAAGGGAAACCTGAATTTACATGCTTCAGAGGATGACTTACAAAAACATACCCTTCTGTATGAAATAAAGCAGAAGACTGAGAAGAACAATTATAATAGTGTTGGCCAGTGTTCATAACCAGTTTCTGCTGCAGTTGTGTGGAAAGAGTGGAAATGCAGGGTAGAGTCTGTAGTGTCAGCAAGTGAAACATGTATTGGATATCTCTGAAAAGACCAATGTGTATTTGGAACTGTTGGCTTGGGTCTTTTTCCCCCTCTTTCGGTAAGTCTATGAGAAAATTTATATGGTTTGAAAGTTTTGTTTATAATTTGCAGTTGCATTGCAAAATGTGATTTTATAGATGACAAATTTTAGTACCTGATGTTAGATTGGCTGGAGTGGCTAAGCAGCATAAGAGACTCCTATTAATAATTCCAGGTGTGTGATTCATTGCAGTCTGAGAGAGCAACTAGCTGGAAATAACTCAGAGAAAGGTCTGAGTGGCGGCTGTGGGTTAACTATACAGATGTTGCATGAAGAGTGCTTTCTGTGAGAGTTCTTGCTGAAAACATTTGCCACAAGTAAACTCTGTGATTATCGGAGACCTCATTGTATTGAAATTCAACTCTTTGTATGCTTTTGGTTCTAATAATTTGTCATGGGTCATATCTGTCCAGTGGAAATGGAGCAGTTTTTTACTCCCTGTGTTGATATAGGAATATATGTTTGGTTTACAAATTGAATAAAAGGCAGCTTAAAACAATGGGGGGAAAATGAAAGTTAATATTTTTTTTCCTAAGGGGTTGTGCCCTGGAGATTTTTAGCTCCTCTGGAAGGAAGATGGAATTTCCAACATCTGTACCCACGTTGTCATCAGTTTGTGCCAGTTCTGGGGGCAGAGAGGAGGAAGCAGGCTGGTGCTGAGTGCTTTGAGTCCTTTATTTCCTATAGCAGCAAGGAGAAAACTTGTTGGGAAAATTACCTCCAGTTTATCTTTTTCTTTCAACTCTAACCCATTATGTTAAACATGTGGGGTTTTTATTTGCATCATTATCTGTTTGTTTTGTGTAGTGTGGAATTTTCTTTTTCTTTCTGCTTTTCCTTTTTTTTTTCCCTCCCCAAGTCAAAGTCTCTCAGGAGAGATAAAATATGAAATGTACTCCCATTATATAGATTAGTCATGGCAAATAGTTTGGCATCTATGGCAAAGGCTAAGCTGATACTTAACAAGGAGAAACACTGGTTTTACTGTTTCTCTTCTTACTGTTACTGATACAGGCTTTCCATACTTACTTGCCTTTTAAAGTACATCTCCAAAATCTCTGTTTCTTCTCTACCTGATAGGGCTCTGAAAACTCACGGAGTTTGTGTTGAAACAAGTCTAACAGCCCTGACTGGAGAAGAAAACGAAACAGAGGGGGCTGTAGTTGTCTTAGCTGAGCAGCTTTACCAAAACAAGGGACAGGAGCTGCAAAAGCAGCATGGTGTGGGACTTGCCAGGGAATGTGGGAAGTAAACCCACATTGTTAAGCTCCTCCTTGTGTTTCCCATTTATTGTCTCTGTATATTAGGAAACACACAGTGGGGGAAAATGCAGTTTTTTCTGGAATTGTCTGGCTTCTTGCTTTGTAATTATTGAGACTCTTCTTACATCTCACCTGAGCTTAGAATCTGGGCTTAAAATGGCAAATGTGTGTGCATGAGGGGACAGGGACAAATGGAGGGTGGTTCACTTTTAAGTTTAGTTGCTTTCCAAAAGTAGCATCAATGATTATAATTATCTTCAAGTCATGTAATTAAAATGTCTTTTTTATTTATTTACTTTAAAATTTATTTTCTTTTTTTTTTTGGATGGAAAACAATAACCCCTCCTTTATATCAGCTATGACCAAAGGTTAAAGATGACTTAATCATACAGGTGTTATCTGTTTTAAACAAAAATGACTGAAAGTGTGGAGTTTGGGACTTGGGTTTGTTCTACTTGGTTGATTTTTTTCTTTAATCTCTAATTTAAAAGCCAACAGTTTACTGGCAGAAAGGCAAAATAAAAAGATAGAAGAGAGACCACAGAGGTACAAAAGCAGAAAGGGGTCAGACCAAAAGAATTTAGAAGGATTGTGTTGCATGCGAACATTTCCAAGTAATCTGGCTTTTATTATCAGTTATCAATCAATTCTTAGTTGCCCAGAAATGTCAAATTTTGGTGGAGAGAGGCATAACAGCAGTGATGCTAACTTTAGTGAAAATTTAAATAATGCATAATTTATAAGCAATGTAATAAGTGACTTCTGTAGTCCAGCACATGGCAATGGAGTCCTCTTTAGTAAAACTCAGTTGCCTGGACGTTGCTTTTTATTGGAAATTTAGTATAATGTTCCCATCAATGGGAAGACTGGCAAATATGTTCCTTTAGTTTTCCTCTTAATTCACTACTTGTTCTTTCAGAGCTGTGTGCATCTAACAGTAAGAGTTGTGTGTGCCCTGCTGAGCTACTGCTATGCTGTGGTGCTAAAATCTTCCTGATCTCATTAAGAGGAAAGGAAAATGGTGATGGGAAAAACCTTAGTAACCAGTTCTGATCCTTTCTGGAGGCTATCAAAATGAGAGGAACTAGATCTACAAAGATATTTTTTTACTTCATGGAGATGGTAAAAAATTATTTAGGAGGGAAAAATGGGTTATTTGCATGAAATATTAATTTCAGTCACTTAAAAATAATCCTTCAAATAGAATCTGCTTTCTCGGAAGAGTAAGTTATCTTGATTTTTCTTTTATTTAAATGAATTAATTTCATATGACGTGCAGCTGGACACTTTATCAAACTGACTTTATTCCCCTGAATATACTCCTCCCTTTTTTCCTCCTCTTCATCCTTTGTACCATTTTATAGTTGATTTAAGGATGTAATCGCTGTTAGCCTCTGCCCCTCTCTATGTCCAGCTGCTTTCCCTTTGTCACGCTAATGACCCGTCACAGTGGAGCTGTCACTTGACACAGAGGGGGAAACCAGAAAACATCTCCCTTTGGGCTTGAGAAACGTTTAATATCTGTCCTGTTCTGACAGCTCAAGCCTAGCCCGTTTTACAAATGCCTCTTGCCTATTTAGAAGAAATGCTGAATAAATGCATTGGGTATTCTGTTGCAGGAAGGGGGCAAAGGCTTGTTTTCATAAAGGATCAGTAGGTATGAGTGCACAAGCAGTTACTTTGTTTCAGGCTAACTGCATTTCTGGAAGTGTGTATGCAAACTTGTGAAACGGGAGTTTAACTGATATTGAATATGGAGGTAGTGGTACAGTTATCTTGTGCACAAGATAAAGGAGGACATATTTGTTATTAATTTTCTCCATGTCTGTGTTGGGAGATGAGCTGAACAGGCAATGAGCAGGACCAGGGTGGAGTTGTTCTTTGTGGCTGTTGCATGAACAATACAGTTCAGATTCATTCTTTGTCATCTCCGTTGTTTCAAGATGTGCAGCTGTCCCACCATCCTTTGCAGGGTGCTCCAAAGATGCCACGAGCACTGCCTGACTCTGGGGGTAACAGGAATCTGTGAGGAGTAGTCTATCTCCTGCAGTTTTAACTCTAAAGCCCGTCTTATGTGAAATCTTAATGATGATCACTCCTTGGAGAGAGATTCCACTTCTGGATTACTTCTTCCAAAGAAAAGACAGGGACAGGATAAGGAAGTCTTTAACTCACATTCCCTTGAGGAATGTATTCTGCTGGCCATGATGAACAGAGAAAATGGTATTTTGGGCAGGTTATGAGCAAGCTCCCTAATAGCTTTCTGATCACTTGGTTCCTTCTCTGAGTTACCAGCTATTGAGATAACAAAAGCGCCTGGTGTTATCTAGTCTTAACTTACATCAATTTACCATAAAACTTGTGATTTTCTGTAGATTAGGATGCAGAGTTTTAGAATTCAAGCAATGCCAAATGTCTTGAATTTGGTAGTGTCAAAAGCTACAGTTTCATGTGTCATGGCTTTGCTTTTTTCCTGGATGAGCAGAGATGTGTGAGTTGATGGTATCTGTGAGTGAAGGCCACTTTGGAAATGTGCAGGAGTTGCAGTGCATTTTTACTGGTATTTTAATATTTGTCTTAGGAAACAGGCTTAAGTACCTCTTCAACAAGTGGCTTGATGGCTGACATTGCCTTTACTGAGATAACAAATACAGTCTGTTTCTGCAGGAGGAAAGGATATTTCTGTCTTTGCTGATTAACATGTTTTCTCCCGAAGGGAAGATGTGCTAAGTAGTTTTATTAGGTTGATGACACATACACTGACAAAATTTTGCTGTTCTATTTTTGGCCTAATTTTTTAAAAAATATTTTTATAATGTCTTTCTCACCCTTCTTTCTGTTCTTCTTGGAAATAGCGTGAGAGCAGATTAACTCCTCGTACAAAGAAGGTTGCTCCAGTCCCTGCAGAGCTGGTATGGGTATTTGCTATGGGTATTTGCATGGTTTGCAGTTTGAATGCTGTTCCAGTGATTGTCAGAAGTTTCCTTTGCTCCTCCGCATAAAATTCTGTCAGAATTTATATATAATTCAGACTAAGGATGGCATTTGGAGAAAAGATGACTGTCATCTCCTGAAACCATAGGGAGAAATATTAGTGAACTAGGATGAGACTTTTTTGTGGCGCTAGGCTCCTCTTTATCTTCCAAAGTCTTCCATTAACACATCTTAACATTCACACCCTTGCTATCCATGTACTCTGAACCATCCATTTGTGTCCCTCTCATGGCACATACTTTTAAGGTCACCTACAGTTTTCCACTGTCCTGCCAACTTACAACCAAACACTGGCCTCTTTATTTACTGCTTCATTCAAGGTCATGTTGTGTTGTGTAGCAACACCTCTTGGTGCAGACAGGGCTGACCCTTTCGTTGGCACCTTCTGTTGACTCTGAGATGAATCAAGAGGTCTGCCTTAGGTTACTTTGCCATGCATTACACTTAGCAAAGTGTCATTATTACATCTAGAGGTGAACATGTTTGTAAGAACTACAGACGAATAGTGACTGCAATGGTGATATAGGTACCACTGTGCATAGGCAAAAAGATTCATAGGTAAAGTGTTGTAATAAAATAATCAAAGTTATGTGGTACTTGAATCCAAGTCAACTCATTTTCTGCACTTGAATGTACCTCCTCTTTCCCAGCTACTGGTGAATAAAAAAGAAAAGAAATGCTAATTAAATACTCCAAATTTGACAATGAAATTTAAATTAACCATGTCATGTATCTTTGGTAGATCAGACTTCTAAAAGACATGGGATCATTACTGTTCAATTTAGGTTTTGTGCATTGCAGAGTACTAAATGGTTGAATTTCCTTCCAAATAAAACAAAAGGAGTTCAATCAAAATTTGCAAGGGCTAGAAGTAACTTTGTCATTTTGTGTAGATGGTTAAAGTATATCTGTGCAGAGTAAAGTAATATGTTTTTATGTTATAACTATATAATATAATTTATAGCATTACATAAATAATGTTAGGTGGTCAAGAGTTTGCTTGTCACTGGTAAATAGGACTTGAATTCCTCTTTGGATATAGTGTGTATGCTATGATCTTGTAAAGCCTTATTCATACACATGAGGATTATTTATGTGTATAAGGCTTTAAAGGATCAGATCCTATCATCTAAATTTGCAAGGCTTCATGACTCTTTACTGTTTGTTTTTTGGGGTAATTGCTCACAAAAGAGACCTAATGTAGCAGAAGCCAAAGTAAATAATAGGAAGTTACATTGCAGCATTAACTTCTCTTTTTAAAAAGAATATGGATCTGTGCAAGGAGGAGTATGGATCTGTGCTCCTTTGTGGTGCTTAGTAGCATATTAGAGGTCTGACATGTTTTCAAACCAGTACTCTGGAGTGTTGAAGCCTCATCAGCTGCAGGGATTTGTAGAGTTGGAGAGGGGTCTACAAAGAGCCCATCAGCTTCTCTGCACAGCACTGCCCTTACAGGGGGCCATCACTGCTGTCTTCCCATTTGTGCTGAGCATTTGAGACAACTAAGGCAGGGTCTTGTATCTCTCATCTAAGCTGGCTATTTACTTTGCTTTCTGTGTAAGTTCTCAGGATTTTTTGTTGTTTTTGCTGCCCTTTTAAAATGGAATAACATGAAAATAGCAGATGCAATTTTAGAGAAGCTTTTACAAGTTTTATAATGATCCCTTTTTATCCCCATCCTTATGGCAAGAGCATAAAATATCAGCAAATAATATTATTTTCTGGATCACTGCAAAATTTATAGAAGGAATCTTCTCTTAAACTGCAAGACAGCAGTTTTTAGTCCTTTCAGTGCAACATACTGTCTCTTACTGTGTATTTTGGCAGCACTTGTAATCTCCTCCTGCTCTGTAAAAATATAAGACCCTTTTATATGAAGATACAAACACTGAGAAGGGAGCCTCTGCATGCTTGTCTTATTGGTCTATGTAGTATGATAGATTTTCCTTATACCCTTCTCTGAAGCATTAAAACTTACTGTTTTGCTTTGACATTTCTGTAATTTCAAACTGTATTATGTAGAAGTTGGTAGCAGTGTTCAAAGCCAAAGACTTGATTGGCAAGTTTTAGCTGTGAGTAAATTTTCACAGCTGATCCATAAATCCCCCACAGACCATTAGGAGCTTCAGAGCGGCTCTGGCAAACTCCCCTACAATAATTGTAGTTTTAAGTTTGTTATATTTAGTTTTCTCACCTCTTAGCTGGATGCCAGGGGGACTCACTAGAAGTAAATCAGCTCTGTATCTACTTTTTTCTCCAAGCTAGCAGTTTGCACAAATAGCACAGCGTGGGAGGAGGGCTTGCTGGTTGGCTCCTGGTGGACAAAGCAGAGACTGACCAAGAGTGTGATTTGTGACAAATGGATCTGGGGTTAGACATTTTAGTAATTCAAGGAAACTTGGAGTACAAAATTTTTAACCCTCCACCTCCAGCCCCTGTTCTTAAAAAATAACAAAACCATCAAGGGAGCAGGAAAAAAAGCATCTTCAAGCTTGAACATGAGAGAGTTGTATACAACTGTGTGAGACAGAGAGGCAGCTTTTAATTTAAGTTCCCTGAGGTAATTGTACTTATTTATCTGTAGTGAAGCTGGCAGAGTGACCAGCTTTTAGGAGACAGCACTACTCTAAGAACAGAACTGCCTGGGTGGCAGCGGTGGTGGCAGCAGGCGCTGATGGTGGGAGTATTGCTGGATCACCTGGAAGCCCGCCTTGGAGAACACATCCCCCTCACATGCAGAAAGCCAGTGCTGTAGAGACTGCATGGCATCTTCAGTAAGTCCTGGAGAATGCTTCTTATATAGTACTGCCAGAGAGCCTAATAAAGCCAGAGAGGTTCCTGTCATTCCCCTGCATTTAGATCCTGCTGGTTGGGCTCTGAAGCAAAACTTAGATTTGACTGCTTGTTTAAGCAGGCAATGAATATTTCTTAAAAACTGCTTTGCCAAAGATGTACTTGCACCTTCATGGAGTCTGGTCTATCACCTTGCTGAAGGGGCAAGAGGGCTGTGTAGAAGGAAGGTGTGTCTGCGTGGTAAACTCTTTCAAAGGGTATTTTTCCTTTTTCAGAAGATAGAAAAATAAATATAATGTCTCTGTCTTCTGCTACAGAAAACCAGCCTCTCACACCTAGAACCCATGAACGATTTGTTCACTCAGGAGAGTGAAAGAGAAGCATTGTCTGAATGATTTAGAAAGGGAAATGAAGAAGGTCTTTGAATTTTCAATATTTTTATTAATTTAGAGCAAGAAAAGCAGAAATTTCATTTATATTGAAAGCACTTTCAAACAAAAATGCCTTCATGTTACAATTTAAATTTAAGAGGTTCAGAAGCTTTGTTGATTAGTCTTAGGGTAACGAGAGTAAGTAACTATAAATAGTGATGCAGTGAGTGATGATCTTGTCCTACAAACTTTGTGTTGAACTTAAGCAGGAGAAAGTAAAAATATCAGCCAACAACCTTCTTGCAAGGGAGCATCTCTAAAATGGAGGTGTCTTCAGTAAAACAAAAGGACTTGGTCATCTCTTCAGTCTTTAGTTTCAAGTGCTTTAACTTCATTTGTTGCAAGAAGTCAAGTGGAAGTTGTCATTCCAGTGGTGGGGATAGAGTACTCTTGATGCCTGGGTCTGTTTTGGTATCTGACACTTAAACTAGAAATGGTAGGAGTGATAAGAGTAAATGAGCTCATTTCATGTGTACAAATGAAATGCAGAACACGCTTCTGCTGGGAGAAAGGACAGTGACCTTCATCTGAATAGCATAATGGAAAAAAGTTTTCAGAACTGTGTGGAACTTCTGACATAAATTGGGATTGGGTTAAGTGGGATAGTGAGAAAAGAACACATTGTGGTAATTAAAAGTGCAAAACTGTGTTAAGATTAAAAACAAAAGGTATCAGTTCTATAGGTGCAAACAAGCCACACACATCTTCCTAGGCTCACCTGCCTAAGTGTTGTGCTCTGCTTTATTTCCTCAAGAGCTGAATGGATGAGAACCAGCATGGCATGGTCCTTCTGTGTTTTTGGACACACAGTTCACTAACACAGTGTGCTAAAGATCATGACGGCGGGACATCCTCACCTAGGAAGTGCTGATCAGCAGGGTGTTAATGCAAACTTCAACTGACTTGCATTTCACTTCCCTGGCAAATAAAGTTTGCAAATGCTTATTTACAGAAAGAGCTGGAGTGAATCAATGATCAGTATTAATGCATGTGCAATTTTACTGGTGAAGCCTCAGATGAATCTATAAATAAATGTCAAATGTAAAAGGGGGGATGTTTCTGAAGTTTTACTGCTGATTGTTGCTCTAAAATACAAGCAAGGGAATGTAACTGTGGGAAGAGGACAGGAGACTTTAGCAGGCTTGTTTTTACTGCAGGATTAACTCAGACTCTTGCCTAGGTTTTAACCATTGTCATCTATCAAGAAAATTAGTTTTAGTTGAAAATGTGCTTTTGTGATGCCTGAGGATTTGGGGGAGGATCAGACCTTCACTTGCATAGCTGACACTTTGGGAAGAGTATGTCAGAAAAATAATCTACAAGGTGGTTTGCCTTCATTTCCACCATTCCCTGAAGGACAGAAAAGTTTTCAATATGATGCTATTGAACAAGAAGAATTTCAGTCCTGCCCCACTGTCAAAATTTGCCAGCCTGAAACAGTGCTGTATGTATAGGGACCTGCTGTGGGGAAGATTTTGCTTGGATTAGGTTAATCAGAGATGTCAGGAAGGTGAAGCGTATGAGGGAGTTATACACAGAGGAAGAAGCTTTCTTTATGTGGGAAAAGTCTGTGGTCTGTGTACTTCTCCCAGCTTCTTTGGGAGAGCCTAGGCATTATGCCAGCATTAAGTTGAACAGTATTTCTCCCTTTCTGCACCCACACATCTTTCTGGTTGGTGTTGACTTTTTTTTCCCAACTCTTAATTAAAATGAGAATGAAATTAAGGTGCAAACTCAGTATTTTTCTTTT
Source organism: Cyanistes caeruleus (assembly GCF_971803275.1). Classification (NCBI taxonomy): domain Eukaryota; kingdom Metazoa; phylum Chordata; class Aves; order Passeriformes; family Paridae; genus Cyanistes; species Cyanistes caeruleus. The sequence goes on along the minus strand of NC_141708.1, from coordinate 9,791,501 downwards.
CCCTCCTCATGGTAGAAACCTACAGCTTTAGTAATTGCAGTAGGTGACTAATGGAAAAACAAGGTGTCCATTCCTGTGCGGATGTTACTTACCTGTGAAGTGGCCAGAGCAGTCCGGTCATTCTCTAACTTCTGTGTATGTCTTTGAAAGTGAAGTGATTTGAAGAAGCAAACCAGAACTTTTTCCTGATTGAAAGGGTGCCTAGGCTTATGGAGGGCCACAACAGGATATTAATAGAACATACTGCATTTCCTTCACATAAAAATACGAAGGGCACTTTGCTGAGAAAAAATCCTGCTGTCCCTTTCTGTCTTTGGGACCAGCTCATCACCTAGCTAAAATTAAAACATGAAGTCAGGCAGTTCTTGCTCTCTATTTTTAAACTGCTTCAGCATATGAATGTGAGTGTGAAATCTTTCTTTAGGCCTCTCTTAACTTAATTACCTGCTTATTCAAAATATTCTCTTCTCAAATTGCTGAGCTATAATTATATTAATCTTTTCCGTAGACACACTTCAGCTTCTTTATGTTTGTTTAATTAGTTTTATGCTTAATTTGTAGTTCTGTTATTATTTACAGTGATGGAAACCTCATGGTAAGTGTTTAAAGTATATTTTGATATGTTAAAAGATTAGCAAGTGGATAAGGTTTTTGTATATCTGTTCCATGTATTCTTCTGGAAAATATAATGAGAAAGTGCACTTAAAAAAAAGGTATTCAAATTAAATTAAAGCAAATGTCTTTTTATTCTGTCATTTCTTCACATCTTTTGCTTTGTGTGATGTTATCTCTAATTTTATTTTGCTTTTATGTCTTTTCTTTTGTTTGTGTGAAAGGGGTGATGTGATCCCAGAACACGAGGTGCAGTGGAACTGCTTATATACCATAGATTTGTACTGCTTTCCTGCCAATTTAGGTATACTGAATTCTTTCTGCATTTCAGTGAGTTAAAAAAAAAATCTGTGCAACTTCCTTTCAAGCTGAGCTACCTTTGCTTGCCTAGAGCACTGCTGTTTTCCAGTGGCACGGTGTCAGCCTGCAGAGGGTGTGCTTCCTCCTGCAAACCCTCCTCTCCCAGCTCAGTGCCCATAACACCCCGTCCATGAACACGGTGTTCGGACCCCAGCGCTGCACCCAGAGGTACCAAGGCAAAAGGTTGTCTCTGTTCCCTGTGGCATTTGTCCCTTGACTACTTTGACTTTCAGCTGTTTGAAGTGCAGGCTTATTCCCAACTGATCCCTGTCACTGGAAAGGACACTCCTGAGAGAACACAGCGCTTCTTGGTGTACTTGTGTCACTGGCTCTTGATCCTAACCATAGTGCAAAATGGAAAAAACCTTGTCAGTGTTTTCTTGGTTTCTTTGCTTTTGTCAGGGGAGAGTAGCTGTGACATTGGAGATTTTGGGAAGTTTTTCCTGCAGTTTCCCATGTCTGGCTAAGCAGCTCCACTGTGTGAGGTCCTTTGTGTTCTGTCAGGTAGATGAAGCTGAATGAGGTAATCAGTTTTGAAAGGCATTACCTTCAACATCCACATACTCCTGTAGCACGCCTGTGGGAGTCTATTTGCACTCCTACCCTTGACAGCTAAATGAGTAAATGGCCTGCTGCAAACTGTCTTTAGGGTGGCTGGTGCCTGGGCATAGCAGTAAGTGTGATTACATCTGCCCAGGCAAATCCTACTTGCTGTTCTGACTGCTGGACTTTCACGCATCTTCCACTTACCAGAAATACTGGAGATTTCATAGATTTGGGTATTGGATGACAGTGCATTTGTATCACTGCTGAGAAACATGTTGCTATTCACAGTGGTTGGTGAGTATAGTTAGATAGCCAGACAGTGATGTTAAATAACACAAACCAGGAATTACAGTCTTTTGGACGCGTCTTCCCATGCCAGTCTTGGAACAGTTTGCCCATTAATTTGTTCCAAGCTTCCACCCCCTCCCTGCCCCCTCCAGAAAATCCTTGGCAAACCATCCGTTCTGTAAATCCTTCTTCCTTGGCTGGCTGCTGTCTCTCTGTTCATGCTCTCCTGTGCTGTTACCCATTTTTCACTTCAGATTGAAAATTTGTCAGCACAAAGATTTATGTGAGCATATGACATCCTGTAAAGAAATACACAGACAGTTTATTCTTTCAGAAATGTAAAATTTAATTTTCAGACTTAAATACAGATGTTTACATACAGATATTCACATAGACAATTATTTTAAAAAAATGATAATTACCAGATTGTCTTTTCTCCAACTGAGACTGTAGTCCAATGTTTGAAATGTCAGACTAACAGTACCTGCAGAACTTCTGCTTCTGTTACGGTTGTCTGCCTCTTTTGCTGCTGTTTAGCTTTCTAAACTGATTAGTTTTGTATGTTTATTTTTGTAAATGAGTTAGTGAAACACATGCTTGACAAAAGCATCTTGGCAAAATCAGTGGGTTTTAATGGTGTTCACATATTTCTGTGCTTGAAGTGAAGCCTGAAAAATTTGTCCTCTGGAATGTTACATTATGTTTTGGCCACTGGAAATGAAGCACCTGACAGCATTAAGCTATCAGAAGGATTTCCAGTCATGGGCAAGCAGCCATTATGTATATGTTGATCCACAGTAGGAGATCTGGACAGCTTTTGATTTACTAGTGCTCATCTGTTCGATATGAGCGGGCGATCAGGATAGCAATTACCTTCAACATTGATTGAAGAGTACTGAAAAGGAAAAGAGAATTTTATGCTTGCAAGTCTTGAAGAATTGCTGATTGTTCTTCTAGATAATCCTAAAAGTCCACTTCTCAAGGTGGCAAAAATAACTAGTTTTGTAATGTCTCTGCCTGTTTAAAAATATCTTATCAGCCTTATTTTAAAGCACACTTTGAATTCTAGAATGTCCTTTTCAACAGTTGGGGTTAAATAACTGGAGAATTAGAAACTGTATCTGTTTTTTAGCATCTTGGGCATTTATCCATTTGTTTGAATGCTGTAGAGTTCACATGAACAGATTTATTAGCTGAGCTAAACATGTGGGTTTAAAAAGACTATAAAAATTCTTCCTTTTTTCACATTTGGGCTTTAAATAGTTGTAATAGTAGACTTCATTTGAACATTTTGAAGCATCTTTTTATTCCAAAAATGGCACATGAAATGTATTTAGGTGGGTAATAAATATAAAGAGCCAGGTCATAAAGCACTTTTCACTGAAATTAATAAAAATAATTGCAACATTCTTGTCACATGATCTGATTATGAAAGCAGACTAAATAACTTTCTTGTGTAGCATATCATGCAGGTGGAATAGAAAACATCTATCTCTGTGTTAGTAATAGAGGTGTGTGTAATACATCAACACTTTACGTGTGCATTTGTTTTTTGCGGGGTGTGTGTTTGTGCACTTCTATACAGTTTTATTTATATAAGGAGCTCCTGATATAGAAATTATGCACAATTTTAACTGTTAATATTACTAACCTTTCCCAATGTATAAACACTCCATTCTGGTCTCCCACACAGCTGCCGTGTCATCCAAAAAGTCCTATGCTGCTTTCACCAGGGAATTGTGTAAAATCAGTGTTGAAGCAATGATGTATATGATAAGCTGCATTGTCCAAAAGACCTCTTAGTTTCTTACCACATTTCTGGGGCTGCCTGGGTCAAAGCATTGATATGGTAGAAAGTGACTTTATATTTTCAGGGCGCAATTTTAGAAACAAATGGCTTGCCTTTTCCTCCAGTTGAGATTTCAGATTATTGCCTGACCTCTGACATGACCTAACTTTTACAGTAATGTCTAGAAAGTGCTCCTTCTATAGGTTTTACCATGTATTTAATAAATTTGTAACAAGGTTAGCCTGACCTGATTGTTTGGAGAGCTGGAGATCATGGAAGAGTTGAGATTGTTGTATCAATGTGGCTTTGTATGGAGAATGTGTGTGTTTATATACATATATATATATATACAGACAGAGATATATTTTCTTGAACTAGGGATGATCATCCTGTTGCATATTTCCTTGGGGATGCTGAAGTCCTGGAAATAAAATGGGAATGACTGCCTGGGAAAGCCAATCCAGAGGTTTCATTTACCAAGCTCTCTGCAGGTTGCCCTGTCAAGGGCTTGGCTTTGTCTTACTGGAAAAAATATCTTAAGGAGCACGGTGGGATTTGTCAGCCCAGGGCTATTTGTAAAGGGGATTCACCGTGAAACTAAACTGCTGCTTGTTGTTGACCCTTGTTGGCTTTCAGCTGTGGAACAAGTTTCACAGAAATGGATCTAAGGGCTGTTGTGCAGATTTTGCTTGGCATGTTAGAAGTGGTGCTTGTTCCTTGCTGGCAAGGAGCAAGGATGGCTTCTCTTGTAGTGAGCGCAAGCCCTGCAGCACGTGCATCCTGGGCCAGAAATAAGCTAGGATGCTGGACATTCGGCGTGGAAAAATGGGTGACACTAAAGGCAACTATGACTATACAGAACACCATGTTTGTCTGACAGGTTGCTCTGTGGTGCATTCTTAGGGCAGCATTTCTCTTCAGCAGCTGTCCATGAGCAGTTTCTTCTGCCCGTCAGCACAGGACTAGTAGATAGACCAGGAATAATCTATAGCCCCTTTGACTGCAGTGGCTCTGCCCACTGCCAGCCTGTCCCACCCACTCCCTGAGAAAGTTACCCAGCTTTCTGTGTTGTTTTCTAATGCCTTCACTCTTTTGAGTCTTTCTGTACACATAATAGAGGGTACTAACCAGACACTGAGGAATGTTCAAATTACCTTGCTGGTCCTGGAAAGCTCTATCCCAGTATGGTTTCTCTGAGCTGACTAATCCACTGCAAGAATGGATTCGGCAAGAAAATTTACCAGTGGAGATTTGCATTGGTACATAATTGGTTAAGGATATAAGGTATGGTTTTTATTAAGAACAATATCCTACTTAGGATTTCAGTAACATATTTTACAAATCACTCTTCAGACACTCACTCTGGAGCTCAAACAGCATTATAAATGAAGAACGGATTCAGGAGGCTTCACAGTATTAGTGATATATTGTAATGCTTTCCAGATGGTAGAACATGATGTAATCCATACTGCCCAGTTTGTTTCACTGCACTGGATACTGTTATATGCAGTAAGTAACCAATAGACTCTAAGAAGCTCATCAGGCTGTTATGAACAATAGCTGGTTAATCCATATGTTCTTTATTACGTTATGAAAACTGCAGATTAACAAATCACTTGGTGAATGCAGGAAGATTGATTGCTACTCAAAGCTCTTCGAGAACTGGATATGCAACTCGGATTAGTTTAGCTCAAGCTACACATTGGTGAATGAATTCCATTTTCCTCAGGGCTATGAAGTAGTTTACATCTGTTCAATTGCAAATTCCTCTAGCTGCTCTGGGTAGTTTTGATTCCTCTTTGGAGAAATGGCAGGAATGTTGATTTGTTGTTGACTACATTGATCTGAAATAAAATCACAGCATTAGCATCACTGGTTGTGTGGGCATGGTGGCTAAGGTCAAATTAATTGCAGCTTGCAGTTGCTCATAATTCTGCCAGTGTTTGTGCAGTAATGTTGTTTACTAACTGGTGCTTTTATTAGGCTGACAGACCATCATTTGAATGGCAAACCCATCAAATTTAAGTAGGCACTTAACTCAGGATTTTCTCAGCATTAATTGAAGGCGCCAGGGGTACTGCACTGGGACAGGTGCAGTATTGCTGTGAAGAGGGAGGATTTGAGGAGTACATGGGGAGAGAAAACTCCCTGTGTATCTTGACATTCAGCTGTGTAGAGTTTCTCACTGGAACCCACATACAAGAAGTGTTCAAGGAAGATTAGGTCTGGGGTAGGAAGTTTCAGTCTACTGGCAGTTATCCTGTAGAGTGAGTTTTGCAGGCTCTTCTTTAGGCTATCCTACCCTTTGGTTAAATCCAGAAAAATGGGATGGAGAGAAGATTAGCAAAAAAGACATAAAAAGATGTTTTTTACTAGCTTTTGGAAATGAGAAAATTTCCTTAGGTGAGTTTAGTATCTTGTGGTTGTCTAACCATCCATGGACCATCTGCCCATAGGTTGCCATTGGCAGGTTCACATCACTGGGTTAGTTGATCTGATCTGGCATAGCACTTTCTACCCTGTCTGTAGGCTTTCAGGCAAGGAGGGTTGGAACAGGAGCAGAGAAACATGGAAAGAAGAGCAGTTTCCAACACAGTTGTTTTTTTAATGGTTGTGTGATGCTATTTTACTCAGTGACTCCCTCATCTGGTTTTTATCATGCATGGCATTGATTAACTGGTAGCTGTTTTTAATTTTCCTTTATCGTGTCTCTGGGGAATTCCACAGTTCAGCGTCAGATCAATCCCTTGTAGGAAAGGATGGAAAGAGGAGAGGTTTGCATAATGCACATGTCTCATTTTACAGTTTCCTGATGATCTTTGGTTTGGCTGCTTGTAAGGAGCATTTGTTGTTTGTAGTCACTCAGCCAGGCTTGTTTATTGACTTAGGTTGTCTTTGTTCACTGCAGTGTTGCTGGTGATTGAAGTGCTTTGCCATTCTGATTGCTATGGCTTGTCCTCTGAAACAAAATTAACGACAGTAGCTTTTGGAAATTGAAGAGTAGCAAAAACCCAATCACATGTTTCATTAAATATTCCTCTGAGCCCAGGGGAAGAGCTGTGATGCTCAGTTTCATGTAACCTCTTTGCTTCTTTTTGCAAAGAGTTTCTGGAGAATGGGCTCACCAGTAATTTAAGGGCTGAGAGAGGGAACAGAGGTGGGGAATAGGTCCTGAAAGGGTGCTGTTTTCATGCCCTTTTTCTCACAGACCTCCCTTTCCTCCTCCACTCCTCAGCAACTTTTTCATCAGGTTTTCTCCCACACAAAATTTTTTTAGTCTTCCTGATGTCCTGCCATGTCTGGATTGGCAATATTCCTAGTTTGTTTTCCTTTACCAAGCCTTCTTTGATTTTAGATTTTTGGGGGTTTTTTTGTGCAATAATGGCTGCTTCTTCCTCAACAGCTGAACCTTGTGTATAAAGTACAAAGTAGAAATATCCATTGCTTCTTCCTATTTGTAAGAAATGCCATAGAGAATCACAGCAGATTGGACACCTGGAAGGGTTTTTGCTCAGAAATCCAGCCCACTGACTTGGTTTAAGATGGTAGGAATAGGAATCCAACATTTGTTTGACTGAGAGAGACCAGAGATTTTCAGACTTGACAGAAAAATAAAACTTTACATTCTGGAAATGTAACATTTATCTAAAGCTTGAAAATGCTCAATTAACAGTGGCTTTCTAGCATTACATGGTCTCTCCTCAAAAAGAAATTGACTGTCCTGATCAAGGAGAGAGAGTGACTGTAAAAGACATTACCTTCCAGAAGAGAAGTAGAGAAACTTCTGTGATTCTCAGAACCCTTTCCTGTATTTTAAAGAGGCTCTGAACTGAGTGGGGATTCTGCCTGGGAGGATTGTTGGCGTGCAGAGCGCTGCTGTAAGCATAGATTTTGTGTTGGCTCAGCGCACAGACTGCAGGGCTCGCAGCCGTAAGCGCAAAAGGTCAGGATCGCATTTAGCCCATAACTATCAACTCTGTGATACACTATTAGTCATAGAAACTTGAGAAATTTGTTAGATACCCTGAGTTTGATTTGGATATCTCAGGACAGATTTAAAACTCCATCACAATTTAAAGTGGTACTGCCATTAGAAAATCAGTTGATCAAAAGACAGTGTTTTTAAAAGATTTTACTTCTCTTCTGCTTTTTGTGAATTTACCATCATCTTCTAATTTTAAAAGAAAAAAGTTATCTGTCAGTGTAAAAGCTGTCTGTCTAGAAGTAAATTCTTTAGGCATAATATGATTAAAATACTTTCATGCATCTATTTAGTTGCAGCAGTAGTACAGGATCATTTTAGCACAAATAAGTTAAAAATTATTCAGATACAAGTGAGATATTTTTTTTTTATGATGCAAATGTTCCTTTAACATTCTTAACTACGTTTTTCTTCCCACCTCAGCTCTCAATTTCTTATTAATTCCAATTCGGCATTTTTTGTTAATCAGTAGCGTGGCACTGTATTTTGTTGTTGTTGTTTCTTAGGAGCTGTGTTTATCAAAATCCACCATGTCAAACTGTAACTTTTATAGGAAAGCTACAGAGCAAACCATAAACCATTTCTCTTGCATAAATCACTTCAGTCATTAGGTTGTGCATATTAACCTTGCCCTTTTTCTGTTTAAAGGGGGAGGCTTTTATGAAACAGTCACAGGACATGGTCTTTTGTTCTATTTACAGAATTTCATATTTTTTTTTTTTCAGAAATCATGGAACGGGATCTCAAACCATATTGTTTATTTCCCATTGATAATAAAAAAGATCAAACCAATAACCATCCAGAAGTCTTGTTCTATGCAGAGACTCATTTGAGTAGGTTAGTGGGAAGTGATGTGGAACTGCCATGTGAAGGAACAAACAAAATGGAAAATCACTTAAGTTTATCCATTGGTAAACAGAAACATACTGCGGCACATCAGACAATTTTATTGTAATTACATACTTTCTATTTAGGTAGATCTAACAAAATAATGTCTCACATTTGTTCATATTGTAGCTTATTCTTGCTTACTCTATCAGTGTATTTCTTCCCTCTAAGACAGCTGCAGAAATGTCCCATTTTTGTGCTTGTTCTCCAGATATGTTGAGCACAGAAGGTGAAATCATGAGCTCAAGAAGCCGATACTTTATAAGAAAATTTTAAATTGTTTTCCATTCTTGGATATAAATGTAGTGCAGAAGGAGAGCACATGTTTTCATTTGTATCCCATCAAGAAGATTGCATACTACTGGAAAAACCCTCTTCCAAAAGTAGGAGTTAATTTTTCTGATGGAAGAAATTCCTGTGGCGTTAGAATCTCAGATTGGAGACAGGCAGGTCAAATTCTTTATCACTTCTAAGCTAAACATATTTAGCTTAGAATTTTAGTTTAATTTATGTAATGAAAGTTATTTAGGCATGTCTGAATCTTTTTAGTAGTATTTTGAATTATTTTTCAGGGCACATACAGAAAAAAACCTTGAATTTTTTTTTTACATTGAACGGCTATATTTTTCTTGCTTAGGCTTGGATATAACTTATTAATTTAATTTAGTTCAAATTTGTAAAAACAAATCTTTTAAATAAGAGGAAGCCACATTCAAGAACAAATGTAATTGAATAATGTTAATTTCTTTGGTTTAGTGTGTTTTTGTTCTGTTCTGTACAGTAATACTTTGTCAAATGTGATAAGTTAAATACTACTTCATAATACCTGTGCTTTCAGTTACTATTTAAACATGATTTCCCCCCTTGATTTAATGAATTTTTTGTTCTCTCTGCAACTATTCAATGCCTTAGAATTCCATTATACCTGAAGATTTTGAAAGGCAAATATTAATTAAAGCTTTCTGATCTTGAATTTAAAACACATTGTGAAATTTTTGTTTGCATGTAGTCTTGGAAAACAACCTGTCAGTACTCAGTTTATAGAACAGACAGTTTTAGAATACAATATTTTAAAATAAAGGGAAAGAATTTTCCTTTAAAAAGAAGTTTCTCATGCAAGAGAGCCTTCCACTAGAAAATGTTTTTGTTCTGTTGGTTTGCAAGGAAATCTGCATGTCTTAGCTAAAAAGTGTCCCACCACCTTTTTATTAATCAAACTGCATATCTCAGAATCTGGTTTATTTTATTTTATTATTAAATTATAAAATTCTATAGTGGCAAAAGCGTGGATCCAAAATATGCCTATTCAAATTAGATAAAATGAACTGATTTGTAATTGGGAACACCCAGTGGAACCTGGCAGATAATCTTGTTTAATGCATTTACTAGGTCCTTAATCTACAAACTCTAGATTACATTAATTTACAGATTGTCCTGACCTCAAGTTCTGTTTCCAGCACCCCGTTCCCTTTCAAAAGATAAATTTTCCATAGGCCAGTGCTTATCTGCCTGGCTTCCCGGCTGACTGGGATTTAAGCTATACTGGCTTGGACAGCACAAGCAGTTGAACCGTGTGAACTCACATGAGTGCTCAGCAAGAACATGGGGAATTACTGAGTTTTTATCAGAGGAAAGCAGACAAAATTTTATAAGAGGAAAAACGCAAAAACAAAGATAATGAATCAGAAAAGGTAGCGTATTTATTTGACTTGATGATACTGGTTTGTTAAAATTGCTTAGAATAACTTTTGGTAGTTAACGATATTTTTTCTTTGATAGATAAGAAGGAGAACACAGTGTATCACTGCTGTGTGTGGCTACCCAATCTTTTGTAAAGTATTTATACCTTCAACGTGTGATACTGCATTGAGTAAAAAAGGCAGAGGGAGATCCATGTGTTTTGGTTTTAATTTTCAGTGGAGCGGGTTAGTGGTGGTTTTGTGAACATACCTATTGAAAGCATAACGCAAAAGAGAGGACTTCGGCATAGGATTTATTTTTCTTAATGGCTTCTATTGCTCTTGAAAAACATGCTTTTTCTCAAATATCATTTAGGGTTGTTGTTCCCAAATGACTCCACAGCAGATATGGGTGTTGTTTTTCTGAAGTGCTTAATGTGGTTTGCAAAACGACTAAGAATGAGATAACTGTGGAAATGTTCTCTGCTGCTTTCAGATGCAGACAGTCTATTTTTGACCTGGAGACCAATATCAAGCCCTGGGTTTTTGTTAGGTCAAAGGGGTGGGCACCAAAGGCCTTATCTCTTTTTTCCTTTGTTGACAACATACCCTTATCCTTCCTGGGTCCTGGGGTGACTGCTTGATAGTGCTGGCACTTAAAAGACCTAGATAGGAGAAGTCACAAACTTTTCTCTAATTTTAAGGATGTTCAATAAAGTCTCTAGCAAGGCTCAGCGAGCTACAGGGCTGTGGAAGAACACTGCTAGTGAGACCAGGAAGCCGTAGGAAACCTTCCTTAAACAGAGATCTGTTAAAATCATGAATTAGTGTAAACAATTTGGAAGCATAAAATATTTTATAAACATCTTTTTTTGTTTATTTATTAGTTTTGTTCAGTAGGTGTACTTTAAAAGTGTATTTTTCTGGTGCATTTGGGATTTTTTTAATTAAGCACTTAATTCGTTTTTAAGAAGGGTGACAGCAATTACATAATGTTTTATTTAAGAAGCTACTTAGATGCATTATTTAAAATATTTTTTGTTAGATAAGTGGTAAAAACTTAATATAGTCTCTCATAAAAGTAAGACATTGAAGGAAGCTTTAGAAGGAACACATCAAGTTCTATGCAAACCATTAGAATGCATTTAAAAAGTCATTGTCTGTGCTGTAGTGTGGTAGTGGGCCAATTCACTCACATTATGTTTAATGATGGGTTTTGTTTAATCATTTAATGTTTTGGCTTGACACTGCCCCCTGCCCCAAATTCTTGGACCCTGCAGTGTTGAAAGAGCAAAGCAGTTTAACTGCAGAGTTGCTGCTCTGTCTCTGTTTGTGGATTAATAATAAAGAACTATATACCTAAGAAACGGTATGTTTTGATGGGCTTTATTTATGTTGGTATTTAAAAAAATAGAATAAAATAATGTAAATAAATTGTAACTGTGAAACTTTATTTTTTGTTTTTAGCTATAAATAATGCACAAGAAGAAAATCCCATAAGAGACTGTGCATTGTTATCGCTATGGATAAACATAGGCGGTTTTGGCAAAGTGGTAGCTTTTCCTCTATTTCCAGTCCCTTACATATTATAGCAACTTCCTTTACTGGAAGGGAAGGGGCAAAGAGAAAACAATTTATTCAATATAGGCATTTAACTGACGAATGGTTCTCTATCTAAAGACACATTTGCAAAATTTAAGCAGAACTTTGAAGGTGGAAGTGAAAATTTGTGAACTTCTGTGTTAACAGAAAAATGAAGTGTTTTTTGTGTGTGTTCAGATTGTATAAAATTGTAATTATTAATAATCACTAAGTTGCCTCTGTCTCTTCAACTTAACCATGCCATGGAAAATACATTATAGGAATATTTTCCTCGTGGTAAATACAGCATACTCTTTTCAGGAATTATTTTATTATTTCATGCCAATTGTTGACATGCCTACCAACATGAATAATTTTGTGATTTGCAATAGTGGTAAATTATACCTGAAAAAGAAAATTAAGGTGACAAATAATATATATTTGACCGTGTGTTAGTGAAGCATTGCAGAAGCTACTGTTTAACACCTGCACCTATATAATTTTATTAGGCAATGGGCGAAAATCTCTGTATGAGGTGAAAAATACTGCTGTGAACAAAGGAAAATTGAAATTCTTTCAAAATGAGTTCTTAATCAGAGAAAACATAGTTATTATAGAAGCAGTTTACACAGTCCAGTAGTGCATGTATAAGATCATCTCTCAACATCAATGTATTAAGTGCTTTATGTGTAAATGGTATGTATCTGCAGTGTTAATCTTATGGACCTGGGCAAACGGTTTTAAAATTGTTAGAACGAGTTTTATGAAATACAGCTCAGAGTATTCTTGTACCAAATGAAAAAAAAGTGCTATAGGTTCGTATTGAGAAAGTTTAAAAAGCAATTGGAAGAGCTAAATAGATATTTCCTTGATATTACAGTTCTTACTTATATCACTTTAGATAATATCTCGGTGTCAGGTGAAAAACAGAAGTTAAATTGAAATCACAGAATAGATCGTAGCCTAATTATGCCCCTGTTTTTCCCAAAGCAACAAAGATTTTCATATCCTTCAGGAGAAATTTGTTGGTCTATAATATTAATTAATATTACAATAAATGGTTTCTGTTGCAGTCATCCCCACAAGTGATACTCCTCTATTAATTACAAACAGTTCTAGTTATTAACTAAAGAATCCGAATCAGACAATGCGGTCACTCCTTCTCCTGGAAGTTTGTAGCACAAATTTGTGAAAAGCTCTTATAAAAAACTACAAATTTAGCAGCATAGAATGCTCTGAAGCACTCCCTAATCCTATGGTTTGTAAATGTGGATTAATCCCCAGTGGCTCCTAGGACTAGATGAGTAGATACAAAAGTGTTTACCTGTTAAATGGTGTACTGTCAGTTTTTTCAGCGCAATGTAGGTGGCTCCTGGTTAAAGATCTGTGGAGTTGCCAAATGAAAGCGTCAATGTTTTTTAGTGTCATTCACCTGTTTTGCAACTGTCAAAAAAGAAAAAAAGCTTAAGGAAAAAAGTAGAAAAAATGAACTGTGATAAAGAATGAGCTTGGTCATTTGGTCCCAGCCAGGTCCTCTCCACCTCTGCGGTTGGAGATTTGGGATTATTTCTTTAAGCCACCTTTCTCGAAGGATGTAAACAGCCAAAATATTCTGCTTGTATAGTAGAAATGGCTTAACATCTGCACACAGATGTTTTTTGTGTTAAAATTTGTTGCAGCGACTTTTTCAATTTTCCAACCCCCAGCTTTCAGGCTCTTCATGTATCAAACAGGTAATACAAGTCTGCAGAGTATCAGAACCATGCTGACTGTAACAGACTGCTTCAGTGGTATTTTGCTGTCCTTCATGTGGAGTTTTCTTTTTTAAGCAATGAGCCATGTGTTTTTATTTTACCTGGAGTGAAAGCTAGAGAGGTTACTTTTTTATCAGATCTTACTGCTGGTCTTCGATATGGTTTGAGTAAAATATTTCCCAGTAAATGCAGTGGCAAAGAAAACTCATAATCTTGTCGCTGTTGCAGCGTTGTGTGACTGAAAACTGGAGCTGCTAAACTGCAGCAAAACTTTTCAGTACTGGCAGTGACCTGCTGTGTACAGCACTGGGGGCAAACCTGTGAAGGAGTTTAAGCTGCAAATTACTCATTTGCACAATATATCAAATACCATATTGATGGGACGTGAGATTTGTTTATCTTTTATAAATACTCCAAAGTCATTGTTAAAGTATACTTAATAAAATCAGAATGAAATTGTATTCTTTAGGAATAATTACTTCTGGAACAGTTCTTTACATGTGCCTTTTTACTCAGTGCATATATATTATAGGCTTATAACTAAGCAAATCATGCTGGTTTAGAACTCAAATTACCAAATTATCCAATAAGTTATACCAATAAATACATCCTGTTTTATTACCCTCAAAGACCAGGAAACAGCATAAACCTTTCTGTTTCAGGAACATGAAAATACATTTTTTATTCCTTTTAATATCTTCATCATATCTCTCAGTGAGATTGTACCAAAAAATTAATATTTTAGAAACTCCTGTTCAACTCTCTCAGAATTTTAATTTTATGCAAAGTTCCCAAAATCAGTAGGCTTGAGGTTTTCTGTATGTTATTCATTAGTCCCCCTGGAGCTTGAAAATTTCTATTTTAGAATTAGCAATTCTTTTTCTGAATCTTTGCATCAGGAAACCTCCCAGGGCATGCAGGGAATCCTCTGCATGGTCTCTGGTATCTAAGCAAAATAGGTGTTAATATCCAGTATTAAGATTTGTTGAAGACTTGCAGAAGGAATAAATGCTGTATTTCTCAATAAAATGGTTAAAGAAAGAATGGAAATGTTGTCTTTGTTGCGCAGGAAAATTCTCATTGCATTCAGTTAGTGATTTCAAATACTCCTTTATGAATAGATGACATGAGACAATTCAAAGCCCGAGCTCAATAAATTCTCATCAATAGATCTTCAGTCCTAGAGATAGATGTTATCCATGAAAGTTTGTTCACTTGTATTTTTGGGCTTGAGAGGAAAACAAAACAAAAATCACCTTAAAATAAGCCAACTGTCAAACATGTGGAGATGTTGGTAACCTTGACCAGTCTCATCAAGAAGTGCCCCCTAAAAGAGCCAATGGAATTAGCAATTTTCTTTCCTTCATAACACAACTGGGACAGAGAAACCCCGTTTTCTTTAGCGGGAATGCTTGGACGCCCTCCAGTCAACTGGGAACAAAGAGTTGTCTGTCAGGGTCCGGGGAGCCCCCACATCTGCTTTATAAACAGGATGTGGGGAAGGGTAAAATCCTCTCCATTTGTGACGCTAACATGGCTTTGAGAACACCTGGAATTACTGGACCCAGCATTTGAATCTTATCTCTGGAGCTGATTTCTGATAGACTAAATCCCTTTAGAGGCCAAGTTTCTGTGTTGTGTGGGAGGTTGGAGTTCGGGTACATTTTCCACTGAAGGTCCTGAACCTTAAAACCTGAGCCCAGCCCTCCTGTGGAAAACTGTAAAATAATTTTAACAAATAACTTCTGGAAGACTGTTTACCCTGATTCTAGCTTTTATTAAAAAAAGAAACAACCCAAACCCCAAAACAAGCAATAAAACAAAGTAATAAGCAAGCAAAATCTTTGAGTAGTTTTTATTGCATTCCATTGTCCACTCAGAATTTTGTAAGCAAACACAAATATGTGCCTTTATTTTTGTTGATTGGTTTCTGTTTTAGTTGATTTAATTTGTGTGAATGTTCAATGAAGCAGAGAACATTAAACACATAATCAGGTTGTTTAAGGAAGTTCTTTGTATACTTGAAAGAATGCTAAAAAATGCCTGTGCATTTTCGGTAGAGCATGAAAGTGTTTTCTCTGATCAGTGTGCAGTGAAAATGGCCCAAGTCCGTCATAGTAGCAGTCAGCTTTTAGCAGAATGCATTTCAACAATTTCTAAGATAAATCGCTAGTTAATAAAAGGAAGAAGTATTTTGGCAGACAATTTGTGTTTCTATACTTCATATTAATTCATCTGTCTCTGCTTCCAGCTAAATATGCTGTCAGAGAATTCTGTCAAAATTATAGATAAGTAGTGCTGTTTACTTTTATTAAATTTGGATTTGTTTTTTGTGCATCATGTCAAAAAGGTTTGTTGGGTATGTATTATTTTGTTTTTTTCATTTGCAATGGGAAAACCATAAATGGACTACCATGGCCTGACTGCTAGATTTAAGCAGTGTTACAAAACTTGTCTGGAAACCTATAAAAGTTCCACTTTCTATTTCAAGGATTATTTTTTTTTAATCAGTGGCCTAATTGCCTGCGTATTAAGTAGTGTAGAATTACTTAATATAAAAATGAATAATCTGTTTCAGAATACATATTGCAGTAAATTTTACAAAACAATTGTAATAAAAAAATGTGATTACAATCATCTTTATTTCTGGAATTTTAATGTTTGTAGGAAAGGTCTGAGAGTAAAGGGTTGACAACCAAAATTGAAATTATGTGTTATTGAAACTAGTGGATATGTATGTTAATGACTGCTTTTTGTATTAATTCATCATAATTTATGATAGCACATAATCTTAAAAGTATATAAACTTGTTTTTGATTTTTTTAATAGTGGAAAAACCCTGAAATTAAAGGGGGGATGCAGTACTTGTTGAGGGGCAATTGCGTGTGTTTATTCTGTTTCATTTTTATAGTAAATCCCAAAAGTTAAGAATGCTCATAGATATTTCAGTCATCTGAGTTTCTGCTGGTTTTCATGAGTACAAGTCTCAGTGATGGGCTCAGAGTATCAAAATTTGTTTGTATTCAGCTTTGGTTGCTAAGAATGAATGTTCAGTTTCATCTGTTGTAAAATTGTCATCTTAAAAAAATCTTTAAGAAACCACAAATTACAAAAGTGTTAATGTCTCAGATGGGTTTGTTACACGCTTCTCAGCAGAGAAGTCTGCAAATTACTGAAACTATAGCACTGGACATATAATAACTTCAAATAAAGATAATGATAAGATTGTTTGAAGAATTATGTTTTAAATGTTAAAACATAGAGAATATTTTAAATGTAAAAAGTTAGGTGCTGGAAGGAAAATCCTGGTGACAGCATTGGTGTTAATCTGGCTGATTCACAGTTTGCCTTCACTCTTTCTTCTGACAGTCTTAATGCCGTGTAATCCTTCATAATCTAAAACTGGCTATGCACTTCCTTTTACTGTGAAATAAAATATCACCTAGAGGTAAAAAGAAAAGAAAGAGTAAGAGTTATAAACAAAAACCCCAATGTAAATAACAGATGTTTTTCTAATTACTTGGGAGAAAGTATCACAGTTGCTATAACTTTGAGAATAATTTTCCATTACTATGCTGCTGGCAATCTATTCAACACTTAAGAAATTTGTTTTTCTCTATTGCTGTTCTGAGAGGATTGAGTTGCATGTACAGCTAGAAGCTGCTATGCTGTTGGCTTGTTGGAATAAAGTGCAATGAAAATAATCCTAGGTGTTGGCTGTCATAGTAGGAAAATCTTATTTAAAACATCTCATTCTTTGTGAATTATCTAAAAATAGCTTTTCTAAGGTTAGAAATATGGTTTTAAAAAATAGTAATTCCTGGTTTGAATTGATGGTTTGTTATCTTTTTTAGCTGAGTATTTTAAAACTTTTTTTAGTAAATTTTAAGTATATTTCTATATATTTCCAAGAAGGACAGTATAAGGAAAGTATAGCAAATATGAAGGACCATTGATAGGTAGTAAAGGATAAACAATCTCTTGGATGTGGCATTTCATCAATATGTGAGAGTAGCTAAAATGTTACATAATTTCTGTTTCTCAAAAGTTAATATATGCATGTTAATACTGGCAGTGAAGAAATTTTTTTGAAATCCTCGCTGAGCTCGGGAAGCTCTGTGTTGTCCAGAGCGTACAGGGAACAAACACAGAAACATTTTGATGTTATAATTAAATGTCAGTTTGCTACAAAGATTAAATAATATAAACTTTTCATGTCAGAAAATTCTTTGATGTGTTTGACATTAGATTTTTGTGGGGGATATATATGTATATAATAGATAATTTCATAAGTATTTTTAATTACCACCAGTCCATGTTATAATACTGGAGTCAACTAATGGTTATACTTAACTATTTCAGTGGGTTTAAGGTTGCATTTTAAAATTTTGAAGGATATACATTTGTTTTCCTTTGCATATCTTTAAATATCTTGAAAGCAGTTCAGGTTTTTTTCAGTTGTATAACTGTACTTTTCCTTTATTGAATCATTTTTATTCTTCTACCTTAGGGGAAGCTGTTCACCAAACAAAAAAATAACATGTGTTACCCGCACACTTGAAAATGAACTGGAAATAAAGAGCAGTTGTGTATATTATGAATTCCCGGTCTAGAAACACACTGTGCTGTACGGTCTCTTCTTTCTTTTTTCTTCAAGTTTAGGAAGCTTGAAACTAACTGGCTTTTTTAAAAAATGAAGTTTATATTAGATTTCCTTTAATTTTTATATCCAACCAATTATCAGTGTTTTCTTTTCAAGTACTTTTAAGGAACATGCAAAATAAAAATACCTGAAAATTATTTTGTAATTCCTGTAAGATCTGTAGAAACTAATGACTGGAATATAGGGCGGATGAAATTACAGACATCGCAGTAATCTACCATGGTACTGCAAAATCTACTTAAAAATGTAATAACTAAGTAAAAGCATGAGGTTGTTATGTTTCCCACGATATTTAGGGCAGGAGCAGTCTGTCGGTGCTAGGACAAGAGCGGTAACTTGCAGTAAACCTGCTGAATTCCCCACCTGGCCTTGGGCGAGGGGACTGCTCTCCCCTCGCTCCACGGTGGCACTGCTCGCGCAGCCAACGGGGACAAGCGAGTGTCCCACGGCACCGAGAGCTCCTTGTGCCATTCCCCTGAGCACATCTGACAGCCATGGGTGCCTCCACCTCAAAGACTTTGTTAAGGATTAGAGGGCTTTGCAAGGGTTCTGTGGTTTCATTGCTCCGAGCGTTGGAAAATGCGGTTGCAGCTTACATGGGTAGATGTTACAATCCGGTTTGAAAAATGAGCTACAAGAGGTCCCCATTGCGCTGTGGATTAAACAATGTGAGTCGAAGCACCAAAAAGAGAAAAATAAAGGTGGAGAGAACAAAGGAGATAAGTAACACTGACAAGTAAACTAGGCACACAGACCAGTTCTGGAAGTACTTGTGTTGCCTTGACCCAAGAGTAAATATCTTAATAGTTATTTGGCAGTATATATTTGGCTAGTGGTAAGGCTCTGCAATATCTTGCATCCTTTTAAATTTACATATTAATTAAAAATAGAACATGTCATTCCCATGTGAATGAACTGGGATACTCTCTGAGTGCAGTTTAAAAGATCAGTATTATAATTTAAGCCATAGAAAACACAGGTGCAGAGAACATAAATAAGATTGCACATGTTTTAGCCATTCCATATCATGAACGGTTTAATTATCCTTCTTTGCTTGTAATTGAATATATCCAAACCAGGCTTGTGTTTATGAACAGCAATGGGGTGATATTTTTTACAAGTTTCCTTTATGACATTGCCATCTTAATTGACACTCTTGACTAAAAGTCATTTTATTACCTTTAAGCCTGTCAAGATCAGTAAGTGATTCTTTTTTCATGGCTTGATATCAATGAGACTAATGTGGCACATAGAAATATTATTTGTGCTAAGATGTATATGATTAAGTTTTATAGCAGAGAGTTAAGAAAGCTTGCAGCTTTTTCTTTTTAAATGGGCATGAAAAGCATTGATGTACATAATCAAAGGTAATAGTAATTTCTAAGGAAAAAGCACCTGCCAGAAAACTTCATGGGGTGGGGAAAGACGGTCTGTGTTCACACTGTGGTTTTGAGTGTAAAGCCCAGTTGGAAGTATCTGAGGTTGAATGTTTTTGTTGACTTCTGCACAGCAAACTGGTATGTCTGATTTGTATTCCCAGTAAATAAAACATCTGTATCACCAAACCTGCCTATTGTTCTCAGCAAAGGGAGACCACATTATTTAACCTCTGGAAGAAGTCAGTGTTACCGTGGTGTGGGAGCTACATGGGTTTGCTTTATCCAGTTCTGGCTGTGTTGCTGTTGCTTGGTGCATCAGTAGGATGCTGGTGGTCAGGATGGCTGTATTTCCCAGTAACCTGAAGACCTCTGGATTTCAGCTTTCTTGACAACTGGGATTATATGTAGCTTTTGGTGGCCTTCTCAAGCTGCTAAAATGGCCACATTTTGCTGTGAGTTTGCCCATCTTGGTCATGTAGAAAGTGTTGGATGGAAAGAAAATATGAAAGAGGGGTGAAACTTTTGAAACTGGTAGACCTCTGAAGTCAGTGTCAGAATTGTGGTCAATGTGTTTATTAGTAATTAAGAAAGATACTTCAGAAATAACCATCCCCCAAAACAGATTTGCCATCACAAACAAGAAAAGAAATTAGCATTTTTCTTGAAGTTCACTACATGGAAGCAACATACAGGCTTTTATATGCATTCTTTGGTTTGGGGAGGAGCTAGGTTTTTTCAGGCCACTGTTAGGCTGGAGAGAGGTTTGCAAAGAGGTCACCAAGCTGTTGGAAGAATTACTGTGGCATTGCTGCAGTTAGTGGGTTTGTAATGTTGGAGCACTGGAGTGACATTGAGGCTGGTTGATCTCTTCCAGAAAGAGATTTATTTTCTCCTCTGAACTCTGAGAATAAGTTTAGAGGTGATTATAGTACGCTGTATCATTTACATAACTTATCTATCAGTAACACTTCCCATATTGTCAAGTGTGTGTGTTTATATATATGCCTGCTGAAAGGATTGGGTTCAAAGGATAAACTCTGACGGTGATGTGGACTCTATTTGACCTTGTCAGAAGGTAAGTACCTCCTCTTTGGTTCTACTGCTTTTCATAAAAGAAAAACCAAATGCCTGCATGAGCCATTTTTTCTTCCCCTACCCAGACTATGCAGGACTTGTAAGAAAAAGGAACAAGTCTAATTATAACCCTAAAGCTTTTGATGACAATCTATTTTAGTTTTTGTTTATAAGCATTTTATGTTAAAGACTTGACTCACATTTCAGATAAACGGCTGAAATAACAAGGATTTGGTTCACTGTTGATAGTCAGCAATGTCTGTAAGTGTGGCTTTTCACCAGTTTTCATGCTATATTAATCTCAAAGTTTGAGAGCAATGGTGGGACCTGTCTCCTCGCCATCAGTCCTCAGCCTGTGTGCTGGATGTGTCAGCACAATGCCGCTGGCAGATGGAAGAGTTGCAGTAAATATGCACAGTTATGGTTTAAATGAAAAAGCTGTGGGAAAGGAAATACATTAATCCACTACGGATGTTTTTGCTTTTATGTAAGCCTCTGTATTAAATTGTGAGTTTTTTCTGGATTTACCCTTTAAATTTCTAGATTCCTTTCTTGATTGGAGGAGGAAGTAGAATAAAAATTGAACTGAAGCATTAAAAAGCTCCCAAAACCCAGAAGCAACTGAGAATTAATTAGGTTGTGCAGGTGGAAAGAAGTCCTTTTCCATGGGCCTTTTCCTTGAACATGCTTCAGGAAATCTTGGTGTAGTGGATCATAAAACACATACTCTTCTACAAGTGCATTGTTTGTTCAGGTGGTGTTGTGGAAATGATGTTCAGGAGGTGGTTTAAAGCCAGAAAAGATCACATCCATGAATCTGGGAAGAGATAAACTTGATGAATGATTGAATACAAACTTGATACTTGAAAGTATACTTAATGTTTGGTCTTTTAACTCTTTGGGGTTTTGCTATTTTCTTCCTACATAATCAGGAATTTCACCAAAAGAGTGAATCTAATTCTCTTTCTTTGATATTTGTCATTTTAATAACATTTAGGCCAAACATCTCAGGCCAAAAAGGAGAGGATATTGAAAATTTTACAAAACTAGTTTGTTGGTTTTTTTTTTAATTCAAAAGCATTAATATAGTTTTGTGTCTCAAGGACCTAATTTTTGTTTTGACTCTTACATCACCATCATGTTATTTTTTCAATCACTACAATTTTTATATCCTGAAGGAAGGAAATATCATGTTCCATACAAATTTGGAGGAAAATATCTTTTCCTGTCCCATTTCCCCTTCTCCATTCATTGTAAATCACCTTTAAGGTACATTAAATCTGGATTTATACTTTTACATTGACCCCTGCCCAGAGTGGCAGCAGTGTAGGGTCTCCAGTGTCTCCGTAGGGTTCTGAGGGAGGAGTTTAGGCTCCCGCTCTCTGCAGATGCCACAGCTGCTGTTGTGGCATGTGGCACAGCTAGTTTGCCTGTTTGATGTTGATGTGGGTGTTGCTGCAAGGGCTGGTGACAAGTGGTTGTGCACTGAGGACATGGGTAGCAGGAGCCTAAGCTTTCTCTGCAGAAGTGCTGTTAAAATGGAATAAAATGCCTGCTCAAAATGGGGTAGGATCAGAGGTGGGCACTGATCCAAGCCTAATGTATCTGCAAGTTGTTCCAGTTGCTTTTGGTCCTTGTTGGGATGGATGAAGCTGTGGGCAGAGTTCTGTGTTGTTACATCTCAACCCATTTCTTGTGCTCAAGCCAGTTTATTTTAAGCTATCTTGAAATATCTCTATGCTCCACCATAGTGGGTAATGTATGCAAAGTCATGCATCTCAGTGCTATCAGTTGCAAATTACTCTCCTGTCACATGGAAACCTTACAAGGAAAAAAAGATAAATAGTGTAAGTAAATAGTGTAAGACTCAAGTTAAACTGTTGCTGACTTTTAAATATTGCTCTCTTGCTTTCCAGAAACTTTTGTGGAAGCTGAAATACTCTAGGAAAAGGTGGCCACCTAAGGACACTGCTGAATTAAGCCATGGCTTATGTATGTTCTGTTGTGTCAGTAATTTCATATCCTCCTAAGAGCTTGTTGATCTTCTTACAAGAGTTTGATGTGAACAACGCCAGGGCAGAAGCTGATGTAAAATATGTATTACACAGCCAAGTCATGCACAGTGAAATGGGTAAACCCACATGCATATGGCCTGTGGGCGCCTCCTCACTTGTTAAATATTATTTTTGTCAGGTCTCTTGTGGTACTGATATGCACAATCGGTTTTGCTCACCTACTTGTGTCTTTTCAACACTGAAAGAGCATTAATAACATACAAATATTATCATAATAAGCTAAAAATCAGGAAAACTGCATCAGAGATGATTAAAAAAAATGTTGAAGCACATTATGAGCAGAATAGCTTCAAGTTCAATTCTCAAAGAAGCTTTTGTCCTTAGGAAAAAATCCTTTCCAGAGGAAAATTTTGTATTGGCCAGCACTAGCTCTGATGCAGATGGCACACCTAATTCCCTTCTGAAGGAGACATTGTAGCCATGTAAAAAGGAGAAGATGCAGATGTTTTTCTTGTTCAGATCCTCTCCTCAGTTAATGCCATACTATGCACCATGTGTGCACCGTGCCATGTGAATCCTGCAATTCTCAGAAAGGCGTTCTTTAAACATACACAGCAACATTCCAGAGCTCTGGTGACACGGATCCTCATCACAACCTTTCTCCTTCATGCATCTTTTCTAGTGATTGACCCTGCCAGATACATAAATACCTTAGGAATTAAGTTTTACAGACTTATTTCCCTTGCTGCTTGTTTTCTCATGTAAGACGTCTTTCCTTTTGTGCATGAGTTGCATTTATTTGTTGTTAGATAAAAGGTACAGTTTCTTGTTCACAACCATAGGATTGCAATCTGAAGTTTCATTAATGTCTGCACAACTTTCTGCCACCGTTGCATTTTGAGATAAAAAATGTGAATCTCTTTTACCCCACAAACTGATGGGTTCCTTTTCTTTTGAAGTGCTTAATTGTTCTGTGACTTGTCAAAGTGAAATATGCCAGATGTTTCCCTCCTACCAGAGTAGGGGAGAAGTTTTCCTGACCTCAAGAAAACAGACTGAAGAACAGCCTAATTTTGTATGGGCAGTAAACCGTGGTTCCAGCCTCTTGTCTGGGTGTCTTGTAATCCATGTCCCTAATAGAAATATCCACTGGCATATGCAGAGACTGAGAGGAAGGATTACACCATGTTACTGAGTCTATTTCAGAATCAAGGAAATGAACTCATGAGCTGGGGGAATGAATTCCTCAGTCTGTTGTATTTTAGAAATAACCTTGTATTTAATTGCTTAAAAGCATTTTTAAAGTACCTTTCGTTGCATCAGAGGATGATGCTGTCCTTCTGATAAATGTCCCTATGCAGACTACCAGAGGCCATGACATTCCTCTTACCCCATCCTGATAATCCGAAAATCTTATGTGCTGGAGCATCTGCATCTAACATATGAACATCAGATAAATTTTGTGTTTCATTCCTTGGTGGCTACATTTGCCAGGAAGTTATACAATAAGATTGTGTGAGAAAAAGGTGTTACACCAAATCCTAATGGGATCTCTTCCCTAGGAATAAGAAAATTAGAAATATATTAAATGACAATGCATAGATATTGATGACTAGAAGAAATGGGACTGGCTCTTGACATATTTTATCTAAGAAAGAAGTTTTACACTAATCTTGAGGCAGAGTATTGTAAGGCCATTGCTTAATCCCTGTATGTTACATCAGAGTCCTAGGTCTGCTGCACTTGAGCTGGAGAGCTCCATTCTACTGGGTTTGTAGCAGCTTTTCTTGGGCTATCCTGAAATTTGGGACTTTATTGCATGATGGGATAAACCTTCTAAATTTGGGGATCATCTGCTGTTTTGTTTCCCAAAACACATTCCTCTACCATAGTTTAAATTCAAGTTTTACTGCTTTTTTTCATATGAACATGTGGGAGTAGCAGTATTTTTCTGATCCTACCCCACAAGCAGAAGGAGCTGTGCATGTTCACCTGCACAGCACTGAACCCCCTTTATCTTTAGCTGAGCAAAACTGAAAGCTTGAAAATGAATGGGGAGACAAGAGGGGCAGGGATCTAATGTGCAGGAGATACAGATTACCCTACACATGCAAAGGTTGCACTGCCAAAAGGGCTTTTAATCTCTCAGACATCATGAGAATCTGAGGAGATGTACCTTGGACAGTTGAATATAATCTTTAAACAGCCATGTTTTACTGTTGATTATCTTGGTGTATTTTAGCATGTTCATCAGAGAGCTGTGAGGCTTGTAGCCTTCCTCTGAAGAACTGATTACTGCTGACAAATGTGACAGAAGGTTTGTTCATCAGTAAGTGAATATTCATCGTAATGAATGACATTAAGTATGCTGATTAAATAGTAGTGGCAATCAGTAAGTTCTAACAAAATTAGCACAAAGTGCCCTGTTTTTCCTCTTGATGAATCAGATCTCTGAAAACCTGTTAGAACTCAATCTCTTTCTAAACAGTTTCCCTGATTGTGTATGAAGGTGTACCTCAAGGCATCAGTGACATCTTGTCCTTGTTCGCCTCCCCTCTGCACTGTTAGTCTTCAGAAACTCTCCAGAGCCCCAGGCACTGCTCTTCAGGGGGTTGTTCAAGCATTCTGGAATGCAAAGTGACCTTTGCTATTAACCAATGCTATGGAGATCAGTGGAAATGCAGCAGAATATCCCAGTGGTAAATCTGGCATCCTTAATTTCAGTTGTGTGTATTTTTCTAAATCACTTGTGCAACCAGGCTGAAGTTTGGGCTCCGTGTGGCTCAGCAGTGTAAGCCAATTCAAGAATTATGAGCAAGTGTTACTTTTCAAAGTCATCTGCAGTTCAAACTGCATTGCAAGGAATATGAAGATATTTAATGGCATCAATAAGCAATTGAATGAAACAGCCCAAAATTTAATGCACTTTGAAGATTTTTGTAACAAATCTGACATCTCACACAAAAGCTTCATAGTACAAAAGTATGTGACAGTGATGCATAATGAAATGTAACTTTGTTGCACAATCCAAAGTGTTTGCCAAGGAGCAGAGAATCTTTACAGAAGAGAGGGATAAGAAGTTGTTCATCTATTTATTGTTCTGTATAGCTACTACTTCTATTGTTCTATAGCTACTACTATGAGCAAACATCAGATTATTTTGAAAAGTACATATGTATGTGAATATTTGTAATAAATAATTTCTCCTGCATTCCATTCCAGGGCAAGATTATTTTAATATGCTGACTTTGACACAGAATGTGAAATCATTTAGAAGATAAAGCCAGTACAGAATGTGCTTGTTAACACACACTTGTGCAGTGTCCCTCTGTGAAAGAACACAGCAAGTATTGTGTGATCTTAACTAATGGGCTGCTTCTTGCAAGCATTTAATAATAACATTTCTGACAGTATACTGTTCCCAATCTAGGCAATCCAAAATCCAAACTACAAGCATTATGTGACTTTATTTGTTGGCCACCAGTTTTATCTGTTGATTGTAGAGGAAACCAGGAGTGATTACAAATCTAAGCTTATCATATTTGTATTGCAGTAGGCAAATATAATAATGCAGTATTCCCAGGGAGAACTTCCTTGATTTGAAAAAAACCATGAATTCATTCTTCCATCCTTTGTATTATTACAGGACAGGACTGCAGAGCATCTTTTCCGGGCTGAGATGCAATCAGTGTTTAATAGAGCAGAAAGAGCCACCATGGAGCAGTTGTGTCCCGATCCTATAAATCACTACCTCTGATCAAATTCTGGCATTTGCCCAAACCTGATCAATTAAGATCTTCTTGCCCTTTGCAAGTTCCTTCAGCCTCCTACCCTGAGCAGCAAGGGACAGCTGGGCCAGGAGACTCTTTTAGGAGCATCTTCATGAATTTTCCACAGGGACATGGAGTAACAATGGCAGACAACAGGAAACTAATACAAACATAATAGGTAATAAAGGCAGTAGAAGATATAATGGACAATACTGTGCAAAGTAAGGAGAGTTGCATTTCATATCTGAGTATTTCACAGGGACTTATAATTACCTGCAAGGTTAATTTGAGATGAAATTATACTGAAATTGATAATATGTGAAGTGGTGGATATACAGTAACATGTGCAGTTCTCAGTCTGAGTTCTCCAGTTCTTTCAACTATCTTCTACACATGGGCTTGTTTTGCTTTCCAGATAATTTGCCTGATGTTTATGGGAGGTTTCCTGAGGGATTTTGGCCCTGCATGTCAAACTGGGGCTTCTCTTTTGATGATCTGAGCAGCATGAAAAGCCTGTAAGTCTGAGGGCAGCAAGTCCCCTGTATGTTTCCAGAGGCACAAGGATGGAAAGACACACTTGAGAGACACCACAAAGGTCACTGCTGCATTGTCCATTCAAGAGTTTTGTGGCTGATAGAGAAGGGTTAAATGTGTTTGCCTGTTGGAGAGTAATAAGCTGTTGTCACTGATCATAAATAATCTAAACTGCAGGTGGTCTTTGGTAATGACAAATGCAGACTTTATGACCTATGTTCAAGCTAGTAAACACTTGGTTGCATCTCTGTGCTAGTTGGGCTAAAAATAGGCTCTACCTCCAGTGAAATCAACTTTAAGGATTTCTGTGTTTAAATAACATTTGTGTTTAAATAACATTTGTGTTTTACTATCTGCACTGCAAGAGAGAATGAGTAAGAGACTGTGATCCAAATAAGTAAAATCCTTATGGAGAATAAAAAAAAATTAGGAGAGGAGTGGTTACTCCTACAGCAGCAGTGTGAGAGCTGAAGGCCAACACTATAAAGATGTGTTTAGATTTGTGTCTTAAAATAATGGCAGTACTTAGAAGCAAGAAAGCAATATCCTTGCAACATCTGTAAAATCTTGATCAGCAAGACTGCCACTTGCTTGAAGTTTTCTCTCTGTGTTTAGATTAATTTTAGGCTGTAGGATTGTTATTTTTATATGATCATGATTCTAATTAATGATTAGAAATTAGTACTTCTGCATATGGTTATGAATTGTAGCTGCAAGACAAAGAAATGCAACAAATCTTAGAACAGACAAGCAGTCCACCCTTCCTGGCACATCTCTAGAATTATCAGGTTTTTAACCTGTGCATTGTTTCAAACAGTAGCTACCTAAGCTTCAGTGAGCAGTGAACCTCTCTGCTGTAGAGCACCATTGATTTAACGTGTGGAAGGCTTACTGAAGTTATGTGTGTATACCCCCTGCTAGTTAAGCATGTGTGCTAATCTGATTTATTTAAGAAAATGCCAGTGTCGTGGTCCTGCTTTGGGTGGGTTTTCTTGATTTCTGTTTTCCTTCTCCTTGCTCATCTCTAAAAAGTACACCACACTCAATAGCTGACAATCCAAAACAGCAAAACGTAATTAAACAGCAGTACTAAAGCACATTGGAGTTCTTGAATAAAGAAAATACTTTGCAGATTGAAATACCAAAGGCCAATTATGGGGAGGCAAAACCAGCAATAGAAATCTTTAATGTGGTAAATCCAGACTGAGGTGATTTCTCAAGCTCTTATAGTGTTGAAAGTTGGGGGAGCAAGAACAGCAAGAATTGATTCTGTATACTTTTGCATTGTACATACCAAAACCTCTACATTTTGCTGTGGTTGCCAGGCAGTGAGATATGATGAAATATTTTGCCTGGAATCTGTTTTATAATGTCACTGGAAAGTGCTATCCCCATGTAAGCAGGGATGTTAGTGGAAGGGATAGGATTCGCTTGTATCATTCTTCAGCAACATCTCAAGGCTGTTGCTTATCCCTTGGTGGGATTGAGAAGGAAGAAGGAAAGTTACTAAAGATCAGCATGAAGAAGTGCTAAGAGTATTTCCAAAGAGGTTTTTTGGTTTTGGTTTTCTGTTTTGGTTTTTTTTTTTGCAATATTGTGAATTAAGATTTATCTCATTATTTGGCCTGACAGGTAGGTTTGTCTACTCACAATGCCTTATTCTGAAAACTGTGTAGCTGCTAAATTGACATTTTATTCATTCCAGTGCCCAGGAGAAGTGAATCCATGCTGTCCCTTTTAATTAATGGTGTGGGATGCCAGTAATTTTGGATAAGTGTGGTCCGGTGTCCTCTGGATCTCAGTAATCTATGTCTACCTTAATCCAGGGAGCTAAGTTACTATTTTATAAAAGCAGAAGAAGCAATTAAAGTTTGTATAGAGTTAATTTAAGTCAGATATGATTCACAATGCCTTTTTCTGGAAGCATGTGTGCACGTCTGCTCCAAGAAGGACCTGTAAGACAGGTTGTGGTAATAAAATTATTCCTGTGTTTTTATCTTTGCAGAGTCTGGCTTTAGCTATTAAACTACTTGCAAATGTGTTTAAAATAACCCAAGGGGAAGAAGGGAGGTAGAGTGTTTCTATTGTAAGGTTGGCTACAGAGAATTTTTGTGAGTTACTCATACTAAATTGTAGCACACAGAGTGTTGTCTCTTTCTATAACTACTCTGAATGGGGAAATGGAGAGAGAGAGAGAGAGAGAAAGGTTCCTTACATGAATTCTTGGATTTATGCTTTTTCAGTGTACTGAGTTGCATTCTGTGCTATGCTTCGCATCTCATAAAAATCACCCACTGCCCTTCATGTAGGAACGTGCAGCCCAGTTCTGCCAGATCTGTCTTCACTCCTTGGAAGCAAAAAACAATTTGCACATCCACATGTAAATGTTTCAAACTACAAATTGTTCAGGGGCAAATGAATCCCTTTTTGCATCTGTTTCTGTGATGTTCAAGTTTATGTTCTTGATGTTCATGTTTATTTATATCCCACAGTCCTTGCCAAATATATGATGTAATTTCCTAACTTGTGGCCTCATGACTACTTGCTGATGTTATTCCATTTCAGAAATAGCATGAATGAGATACAAACTTCGTATACCTAAAAGAAACTGTGTCTCGTCTGCTGCTCCCACCTGTCATGTCTCTGCATCTATAGAAGATGCTTCTGCCATTGCTGGTTTCAGAAATCATGTGGTGAACTGCTGCTCCAAGAGTTTATACAGTCCCTGTATAAATCATTCTGTGAGAAATACAGAATACCTTTTCTGTGCATAAATATTTTGTAGCTTCAAGGTTCAAGTACATCCCAAGACACTGGTGCATATGGTTTCATCCATCTACATGTGTATTTAAGTTGGTGCAATAGCCTCCCATTTCTTCAGTTGAAGAGCTTACGCAATTTTAAATCCACTGCCCTTGTAAAAGCAATAATTTTATGGTTTATAGCTGTGTGGCGTGTGCACAGTAGGCTAAGCTGATTGGTAACACCAAAGTTTCCCGTGAAGCTGGTGGGATTGACAGCCACAGCTTGACGATGAAGACAGATGGAAATCTGCTGTGTCTGCAGGCCGTCATGCCCAGCAGGTCTTAAGGCAGCAGCTATGTGAACACCAGTCACACAGCAAAGCCAAGGCCCCAAACCCCTGGTTGCTGGAACTGGTGGGATATGGAGGAATGAAAACAGCTTTTTCTAAATGCCTTTTGTTGTTAAGCTTCTTGGCTTGCTGCTTTGGAGAGCTAATGCTGATATTAATACAAGCCACAATTAGTGCAGCAATCCCATGGAGGTGAGGAGTTAATCAAGGTGTATTTCTCACGCTTCCCCCAGTGAAGATCTAAGCAACATCTCCTTCACTTGTGTTGTTGATGCATTTGCTGGGAATGTGTCAGGTAAAACTGCTGTCACTTGACATGGCTTATGTGAAATGACTGTTCCCTCCTTCCATGAGCTGAGCCGGGGCAGGCGTTGGCCAGGGTTAGTCAGTGGTTGGATTTGGTCTTGTATTGTAGTTGTCTCTTCTGAGGTGCTGGGATCTAAATGCTGGATTTAATTACTATGAAGAAATTTTCCCTTACTTCTCTGTATCTTTTATGACAGATAATCAGAAGTTACATTTTTTCCAAACAAATATAGAAGAAATTTTGTTTCATGGCCATCACTGATCTGCAAGAACATTTAGAAAAATATGTTGTTCTCATTTTCCTTTATGTATCAATATTTTTGTTTTTATTTTTTTCCTTTTTGCCAGTTTTAAATCCAAGTATGGACCATGTCAGTAGGAAATATGTGTTTAATTTCTTTATATTACGTCTTGGCTTTTTAATTGTAAAGGTGTAGTTACCGTAAGTATGAGAGAGTGTGATACAATTATTACCTTTGCAGAATAATATCCATGTTTTGGTAGCTGGCTTTAGTCTCTCCATAATAATTTAATTTTAGGTTTGCACTTTGGGCTTTCTTAGCTTTTTACTCTTACCTGTATAAGATGTCTTTAGATGTAGTTAAGAAAAAAAGCCCTGGCTTTCATTGTTTGGAGCTATAACAGAAGATAATTGTCAGGAGAAAGGAAGAAAAGTAATACAGCACCTTATGAGCTGTTTCTTATAAACCAGTAGAACTCATCCTAATAGAGCCCAAGCACAACTCTGGGCTGTGTTCCAGGGAACTGCAGAGCTCTCTGCATGCAGCAGCCTGTACCTTGCAAACTGGTAGGCAAAGCATGTCTGACATTACAAGAAGCAGATATAAAGGCATTGAATTAACATTTAATTTACTGCATTGGGTGTTATTGCTAAGTCAAATGTACAAACTGAGCTCAGCTTGCATTGAACAGATTGATCCCCTAATACAAAATACATGAGAGAGAGAGAAATTGCTCGCATAGCTCTGATGGCCTGTGGGAGACCAGCAGGAGGGAACTGGTATTCTCAGTGATTTTAAGAAATGTGTATTGCTAAACCCTCAGGGAACTATTTGTGTGATGAGGGTCATAAAACTCATGGGATACTTCAGTGGCTGAACCAGTGCCAGGTCAGGCTACTGTGACTGAACAGCAGCTTTGAGCACTCGATGCGACTCTTGCATCTCCAGCCCCAGTGGAAGCAGGTTTACAGAGCTCTGTCATTGTGCTGTCTGGTCCCTGCCTTGCTCTATGGTGCCTGTTCACATCTCATATTTTCAAATGCCTTGGTAGTGCATGTGTGTAGTGCAATGCAGTTTGCTGGGGGTGTACTCAGTGACTTCCCTCTCCGCCCGTGTACTCATCCAGACTCTTAGAAAGGATGAGCACAAAAAAAAAAAAAAAAAGAAAAGATAAATGAAACTGGATGTTATAGTATTAAAGAATTCATGAGTAACTCATATCCACTGAATTTTGACTGCATAAGGATTAATTTGATAATCAAGGTCTGGAAAAGAATCCATTAAATAAAGCCAGAGACCAACGGGAACTAGTCTGTTCTTTGGCAGTTATGTGGGAGGAGAAAGAAAACAGATATGGAATATTTAAAAATGGGCCATTTAATGTGCCAGAGATCTGATGCAGCCAATAATAACACACTTAGCATTGCTAAAAACAGATAATAATCTTTTAATGCAAAAACCACAGCACACAATACCAGCTGAACCCATTTCAGACGTCATGAGCAGGGATGCAGATGAATTGATCAAGGGAGTGAGATTTGGTGGTTGCCTAGGGACCAGTGAGCCTGACCTACTTCCCAAAGAGGCATATGCTGGTTTGGATGGCTAACATGCTGATGTGGTATTTCAGAAATACTGAATTTCATCACTCCAGTGAAAAATCTTCTGAGCAAACTTGATTGAGAAGAAAAAATTAGAAGTGAATAAATCAAATTGGGATTTTGTAAAGAAGTCTTGCAGAATATTTATTGCACCCTTCCCACTCAATAACAGAAAATTCAACAGGGGCGTTCTCTCTGGGAAGTTTAAAATAAAATCTATGGCTGGCAGAAATTTAGGTGTTTTAGGACAATGACTCTAGAAAGGACTGAGATCTATTACCTGATAAAAACCATAAAGGAGCTAGAACTGATGCAAAAAAAAAGCAGAACTGTTCAAGAAATATCTTGCTTTCCAATAAATACTTAATTTCTCTTTGGAAAAGAGCAGGATAACCTTGTTGTATCAAATCAGAAGGATACAGTACACTGAAGTCAATGTTTAGTGAGAATATGTTCATGTTTTTCCTATTGGAACCACACTAAAAATCCCATCTGGTTACCTGCACCAAAGAATATGAAGAGCTGGATCCAGAAATTCCCAGACATTTTTGCCCTGATAATTTAATTAAAAATTATGGAATGTGGCAATAAATTCAAACCATGGAAGAAAGGAAAAGCATTGGAGAATAACTGGAATGGTCTGTGTATCTCTAGTGCGGTTAGTCTGATACAAGCAAGGAAGAATATTACAGGAATTTTTAAGGTGGATATAATTCACCTGTGTAGTTGTTTCAGTCAGTGTAATGTTCTGTTAAAAGGAGTTAGCTCACTTTTTCCCCACACAAGATTTCTAGTTTTGTTTGATAAAGGTTTGTATATAGATAATGAGATTTCATGTTTGCCATGTATTTTGCTTCATATCTCCCAGGCCTTTTATTTTTAGGGAAGAACAACCTTACCTGTACAGCAACTTCTTACTGTATTAAAAGCCTGAAACTGAAATGTCTGAGAACCATTGGCAGTAGTGAATTTCCTTCCAATAGGAATCTTTACATAGAGACTTGGAAACAATCTCATTCAGCAATTCCACCAACAGTTTGGAGTAAACCTAGATGCTGTTCACTAGAAGCATAAAAATTGCTGCAGTTTTGCATAACAATAAGATTGTAACCTCAGTTTGTGCAGCAAGCTGGGCCCTTGTTAACACATTATGTTCTAAAGCCAAACCCAAAGTAGTAAGCTCAGAAAAGAATATTTAAGTAGAGCTAAAATTCCACTGCAATAGTAAGGGAAATTAGATCAAAACAGTGGTGTTTTGCAGAAAGCCTTGCTTCCATGCAAACCCATGTTACTGGGTTAAGGAGGTGAAGCCTCCCAGGCTGTGGCACGCAGGGTAATGTGTGGTGAGCCAGTGGCATATCCAGACTTGAACTTTACAAATCTGTGATTTTATGCAGCATAATAAGAGAAGGAGTGGAAAAGGCAATTGAAGCAGTGTCAGGATTGAACCAAAATTTGCAAAAGGAGAAGATTGAAGAAGCAGTTTTCACATAAAGACAGGAACTCATGTTGCATTTGTCTATCAGGGAGGCAATGGAAGGATTAAAAAGGGAAAAGTGTGAAAAGTAAAATCTCTTGTTATTCCCAACTGCTTTGCTCCTTCCTCCATTCTGACTTCTGGCTCATGAGCAAACATTTTTGCTAAAATCCTTTCTCTGTTCCTATTTGTGTCATGGAAATAATCTGATCACCAGTAGTCATCTGAGTACTGGCTCCTCATACCACAGCATCATTTCCTTTTGTGTTGCCCATACCTGTGTCAGAACTAAAACCAAGGCAGGTTGAGAATAACCTCGTTTTGTCTCTTCTTGCTAGAGCAAAATGAGCATCATGTGATGAATGCTGAGATATTTTATTATTCAGGTATGCTGATCTCCAAGCCCTCAGACAGGGGATAACTTGCAGTGTTTTGATGATGCCATAAATAGGGCTGTCCACATGCTGGTGAGCAGCCTGTGATGGGCTCTGATAAAGGTCACAAGTCTGTGAGTGTCCAGATCTTGTGTGCTCACTGTGGCAGTATCAGAGGATTGTCTACAGTTCTCTCTCAGGCTGAAGATATTCAGGCTCTGTAGGGGCATTGTCCACTGGACAAGTGGACATCCTGTAAATACTGCATATGACTCAGCTGTTGTGTGTTGTCTTTGATGTAGAGGAGGCTCATAACTTACAGGAGTGTGAAGAGATGTTTATCTAGCTAATTTTGTTCATACTGAAAGATTATTATCTCCAAAGTGAGTGTGTACATGTCCCCACAAGGATTTTTTCTTTTCCTGAACACTTTATCCTATGGTGAGGATGAAGCAAATGCTTCTTTGCAGTAAATGTGTAAATATAATTCCATACTACAGATATTCACTGATGTGTAGTGTCGGGGCCTAAACTGACTAAAAAATTCCAGTATTGCTTATACTGGAAACAACAGAAATGGTTAATTATTTATTCCACTGCCTTAACCCACTGAAAGTTGGACATATGCTTCAGTGGCCTGGAAGAATTAGTGGGTAAGGAAAGAGTTACATTATTTTTATTTTTTTTCTTTTAATTGTAGTGTATTAGAGCCTTTTCTTCATCAAGTTGTCGGCTCTAATCATCACTTTGAAGATACTAGATTATCTTGTGAGGGGGCTTTATAAAAATTTGACAAGGAAATCTTAAGCTTGTGGCCTTATTAGGTGTCCAGTTCAGCATTTGAGAGGGGAGATATTTGTAAGCTGTGAAACATCAGATTATAATTAATAAGGTTCCTCTGTGCTTCACCTAAATCGAGTGACATTGAGCTGAATGAGTCTTGGGCTGAAATTGCTCTGGCAGTGTAGAGGATCCTGTGCTTTTGCTGAGGATGTAGATCTTGTGAAACAGTGTGAAGCCAGTGGGCTTTGCCCTGGGGCTGGGAGGTGAAACATTTGCTGTTGATAGACTAAAGAGGTAAATTTTACTTCAGAGCTTTGGGACCCTTCACGGGTACAACCTCCATGTTCTTGTTAGGCTTCTGAAAACACTGACATTTTTTGCATACCCCACTAAATTAGTAGATTTAAAGCAGGTTCTTCCTCTTTCTTCTTCTAACAATGCTGTGA
Organism: Cyanistes caeruleus; assembly: GCF_971803275.1. Taxonomy (NCBI): domain Eukaryota; kingdom Metazoa; phylum Chordata; class Aves; order Passeriformes; family Paridae; genus Cyanistes; species Cyanistes caeruleus. The sequence continues at coordinate 9,756,264 of NC_141708.1, read as the reverse complement.
GCATCTAGAGGAAAATTTCCTTTTTTTTTCTGGGGTTCAAGCAGTTTCAGCTTGAGCAGACACTGCATCGCATCCAGCAATGTGGTGTGGTGTTCATAGGCAGTTTTCTCTTTGCCTTCTGTTTCTGTACTAAATGGCTGCTAGGCCTCTCTGATGGGGTCTTTTTAAAAGTAGAAAAGATCAAATATGTATACAGAGTACTTCAAAATTACAAGAGAAATGAATCTACAACATTATTCTGTTGAAGAAAAGTTGTATTGTTGTTAAGCACTCCCCACTCCCTGCAAGGAAGTCCCACGCTGGAACAGAGAGGGTACAAGGGCAGTATTGTTTGTGACTCCTGGCATAAATCTCTGTCCTTGCTGCCCCAGCACACTGGAGCAATGCAGAGGCAATTGCTTTAGTGCAGCAGGCAAATTGCTTTGTGCAAGCAATTCAGCTGCTGCTCATGAGAAACAGAACTGCAGGAGCAGTTTGACTGACTTTCATATTAATGAAGCGTGATCAGAAGATGTTTCTGGTGGAGTTTTGAGTCCCAAAGATTTCACACTTCTGCACTGCCCTGTGCAGATGCCAGGGTACTGATCTTGAATGCTAGCCCAGAATTCCCAGAGAGCCAGTGTTCGAGTGCTGGATGCAAGCTAAGAGACCTCTACAGATGGTTGCAAGGTGGTTTTTGAAAACACTTTTGGGAATGTGAGAGCTGGCACCAAAATTATTTTGGAATGCAGTCCGTCAGAAGGATGTGATGTAAACCAGCTTTCTGTGTGCTGTTACAAGTTAGCACAATATTAATCTGGTTGAATTAGTATCATCATTAATTTGTAAAGAGAGATTGTTTTATGGCTTCTCAGTGACTTTTATGGAAGTCTCTGAAACACAACAAGGCATAACAATATTTTTTGGAGATGAGGTGAATTTGTACACTGGAAGAGAAGGCACTTGAAGGACTGCCTTCCTCATTGGTGTGAATTTTACAATTTCATTGGAAAAATGGCCACTTAACTGACTGTGAACATGATCAAAATGCTTGTCTAGCAAATCGTCATTAATTTTGATGATGATCCAAGAACCAAGGCAGGGAACTGGAAATACATCTACCAATTCATGTTCTGGGTAAAACCCTCTATGAAAACAATTTTTTGGCTCAATTTTTTATGGCTTCATGTGTCCTATAAATTACTCAAACATGTCTGTAGCTGTAAAATTATTTAGCAAATATACCTTTTGTAAACTGGGACATGGAGTGTTTTAAAGCTTGAAACTACATCTTTGGTAGAAGTGGTTAAATTTTGAGCATTAGAGAACTTAATGGAGATTCAGAGCTTTGCAGAGGCTTGGCAGGAAGAGGATGCTCTTCTCTGGCAGAAAATCTAAATCAAGATGTATTTCTGTGTCCCAAAGTGTCATCCAAATCACATGCTGCAGCTTGTCTCTTTCCGGTAATGCTGTTTGACATATTGTCAGCAACACCGAGTATGTTTTTTCCCTTCCTCACTCTCTGTGTGTCAACACATTTACAGCTGTGATTAAGAATCCTCTGTTTAACGTTTCATAAGTTTTTGGATTACCTTACACTGAAATAAGCCAGTCTTCATCTGAGAGCACTAAACTGTGTGTACATCCTATTGCTTTTCCAAAATAAAAGAAATCTTGAGAATGAACCATGTGTGAAATAATAGAATCGTGTGTGTACACCTAGGGAGAAGGTTGGTAAGAAAGCTGAAATCATGTAGCTGAGTGGGAGTTTACTTCTCCAGTATGTTGAAAGATGTCATAAATGTATTCACAAATTGTTTAAATTCTTAAGGGAGGCCAGGGGGTTTCTAGCATGGCAAGTGAAGATTTACTGCCATCTACTGTGCAGTTGAACACTGATTATGCGTAACAGATAAAAGGAATGAATTGGGTTAGTGTACAGTTTTTGGAAGGGGGACTTGGGTTAGGATTTAAGGTATTATCCCAAACAGACTGTGGGGTTTGAAGTTCTGCTTGAGCAAGGGCAGGGCGATGGTGCAGAGCAGAATCCAGTGCATCAACTTACAGACTGTGTGTGACCAAGTGACCAGGCACAGCCCTGGGCTCTCCCACCAGCATTACAGCTACAGATCCCTGGGGTTTCATTAAAGATGCTCTGCAAGTGTTAGAAGAACCTGCAGCTGTTTCCAATGGATCTGATTTTTATTGTCTTCATAAGGTAGGTACTTATTCCTGAAAACCCTACTGAAGGTGATTCCTCTTAGTACATTTATACTAATAGACTCTTAACCAGAGATAGAGATTTTGTAAACCACAGGTAAGATGGTTAAATTCCTTCAAATTTCTGCATGTTTTGTTAAGGTAAAAGGCAAAATGCTGATTGAGGCATAGTTAAAGTGTCTCAATGCTCTGGCAGGGAGAGGAAACTTAGTAAGTAGATTTTTGTTACGTTACTGTCCTCCCACCTGTAATAAGGAGCTTTTGAGTTTCTCTCAAAAATGTTTTGCCATAATATGTGACTTTTTACTCCAGTATGAATCTCTGCTTAGTACATAACTGAATGGACTTCTGAGCACTTGCATTCTGCAGCTGGGGCTGTAGGTGCCTTTGTATGGGCCAGGAATGCAGTCCTTGAGATTACTGAATTCCTGTGCCACTCTTAGGTCAGCTGTCTGCCTCCTTAAACCTGCTTCTGGCTCTGCTCTGCCTCCTGTTCATGCAGGCTTATTCCAAAATTTGGAAGATGCTGATTAGGTGTCTGTGCCGGCTGCTGAATTCATACCAGCTTGGCAGTGGATGGAAGCAAGTGGGTGTTTAAATGTGGATGCTGCCATTCAGACTTTCCCTTCAGGATCATTATTGTGATTTGAACTTTTGCTAGACAAGTCTTTGTAAGCTAAGAGAGAGATTAAATGGTCTTCCAGAATTAGTGCGTCTTTTTCCTGTATCAAAACCATGCATTTCTTTTAAGAATTAATTAAACCTACAATTAGAATTGCAATTTAAGGCAATTCTAGACAATGAGGAGGCTGTATTGAACTGATCAAGAAACTAGGGCTGTTATTAAACCCTTTTCTCTCCCAAGCAGAAAAGTCCTAGGCCTTCTTTTCATGTCTTTACCTATTTAGATGCAATGTTATTTAGGATGAAAACTTAAACTGAATTTAATATATAGAAAAAAACCACGTAGGTTTATACCCCTGCAGTGGAAGGAATAATTTAAGGAAGTATTCAGAAGGCTGCTTCTAACTTTTGCTTCTTGCAAGGTTGTAATTTTTTCTGAGAAATTTTTACAAACGGACTTGCAAATGTGCTGTACCTCAGTGCTGTACCATGTAGTGTTTTGGTGGTGTGAGGAGTTTTAATTTTCTGCTGTATCATTTTCTTCTATTATATAGGATCAGTGGTGCTGGTCTTATTACAGCTGTGTACAACCACAGCTCTATTGCATGTAGTTTTATGTCCTTCACTGCAACAGTGCAGTAAATTCTGATAATAATGCTAATTATATCAGGAAGTAAGAGGGCTGGTATTAGTGAGGAGTCCTGTTTCACATGGCCAAGACATCATTACAACGATCTGAAATTTCTTATTAAAATGTCTGAAAAAAATTGCATCTCTCTCCTCTTACCCTTTTCTACTATGTTATCTGTTCATCATAATTTTTCTAGCAGTTTGCCACAATTAGGGAATATTTCCAGAAGGGTAAAATTGTCTGATCTAACAGAGGCTGTTCTCATCTTCCTATAGAGAATTGAAGGAATTATGTGAATGTGATCTTTGTAGTCCTGTTGCTGAATCTCTGACAAATACATGTGCATGTTCACTGTTAGTTTAATTTCTCTGAACTCACTATCAAATTTCTTGGTACATCACCCTTGAGGCCTGTATGTAGAGCATGTTAAAAAAAAATCCCACTGCTTATAGAAAACAGATCCTGGGAGACTGATGACACATTCAAATCATTGTGAATCATGATGTGGAAAAATAGATTTTTCTGGATTGCTTTTAAGAGTTCTGCTCAGCTTTATCATAATTAAGGCTTTTCACTGTGGTATTGGAGTTCAGTGTGAAACTACACAATAAGTAGTATATTATTAATATGGATTGCTCTTACTCCATCAAAAAAGCACCTCAGGGTGCCTACTATAAATGAGATCCTAAGATCATTAGGGTTTGTGCATTTTCATTTATAACCATAAATGAACCAGGTGTGCTAAAAGTACGTACCAGGGTATATTTTTTTTCTGGATGACTTAATATTGTGCTACTTCAAATAGTGCTATTTAGAATTGATGGATATTTTTAGTGGCATTTTGGGTGTTCACATTTAAAACACAGCAGTGTGGAATTTGGTCATTTTTGGGGATCTACAGCATCTGTTTATCTTTTCACCCTTGCTGTGCACCCTGCTGCTGTAAAACCTGTGATTCCCTAGAGCAAATTGGGGTTGTAAGATCCAGATGTAGAAAAGGGACAAGGATCCTAATCCTGAAGGAATTTGACTTTTTGGCAGTCACTATAGGCAGACAGGTGTGGATGACTTTGGAGCTGGCTTTAGGTCTGTCACTTGATAGGGCTGCTAATGAGCTGTTTTATGCTTCCTTGCTGTAGTGGATGATGTTGTAATTCCGAGGATAGAATCAGGTTTCCTTTTGGGAGTATTGTCTGCAGCTCCTCAAGAGATCTCTGCAGAAGATCTTTCATGGAGCTGTAGTTAAAGTCTTTTCTGATGCACACATATAGTTATTCTTTTAGTTAATAGGAGTGCCCACCCAGATACTGGTATGCTCAAGCATAATGCAATGAATTACTTTCTTCATGCCTGATGGGAGGGAATTCCACAGCCTAATTGGCTGCACAGAGCACTGAGCTGGACCAGAGCATGGGGAATGCTGTCTTGCAAATGACAAAATGCTCCTTTACAGTCAGCTGCAGAGTGTGTCAAAGTCTGTAATGAGCCTGACTGAATGTTTACCAGTGCAAAAGTATGAAAGTTTTAGAATTACATGAAAAATTTAATTCTGTCACTAATTCTGTCACTGTGGTGTGACAGAATTGCATTGTAGATGCACTGAGGCTCCCATGAGGCCATTAACAGCATCTTCTCAGATCTCAAATACGTTTCAGCAAATGCTCAGAGGAGGCTGAGTCTATACTGCTGACATCAAGAAATATTTTTTCTTTGGGTGAAAAGAATGGTAGTCAGGAATACAGCCTGCAGTGCTTTTTGTATTTACCTTTACTTTCTAGTAGTTGAAAACTATGTCAAAGCATACTGGACGTTAACTATTTATTTTCTTTGTTGACTCAAGAGTTTGAAAGCCTGCCTAAATATGTGTCATCTCTGAAACACAGCTTTAGAAATAAATTCAAGATTTTGAACCTTAAGTTGAAGGAAACTTTTTTTTAATTTTGTGCATTTTTCACTCTTACACAATAGTTTTAAAATAAGATGGCCAGCTACTTTCAAAGCATTAAACAGTAATGTTTTGTTCATAACCTTTTACCTACAAGAAAAAGCAGTCAATGAGAAGTTTAAAAGACTTCATATGTTTTTTTAAAGTGAACAAATATCACTTAGAAAGCTTTTATGTGAGTAAATACTTTTCAGCTTTGGAAAAAGGGAGATCAAATTTATTTGGAATATCCCCAAATCTGTCTGTATTCCTTTCAGGGCTCCCCAGGTGTCTTCTGTAAAAGAATCTGTTTTCAGAGTGCAGCCTTCTCTTGAAATATACTGGAATTTTCAAATGATGTATGAAATACTTAAGTATCTCTGAGTGATTCCCCCACTGCTCTGCTGCTCTGTGACTATTTAGCCACTGGCTGGGGAGGAGGGTAATGCTGGAAGAGAGGATTTGAAGGTGGAGGGAAAAGGGACCTTGGATTTTAATGCAGAAGGCTTTGCACTCACAGGGAGAAAGAGGGAAAAGTGAGCAAGTGGGCCCCAAAGCTGATAAAGTGGTAAAGAAGAAGCATTGCCAGTGCTGTGAAGAGTTTGAGGGTGAGGACTTATAAGAGAGGCTTCAAACCCTGGGACCTACAGAACCTTGAAGAGCTCTGTCATGGTGGAAGGTCTGAGGGCCATGCACGTCTTATGAAGGTGTGGGTCCCATAATTTAGACAGGAAATGCAAATTGAAGTTCTAGCTGTAACCTGATAAAGACATGGATAGAGGAATGGCAGGATTTGGCCACCAGATGCTGGAGGAAAGAGCAGAGGATCCATGTGAATAACAGGGTGGAAAAAAGGATGAGCAGGTGGAACTGCAAAAGATCCCTTGCCAGAGGAGATGGTCAGAAGTGGAAAACTGCTAGAAGGTCGGGGAGATACACCAGCAGTTTGCTCTTGTATATTTGCTGAAACTGTTTTCAGGTCAGTTTGGAAAGATGCACATTGGTCTTATACTGTTTTCTGCCTGTTTTTTCTTGTACTGTTTATCCCTTGCACAATATGAATCAATTCATGGTATTTCACTCAATCCAGCGAAAGACATGGAGAAGGCAAGTGCATGTGTTCTCTATTTTTCCTTTTCCTTTCCCTTTTTTTTTTCTTTCCTCTTAATACTCTGAAAAAGCTTTATTGCTGAGGTTGTTACACTGTTTTTAACACTTGGCTCTTTAACATTCTGAAGCCAGACATCCCCATCTAGTGGTTATTCCACCTTCACTCAACGAGTACCACTTCAGGAGGAGGGATGCCCTGCACACACACACACAGAGCAAGATGACCAGCTGTATCCCCTTTGTTACTTCAGTGCATTCCTTGTGGGTGTCTTAAACTGCTGCGAGTCCAGAACAGAATGCTTAATTTTTTTTTCCCAAAGTCAATTTTTTTAGTACTTATAATTTGCATGTGGGGAAGAGAAAAAGCTGATATACAGAAGGGAATTACTTTATTACTGCTTTTGATGCAGCAAATACACATGAAGAGCTTTTCATCGTAACTGTGTGAAGAAAATAAAGCAGGACCAGTCTTATTTGTTAACAAGAAAATTACAAAAAAAAATAGTTTGTGAATGAAATTATTGCATTAAAGTAAAATTGTTGGGACCTTGTAGCACATATAATAATGCAGAATAATATTTCTGCTGTGTGTAACCCTTTGTGGCCTTTCAGAGCAAAACACCATCACTTGTTTTTCTTGTTGGAGTCCTGCTTCCTGAAGGCTTCACCATAACTCTCTGTTGTGTGGCTGATGGGTGGCGGTGGTGGCTGTGAGTCAGGAGTGGCTCAAGGCTGGTCTTTGAGAGTTGCCCAGGCTGGGGCTGTTGTGCAGCAGTCTGACCCTTCCTGGCTGTGAGGGAAATGGTGCTGACAAGCACAGTCAGGCTCTCACAACCTGGGATGGGGAGACATTTTTAGGACCACTCGGGATGGGAGAAAGAAGGGAATCCCCCTGTTTTTCAAGGCAAAATCAAGGTGTGCACCAGATGTAAACCCCCATCTTCTTCCTCACAGGAAGCTTCATATTGCTTTTTCCACCATGGGGTCTTTTCCACCTGCGGGCAAAGAAATCTTTCATGGACTTGACTGCAGGAATGGAAGTGGAATTTTCTATTTCTACTCAGTCTTTAATTAATTCTTCTCTTTGAAATGCCCTTTTACTTTACATACATACATACATACATACATATTCAGAGATCACAAGATAATTCATTGGATCTTTCTCTATGCCCTGAATTAAAAAGTCTTGAGGGCCAGTCAGATTTGCTTTATGTCAGTAAGGGCTAAAGTGTAGCCAGAGCTAGAAAGCCAGAAAGGAGAAGTAGAAAGAGGCTGTTTATTCCTTCTCCTGCAGTGGGGGGACATCTTCAGAAGTGCCTGGCTGAGGACTGGGTGCAGAAGCTGGCGTCCACGTCAGCTGAACAACTCGCCCATGTTTATTGCTGGAGATGGTAGTAAGAACATTTGGCTGAAATTCTGAGAATTGGCTCCATTTCCACTGTCCTCAAATGCGTGCTTTTAAAGTGCATTTTATATAGTCATTTTTCAGAAGAACTCTTTAGTGGAAAAGTCCTGCTATGAAGGCGCTTTCTGTTCCCATAGCAGAAGCAGAACTGGTTCTGCATTGCATCTGGTTTGATTTTATTTTTTGTAATCTGTTAATGACTAAAGAGCCATTGGGTGGCAGTATCAGCCAGTGAGCACCTCCAATAGTTGCTGAGCTAAATGCAAAAGTCTAAGTAGGAGAGATGAGAAAGTTTCTTAAGATGGAGAAAATACATTGGTTTGAATTTGAAGAGGCTGTGTTTCACTCCATACCATGTATGTTCTGAAAATCTTTTAAAATTAAGTATCTCTTTGCTTCTTCAAAGGCAGAAGTCTTAATTTGTAATATCAAGATTTTTTGTTTTTCCTACAAGCACCTATGACTGTAGAATAAAATTAATCCCATGCTAAGAATTAGGGAAACTGCAGTGCAGGAGTTCTGGTTGGTGTGTGACTTTAGGGTGTGCCTGCATAGGGGCTTAGGTGCTGTTTGAGCTTGGTGTTCCTGAGCTGAGCACACACATCAGGGTAATAGCATCTGGGATTCACATCATACATTTATTTTCATTTTATTGATTTTTTTTGGTTGATAAAAAGCTCACTTATGTGTTCAGCTTCATGACTGGAAAATAGCATTTGTGGTGACCTACTATTTAATTCTACATTTGGAGGCAGCAGACTTAAAATACCAATGTATATGTGATGATGTAAAACTTGCAAAACTGACTAAGATTGCCTGCTTTTAGGCTCTATTTCTAGCTAAGCCTGTGTTTTCTGTGATAGAAATTGTAGTTATTTTTGTCATGGAGTATGGTGTCAGTTCCATTATAGGCGTTTTCAGAGAATTCTGTTTTATGCATTCATGCTGTTAGCTCTCAGCACTCTTTCCCGAGTTCAAGGCTGGCAAGACTATGAAAGCTGCAAGCAAATTTTAACTTGTTCATAATATCCTTCACTTCACAAACCCCATCCTGATCCTGAACAGGAGCATTTTGAAAGGTACCAAAAAAAACCTCCATGATCACGTTATTCACATCTTGCTTTCAAATGCACCAGATAATGCTACTTGTTTAAGCTTAGTCATGTCTGGGGGAATGTCAGGAGTCTGCATCACATGAGCTGCTCCTCAGATTTCCCAGCCTGCATCAGCATGTTTTCCTGGGTAGAAGCAGAGTGGAGATGTTATTAAAATGGTTCATCCTATATGTTAGTATTGATATTAAATCTCAGGCTTATTCCTGTGTTTTTCATGCAATATTTCACATTTACATTCAGCTGATTTATGTGAAAATACTTTGGTATTTTTTTTCCTTAGGGTATATATGCCTCAGATGGAAGAACATACATTCTAACCAACCACTCTCTTTGGGTTCTTGCTGACAATTTCATTTTCTGCACAACCCCCAGACTTACCACCTTAGGGCATCTTCAAGCCAACCTTTTGGTTAATTTTAAACATGTGTATCCTTTCCATGATCTGTTTATAGAATTTGTGTTGCTTGTCCTCTTTCCCTCCGTGGAGACCAAGAGGCCAAAAGGACCATTGGCATGTCCTTGTTCATGCTCTGGGTCAACAACCTTCTCCTGAGCAAACATAGCATGTGACAGACAGAGAAAGCACCCAGTGCAATCTGGGTTTGTTCCCTCCTGCCTTTGGAGCACTGGTGATAAATGCACCCCGCCTGGAGATACCCCAGACTGGTGAGATCTTTGAGCTTTTCCCTTTGAGCATCAATTCCAGATGCTCAAGGGCTGCTGTACTCACCACACCAGCTGTGCAAAACCTGGAGAGGGTGAGAGATGAAGAACCAAAAAGGCTGGCAGCACCAAAACGCTGGGTTGTCTTATGCCTTGCCATCAGGTGACTCATGTTCAGGACAATATCTGCTCAGTGTGTTCGACTTCACTCCAGGGCTCTGTTCCCAGGGTCTCTGATCCTGTTTCAAGAGTCAGGAGGAGATTGGCATTGCTTCCTAAGGCTTCAAGCCTGTGTTTTGTCTGTCCTCTCCCTGCAGTCCCTCCCTCATGGTGCACGTGGAGTTGGATGCCCCACATGTGCCCATATAGGGAAGGGTGTAACTATCTTGTTGACACTGGCTAATCCAGGCAGGCATGTGAAGGGGCAGCAGAGTGTGATGCTCACATGTAGTGTGGCAGATGGCACTTGGGACTAGCTGTCTCCATCACACCTCTCAGGACCGACATACAAGACAGGGAAAGAGCTTTTTTGCGTACCTCTGCATGCTCCTGGCAGAGCTGCTGAGGAGCTGGGCTGTCTAGCTCCATGTACTGAGCCACACTCATTCCTAGAGGAGAAAATAAATGAATCTTTCTTGTGCTGCAAATTAATAGCAGTTCTGCAATAGTAATTGCTACAACATCAGTGCATTGTATTAGGTGAGAATAACTGAGCAGGACCAGATGTCTTGAAGGAAACACCATCCTGTATTGGAGAAAGCCTAGCTGACCATGTCCTTTTCCAAATGTATGGCCAAATGGGACGAAACTCGACTAAATTACTTGTTAGTGAGTTTTCATCAATAACACCTAGGTAGACAACTAAGTTATCTGTATGATAATTCTGGAGAGGGCAGCAGTGCTTATTGTTTGTATTATTCTCATTGAAGCTCTGGTGATGAACGAAGGCTTTGCTTTCAGTAGACAAGTCAGAGGGTGAAAGTGTCTGAAAGCATTACCAACACAGTGACCACAGGCTTGATCATAGCTAGAAGACCTGACTGAAGGCTTATTAAATCTGTCAAGAAGCTTTGAGACTGTTCTGTTGTGCAGGAGTATTTTAGGTAATCCAATTAAGTAACTGAAAACCAATGCAGTTGTGGAAACTGCTCAGGATCTCTTTATAACAGTGCTGAGCACTGAACATTATATTCACCTGCTATTGCATCCACCAAATTATTTTCCTATGCGATAATGAACCATTGCATTCACTGTGGACTACAATATAAAACCTAGTAGGAATAACAGAAAAGTAGGAAAAACATCATTAAAGCATGTAACTGTGCTCTGCCCTCAGATGGAAGCAGCCAGCAGTAGTACAGGAGGCCAGCACTTCTCTGAAGTGAGAAGGCTTCAACCTACATTATACATATGTGGATTTATTGGTCCTGCTTAAATGATAACTATTTTCTCTGCTAAACTGTATTTTACGTGCAGCAAAAGTACTTGTGTTAGAGTGTTTGATTAGCACAGTCCTTGAGCCAGGTGCAGAAGAAGCATGAATGCTAGAGACATGAGCAAATCTCAGCTTGGTAGAGGTTTTCTTAGCTAGAAAGGACCACTACAGAGTTGAGTCTGACCTCAGGTGTAACACAGATATTTCATACTGTGTGACCCAGAGGGTCCTTTATTATCCCAAACCCAGGTTTTACAGCTCATCCCCCCTGGTACCAGGGACCTGGACCCTGGCAGCAGCACTACACTGTGATTTCAGTAGTATATATTGGCAGGTAGATTTGGTGCTGTCAATCTTTGAAGCCTCAATCTCTACAGGCACTTAAGCATCTAAAAAAAAATATTTAGAAATATTGATGTGGGCCTGTTTTAGTATGTAACAGTAGTTGCACTTATAATCCCAGAAGACTATGTTAAGGTCTGTCAATGTTTCTTGATGTCATGTTAAAAAGTATTTATGAAGTTTGAATGGTCTTTCTAGTGGTTGTTAAAAAATGTCAACATCCAGATACCCAAACATTTTGGAATCCTAGTTGTGTGGAATATTTTTTGTCTTCAACTTCTTAGTTTAGATATAGACATTCAAGACATATATTCAGTTTGCCTGTCTATCATAAAGAAGTTGTAGATGAAGTTGTCTGGTTCCAGTCCCAGTAAGGAAGGTGGTTTCATGTCTTTGTCAAATCAGGCTTCAATGCTGGCTACAAAAAGAATAGTAACTTACCTTTTTAAAATAATCTGTTTGAATGTTGTTATATGAAGCAGGATGGGTGCTCAGGAGGAATGACTGGCTACGAGTAAAAGCAGAAAAAATACATGTGAATTTTCTGCATGCACTGTGAAGACAGCTTAAGTTTTTTCTTGGGTGAAGAAGATAATCTCTGTTTTACTGTACATTACATTGTAGAGATTGAGAGGAATGAAACACACTGCATTTAAAAAAACCCTTATTTGATTGTTATAGAAATGTGGGAATTCTTACAGCAGATCCAACCACAATTCTGTCTGCCAGTATCTCGTTTCTTGGGTATTAAAGAAGCATGACTCTAAAGCCCATTTTTGTGGAATATGGAGATCAGCTTCTTCTAAACCCCACTCTGTAAAAAGTGGTTTATGCCAAGAGACTTTTAGGCTCATGTTCCATCCAAATAGCAGGATGTGTTCTCTATTCAGTAATCTTCTCTGAGTGGGGATGCTCCCACGTCTGAAGATCTTGGTCCAATCCTTTTTCTAAAATCTGATGTTTAAATATTCAAATTGATCTGTCACATTCCTGCTTGGCTTGCATTGATGCATCTGACTTCTCAGGATGTTTTCCAAATGACGTACTGATGTTTTTTGTAACAGCAATAGTATGATCCAGAGTTTCTGGAGATAGGGGCAGATTCTAACTTTTTTTTTGTGCTTGCTGCAATAAAAAGAGTTTTTAAAAATGTGGAGAGACATCAGAGCCCAGAAATTATGCTTAGGTCATTTATATAAAATGATTGACCACTAAATTACAAAGTCAAGCCTAAAAAGTCCCAAATTAGAGTGTGAGAGAGCAAAATTTCCTGAAAAGCTGCATCACAGGACTTATAGCTCCTCGTCAAATATATTCTTGCCTTTGACACGATATCTGTCCTTGTGTGCCAACTGCTCAGCTAAAGTCTGTTCTCAGCTGCATTACTGCATCTATGCTTTTTCATTTTTTGATCCATTTGGTCTGAATGTTTTTTTTTCCTTACTCCCACTAATATTTAAAGACTGCCAGTGAGCCTTTCTCATCTCACCAGTTCTGAGAGTATTATATTACCTTAGCAGAGGGCATTAGGCAGTCAGGAGACCATGCATGTACCAAAAAGGTGAGTATTGAGACTATCTGAAAACAATGAAGATACTCCCAGCTGAAACTGAACCAGCTGAGAGACTTCACAGTCTGTCTCTGAAGTCCATCCACTTTAAAAATTAATGTTTATTTTGATTCCTTTTGATCGCTTTTAAGGTTGCAAAAAAAAGCTTAAAAGGCACATCTTAGTGACTGTTAACTGGTTTATTCTGAATGGCAGGTCTTTCGTTGGGGGCAAGTAGGGAAAGGACTAGCTGCTGGTTTCTTTCTGCTTCTTCTTTCCTCCTAGGTTAGCAGATAGATGAGGTTAGGACATGCCACAGGGATGAGACTTGCCAGACTGCCTGGAACACTGCGGTTTTGGGGCACGTTCTTTCCCTGGATGTGAAGGGAAACTCAAGTATCTGATGACATATGAAAATGCAGGTTGGGGAAAACTGTGTAGCTGAGAGAATGAATTTTTTCCCTCTTCAAAGAGATCATGCAGCCTGTGTGTTAGGCAGTGTTTTCTGAACTCAAAGTGCCTGTGTTACTCTCCTTGCTTTCCTTCACCATTGGCCTGCTCTGACTCGGTGGAAAAAATGCCAGTCCGCCTGCTGACAGGGAGCAGTTGGCCAGCCCCACGCCTGGGCTGGCAGCTGCGGGCAGGGAGAACCTGCAGCGCTCAGTCACATGAACCATGTGCGGGCAGTGGTGGGGATTAGCTCTGCTCCTGGCCGGAAAGGTCCCCGTGCGGTTCCCAGGCTGAGCTCGCCATATGTGCTTCACATGATTGTCCTGAGGGTGACACGAAGTGGAGAGTTCAGATTCGAGTGAAAGTTGGTTTGTGTTTCTTTACCCCGTTTAATGTAATGCAGATGCAGAGCAGAACATGAGGGCGCCTGTGCTGGGGGGAGATGTGACAGGCTGTAGAAAAGCCCTGTAGCTTTTACTAATTCCTTCTCCTTGCCCTGAATTTTACGCTGTTTCCTGATGGGAGTTGTATGTGTGAAGGAACCCCCTTGGACCACCTGTTAGGTGCCTTTCCCCTTTCAGTCATGGTCTTTCCCATCTCTTAAACATTGGGGGTTTTATATTTGGAGAAAATCCAAAAACTTGAACAATAGTGTTCTCCTTTTGAGGGGCGGGGAGAGCTCTCTGGCTTGGTGCAGGAAGGAAGAAATAAGGGAAGAAAAAATTAAAAAATATCGATGGAGAACCCTCCAGGTCTCCACTTTGAGTGAGTGTGAAGTATTGCAGGATTATAATTTATATTTTTTTAAAGGTAAGAGGTGTGTACTTGCAGGCTGATTTAGTTTGTGGTTTGCTTTACTGCAAGGTAATTTTGGAAACGGCGTCTTCCATAGAAGGATCATGTCACATACAGAGTGCCAGTGCTATTGCGAAAGGTTTCCAGACTAATGCTGGAAAAAGGAAGTTTAACAAACTCTTGCTGTAAGAAACATCGTCTGATGGGCTGAAGAGGCTTATATCCCTGTGGCAAAATAGGAATATATATATTTGCCTTATTTTGATCTTTGGATATGAGAGAACAGCTCATTTATTTCTTAATAATAGAATTTATTTCTTAACTGACATACATACTATGTCATGTTAGAAGCAGAGACAGCAAAATAGAATGTTTTCTGTCTATGTTAATTTTTTAGTAACGTGAAATACGGGAAAGATCCTTGATTTTGCCACCCAGATGTAAGGCGTAATATATTTCAGTTTGTGGAAGTGCAAAATTTGTTCTTGGAAAGCTTTGGTTTTCAAGGAAAAGGTGGATCAGCAATAAGAAGAAGCCTTCTGAGATAACATGCCAAAGGCTGCATGGGCATGTGCAGGCTCTGCATTACCGCTTGCTCTTGCTTTGGGGTCCCAGCAGAACTTATGGCAGAGGTCAGCGCTCGTACACTTTTGGTGCAGTGGATTAGTGCTGGATGATGACTTTTCCTTTCGCTGTATGTTTCCGAGCGGGCAGATAGCTGATTTGAGCGATAATACTGCTCGAGCTAACAAATATCAGCAGTGTCTTTCCTCAAAACTTCAACTATCCTTAGGAAGAAGCCAGCCCGAACATGGACAAATTGCTCGAGGGGTAAAATGTGATGTATTTGAGTGCATGTTTTAAGAAACTGTTAAAACTTCAGCTGTGGGTAATGCTTGTTGCCTTCCAGAGGGTTTGCTTTGTAAAATTCAGTCTCCCTCAGTCATCATTAGTGAGCCGTGTTTTTTCTGCAGTTTGCCTAATTAGACTGTGACCCTCTTCCCAGTAGGATCCTGTGGTATTACACTGTACAGAAACAGGATTTTGGTGCTGATACGTGAAGAGAACATATGGCATAAACATCAACCGATATTGTTTGCCATCCACACTTGCTGCGTGTAATGCAACAGGACCGGCTCCTGGTGGCCACGTGATCCGCCTTCCAGTCCTCCATTTGGGGTGGGTTTTTTTCATTCCTAAAGTTGTGACTTTCTGGAAGGAAGCTTGTAAATAATCGGGGTGCAGAGAGCAGGTAGAATGTCAGTGGGATGTTACTGGGAGGCATGTGCGCAACGCTGACATCGGCTCCTGGCCGCGCTCCCTCCGCACCAGCTCGCTGCTCCCGGCAGCCCTTCATGTTGCAAGAAGGTAAGATCACGTCGTGTCACCCGTGTCCACCCACCGCCGTGCCGAAATGCCTGTGTCCCCGTCCTCTCAGAAAGAAGGGACGCTAATATGCCAAGTGGAGTATCTTAGCGATCTTTAAAATTTAATTTTGAAGTACAGCTCTTTCCGTAACGAAGGGAAAAGACAGGAAAGCGCAGCTCTGGCGGCAACAGCTAACTGGGATTTCAGATTAAAGATACGATCTGCTTTGGGCAGTAGCTTCTTATCGTGCTTAGCTTTTTGTAATAAAGTGCTTTTAGACTTTAAAAGACATTCCACACCCAATTGTATCCTATTGATTTGCCATGGTTAACCACCCGGTAATAAGCCTCATAGTCTGTGTTAGTAGGCACAAAGCAGAATTATATTAGTGCTGTTTACAACCAGTGGGCAAAGAATTATTTGTAAAACGTGAAAGAACTCAAAATACCAAAATATTTCAAAGACGCTTGAATTTGGAAATATCACTAGTCTAGGAACAGAGTTCTTTGGAATAAAAAAAGAAAAAAGAAGACTCAAGGCAATATTATTTTTGTCTGTTTTGTCATTTTATCATTTGGGGTTTTTCTAATAACTGATACTTTATACTTCAAGAGAGCTTTTTATTTTCAGAAGTAAAGCCTGGTAAATAAATACAGTAATATTAAATAAAATAATATTAAAAAAAACCCCAGAAGCAATAGCAGTAATAATTCTCACAGACATCTTTTCACACAAAAAATGAATCTGGGTCCTAGGGTGTTTTGCAGTTAAAAGGCACATCAATAACACAAGGTGTAACATCTACTGTGCAGGCCAGTGGGATAAGTAAAAACTTATTTTTCTTCAATCATGTAAGCTTCTTTGACATTTAGACAATAGCTACTGAGCAGAGCATGTGCATTATAGTAAAAATGGATGAACCATCAAGTGAAAATTAAGAGGAAATAAGGCAGTGCTTAACCAAAAAGTAGTGGCCGGCCATCTCCATTGACAGTTCTGTCAGCAGGACTGGGCAAATGCCCAGTTCAGTGTTTGGGATAGGTTAATATCTTCACACTTTTCCCTTCCTCACAGCTGCCACATGCAGTGCTCTGAAACCTGATATTTTTCATCAAAAACTGATTCTTATTTTCTGTCTTAGTATACTAATCAATTTTACCATGCAGAGCTTGGAGCATATTAACTGTCAGTTACTCCTAATTAATACTGAAGGCAGACAGAAAAAGAGAACAAAATAATTGATTTTATTTAATTCAAAATGCCTCTTCCAATTTTGTTTCCTTTGTGGAAAACTCTTTTGGTTCCTGTTCAAGATTTAAGCACAGTCCTGTTTTATGTTTTGTTTCATAAGGTTGATTGAGTGGCAGTTTATTATTCAAGAAAATAAATTAAACTTCTCAAAGCCAAAGAGTTGCAACAGGCTGGCACAGGCTGTTTTCTGCCAGAAGAAACATGCTCAGGTCTGATTCATACAACTGTTGCCCTCTAACATAAGAAAATTAAAGAAAACCTCCTATATATCTTTTAAGATTCATGTTTAATTTCTTTAACATAGAAATACGAATGCATTAAAGAAAACAGTCAGCAACATTCATTGCAAAACAGATAATGAAAGTTTCTAGGCTAAAATATGCTGCATATTACTTCTGTGTAGCAGTATGAATATTATGGCCTAGTATTAAAGATTTCAAAGAGATCATGGAAAGAGAGCAAACTTCTTTGATGTTTTATGCTTAAATTAAATATAACCAAAAAGGGATACAGGAGCATTGCTCTTGCTTCAGTGAAATCAAGAAAGGCTTTGCAGTATGATTCAGTAACTGCTGAATTAGACTGGGGCTTCACAAAGTTCATGTATAATTTATGTACTCCAGTAGTGTGTGTGAGCAGCTAAACAATAGGAATTTATAACATTTATGTTGTTTTGAAATATGCATAAAAGGAAAACTGAAAAATAGGCTGAAGTACATAGCTGTGTAATATATATATATCTTAGGAAATCCACAGAGGTTCTGATTTTCTAATCATAAATCTGATTGAAAAATAACTGAAGCTTCGGGGGCTTTGTCTGGGTTTTTAAAAAACTTATTACTTTAAATTGCCAACATTTCAACATTAGCAGTAAAGAGAAAGTAAATCATCTCGGCCACTTCAGATAGGAGCTATTCCAGCATTTCTGCTCATGCACTTGTGTGCTATCTTGGTTAGTAGCACATAGCATGTAAACAGCTTTTAGGGGAGATGGTGATACTAGATTATTTCTGAAATGATTGTGATGCTCCTGGGTGTCTTGTAGTCACAAGCTGTCACTTTTTGGCTGACCAAAGGTACAAACAGAAGAGCTCAGGTTTGCATGTGATTTCCGTAGCCTGTGTCAGTAGTGTTCTGCCAGAGACTTGGTTCACTAATACACTTTTTCATTAAACTTTTCAAATCTATACTTGGCATTAATATTTAAAAATAAAAGGGGAGTTTAATTTTTTTCTCCCACAAATGGCAATCCTTTCTTTGAACACAAATGAAGCTACTTTAGAAATAAAAATCCTTCTTCGTACTCTACCCTTTCCACAGATATACGTCATTTTCCTGTCTACAAACTGAAGATATTACCTTGGTAAAAGGCCTTTTATATTGTCTTATGTTACTGTGAAATAGAAATGGCTTATTCAGATGACGAATTATCCGCCTACCATATTATGGCTCCTACTTTCAACATACAAATGAAAACAGCTGTGCCTCCAGGCACTGCAAGATATTGATACATTCAAACTTATTATTGTAGTGGTTAACAATGCCATACAGAGAACACATTAGCAGAAGGTATAGTGAGATATTAATGTAGTATCTCTTGTAGTAAATACTATACGTCAAGGATTATTTTTCGGTTGGATGTTTGTCTATGTGCTCATGGCTAAACCTTTAAAGGGTTTCTGACTTTTTTTTTTGGTTTTTGGTTTTTTGTCTTTTTTAAGGTCTGCATTTTCTTTTCTTCGACACATTAAAATAAGCTTTCCAGATCCTTTCCCCCCAGAATTCTATTATTTCCAAGGGGAGACAGGGAGCACGGAGCTGTGTGGCAGAGCAGGAGCACCCCGGAGCAGGGGCGCATCTGCTGGAGCCGCTTGCCCTGTTCCCAAGTTACCTGGTTCTGCCAATGCTAACCTTGTCCCTGTCCTTTGACTCACCCTGTGGATTTGCATTATGGTCCATACCACCTTTTCTCCTGCTTTTCATCTCACAAAAGACCTTCTGTGCTCCTCGGCCCCAGGCAAGTCCCCAGGACTGTTCTGTTGGCAGCTTGGGGCAGGAGCAGGAGAGGTTTGGGACATGGGCACTTCGCGCCCCGACACCACCATGCACAGGGCCTGTGGCTGTTGGGGTCCCCCAGCACCCCTCCTTACAGGACCTCTGCTGGCATGCTGGTTTGCAGGGATCATCCAGCCAACCAGGACTATGGTCAGTAAAGGGTGTTTGAAACCTAGTTGATGAGAGCTGTTGCAGAAGGGGTGCTGGGGAGGCAGGCACAGGCAGCATGGCACTGCCAGACTGTCACAGCAAGCCCTGAAAGTGACACAAAACTGTGGCACGATTTCTCTGCTAATTTAGAACTTCGCAACATGTTACTGGGGGCACTGATCTGGTGCTATAGCTATTTCTGACAGGTTTTAGCATGCATTTAAAATACACTTAAAAAATATAGTTCTTTAATTTCAGTAAATAAAGAATTACATTTCCTTGGGAAGCAGTAGCAGTTAGATACTTGCAGTATAGCTAAAGGAATTAGTATGGCTGCCTACTGAAATTCAAAATATAGACCAATGTTCCTATGTGCACAGTAATGCTCAGAGACATCTTTGACATACTGGGGCACATCATCAAAGCCAAACAACATTTAAATATCATGAAACAATATTATAACTTCCCCAGCTTTTGGAAATAATTACTTGGAGCCTTGGATTTAGGTAGTACATTTGCTTGACTATGTGCCTTACTTGAAAAGAGCTGAACTTTACCTAACTAAATATTTATGGAGAGATGCATTGCATGGGGGTAAGCAGAAATAAGCCTGGTATGCAATCTGGAGTTCCACACATTATAAGAAGCATATTTTCAGGATAGACTGTGTCCTGAGTAACATACACAGGAAATGTGATGGCCAGCACAGACCTCGATGGTACCTGGTATTATTCTTGTATTGTAAGTGCCAACTGTTTTCTGTGGCACCAGATTCAGCGACTGAAAGCAACTAGAATGAAACAGAAACAAATGTTGTTGCAAAGTAGCCAGAACATGTAGTTGATTTTAAACAACAATCTGAGACAACTTTGCAGAAATATAGAGCAAGAGTAGTTAATAAGAAATCAGTCTCACCAGAGGTAATCTACCCTTTTATTCTTGCAAATGCAAATATGACTTTTCAATTTTTATTTTTTTTTTAGCAGAAGAGACTGTCAGGGAGGGAAAAACATGGTCTCCTAAGCATACAAAGCAGAGCTTCAAGGTGGATAACCTGTCCTTGAATTAATGGTGTTTGGAGAGCAAATGGAAAGCGCACCACAGCTTCTTTATTTATAACAGTCCTTAGTTTATTTGACGCCTTCATTGATAACTTGGGTGAGCAAAGTATCCATTAATTCTGCAATTGGTGCCAAGAGGAGAGGATTTACAAGTGCTCTGGAGGCACCATGGGAATTCAGAGTAATCCTGACAAGCCAGATCTGATGTAATGTGGATGCAATATTGATGAGGATAAAATGAAATGGTAATACAATTAATCCATTGGACAGTCAAAAGAAGCAAGGACTGAGCTAGAAATCCTTATTGTGTGGGAAGTCAGACCAGCTGAGCTCCCGAGATTCCTCCCAACCAGCATATCTGGGCAATATCGCTTCAGAAAAGGGGTTGGATGTAACAGGGAACCACAGGCCTGTGCTGTTATAAAGAAAAGTAATTGGCCTGGGATTGCAAATAAATGTGGCACACAAAATGTGTAGAGAAAGGGATGATTGCAGAGAAGATACGATAGCAGCAGCTAAAGGAAGGTAAGAGAAGCCCTTCTCTGTGTGCATGGGAAGACAGGCTTAGTGTGTCAGCGGGCAGCCACCATAGGCTTTTGAAGAGTTTTATAAAATTAAGGGGATTTTAGCAATTAATTATCCCTGGAAGTCATGAAATATTCACCAAAGATTCCTGAAAGTAGATTAAACAAATATGTCCCGAGTGGTTGAATTCAGCTTGATCCCGCTTCAGGAACTGGTCTAGCCATCCTCCTAAGATCACTTCCAATTTTATTTCTGTGATCACAAGGAAGAACTGGTATCCAAGACAAAGCTACTGTGGTTTTCCCCTTTATCTTGTTCCTTTCTCAGTGAAAATTGCCTGGCAGGAGAACCTTTTGGCTTGCAAGCTTCACATGAGCAGAAGGACTCTTGGTAGGACGCAAGCACTTCCATTAGATTTGTAAATGCCAGTGTTAGCAGCTTTGTGATAGCATTTTACATTTTTTCTTCCAGATAACCGTTAGGTTGGATAATTGTCCGGATAGTAGAGTTTAGCATTGCCAAACATTCAAAACTCACTTGGCAAAGCCTATGTATACGTTGGCTGATGTTTTATTTTCCTCTCTCAGTAGTGTAATGGAAGGGTTTAGGAATTGCTATTTGGGATAAGAAGGGTTTTGCTTGCAGCTTATATATGTATTAAAGTAGCTTAAGGTTTTTAGTGCTCCCCATCATTAGCTGAACTTACTGGGAAAAGTGATCTCTTTTTTTTATCATTTCTAGCCAGAACTCAGGAAAAAAAAAATAAAAATTTTGGTGGTAGATGATTTCAGAGCTTAAATTATAAAGGTGAAGGATTTTCTCCTTTCAGCAGTCTTTCCAAGCTTTTCTGACCAAGAGATTTATTTCACTTAAAGGACAAAAAAAAACAAAAAAACTTCTTGTGGAACTGAAGGGAAAGTGAACAGTTATATAGTACCAGCCAGAAATAATCTAAGGGTATAGGAAAAAGTTCCAGAGTTGATTTTTTAACCAATGGTCCAGTCTTTGTGGGTGTAAGTGTTGGATTTAATCAATAAGCAAAAGTGAATATAGATGCTTCATTATTAATAGCAATAATTAGCAAAACAGCATTATAATGTAATTATAATAATTAAATTTTGTTATAATTAATATATGTTGTGGAGTTTGCTGAACTTTGTCTTTACTCCTACCAGTGTTTGAAATATGACATTGTCGTTCCCTTGTGTTAAAGAGGCTGGATTCTGTCCTCACATACAAATGTGTAATTTTAATGAAGTACTATCAAATGATGCATTTTAATTTGAAATTTATATCTGCCCCTAATATCTTGCCAAATTTATCATCAAACAGTTGATTTGTATATTTTTAAGGCATTTTTATTTGTTTTTTTTATTACAGTGGCAATTGTTTTGGATGAATTTAGAGAAGGCAGCCCAATACATTTCACATAAACAATATATTACAGAGAAGGAGTGTTCACATTTCTGCATGACAGAATGATTTTGTGCTTGCATAATTAGGAAATGGTTCTGTGTGATGTATTCAGGAGTCCTGGATCATGATTTTAAAGTTTGCTAACTGTTAGAAAAATTGATTCAGAAACAGCTTTAGAAAAACCAGCATGCTACTGCACACATTCAAGTCTAATACTCTATCAGTGTCGAGTGGGGATACATTTAGGATACTTGGGTATGTTATTGTCTTTATCATTTTAATTCTGCAATTTTAACAGTAATACAGACTGCCTGGGGAGAGGAGGGAAGGGCACATTTTGGAATTAAAATTATTAAAAATTTCTCAAGCAAATATTTTGACAGGTGAGTGCAATTAAAAGTAAAGACATGTCTCAGGGGAGGGAATGCAACAATCCTAGAAGATACACAAGATTCATGGAAGATGCAAGAAAAATTCTGCACTGCTATGAATTAGCCTTTTTTTTTTTAAAGTATTCAAATTCACACCTTATGCAGCGTTTCAAATATTTGTTTGTTTAAGTAGTTGCAACTCAGATCACCAGTTTATTAGTCCAGATTTTTTTTGTTTATTTCTTAATTTTGAAAGGTGCTGGGCAGCATTTTGAAACCCTTAGTTTTGTCAGTTGAAAATCAAGTTCCAGGTTGTTTGTCTATTCTGATAGACATGTTTTGTGGCCAACCTTTTCATCACTCTTGTAGACAGGATTGCTCAAATAATCCAGCCATCTAGATACCTTACCTCTGACACTGTTCCTGGATACTAAAAGCATAATAAAGATTACAGGGATAGCCGGTGGGCTGAATTGATTTATGGTGATATGACCTTGCCAGTGTTTGCAATCCCATTGTGAGTGCTGCGATATCAATGTACAATTTCAACTCCTGTCTCTCAGAGCTGTGTGAAAACTTGTCTGGATTATGGATTTCTTTGTCGAGACTGTGCGGCAGCACTGCTGCCTGTCATTATTTTAGCAAAGAAACACCATTTCTGGCATTCCTGGTGGTGCTGGTGTAGGCCAGCTGTACAGCGGGTGTTAAATAAATAATTGCAGAGGACATCTTCTGTTTACGTTTTACATTGCTGACCTTATAATCGGGAATGTTTTGCACGGGATAGAGCTGACTCTGTCTGACGCAGGCCAATTCCCTGAGCACTTGATGGAGAATGAGAGCTTCATTCAGCTGCTTTCAATCATCTTGTGGCAGAGACCCCCCACAAGCAGGTGGGGGCTGCCTTTTGGTAACCTGATGATGAGCTGGGGTGGGAGGTGTCTGTGTCTAAATGGGGAATGGCACCCACAAAATACCTTAGTTGAGTGCTATCCTCACCTTGTGTTTGTGCTTTCCACTATGTTAGTAAGTCTGTAGCAAGATTATTTACAAAATTACATTATCAAATATATAAACATTGTGATAGTAGAATAGAAAGAAAGAAACCTTCAAAGCTGTACATGCTGGTCTGGTATATCTCTTGTGCCATGTATTTCAGAGCAAAACAGAAATCCTCAAAGCTGGATGTCTCTCTAAAAGATGCTTTACGTACAGCTCTTCTTCAACCTTTCATCTGCGTATCTGCTTTCTCACTGACCCAAGAACAAGCACTTCCTTCTTTGCCTTGGTTAGAAGATAAAATATTCTGTTTCTGCTGTGGGAGGATAAACTTTGCAACCCGAAACACCCTGAAATCTGGAAATTCATAAC
Organism: Cyanistes caeruleus; assembly: GCF_971803275.1. Taxonomy (NCBI): domain Eukaryota; kingdom Metazoa; phylum Chordata; class Aves; order Passeriformes; family Paridae; genus Cyanistes; species Cyanistes caeruleus. The sequence continues at coordinate 9,732,454 of NC_141708.1, read as the reverse complement.
AGACATGAATTTTGAAGGTTTGGCCATTTCCAAACCTACTGGTGCATGGGAACAACTGTTCCCTCTTATTCTGTCCCTCTCTAAGTGGATTAGAGGCTGTGGCTTCTTCGTGCAACATTCATTTTTGGTAAGGTTTCCCATAGCCCCAGTCTTTCCCTGGTTGGGACTGTTGGTTTGCAATCCAGGGATGAAGCTGGCAGGTGCAGGGAGCTGGTGCTGCCCGGCTCCTCAGCAGAATCCAAGGCTGTTGGTCTGAAGTGGCCAGAGCACTTCCAGTGCAGGGCACTGCTGGCGTTGCCTTCCCCACACCCAGCAGCAGATCCTAGAAGCGAGCGCAGAGCTGGGGAGAGCCAGCACCTAGGGCATGCCCAGCTGGTGGTGCAATCTTGGAAGCAGTGCTCCAAACTTGGTCACAACATGAGGAGGCTGAGGCAGCTTCAGGCCTTGTGGCAGTGTCAAGTGAGATGGTTTCTCAGGAGAGGGAGCCCATGCCTGTGTCCAGCAGGTAGCCACCAGAGCTGGGAAGTGGCTGCAGCTGTTGGGATAAGCACACTGCTGCGTAGGCTTGCAGCACAGTGGAATTAGATTGCTGGGAACAGGCGTCATCTGTGGCTCCTGAGCTGAAAACATTATATGCTGCTGGCTTTTCTTTTTGAGACCACTGGGCAGGTCTTATTTGCATGCTTTGTGAAAGTTTTTGACAGAGTTTTGTAGCTACTTAAAGAAGAAAGGGTATAGCTAGCTATAAAATGAAACAGTTGTCAGGACTGTGGTAAATGCCAGAAAATACACTGTGAGTCAGGGCACTCTAGATGCTGGTGGCACAATGCAGCCTAGGCACAGGGCCATGCCATGTCTCCCAGTGGCAATGACTGTGTATGATCTCCTGAGCTGGGGTTTGTGAGGCCCTCCATGTTGTTTTGACTGTACTTGTGCCCTGACTCTCATTTGTAATCAAATTTACAGCAAACTGGGTTGTAAGTGCAAGTCAGAGGGTAAGTGATGGAAACCACATGGGAAAATAGAAGGCACCTCAGCTCTGAAGCTGAGCACTGGTGTCAGCCTGTGCTGGCAGGGAATCATGTCATTACATAATGATGCATTTATCCAAACGGTGTTCTGTATTTTGGGAGACAGATGTGCCTTGCAGTTGCTAGTGGAAGTTAAATGTTAAATATGAAACCCATTCATTTTCTCTTAGTCATACTTTGGATTTCAGCAGATGTTTTCCTAATTTGTGGTTTTCAAATGTAGCATGCTGACAAGACATTTATCATTAACTACAGCTTCATCCATGCAGTTTAGCAAATTGGCCAATTATTAACAGTGAGGGTTGCGTGGTGGTTGATGCATAGTTCCTGCTACTTTGAAAGGCCTCAATTGAAACTCAATACATTTTTACAATATAAATTAATTGAGCTTTGGACCACATCCCTGTTGTGTGAGTGCTCTGTGCTCTCACTGTCAGAATGAACAGCCATTTGTAATGCACTGAGTAGCTGTGCTGTCTGTGAGCAGGGGTGGTGGAAAGTTAAGGATAACATTTTTCCAGTAGGAGCATGAAAATGGTGTTTTGGTGGTGGTGCTGTGAACTGGTGAGGTGTCTCAAAGGTGTTTCCCAAAGCAAGGAACCACTGTATGCCTGAAAATTCATCTCTTATTTTCCCAGCTCTGGAATTCAAGCAGGCAATTCAGTCATTTATTCATCCCATGTACGAGACTTAAAGGACAACACTCAGTGTACCTCTTATTTCTAGGAAGTGTAAAGACCTTAATTTTCACCAGCTGGTACTGCAGAAATTTTGTCTTACATTCCAGCTGAACCAGGAAAACTCTTCAGGACAGCCTGTTTGTAGTCGCTTCTCATTTCAGTTTTTTTCCTCCTTTATAGTTGCATTTGCTTAACAGGGAAACTACAGGCTTTGCTACAGAACAGGGTGCTGTGCAGATTAATAACACAAGAACTGTAGACAATTAAAATAAATGCATGTGGAATATTTCATCTTGCTTCATCTTTATGCAGCCAGATGTGCTAGGTGGGAAATACCTGTGGAGCTTGCTTTAAAATCCCATTGGGTGTCTTTTTCTTCATATCCTCCTGCTTTGTGGGAAAAGGGAATAATGGTGATATCACAAAATCAGTCAGGATCAGCGATGTCTCAGCAAGGGAGGCTGGAGCTTTGCATGAAGTGCAGAGAGGGAGAAAAGTTGCTGATTCAGGGATGGTGTGGGAGGCCTCCATTCCTGGTCTTCATTAGAAACTTAAGTCCTATGTGTACTTAAAATGAGTTGAAACTTTGATCCAGAGACTGATAAGGGATGAAATAAGGGTTTTAAAGCAAGATCTTTGGCATAGTTGTCTACCAATTAACTTTTTGATTGAAAGAGATGTGGCAGCAGATGTGGAAGGGAAGATGGTGTGCTGTGGATACATTTTGAATCACTCCTTTGCTTTCCCTGACTTTGGATACACTAAAACTCTGGAAGCAGCTCTGTATCCATGCTAGGCTTTAAGAGGAGGTGAGCATAGGTAGACGTGGGGTGAATTTGGCTAACCCAGATGCTGATCCTTTGCAGTGCTGCCAAGCTCCTGGAGAAGAGTCCGTTCTCTGTCGGCGCCCCGAGCCCCCTGCTCCCCTCGTCAGCGAGCCTGCAGCTGGCGCAGCTCCAGGCACAGCTCACGCTCCACAGGCTGAAGTTGGCTCAGACCGCCGTCACCAACAACCCAGCCGCTGCCACTGTCCTCAACCAGGTGCTCTCCAAAGTGGCCATGTCACAGCCACTCTTCAACCAGCTGAGGCACCCCACGGTGATGAACGCCCCGCAGGGTCACACCACAGGCCCACCCCAGGGGCCTGGCATCTCCGGCACGAGGTTCCCCTCTGGCAGCATTGCCTTTCCTGCCCAGAGCCCAGCCTTAGCCACCCCTGGGGGAGGTCTGGGAGCCGTCCAGGCCCCCAACGCAATTGTCATGAATCCCTTTGGAAGTGTCATGGCTCCGACCTCCGGCCAGCAACCCGTGATGGTGGGTCTCAACAAGGCAGGTGCTTCCACGTCTACCGCTGCAGGGGGCTTTTATGAGTACAACAAGCAAAATGTCGTCACTGCCGCTTCTCAGGCGTTCACCTCGGAGGGGGAACAGTCCAGCCAGCACGGCTTCCTTGCTGGTGGCGCCCACACTGCCACCTCAGCAGCAGGGCCGCGCTACGAGGGTCACTTTGGGGCTCCTGGCCAGCTGCAGCACGAGGCAGCAGCGACATTTCCCAAGGAGCCCTACGGGGCGGCAGCACAGCATGGGGCAGCACAGGCCTTCCCCAGCGGCCCACACACGGGCTCCCATCTGAAAGGAGATCCCGGCCCTGTCTTACATGGCAGCAGTACAAGCAACCAGTGGGAAAATATCCCTAATTTCCCCAGCCAAAACAAGCCTGACCTCATGCCCGGCGACAGCCTGTGGCCGTCAGCGAGTCAGCAGCAGTATGAAATAAGAAACGAGCTGTACAACCCCGAAGAGCCGACACCTGACACAAAGTTCAGCACGGCCGCCCCCCCCGCCTTCGGCCGCCTCAACCACAGTGCGCAGAGCTTCGGCAGCCCTCGCATGAGGCAGAAGGAGGAGCGCAGTGGTGGCACACCCGATCTGCCCACCCGCTCTCTGCCGCCACACCAGCTTGGCGACCTCCGTGGCGTGGCCCCTCTCCACTTCCCCCACATCTGTGCCCTGTGCGACAAGAAGATCTTCGATCTGAAGGTGAGTGGTTTGAGGGTGTCCCTGGGCACAGCTCAGACCCTTGAACAGGCTGTCAAGGTGACTGATTTGGCCACCAGTTCCTGCCACCCCTCACTGCCAGGGTCCATCACCACAGAGGTGCCCTGAGAGACACAGAAACAAAGGGCCATAATTTTGCTGAGGGTATGGTACATCTGTTTCATGGCAGTTACTGGGGCTTCGAGATCCAGTTTTGTTCTCCATCCTGCCGTGAAAGACAGTGAGATTACAGCACTGATGTGAGAAACGTGAGGTCTGAGCCGAGGTCGTAGCACACCTCATGTGCCCGGAGCGAGGTGGGGAGGAGCTTGAAGCTGATCCCTTGATACTCAAGCCAGTGTCACAACTCCATGTCTGTAGTTTCATCTACTTCTCCTTTTCTGATCTCAAATGCTTCCCTCTAACAGCGTCATGGTAGCAGCTTGCTTAAACAATGTATTTTTTTGATAAAATTATTTTAACTATTCCTCTGTAAGAATTTTTTCTTCCTTGTGTCTCACAGGAAAATTTAGGGCTCAAGGTTCCCAAGGACCTTTACCTGAAATCAAGAAGCTGTTCAGCACATGTGGTACAGACCGTGCTCTCTCTCACTTCTCTGTTCACACTGCCAAGGGAGCTCCAAATTCCAAATTCAACCTCACCCTCAAGAAACAGCTTCCCAGTTTCCCAGGCAGTGTGTTGTACATCACGTTATATAGGTCAGGTCTGGAGAAGGCCACTTAAGTGGCCCTCTGAGCCCCACAGCCATCCATGGTTGTTCTGGCCTCATGGTGAGCCCTGCTCAACAAGTCCTCATGACCTTTTCTGTCACATCACAGGACCAGCACCTAACCAAAAAGGCATGTGTTCTCATGCTGCTGGTGGCCTGACAATAAAATTATAACAGCATGTACGTAGGAAGAAAAATTGCCAAAAAATTCAATAATACCTGATCCCTACACACCTTGGGGATTTGGGATAATTGAATATATTTGCTTTCATATTTACCTTTTATTCTTTTAGCAACTGCTTGCAAAAAGTTTTCCTTTGGTTACTGCAGCTTGTGGGGATGAGCTGAAGTAACCCCTGTTTAGGGCATGCTGGGCATTTCTTTTTTTCATTAAACGCTTAAAAAGGGCAGGAGGAATGCCATTGCAGTGAGTTCAGGGGATATGTTAGTTGGGTGTTTAATGCACTGCCTCAACTGGATCATAGCAATGTAAATAGCTAAATGTACTTCAACAAATGTTGCTGATCTAGTGAAATAATAAGTACTGTCCTGGCTGCCCTGTATATTGAACACCTTCTTTATGGACATTGAAGGAGTTGAGGGGTGCTTAGCAGCTTGCAGGATGAGGTTTTCAGCAAGAGTGAAATAACTTCATTACTAGAAATATACTGAATTTAAAAGCTAATACAGAGAAGGTTTCCTTTTGAAAACTGATAATTTAACATTCAAATAACGAATCAGTAAATGCATTGGTAGAAGGTGCGCTTGGCTCTGACATCACGTGGTTTAATCTTCAGCATCTCAGCATTGCTTTTAGAATAAGGTAAACTGAATGGAGGAATAATCTTTTGTAAATTTATCTCAGGATTTTTCTTGTGTTCATCATCTCTTTGTTTCAACACAGGACTGGGATCAGCACATTAAGGGAAGCCTTCACATCCAAAAATGTATGGCTTTTTCAGATAAGTAAGTATTATTTTAAAGTGAATTCTTCAAACTGAATTGCTAACAGAGTATCCCTTACTTCAGTGGTTTTCTGCTGGGAATTTACTGCCTAAAAATAAAGCTTTAATATTTTTGGCATATCATTCATATTCCTAAAGTTCTTTTCTTTCTTTTCCAGCACTGGTATCCGGTGTATGTTAAGCTCAGCAGATGGAACATTGCATTTATCACCAAATAATGCAGCAGTTTTCAATCCATCTAGTATTGAAGGTGAATGGTTGTATGTGCAATAGTTAAAAACACTTTTTTTTTAATTGAAGGGGAAATCAGTCTCTGAGGAGAACTGCATTTTAAAATGAAATGTGATAGAAGTTTCCAAGGAAAAATTTTGAGTAGTGCACAAAAAAGAATGAAAGCCAATACAGTGCCCTTTAAAATATGAATTTATTTTTCTTTCAAACAATAACTTGCTTTCATAGTACAACAAAAACAGTGTATAATTTGGTCTAAAGACTATGAAATTATTTACTATGTAAATGGGGCATTTCTTACCAAGCACATTAATGCAATTAATATGAGCCAAGATTTTAATGAAATGTGTGTAATCCATTATTTAGATTATCCACCAAATGTTGGTGCATCTTTTATCGCTACACCAGCAAGATCCTTTGGCCAGCCAGGTCCTACATTTTCTTCTCCTTCATCAGGGGTAAGAGTGAGTACCTAAGCAAATTGATGTCTGTGTTGAGATCCTTGTAGAAGCCACTTCTGCTTACTGGAATGAAAACCTTGAAGGCTTTATTTTAGACAATAATCTAAATGTTCACTCTGTTATTTCAACTTCTCTGTATGTTTTTTTATGCTTTTGATTTTGACCAAATATGAACTTCATTGTAGGTTCTGTTTTGCTTTGTTCTTTTCCAGTGCTAAAAGTTGTTTGCTTGTCAGAGTTATTTGGGGAAGTGGGTAAATAGATTTGTGTGTGCTTTCCATTGACTTTTCCCCCCCCATTGTCTGAGTGTTTTTGATCCAGGACAGTCAATTTCATCTTGGAATGAAGATTCGGATTAGCTTTCAGTTACCTTCAGTATTAACCCCATTAAGCAACCTTTTGTCTCTCTGGTTTTTTATTTGTAGTATAATTGCCTCTCTCATGCTGAGGTCCTTCTCCCAGGTAGCAATAGAGGCAAAGACAGTGGCTGCAGCTTCAGCGTTATTCACCTGGAGGTCCCATATCAGTTCATTATACTGGACTAACTTTTCCTTAGTTTATTTTAGTGTAGTATTTATATCCTCTGCTGTCACTGGTAGCCTTTCAGCAAGTTTGCTTTGATGTGGAGCCTTCCATGGTTTAGGTTTATCAGTCCCTGCCCTGCATTCAACACAGGTCCCCAGTTATACTCCTCTAACGCACCCTTGAATTCCTATCTCTATAATCAAAAATGCCAGAAAAAAGAATCAACATTAAAAGGTGTTCTTACACTGACAAAGCAGAAATATTTTAGAAGGAAAAAAAAGGCAAATAAAAGCAAACTATTCATAATGAAAATCCAAAGTTGTTAGGGTTAAAATGAAACACATCACATATCAGAAAGCTACAACTAGAGCTGGACACACCAAGGACTTATGTTTGGGCGTTCATGGAATAGCAGCAGTAATCCAAGGGTTCAAGTTTTCACCTTGTTAACTTTTATGTATATATCTCTCCTGATGCAGTCTCAGACATTCTGAAAAGCCAGGCTGAGTTGTGTCCCTGTGATACTCCAGTTCACATCAGGCACTGTTTGAAGAAAAGTCACCCAGATTTCCTTAATCCAACCCATTTCCTACTGCACAGTTTTACTGTGCAAGAGGTTACTTCAAGGGGTTTCAGCTTCTGCCTGTCACAGACACTGTGAGTGCAGGCAAGCAAAGAGCAGAGCTGCTCATGACAGCTGCCTCCAAGGTCAGAGGTGGACTAGCAGTGGGTGCACTGGAATGTTCCTTTTCATCATGTCTGTCAACTTCACAACAAATGAAATTACTGCTAATACCAGTGTCATTTTTCTTTAGAATCTGTCACTGTTTATCATTTAAGCTGCCTGAAGAAGTCCTCCTTCTGAATGACCTGCAGTATTTTGAGACATTAAAGAAATAATAACTTTGATTTTCTTGGACACTGTAAATACCTTTTTTTTCTTCAGAAGGCTATTGGATGAACAGGGAGCTATATTAGAGGTGTTAAGACTGAGTTTGCCAGCTGTCATTCACTCTGCAACCCAGGTGGCTCATAATTTATTGCACCTTTGCACGGTAGTATTCACTTTCAGCTAAGCTGCTGCCATTTAACTGAGCAGTAGGAGATTACACTTGACCCTGCATGTAATCATAAACAAAGTGTTCAGATTTCTGGAAGAGCTTGCTCTGTGCTGTCCATCTGCAAATAACTCTATCCCTCTGTAAAAGGCAAGTGCTACCAGTCTTCACTTGGGCGTGGAGAGCCATTAGCACTGGAGGGATGAGATTGACAGTTTCTTACTATCTTTAGAAAAATTTCATGTGAAGCTCAAGAAAGGGAAAATAATTTGAAAAACAAGAAACAGCAACAACAAATGTAAGAAAACAGCTGTAATAAAAAAAAACACCCAGTTGGATGGGTGAAATAATATTATAAATAATATGAGGTGCATTTTTCTGCTGTGCATAATTTTTTTTAGATTTCTTTATTTAATAGCCATGTATATTAATGTAATACCAATACAGCTGTATTGGTAACCCATGGTAGACATTGGTTGCCAAGTAAGTTAACTTTGATTCTTATTGAAAATTACATTCAACACCTGGCATGCAACAGCTCCTCTGACTTCCTGATTGTAGATACGGAAGGTGTATATTCCTTTTCTGGCCGTGATTTACAGCTCTGTTTAATGAATGGATCCAGTTTAACTGCAATCAGCTGGCAAGATTATTGCTACAGCCTGTTGACTTCTGGCATGAGTATGTGACCACTTCTTAATCAAGAACTGCAGCAGGTTTATGGCATAGCATTTTAATTTAAGCCATTGCCAATTGAGGGGAAGTGGCAACATCTTACAGTTGTTTGATTTAATGTACTTGAGGGCTGTGTGTGGGAATGTGGCCTCTGGAGCCAAGGCAAGAGAGAGCTGAGCCTTTCTAGTCCAATAGATTCTTACTTACCATCTTTTAACAGATCTAATGAAACAAACAAAAGATGACTGGTGACCTGGGGTGTTCTTACACTGGAATAGCATTTGATGTTTCCTTTTCCTCTAGCTGTAGTAGTGTTCTTCTTTTCTGTGCTACATGCTGCCTTGCCAGATGCGTGCAGACATCACATTTTCTGTTCAACTGGAGTTGAGTTGCTTCGTCTTTTTTTCAGGTTTAGGCCTTTGTTATTTTTCTGCCAGAAAAAATACCTTACTTCTGAACTTTTGCACTTCTTTGACTTACCTTGTGCACCTGGGTGGGCTTTGTGAGATGCAAGCTAAGTAGCAGATCACTGTGTAATGCAGGGTCCTAATGCAGCAAAAATACACAAATGGTTAAGTGGTGAAGTCTGGAAGGAAGGCAACAGGATGGAGGTGTAAATAAGATAACATTAGCTCTGTAACTTGTGAACTTGCTGACAAGCCAAACATTTGTGATGGCTCTGGTGAACTTGATCCCACAAGATTACATGATTTGCATCTTCCCTTGAATGGCACAATTTTAACTGAAGGTAGAGTTACTTCTTCAGTAAAATCCTAATGCAGAGGTCATAAACATAGAGATGGTTTGGAAAGATTTAATCCTATGTGATTGATATTTTGCTTGTCATTAGCTATGGTAAATTAACTTTCTCTCTGGCTGTGCCCTGATGCCTTTTGCACAGGGAGTGTAGAGCCTGCTTTCCATGCCAGGGAGATGGGTGGCTCTTTCGGAACTGCCCCAGCACTCCAAAATAGACTTCCCTTGGGAAGTGATCACCACTCCAGTGCTCTGTGCCTGTGCCAGCCCAGTTTGGGAGCTCTGCCTCTCTGCATGTCCTCACTGTCCAGTGCTCATTGTGCCCCCAGGAGGGACACACCCTCCTCCCATATGTTGTTGCAGTGAGAGGGGACATTAGCAGGTTTTCTAACCCCAGGTACAGCTGTGTGTCCTCTCACAAGTTAAGTGGGGTCACTTTTCCCCCTGGCCCAGTCTGTTCCATGAAGAAGGATTTAAATTCAGTCCCTGCTATCCTGAACACCCATGTAGTCACCTAAACTTGTTTCTAATATCCATAAATCCAGCAAAGACTGCAGTGAGCAGTTAGTTTTTGCAGGAATATGGCTGATCCTGTTAGGAGGACAGTCTCTTTTCTAGAAATCCTCTCTGGGCTTTGCAAAGTCCAAGGACAGAGATTCTTTTGCAACTTGTTTCATTTAATTTATTTTTTTTTTTCAGAAATATAAGATGTTATTGAATGGATAGAATATCTAAGATAAGAACATTGGTTTGAGTTGGATTTTTTTTCCCCAGTTTCCCCAGAGGAAATCTACACAGGGTCGAGTTGTTCACATTTGCAACCTCCCTGAGGGAAGCTGCACAGAGAATGATGTCATCAACCTGGGCCTCCCATTTGGGAAGGTCACCAACTATATCCTCATGAAATCTACTAACCAGGTACTGTACATTTGGGGTTACCAGTGTTGACATCTATTGGCATAAAGACATAAAGATATGAAGACATAAATATGAAGATAGAGGATTTGGGGGGAATTTCTTATTTAGTAATAGAAACTTAAATATATGAAAACCACTCTTAAAGTAAAAAAAAAGTTGGTGGTCACTGAATTAGGTGAGGACATAAACATGACCACATCTAAACAAGTTCTTGTTTAAAAATCCCAACAATCTCAATGAAAAAGTGTAAAACTGTACTTTTGCTATTTTTTTTTTTTTAAGTGAATTACTTCCTGCCTTCTTGCAGCCATTTGCTAGGGTTATTTTCAGACTTCTCCTGTTCTTTATAGTAGCTTGAGTCTACCCTAAGTAGCTTAAGTGTACCAGTGGTTTAAGCTGGTAAGAATAGAATATCTTCACTCACATTCCTGCAGAACACAAAATGGATGGATGTAGATTCCATGCCAGTGGAAAATGTTTGAGATTGTAATGTTTAAAAATCACAGAATCATAGAATGGTTTGGATTGGAAGGGACCTTAAAGACCATCTAGTTCTAAACCCCTGCCATGGGCAGGGACACCTTCCACTAGAAAGATGTTGCTCAGAGTCCCATCCAGTCTGGCCTTGAACACTGCCAGTCAAGAAATATTAAATACCAGCCATTTAGTTTTTAACTGAACTTTTAAGGTCACATATTGGCTTTAATAGCTGGTTTAAAACCATTATTTGCAGTTAAATAAAGACTGAGAAATGGACTGAGTGTTATCACTTCAGCTTCAGGCTGGAAAGCTACCCAGTTTTGTACTGTCAAGATATTTTGCATGAGAAGAATCCAGAGAAAATTTATTGTGCTGCCTGTTCTCTCTTATACTTTGTACTTTTAATTATGCAATAGATTGTAAAGTTCTCTCCATTTGTGCCAGGCCTTTCTGGAAATGGCTTACAGTGAAGCAGCCCAAGCCATGGTACAGTACTACAAAGAAAAACCTGCTATGATAAATGATGACAAGTTGCTTATTAGGATGTCTAAAAGATACAAGGAGTTGCAGCTGAAGGTAAGATAGTCATTCCTGATCAAATTATGTGAGTTTCCATGGCACATCTAGAGAATAAATTTTAAAAGATTCTTGCTGATTACTGATTTCTAACTAATGCTTTACTATTACGGAAAAAGAAATAAAGATAAATTATTGAGTCTATATTATCTATCTTTTACACTTAGCTGCTTGCTCTTACTCTATCTAAATTGTAACTCTTGGAAGAGACCACATTTTCTCTGATCCTTTCATACCATTATTTCAGAACTCCCTTCTGAGCTTCTTTGTGAGCAGGCTCCCTACATTGCTTGGTCTAACAAAGGTCTAAAAGACAGCCATGTGTAGATACAACATGTCACCAAGAATCAGATGGTTCTATCCTTTTAGTCAGGCATTAAGCCCAGAACAATGCTTTTTTCACTGCATGCATGCTTGAGCCATAGCACAGTCTTGACACCAAGCAATGGTAATGGGACTAAACAGCATGCTGATTTATTTTTATTTCTTGTGAATGACCTAGGTTATAAAGCAAGATCTTTTATCTTTTTTTTTTTTTTTTTCTTTTTTCTTTTAAAATAGAGTCAAAGCAGAGTAATATGATTTAGATTTTCTGTAGAGTGTGTGACACTTCTGTTGTGGATGCTTGAGTGATGTCCAAAGATTGTTGCTCTTGTGAAAGTATTTATAGAGGCTTATATACTGCCATATAATGTTAAGACAGTAATTTTATTTCATGGTGACTTGGACCAGAACTGGCAATGCAGAGCTTCATATTGTATTACCTAACACAGTACAAAGTTATTTTATAGAACAGCTCTGTAATGTTCCAATTTAATGTTAAGGGTCCTTTTATGAGTTTTTGGGGGAAAAAAATAGAGGAACTTGGATGGTTTGACTTGACCTTTGGAAAAGCCTCTTTCTCTCCTGTATGTGTATACTAGTTCCAGGGGACTTAAAAGGAGTTGCCAAAAGTTCATGAATCAGGGCAGACTTTCCTAATGTGGTACAGGGAGGGGTTCAGATGTTAGGTGGTGGAGATTGTGCACCTTGACAGAGAGGCAGGAGTTACCCAGGAAAATGTGATAGCTTGCCTAGATTCCTGGAAGATTTTTCTGTTTCTCCAACGTTTTTCAGTTTTTCAGGTCATGGAATTATTTTGCTTTACACAAGAACAGAAACAAATAAAAATATGAAGAGGGAAATATGCATGAGCTATATACTGCTACAAACTGCTGAGTTCCTGCATGATTATGTTGCTCATCTGTGTGTGCTCCAAGTGTTTGAGGCACTCTGGCCTGTGTAGAGCATCTTACCTAGGGGTAATTGACATCCCCAGTATACATCTTGCACTTAGCTTGTCTGAAGCTCTCCTTGTCTAAACATAGTCCTTGAGAGCTATACTCCAGAATGAGTGACTCTGAGATCAAGAGAAGGTAGCTCATACCTAGAGGATCAGAGATAAGCTGCTATACATATTTGATTCTGTATCAGAAAAATTGTCTGCTTTGTTTCCTCTTAGATCCAGTTCCTAGGAAATGCTCTGTAGTGATTGTGTAAGAAGGTTTGAGAGCAAGCTAGTTTTCAAAGCCTGTTAGAGCAGCCAAGTATGAAGAGAGAGTGCTACAACGTAATGGAGCAAATTTTCCATTTGTATCATTTTACTGCTTTGATCGTGCTGCTGAGAGGCAACTGCAAAAGAGAGTGTAACCACAGCACTGAAACTAAATATTTCTAGTTATAGTGTAATTGAATGAAGCACAGATACTGTTTCTTGAAGGACAAATCACCTGTATCAGCTTGGAGAATAGAGCCGCATGCTAAACAGTGTCTTTGTTTTTATTAGAGACCAGGTAAGAATGTGGCTGCTATAATCCAGGACATCCACTCGCAGAGGGAGAGGGACCTCCTACGTGAAGTGGACAGGTAAAGTTTCTCCAAAGTTTGGAATTGGAAGCTTGTAAACCTACAGGTAGAAGAATTATCTGTGTGCTTCCCTTTCTTATTTCATTGACTTTCCTAATTCAGATTTCACTAATAAAATAGTATATATTTTTATATAGTTCAAGAGCAGGTACAGGGGTCTGTATGATGAGATCCAACTGAAACTGTGCATGTTAAGAAAATACCTCTTTCTTACTGCTTATGCCTCAGAAAATATATCTGAAATGTGAAGCACACAAAAATGAAGCTATTTTACTCTCCTTCCTGTTGAGTGAAAAGCATAAAGGCTGGGGGTGCTTTGAGGCCAAATGGGAAGGAGGCAGTTCAGATTAAAATGTATTTGGGTACATTTCTGATCTCTCTGACTTCTGGAACTTTCAGCAAAATTGGAGAGGAATCACAGTCCTAAAACATCTCTTTTAAACAGGTGGCCTTTGTCACTTTTGTGTCAGAGATGCCCTAGCTGAGTGAGTATTAAGGGTACACACATTAGGGTCATTGTAAAGGTATTAACATATTATGGGGCTTTTAATGCTAAACCCCTATGAGACGCTTTTAAGAATGAATGAATATATTCTTGACAGTTCTGTGGGGATTTAGTTAAGCTCTGTGGCTATGACACTGCCTTTTCTCCTGTTCACTGTTTGCAGCTGTGCAGTGCATGTCTGTGAAAGGCCTGGGGTCTCAGGTTCGCAGTCCCCAGGGCAGTCCCCATGAGCTTCCAGTGTACAAGAATTGGTAGACAACAGTGGGTCAGCCAGTTACAGCTGCCTTTTCCCCCTGCAGCAGGTATGGCACTGAGAGGCCCCGCTCCCGCAGCCCCATAAGCCGCTCACTGTCACCTCGATCCCACACGCCCAGCTTCACTTCCTGCAGCTCACCACACAGCCCGCTGGGGACCGGCAGGACCGACTGGGGAAATGGCAGAGAGGCATGGGATCAGTCCCCCTATTCTCGACGGGAAGAGGAAAGAGATAGCAGAGAATGGCGAGAAAATGGGGATGAGAAGAGAGACAGGACTGATACGTGGGTACACGAGAGGAAACATTATTCCCGGCAACTGGATAAGTTTGATTTGGATGAACAGCTTGAAGGAGGCAGAGGACACCGAGAAAAATACTTAAGGACTGGTTCCCCTGGGTCCCTTCACCCTTTATCTGGCTACAAGAACAGGGAAGATGACTATTACCGAAAATCCTCTAAGTCAAAATCTGAGAAGTTTCAGAGGCAGCTGCAGGATTTGTCTGGGAGATCTAAGAGAAAGGAAGAGGCAAAGTTAAGGGAACACAGGCATTCTTATAGCAAGGACACTGCCAGGGAGGAGGCAGCTGAACAGAAGCACAGCAAAGCATCTGAGGGCTCCAGACAAAAACAAAGCGATAAGAATAAGGTGAAGAAAACTGAAAAAGACCAAGAAGATGCTACTGTTGAAGGCAGTGATGTGAAGGAAACCAAACCTACTGAGAATGAGGTAAATAGAGATCTAAAAGTTTATGTAAGAAGAAGTATAAATGCTGAAGTAATATATTTTCTGAAATATCTTAAAGCATTTGTTGTGGGTGCCAGCAATATGAAGTGTTTTTCCATGACAAAATTAAGGAATGTGGTCATAGAGGAAGTCTTGAGAAGTCATCTTGCCCGTGTTTTTGCCCAGATCATGCAGATCTATTTCACTGTCATGGTGTTGGGTATATGGACATCATCATTCTGTGTTCTAGCATAGAACCTTTGGGTAACAAATGAAGGGACAGGGACAGAAAACTGAAAACAAAACCAAGTGACAGTTTGCTATTTGCATGCAGACTGTGTGTGAAGAGGCAAGTGTTGTCCTGCTAACTCTGTGCAGAATGCCCCATAGCTGCCCTTTCTGCATCCATCACCTGCTTCCACTGCCAGTGAGGAGAGCTGCACAGTATTTATACAGGGAAGTGGTTGCTATACTTTCAAAATAGTGAATTAACTTTTAATGAGAAATGTTTCTTTCTGGATAACTCAACAGAGCAATTATTTCTACTAGTCATGTGTCCCTACCCTCAGCTGTGGCAGGGATAATTCACACCACTCCCTTCAATATTCTGGCAGAAATCTCTTCCCGTGACAGAAGCCACTGAATCAGCTCACCTATAAAGTTATGCAATCTCTGGAAAAATACTTCCAGTGGTGTAGTGGCAATGTTTGTGGGTTTGATTCTCCACTGGGAAAAAGTGGAGGGGGAACGCATCCAGATGCCTCATTTGCTCAGCCTCAGTACAGCCCATACTCACATCCCCACCCCTTGGGGATCTGGTTACTGGCTCTCGGCCACCTTGCCGCCCCTGGAGTCCCCCAGGGATAGCTGCTGCCATCCACCCCCAGGGCTCTTGGCACAAGGGACTGCAGAGCTGCTTGGCTGATCAGGGCTCCATCTCTTGTGTCTTTGTTGGTTGTTTCCAGTTGACCTTCTTTTCATGTGGGGCTAAGTTGGTGGAATTTCCTATATTTGTAACTCGCTAGTCTGTAACCAGCAGCAGCACTGCCTCATGCCATAGATAAGCATGTTTGTACCACATTTTATCATCTTTCTCCTTTGGCTGGTATTTTACTATGATGTATGGTTCCTTGGGAGGAGATGTCAGAGAGAAATGTCAGACCACATCCTAAATCACACTCCTCTGCATGTTTTCCAAGTTATTTTACAGAGGCTTTGCTAAAGACATGCCTCTCTGGGGACTATTGCTAGTAATTTATTTTTATAGTAAGAAATAGTTTTGTATGTCTTGAACTCACTTTTGCTTTGTCCCTCTTTTACTAAATACCAGGTACTACTGTGGTTTTGTTCTTCTAAAGTATGAACTGTACCACCAATTCCATTTTCATCAGATCCTATGTCAATAAACAAAACAGTTGAGGTCTTCTGCAGAGTTTTAACACTGCTGCTCTCCTTACCGCATCTGAGCCAACATAACAAATGTGGGTAGAGAACAGAAGAGTGGAGGCTGGAAATTTTAGTGAATTGACATTCTCCCCCACCTGTCTTTTAGCCAATTCTGTGATATAAATTACACCTCTAACTTTGTTTAAAATTCTTTTTCTTAATTCGTATTTGTGCAGCTCTGCTAATGGAATTTATTGTTGGGTCTTTTCCCGCAGCCTAAGGTGACTTGCATAAACTTTAGAAATAAAGAATGTGACCTTGTGAGTGACTTTGCTTCTTTAAATCCAGAATAGAAACATACTAGAGCACCACTGTGTGTTGCTATACATCTATATGTATTTATTTTAGCTTGAAAAAGAGGAGCAAGTTCCAGTGAAGAGCCCACCTTCAGATAATACACAAGAAAAAGAATCTGGAGAGATTCTGGAAAACACAAGGAAAGAGAAGGTTGGTGACACATTCTTGGTATAGCTTCTTTGAGAAAATAATTGAAACCCCAGGTTTGGTAGCATGTTCTCCCAAATGAAATATTAACCCCTTATGAAAAAACACATAAAGGGCTTGGGGAAGGAGGTTGTCTAAATTAACTTGCCTTATCTTGACCTCTGCTTTAAGGGACAGCTTTTCCTGAAGTCTCCAGAACTCTTTTTTTAGTTACTCTTTGCTCATGTACATTGCTTCACATACATAGCACTTGGCAGTGGCAGCTGTGAGGAATGTATGCCCAAGTGAACTGGGTAACTTTGCAAACCATGCCCAAAAATAGGAGATGTGGTCAGTTAGTGGGGAAAGAGGGGACTATGATGAATACTTTTTAGAACACTGGCCTTATGAACTATAGATAGCAGTCTCCTGATTGTTTCTGGTTTTAATTAAATAATACCTTTAGAGCACCCCTACTGCTGCATTGCAATTGGGGAGAGCAATGTCCCTGGAATTCCTCCAGCTTCATATCTGTAGGGTCATGGGTTGATGGTCAGATATGGAAGATATTGATATCTGTTGCTGCAGAAAACTGATCTCCTGGCAAGAGCAGTGCCAGCTCACAGAGTTTTCATGCTGTTTTAGGATTCTAGGAGGGGAAGTGTGGGAATGGCCAAACATTAGGAGAATACAGATTATTAATAGATTATGTGTACACAAGGAGTCTGGGAGTTGAAATCTAAGATGCAAGTGTGTCTTAAAAGTAAGATATGCCTTTTAATTCTAAGATTTCTCGAGTCCAGTATTAGTGCCTGAGTCCTGTAACTCAGTAACTGCATGTATGAGGTATTTCAGAATATGTACCTTGAAGTATAACTGTAAACCTGCTTTTTCCTAAAGTTTAGGCTAGTGGCTCCCAGCACATTCCCTGGCAGAGGGATCTTGCTGGTGGAAGGAAATGACTGCAGAAGGAAGCCATGTTTTCTCAATCACCATGTGAATTTAAAGGACCTGGTCCAGCAAAGTGAAAACCACAGTTGCTCGAATGGGGTTCAGTATATTTTCATTACACTGAGATGGAGGTAGAGGAAGGGGATCACATAGCTGCATCAATTGCATAACAAAGTGTAACACATTGTGCCTTGCTCTACTGCTTACACAAAAACAAGAAGCAGGAGACTGGAGAGACTGTAATCCCCAAGGCAGTTACAGTATTTTCACAAAGGGAAGTTGATGTGATAATTCAATAGAGAATTTTTGTCCTTGTCCATAAGGTTTAAAATAACAACACCAAGGCACATCACTCTGAAACTAAAATACACGAGGAGTTAGGTATGGCCATATTAAGGTTCTTCCTGGTTTCAAGGCCCACTTTTTAACAGTGATGATCTATAATCACCAATCTCTCAAATGTTTTACATCTTTGTGGCAGGACCGAGACTGGGAGAGTGGAAGTGAAATAGAAGGTGAGACCTGGTATCTTGCTAACATGGAGGAATTAGTGACAGTAGATGAAGTGGGAGAAGATGATTTAATTATGGAGCCTGATATAACTGAGCTTGAAGAAATAGTTTCAGTTGATCAAAGAAATAAAGCTGCTTCAGAAATGTGTCCCTGTATGTCAACCGTGTTAGAACTGAAAAACGATCACAGCCACTTAACCAGGAGTGAAGACAAATTTGCCCATAAAGCTTTGGAAACAAACTTCAGAACAGCAAAGGGCAGTGCAGCTTCTAGTGGCTGTCAGGAAGATGATGAGGATGATGATAATGATGATGCTGTAACTGAAGCATCAAGCCTAAATCTGGACCCTGAACAGAAGCCAGAGGAATTGAAAGAAGACCAATCTGCTAAGGAGTCTGATTGCCAGCAGAAGGAAGGAAAAATTGATAAGAGCTCTGACACTCATTTAGAGCCTGAAGATCACCATATACCTTCTGTTCATCTGAAAGAAGAGACTCTTCAGCTCCCTGATACATTTATAGATGATTACAAACAGATGGGATCACAAGGGGCTGAGAGCAGAGAAGTTACGGAAACACTCATTAAAAACGCTAGTGAAGAAACAAGACATGGAAGCCAAGAGTGTCCAGAGGCCAAGGGTAACTACTGCTTTTTTTCCCTTCAGCCTGCAGAGAGCCTTGAATGTTTTCTCTGAGGGTAGACTGAAATTTATTGCTAACGAGAATAAGTGTTGTTAATAGTATCAAGGCTTGTCCTTGAAGCAGCTTAGTAAAAGAACCCTAGTGCCTTTGGCCAAGCTAAACCATTAGAGCCTCTTAGATGAATAGTGTAAAGGAAATATGATAAGCAGCTTGCAAGCTTTCTGAAAGGCATAAGCTGCTATAATTATTATGTCAAGGTTCACATGAGTTTAGCTGAAGTCTTTCAGTGCCTTGCTAAATTTATTTTGAATTGTCAATGAAATGAGTGACAGTCTCAGAAGGTCAACAGAAAAGTATCTGTAATGTCTGGCTGGCTCCTGGACAAGGTGGGTATTCTTACACACTGTACTGAAGCATTATTAACATTGATATCACACACAGATCGTTACTTCTCAGTCCCTGTTCATGCAAATACATGTCTTTTGCCAGGACTTGCCTTATCATGTCCTGTTATCTACTGCATGCTGCCTTTAATATAACTGATAGGATGTGCTGTGAGATAATGTCAATAAATGTAATCATAGCTACCTATTTATATTTTAGCTGTCAGGAAAAGAGGGAACTTGAGGGTCTGAAAGTCAGTTCAGTTCTTGTCGAATGATACTTGAGCAAATGGGCTGTTCATAGTAAGATGAAGTGAAAAACAACATTGAGTATGTTGGTCAGAAATGCTCTTTTTTAATTGCTGCCAGAGCCCATGTGATGCACAAGGGCTTGTGAAAAGAAGCTAATGGAAGATTTTTGAGGGTGCAGTGCTAGAAACATTTCATGTGAACATCTGATTTTGAGCTAACTCCTTCCTCTAGGACAGATTTGAAACTCATTGGTTTTTAATACTTACCTGATTGGCCTGAAGACACCAGACTTTGCATATTTGGAGATAACATTGCCATGGGACTGGGCAGGGCAAAGTTGGCTCTCCTGGGCTTCCTGGGCAGCCAGCTGATGAAAGAACTGGGTGTCTCAGGAGCATATTTATTAGTGTTTCCAGTATCTCAGCTTCCAGCTTGTCAGCAGGGAGCCTGGAAGCTCCAGGGCCTCTCATGCTTCCCAGGTTTCTGACATGGACTTGTTATCTGGGATCTGCACTCCAAGGCTCTAGGCCCTCTACAAATGCAGCTGCCAGCTCAGAAGCCCAGAAAATTTAAGTGGGACTTAAATTGCTGCAAAGGCCCTGAGTGTCTTAAGGAAAGTTTACCAGCTTGCTGGGGGCTTTTCAGGTTCTCTGCTGCAGTATTAGAATCCTGGGGTAGATTTAAAGTTAATTTGAAAGCCAACCAGTCAGGATTTTATATTATTTTCTTCTAAATCATGCAATAGACATATTTAAAAGTAAAGAAAAAGTCATTCTCGTAGCCAGGAACTGCAGATCTTTGAACTACAGACTTGAAAGACGGGAAGGGTTTGGTTTGGGCAAAATATGTTTGTTTTATAAGAAAATATATCCCTTATCTAGGCAAATTTGCAATGCAATAGAAATTTTGTTAGGGTAAGTGAGGCAATTCTTTGATGTTAGGACTGAAGAAGAGGAATCAGACTAGTTTATCTGTAATTTTGTAGCTCTGTGATAGAAAATTTCTCTATTTTTAAATAAAAGTAATTCTTATGATAGAAATCATGATAAGGGAGAGCATCTGTTCTTTTGACTAACTATATCTGCCTCAGCAAATCAATCCAGTGTTTCCACATCTTGAATCTCCTGCTGTGTCCGTTAATGTCAGCCTGCAGGGACCAGCCATCCCAGCCCTACTATTCAGAAACCAAAATCTTTTAGTGGCTGGAAGCCATAAAGCAGGAACTATCCCTTGGAGAGGTGAGGATGGGAGAAGAGTGGCTCCAGGGAGAAGGTGGTAATGATGCTGCAAGGATCCTACAAAAGGCAGGTTTGGGGAATTGTATTCATCAGGTCCTGCTGCCCCCAGCATCTCAGCAGCCCCTGTGTCAGCCTAGCTGCACCACTGGGTCATGCAGTAGTATATGTGGTTACAAAGCTGCAGTCAGGCCGTGCTTCTGCCAGAGGTGTGTGATTTAGCTCTATTTAGAGATTAAAATACAAAAACCCCTCCAAACATAACATTAACTTAAAAATAGAAAAATGCTCTACTGGGAGAAATCGAAGTGACTGAACACCATAGTACAGCTGTTGGAGTTGCACTAAACAGGCCTCTGATTTGAATGGAAAAGCATTTTTTTCCTGATTTTATTTCAATTATAGATCCACCCAGAAAGTGTTCCCAAGAAGTTTACAAATGTCTCTTTAATAAACTGTTTTCATTCAATACATTTATTCATTTGTTAAGCAAATTCTAGGTTCTTGGAAATGAGATCTCTGGAATACCCGGAGGTAGACTCCAAACAAAGGCCCTCTGCACCAGGCTGGGAACAAGAGGACATCTTCGAGCTCAGCATTCCCCTGGGTACGTTGGGCCGCCCACTGCAATACCCAGGGCTTACAACAAGATGTCACTTTAAGGCTACTTGCTATATTTATTTTTCAGAACAGATGAGAGGAGAGAAGGAACAGGGTATATGACAGACGGGTAGCTGTTGAAAGAAACAGGCTTTTGGTTCTAGATCATTGCTAATTCATTCTAAATGAATGGCAAAAGGCAGCTGATGAGATGAAATAAGTTCCCTTGGACTATATATGAAATACATATGAAAAAATACTTAGTAATGTAAAAGTCTTTGCCATAAAAGTATAAGCAAAGGTATTTGCTTTACTGTGTAAATGCTGTTTATGAGCAAAATACCTGAAAGACATACATCCTCAAAAGCAATCCCTGTAACTTAAACATTAATTTACTGCTAAAAAGTATTATTGCCTTTCTAGCCCTTGAGGTTACAGAGTGAAGTTTCCAGTCAATATTATGAGAAGGTAGATTTTAAAGCATGTGTATCTAAGAGAGAAGAGAAAAGGTGTGTTTTCAATGCACAGGATTTTAAAGTGCAGCTCAATATTGCAAAATTAGGGAAATTAGAAGAGTGAATCCAGGATTCAGTCTTCCTATTCCTAACATTTAACTACGTAGCATGTTTTTTCTTTGAAAACAAGTTTATTATGGGAGGGGTGGGATTTCAACTGACATTTTAATATAATTTAGAATTTCTCAACAGGTGTGGAATTTGTGGTGCCTAGAACTGGGTTTTACTGCAAGCTCTGTGGACTCTTCTATACAAGTGAAGAGACAGCAAAGACAAGTCACTGCAGGAGTACTGTTCACTACAAAAATCTCCAGGTAAGAACACACCTAAAGCTACTGAACAACAAGCTCATGGGGTAGTTTGTGTGTAAGGTAGATGATGCAATAAAAAATTGGTTCTTACTGTGTGGACAGAATTCAGATGAAGTGAAATTCAGGTAAGCAAACTTTTCAGTAGTCCCAATCATTAGCTTGCTAATTTCTCACTCTCAGATCCTTGAAATCAGCTTCTGGGTCATAGGTAAAATGAGGCCAGCTGATAATTTAATCTTCTCGTATACATTTGATCCTTGTCACTAGCACAGCATGCAATTCAGTTCTTTAATTCCCTGTTTCAGAGGGTCCCAGATGTTTCTGTCACTGGGAGTGACCACAGCAGCAGCCTTTAGTATGTCTTAATGTCAGGAGCATTAAACATGGCATTTATCTGATAGTGTAGTCAGGCCCATTTCTGTCTTCATGTGGGTTTCTCAGCGTGTTTCAGCTTGCAGCTCCGTGTGACATTCGGGCTCTGCGAGGCATTTCCTGTGACCCACTGAAATCCCCTCCCTGTGTGCGCAGCACCACTGCTGAGTAATTTCCATCAGGATATGCAGGAGCATGTCAATGCTTGTTGCTCCATGAGAATGTAACAAAACATGTCAGCAGTTGATAACAGCACATGGAGACCACATGTGCCTGCAGTTGAATCAAAGACCTGCCTTTATTGTTTCTGAGATGCATGGTTGATAGACTCAGTCACAACAGCCTGAGCATTACCTGTCCTGTGCTCAGGGATCCTCAGAGGAGATGGTCTTGGCTACCACCCCCAGTCCCTGCCTGTGAGCTGGGTGTGTACACTACACACACACACACACACAAACACACACACACATGTGTGCTGACATTCTCATATTCTTAGCAAAAGTCATGGCAGAGCAAAGCAGAGCTGCTCCTCCTTTCTCTGTTCCTTCCCTCTGCCCACAGTAAATGTGGTAACTCTGTTTCTCTTCAAGTAATAGCTTTCTTTCTTTAGCTGGCTAATAGGCATTGACTTCTCTAGTGACGCTCACAGTCAAGTAATTTCTCTGGGAGAATTTTCTTGGCTTTCCTGAAGTTTCGTAGCTGTAATCATACAAAGGCCTCTGGCTTCCAAAGGGTTCCTACAGAGCTTTGATGCTTGCTCATAATGGACCTTCCAAGTGCAAGCTTGAAAAACAGGTGCCCAGTTTGCATTCCCTTTTTTGCTTCATACAAAAAAGTCCAGAGGGATTCACCAGAGGTGGCACCACTCAGTGCAAGCTGTGCATCCCATGCAAGTCTGTCCCTTAGAAAATCATACTAAAGAAAAATTGCAACTCCTGCCCCTGACCCTGGAAACTGGCTCCATGGGAAGAAGAGGCATTTTGTTTTTTTCAATTTTCTAACTTATTTTGTTGAAGTCATAAAGAACAGGCCCAACTAAAACTGACTTAGTGTGAAAACAACCTCTTCTTCTTCCTCTTAAGACATTTCCCATGAGTACTGTGGTAGATATCTGACATTGACTTGAGATAAAGGAACAAAGGCTATAAAAGCTGTTAAAATTAAATCTGCCAAATGCAGTAATAAAAACAGGCTGTTCTGTTGAGCCATACCTCTTATCTTACTAAATACAGGAAGTAAATGTCTCATCCAACTTTTGCCTGCTCAAGTGGAAACTTAGGAAATTTCAAGTCACTGTTGTGTTACTGGAACCCTTTTAGTTGCCATAATGCTCATTTATGAATTCTGCAAGGAATACCAGTCTTCTCCTGTGATGATAAAAGTTAACAAGTGTATCCACCAATACAGAACTAGGGACTCTGACTGCAGTGGAGCTTTGGGAGTGCTGCTGCAGTGTTCCTGTTCTCCTTCCTGAATGCCAAATGCCATCATCCAGTGACAACAACAGTGTCCCAAATTGTGTCATGGCTTTGAATCTTTTATAGCTGATTTGCTACTTGTTGTCTCTCATGTGATTGCCTTGAGCCACATCCAAAATATATGTTCAGTGTTTGGATTTGAATGCAAAACTGAACAGCTTGTTTGCCAATTTTCTTCCAAAAGCCTTGTTTATATGATGACAGTTTTGCCTTGAAGCAAAATGGTCAATTTCATCTGTGATGATGCCCCTTGAATAACACTAGTCACTGATAAAAAAAATCAGCTGTTTCTTTGTCAGCCTCACAGACTTTTTGTAATTTTTAATTCTCTTCATCGTAATAAATTATTTTCCCAGGTGATAGTTGTATTTACTGATACACTGTAATTCCCACATCCAAAAAATCCATATTTTTGCCATCCCTTCCTCCACTTCCTCCAGCTACACAAAGCTGTCACCATTCATCTGGTGGGAGCTACCTTGGCAACTCAGTGTGCTATTGCATCCTGTTTTCCACTGGCTTTATGCAGTATTTGTCAAAACTTGTATTTAAATGAAAAAAACCACAGTTTTTGCTTGACTGCAGTTTTGCTATTTATTAATCTGAATCTTCAAATCTGGCGTTTGTGGTACTCATGATAGCAGGCAATACCAGCTAAAGGCAGTGGATAAAACTCAGTCTTATTTTGGTCGGTGCTTATTAAAAGCCCCAAAAGCTTGGGTTATCTGATTCAGGGACAAGTGTTAGTGATTTATTACAGTTCATGGTGTACAGAACATGTCTCCCAGCCTTTATGGTCCCTATATCTCTGTATACTACTGTAACATTTACTCTGGCATTTTGCCACATGGAATTTTGCACCCAGAGATCAAGACTGAGAGCTGTGTAATTTCCACAGCCCAATCTCTCTATTCAGACTAACAAGGGTGCAGTCATCACTTTGTCAGGGGTACATCCATCGATTATCATTGCTGAGTATCTTTCACATGAACCTCTTATATTCAAAGTTTGTATTTACCTGAGAGAAGGTGGCAATTCTAACAGCCTTTAGTATTTTTGCATCCATTTCTCATTAAACCTCTTCCCCATGGATGCCAAAGAGTATACTACTCTGGGAAAATCCTGCAAGTTGAGAAAATTTTGCAAGGATGTGCAAGGGTCTTTTCAAAATAAATCAGAATGAGTAAATTTTCAAAATAAATAAGAATGAGTAAATAGCTATAAAAGGAGTTTTATGAATCCTAATAATGTGTAGGTCAGTTATTCTTGCTTATGATGTATGCAATGTGTGTAAGTCATTAGTAAGAATACCTCTACATTATTATGTTAGAGCTTCCCAGGTGTCTCCGCACTAGCTGCTGTTGAAGAAGCTTCTTTCCATCCATTTCTATGTCTGCTGACCTTGAATAAATAGTTTGAGCACTATTTTGAGACCCATACCCATTCATCATCCATTTTGTGTGCAGCTCTGCCAACTAAGAGCACTGCCAAAAGGCTGAAAGCCTCACTGGCCATGTCTGTTCTTTTAAATCTCACTGAATACCCAAAGCAGTGAAAGGCTTTATCTTAGAGAAACACAAGAAATGTAAATACTCTAGCCAAAATGCTAAATTGTGTTAATTATTACTGAGTGTGATTATTCCCTTAAAACAAAATGTTCTCGTACAAAAGGTGTATTTCTGAACTGGACATGCTAAAAATATATAAACTTTAAATGAACACTCTGACGCTTTATGTTCTGATACTCCAGTAGTTTCCTAGCAGAATTCAGTTGACTGAGTGGAGTTAATTCCTGCCCTGTAGCACTGCGGAGTAAAGAAAAGGTGAGGTCTGGTTACACAGAGTGATGGGGAGTCCTCCTGGTTCTGTCACCAGTTTCCCCTGTGGCACACACTAAGCCTCTGAACTTCTGAGGCTCTGCATGTATTCAGGTAGTTTGCCTGACACAGCCATATTTTCTGGCTTGAGTTTTCACCAAAATTTGGCTTCTATGTGCTTTCTCACCTTTTGAGATGCTGGGAGAGTTAGAACTCTGAAGAGGCATAAAAAATCCTGAATATTTTCAGTTTTGATAACAATGCTTTGGTTTTTTTATGTGATTGCAGAAGTATCTATCCCAGCTTGCAGAAGAGAGCTTGAAAATGAAGGAAGAAGGCAGCCCTCTGCCTCAGGATGACACTGGCATTGTTCCTCACTTTGCAAAGAAAAAGCTATGATGCAGATGAACTGGAAGAGCTGTAATGAGTCAATGCTGATACTTTTTTTTCTTTTTTTTTTCTTTTTTTTTTAAATTTCTATGATATAATTGTCAATTTGCACTGTACAGAGAAGGGGAAATAAAGAGCACGTTCCATGCATCTATGCCCAGAGTGCCATTAAAAACCAAAATGCCTGAAACTGTTTCCCACGGTGAAGCAATGCTGGCATATCTGTTAGAAGTGGAGCAATTCTTTCTCACACTCTGCGTGCTGGGAGTGGTTTCCTAGATTAAATCAGAATTCTCAGGGATTCTTAAAGTTTTAGTTCTGATGTAACATGTCAGGTCAGGTGGAGTACTTAGAAGCACTCAGCATCCTCCAGTGGACGCTGGAAGGAAAGGAGATTGTGACTATTTATAGGCTTTAATGTTGCTTAAAATATCTTCAGCCATTTCAGTCATTGCCCCTGTGAGAAGTAGAATTTGCATATGTATCTAAAGCCATTTTGCTAAAACTAGTGAGTAGATGGCATAAAGTAAACCCCATCAGCACCCATGTCCATGTCTTAGAGCTTGGTGAAATGACAAAATGTTTGTGTTGTCAAGAACTGACTGTACACCGCCGGTGTTGTGTGAATTCCAGGGGAGCCACAGTCTGTCCCAGGGATCTCACAGCCTGAACCCGGCACAGCAAGAGCAGTTCAGATGCATGTGCTGACAGCCAGCCTGCTCTGGTTTCAGCATTTTCCATGGTGTGATCAGGGTGTTCTCCAGGGACCGTTGTGTTTGAAACTCTTCTTTTTGATAATTCTAAAGGGTGCCAACTTTGAGTCTTACAGACTTGAAACTCTCATGAGAGGCTTTTTAAAGTGCCACATGTTCGGACCATGTCTCTTTTAGACATTTTATTCAAGATCCTTGCTTTTGGGGTCTTTTTGTTTTCTTTAAAGCTTGCTTTTCCTCAGCTTGGCAACGTTGAATTTTTCCTGGTTTTTATGGAAAGATGCCAGATTTTTAATATTGTTTTTGTATTTTATTTCCCTGAATTTTTTAAGGTGAATACAACAACTGATGGCTCATGGAGCGCTGCACTGAGAACACAGGATGCACCAGCAGCTCTGGCATTATTATGACCTATTGTTTCTGCACAGTCGTTGCTTAGTATTTTGCAAAGTCCCTTTGAAATGCACTGTACACGTTTCTGGTTCATTTCAATAGGGCTTTGTGTACTAATGCCTTAAGTTTTAGCTTTCATATTTTTCAGATTCTGTGCTGCCTAGGTTTGTAGGTCTGAGCTTCATATTAAGTGTCAGTAAACTCTCTTCACAGAGTAGGTAGACAAAACAATTCCTTTTCCAGCTTGATGCCAAGGACAGCAGTTACAAGTTTAAGGCCTAAAAGCACAAACAATGGTGGACTGAAGACAGAAAACAACAAGGATGGGACTTCATAATCTGAAGCTGTAATTGGAAAATTAACCCAAATATGTAGATGGACCAAAACTTATAAAAATGTGAGACCTTGTGACCAGTTGTCCATTTTGTGACCATTTTTAGGTCCATCTTGGCTGTAGCGCTGGCCAGCCTCTTGTACTGCCCAAGGTGTATTCCTTTAAGGCCTTTCAAGAAATAACCTACTTAATTCTTAACTCTGTCTGGCCTCTATTCTAGGTCAGCCTTCTGAAGGCATCAGCTCTAAAGTGAATATGCATACAAACCATTGCCAGGATTGATCCCAGAGTTTATAAAATGCCTGTGCAATCTGGATAGGTGGGGATTTGCAGGCATTTCCATTCTTTGCCTGACTCTAATATCCATCACAGTACATTCTGTAAAAATTGCTGGTGCTGGATGTTCTATTCAGATGTTGTGCAGAGGAAACAGTTTCCCAGAAGGTTCTAGCTATCCCTAAGAATGACAGAGATGTTGCACAATATTGCAAAGTGGCTAAATTGCCAAAACTGCTTCCACCAAAGTATTTGTTCTGTTATGTCTTGTGCCAATAGCTGTGCTCATTCTATGAAGTACCCTGTAGCCAGGCAGTATGTCTCAGAGATGCCTGATGTTGTTGCCTGAAGCCCTGTTCCATTCCATGGCCTGTGCTTTCCACTCATTTTTACCAGAGGTAGGTTCAGATTTCATAGCTGGAATTCCTGCTTCTTGCAAATTGAGGGATTCTTTGCATCCCAGATTCAGAGCCTACCAAACGACAAGGGGAAATTAAAAACATTGCAGCCTAAATCCTCCTTTGTCCAGGCTTGAAGTATGTTAATACTTGTGTCCATCTGTCATTTAAAACATCTAGTTTGGGTTTTTGTGGGGGTTTTTTTGGTGTTTTTTTTTTTGTTTTGGTGGTTAGGGTTTTTTGGGGTTTTTTTTGTTGTTGTTGGCTGTTTGTTTGTGTGGGGTTTTTTTTTGTTTCTTTGGGCTGTTTTGATTTTGTTTGGTTGATTTTTTGTGGGGAGTGTTTTTTTTTTTCCCCTATGGAGAAGAAAAAACCCACCAGTATTGCAAACCAGGTATTTTTCCTTCAAGGGTTGGGTTTTCCTTTGACTGTTTTTCACATTGCGGTGAAAATTGAGCACAGGGCTATTAGGACAAGAGCTTGTATTGCAGGCTGTAAGATGATGAAAATGGCAGTAAAGATTGTGCAATTGTCTTCTAAAGTGCAGCTCTCTAGCTGGTCATGTATCATCTGAATATGAAGTTCTCTTCATGCCCTTCAGCACAAACTGAACACAAGGGAGGAAATCACTACAAATGCAAGCATCAAATCTTTGAAGCTAACCCTGCTATCAAACTGGGGCTCTCACCAGCCTAATGGGAGCTTGTTAGACCATGTGGTTTAAGCTTAATTGGATGTGAGACATAGCTGACTGTATATCAAAGTCATATGCCTCCAGCAACTTTATCCCCAGGTAACCTCAAATGAGAAAAGTATCACTGTTATTATTCTTTATTTGTAGTGCAGCAGAAGCTACAGGTCCACTGCCTTTATTATAGGCAAGGCACAAATCCACAACAAAGGCTTTCCCAGGCCAGAGAGCTTTAAATCACACTTTCTGAAAACAGACAACAGGTGGATACAGGCAGGCAGGGAAAGCAGCAGGTAACCATAAGATTTTGACTGGCAGCAGAAGAATAATTAAAGTGAGTGTTTTTGGACTTATGGGAGATGATTAAAACTACTTTCCCCCTCCTCTGGTTCTGAACCAGGTTCACTCCCTTTATTCACAGCAATGCAAAACCCCTTCTTCATACAGTGGGCCTTGGTATCCTTTGGTTCCCACCCATTCAAGTTTTAGTCTCCAGAGGTGGAGTCTTGACCGAGGCTCAGTAGGAAATGCCCTGGCTCCAGACACCTTGTTTGGGTCACAGCTACAGGCCCTTGCTTGCCACCGAGGAAGGAGGTGGCTCTAGATGGCATCTCTGCCCTGTGCAGTTTCCTCTTCTGGAGGGAGATGACTCAGGTGAGCAATGCAGGTGCAGAGCCCAGCCCTGCAGACGTGATCAGAGGCAGACATTTGGAGAGGTGGTTTGGACACCCCATCTCTTTGGGCCCTGTCCTGACAAAACAGCAATCTGCAAAATCTGGGAACAAAGTGCCAAATGGGCACTTCCCTTTCTGAGAAGGTCCTTTCTCCCCTAAACCTCAACAGCTGAAAGCAATCCCAAGTCTCAATTAGTTCCTAATGAAGCCCATGATCAGTTTTCAGCCTGATGCACTTCAAGAACTCAGAGATAATCTCCTTCCCTCTCCAACAGGTCATCATACAATGCTGACAGGCACTCCTCAACTTCTCTCTACTACCTATTTTGCTGAGGAAAAATTCTGCTGTAAGCAGGCCCTTACCTTCCTCAGCTTGTGTAAAAATGGGTTGTTTCTTTTGCTTTATTATATTTAAAATCTTGACTTTTTTTAGTTGGCATAATTCATCATCACTATAATCCACGCTGTTTATTTATGTATATATATATATAGCACAAAACAGGCTCAGGTCTAGCCAAACAAATATTGATATTTAAAAAGGAGCTTCCTTAATATATCAAAGCCATTTCAATACATCTCAACCAAAGATTGCACTTTTATAGTAGGGACTATGTTTTTGATCTCTGTGAAATCTCTATTAATCTCAAATAGTCTTTAATGTCAATCTGCAACCTATTTTCTTCAAAGAAAAAAATGAAAGAATTAAACATTTGCCCCATTAGATCAGACAAAGTTTCACGTTGGCTTTAACACTAAATTAGTGTTAGGCTGTTATAATCAGGGGTTTTTTTTCTATTATTTAAGGATTAAGGCTGTGATTTGTTGAATTATACTTGAACTGGACCAGATGTACTATTTATTGAGCTTATATAATCTTGTTAATTTAAGTTTTGGTTTGTAAACAGTTGAAATTTGTTAGTACTTGTTTAATTATGTAGGAATTGTCACCAATATTAACTGATCTGTGTAACTGATTGCAAAGTGTTTCAATTTGTGTTTCTTAAGAAGAAAGATTTTAATAAAGAGAATTATAAAGCATATACATTGGTGGGCAATTGTCCCAGAAACAACATGGGTCAAACTTTCCAGGGGCTCTATTAAAAATCAAAATGAATAAAATATAGTTTAAGGAGTAAGAATGAAGCAGGGGCACAAAAAGTTTGCTTTTAAATATAAGTTTTACAAGTTGTGGTTCGTGGTTCTTGCCAGGGAGCTCCTGCTGTACAGATTGTGAGTGATTGCCATCAGCTGGTGCTAAAGCTGAAGTGAGCACATCTCAGCAATTCACTCTGTAATTATTATTAATTGTTATTACCCACTCCTGTCCCTCTAGATATGTCCTTATTTCCCTTTTAATTTCCAAATGAACTGGGCAACCTGTCTGTTCCCACTGGCTTTTTGCTGTCTCCATCCAGGTTGTCTTCTCAGACTTCTGAAAGCATCACATAATATCTTCCCCAGCCAGGAACTTTCTCCATGTAATCTCAACCTAAGTCCCTTAAATTTGCCCAGTTATTCTGCTTCCCTTGTGCTCTCCCTCTGCCTTTCCTGATTTTTCTTCTTTTCAGCAGTGTCCTCCCCAGTGCCACTCCAGCTCTACAAGGACCTTTCCCACTCTGGCCTTCTCCCTGGCTCACCACCACTGCCACCAGCCAGAGCTCCTGGGGGGAAATACTCAGCCTCAGCCAGGGTGAACTAAAGACATTCTTTTACTAAATATTTAAAGAATGCAATGAGGACAAAAGCTGAGGGGAGAATTTGCCACCAGATTTGATGAATTCATTCAGTAGAAAACACGGGGAGGAAAACTGAGACAAGGCATTGTCTGGTCCATGTGCAAGGCAGGGCATGGGGCACTATCAAAGCATGAGCTACACCTCCCACCCCCCTCTCTGGGAGGGAAATGGGTCCTGTCTGCCCCACAGAATGGCTGGGGAAATGGGCAGAAATGTTGGCAGTCAGTTTTCTGACTCTGCAGCTCTTTAAATCGCTGTTTTTTAAGTAACTTTTGCAGGTGAGGCACATATGTTGTATATTTTAAGCACAAATGGTTTCAGTTCTTCTGTCCTGGATGTATTGAAACCTTTGTTCGTGTGATACCATCTCATTGGAGCTGTGAATCTGTCACTCTAGAAGTCAGGCAGATGAAATCATATATCCATAACCAAAGAAAAAATAATCCAAGCTGTGGTGGTCAAACACAAAGTTTCAAGTCTGGGTTTTGTCACACGTAATATTCTTGGTGGAAAAGGGAACTCAGGTCTGGAAAACTTGACAGGTGAACAAAATATCAGCTTGGCCTTTTGACACAAGGCAGTGACTGGCCTCAATTGAACAGCTAGGCTGTGAAACAGCAGGACTGTCCAGCCTGCCCTGCAGAGCAGGTCAAGGCTGTCCCAAAACAGGAGCCTCTGTGGGAAGCTGGCCAGGAAGGAGGACAGGGGCATGCAGGGAGCTGGGGATGGTGCTGCCTGCTTTGGGCCAGGCTGATGTGGGGCTTGGCTGGGGGATGCTGCCCTGGCACATCATCTGGGCTGACAGGCACTCTGTGGAGCAGCCTTCCCCTCCTGCTTTTTCAGTGCCCTGGGACTCTGCCATGTTTGTGCAGGTGGCAGCGAGGGCAGTCCCAGAGAACAGGTTTGCCTTGGCTTACTTTCCTACATCCGACTCCACAGATCTGTGTCAACAGGTCGAGCTCTCCTCATGTGCTTTGTTCACTGATTCAATGCTGCATCACGAGGCCATGGGAGCATGTGGTATGTATTTGTGCAGGAAAAGTTCCCCTGGTTGGGGACAAGACAAGGACTTGACAAGAGACAGGGATTCTCCCTAAAACATCTTAATGGAATTGGGAAATGCAGCAGTGAAACACAAGAGAAATACCCACAAATATCAGCATTCCTGATGTTATGTAATGTCCTGAAGTTATGTCAGGGGAAGTTTAGGTTAGATATTAGGAAAAGGTTCTTTACCCAGAAGGTGGTTGGCCTCTGGAACAGGTTTCCCAGGGAATTGGTCACAGCACCAAGCCTGACAAAGTTCAGGAAGCATTTAGACAAACAGCACATGGTATGAATTTTGGGGTTGTCCAGGAGCTGGACTTGATGTTCCTTGTGGGTATCTTCCAACTCATAATACTCTATGATTCTGTGGTTGTCATTGCAGGGCCTGAGCTGGTCTTACTGACCTGGTGGTCAGCAATCCTTCCCAGCTCTCCTGTCATGCCCCACCTCCCCTTTCCTTGCCTTCAGTAGAGTTATGGTGCATTACAGCACTGGCAATCTGGCCCCTATCTTTATGGAACAGTCTTGTACTGACCTGACATACTCATGGCACCATGGGAACCTCACTCTCCAGGTGCAAAGTGAAAGAAGTAGAGATAGTTTCCATTTATTGCTTCCTACCTGTCCCCTTTTACTGCCAATGTGAGGGTCAGCAGGGCCCTGGTTGGTGTCATGAGGGCATGGGAGCAGGCAGGGGAGCAGTGGGGCCACAAGGATCTATCTTCCACACTCTGAAGATGGTTTTCTAAGGGTTGATCTGCACACAATTGCATCAGCTTTCTGCAGGGTGAGATTTCTAATCAGATACTCAAAGCCAGCAGCTGTCTCAGTTCACATCAGGCCTGTTCTGGTTAAAGGGCTGTCTGTCAGGAGCAGCACTCAGCTACCTGAACTAGCTTCCTTTAAACTGAAATAGGACCACACATCAATTTTTAATTAACTGTATCATCTGAATGAGTGGGCACATCCAAAAGCTTTTTGTGGACTAGAAAGCTGCATAGGGCATGCTGAATTCAGCCTACTAAATGTTTAAATAATTGCCAGGCAGAGTCTTGGACACTATTCCTCAAGGTAACACAGTAAGTAGCAGCAGCACAGCCCTGGGTAAGAAGGCAGCTTTCTCAGACTAATTTCTTCCCTGTGCCTTAGAAACAAAGGCTCTTGTCTAAAAGCTGTCCTCCCCTTGTTCCTGAGCCTTGTTTGAGGACACGCATATTAGTTCCACCTTCCTTAAACACTGCCTTCGTGTCTTTAGAGAACACAGGAAGCCTGTTTTGTTTGTGGGTTTCTTCTCTGGCTGGGCTGCTTTTGCATTGCAGCTGGTTTATCTTTGGCAGATAGCAACGTGTTCTTGGCAGCACGTTTTCACCTTGAGCTCACGGGGTGAAGCCACACTGTGTTTTGCACACCTGTGGTGGAGAACTAGGAAAGTTTTGCTTGTTTGTGTCACTGCTGAGATGTAAAAACCAGTTTCACAGCAGTGAACTATTAGTGCATTTTAGAGGTTCTGGCTCCCAAGGCGTGGATGTTGGAGGGTGGGTGTGCATGTGTGTGCATGAGCAAGGCTTGTGCTGCCTTGCATGGACTTTAGCACTGAGCAGCTGGCAATAGGACGTGCTTCACCATTACAATCACAAGTAAAGTTGTTTTGGTGTGCCCAAGTTGAGTTTCTAACCTGCTTATCTGCCCTGTTCACTGTCACCTCCCACAACACTTGGTAGGTGGAAGTTGTGGTGACAAAACTTGCCAAGACATGGCTGCACCAAGACATTCACAGGGACTGGTGTCAGTGTTCCCCACAGTGCCCTTGCCACAATCTGCAGCATCTCTGGAAAGAAGAGAGACCTTAAACGGTGTGCTTAATAGCAGAGTGAGAAGAAAGAACACCGAGACCAACAGCATGAGCAGCCCAGGTCTGCCCTGATGCTAATGGGGATCAGTACCACCCCAGCTGAGCTATTCCAGTGCCTGATTCCAATTGGGAAAGGTTAACTCAGGCAGGCAGGATGGATACGCTTGATATTAGTCTTTCAAGATATCAGCAGGCTGATGTCCCTGTGACTGCATGTTCACAGGCTGTGAGTTACATGGTCCTCTGCTTTTCCTGCAGAGGCAGGTGCTGATTCATGAGTTGCTGCTGTAGTTCAGCCACCAGCACATCTCTTCCCAAACCCCTTCCGTGGGGTCAGATCTTAAAACCAGCAGTGAGAGTCTGGTTGAATTGAAAACTACTTGAGCACTAAGTTAAATACCTGTTTAAAACAGCAGCAGATGTGAGCAGTGTGAGAAAGCACTGGGCTCTGCCAGCCTGGTGAAAGGAGAAAAAAAACCAAAACTAAGAAACCCATCAGAAATATTGTTTGAGTATGTTCTTCCCAGGAGCTGCTCCATCTCTCCGCACTTGGGGCATGTTCACACCATAGTAAGGAATGGCATAAGCTCACTTTCATTAATCACTTCTTGTCAGCCAGGCAAAGTGGGAAGTAAATTCTGTTTGCTGAAAGCACCATGCAGGTGGTCTAAGAGAGTGGATGTTGGCTCAGCAGGAGCAGGGAGGTGTGAGCAAGGAGTTGGGGTGGGTCAGCTGGTACCTGAACTAGAGCCACTGTGGTGTCTTGATTGCTTGTGATTGTGTGAATGAGCCTGAAGATGCAGACAGGATAAAGCAGAGTGATGCTTATGAGGGTTTTGAAGCTCACATTTGCTCTTATTTGGTCCTGGAGGCTTTCAGCAAAGACCACCCACTGAAACAAAGAATTACTTTCGTAAACTGGAAGGGACTGAGTCATGTATTCAACCTCTTTCAATGCCCTTCTGTGATCTTGTGGAGCCTTTGAATTCTTCTTTACCTACAAAAGGTTTACTACAGTGCAAAATGAGTTCCCAGAGCAGAAAGATGCTCCTTTTCCAAGGGGATATGGGTTGTTGAGGCTTCAGGTAATGCTTCAAGGTGAGTTGTCATACGTTGCTAAAATAATCTTTTCCCACCACTTTCCTTGTGTCAGCATTTCTAGAGCCCCAGTGCGTTGTGGCTGCTGTTGTTATGTAAGGATTTATGAATGGCTGCAAAGTTCAAAGGCATATTGGCAACCCCAAGTCCCAAAAAGCCAGGAGTCAGCCCAAGCCCTGCCCCATTTCCCAAGACAGAGTTGTTTG
Organism: Cyanistes caeruleus; assembly: GCF_971803275.1. Classification (NCBI taxonomy): domain Eukaryota; kingdom Metazoa; phylum Chordata; class Aves; order Passeriformes; family Paridae; genus Cyanistes; species Cyanistes caeruleus. The sequence continues at coordinate 9,697,195 of NC_141708.1, read as the reverse complement.
CTGACTATTTCTTTTCTTAACTTTTTTTTATTAGCCCACAAACTTTAGAATCTCTTAATTCACCTCCCAGGTCTCTTTAGCTTTTAGCTTGCACTAGTTTCATGGTTTCAAATCTTTCATCCACAAAACCTCGAGGGCTAGGGCCATACTTTGTTTATAAATGAAAGCTAAAATTCCCTTGTTTCAAGGAGCTGGGATTTTAGGATATAATACCCAAAGCATAAAAATTGCGATAAAATCACAGGAGTTTCCAGTAGTTCACAGTCTCTTCTGTTTGGAAGAGGAGGTAGACTGCAGTGAGCTGCAGGCATCACTAGCTACTGTCATTTTAGTGAGTCAAATAAATATAATATTGTGGTTAAACATGAGCTCTGCAGGCCTAACTAAAGAAGATAACCTCATCTTTTTCTATCTGCAGTGCTTCACAAAAGCACTGCCTTTGTAATCCTCTGGATTAATGTTTGCACTCAAGCACTCTGCCCCAGAAGCCTCTGCATCCCTGGCAAAGTGCATTTAAAAAGATAAAGGCTCTCTGGGATGCAGAGGAGGCTGATGCCAGCCAGGCATCTCCTGGGACACGTGGCTGCAGCTGCTTCCAAACCAGGAGCATTTCAACCCAAGTAATCCTCCTTTCTTCCTTCTCATTGCTCTTGACTTCTGCTTTAATTTCAGTGTCGTGCTGCCTTTCACGTAGCCCCCCTCAGCCTGAATCAGATCCCTATTGTCTGTGTTGTCAACACAGCTGTTTAAATCCCTTCTCCCAAATACCCCTGCTTTCCAGAAAGCTTCTGCCTGCAAGGTCCAGGTGCTGCTCTGAGTTTGCAGCTTTCTGTCAGGTCCTGGGCTGAGCTCAGATTCCTGTTTGGACCAGCATGAGGTAAAAACGGAAACAAACTCAGGAAAACGCTGCACTTGAGCAAAGCCTGATGCTCCCTGGCTGCCTGCTGGAGGCTGCTGCAGCCTGAGACTGGCAATGCAGAACGAAGAGAATGATTAACATTATTAAAAATGCTTTGCAATTATGCAGCACCTTTTCATCTGAAGATTTCAAAGCTTCGTAACACTCACACAAAGTTTCTTATTATCCCTGGCGTTTAGCAGAGTCAGGAAATGCAGGAAAGCAGCTAAGTGACTTGCCTTAGGTCATGCAGTAAGTCGGCGTCAGAGATGGGAACTCAGCCCCAAGTGCTGACTCTGTGGCTCATGCCCCAGCAGAAGACACACCCCACCTTCTCCTGCAGAGAGAGTGCCAGGCTGGCTCCTTGGGGTGGGCAGAGATGGGGGAAACTCTCAGCCCCCCTGCAGCATCAGCACAGCCTGGGCAGTGCCCTGGAGACACCTGGCTGGGAGCAGCACCCACCGTTCCCAAGCTCTGCTCCGTTCCCCAGGAGCCCTGTGCACATGGCTGAGGAGCTCTCGTGGGATCGCGTGTGCCTGAGGCTGCAGTCCAGCTTGCCTTGGCATAGTGTGGGGTGGGTGAGTGCAGCCAGTGACCTGGAGGGTCTGGAGGGCAAGGTGTGATGCTCCTGGGCTAAACATGGCCACTGCAGCCCCATCTCCAGCACGATCCCTCCAGCCCACTGGCCGTATACACATGAGGAGACCACAAACCTTCTTCACCAGGGGACAACTCAACCTCAACACCCTGGGAACACTGCTGAGGACCAGAGGTGATTTTCCCTGTATCAGCACTGCAGCCAGGCTGCTGTTCTCCCACTAGCTCTGGCTAGAGTGCAGGTGCAGCAGCATTGGCTCTCTCCAAACCAGGTGGTGCAGCCTGCCAAGAAGCCTGGATATACATTCAGACACCTGCCAGGAGATCAGGAGATGTTACACTTTTTGGCCAGCTCAAGCAGGTTGGGCTGTGGGAGGGTCTGGGTGCCAAACCATTGTGCCTTGCAGCAACAGAGCTGAAAATGTCAAGTCCTTGTATGCTGACACTTCTCTGGCTTCAGTCCAGTGGTAGGACTTAGGGACAGTGTCCTGTTTTCTGAGAGGAAAGACAGAAGGAGGAAGAGAAGAGATGGTGAAAAAAGCAGATTTGAAATGAAGAAAAGCATGTAGACACTTAGACCTCAAAGGTCAGGAAAAGACCTTGGCTTGGTCTCTTGGCCCCAGTGAGGTAAAACACCTCGTTAGTGTTTACCACAAAGGTGACCGGCACAGTTTTTTTTATAAGATTAATAATAATTAAAAAAAATCTAAAAAGACCAACTACTTCTGTTCCACCACTGAGCTACTCTAGAACTATAATGAAAATCCACTTTGGTCAATTTTTTTCTTGGAGACTTGAGATGCTGCAAGTTTTTTAGTCATAAACAGTATCCTGTTCAAAATATTATATCCCATTTATGAAAGCAGGTGTGACTGATACAGCTTCAGAGTTCCAAGGGGCATATTTAAGTAAGTAGGAGAAACTAATCCATATAGCCAGCTTTCCTTAGGAGTTTGGGGATTTGCATGTCTAAATTTCACTGCGATGAGACTCCAGGATAGTTAACTTCACTGGAGATAAAACCCAGGCAAGGGGAAAAGTTTGGAGACAGATGCTGCAGTTGAATGAATTTATACTTCAGAAATGCTACTTAGATTGAACAGTCATTACAAGGAATCATTTTAAAAATCAGAACTGATTTGGTATAAAAGCTATGTATCAAAAGGGAGTTAGAGTTTCGTCTTTTAAAGGATATTAATAAAAAATGGGGAAAAGTTTTTTCTCATTGCATATGGCTGAAGAAAGCAGGAGGAAGAAGAAATTATAGGGGATAGAGGTTAATATGCATTGGGTATGCGCAAAATCTGAGCTCATACTTTGCTTTAACTTTTTCTGAGGATGTTAATCATGTGGCTGCAGATGTGAGGGATAATAGGACGGGGGTATGGAAATGTTTGTGGCCAGGATAGAAGCAAATCTCACGGCTGCTTCCTGCGCTGAAGGCAGAGGAACGGGCTAATCCACATGCCAGAGCTCTGGAAGAACTGGCCTGATGTCTTTAACAGGTCCCTCAGTCAGGGACAGGAGCACAGCAAACCTGTACAGAAGAAGTAAACTGATTTGGGCAAGAAGAGGCATGAAGGTTTCAGCTGAACAGCAAAAGGACAGATTCAGAAAAAAAAGGGTAAAGGAAAGGCTAGCAAAAGAGAGGGTGGTAAACAGCATGAGATGAAATGGGTTTGTCAAACCTGTTTATCTTTGTTGGGTAAGGCAAGCTGCAAGCCATTTGCTTAGTGAAGGAAATGGAGTGAATCTCCCCTCTCTGGGCTTAATTGCACATTTCATACAATGACACATGGAAAGTTCTTAAGAAAAGGGAGAGGAGATTTTGCTCAAGGTATAAACCCCTGAAAGACCTTGGTGTAAAAGCAGCAGGGCTGTCAGGCTGGAGGGCAGTTACCAGGGGAGTGTTAAGCATCACTCTGCAGATCTGGAAAAGTGCTTTTGTAAATGAACTTGGCACTAATGTTACTGGAGAACTGGTGAATTTGCTGATGACAGAAAATATGAAGCAATCTCAGGGGAAAGGAGGCTTGAAATATTAGACAAAGAAAGGTAGATAGCAGAAAGTGGTGGTCATAGGCACAAATGACCAAAGCCTTTCCTACAAGCTCCCTGGCAGCTCACACTTGATCAGCAAGTAACTGACTTGTCAGCAGTGGAAATAGGGAGTGAGAAATGCAGTCCGGGAAGGCAGCAGGAGAGGTGCAGTCCAGGCCACACTAAAGGCTGGGGTGAGCTTGAGGAGAGGCTATCTCACTTCATTTTGCAAAGCAAATACTGTGAGCATGAGGCTTTCTCTGCATAAATACTCCCAGGAAGGGAAGAGAGCAGAGCTGAAGGTGCTAAGGACCAGTGCTGGTACAGAATACATGATCAAAAGAAGGAATCAGACATTTTGATCAGAAGATCGTTACCAACCATTTGACAATGTGGTTCTGGAATGGCCTCCCCACTGCAGCCGTGCATGCAAAATATTGAATCGCTTTGAGGATGGAACTTGGAAGGATATCCACGATAAGGATTATATCACATGGTGCCTTTGATAGAAGACCTGATAGCACAGAAGTTCCTGCCAGTCCTAAGCACAAAGGTAAATGTTCTGAAACCCTCTGTCCATACAAATATAGAGCATGTGATTATATACACACAAAAAGCAGGCACATGATTTATTAATCACAGGACCTCAGCTTGTCAAATAATAATTACAAGGTAATAACACACCTTGTTTTAATAAATGGCTCCCTAAGATTTTCTCCCACAGTAAACCAGTAAAAAGGGACAATTATTCTGAGGCAGAGGTGGCATTTTGTGTTTCTGCTTGTGAGCTCTTAAATGAACTCACCGTCTGGAACTCTTAAATCAGGTACTCCCATTTTTCGGCACATTTCACAAGTTCAGCCCTTTCCAGTAAAGCGTCTTTTCAGATGCGTGATTGCCCTTTGTTAAGGCAAGAATGAACAGATGACAACGGCAGCACGGAGGAGACATGCCTGGAACAGTTTTCCGGAGCAAACCCGGTGCTGCCAGGGGGGTGCACTCAGAACCCACAGCAGGGGAGGCTTCTTGTGCAACGTGAGGGGAAAGTCCTGGAAAACCAGGAGAGACACGGGAAGGCAGTGGTTGGGGAAAGCGTTTATGCAAAGCCATGGCAGTGGGTGACACTTGTCTCCGTGCTCAGGCAAAAGCAAAGCGATCCTTCTCCACCTCCAAGCCCCGACAGGCGCTGCACACCCAGGTCTGCAGCACAGCCCCGTTCCCAGCCCTCGGATGGAGCTGCACGAGGATGTTCAAAAGCAGTCCTAATTACTGAGCATTAAAAAAAGTGAAGGCGTGTTTTAGTACCCTTTCGACCTGGAGCTGACTCTGCCTGATGAAGAAGAATGGGTTTGCCGCGTTTGCAGTTCATTTCATGAAGGCACCTTAGCCGAAGATGCAAAAATAAAAGTAGTCTGAAGGGAAAAAAAGCAGAAGGCCAAGAGACAGGCAACTGAACAGAGCAGATTGATTTAACAGATACGATACATTTTTGCTGCCTGCATTATGTGTGGAAATTCTTATTCCAAGTGACACAGTAACAGACTCGACTGTAATCAAACAGCGCTGCTGAGGTGTCTGGAGCACAGATGCTGCCTATCGAAAATATTTAAAACAGAAAGTAAAACTTTGAAAAATCCGCATTGGGGAGCGCAAGGGAAATGCTCGGTGGTGTTTCTAACCCAAAGCAACTTCTCTCTGCTTTTCACTGCCGTGTCTGGTGCGGGAGGTCGGAAGCCCTGGTGAGTCACCCCGGCGGCAGCTCAGCCGGAGCTCGGTGAGAGGCAGAGGCCGGCGGCAGGCTGGCCCGGGCAGCGCGGAGACACGCGGTGCCCATTGTGCACCACACATGGGCCGGGGGGAAGGGCTGCTCCACGCGTTTTGGGGAGCTCCAGCCAATGGATTCCTCCCCTGGGTGTTACGGGAGGGCTTGGCCTGCATGTGAGAAAGGGAGGGGAGAGTTTGAAAACAACCCAGCAGGCTCTAAGGAAGGAAGACTGCTAGAAAGTGACCTGCTCGCCTCCGTGCGAGCATTTTGCTCCAGGTGATCGGAGACTGTAGGGGTGGAAGCGCAGGAGGGGCCGGGCGGCTGAGGCGCGGCACAGGTAACCCGGGATGCAGGTGTCGGGCAGCGGGGTCCGGCTGAACACCCCTCACGGGCTGCCTCGGGCTGCAAATCCACCAGAAACTCCAAAGAGTTCGGGTTTTTGGGGTTTTTTGTTTTTTGTTTTTTGTTTTTTTTTGTTGTTTGTTTTGTTTTTGTTTTTTTTTCTATGGGAGGAGGAATTTTGCTGTTTTGTTACAGCAAATTATGGGGATTTTAGTGGTATGTTTGCTATTAATATGCCTGGGGGAGGGAGGGCAGGAGGGAGCGAGTTGGTCTCTACAGCTCAGAGGTTAGCATGTGATCAGCTGGTTTCTAATTATTGCAGGTTTGAGACTAGAAAGGGAAAAAGGTGATGTCTTTTAGTAGGCTGGTTGATACAATGGAAGAATGCAAATTACTTTTCACGCACATCAGCACTTTTTCAGGTCACAGTGCTTTAGAAATCAGAAACTATGTGCAGATGAGATTTTCAGTGATTGATAACCCAGCTGCTAATAGAGACATTCAGCAGAAGAAAGCAAAACCACACAATTTTCTTGTCTGGAGGTGTGCTGGATAGCTTGGAGGTTTTTTATCTTCTTTTGACTACTGAGCCAGCTTTTAGGCCTCTTGGAAGTGATCCAGCCCTAGACTTTAGCAGAAAATCCTCTAGCAATTTTCTGTGGTGCTTTAAAAGGTGTAATTGGTATGATGTGGTATTTTGTGCCATGTTCTCTTGTACAGGTTCTGGCTACTGTTTCAGTCTCTCTGTCACCTCTTTCTTTACTGAAAAATCTCTTTAAAGCCCCTCTCTGCCTTGCAGGGGAAGCTGAATTCCACAATGTTAGCATATAGAATTTATTTTCCAAATCTCAGTGATGACACGGTGGTGGTTTGCTTGGTACGCACAAGTCAGCAGAAGTGCAAAGATAAATCTGGGAACTATTTTTTGATTGATAGGGAAACGACATCTTTTAAAGCTGCCTCTAGGTCACATGTGAAAAAAAATCTTGTGTGAACACATTGGACTGTTCTGACTTCAAAAAGTCTGAAATTTAGTGTCCTCATAAGCATGAAAGGTTTTATTTCTGTCACTTGGCTGATGGGGAAAGTATCATGAAAACATGGCAATCGTACTGCACATTCTTTTAACAGATAATTGTTGTTTTAGATCTTTAATCTATTTCGGATGATTCATGCAGAGCCAGGCCAGTAAATTAATTCAGAGTCTCTTACACAAGGGAACTTCGGCTCTTATTTTAGTCAGAAGTATACCAATCTGGAGTAGAATTATACGGGGAAAACATGCAATAATACTACAAGAGTCAAGTCGTAATCTGGTTACCTGAGGAGGTTTCTCTTGCTGGTAGCTGGAAAATCCTGCAGTGCACGAGTACCAAAGCAAAAGGGATCTGTATTTGCTTCCCTCATTGCTCGGGCTCTCTGGAGTGACAAATCAGGGAGAGAAAACAAAGGGTGAGCTGAGTTTTGAGGAGAGACCTGAATGGAGGCAAGGCACATAACAATGAGAAGACACTGTCATCTCTAATTAGGTGTGTGCCCTCAGGCAGCTCGCACAGAGTAAACAGAGTAAACGTAAACTAAAACAAGGTGGAAAGTTTGGAAGGCTGTGGACGGACACGCACGGTGTGGCTGTCAATCCTAAACCTGCAGCGTGTTAAGAGTTTCAGCAGGGGAGAAAGTGTCTGCAGCACCTCTTCCCGTCGATGGAAGCCCGTCTGCCAACTGCGGGCCAGCTGCGGCGCTTCCCAGCCCTGCCCAAGCCCGGTCCCCGCGCTGAGGGAAGGGCTGCTGGGGGGGGCAGCCAAAGGCCTGAACTCCCCTTGCTAGCAGAGAGAAACACACAGAAGAGAGGCAATATTTTTTTTTCTGACGGCTTTGCTTCAGAAAAGGGGGGAAAAAAATTAAAATTCTTTTAATTAAAGAAGTAGGACAGCACGTGGAGGAGGAGCCAGGCACAGCTGCTACCGCGTTTCCGCGGCTGCCCCGCGGCTGCCCCGCGGCTAACACCCAGCACCCCGGACGGGATGTGAGGAGTCGTTTTCCCACATCCCGGGGGCTGCCGCTGCACACCTGCCCCCTCCACGGAAGGGTTCAGGCGATGCTATCCCGGTGTGGGCGCTCCGGGCTGTGTCTCACAGGGAAATGGAGGGCGCTGGCCAGGTGCGCCTCTGCGCCCCGCTCCCCTCCCCGCACCAATGGCTCCTTCCCGCTCCCCGCCCCTCCGATCCACCCGCGATGGTCTCGCCCTCCCCGGCCTTCCCTCCCAGCCGAACGCGCGCCGAGCCCCGTCCGCCCCCGCCCGCCGATTGGCTGCGGGGCGGGCGGCAGCCAGCCAATGGCCGCGCCGCGGGTGGCCGTGTCGCTGGGGCAGAAAACACAGCCAGGCAGGGGGCGGGCGCGCGCGCGGGGGCGGGGCTGGGTGGCGGGGGCGCGCGCACGGCCCGCAGCGGGAGCGCGCGCGGCGGCGGCTGAGGGGGGTCTCGGCCGGGGCCCGGCAGCCCTGAGGGAGCGGCGGTGCTGCGGGCGCATCCCGGGAGCTGCCGGCGCTCCCGGGCCGCGGCAGCCACTGCCAGGCCCGTGCCTGTGCGCCATCCCGGCCCCGGCGGCCTGAGCCCTCGGCCCCGCTCCCAGCGGCCTGTAGCCCTCGGTCCCGCGGCCTGAGCCGTCAGTCCCGCCCGCTCCTCAGCGCCGGCGCTGCGCCGCCGTTGGTCCCGGCCAGCGGCACGGGTTTGGTAGGAGTACCGAATCTTAACGTGGCTTTTGTGTGTGGGGCTGCAGAACAGCAGCTGGTGTTGGCAGGTCTCCAAAGCTTCGGTGATGGGGGGTGTTCGCCTAAAGTTAGGGAGAAGGGGAAAAAAGTGTATGCTATGTGGAAGTTACTTAGGGATGCTTTGTACCTACGGGAGGTCTTGATAACTTTTGGACGCTTTGTCCTCCTGCGTGTACTGTTTCTAAAGGTTTAATGTACCTGCTGAGGTAGAATTGCCTGTTTAGATGAAGTGCAAGAAATGGTAGTGGGCACCGAGCATGTATTATTGTTGGATTTCAGTGGCTTAGAAAAATACCCTTGTCTTAGGAACTACTTTATAAAGTACTGTTCGTAGCACTGATTCATCTTAAAAATTTCCATGGCGTTTATGTTCTGCCTGAAGTGGCTTCTGGCCATTTTGTTCCTGCATTATTTCTTCCAACATGGATTCTGATGTTTTTAAGGCAGTTTTGTGAATTGTGTTCCATAGTTTTATTGGTAGTGCTGTCTGATGTAAGTCTGCGAATCAGAAAATGATGGGTTTTGGATAGTGATAAATCCCAGCATCCTGAAGCTCCAGCAATCTGCTGGTTTGAGTTAGTAAGAAGGTGCATTGCTAAAATGAGAGTGTATCACCTGTCTCCTGATCAGTATGACAGTATGACTTGGAAGGCTTGGATAAAAACAAAGTAGGGTACTGAATCTCAGAATGACATCACCTGGAAGTTGGGTTGTTATTATGTTGGGTGTTTATTATGTTGCCCCAGGCAGAGGATTTCAACTAGGGTCCTGTACAGGAAGAGCATTTCTCCACTTGAAATTTAGATCTTGATTACAAATGCTGAAAACTGTGATAATTATTTCACACTGGTTTTGTCCTTTTTTTGTCTTTTCCCAAGAGGTGGACAACTGATGGAACATTCCACTAGGAAGGATAAAACTATTCTTACAAGGTAGTTTGTGCAGATTAGACTGAGACCCACGCAGAAAAATATCTCAACCAACAGTGACTGGGAACACTTGACAACTCCTGAATGATTGCTTGAGGTAACTCATGAAAAATGTTTATTTAAAAAAAAATGCGTAAGGCAGAGAAGACTCTTACTGCAGAAGGCTGGGAACTGTGTGGTTTGGCATTAGGAAATACAAGACCTTGACAGCTGAATGCTGTGCCCCAAACCAGTTTCTTTATAGCCAACGGTCTGTGATGAATCATTTACCGTTAATGGGTCTGTGGCAGGCAAGTGGGCATGAAAGGAGAAAAGCAGGGAAGAGAAGGGGAAGGGAATGCAGTTGTTTGGTGTCGCAATCTTGGCACTCAAGAAACGGTGAACAGTTTTCAGGGCAACAAAGGATGAGATGGGAAAAAAGGGCTAATGAATTCTTATGGGACAGACACAAATCCAAGTAATATTCCCAGGCCTATGAAGGGATTTGTGAAAAATCTTGCAGGTGAAAAAGTGTATAAGGGAATTTTGGGACTACTTTATTTTTCGTGTACATAAAGGAAAGATGGATGATGCCATCCTGTTCACAGTGACATGGTTTGGAGAATAGCAGTTACTAGGAAGGGGGAGAAAGAGGAGCAGAAAAAGAGATGTGTTTAAATGAGGAGAACTTTATCCCTTGCAGATTGGATGGTGGTTGCAAGGAGTGTTTGAAGAGTGGCACAGATGTGAAAGCTTGATGGCTATATGTACACATACAATAAAAGCATATGTCCTTGTGGGGAGGATCAAAAATTAGCTTGTTTTCTAAGGGCTGGGCTGAACTCGATAAATTGGTACCATTTTATCAGCATCATTCACATGAAGAACGTTTCTCTCGTGGATGCAATTATAACATTGATATTGTACACTCATACAGATAACCAGGTGGCAGAACAGGACAGTCTAGGTTGATAGAGGTGGCTTTTATCAGCTAAAAAAAGCTGCGTACATGGGGCTTTTAGCCTTAAAATAACGGCTTTTGTCCCCTTTATAAGCAACAGAACTGACAGCTTCTAAGGTATCCAGGCTTAGATGTCTTAGAAGGTGGTGCTTCTCTCTTGCTACACCATTTACCTTCCCAGGAAATTTTCAGCTGTTACTAATAATCAATTATAGCTTAAGCCCCCACAGTTTTATATTTTTTTTGAGTGAAATCTTTGCATTTTACTTTAGTCTAGTGTTTTTTGTTCTCTAAGCTTTTCTGTTTCTGTTTAGGCCCTGGAGGGAAAACATTAAGACTTTACATTTCACAGTCAGCTCTGTTAAGCAGCTATGGAAATAGAAAAGGAACACATTTATATTACCCCAACAGGTAAGTAATGTATTCAGTTGTTTTGTTGTTTTGTTTTTTTTTACTTAAAATTGTTTAGCTGACCAGAAGTGTTCTCTGTAGAAAAAATGCATCACCTGATAATTTTTTAACAATACTGGTTAAAAAAAAATCAAAATCTTAAAGAATAGTTCTTTCAATTACATATAATAGAATTCTGCTCTATTATGTTTATTTATTTAAAATGTATTAAAATAATGAAGTTAGCATTTCTGTAAGTTACTGCATAGTAGTTGCACTTGTTTTCTTGTCATCTGGGTTCAAGTAGTGCTGGTGTGAAGAAAAGAGTAAACTTAGAAGTGAAGTGTGTAGGTGTGTGTAAGAGGTACAAATTCTGTTTTTATGCAACAATTTACCTTAAAATTAGGGGAAATGAATGTTGAAGGGCTTGACTGGGAGTGGGCTGGCATGAGAAAAATTTAGGAAGTATATGTTAGAGACTGCCATGAAATGGAAATGTTTTGTCCATATCACACATTTATTTTATGATGCTTAGTCAGGGTAACATAGATTCATGTTGTTTTCTGTATCTTCCAAAGGTTATGATAATCTGCACCGACTCTTTCATGTCACAGAGATTTAAAATGTTTTTCGTAATAACATGTACATGTTTTAAGATGGTGGGTAATGCAGTTGAGGTGGCAATATACTCCATATGATTTCTTATGTTTAAGCAGAATCAGGTTAATGCAGAAGACACTTTGTTTCTCAACGTTTTAGACTTATATTTGGATAATAGGTGGAAAGCTGAAGGAGAGCTAGGTTGACAGAGTTTGGACAGTTTAAATTGATAGAAGGCTTTGTTAATGAAGGTAGCCCATAAAAGCACAGATTTTAAGTGAACCTGCTATGCTTAATGGCAGGGTAATGAGATAAATTTGGATAACTTCTTAATATATAGTAAGCAAAGTATTAAAATTGATTGAAGACTGTTACTGCCTATATATGTATATGTTATATGATGTGAAAATAAGAAGCTGGAAGGAAGATCTGCACCATTTTATAGGTTCTTATTATTTTATAAGGTTTTGGAAAATAGTATATGTGTTCAGTCTGTTTTTTCAATCCTGACTAGGTAACTAATAGTGGAGGGCCACTTGGTTACCATATTACAGAGAAAGATTGCAGCTGGAAGTGACAGTGTTCTATAAAAAACAGTGTAGTAGTGCAATGAGAAATATTAATTCTTACAGGTTAGATGTTTCCTGTGGAGGATTTCCATTAGTCTTGAACCTGAGATACGGATTGTGTAAGGAGATTGGACTGTAGCCTCGCCTTTAATTCTTAGCTGTCAGAGTCAGGACTGACTTGTGTTAATTGTTGGACATTTTCTTTGGAAACTGAGAAAGAAGTAACTGGTCATTGAAGAATGGAGTTTCTGGACAGCCAGGTCTCAGGTCTAAAGTGGAGAAATTCATGGGAGACTGAGCATGAAGAAGAATTTGAGTGCATTTGACTGAGAGGAGCTGGTTGTTGCTGATGGGGTCTCCTGGGGAATGAGAGGAAGGAAACCTGTTTGGGTTTGCTCTTTTTTTCCCCTCTGTTAGCTTTATGTAAATCTCTCATTGTTTTATTAAAATGTTAGACAAACAGAGAAGGCTGCTTGTGAGAAATCTTTTCCTGGATGTGATGCATGCTTTTCTTTTTTAGCTTGCTGCAAGCGTAAAAGGAATGCTTTTGTGGGAGTAATGAGTGGAAAGATGAAGCTTAGCCTGGAATGGCTGCATTATTGCTCAGCTGTAGCATTCACATCTGTGAACACCAGTATCTAAATGTTATTTCTTTGATCACAAAGTAGGCAGTTCCATCAAAGTTTGCTCAGTTTAATGATATGCTTTGATATGGGTAAATACGTGGAGACTGGCAATATTTTATTAGTCCACTTTGCTTTAAAAACAATTTTTCATGAACTTGTTTTGAAGTGAAAAAAACATAATTCTGAGAAATATTGCCAAATGCATGTTGCTGAGGAGAAGGTATTGGAAGGGTGAATTAATACTTTAGCTAAGTTCCAATGTAAATTTTGAGTACTCTTCATATTCTGGGTTTATAGCAGTGACCTTTTCTGTAAAGCAGTTTTGAAAAAGCAACTTCTTCTGAGTGCCCTCTTATTGCCCTACTACTGGTGGGGCTGTTGGTTGTGTCTTTAGGACTCTACTCAGTTCTGAAGAAACAGAGCTGTGTAACAGAGAGCGGAGGGTGTTCTCTGTCTTTGTGTGTCTTTTAATTTGCAAGGATTCCCAGGGTACTCACTGGAATGTAAATAGGTTCTCAGGTGCTTTTTCTTTTTTTTTTACCCTTGATTAGTTAAGAAGAGGAAGAATAGCTTGTGAAAGCTTTTATTTATAATGCTCCAAATAAGACATTCTGCTGAACCACACAGTGCAAATAGGGGACATCTAAACTCTGTGAAATAAGACTTTAGACCTAAACATTAAGTGTGCATTAGCTTCCTCAGAGAGTGAAGTTATTACACTTCTCAGTGCTCTTTACAGATCCTTAAGTTGTGAGAGAGTTTTTTGTTGGGTACAAAACAAACCTATTTTATTTGTTTGTGTGGTACTTAGAAGCAGTCTTGACAGAAGCTACAATGAGGGACTAGCCATAGAGAAGAGAGATCCCACTGATTCAAAGGATCTTGTATTCTAGGAGTTTTCATTACCAAGCTCTCCAAGCTTTGTATTGAACAGCAATTTTCTCCCTGTAACTTTAAAAACATAAAAGTAGCGATGTTTTTATATTTTTCTATGCCTAAATTGTTGCATGCTAGTGAGCTGTGTTTGAAATTCCTTGAATTGAATAAGGGGAATGTTGGTCGATGATTTAGGGAGTTAATTTCACTTTGGTGATGAGTCTTGTAACATTGGTGAGTTCCTACAGAATTTACTGTATTGGCAGTTTCATTTGTTTCTAAATCAAGAGAAGAGTGGGTGGAGTGAGAACGAGGCGCTTAGATCTATTGCACTTAGGAGTTCAGAGAGTTTTTGTTTAACATGGGTGGGGTTTTCTGTGGTTTATGTATTTATGTATGGTTTTATTAATTTGCTTTCCAGCTCTTGACATCTGATCTGTTTAGACTGTGGATATTTTGTGCAGGGCAATAAGGAACTCCTTATTACTGCAATATGTAGACATATCTTAAAAACAACATTTTTGCTGTTTTTTCAACAACTGTTAAAAGCAAGAGTTCTATATGATGTTATAATCCTTTCTAAATGCAATGTGTTTTAGTATTCTAACATGAAACTGTTTAAAACTAAAAGTGGGTTTTTTTTCTGTCTTCTTTCTAAGAACTTGAGAATCTAAATGATGCTCCATTTTCTGGTGATGAAGAAAATGGTGGGTCTGAGGAACGAAAAACTGAAATCAATGGAAATTGGATTCCTGCAACTTCAATTACTGAAGCCAAAATAAATGCTAAAGCAAAGAGACGGTTGAGGAAAAACTCTTCTAGAGATTCTGGGAGAGGAGACTCTGTTAGTGAGAATGGAGAGACACTGAAAATTGGAGTTGTACCAACAAGCCCAAAGGGGAAACTCCTGGACAGGCGATCCCGGTCTGGAAAGGGAAGAGGTCTACCAAAGAAAGGTTGGTGTAGCTTAGTGAAAAGAGTAGAATGAGAAAGATAAAGATTTGATCAAAGCAAAGAACATTTTTTTCTGCTGGGAATAGTTTTCATAAACCACAGTCTCTGTGCAGGTATTTGGCCCTTTGTTATTTAGTAGGTGGCAGCAAATCTAATATGTCTGTGATCAATCAACATCTGTCTTTGAGGGAAGTACATTTTCTTAGCAGGCTTAATACACAAATCTGAACTGTTGGTGCTTCATGGGACTGTTATTAATGCAAATTTAAATCATTGTTGTATTCAAAAGTACAGTTTCAACTTCCAGTAATTCTTGTGCAGCTCATACTACTTCTGGTGTCTTACTGGAAAGTGATGAAAAGTGGCTGAGGAAGTGGGAACTTGTCAGACAAACACATCCTCTTCAGCATGTATTGTTAGTCAGAAGATGGGCACAAGCAGTGATAGATCACTTTTAAGTGAAAGAATGTGTTGAAATCAGAGGTGTTGTTTTTGAGCTGGAGGTCCTTACTTACTGTCCCGTATTTTGCCAGGTGGAGCAGGTGGCAAAGGAGTTTGGGGAACACCAGGTCAAGTGTATGATGTTGAAGAAGTAGATATTAAGGATCCTAATTATGATGATGACCAGGTATGCAAATAGTTTCTTTGCAGTGTTGGTTTATATTTTCTTTTATCAATTTCAGTGGCCTTGTGAGTGAACATGAATGTCAGCCTGGTTACACTGAAGTGCTCATTTTTTTGCTCAAGAATAGATTATTGGCTAGTAAAAAGTCAGCTGGTGTAGAAGTGTAGAAGTCACAAAGTAATACTCAAAAATCTTATCCCCAAGCCCTCTTTCTGTGCCTGAGTAAGCAGCATCCCTTTCCCAGGTGTTCTCCAGTGCTGGTTCCCATGGAGGTGGATGTTGCACTACTGTTCCATATTACACACAGACAGTGTTAAAAATGCAACACTGACTTGCTCAAGTTGGGAGTTTAGTGGGGACAAGTATCCTTTATAGATTTTTGTCTTCCCAGCCCACCCAGTGTCTTGTGTGGTTGGTGTAAACACTTCATGAAGTCGACAGCTTGGATATTTTGTTGACATACATTTAGAATATGTTATGGAAGATTGTATCTTACTGCCATATGGGGGAAGGGGAAAGAAAGCAAAGCTTACTGGGCAGAGGGGCTTTCTATCATTGAAAGGGAAATGGTGATTACAAGCACAGATTGCTAAAGTCTCTGAGATCAATATAATTGCAAGACTGACCATAAGTACATTTTGTATGACCTAAGCAGAACAATGGTGGTGTCCTTTGAGTAGAGGCTGTTTGCTGTAGCCATAGCTGCTGAAAGAATGGTATGTGAGAATATCAAAACCTTCTTCCAAGATCAGTTTGCCCTAAAATTTGACACTTTACATTAACAGAAATAGCCATTAAAAATGGAGCTGACAAGTGCATAGAACAAAGTTTAATGAAGAATGAGCATTCTGTCTAATTTAGGTGTGATGGAAGGATAGTTTTTTTTCATTTCTACTATACTTCTTCATCATGAAAAGTTTGTTTCCATCAAACATTGGCTGAAAAATGTCTTTGATCAGATGTCTTTGTTCAGCTCTGTAGTATTTATATGTAGTATGAATGTTGCTTCTGTAGGTGTAAAGTAGTAAACTGAATCAGGGAGCTGGTGCTGCTGGAATTTTGCAGCATAGGTAATACATGAGGCAGTTGCCTCTTTTTTCCCCCTCAGGAAAAAATGCGTTTGCTCACAAATATTCTGAAAATGCCTTTTCTGTGATCTGTGCATGGCACCGCCTGTCTGGTCACAGAGTCACCAAGGCAGAGGGAACAAGGCAGTGTTCCTGCCAGGGATGGGAGTGCCACTTGCAGGGGAAAGTGCTGTGGCACAGCCAACTCTGCTGGGCTGGGGCAGGAGCTTCTGTTGCTCTCTCCCTTCAGTATGGAGGCACTTGACCTCTGCTCCTGTGGTACCAGTTGAATCCTAGGAACAGAGTTTGGTGTGTTCACCATTGTTTAACAGTAAATCCAGCCTTTCAGTTGAATTTGGCTAATAGTAAATTCAAAATATGAAGAAGTATGACAATTAGCCTGGTATTGTCCACACTTTAACAGTAGAGACAGAGTCTAATGTTTTTGGCAGAATATTGACTACCAAGAACAAAGCATTAAGGATTAAAAACCCACTATTTTGATGCTATTTGTGCTGCATAAGGTGCAAAAAAAGACAGTAAAGGTATCTGCTTTTGTTATCTTTTAAAACAGGAGAACTGTGTCTATGAAACAGTAGTTTTACCTCTTGATGAGAGAGCATTTGAAAAAACTTTAACACCAATCATCCAGGAATATTTTGAACATGGAGATACTAATGAAGTTTCGGTATGTTATTTTTATTATGTTTCAGTATTATGTTTATTATATGTTTCAGTATGTGCCTTTTTATTTCTTCGTTTTAGGGGTAAAAGCTGTAGCATACAGGTAATGCAATTGCCAGCTATGAATAAGTTTATAGAGAAGTTGGCAAGAAATGTACTATAAGAATACCCAAGCAGTTAATTACATGAGCAGAAGCATATATGTAATTGTATAAGCACATAAATATTTATTTGAGGTCTATTTATATATTTAAATAATAAAAATGATGAAATATCAATGTTTTGTTTTTCAAATCTTATCTAGGAGATGCTGAAGAATTTAAACCTTGGTGAAATGAAATACAGTGTGCCAGTGCTGGCTGTTTCCTTGGCATTAGAGGGGAAGGCTAGTCACAGGGAAATGACATCTAAGCTTATCTCCGACCTCTGTGGGACAGTAGTAAGCAAAACTGACGTGGAAAAATCCTTTGATAGACTGCTCAAAGAACTACCTGAATTGGTGTTGGATTCTCCCAGGGCACCGCAGGTATATTTGTAAATCTTCATGCCAGTAGTCAAAAGCTTTCTGTGGCTGAAAGAGATCAAATAAACTGAAATAGACTCTGTGTTTTATAAAATATCTATTGATTTTCTTATTGTCTGTAATCCTCTCTCAATTACCCAGGCTGTGTTTTCACTTTGAAACAGCTCATTTGAATAAAATCTGAAAACCAAGCACATTATAATTATCTAGTTAGAACTTCTGTGAAATTCAGCATTTAATTAAAAATGATTCTGTTTTGTTGCAGTTGGTGGGCCAGTTCATTGCTAGAGCTGTTGGAGATGGGATCCTAAGCAGTACCTACATAGATGGCTACAAAGGCACTGTGGATTGTGTCCAAGCTCGGTAATTTCCTTGCTTTCTGTATAGAGACAGGTTTCTATTCCAAATCTCAAAGATGAGGATCAGGAATTTACAGCTTCAGAATAAATCATGCAGTTCTTTAACTTCCTTTATTTTTTATTTTTTTTTAAAATTTGAAGTGGAGAAAAAACAAAAACCACAAAATCTGCAGCAAAACCAACAACATCCAAAATGACTCAAGTCAGAGGAGAAATACTGAAAAACGTATTAATACATTTGAGTTCAGTTTGTCAGGTTTGTTGTCCAGCTTATGTTTGAGGGTGAAAAATGAGCTGAAAGAAGTGCTTATGGAAGGGTTTGTCTCAGAAAAAGCTTTAATGTGATTAATGGGTAAATATAGCATCAGGACAGCTGCTGTAAATATGTTGTGAAATACACAAGGGATTAACTGTTTTGCCTTACAAAGGTTTGAAGCTTGTGCAGTGATTTCCGAGACTTTCTCTGTAATGCTGTATTTGTCAAGAAGTACAATTGTTTTCCATGTCAGTGTGAGAAGTCTGAAGGAGCAATCTTTGACAAAGAGGGATGTTTTAATAATGAGTCATGTTTTATTTTTCTTACCACCGTAAGTGTATGTTTCAAGCTTGATATGGAGGTGCTGAACTCCTGTTTCTTCCAGAAGTTGCATTTGCAATGATTATAGTTGTGCACTTTCAGAAGGAAGAGCAGTTCTTAGCTGCCTACTTTGGGGGCTCAAATTGAGAAAATTGTCTGTCACTTATATAAGTGTGTCCTGTGATGTGAAGGATTGTAGCTTGCATTCTGCACATCTGGGATGCTTTGCTGCCTTTGTTATTTCTTGGCCAGTCTTTCCTGCTCATTAAATCTTGGTGAATAGAGTTATTGTTATTGGCTTGCCCCCAGCATGAGGACTGGGAGAACTGTTCCTCCTTTACACGGATGGTACACACTGTATCCCAGACTTCTTTATTTTTTTCATCTTACTTCCCTTTTTATTATTTTTTTCAATAAACTGGCAGGCATCCCTAGCTTGTGCTATTTTTCCAACTACTTATTTACCTTCTGAAGTGTTTTCTTTGGTTTAAATTCTAAAGGTTTCATAATTCTTCAGACCCAAACGGAAAACGGTATTTCAGTAAAAAACTGTTCTTGAGTGTGGCAACAACTCAGGCCTTTTTTGTTTGAGATCCACCTGCCAAGCTGCATTCTTGGAGGAGTCTGCATACAATCTGTTTCTCCATAAGAAAGTATTCAGCTGGGTTTTTTTGAGGATGTTTCAGGTTCTGCATTGGTGATTTAATCTACTGCCATCACAGGATTGTTACCTGTTCTTGGTATGAGCAGGAGTGTAAGGGTGACAGAAAGATAACATGGGGAGCTTATTTGCTGTTTTTTTGATCCGGATGATCCCTGTGGAGTTGATAACTTGATCTCTTCCCAAAGATCTGGTAGCTGTGTCTTGAGGAGAAGTGGCTATGGGGGAAGTTGCAGATGCATTTAATGAAGTTCTGTAATCAGGTTTTAAGTACTGACTTTGCCTTTAGAGCTGCACTGGACCGAGCAACGGTGCTGCTGAGCATGAGCAAGGGAGGGAAGCGCATCGACAGCGTCTGGGGGGCAGGAGGGGGCCAGCAGTCGGTGAAACACCTGGTCAAAGAGGTAATGACACAACTCCCCAGTCTCCAGTTGGCTCTTGGTCTAAGCTTACTTTGGGGTAGAGGGAAGAGAGACATGTATCCCGAACTAAAATGATGTCTTATGTCATGAGTGTTGGTTTTGTTTTGTTGTTTGGACTTCCTTTTTTTTATTTTTATTTTTTTTATAATTTTTTAAAATATTTTTTTGTAATTTATTTAGATGAAGTAGTAGAACCGATGTAGATAATTTCATTGATTTTGTAGTATTTGTCACTGGTGGGAGAATGCTAGTACAACATTCTATATTGCAAGTATATGTTTCTTTTTCTTTATGCAAAACTTGTAAGTATTCAGCTTTTTAAGACATCACAATATAAAGTGATGAAGTAATTAAAAGCCAAGATGAAACTGGCTAAACTAGATGAACTATTAATTTTTTGGCATTGTTGATCAAAAGCACAGTAATAACTGAAAAAAGAGAGAGGAAAAACCAGGAATGTTTAGAGATCCATGCTGTAAAGTAAGCAGGTCTACAGGAAAAGGTCATGTTATAATTTCTAGGTTGGGAGTGTAACAGATGATAGGAGAAGGTATTCAGGGGAGAGGATAAACTTAATTACACACATGCACCTTTTATGGTGATGCACATCTTATAAAACAATGGTTTTGGTGCTTCTGTATCAACACTGTAGATAGGTATTTGGCTTGCACTGTGTTTTGGGTTACTGATAACATCTCCATTTAATTAATGCCTGAGTTTAAATACATTTATAAAAGCATTAGCAGCAAGTTTGAGGAACTAACTTGGTGCTGGGTTGATAGTGTATTATCAAAACAGTTGACAGCTTTTAAATTTTGTATCTAATTAGTATTGGGTTTTTGTTTTAAAATTCAATAGATTGATATGTTGCTGAAAGAGTATTTGCTTTCTGGAGATGTATTGGAAGCAGAACGCTGCCTTCAGGAACTGGAAGTACCCCATTTTCACCATGAACTTGTATATGAAGTAAGGAGAAATCAGAGTCCCTTTAATAATTGTTGGTATTTTGATGTGGGCATGCAAATTATATAACTGGCATTGGAAGCTTAGGTTACTTGTTCTGTTACTTGAGTAACTAAATTGTTTCATGTAAAGTTAATGGTTTGTGTGCTCATTTGTGTGTGCACTGTGCAACAAGTCAGCTGCTGCTGACTCTGGGAAGATCCAGAAGTAATTTTTGTGGGTTAAATAGTTGAATTCAGATTTTTTTTAAGTTCCTGAAAATCAGTTTATTTTCTGCTGAGGAACAGCAACAAAAAAACCCTCCCATGCATGTTTTTGTGTTTATTTCTTTCTAGTTTCAGATATCTGGGTATTCTAATGGGTGTTACCTGTTTTTGTTAAGTTATAGAGCTTCCTTTTTCAGGGTAGGATTGTTTCACCCAGCACATTTATAAAAGCTTACATATTTCAGACCCAGTCTATACAGGACACTGTTCTCATTTGTAGTCTTTTATCTGCCAAATTGAGAAATGGTTGTTTACCAATAAAGCTGAACACCCACAATCTACAAAATTTCCTTTTCAGTAAATTGACTTGTTATAGAAAATTCCTTCACAATAGAACTACAAAATTATTTCAGTTGATGGGGGTTGTGCAGTATTGTAGATTTTAAATTTCTGAGTCCTTCTAAAATCACAGATAAGAAACTCCCATGGATACAAAATTAAAACCCCAGGATACAAAATTAATTTCATGAAGTTAATTAATTGCCATCTGTACTGCAGCAGCCATATGGATATAGCCATGTAGTGCTGAAACCAGAGACAGAAAGGCAATGCTTTTCACTCTGTCTAGTCTTTATGGTTTTTCATACCTTTTATCTTACCCAAAGAACTCTTCAACAGTTTTTCTTTTTTAATAATAATTATATTAAACTGAAATTGTGAGTGCATGTAGCAAATGGGTTTTCCCAGAAAATTCATAACAAAGCATTCACTCCTTTCTGTACCTCATGTGGTTACACATCTTGTACCTGAGCCAGTGTTTTAATTTTAGTCACACACTTGTATGATTTGTTTTAGGCCATTGTACTGGTTTTGGAGTCAACTGGAGAAAAGACCTTTAAAATGATACTGGATTTATTGAAAACTCTGTGGAAGTCATCTGTCATTACTGTGGACCAAATGAAAAGAGTAAGTATGGCATTTAGAAGACTTTGCATAAGGTCTTCTTAAATTTCTAGCTGCCTTTATGCAGGTAAATTGTTAAAACTAATTATCTAAAATGCTGCAATGTTGCTTCATCTTTTGTCTTTTTATCTGGTAGTTCTTTGTAACTGAAGTAGTACAATAAAGGCCTACTAATTACAATGTCAAGTAGAGCAGTATAGAAACCAGTATTTTGCACAGCTGGAATCATCTGACTTTACTTCTCAGGATGAGTATAGGACATCAATTCTGTCCCAGGGCAGACTGGGGACCACACCAACACTTAAATAAAAATTGACCCAGCTGTGTTGCTGGTGAGAAGTGATGAAGTCATCTCTGGCTGTCTCCAGACTCTCCCCTGCTGCATAAACTTCTGTTGGTCATTTGTGGCCACATTTTGTTCACTTATATGGAATACTTACTAATTTTTCTTCCCATATTACTACCCATGTAGTGACAGGCAGGCTAACATACAGATTTCATACTGTCTGTATTTCTGACATCTGAAGAAGTTTAAAGTTTAGGTTGTGTTTTTATGTAGATAGATATTTGTATAATGCCATGGTATGGGCTGATATTATTTCTCTTCTGACAAATAGCTGCAATGCTTTAGGTTTGTGAAACCATATTAAAAAATAAATCCTCTGGAATGCAAAAGGATATTTGAAAATATTGTAATAAAATCATAGAATAACCTGATGATTATTTGAATCCTTACACTGCAGGGCTATGAACGGGTTTACTGTGAAATCCCAGACATTAACCTGGATGTGCCACACTCCTATTCTGTGCTCGAGCGCTTTGTAGAGGAATGCTTTCAGGCTGGCATCATCTCCAAACCACTGAGAGACCTCTGCCCTTCAAGGTACTTGTTTCATTGTAGATAGGCAAAGGCACTATTCTTCATTCCTGTCAATGGTTACAGAAAACAGCAGCTTGGGTCCAAAGTGGTACTGACTGGAAGTAGAAACTGGAGGATGGACAGACAGTTGGACTGGTAAAACATGTATTAAGAATCTGCACTGATGTGAAACCTCGAGGCTGGGATAAATACTTGGGGAAAGGCAGCCTCCCATGAATCCCAGGCAGCACCCCTCATTGCTCCCCAGAGTACGAAGGCTGCCTCTCTTCTGGTTTCCCGATTTGCTTGGTAGAAATCAGTGCAGCACCAATCTGGAAGATCCAGGTGTCACAATGGTCCATGTAGGTAACAGTGGAAAACTGTCAGCTATACTGGGGGAATGGAAAAAAAACATCCTTTAAAAGTGGTTTAAACATATCAAACAGCCTGAGTAGAGCTCTAAGATGAGACAGCCAGTCCTAATATTTATATAAAAATGAACAGGACACTAATATGGGATAAACGCTGCACACCCCATTCCTCCTATCTGTCCTGTGATTCATATAATACTTTTGGTTTGTTATGGCTTGGTTACTCATAGCATAAATAATGCTGTGTGAACTGTACCTAATCAGTATGCTGTTACCTCCTTACTGGTCACAAAACAGTTAATAAGTTTCATTTCCTCTGGGGAATGTATGTAAATTTTTAAATAGGATGTTAAAACTATTACTCAGTTTTATGCATTTGGAATACTATTTATTTGACCGGTCTTTTCTATTTTGGATATTTTGCTAGAGTTCTTAAACCATCTCAACAGCTTGTGATAAATTTGGATCTTGGGATGTTAGCATCTTTATCAAGACCAACCTCCATTTGTGGACTTTACACTTAAAACTGTGTGTTGGTATCAAATGTTGTGTAGGTTTGGGTGTGTGGGAGGGTTGAGAGTCATCACTGCATCAAAAGCTTGATTATACTTTGGTTACCCGTTACGTGCTGAGACGCATTTTTGGTTTGTGTACTTTAAGTAGAAACCCACCATTCCTAGGTTCCCAAACTAGCATTTTTAAGCAGCTGAGGTGACAATGTGATCACTGCTAACCCTGCTCAACTCACACTTTATATTTGACGTCCAATACCAGAGAGAAGATTCTTCGCAGCAAGAAAAAACAAGCACTGCTACTCTAAAGTACTGAAAAGATACTTTCTACTTTCTTACAGGGGCAGGAAGCGTTTTGTGAGTGAAGGAGATGGAGGTCGTCTGAAGCTAGAAAGCTACTGAATGTGAGAACTGCCTCCTGAAGCCTTACAAGCTGAAAGGGAACATAGCTCGCTATCGATATATACAACACGCATGCTCCTCTGGTGTGTGTATGTATATATGTATACACATCTAGGACATACCAAATTTAGGAGTTGCTTAGCACAGTTTGTATTTTTTTAAGAGCACATGTTTTGGGTACAAATTGTTTTCTTTTTTTTTTTTTAATAGTTTTGTAAATTTCAGGAAGAAGTGTTCTTTCTTTGGGCATATAGTAGAACAACTGGCCACTATGCTGTGGTGGTGCCTTGAAATAAGCTATCTCTGTATGTGCCATGTTTGACCTAATCATTCCACGTGTGCATCGATGTCTGACTGCCGCTTGCTCTTTCCAGGACAGTGCTGTCATCATAAAATCACTGGTTTATACAAAGCTTTATTATAGAAGGGTCAAGTTAAGCTGCTGTGATCCCATTTCCATTGCTGCTAAAGAAATACTGTGCTTTGGGAGTTTAAAAAAAAATAGCAGTTTCTTTGTTTTAAAGAGCCCAAGAAAATACAGTTGGGTCACAAGACAAATTCATCTGTTTCAGGGGAGAGAGAACACTGGTTGGTTTCAGCCCCCATGTACCAAACTTGTCTTTTTTTTCTATGTAACTGGAAAAGTGAAAAGTTCTGGTAAAACATATTAAAAATATTTTTTGTGAAGCTCTTGTTTCTGCCTTCTTTTTATTTATTTTAAGCAGAATAAATTAAGCAGTACATCTAACGCGCCACCCTTTGGTATTGCAATTGGGAGGAGAGCACAGGATAATTAAGCTCATGGTAAGTAAGTGTTTAGCAGATCTGTTTTGGAAAACACAACTGCCTTGCGTAGGAGCGTCCAGGCTGGCACAGATACTGGGGATGTGTCTGTAGCAGAGCTTCGCCAAGCCCTTGCTCAAGAACAAGACCGGGTCTAAGGAAGACTCGCTTACAGAAGCACGATAGAGCCTATCCTTTGTTCTTCAGTTTCATGTCAAGATCTCTGAAATGTTGGGAATAGCCTTCCAGGGCCGGGAACACGCTGTGCTCTGGAATCCAAGTGCTGCACTGCTCGAGCGGGTCTGGTGAGCCCGGCTTGGAGCAGGGGATTGTGGAACTCGCCTCCCCTTTCCAAGGGGTTCTGGTACCTCTAAGGACGTAATTAGAACATGGCCTGGGCAGCGACCAGCGCAACTCCTACACCAACAGCGCCCGACCCGCGGCCTCCCCGCCCAGCCCGGCACCACCGCCCGCGTTCAGGCCACACTTTAATCCCGTTACACAGCGGTACCTCCGATCGCGGGTGCGGCCGGGCACGACCCTCCCGCGCTACTGCCGGGGCGGCGCGGCCCCCGCGGACGGCGGCGGGGCCGACTCGGGCGGCTGAGCCGCCTCCAGCGCCGCCTTCTGCAGCTTCTCCAGCTTCTCCAGCGACACCGACTTGAGGGGCAGGATCTTGGGCTTGCACAGCACCATGGCGGGCGTGTCTTCCATCGACAGCTGCCCTGCAAAGGGAGAAAAGGGCCGTGAGCGAGCTGCGGGCTGGGCGGGCAGGGCCGGGCGGTGCTCGCCGCTGGTACCTTGCTTGGGCAGCACCTCCCGGAGCGCTCCCGTCCCCTCCGGCATGGCGGCTCCGGCACGGCACCGCCGCCGGGGACAACTACAGCTCCCAGCTTGCGCTGCGCGGCGCCACGCCCACGCACCCCAGCCGGGGGCCCCCAGTGCATGCTGGGAGTGGTAGGCCTAACGGGGCTCTGGCTGCCCCAATGCGCATTGGGAACTGTAGTCCTTGGCGTGTCGCTGCTCCGGGGCAGCGGCGGGAGCTGCTCCCCCGGGGCTCTCCCGGTCCCGGGATTCCCGGGATGCCGCTCCCCGCCTCAGCTGCGCCGCGCTCTGCTCTGGGGCGGAGCCGCCCCACCTGCGCGGGCCTGCCCGGCCCCGGCGAGCCGCTGCCTGCACGCCCGCCGGGGCCCGCCGCGGAACTCGGGCTTTGAGGCGCTTTTATGGTTTATTTTCTGCTTCTGTAAATAAAATCCCCAACAGACACCGTCCAGCAGACGGGCGTGGCCAGGGCGTACGCGTCCCGGTTTTCGTTTCCAGGCAGCGCCTCGGGATTCACGATGTGAATCATGCTGCTGTTTGACATGTAAACAGCAGTAAAAGCCGCTCTCTTTCTAAACACTGGGAGTTTAAAAGTGGCTGAACCTGATGGGCCAGTGCACCGGGATCCCCCGCAGGGGTCCGCCTTTTGGAGGATCTTTGCCACCGGGAGCAGCTTCCTGGGAAACCCCCGCGGGGAGCCGCGTGTGACCCGGGATGGGCGGAGAGGGATTCACCTGTCCTGTGCCTTGGCCATGCCCCAGCAAGCCCCGATGCCGGGATGTGTCGTAATTTTAGAGTTCGCTAATGAGCTTGCCTGTACGCCCTGCGCACCCTGTGTGCCTGGGGATTGGCAGTTCAGGCTGGTAATCCTGCTAACCTGGCCTTGGCAGGCGGGGATGGCTCCTTGCAGTGTTCTGGGATTGAGATCTGGCTTCTTGCTGTGCACAGGGAATGGCCGTGGATGAGTAAAATGAGGGAGAAAATGATCTTTGCTAACCCTTTTCCATTCTGCCTTGGTGGTGCTTGTCTGCATGCTTCCCTCTGCTAGCTCAGGTGGATCCAACGTTTGCTGGGAAAGTAGTGAGTGATAAAACTTTAAACTTCCAGTAAGCAGCACCTCTCTGATAGTTATTTAAAGCCTCTGTCTGCATTGTTCCAGAGCCATTTCCTTTTTCCTCTAAGCAACCTAGAGTGGGAAGCTGACAATCCCTCAGGTAGCCTGCTTCCACCTCGCTGGAAGCCACGCCTGATGCTGGGTTGGAGGCCAGCAGAGCCCACAGAGGGTGAGAGAAGGGCTCCTCCTTCCTGCCTTTTGTGGAGCTGGCCAAAGATAACACTCCTGGGCTGGTCCCGGGCAGCACAGACCTTTTTCTCTTTACTCACATATTCCACTTTCAGGTCAGAAGATTGGCATTGATGAGGCTGTAAAATAAGATGTGCTTGCTGGAGACATCCTTCTTTACCCTTTGAAGTGCTCAGAAGCATTCCCACTGATTTCAGTGGAAAAGCTCCTTTGTCTGATGTGCTCTTCCGCGTGCCAATCAGTATTTTGCGCTGACTGGAAGGGAAGAGGCAAGGCACTGCTTTATGATGAATGTTTTTAGACTTGGTCATTTTAAAGAGTACATGCAATTTTCAGATCAGTAATTTGTAATTGTTTGTCAGTTTGTTTTTAAGAACAGATCCAGCATCTTAGATATGGCTATGGCTAAAAATGAACATAAAAATACCCAGTTATGACTGAAAATTTTGCACTGTGAAAGCAAGAGTTATTCCTGCAGTAGCAAATACAGCCTGCAGAGCAACAGAAACGAGCTGTAAGCAAGATGTTGAAATCAAATTGTAGGCCAGGTTTTCTGCCAGTGTCCTTCACAGTGCCAGTGGCGACCTGGAGTCCAGCATTATGTGAACACTTGCATTTGGAGCCCATCTCAGTCATGCAGGGAATCACTTTCCAAAAGCAGTTTTCCTGCCAACAGGGTTTGTTTGCTTGGTGATAAGAAACAATGGTCAACTCAGTTTGTTACTTGAGCATTTTAGTGACTGAGGAGTCTGGCATCCTGTACTAGATCCATTTTCTTAGCTACTCAAATGCCAGCTTGGCAGCCTATCTAGGAAGCTGATAGCACTGGGACAGGCGTGATTGTGGAGGTTGTTTTCAACAGTTTCTAGTAAGTCTGTTTTTAAGACACCTCTTTCCTTTTTTTTCTTTCCTGGGGAAAAAAAATCATAGTTACCACCTTCTTGATTGGGAGGTCTGGATGAGAGAGAGGAGGGAGGCATGGGCATGCAGCTTAATATCCTACTTTTCAAAGTGCCTTAAAAACAGGACTGGGTTTAGTTTTGAGTAAGGCTGGTATTTATTCACTAGAATGGTGTTGGCTATAGTTAAGAGGAGGGAAGCGCATTTCATAGAGGACCTAACTCCCCTTGTGTTGGCAGAGAAACAACAAGAAAAAATGTGAATTTTCCAGTTACAGATGAGGCATCCAATCTTTTCTGCTAAAGAAAGCATAGTTATACCCCATTTTTTGAGCTTTTTGGCCTCTGGGGTTGACATGTGCTCAAGCACCCATTCATTTCCCTCACAGGCCTTTCGAGTTGCCAGGAATAGCTGGGAAGCTGTTTGCCAAAACCCTTCCATCTGGGAAAAGCACCGTGCATTTGCAGTGGGACTGTGCTGAGTCAGTGCATTATCTTGGTGCCATTCCATGGGGCTGAAGAAGTCAGAACAAGACTGTCCTTGTGCCCAGGTCTCAAGTTGTGTCCCCATGGCATGAAGCTTCCCAGAGTCCTGAGGCTCGATGTTGGGATGAAACCCAGTGTTACTTGAGAAACCTTAAACATGGTATCCATGGAGAGGACAACGCGCTCTAGGTTGCACATCCTTATTTTACTGATGTCACAAACAAGTTATTCTTGTGCACTGCAGAGAGCCACAAAACCAGCAATAATTTTATAAATGATAAGCTTGTTTTCCTTCTCCTGTTCCCAGATACTCCGAGTGCAGCAGACAGCTGAGATGTGCATTGTTGGAATCCAGAGGGTTTTGTAATTTGGCAACCGCTCGCTGAAAGCCCTGCAGATACAAAACAACACTTATTTCAAGTCTTGAGAAACATCTCCTACTAAGTAGAAGAAAAAAGCATTTAGGTGAAGCAATGTTGCCAGTCCCATTTGTTTGTGAGGCTTGGTTTTTGTCTTTATACATTTTAAATGCTTTTTATTTTCCTTCTGCTCTTTAAGCCTTTCAAGTTCATGTTTGCCATATGACAAGAAAGTCTGGAATCAAGTCCTTACTTTAAAAAGCAAAAATTTGGTTCAGAGTCCTGTGTAATCATGTAGCTCCAGACATGGGGTGTTTAAAAAGAAAGCCACTTTGGTGAGAACTACCTATCTTGAAGGTGACTTTCTGTTCTGAGTTTAAGTAAATACTTTGTTGACAGTTTAGGAGGCTTTTAACAGCACCTGATCTCTGTTTGCTTTCCACTTGGATCTCTTTTTTCTTCTTTTCTAAAATTCTAGAGCTTGTTTATGTGCTGGTGAGATCAGAAATGTAGTGTGGCAGCATTTGGTGAACGATGCATCCCAGTGCTTTCAGAAATACACCTGCAGATTTCATGCAATTGTCCCTGAAGCTGCTGAGTGGTACCATGGGACACGGAGCCCAGCTTCAGAGACAGGAGGAGGAGGGTGGTTTGGGTTTACTGGGTGGGGTAAGGCAAGGAACAGAAAGCCTGGCGTGTCTCCCTGCGGGAATCCCAAATGCCTTCAGAGCCTGTAGCTTGATAGCTTGGTGTTTAACCCAGTCCTTGTTTTTCAAAGGGAGATGACAGACAAATGATTTTTTTTCAGTTGAGCTTTCTGAATATACTTATTTTAAGTTTGTTGTTTGATGCAGTGGGATCCTCAAGCTGTATGCAAAATGCAAGGAGACGTGCCTGGAAATGCATTATCCAAGGGACACAGAAACAGCTTTTTGACAGGCTGCTCTTCCTGCTAACACCTGGTAAATGCAGAGACCTGGCTCCATGTAAGTCCCATTCTGGGCTGCTAAGCCAAATGCTCTACACTGGCATTTCTAGGAGGTTACTGCTCTACTTGTGTGGTTTGAATCACTTAAGTCTTTGGCCTGATGCCCTGGAGTGCCAGCAGAGGCTTGCTGTAATTGCCCGTAAGTGCACCGTCTGTCAGATTATTGTTTAATTATTCCAGCTTCTCACCGCCACACACTGCTCAGTGTCTCTCTTGCTATCTTTATTTAATTGAGTGGAAGAAATTCGAGACTTGTGCTTCTCTTACTTCACTTTGTTTTAACCCATCCTCGCTGCATCCTACCATGAAGTCCCACCTTTTGTTTGCAGAAGTCAGTCTTCTTTATAGAAAAAAAAACTATTGTCAATATCTCAAGCATATGTTAGAAAGAGAATCAATATTTTAACACATGGTAAAGTCAAACCATAAATCTCTCAACACAGTCAAATGATTGTATTATTCTCCCTTGAAACACCGCTCCTCCCCCTGAGAAACAAGAGAGGGAAAGAAAACTCTTGGATAACCAAGCCCTTGTCCTCACAATGCGGGACTGTTCTTAGCCCTTTGCTCTGTGTTGCTCCTTCCTCTTCAAGATCTGTCTTTCCCTAGCCCATTCCTGTTCCTCTGTTCCACAGTATTACTGGGATACCAGCTCTTTTCCTGAGATCAGCTGGTCATCAGCAGTTCCACTGCCTACCTGCTGCCATTTCAAACATCTCTGTGCTCCCTCCTATCCTTGCAACCAGGCTCTTAATAATGTGTGTTGAAAAATAATCTTTCTGAGCTCTCTCCAACATTCTCCTTGTCTATGTGACCTCTAAAAAACCTGGCAGCACTCTGACTGCTTTTCTTCTCTCATGCTCCCTGTGCCTGTGACAAATATGTGTCATTTTTCTGGTGGTACACTTGGCTTTCAGATTCTGAATCAGAACACTCTTCTTATACAGCCCCCCGCAAAGATCAAGGCTCCAGTGCACTACCACGATAATAATAAACGTTAGGGTTGCTGGCACTCACTCTCTGGGCAGACAGAGTTTCATTAGGTCCTTTTGGAAGATCTATCTGAATGACTTAATTTTCAGGATTTCATTTAGAAATCCTCAGCTGAAATCTCCCTTTACAGGTGTACTCCCTGTAATGCCTGGCTCCCTGACTGAGGGGAGTTTGGGGCTGTTCTTCTTACTTCCTGTAACTGAACTGTAGGATTATTTATTTCTTACTGCTTTCTGATTTTATTTTTCATCCATCTTGTTTCTTCAGGAAGGAGAAATTTATGTAAGAATTTCAGTGTGGAATTGACTTTAGGCTTTATTGCTATTTGTCACCCTTCAGGAAATACATCCCTGGCTCCAGCACTCAATCCCTGCTGGCACTCAAGAGGAAGAAAAAATAGCAGAGCTGCAGCTATTAAGACCAACAGGCAAATATTTTATTCAAACTCAACTCCTTCTTCCTGGGTCACTCTTAAAGAATATTTTTCTGATTGTGAAGATGTGAACGAGGGTTGTGTTTGTTTGTTTGTTTTCCTGGAGACTTTCCTATTCCGCTGATCTTCATCTTCCTCCACATTTCAGGCAGCAGAGCTTGCAGCAGTGACAAGCTGTTATCCCAAGGAAAACTGCTTGTGCCTGTGGCCTGGGTTAACCTGCTGGCAGTGATACGTGCCTGGGCAGGGGCAGCTGTTTCACACAGCTCAGCATGGACGTGCTGCCACTCCCAGCCACTTTTAGGACACAGGTGAGTTGTTTACAGCAATCTCAAAAAAACTTGTAATAAAATTCTGCCTTCCTGGAGCCACCACTCCCAGAGACCTTTCCCCTTTCTTGGCTACTGCGGGAGCCTCCTTCCTTTGGCTTCACACTTTTATCAGCTAAAAATGATAGCAGTGAAGAAATGGTTGTGGTCAAGCTCTGTCTCAGAAGGAGGGGCTACACTGCCGCTCTGTTGTGGCTGCTGAGAACGGGAAGATCAGAGAGGACGATGGGGAAGTGGAAGCCTGCTCCCTCTTTTATGTGGAATGGAGTCAGAATATTCCCTCGTATGAAGTTCAGCAGAGAAAAACTTGGGCTGCACTCGCATTCCTACCCACCGTGCCATTCCAGTCAGCCTGGTACTAATCTCCACGGATCTCTGAAGGCATGAAACAACATGCAGTGTAAATGAAATCTGAGCCACACCACAGTACCGGTGCCAGCCAGTTTTAGAAGGCTGCCATGAGAGCCAAGGGAAACAGGTACAATGGTAGACAATGCCTTGTACCACCTGCAGGCACAGACCTACAGCACTCCAGCAGCTCGTGAGGCATGTGAAAAGCTGGCGAACCCAGGGCCACTTAGACTTGAATGCACTTTCCTGGGGAGGAAGTGGCTTTTCCCTTGGAAAGCTCAACTCCCCAGGGTCTGCATGAGGTCAATGGAAAAAGTGATTTCTTCAGAATATGATTCAGAGTGCCTAAGCACAGGGCTTATCTTATTGACTACAGAGGAAGCTCAACCTCTGTAGATTTAAATCCACTTTTGAGAATTCTCATCCCCTCTTGCCCCTTAGTTGTGGGAGTTATACTAGACCTGGGTGTCGTTAGTCCTTGGAAGGCACACTACCTACTGAAATTCAGGTGCTGCAGACCAAAGCTAAGAGAAGCTTGTCTAGAAGAGCACAGAGTGCCCTATTGGATCTTGCTTTGTCCTTTTGAGTTACCCTGGGATGTCAGAAATGGATTTGCAAGTACCTGAAAGGGAAATTAAAACAAGAAAGGTTAGTTTCTTCATGGCTGTCCTGACTGGAGCTGGAATAATCAGCATCTGTTTCAGTTTTACTGAGTTTTCATTCTGGCCTTTCTCCCCTTTCAAAGTACAGGCAACTGAAGCCTTTAATTTGCCCTGCCTTTCACTGCAGAAAAAAATAGGAGTTTCTAACAGCTGTTACTATCCTGTCTAGAATAGCTATATTAAAAAAATACAGTTTATTGTCTGTTGTGAATGAAAAAGCTCTTGCTTGTTTCTGTTGTTTGTCATGTTGACTTTGAAAGATAAATTGTTTGAACTTGTTGACTCTCTGTTTGTATAACTGAAGATTTGCTTGCTTGATAGCCTGCTGGATTTTCAGTTTTCCCTTGCACTAAAGAAACTGAAGAACTGCTGGCCTTGGGGCAGTTAGGACACAGCACATACTGGAAAAAGTCTGTATGCATTCAAATAAATAAGAAAATAACTTAATGCATGATATTCTGGATGTGCTGCTTCAGTCCTGATATGTCATGTGTTTATACTTGGAAGAGCTCTTGTAAGACCTATGAAGCCTGTTTAAAAAAATTGCTAACAGACATGGATAGGTGGCTAATGAGTTGAAAGTAGAAGTTGGCAGGACTCGAATTAGTTTTTACATGGTAGTTCTAAAATCCTAAATTGTGCTGCTTGTTTTTGAGAACATAGGTACTCTGTCCTTTTATCATACATTTGCTTTGTAAAAACAATCGGAGAAAAAAGCAAAAATAATTTATTGTCACTCAAGTAAGCAGACCTGGCTCTTGAATATACAAAAGGAAGTGACAGTAAAAATAGCACCATCTTACTGTACTGTAGTCCTTCAACAGAGAAGCACATTTTGAGGTTCCCCTTCTTTGCATCCTTCTTTGTATTGCAAAGGCATCTTGGCCCAGGCAGAAGCTTTTGCTCTGGGGGGTCAGAGTCTGATTTCAATGGGACAGAGCTTGGTGTGCCAGTGCATTGAGTATCAGCTTCTAGACATTCACAAGGGCTCTGACTCTCCATGTGCATCCTCCAGGTTTGGTTTCTGTGCCTTCCTCTCTCCCTCTCTCCCCTCTCTCCCCTTCTGCCAAGTGGTCCAACCTTCCCAGTTTTTGCCTACTCATAATCAAGGCGGTGGAGCCAAGGTGCTATTCGAGGGGAAGACAGAAAAGAATGACAAAGGCATATACTATTTCCATGATGGGTATGGTGCTCATAAAATTTGGTGGGATTTGTTGTGCCATCAGCCTTCAAAACCTGCTTCTCTCCCCCAGAATAACTAAACCCCTTGCAACCTTTGGCCAAGAGACAGAAGCCAAACTTCTGGTAAACTGACAATTCAAGGGAAAGGAATGAAAGGAAAGTCTGGATAGATTGAGGTGTAGATGAGAGGAAGGTAAAACCTAGTATGAAATTTTGAGATTTGAGACATGATAGTGGGAGATTGAGATACAGAAAGAAAAAAAAGAACAGCTGGGAATTAGAGTTTTATGTTGAGACTGGTTGGCAAGGAACGGGCAGACAGAAGACACAACAGAACTTCAGTACAAGGAAAGAAGAATGAAGAGAGTGGAAAGTCAGGTAGATAGGCAGTGACATGAAGAACCAGACAAGAGACTGGACTAGGACCTGGCATGGGGAACCAAAGTTAGAGGCCCTGTTGGAGATTAAGAAAGGAGGGACAAGCTGGGGAAGGAACAAGTGGAGAGTGGGGGTGGGCACAGGGTAGCAGGGGAGAGCTGTGGGAAGCAGCCCCACATGGGGCAGAGCAGAGGGGTATGTGGGTGGAAAGGGGCACAATGGGCTGTGCTTGCTGGGACATCCTGACTTGCAGGGCTGGAAGCAGAACAGAGCTTCCCTGAGGCTGGTCTACATGTTGGCTCAGCCAGCAAAGAATTTGCCTCTTGTGCTGTCTGCCCCAGCAGCAGAAATGACTGGAGCTGAGTGTCCTTGGCCGAGGCAGCAGCAGCTGCCTGCCTGGGGGAGGAGAGCAGGCTTTTGGGTAGTTGGATGACAAAAATTTTACAGTTGGGAGGAGGTAGTGAAAAGGCCACATGACCAAGGGAGAAAGGGTCAATTCATTAGTCTGGCAGCCACTAAATTAAGAAAAGGCAAGTGGGACTATATATCAGAGGTATTTGAATTCGGTCAAAAATGCTTCTGAAGTTCCTAGATTGATCTTGTGGTTGGCTTAAGCAAGCTTAACTAATTAATTGCTTTATTTTAGTTCATTGTGTAAGAGCTAGCTCCTAATAAATCACAGTGTTTTGTAGAAACATGCTTGAAACAACTGTGTAAATACTAAATAGCCTTAGGAATGGTCTTATGAATCCACTGAATAATCCAAATTTCAACACTCATCCCTCTCTGCTGCTGGTCTGGATGGAGGATAACAGTCCACTTCGGCTTCTCTGTCAGTAAAAGGGGCAGAAGTCTGCTGGACACACAAGGGTGGGGACACACAGCTTGTGGCCCATGGAGGTGCTGTGATGCTGCATGATCCTGCACCAACAGCTGTCCTTTTCAGGAGCACAGGAAATGCTGTAGGTGTTACAGGAACATTATGAATGTTGCAAAGCCAAGCCTTTAAAAGTTAGGCAATGTCCAAATGAAATTGCCAGTGAAACCTTAATTCAGAACCATGTAGGTTATGAAATGCCCTTTAATTATATTTCTCCTCTGTCTTGTTTCAGTGTGGATGGCAGTAATTCATGGTCCCTGTACAGTCCTGTGGGGTTTCTGGGACAACAAAGACCGAGGAACCTCTGACTTGCTCTCTGTGGATCTGTCTTAAGGAGAGGTAGCCACAGTACCAGTTTTGAACCAAGGTTCAAAATACAGGCCTGTCAGCAGTCTCCTGATCCTGAGAGACCCTTCACTAATACTTGTAAGGATTGTGTACTCTTATATTCACCTTCTGCTCTGGGACAGTTTGTGCCAATGAGATCTGGGGACAAACATTGCTGATGGAGACTGGGAGTAGGTTGGAGCTGAGCTTTCCAGCATCCAGTAGGAGGGTATAAAATTAACTACTCCATTTGGGCAGATTAAAAACAAATCTTTCATGCATGAATTCTGCCTTTGCGAAAATGTCTGTTAGTTCTGATTGTTGGCACAAGTATTACCATAGTATCAGTCTAATCTCATATGACATATTTAAGGATTTGCAGCAGAAGGGTGGAGTTACCAGTGCAAATTTCTTGGCTGATTTATCTCTGGTGACAATTGTCCTGCTCTGCTTTATATCAGCTTTTCAGAACAAATCAAGGGGTTTTGAGTATAAAGCAACATTTCTTTAGATTTCAAATAATATTTTTTTAAAAGCAAAGCGAGTAGAAACAGAAGTAGAGACTCTAACAGAACCAGAGTACATGTAGTATGTATCCCTTGTAAATATTTCAGTGCTAAGGCAACTAAGCAGTGACACTTTGCACACAAAGGGCCTGAGAAATGTAAAGGTACACGGCCAACAAAACATTCGGATCCTCCCTGCAACACTAGAGTCTTTTAGTGCAAATGACTGTGTTCAATTAAGTCACACAAGGAACATTTTTTCAGGCTCAAGACAAAGTGTGTACTTGCATGTCTTAGAGAGGATCCTGCACTGTCCACAATGAAGTTTTACTGATTTATAACAGCAAATAAACATCCTGTCATTTTAAGAAATATCACCACTAGGAAATGTCAACTGCTTTCTGTCTTGTGATCCAATATGCCAAAAATCTGATTCTGCTTTTAATGCTGTCCAGCATTTACTAGTAAAAGCCCACATAACCACATTGAACTGTCTGGTTTGTCAAAGACTCACACAAAGGCAATTGGCAGAATTTTGGTATTTGATAATTGAATGTGAATAGCCTTGTTTCACTGAAACCAGCCCAGATGATTGCCAAAAGTTGTAAAAAATCTGGTGGAAATAGCAGATTCTCAGATTTGACTATCTGATGTAGGAAATGGCTCCCAAATTTACACATGGTTTTGATTCTGCTGAAGTAGCTGCTGAACGTGACCTGTGGGACCAGTCCAGACTAGCAAGTACTGAGATCAATTAGTAGACTCCTATTAATTTGAACGTATTTTAGAAGTTATAAAGTTGAGATACTACTACGGTGCAGAATCCATCTAGGCTTGAAAGGGGAACTGATTGCAACCACCTGAGAACTTAGCATCAAAAAGCTAAACCTTTCTCAGCAAAATACTGAAAGATCTGTTTTAACAAGTCGTCAAAGAACTTGCTTTTAAAGACCATCCTAAATGAAAGGGCAACTGACGGCAGGCGCTCTGTCACACTTGAGTGTGTTTGTCTACACAGAGGTGTGGTTGTCACCCTCAGAACGGCTGCTGCCCTTTCCTGCAGCTCCCTCGTATCCCGTACAAAGGCAGCTTGGCTGGACTTAGCATGAGATATGTCCTACAGAAAGACGTGTCAGCAAATTGGTGCGAGGTTACAGTAGTTGCCAGCTGGGGACAGTCCCGATTTTGTCGAAAAAGGAGACTCTGGAATGTCGCGGTCCCACGTTCATTTTCCCGGCGCTGTCTCAGCCCTGGAGGCGCCGTGCAGCGAGGGCGGGCGGCTGTGCCCGAGCGCCCAGCGCTGAGGGGAGCTGCTCCACACCAACCCATCCCACCGGCATTCCTGGTCCTGCCTGCGCTGGGGGCCAGCTCCGCTGCTGGAACGGCAGGAAAACACGTCCTGTTTGTTCTAACACTTTAATGAATTGCGGTGGGTCACCGACGGAGCTGCGGGCTGCCCTCCTCACCCGGGGACACGCCGGCAGCTTTCAACGGGGCGTGCGGGGCCGGGGACCCACCCACGGGAGCCGCGATCGGTGGCGGGACAACGCAGGGGAGCCCTGTCCGAGTCCCGCGGGGAGCCGGCCCTGGCTGCGGGAGCTCCCGGCTCCGCTCGGCCCCGCTCCCGCCGTCGCCACGGGCGACGCGGCGCTTCCGCCGTAACCTGGAAGCGCTCGGTGTCCGCGCTCGGCGGGCCCGCCCCGAGTGCCGCGGGAGGGCCGTGGGCGGGCGGTCCCGTGACGGCTCGGTGCGCACAGACGGTGGCCGGCAGGGCAGGGCCGGGCGCGGAGCGGGTGCCGAGCGCGCCGCGGGAGGATGGCGGAGCCGCACGGTACGGGGCGGGCGGGCCGGGGGGGCTCGGCCGGGCGGCAGCTGACAGCGGGCGGCGGCCGGGGGCGGCGGGAGGCCGCGGGCACAAAGGCGGGGAGGGCCGGGGCGCAGGTGGGGGCGGCCGGCGGGGAGCCCGTGCCCGCCCCGGCGGGGCCGCCCCGCCC
The DNA here is from genome assembly GCF_971803275.1 of Cyanistes caeruleus. Lineage (NCBI taxonomy): Eukaryota > Metazoa > Chordata > Aves > Passeriformes > Paridae > Cyanistes > Cyanistes caeruleus. The sequence continues at coordinate 9,660,030 of NC_141708.1, read as the reverse complement.
GGTCCGCGGGGCCCGGCGCAGGTGGGGCGGGCTGGGCCGGGCCGGGGGCGGCCATCGACCCCGCGGGGCTCGGCCGAGGGGCTGCCGGGCGATGGCAGCGACCGCCACAACAACAACAACAATAACAACAAAAAGAAAGGAGGAAGCTCCGTCTTACAGCCTCACCTCTCCTCCTCCCCGCCAGCTCCCGGTGCCGAGAGCTGGCACTGAGGAATTGAAGCGAACTGGTGTGTGTGTAGTGGCAGTGGCGCTCAGGGTAATGATTACCGGCGTGCGGGTAATGATTGCAGCTGCCTCTGCCCGTGTCAGTGCGGTCCCCCACCCTCTCGCACAGGCGTGAGGCTCTTTTCCTGTCTCACCCCATGTATTTATTGTGGCGGTTCTGATGGAGCCACAGAGACAGAACCCGGTTTCAAAAGTCGTCGCCTTCCTGTCTAGCCAGGTGATTTTCCCGGTATTTAAAGCAGAGAGGTGTGATAGACAAAAGCTGTGTGACAGCTTCCCGCGTGTATTTGTGGCTGTAGAAGGCGTCTTCACCGAGTTGTTCGTGTCTTTCTCTAGGAAATGCTTCAAAAGCTGTAGTAACCTTAGTAAGGTGAACGGCCGCGTTGACTAAAATTGCGACTGGGCGTGAGCTACACAGCAATTCAGCAGAGCTGAAGTTTGGTGAAACTGTGTTGCTGCTTCACTTGTCCATCCTATTTAGGAGCAGGTATTGACATGGAATAAAAAGTCACAGTGTGTGAGAAAACAATTGCGAAGTGCTGAAATAGCGCTGGTAATTTTTAAGTTGTGTTTTTGAGATGGGACTGTGGAAACGTTGAGATCTGCACATGTGCAGACTTTTGAGGCAGAATATTCATGATCAAGGAGTTGTAATTTTGTGTATTGTCATTGCTGCAGTACTTGGTGGGGATTTTTTTTGACTACTAGAATAGAAATTAAGATGGTTTCAGTAATTACCTTCAGGCTCTTAATTTTCTACTATTTCTTGTTTGCATGTTTGACTTTATATAGTGTTCTTTTTACCTTCTAAGCTGTGTGTGTTGGTTTGTTTGTTTTTTGTTGTTTTTTTTTTAATCGCTAGTCTTTATGATATACTTCTATTTATAAAATCAAGGGCTTAAAGTAGGTGGTGGTCAAATTAAATCACACTTATTTACAGACATATTTCAGGCATATGTTGTATGGTGATCTTGATATAAACCTAGTCTGGTTTTGGGAAAGCTTTACAGTATCTTATGAATTTATTATTACACTACTGTGCATACATTTTAATTTTAGTAACACCCTTATCGTTTTAATTCCCCTTGAATGTTTCGGATTTTGCTATTTTATTTTTCTATATAATTATTCTTTGCTCTGGATGAGTAAAATGGGAGATTATTTTACTAATTTGAAGCTGTATTCCTTTAATTTTAAGCTGTTTTTAGCCATGAGCATTTCTGTACATGTGGCAAGGCAAAGCATGTATATTAGGCAAAACTAATTTTATATGTAACCTTGAAATACACAAAGATGATTCCAGACAAAGCTCTCCTTGTGTCCACAGCCTTCCTTTAAGGAACACTGAAGGATCCTCAAAGAGGATGCTGACTTCTTCCACGTCCCTCTATCTGCTCTTTCTAGAAACAGTCCCCAGCATTTTTTTGTTTGTGGTGATGGCAAGGGAGGGTGGATGAGCAGTTCTGGTTGTGAGTAGCTGCTGTTCCCGGTGCAGCGTGGCATATCTGTAAGGCAGGAGGTGCTGGGAGGGGCGTTCCTTTGTTATGTTGACACTTAAATCGCACTGACTGGTGTATTCTCCTCCAGGAATTTTGTGTGATTGAAGGGATTCCTTCAGACGAGGAATATTTTCTCCAGCCGTCTTCCTGCGCTGTTAGCCTATGTACAGAAATTAATTGCTTGCAAGATCTCTGCTGTGCGTATGCCTTTTAGGAAGCCCTTGGATTGATTGTAACTTGGCTGTGGCTTTCTAGAAAAGCTTGTTTCTGCTGGAGCAGCGTGTGTGTGGCGGTCCTGGCTTGTCACCGTGTGAGCTGGCAGCTGCTGACCTGTGTCCAGCACCCGTGAGATGGGTGGATGTAGGTGTTTGCATGTGGGCACGGTGCTCATGCATGGTAATTGAATTTGGGCTGTCAAAGCATCTTCTGCATGTTTGCAATAAGGATCAGGTTCTGCGGTCCCCTCTTGACAAGGCTGAGGAAGCCCAGTGAATAACAAAGCTCTGTTTTGGGAAGGTTTAGTATGGTAGCAAGGAAATTAAACTGCCTTTGAGAGACCTCAGTGGTTCCAAAATACCACTGTGGAGAATTTGGGTGGGTGCTGGGAAAGAGCTGTGTCTCTCTAAGGAGCAGGTTCGCCTTTGTGTCTGAGGGAACATGAAAACTTCTCTGCCTGGGAGGGGAGGACAACGTTGTCACACCACAGGAATGGCTGTCCCTGGTGCCCACCTTGCCCCTGCCCTCCTCAGCACCTGGGTTTGGGGTGTCTGTGCTGTTCCTGGGGCAGGAAAAGCTGGTGCCATACCCTCATGTCCAGCCCGCCATACCCTCCCGTTTAGCATGGCCAGTGGCTTTTCCCACCCAGAACGCTTCGAGGCTCATTGCTTTTGGTTTTATTTTTCAGTGGATGCTCTTCTAATTGAAGGCTTGCTTTCTGTTCTGTCATCGTAATACCTTGTATTTATTTTAACTGTATGCAACTGCATCTCAGAGCAGATATTTCTGCCTCTGACTTTTTGGTGGGTTTGTGTGTGTGTGAGAGGGCTGGGGAGGACAGAGCAGTGAAGATTAAAAAGCTAGTTACAACTGATGATACAGATAGAAAGAACTCGTTTTTCGTGGGAACCGTACTGGCTGACCTAGTCCGGTCTGTTTGATACAGTGGTCTTGCTGTATTACAAAATGGACCGGGATAAAATGTAACAGGTTGTTATAATAAGCATGGTAATGTTTGCAGTAGTAGCCATTGACCTTAATTTGCTTGTTTTTTGCTGCATTGCTTTGCCTTGACTCTGTTGCGAAAGACACATCACGTACTATTATAAATCTGGGAATCCTCCAACACAAACTTGGTTCAATAAAGACATTTTCAATATACCGAGGATGAAAAGGGAATTTTAATTACTAAGATTTTTTTCCATCATTAACATCCAGGTAATGTATCTTTTGTACAGAAATTATGGACAGTTTATAATTTCTTTTAAAAAGTAAGTTTGTGCCGCGTGGTGATTTTAGACTGTTTTAAGATTGTCGCAGTTTAAGAAGTACTTTATCTGTATTGCTGTACAAGAGAAATGAGAAAACAGAGCCCATCAAATAATTGCAGACACGCTGACTGGTGTGAGGATATATTAAGAGGCTGTGAATTGGTGTAGATAAATATTAGGATGTACGGTCAAAGAACTTCTTAAAACAATCTGGCTTGCCTGTGTACTTGGTTGTTTTAGTATTGTTTTACCATTAAGGTGTACACGTCGGAAAAATAAAAACGAATTACTTGAGTTTATTAGTTTGCTTTTTGCTTTCTCTACAAAAGCGGAGTCTGTTCTCAGAGTGGATGTGCATTAGATCCTGGTTTGCACGGCTGCCTCCCTTTCTGTCTCAACCAGAGCTGGAGAGCTTTTTTTTTCTTTTTTTTTTTTTTTTTTTTTTCCACAGGAAAGTATGTACTCGTTTTTTATTATTATTTTTTAGCCCAGTTGAAAGTTTGCTGCTGTGTGTTAGTGGTGGTGGGGTTTTGCCGAGAGGAGCAGCCCTGGGGATGGAGCTGTGTTCCAGCCCAGTTGCTCTCTTGTGAGACATGAGGCTGGTGCTCGCATTAAATTGGTTGTAGCTTGCTCTCACCTTTGCTGTGCTAATCCTCTGCGTGCTTTTGTGCCCAAGGACGCTTCATATTCTAAGTATGAGCAAGAGGTACGGTGTGATCCAGCAGACAGTATTTCCATGGAGCCCTGTTGATCCCGTAGATATTGTATCCGGTTCAGTGGACCTGCCTGCCCTGTGCTCGGAGGCTTTTTGTTATGCATGCATCCTAATTGTTCTTTCTCTCGGCTTTGTGCGCAGACTGAAGGGGCTGTGCACCAATGCAAATAGCCTTTCTAATACCTTCTGCATTTGCATTATAATGGCTGCATAAATATTGCAGCACATCTCAATTCACTCACTGCTTTGACTGCTGGGCTTTAAAATAGGTTCTTTCTGTAGCACAGATCTTCGCGGTTGGTATTGCTTTGGAGAGGGGTTCTGAAGTGCATCCTTATTAAATAGTGAGGCTTGTTTGTGATGAGGTGCAATTTTAACTTAGCCATGTTCTAGTCTCCCACTCCTTTCAGCCCACAGGTTGATACATGCACTTTGAGGCAAAAAAAATTCGAGCTTGAGCAGTTTTTCACCAACTATTTCTAAACTCACTATATTTGGGGTTGCAAAACATGTTTGCTTGAGATTTCGTTTTGCATTAATTCCAGAAGTCCTATGGATGCCTGTGAGAATATTTTCTACATAAGGAATGTGGAACATTGTGCCACCGTTGTTTTGGTGCTGAAACATTTGTTGACTTATTTCAAGTGTCGATACAGGGATGTGACTGAAAGCAGACACTCTTTTTGGGAACTGGTGGCAGATTGCCATCACCTATCTCTCAAAAGTTTGCTTTACAGAGTTGTTCAAAAGAACAGTGATTAGTATCACGTACTTGACTCTTAGTGATTAATAGATGCATAGAGACTTTTTAATATCATCAGAGAATGCCAGCTTTTCTTGTGGCTATAGACTTGTTATTAATGTAATGTATCAAATTTTGGGAAGGGTAGTACATGAAACTATATTTTTTGGCTAATCCATTTTAATCCTAGGGTTCACTCTGTTTTATGTGGTTTAGTGTATGAAAACTGGAGCAAGAAAGGTATGTTTTAAATCAAATGTTAGGTATTTTTTTTAATATAGCTGATGCTGGTAGCTTGTCACTCTTGCACTTGTTTGCACGTATTAAAGCAGTATGAGTTATTCAGGTTAAGGATATGCAGAATGAGCTTGTTGTAGGAATTAAAATTACAAAAACTGTTTTCTGAAACAGTGAGTGATAGTATTGCAGGAATCCTAAATTTACTTAGGACTTTTATATGATGATTGATGATTCACTTATATATGAATTATTCTTCATAGTGCTGCAAACAACATATGTATTATTATAATACAGTACTTTTAACACTTATCCTGTAAAAAAATTGTCTATTAGAAGTTTAGAATAACTATTTATAGTGATTGGCATGAAAATGCAAGGTTAAATAACGTTATGTGAAAGCATAAAAATAATCTTGAAACCCTAATACCTGTGAACACTAAGCTGTAGTGTGTCTATACTCCATGTACAGATATATATGGATTTTAATTATCTCTTAGCTATTACAGATAATGTTGGTTTAGTACAGTAAAAATATGGCAAAACTACTTGAGGATTTGCTGTTGTATTTATATCTGTGTTTTCAGTGTCTCCATCCGCATAGAAATTAGTATTAAGTCAGAAATTTAAGAGTTGTTTCATGACAGGTTTGAATGGTCACAGCAATCCATTGGTCTGGCATGTTGTTTTGACTGGGAAGAAAAAAGTGTATTTATTAATTTTATGAAGAAATACCTGACTGGCAGCCAAAACAACCAGGGCCTGATATTTGTTTGTAGCTGAGGTGCAGCAGTGATCGTGGGGAGTCGAACTTTTCTCTTTTCCTTTCTCTTGCCTGTGTCCCAGCCATTTAAAATCTTGGCAAATAGGGGATTTTGCTTTCTCTTTGTTATGAGGCTTCTGTCCTGTGACTGTCAGTACTGGTAGTCTGGGAAATTGTAGCACGTGAACTGTGCACTCTCCTATATAATAAGATTTCTGATTGTTGTAAATTTTTTGATGCTGTAAGTCATAATCTGTTTTGTAATACACAGCATTAATCGTGGTTATCAGGAATTGTCCTGGGAGGAAATACTCCTGTTGTGTCAAAATGCTTACAGCAGAAAAAAAAGTGCTCTTTTGTACTGTTTCTTAACTGTTGCATCTATTTTTCTTTTTTTAAACAAAAGAAGGCTATTCAGTGTGTCACAACTTAAAGCTTATATTGCACAGTAGTGAAGGTAGTAGTTAGTCTGTAGGTAATTAGCTAAAGCTCTGTGTATAGTGCAACTGCAGGTGCTGAGTAAAGTACATTGTGCCATGGAAAAGTTTCGACTCTTAGCTTCAGTCTTATTGCTTTGTTTGTGTTAGACCTAATCTAGCACTATTCCATCCTCATTAAAAAAAAACTGAAACACCTTGTAATCTCTCTGTGCTTCTCTCCTAACTCAGCACCCCCAAACAACCTGCAGTTGTCCAAGGCAAAGAAATAATTGAGCGATCATTATTCCCTTCATTAGATGAGAAGCTGTGTTTCTGAAACTGTGGTGTTAGAGTTTTGTGCTCTGTTATATTCCCCTTCCCCCTCCGCTGCAGAAAAGCAGAACTGTGCATTTCTTTTAATTACAAGGGATAACTGCACAGCCAGGAGTCTTTTGCAGATTGCTGCAAATACCAACTCCTGTTTAGAAGCGTGTAGTTACACGGAGTCACGGTGTGTAGCAGAGAGAAAATGACTTCACTAGCAAACTATATGTCTCCTGGAGGCATCAGGTGGCTTAATATGTAAACAAAAGTCCACTGCAGTCAAAAATAGATCTTTATAAAAAGAAATAGTGCACAAAAGTGACCTCCTAAACAAGGAAGTGAAGGGCTAACAGAGAATTCATCTGTGTAGTCCTGCAAAATGCTGATCATAGCAGAATATGAAGGATTTACCATGAAAACCCATTTTGTTGTTGCTTCTGATGTAGCACTTAAAGTATATGACTTTTAAAAATGGTTCATGTAGAGAAATGATTGTACAATCAAAGGGTTTGAAGCCAAGCATATATAATATGCATCATTTGGAGTGATTTGCACAAATTTCTTACTGAAGGGATGTATGGGTTAAATGAAGCTTCAGCTCAAATGTTCTTGTTAATATGTTAAATCTGTGGCAATTACTTTTCTAATAGTTCTTCAAATCTAATGGCTATTGTTCAGTACTTACAAAACCAAAAATACTACTTATTAAAGATAATTTTATAATACTAGAAGTTGCATAAGCTTTATTGAATTTAAAATTCTAGATTTCATGAAAAGGGAAATTCATATTAGTAAATAGCACAAATGGATACCTGGGAACTTGTTTTTGTGCAGCAGATTTTGTTTTGGTAAGTCTGTCCAGGTCTCTTGAACTCTCTGACACTGTGCAGATGATCACAGATTTCAGGTAATTGTATTTGTTTTTCATGGTGGGCTACATATTTGCTTTTTGGAATATTCAAAAAATTGTTTGGCAGCTTTCTTTATAGCACATTGTGTGTGGCAGGCCTAGCTAGAAGGGAACAAAAGTTTAAATATTATACCTATGAGTTGTAATTCAGAATTTAAATACAAAAAGATAGATTGTGTGTCTCCCTGCCATGATTTCATCCATAAATTTATTTTCTGTGGTTTAGGTTATTGTTAGGGACATCTTTACAGTAGTAATTTATCTTTTCTCCATAAGAATTCTTCAGATAAATGCTGGCAGTTGTTATTGCATTTAGACTGTATCCTGTCTTGTCTTCTAAAACTTATCTCTTTACAGTGCAGCTCTTTGGAGAAGCCTTAAGTCATACCCAGATATCGAGGTTTCATTTACATGCTCTCACTGTAGTATCATATTTTCTTCTTCTAAACCGAGATGCTGTTTATTGAACCAATTAGCTGCTGGGTGCAAGCCAGAACTTTCTCCTGAAATGAGAATTAATGAACAAACAGATTCCAGTGGAAGGGTTGCTGTTCTCACTGGGCAGTGACAATTAACGTGTGACATGGACACAGTTCCTGTCCTGTCGTCTCAGTGCCCGTGTGTGTCTGGGTCTGTGCTCGGCCTGCCAAAATCCATGGGGTAAACTTCTGAGTATAGATCACAATGTTCACATCACATATTTGATGGTATGTCTGTCTTGGGCTGTTTTTGAAACCATTCCAGCTCTTCTGTAGTCAGCAGATGGGATGCATACGCCTTCATTAACAAGCAGTTAACTCCGCTGGTAGGACTGAATTTTCATCATGCTCCGGGTCTCTGACTTGGCTCTTTCTGCATTCCAGCTCCCACTGTTTGTTCTGCTGTCTCTAAGAAGAAATCGACAGGAGCATTACATGCTCCTGCCCTCCTGTGGTAACAAAAACCCAAATGTTTTTCTCAAAATCAGATTGTGTAAAAATGAAAGATAGAGAGAGGAGAACAAGGAACTAGTTTTTCTCTTCTGGAGCAGCTGCTCACATCTCCAGATGTACATTTGCCTTTGGTGAGGTGTTCTGCTTCAGAAGCCCTGAGAAAATCATGGTTATTTCTGAATTTGCTGTTGCAGTACCAAAAAGACCTTGTAGTCTTTTATAGTCTTGAATAAACTTTCTTGCCTTTGTATGTGATGTGCACTATCCCTGTTTCATTGCAGAAATTAAGGCACAAATTGCAGGGGAGATTTTTACCAGCAGCTGTGGCAGTGGGACAGCTCTGCCTTCCTTCCTGTAAGCCAGCGGGAGCTGAAACCCTGTCCTGGGACATGGCATAGAGATGCCAAGCTCACCATGGTTGAGGAACAGAGGTGGATCCCAACCCCAGACTCCTCACTCCTCCCAGCCAAGTGGAAGGTGGAGCAAGGCAAATGGGCACAAAACCATGGCTGCAGCGAGATCTTTGTTGGCTGTGGGGACCATGGAGAGTAGCGTGTTGCATCTTTGAATGTGCAGTGTGGTAACAAGTAGTCATGTGGCCTGAAAGGATCCTGAAATGGTTGTAGTCTGTATGTGACCTCTTATTTCTTAATGGTCCTCTGTATTAATACTACTAAAATAGAGGTGCTCTCAACTTCAAAGCTCGTGGTGTATATAAACTATGGACATACACCCTCATTCTCTGTAGGCAAATCTTTGTGTTCTCAACCTGTAAAGTCTTGGAATGAGAAATATCTGTGTTTGCCACAGATTTCAGTCCTGTGATTTTCAGTGTCTCCTGAAACTGATTTGTTTTGTTTTTTCTGCTTAAACCTGCTTTATGTTAGCAGTGAGACTTCCACAGTTTGCAAACTGTTAGTTCTTTGGGCCAGCTTGCTGTCTGTCTTTCAGAAGCATTTAATATAAGCTGATCATTGTATACCTTGATAATCTTAAAGTATGCTCTAGAGCTGCTTCTACTGATTTTCATGTTGCTTTGCACTTTTACAACGTGATTTTTGCTCCCTATTCATCTTTGAAGCTACATAATTAATAGTTGGAATATCTTCTGACAAAAAGAAATGGTCCAGAATAATTTTTTTTTTTAATCTTGGCTGTAAATGTCTTATTTTGTGACATGGAAACAAGTTAATACAAGGCAAAAGGGTGTACAGAGCATGAAAGCTACTCATTGCTACTGCTTGTCTGTATTGCCTTATCCTGAGGTAAGATGAAGTATCCTGCTTCCATTCATCCTAATGCACACATTCAGGTATGTATGCATGCCTGAACTTTTTCCAAGTAACTGGTATGCTTCCATCATTGAATTACTCTGTTTGCAAGTCTAGAGGTATTAAAGTTTTCCAATAAAAGTAGGGGGAGAGAGCGTGGAATGTTTGTACGTGAGTGTAACTTTCAAGTTGCCATTTCTAAATTCTCGAGATTAATAATGATTTGAACTTTCTCATGTACTTTTCCAGTGATAGAACCACTGCTCACTTGTATGTCATGTGAGCAAAAAGAGCAAAACGTTCTGCTTGGGTTGTATGTGGCTGTAAAAGCTCATGGACTGAATTTCAAGTCATCTAGGTGCAGAGTATTGAATTACTGCTGAGACTCTTTAAATTCCTTCCAAGAGTTAAGTTTTCTTTCCTGTCTAAACAACTTTCTCATGTAGTGGAGGGTGAGATGGGCAACAGGTCTGGATATATCTTAGTTATGATTTTTAAAATTCATTAAAATTGTAAATTCAGTGTGGTATAGCCTGGTTTACAACTAAAAGAGACTAGGAACTAAGGAACTAATTTAACAAATTTTCTTATGTGGGATTCCACTTCGATGGCTCTTCCATAAGTACTTGAGGTGTGTGTATATATTCATCCACTACAAATGTGCTGTTCTTCAGTTACCAAAAGTAAATGGGCAGAACCTGATTAATAGAATAGAATTAATTATGCTGAAAATAATCTCTTCACCAGTTTTTGACCACTTTTCAGGTAGCTACTCCAAAATAAAGTTTTTATTGATGTATTATAGTGATGATTAGTCCAGAATCACAGCATTTAGGATTTGTTTGGCCTCTCATTTTCCTTGCTGCCAGAACTCTTAATTACCAACTAGTGAGCACTGTAAGTTATCTTGTCAGTCAGATGTGGGAGGCTGGTTGTATGGCCCTTTTTCTGACCTCCTGTGGTCATGGGCACTTTCTGTCCAAGGCTACTGTTTGGTTTTGATTATTAGTATCATTATTAATGGGCAGCTTTTATCACTGCCTACTGTTTGCTACCAAATGTAAATAAAATATCCCAACTTGAATAGCAAATTCAAATGACAGATGAAAAGCTGAAACAGGTGATCACAGAGCAGAGTAATTAGTTAGTACAAGGAAGTGGTTCTTTTAGGTCAAGCTTTTCGTTTGCCTTTAAGGGTCACTTTTTAGTATGAGATGCTCTGATATGCTGACATAGTTGTTATTATGGTTTTATAATTATATCTGCACATATATATATATATTTTGTACACCTTGTGAAGTTTACCAAACTTGCTTGTGGGTCACTTCCAATTTTGTTTTGGAACTTCTGGTGACAGCTAGTGGTGCTTGAATTAAGTAATGTAGCTTTCTTACAAACCTCCTAATATTTGAAACAGTATCTAGAAATAATAAATAACAAATTGAGAGCTCCTGATGATAATACAGATGAGGATGAAATTTTTACTGGAACAGATGGTATTTTTTCAGCCTAATTTGGATTTTCTGTGTTATCTTTTTATTTAACATTCAGTCTTTTGTATCTCGATTAGCAACTTCATTTATTGTATATGCAGGCATGACTAATGTGTTGGAGCATGCAGGGCAGCTTGGCTTGGAAGCAGGCCACAGGCCAGAGCTGCCTTGCAGACAGCAATGATGTGCTTCCTTTTTTCTAAAGGACAGGTGGAAGGGCTATTTGGGCAGTAAATACTTTGACACTGAAATTTTTCTTAGATAGCACTTTGTAGTCCCATCTAGACATAATGGTATCATGGCTAAAGGATGGAGGGCATAGACAATTTTCTAGCACATTCCTAAAGTTATGGTGTGTCTAAAAATACGAGAAGTGGAAGCATAGAAGCATCACTTGAAGATACCACATTGTTCTGGAGAGAGATGAAGAGCTCCTGAATCAAAATAATAATTTATTGATAAATGCTAGAAGTAGGAATGAGATGGTGCTGTGTAAGATCATGCTGTAATGCAGCCCACAGTGATGAGTCTGAGTGTTGGCAGGGATCATCTGGTCTGGATTTAGTGGTAGTGTTGCTCTGTAAAATAAGCTAAAAGTTGGTTGTGAGAAAAATGAGCAGTGAAATAGTATCATCTGCACAGATCTGACATGAGGAATTTAGAGGACAGCATACAGTGTGTCAAAACCAGAGGCTGTGGTTAAAACCTTTTCCTCAGTCATGTTTTTAACTGGTAGTCCTCACAAGCATGGATCAAACTGAGCCTTAAAAAGCAAGAATTTAAAATTAAAATTTCCTTCTTTGCATCATGTCTGAATCTGATCCCCATAGGATGCTGATCTAGTGTGATTTTATGTGTATATACATTTCTAAGAAATTGATAATTCATGTTTATAGCATTTAAGTGTGCTTTAATACTAAACCAGTACTGGCAGTTGTCAGACTAGTTATGCTACTAAGAATTACAGAAGCTTTTGGGTTGGTAGGAATTTGTGCAGTACACACAGTGATATTCAGCTCTTCAAATTACAACTTCTCCACCTCCTGTTCGAAGGATTGTCAGAGAATGTAAGAAGGGGAGGAATGAGGAATTGTGGGGGAGAGAAGCTGCCCCTGTTTGCACAGCCGTATGTCCAAGAATTACAGGAGCTGGGGGCTGGTGGGGAGGAGGTTTCCTCAGACATGTACTGATCCTTTAGTCCCAGATAGGAATAAAAGACTGGATGTAACTGGGTTTTTTTCTTGCCTTGCAGTAAAGGGAGGGATGGAGCAAGGCTTGTGATGGGATGGAGGAACAGCTCTGGCATGTTGTGCCTTGCTGGGAGGGTGGCACTGGCCCTCTTGCAGGGGTCGCAGCAGTTCAGGTCCTGCTCCATACAACCATAGCCATACATATATAGCCAGTTCTGATGGCCTGCCTGTCTGTCTGCTGCTGCTCTTTGGTTATTCCTGTACATTTTCAGAGTTCCTTGCAGCCTGTACCCAGCACTCCTGTCTCACTTCAGGTATGTGCTGGTGGTTTTCATCTCCCTTTTACCTGTACCGGTGTTTTTCTCATCCTTCGTGTTTTCCTTGGAAGTGTCATTCCTGTGATTCCTGTGATTTTTTTTTCTTCCTTCCTCACTATTTTGAGACTGTTTGAGTAAAAAAGGAACAAGTGGGTATCAAGTATTAGTTAAAATTAGTTAATCAACTTCTTTGTTAAACTAATTTTTATTTATTGTTTTTTAGAATTTCAGGTACAGTGTTTCTACATTGTTTCGGTTTCTTCTTATTCTTTCTGTTCAGGAGCTCTGTTCTCACATCTTCAGATATTTTCCTAGTATTCTCATACTGTTCATATATATATATATAGTATCCTCATTTTGAACATATTGTTCTGGAGCATATTGTCGTACTAAAATTTGTTCAGTCCTTCAAGTCAATTTGTGAGCCTGTGTATTTTTTCTGAGTGCTTTCTGCGTATGTCTAATATGTTTTGGATCACACTTGGTTTGAAAAGGACTTGCTGTCTTTTGATCTGAGTTGGTTCAATCTGTGCAACTCATGTGAATGTCACTTAGGTGGTTGAAATACCCCTCTCCTGCCCTGTGCATTAATGCAAAAATTAAGGCTCCATCAGTTTGTTGAGCTGTTTGTTGGAGGTTGGGTTATGGTCACTCTGCAAGGAGCTGAGAGCATCCTCACCTCTGTGCAGGTCAGAGAGGAGCAGATGTGGGCAATCCCAATGCAGGGAATTGCCTGTTCTCAGCTTGCAAGGTTTAGTATGATCCTCTGGTCCATTTATTCAGTGGGAACAGATTGTGCAAGGCACAAATATCTGGGGACCAGCAGGCCTGGTGAGACACTATTGTACCTGAGCTGCTGTAGAAGTTGCATTTTAAATGTTCACAAACAGACAATTTCTTGCTGAATTATGTAGACATTTATGACATCTGTTTTCTGTATGAAACAATGGGCAGTAAGGTACAAAAATGTCACTCAGTATAAATAGGCATATAGTACAATTTTGATTTTAATTTTGTTAGGATAGTGATATGAACTTCAGTGTAGCTCTAAGTTAGCCTGCTTATCAGTTTTTTCAGATTTCCATTATCTTGTTTAATTTTTTTGGAAAGTGGTGAGGTAAGAGGTATTGTTGCAATACTTATATGATGTTGTTTTATTCAGATTGCATCTAATTTTTTTCCATGACATTTTTCAGGTTAGCACTGCTGCTACTTTCTACTTTGGCAATACAGGAGCCTTTCAAGTGTGCTAGGAGTCTATCACTGAGCTGATTTTTGACAAGCAGAAATCATGTTTTTCACTGTTTCTAGGAAAAATGTAATTGAAGACTTTTTTTTTTTTTAAGAAAAGAAAAGACTGCCTCATCTGAACAGATTTTGAAGAATCTGCTTGGAAGGGATTTTCTTTTTACTTTTTTTTTTTTCTTTTGAAGGAAAACATCTTGTTCCTGTGAAAGGACTCAATTTATCATGTGCTTTCCAGAATTGTTAGTATATGTGAAATAATCTTGTAATCTGACTCAAAGTTAGGAGCAGAATAGTATTCAGTGCTGGGGCTGAGGCTGTTTTGTGCATCAGGCTCTGTGACAGTGGGGCTGAGGATGAGGAGTATTCATGGTAGGTCTGGACATTTCATGGTTCTTCACAGGAAGGTGGACAGAGGTTTATTTCTCATCCTTGTTTGTTTCACTTTCATCTGCTATCCTGGGAATCTCTGGGATCACCTTGGGATTCTGTAAGAATGTGGATGAACTTGCAATAAATTCAAATGCTGTCATTTTTGGGTTTTTTGTAATGCTAATGCATAATGTTGAGTGGGGAAGAAAACATGAAAAAGCTAAATAAAAATACTCTTAAGAAGTTATGAAAATGAGGTTTTCAATATAAGGCAATCTGAATTAGGTAGGTGTAAATGAGATGGCTTCCAGTGCTGCAGGTGACCATACTTGTCAGTGTGTGTTTAATGCCTCTCCAATCACTACATACTTCTGCCATCTCCAAGACCCCTTCTCCACACAGTGTGTAGGAGCAGAAGTGGTGCCTGTTGACTGATCATTTTCTCAGTATTTTTATGTCTGTAATACTCTCCTATGTAGAACTTCTTATCAGCTGGTTCTTGCCCATCACCTGTGCCTGCCGGCCTCCTGTCCTTATTCTTGCTCCAGTTCCTGCCTCTTTCTCAGCTTGCCTGTGCTCCAGACAGGAGCTTTTTCCTCTGAGTGGCTGCTGTGACCCAGAGGAAGGTGTGGGGGGGACAGTAGGAAGGTGCCTCAGCTGGAAGGAAAGACCTGTTTGGCCCCTCTGGGTTTGACTTGCTCTGTAGGGATGCCTTGTATCAGAAGCTGTTGGTGTTGAGGAGGTGAAGCCTGCTCAGGCTGTATGAAATACTCAGAGTTGCCAGAGGAACTCCTTGTAGTTTTCTTATTAGACTTTGAGTGGCCAGGAGTGAATATGTGGTGGAATTCACTATGGCACCAGACATTATAATAGATTTGAAGTCCCTAATCTAAACTAAAAATGCCATAGTTATGATATTTGTGTTAATTTCTTCAACTTGAACAAAGCAATGTGCTTTAACCAGCTGTTAGTCTTACCTTATCTCACCTTTTCCCTCTATTCTTGTGTTCTCTTAAGGCCCCTCTCTCCAACCCCAAACCAACTTAAAAAACCATGAGGGTTGGCAGGCAGATGCTGGTAAATGTCAGCTTGAAGGAGTGAAGTCTTATACAGATCGATGTGATTGAAGAAGCCTTTGCCACAGAGCACTGGCTGTGCACAGGGCTACCTGAATCACCTATGGAATGCATCTATTTGTTTCAATAGTACTTCTCTGCTTTATGTCATTGTGTTTAATTCTGTTATGCTCAATGGAGGAAAGCAGTTGAAAGCTTTGAAAGAGGCTTGGGAGCAATTCTGTTTTTCATCACCTCCTCAGGGTGTATAATGAGCCTATATTTCCATGGTGCCGTTAATTTGTGGAGTTCCCCAAGGTATTTCTGAGTTGCTTTGGCTTCTCCAGCTGTGGCTGAGCATCATTTCAAGCAGTGGTGCAGGAACATGGAATCCATTGGAATGTGGTGCCCATTGGAATGTGGTAATCTGCTTAACCACGTGCAGTAATGCAGCATAAGAAGGTAAGGACAGGGAGAGAATAATGCAAAATCCAGTTGAAACTGAGTGGGCAGAATGCAATTAACCTCAGAAGTGTAGCAGTTAAAACTGAGACTCCAGCTGGAGTGGGTACACATAATACAGGAAAAATAACATTTTTCTTTCACAGTTTCTAGTTCTTGCATTTGAGTATTTGAATGGCAGAAGTGGTCGGTCACATCATGTTTAGGCAAATGATTGCTGGAGAAAAGAGATGAGAGTATTTTAACTTATATCTAGTTAGCTGAAACACAGCAATTTCTTTGTCCTCATGATAGATAGATAGAGAGATAGATAGAGAGATAGATAGATTGATTAACCTGGCCTCCTGAATCAGTTTGCTTTCACCAGGTAAGATGCATTCATCTGAAAGAGCTGGATTACAAAACCAAAAAAAAAAACCTCACTGGAAAGAACATTACTTAAGCAGTAATGGGGGAAGATGTAGTAGGGTTTTTTTGACTTTTCATTCAGAATAGTCTACATTTTGGCTTCCTGTAATATTTCAATATATAATGTAAACTTTTGGAAAAATATGCCATCATAAAGAAACAACTTTAGCTGATCATTGTCCAATTTTCAAATAAATTGTATTTAATTTAGTTGTAATGAAGCAGAAATGAACACTTAGACTGAGCAAATTTGATGCTGATTGTGGTTATCTTTTCTGTGGGAAGAATGCTGATCTGTTCAAGGAGCTAGTTATTTTCTAAGAACTGGTCAGATCCAAAATATGTTAATGATTTTAAAGGTGAGGAGATGTGTAATTGAAACTCGTGGGTAAAGTATTTTTTTGGACTTTGAGAGACATTTCTCTATCTTCCAAACTCACAACATTAGTTGAAAAGTAAATGTTACTGCAGATTTCCTTTTCAATGCATTAGTTATATTTAAACTAGGTGTTCAATTAAACAAATATATCTAGGCTTTTGTTGTCTTAACTGAAGATCAAGAACTGCAAATAATTTTAGCTAAAAACAATTAAAAAATTGAAGAGAGGCTAGATACTATTCACTGCTGAGCTGCAATAATGTGGTTATTGTGGCTTTGTCTGCTAGAACATAGAAGGTGTAAAGAGTCATCTCTCCTTTTCATGTACAGAATTGTGTTAAAAACACATTTAAAATTGTTTTTTAAATGGTTGTTTTTAGTGTTTTATTTTAGCATAGTGTTTGTCTGCAAAAGAATGCAGTGACTTATAGTCACTAATTATGGTCAGAAAATTTGAGGGACTGAGAATCATCCAGCACTGAACATTGTGAAATAGTCATAATCATTATAGAAAAGCATATTGAAGAAGGTGAGCAAACTTACTGTGTCAAATTCAGAGATAAATAAATGAAGAACTGCTACAATAAACAAGATTTTTGGTAGATAATTCTGTGTTGCTGTTAGGAGCCAGGGTGGGATGCTACCATATGTAGTAGTTGAGCAATTTTTTGTTTAGTTGTGATGGGGTTTTGTCCCAGTTTCTGTAGCATCAGCTTAACTTAATTTGTTGATAATATAGATAATTAGTAAATAATATGTTACTCTGCTGTTGCTTTGTGTGTTTACTTTCTCACTTGCCCGTCATTCATGTTTAGTCTCCTTTTTAGTAGGTTTTGTTTCGATAAATTGTTTTTATTGCTTAGAGGAAATGATGAATGAACGAAAAATACCTGATGCCTGTTTGTAGTTTGTACATCACCTTTGGTGGGACCTGTGCCATTTTCTGTCATAGCAGGTTGCTTCCTTTGTTTATGGAAGCTGTTAAGGGATCAGAATGGTTGTGTCTGGATGCTGTGTAGTGGTAATAGTGAAAGGTTGTTTTATACTGGAAATTAAATTTTTGCAACAAGTGGGTGATCATTGTTCAAAGAAGGATATTGGGTAGGTTAGGAGCACTTGCTCTTGCAGAAGGTTGTATGCCACTGTAGACAGAGAAGTTGTATTGCCACAAAAACAGGAACTAGTTTTTCTAGACTAGTGTATCTATTTAGAATGACTCTTTTAAGAGAAATTAGAACCTGCACTAAATCCTGGAAATTAGTTTCATCTAGAAAGTTAGGATTTTCAAATTTCATGTATTATGCAGGATTACACTGCCTGCTGATACAGTGAGTTGCCATGGAAATGGGGACATGCTGCTCAAAAGGTACATGCTGGGGGGCCACACATGCAGAAAGTACCTTATTACATATTAAAATAAGCTGATGCATGGAGTTAGCAGAATTCTTTACTCTTGCAGTCTATTTCTAAAAAAACATATAATGATATTTTATAACTCGGTCAAAAAAACTAGTGGGTTTTGTTCCTGCAAAGGAGAAGAAGAGAGAGTACTTAGTAAAAATAATATTGGAGTGCACAGAATGAATCACAGTATGCATATTTTTGTCCTTGCTAGGTGAGTTCAAAGGCAGGGCATAAGAGATTATTTCTACCTCCTAGGAACTTAAGGCGTAGGTGACTTTCTGTCTGCATAGGTGACTTTCTGTCTGCCTTGTGTGGAGCCTTTTTATCCTGACTGCTCTGGACTTTGGTAAGTGACCTGGCACTTGGTGCAGGGAAGTACTGCCAGAGAGCAGCAAAGCTGGTGACCAGGGAGTGAGAAGATGGATTCCAAAGCTTCTAACCCAGCAGTGGTGTCCATGTGCCTGCCTGTTTGCACTGGAAGGGCACAGTTGTGTCAGAAGCTGGGATGGGATATTCTGGGAGATCTACCTGGTTCTGCAAGTGCACCATGATCAACCTTCAAAACCTTTAGAAACTAATTTGCTTTCTTATAGTAATTCCAAGTGTAATTGCACATAAGTTTGTAATTAGCTGCCTGTAGTTACAGATGTGCTTGCAGATTTAAGACACCACGAGTGAAGCATAAGGAAGCCTTTAGAGATGATCTAAATGGAGTTGTTGCTGCCTTGGACTGACGTTTGCTCAGTTATTCCCTTGACCCCCAGGTTTTGCTCGAATGCGAGGCTGGGTTATGCTTGGCTGGTTGGCAGCCGTGGAAGCAGCAAACAGTCAGGATGGTCTTGGCTGCAGTCCTGTGGCAGATGAAGATGTTCTAAAGGGCTGTCAGGGCCCAAGCCTCCTTCTTTCCCAGCTCCACAGGCCCAGGCTGTGCCCACAGTGAACAAGCCTCTCCCTCAGTGTGAGAGGGGATTAGGGTGAAAGCTGTGCCACATCCTGGGGTGTTGAAATCAGGCTAAATGGGTAGTCTGTGAACTACCATCTGCTGGCCATCCACTTACAGGACTGAGACAGATTTAATGGTCAATCTTCTCTATTGAGCAAGCCTACCAGGATAGTTGGCACAGCAAACCGTGACAGTATTGCCCTGCTGCCATTGTGCACCCTGTTCTCTGGAATAACAGGTTTCTTCCCAAAGAAGAGAAGCTGTCTAGCTGGCATATTTCAGGAGCACTGCTTTTGTTGAGATGGATGAGGTGGTTTTTGATTTTGGGTGGAGTGATAGCTGGTTGTTCCCTTGCTATCTCCATACCTCTGAATGAGGTTTTATGTTTAGAGGAGCTGTGCAACTGCTGGTGACTGATTCAGCAGTTTGCTCCCAGCTGGTCCGTGGTGGCTGCAGTGCCAGAACTAAAATGCACTTATGCAGATGAAAGCTCTGTAGGTCAGATGTTTGAAGCTAGCAAATTGTAGGAGAGAATGTGCTTTGTTTGCAAGTGACTCGTTGGCTTAAGCTATTTGGTTTTCCAAATGAAAGAAGTGACTGGTTGTTGGGGTTTTACTGGGCTGGCTTTATTTTTTTTCTTTTTTTTTTTGCATATGTGGTATGGAGAATGGAAATTCATTGTAGCCACTTGGGCTAAGCTTTAAATTTCATCCATTGCTTATTGATGTGTTCATCTTTGTGGTGTACTGGAGTACAAAATGTTTTTGATGTATCCCATGCTGCTCTAATTAAAAGGTAAATACTTTTAACAAGGTAGATTTTTTTTTTTTAGTGTGTGTTTGTTTGTGCAGAGGTGCTGCAATTACCAGATAGCATTTGAACTCTGCCTTGTTGTTAAGAATCACTTATGGCTGACTAATCAGAAATACCTAGATCAGAATTGCAATCTCAGAACATTTTATTTATTATTATGTAGTAGAATAATTGTCTGCTTACTCCAGAGTGTCAAATATGAGCTGATTCCTTATTTCATCAGCTTGTTTAATATTTGGAATGATCCTCTGCTGTTACTTAGGTTGATAACCCCTAGCCGTGGTGTGGATTAAATTTAGTACAAACACAGAATGAAGAGAAAAATCATTCCTATTGTGATAAGGAGTTCTACACATAGTAAAATATTTCTTTTCAAATGCAGGCCTGTATGTCTCTTGCTACATTAAAGAAGTAAAATTCTGTTACAGTTGAGTGTATTGTGTTACACTTCAGTGAAAATGATGCCTTGGTTATTATATGCTTAGAATACCAGAAATGTTTATGGATTGAAGTGCCTGTTTTGGCTACTGAAACACAGAAGGGGAGCCAGTAAGGGTTTAGGTGGAGCTGTAAAGTGACCATTTTGTAAGATGACGTGCCACGATGATTTTCCTTTGGCAGAGAAGACCGCTGTTGGTTAGCCTCATCACTGGAGAGGGAAATGTTTCAGCTGTGGGAGACTCTTTTATTCCATTTAACGATTTCTTCTTCAAGCCATCTCTGTGAACTCACAGGAAACTTTCATATAATTGCAAGTCACAAGACTCTGGAATGCATCCTCTGGGAAGTGAGGGGCTGCTGAGAGTAATTCATGCAGGGAACAGCCTGTTCTTGGGGGTCCCACTGCTTTGCAGTAGTGGGTAGGAGACAGTTAAGGCTTTTATAACCTTACTTGAATAGCAGTTGGCTGAAATCCTTTATCTCAAGCTTCATATTGTATTAGATAGTGACCAGGAAACATCGGTATTTATATTGCCAAATTGCAGTGATTAGTGTATTGTTATTCCTAGAACTGCAAAATGTTCCTACGTCTCCACTCCTTTAATAAAGAACTTATTGCGTAAATGTTTTAGGTTGTATTGCTCAGAAAAACTGGAATCTCTTTTCAATTACTTGTACATATTTAGAAAAAAAAATCATTGAAATATACAAGGTAAGTGTGTTCCTCTTTTGCAGTCAGTAAGGAAGGTGATACAGTTTAGGCTGAAGTTGCTTCTGTTTCTGAAGTTTCATCAGTTACAGATGACAGAAAAACCGAAATGCATCTGGTTTATGTTCACCAGACATCAGGAGGAGTGAATCAAAACTCTGAAGTTGGTTATTTATAGCTATTTACAAATATTTTACTTTAAAAAAAAATATAAAAATCAGAATAGGGAAGAGATTATTTTTCTTAACTTCTCTTAAAGTTTTTTTTCCCTCACATACTGTGCCAAGCAAGAGTCTTATTAAATTTTCCAAGTTCTCCAGGACATAATAGTTAAATGTTTTTATGTCAATTAATATTGACAGGAAGTCAGTTTGAACAGCATTGGAAAATGGAAGTAGTTGGCAGAACTAGCTAATTTCACTGAGTTTCCTTTTGCTAAAAATATCTCTAAAAGAAGCTCTCCTTTTGAGATACAATGAATGCTTGTTTGACTGTAGTTTAGAATTGATGGTGACTCTTGTCCTTTAACCAAAAGGGCTTGAAAAATATGCATAACCTTTTGAAACATATTTAACTTCCTTTATAGTATATGTAATTATACCCATGTTCACCAGAAGTTGACATACGTGTTTGTGAGTAACCCCATCAGCTTGAAGGATCTGCAGTAGCGACTGTGTAGAACAGCTTATGAGAAGCTGAGCATTTAATTTCTTTCTAGGTACAATTAAGGTTTTTGCTAACAAAGACAGTGAAATGCTTGCAGATTATTTGGAGCGCTTGCTCTGCTGAGCTGCTCTCTGCAGCACTAATCTCCAGCAGACTTTTATTTCTGAAGCTCTTTTCTAGACCTCCTCCAGCTGCTGTGCACATAAGAAATGAAATAAATCTCGTGGTGGGTCCTAAATTTGATTAAATTGAAAGCTCAAGAGAGCAGTGGCCCTTTGAGTATTTCGTGCTTCGGAGAGTCATGAGGAGCAGTAGCTGTTCTGGCACTGCTACACTCTCTTTTCTGTGTATTATCTGAATTCAGAAACTGTGTTCTTGATTCTTTGTGTTACTGTTTCATAATGAAAACATGTTGTCAAGCCTTTCGGGCTCCCACCCTTTAGTCAGCTGTGTTTTCGCATTGGGAGTCATTGCATTTCCTATTACTGGCGTTTTACAAGCGTGTAGATTATACATTGCTGAGGAGAAGTTTTAAATATAATCTGGTGAGGTTAGTAATCTTGAGGAGAGGTCAAATTAATGGATGGTGTAAAAGCTGTGTGGCAATCTTAAGGATACAGTAAAGGACTGGCTTATGATGCTTTAAAAAACTCAGCAGTGCAAAAAATTTCCAAGTTAAAAACTATTTTTGCTTGCTGCTGCTAGCATTCAGCCATGGTCCACTACAACAGAGTTGTCCAAAATTGCTGGAGGCAATTTTGGGTTTCTTTTGGGGGGGAGGGCTTTTTATTTTATTTTATGTTTTTATATTACAGTGTTTGTAGCACACTTGGTGATGCTGCAGCAGTAATGAATCAGGGTGAAGGACTGGAAGGCACCTCCTGAGGCAGGTTCTCTTTCAAGTGTTGTCACTAAACATCTGGATTTGCAGCTAGGGTAAAGTACTTTGTCCTTCTGGTTGTCTTTAAATAGATTTTCTTTACTTTTTTAAAAAAACTATAAATGAATATACATATATATATATAGAGAGAGAGAGAGAGAGCATAGTGTGCAGCTTTGTGTTCTGCATGTACATTTTTGTATTTGAAGGTAAGTATACACAGCATGACCACAGTTAAAAATGTTTACTTGAGCTTTGCTAAAAAATGTTTGTATTTATAGTACTTGCTGATGGCTTAAGTATGCAAAATATTATTTAATTGATATTGATTACAGGCTTTATTAACTTGTGTAGAAGTTGGAATGCCAGGACAGTGACACAGCTCCTGTGGAGGTTTAAAGAGTATTTAAACAAGGTAGCTGGGAAACAAGGGACCTTTCTTCAGTAGTTGCATATCAAAGCTAAAAGGTGGACTAATATGGAGACTGAAATTATTGTTGCTATTGATTGTTTATTTTTCTTTCACAAAGCTACATTCAAAAATCTCTCCATGTTACTCAGAACCATGAAGTTCTTGGGCATGTCATGTGTTTTGAATTGAAACATGAAGAAGAGCGACTTTCCATGATGCATGATGATTTTGTAAAAACATAAATGGATCACTGGAGGTTTCAGACATCTGTTCACTTATTAGGATGCATTGTAGTCATTGAGGGGGGAAAATTCAAGATATGATAAAGATATATTAAGTCCTACTCCCAAGAGAAGTTCCTTCATAATTTTGCTTATCTTGAAGCATAATATATTATTTCTTCTGGGCTTTTGGCTGACTTTTTGATAGGTATATTTAGAAAATCTTTGTGCTTAGTTCTTCAAAGCACGTGAAGCTGGTAAGAACGTTCTGCTCCACATTAAGAGCAGAGACCTGTGGTTTAGAGTTTGTCAGAAGAGAGATCTCAAGGCACAGTGTTTGTGTTACTGTTGCATATTAGATTTTACTGTAGATTGCACTGAGATTCTTTTGTGCTGGAAGAATAAGCCTGTACGGGTTTGTTTGTAGAGGCAGGCATTTAAAATTATAGCAGATATTTATTGGCTGATTGGGCATTGAGGGAAGAGGGAATATTCATGTTGATGACCAGGGGGTTATTGTAAGAGCTAGGTAAGATGTAAGATGATGACTCAAGCGTAGTACTGAAGGCAGTATTATGTTTAAGAACTGTGATTTTTTCTTCCCTCATGCCTACTAATTAGTACAGCTCTTGTACCACAGTGGGTCTTGGAAGCAGTGTGTGTAGTATTTTTGGTTTAGCCTTGAGTTTTTCATTGGCATTTGAACAGAAGGACAAATCATTAACCTGAGTTAGTGAGCACAGGCTTGATGTAGAAACACTCAATATATAACTGGAAGTTTTATATTTACACTAACTTGGGCTTCTCTTTTCTATGTTCCAGAAATACTAATACGGAGCATTTGACCTGATCTCTGCAGCTGGGTCTCCTGATAGTAGGATTAGGAAAGAGTGCCTTCAGAACCAATATGTAGCAAATGGGTGTCACACCTCTGAAGCTCCTCCCTGGGTTCAACACTTGCGTGTTTTAAGGATCCTTGTTGCCTCAGCATCGAATTGTTCTTGTGGACTTCAGAAATAGATTTCATGTGGTGCTTGCTGAACGTTGAGTCACCATGAGTAGTAACCTAGGAAAAGAAAAGGACTGCAAAGAGAAGGATCCAAAAGTCCAATCATCAAAAGAAAGGGAGAAGGAGGCTAAGGCCTCAGGAGGATTTGGGAAAGAGAGCAAGGAAAAGGAGCCTAAGACCAAAGGGAAAGATGCCAAAGATGGAAAGAAGGACTCCAGTAGCACGCAGCCTGGGGTAGCTTTTTCAGTGGACAATACAATAAAAAGACCTAATCCTGCCACAGGTACTCGCAAAAAATCCAGCAATGCTGAAGTGATCAAAGAGCTAAATAAATGCCGGGAAGAGAATTCTATGCGCTTGGACTTGTCCAAGAGGTCTATACACTTGCTTCCATCAGCTATCAAAGAGCTAACGCAGTTAACAGAACTTTATTTATACAGTAACAAACTGCAGTGCCTACCGGCAGAGGTGGGCTGTCTTGTGAACCTGGTGACGCTGGCTCTGAGTGAAAACTCACTCACCAGTTTGCCTGACTCTCTTGATAACTTGAAGAAACTGCGCATGCTTGACCTGCGGCATAACAAACTGAGAGAAATCCCCTCGGTGGTGTACAGGCTAAGCTCCCTCGCCACTCTGTACCTACGCTTTAATCGTATAACTACTGTGGAAAAGGATATCAAAAACTTGTCAAAACTCACCATGCTTAGCATACGAGAGAACAAAATCAAGCAACTACCTGCTGAAATTGGTAAGTGATTATACTGACTGAAAGTGTGATGCTGTTTTTACGTTCACTTTGCAGTTCAGCTAATTATACATAAACTGTCAGTTTTCCAACTGCACTTCATTTAAAACTACATAAAATTATGCTCTCGATTGTACTGTTCCACTGTTAGCTTGAGAATAGTCAATACCTTGTATATATTTTTTTAAACAACAAAAGCCCTTTTTCTTCATCTGTCATCTTAAAATCAGATGTATGTTGTTTTCATCTTTGCTTTGTACTTTCACATATTGTGTCTTGAGATCCCAGATGGTTTAAAAAAAAAAAGATACATAGGCATTTTTTATTTTAAGATTTTTTATAAATCATTTATGAACTGTTTCAAGTTATAAACACATTATGGGCATGTTACAGAGGGGTGCGACCACAGTTATACAAGGTAGAATAGGTAGCTACATGCTATTACCATAAGCAAACTGTTGGGTGTTGTAACAGTTAATAATCTAGGTTAATGATTTGTGCAGGTGTCTGCCTTATATAAGTCATGAATAAATTAATATATGGACTCTGAAGTGACCAAATGTTGTACACATGGCTGATAATTTTTATGACTTTGTAATGAATAATATTTGTTTTTCTAAACATTGTTACAAAAGTTCAAGAGATGGTAAATTAATATGAAAGTGCATTATTAATTTAAATAGTTTATTACACAAAATGTGCTGGACTAGCTGTATATCAAGAACTTCTATGTTGTTGCTAATACCTTCTGCTTCATGGAAAATATGTCTTTATAACACTGTTCTCAAGTAATGTTTAAACAATGTATGTGCCCTATAAAAGTGTGATTCTGTTAATCAGTAGGTTTTTTCTATATATCACCAGTTTTTAAAATGCAAGTATAGTTTAGCCCTTTTAGGAGGCGGGGGAACATGAACTTCACACAATTAAGAAACTGCCTTGACTTTCTTCAAGTGTGAAAAAAAAAACCCCTTGTGAAAGCCCTTGTAACACTGAGTAATAATTCCCATGCTCTGTTTCCAAAAGCTTCTGTGGGACTTCTTCCTGTTGTCCAAGCCAGTGTGTGAGTGTGTTGTGACCCTATGGTCAGTAATTTTTTAAAGCTTGGGAAATGCTCTTGTTTATATACCTGGTAGATCTTTCTCAAGCCAGCAGTGTTTCATCTTTATCTTTTTACATGTTGATATAAAAGATGCATAAGGTAACCTGTTCTTGATGGCAGGAACTCCTGGATGTGCCTGAAACTGCTAATCCAGTTACCAGCAATGCCCAGTACAGAGAGCTTTGACCATGATAACAGGAGTGAAGAAATGCAGTGGTCATGCCAGATGTTGGTCTGAGCCTTTGGCTCCCTGTGGCAGCATCCCTGTGGGGATGGATTCTACTGGAGCCACAGGAGCACTTTTTGCTAGAAATGAAATGGTTGATATAGTATGTTTTCTGAGCCACATGATTTTTGGGTTGTCATGAGCATCTCTGCAATCCTTTGAATTTTCCCTGGGAGAATGAAGGAATTAAAATTTTCACCTATTTTGACACTTCAGTTTAAGTTCAACAGCCTCACTGAATTTTTTGCTGATCAACAACTCATACTGGAAACCATGGGGCTGATGTTTACAGAAAACCCAGCATACTGCGTGTTTCTACATTCATTGAAGCAAATTTAGCTGGTTGAGCTGTTATGCAGTTGTCAGTATTGGACCTGATTCTGTTTGTGGCTCAGTTATTACTTAATCTAGCAAAGAGCCATCTTCTGAGGTTCAACTGGGGATGGTGCTGCATAAATTTAAAGTAATACTAGTAGTGTGTGAAGAAATACCTTCTGTGAGGTGTTGGATCCTAGTGTTTGGTGTTGTGCTTTAGAAACTTTTTAAGGTGTGTGTGATGCTACTGACACTGCTGTTGCTGAAACCTCTTTATTTCTTTTGTTTGTTGAATATGGTTTACATTGAATTCTGTAATGTCTATATGTGTTTGTTCACAGTAGTCTTGAAAGACATCATGTATAACCGTTTCATGGGAAAATTAGTAGGTACTTGTGTTATGAACGTGAGACTTGTTTCTTTCTTTTGTATTATTTTATTGTCTTGATATGTGTACAGGCAGTGTTCTCAGTTCTCTATAAAACCCTAGCTTGAGAACATTAACTACTTTACTTCTGTCTTTGTATCCAGCAGTTAGTCCTGCCTTTATTTGAATTGTGATAATGCTTGTGTTCCTTGGTACGGGTCAGCACCTCATTGTGGAAGGCCTTTTAGAAGCACAAATGCAAGACAACTGTCACCCTTACGAAGAATTTCAGAGGGAAGTCATCATGTTCAACAGCATCCTTTTTTTATTCAAAGTAAATTTCACAGAGTAGGTTGCCTGAAATTGAATCAGGTGAAAAATGAAATTAATTGGTGTTTAATACAAATAACTTAAACTACCAAGATGCATAGTACAAGCAGTTGAAAATCTTTTTCATCAGAGTAAAACCAGATAAGATAGTTTAACTTCTGCAACTGATTTCTACTCACTCACTTTCATGTTACTTTTTTTGATGAAATACTTGTGTTGAAAACACAGCTGAAAAATGAAACTACTGAGAACTGTATTTCTGACTTTCCAATGGAATTTGTTTCTTTAAACAGTTACTATTTCTCTACATTTCACATGTGCACTTCAAAAAAAACCCTCTCCTTTTAAGTCTCCATGCTTTTAATCCCTTGTATGTTTTTTAATACAGTATCTAAATACTATAAACTAGCAAACACTCATATTATCAGCTTGTAAATAACACAAATTTTTGTTGCTACACAGCGGGAAGTAAAATGAAGCCATTATCTTTTACATAGCAATATCATGTGGAGCATTTCAAATTCTTTTTAAAAATGCCCCATTGTTCTAAGGCCTAAGGCTCACAATGGCATGCTAGTGAGCTTGTTCATATTTTAAAAAAATTCAAAGCTTATGTAACCTGCTGACTTGTCTAGCAAGAAAGAGTCTTGCAGCAGTTAGGTACACTGTGCTCATGTTGCTGATCTGGTGCATGCTGTGCAAAAAATCCTGGGTTTTCTTTACTTTGTCTTTTGAAAGTAGATGTGCTACAAAAGGTTTGTCTGGACAAAAAGAAAATTGAAGATTCAGACTTCAGTTTGAAAAATGTTGCTATTGTTCCCTTAAAGATGGATGACATTAAGTCTTACCCTGGTGCTACAGACTTGTGATGGCTTTCACTGTTACTAAACAAAATTTTTTAGTTTTGCATAAGAATAAATGGCTTTCCAAGTTCAGGACCTCATTGCTTTAAAATAATGGGTTACCTGATTTGTGAGCAGTCATCCTATTGCTTTTCTAGGAATCTTTAGTGTCCAGCCTTATAAAATAAACTTTATTTTCATTCTACTCTCATAGAAATAAATTGAATTTAGGGACTTTCAAGTGCTCTGATAATTGATACCTTTCTTCCAACATTCAGTATGTCTTTGTGTAGTTATTTTTGTGTCAGTGATGTTCCATTTTTCTTAAATGCAGTGCTTTCCCTCTGTTGCCCACATTTGTTCTCAGGTGGTCCTGGAAAATGCTTTACAACTGACCTGTTTAAGGTGTTTGTTGTTTTGAGGAAAATCTGGAAGAGGTGAACCTGCCAGCTCTGGGCTGCTGGGAAATAAGCTAAAGTTTCATTCTGTTTTGGACTTTAACGTGTCTTTAATAGTTAAATAACACAAACTTCAATTAGATGACTACACTTGAAGAAAAGTTGCTTTGCATTTAAAACAAGCATTTTAGTGAGAAAGAGGAACTGTTATTATCCATAGCTAGTAAACAGATGTGTGTGTTTCTGGTCTTTTTTTCCTCCCCAGAATTAAGCACCTCTCATTCTATTGCATCCAGTTGCTCTGTTATAGGTAAACTTTATTAGAGATAGGTACTTACTAAATAATTTCTGCTTGTATTTATCAGACTTCTCTTAACACTTTTCTAGCAACATCTATATTGCTTCTACATTTTTCATATGATTTAAGATTATTTCAGTTTACTGCGTAGTACGCTGAGGTCTTGGTATGCATTGTTGTATTTTCAACTATAAACATGTTTGTTTGTACAAGATGTAAAAAATACTTAAATACTTCATTTTGGCTTGTTTTTTTTTTTTTTTATGTTTAACCAAAAGCTCTGCAGGTGAAGTAGTGGGAATTTTCATGAAATGCATGTGCTGATACATCACAGCTTCATGATACTGAGAGTGGCAGTATCCACTCCACTCCTGGCAGCTTCCCAGATGCTACTTTTGTTTTCTATTACTTGAGGTAGTTGAAATCAGTGTAGTTTCAGATCAGCCTGAAACTGGTGTGGGAGGAGGAGTGGGAGAGCATGAACTGGGAGAGGGAGAGCAGGGCTGTGCCTGGCACCCCTGAGCCGTGGGGCCAGCTGGGCTCACCACAGCTCACTGTGAAGCCTCTCAGGTAGGATTGCTCTTGTTGTACACAAGCATGTCAAGTGCACTGCAGGTGCTCTGAGCAAGGGTGGATTGCTGTCTGCAGGGAGCTATTGTAAATGCATAAAACTCTGTTTTCAGAATCTCTTTCTCGTTTTCCTGCTGCTCTCCATGTCTTGTATCACAGAACCTGGTGTAGCTTATTGGAATCCTGGTAGCATTAGCTCAGCTGCACCTTCCTGAAACAATTTTTTTTGTAATGTTTTTGTGTATAGTGGTCAGAATCCAGTGATGGGAGTATTTTGATGGCAAAGCCGCTCTATCTTGTTCTTTCTTACAAATTGTATCCTACCTAACAGTGTTGATAAATTGTTTCAGAGTGCATCTTGCCCTGTATCCTGGTTCTGACTCTAGCCCTAAGCAAACATATGCACAGAAACAGAATAAGTTTATATATGAGGCTTAGTCTGACTCCTTGCCCACATCCAGCTGTTTTCGTATTGGGGATTTCCTGAGTCTGGTGCAGCTTGTTCCTTTAGTAATTCTCAGCACACTCTTCTTCCAAAGGCTTGGCCATTTTTTTTTCCTGTAAACTCCTATGAATGCTTTTCATCTTTAGCAAGGTCTGTAAATTTGTTTTGACTGTTGTTCCTGACCGTAAAGGTCATTGTTACGCAGATGTTGAATATATATATATGTGTACACACACACACACACATATATATATATATATATATATATATATACACACATAGATGCACACACACACCAAGTGCAAGGCAGAACTTACCTGTTCACCTGGCTGTTCAAGCTCTGGTGGAATCCATGAAATAAAACCTAAATGGGAAGGTTTCTCTGTGAAAACTTTACCAAAAGACAATCTGGAGGGATAATTGTGGAGAGGAGTTCATAAGGTGGACACCATTTTCATCTCCTTATCTGGTAAATTGTCCATTCCACTGGGATTGAAAAGTGGAAGATTAGAATGGAAGAATGTGAATGCTTTGGTGAGTCAGGCAGTCAGCATGAGAAGGATGAAAACCAGAGGAATTGTCTTGGGATGAGGCCAAGCAAATGTTTCAGTTTGCATGCAGTTACTTAAGCAAGGCTTTTGCATTTCTTATATTTGGAGTTTCATTGCATTCCTGCTTGTTGTGTTGAAGGAATTGTTTTGCACAATCAAGTTGATAATATTTTCTTTGCAAAGTTAAGGTTGCATCTTACACCATTTTTCAATATTTTTGTCATGTTAAACAACACAAATAGAAATAATATTGTCAACATGGTTGAAATTACATTTACACAATTTCTGCAAGTTTCTTGAGACTCCAGATATTGTGTTTTTGGTCTGTGAATGTGACTCTTTCTGTGGAGAATCTGGTCAGGGCTGTTCTGCAAGGGAAATATTTTTAGAATGTAATTTGGGGAATCTGCCTACACCAGACTAGGAATGTCTTTGAGACTCTCTTCTGTTCTCTTCCCCCATCTACCCAATACTTAGATCATTTGTGGTTTCTTCACTGCTTCAAAACTCTTTTTCATAACAATTGCACCTGTTTTGTTTTCAGTATTATAGACAGTGGACCAGATGTGTGCAGCTACATTAGTTCAGGTCTACTCACTCCACGCTGAATGTGGTGTCTCCTTATTAAATGACTTGCTACTCGCAAAGTTTTTCAGTGATGCTCTGAATTTCATTTCCCCCCCTTTTTTTTTAGCAGACCTGACAATATAGAGAAATATTTGTTTACATTATTTGTATCTAAGAACACCTTCCTGTGTTTCATCAATTTGAGGGAAAAAAAATGTGTTTCTTGGCTTAATTGGCATGGTAATGTCTGCAGACAGTGATTGAGAATACTTTTAGAGATTTGTTTTTCAATGTGATAAAAGCCTACAGTTGTGAACAGGAGTGGAATAAATACAGGCACTGATGCATCTGTGTTGCTCTCTAGAAGTCAGAGATAATGACTATTTATTTGATCCAGTTCTGGTGGTTTTCTTGAGCTGCAGGACGAGTGTTGAACTGCTTTTGACCAGCTTCAGCTTTAGTATCTGGATTCTGATTCTTGTGAAAGCTCTTGTGGGGATGCAGATTTGTCTTGTCAGCTAGTCAAATTCCTCCTGATTACATTTTCTTCGGACTGGCTTTAGGATAATGATAAAGTAGTCCTGCCTTTTTGATCTAGTTGCAGAGCTTACTGGGATGATGTCCCAAGTGTAATTCCAGTAAATACTGACAGCGTGTTAGAAGTCCAGGGTTCGTGGTTTTTTGTTTTTTTTTTTTTTGAATCAATGCTGAAATTATTTTAACTGTTTGAATACTTTCATAAGTACTGAACAGAGGGAAAAAATCACTTCCCTCAGGCTGCCCTTGCTAATGTAGCCTGGAAGGTGGTTAGCCTTTATTATTTGAGAGCTTGTTCCGTGCTCAGAATGAACTGGATCCAGATGTTACCCTAGGTTCAGCATCACCAGGACCCTCTGGTCCTTCCCTGCAGAGCTGTTTCTCACCTCCTGGTGCAAGGTTGTAAGTATTTACAGGGTTATTCCCTGCTATGTGCAAGACTTTGCCTTTGTCTTGGCACTCAAATGAGGTTCTGCTGTCCACCTCAAATTCTGTCTCAAGCCCTTACTGAGACTTTTTTCTACATTTCGCATGTTTAGGATTTTGTTTGAACATGTTTTTGATTTTTATTTATTGTTTATAACTGAAAGCAACAAACAGAAATAAAAGTCTGCTGTTGTGTCTTGTTGAAGCTTGTTTTAGAGCAGATTTTAAGTCTTTCCAGCTGAGCTTTATTTCTGTGTTTTTGAGTGGTTCCCATAACTAGTTCCTGGTGTGCATTCTGCAAATTGTGAATAATATTGTTTATTTATTTTGTTTATTTTTATTTTATTTCTGTGCTCATTTCTTACTTACATGAGTATTTTAACTTCGATAGTCACTAAGTCACTTATGACCATATTTAAATTGCATTCCTTCTCCTCGGTAATTCTTCTGTGAAAGTTACAGTTGTGCAGTAATAATTCAGAATAACTCTGACTGCTTACCTCTTATTTTGGCACTTGGTAATGCAGAGCAAAGAGCTCAGGCTGTTTGTCAGAGTGATGTACTTGGATCTCATAGAGAGGCAAAAGATTCTAAAACTGTAAAATTGTTTTTAATTTTTTTTCTAAAATCAGCAAACTTGTCCCAAAGACTTTTTGTAGACTGAAAATTCTTTTTCCTTTTTGTTTTTTCCTTTGCCAGCAGAGAACGACATGGAAGATGAATAACTATGAAAGTTATGGGAACTGTTTGTAACTTGTTCCTAGCATTGCTGATTTTGGATAATTACTACTTACAAATTAGCTTACAACCCATGTTCTGACACACCAGCCTGAAGTCCCACTAATGTTTGCATTCTTCCTTCTACTTTTCATAAGAGTCTTGATCCTCTTGCTGTGTCATCTGGCCTAGGATTTATCATGTTGTGAAGGATTTCATAATGTTCAATCTGCTTAAGCATGGGCAGGCATGTCGTTAATCCAGTGGAAAAAGGCTACATTACAAATTGTGTTTGCCATCCAGGAGTGGTGCCCACTGACTGAATTAGTGATTGGAGACACTGAAGCCTCTTTGCTATTGACCTATATACTCTCTCCAACTGTTATTTTGTGTGTACTTTAGTGCTTTTTGATGAAGCAGTATTTTGTGTTTTAAATGGCCAGAAAGAACTTTCAGAGTTTTGTAAGTCAGGGCATGTAACTTGGCCCTCTTGTCATAACAGGCTTTCAAAGTTGGTCATGAAATGGGGCTGTAATTCTGCCTCATTATGCTGAAAATATTAGTCATTGTGCTGTTTTTATTAAAGCAGGTATATTTAGCATTGTCATACTATAACATTTATTCTTTGTGTGTATGAGAACAGCAGAGAGGTGATTGCTCACTCCACCTTTTTAAAGGTTTGTTGAGGTGAATACTTAGTTGTATTTTTAACAAGTTTTTTTAAATGGAAGGTGGTTCACAAACTATCTTCTCTGAAAAATGCATTTGGATTGTGTGATTTTTTAGAGTCTTAAAATACAGTTTTTAAGAGCTACATGCTAGGGTGTAACTGACTGTTTTGTGAAGGTTATTTATAGAGAAATTGTTTTATGCTTTTCAAATGGGCATTGCTCCTACTTTAAACTTTTATTGTCAAGCCAGCTAGTACATGCAATTCCTGTCTGCTTTCTTGGCAGTCTTTGAGCTTTAATTGCCTTTTTGTCCTTTGCAATCACAGTGAAATATAGTTAAAAAAAAACACAAAAAGGCAAAAAACCTCTCTCCTGAAAAACAACTAACTCCAAACCCCCTAGCACCTTCTTAGTTTACATTTTAATTGTTGTGAGGGTGCTTATCCCTTCGATGCAGTGGCATTGTAGTGGTCTGCAAAGTAGTCTGTAGGAGTTCTTTATTCACTACTGTGAGCTTAGAACTTGTCTATTTTGGACATTACTTGTGGCAAAAAGAATTAGTTTATTTAACCTGTGGTTAGTATTTCCCTAAAGCAGTGCTTGCCTTATTGTAGTGATTTTGGGTGTTTGAACAGAATTTAGTGCAGTGATGCAGGAATTGTCCACATGATGAGAAGAAAAGGGTTTTTCTTCAGGAAACTGCTTTCTGGTTAAGGCTGATTTTTATCTGCTGCACATTTCTAGCTGACTTTTTTCTTGTTAAATCAAGATAAAAACACATTTCAGCAAATTTTATGTAGTACACAAAAAAATTGCAAATGTTGATTCTTTTACTGTGAATAAGATAATGAGCTCCTTACTCATTAGACATTTTTTTGTACCTGAACAAATCTTTGCTTTAGGAAAACTTTGGTTTTTATTTTAATATATGCTTCTTACCCTAGCATAGCAAAAATGCAATTTCAATTGTACTTATTTTCACTTTTTTTTTTTTTTTGAGAAGTGTTTCCTCAGTACAGCTGCCACTGTTCAAACAATAAGAAGGACACTTTCACTCACTGGAACATCAGCTCCTGGGAAGAGCATTATGCAGATGGCTTCCAGTTTGGCCTCTTTGTATTTGCAGATCATTATTTGTCGTGTTGGCTGCTCATGCCATGTGTTTGTGCTGGTGTAACTCCTGACAGAGCTGCTGTTGTGAGCAGTGTGTGCACAGTGTGCCCATTCACGGGTAGCTCGGTGCAGTCACTCAGCCGGGCAAGGAGCTGTGCCTGCTGTGTGGCTGCTGCTCGCCGTGCCCGGAGCCCTTTCATCCCACGGCCTGGGATGTGTTCAGTACCTGGTCACATTAACTGGGCTATTGCTGGTACTCAGACCTCAGAACAGGAGCTCTCACCCAGGAAAAGAGGAAAGACCTGTGGCACTGGTTGGCCGCAGGACATGACCAGCGTTGGGTTGTAAGGGACTGGACCCTTTTAGTTCCTTGTTCCTCTGTTTTCCTACATTTGCCCTTCTAAGCTACATTCATTCCTCCCTTTCCCATTCCCTAAGAATCCCTAGCAGCTCTTACCATCCCTAGCTGCTCTCACTTTTACCTCACAATAAGTATTCAAGCCCCACATGCAGTAACAGCCCCCAGTCTGCGAGGTGCCCTGAAGAGCCTTTCCATTTATGTGCCGTGTTGGGTCTCACACAAACTTGGACACCCAATTTAGTTCTCAGGCCACAGCTGGTCCTCTGTATGCCTTTGCAAGTGAAGATGTAAAAAAGCGTTTAGCTCAGTTGTTCAGAGTATGGTGCTCATGACACCAAGGATGTGGGTATAGTCTCCCCGTGGGCCATTCACTGAAGAGCTGGTCTTGATCCTGAGTTTCTGAGTTAACCTCTTTATAGGTATACTGTTAGGGCTATGAAGTGATTCTGAGAATTTCATTTCTATCTCAAATGGAGTGTTTAAGTTGATAAGTTGGTGTGGTGGGTTTAGTGCTGGCAAAAATTACCAGTGCACCCACTAGACTTATTTACTCATTTCCTGCTGTGAGATATGAATTAGGAGGAGGGCAAAATAGGCTCAAAACTTAAAAGGTATGAAGAAAACTTTATTAACAGGACTAAAAGAATAAGAAGAATCAGAACAAAACCTTCAGAACACTTCTCCCTCTGCCCAACTTCTAATTCACAGCTCACAGCAGGAAATGAGTAAGCAATTCTAGTAGGTGCACTGGTGATTTTAGCCAGCACTTATTTTGTGCGTTGGCCGGGAAACTCAAATTGGCAAACCAAAACCACTACAGCTGGGTTCATGCTCTTCACTTCTGTGATCTGAGTCTTTATCACATCACCCAAACATTTTTCACCGTGTTAAGCATATTGGTTATAAGATTTATTTTTTTTGTCATATGTCATGGAGAGCAACAGGAGAAATGTACCTTGAGTGATTTTTGTTGACTTGCATGCTGTTGTGTCTCGGTAATTCAAGTTACAGTATTGAAAAAAAATTCAGTGCCAACAATATTTCATCTCCCCTCTCCCTCTACCCTTAGAGTGGGCAATAAACCCATTTTGATGAAATGCTGTCAGGCTATAAGTAACTTTATGTCCAAGAACAATATTCCTTACAATATGAATTAAAAGCTGAATATTTCTATATCTCTTGAATTCCTTTCCTTAAATCACTATGCTTCATGGTAGGGCTTTAACTTTTGATTTCTGTTCTAAAGTCTAAAATTTGTTGGGCTATCCTCAATCTGTTTTAACATTCAGTATTTTTATTAAATGCTTACCAGGGTTGCTTTTAGAAATAATGCCCGCATCTTTAATATAACCATATTAAGTATGGCTGTCCAAATTAAAGTGTTTGTTTGTCCTTAAATTTCTAGAGAGACATAGGCATTACTTCTCGTTATTTTTCCTCCTCAGGATTAGGTAGTAAGATGTTTGTTTCAAACATTTAGCTTGCTGTTGTCAAAGACATCAGCAGGTGCAAAAATGAAATGCAGCACATGTTGCTGTAAAACCCCCAAGTACTTCTTTGACTTCAGCAGATGTAGAGTGGGAAGAGTCAAGTAAATGAGAACTCGGCGCGCGATGAAATGGAGTTTATGCCATATTTCAAATTTGACATCATTGGTTAAGGTCTGAAGTGAAAACAAATGAAAACAGAAATCATGAAGTGAAAACTACTGCCCTGAAGTGTGTGAAGGTTCTTGACTTAGTAAAGTTTTGTGAAGTTCTTTTTTTTGTTTGTTTAAAGGGAGGGATGTTTAAGCCTTCCTCAAGCTTTTCTTCTTCCTGTTGCATTCTACACTTTGCCCACTTTTTCCATGAATAATAAAGGTGGCATTGCCACAGACCATTAACTCTTGCTCAGTCTTTTGTTACATTTGCTTTTTTCTGCATGGCAGTGGCATTGAGATGTGTGGGTTATGCAGTGCTGGATACAGCACATTTAACTCTTGCCTCTGGTTGCCTGGACTGCACTCCATTGCTGATGTAAGAGAGGGGACGCACAGTGATGGAGTAGCTGCTTGAGCACCAGCTTTACATTTCCATCTACTTACTTTCTAGAAAAACATCCCATTTTGGGTTAATTAGCAGGAAATAAGATCTGTTAACATATCAGTTACATATTAACAATCTAAGAAAAACAGAATAATGAAGCTTTGAGGTTAACTTTTTTCTTGGCCTTTCACAATTGTTCTGTGATACATAGTGAGTATTGTGGCTACATGATGCCGGAACTCTACACAGAGTCTGAATTCATAGTATTTTATGATGTATTAAATCACCAGTTGTGATTATCTGCTGACCTAATGAGTAGACACTCTGCACGTCAGAACCTGCCCAGGATAATCCTGCAGGCCTGTGAGAAAATCCTTGTGTCAAAGATACAATGCTGAAGCTTAAAAATAGACATTTGCTCCTCAAAAGGAATTTGCTACTCTTCCAGATTTGTTACTCACTGAGTCATGCTCTAATATACAAATGCAGTGACCTCATCTGTACTGGGGAGAGTAGAAGCTGTTCAAATCATATACATTAATTTCACCTCCATCACATGCAAAAAATGTGAATACATACAGCTGTATTCCTGCACACAGTTGTTTTTTTCTTATTTTCAAACCTAACAATCTTTTTCTCAGAAAACAGTGTATTTGACATAAAAATAGGTGAAATTACTGTTCAGAGAGTTGTGCCTAGCTGTGCTTTTAAATTAATTTGTAAATGTCAGAAGTGAAATAGTTCTGTGTACAGAGTCCCTAAACTCCAAGTAAACCCAAACTTTTTAATGCTTAACAGATATGCCTTTTAA
Organism: Cyanistes caeruleus; assembly: GCF_971803275.1. NCBI lineage: Eukaryota > Metazoa > Chordata > Aves > Passeriformes > Paridae > Cyanistes > Cyanistes caeruleus. The sequence continues at coordinate 9,622,668 of NC_141708.1, read as the reverse complement.
TTCAAACTTTTTATTTGCTGTAGGTCTTCTTGCATACACTTTACTTATCATAAGTTGTCTTTTTTGTGATGACTAAAAATGTTTAAAAATAGTGTTCAGGACTTTGGATTATTTAGGTTGTCAGCCAGATAATTTTGCTGTCTTTTAATTGTTGATTTTGTGTCTGAAAGTAATTCATGCTATCAAAACAGATCTTAATTTCTCAAAATTTAATGCAATTCATTTACTTAGTGATGTTTTAAACTTCTGGTCAGGCTGAAGCATGTGTAAGATGCAAGTTTTGTACTTGTATTCCACAGCTTGAACTGTCAGAGTAAAGTCAATCAATAAATAACAGCTTTTTTGAGAATCTATTAAAGCTTTATCTGAGCTTTTCAAAATTGTTGATCAAGTTTTAGATCTGACTGATGAAATTATGGTCCCGTAATACCTTATTTTATATGTATAACTTTATGGTAGCAGTGGCTTTTTTTCAGCTTATCCCAAAATCCGTCTGATTCTATTAATCTCTGTGTGGAGGTCATTCTCGAGAGCTGTACATTAAAGTCCTTTATGTTTTGGTTTTCCTGTGTGCTTTTAGGTGAGTTGTGTAACCTCATAACGCTGGATGTAGCGCACAATCAGCTTGAACATCTTCCAGAAGAGATTGGAAGCTGCACGCAGATCACCAACCTTGACTTGCAGCACAATGAGCTCCTGGACCTGCCAGAAACCATAGGTATGTGAAGAGGCTGGAGAAGACAAAAAAAATAAATCACTATTTTAAAATGTTCAGTAAGGGAAACAAATTTAAGAATGAGTATTTGTTAGTGGCTGTGGAATGACTGGTGTTCAGCTCAACACAGCTTCACACTTGAGATTTAAAGCATGGTATGCTTGTTACCTTAAATAATTTAAGAATGAGAGTTACAATGAAAAAAATCCAAATCCATTACTTCTAAATCTTAAGGTGTTCTGTGGTTATAATCAAATGTCTATTACTTTGTTCATTCTGTAATGAAACTGAGCATATAAAGAAATAAAAGGCTCACTTATAGTTGAAGCATAGTACTTTGGCAGATAATTTTAACTTACGTTTTGCCTAAAGAAAAATAGAACTAAAATCATAAATGTTTTAAATTAATGTATATAATATAATGTAATGTATATGTTATGTTCTTTGGTGGAACATCTAAAAAAATCTCCCAAGTCCACAATATATGCAATAGAATACAGAAGGTTTGCAATGTACATTGGGAATAATAGACTTAGACACAGTCCTGATTGGTTTCAGAATCTCTTATGGGATAAAGCAACAAAATATGACTTTTCCTGTCTCATTAAATCAGTTTTAAACAGATGGCAGAAAAAGATGGCTACAGTGATTAAAAAGACTAAAAAACAAGGCCATTATGTTTTTAAGCTCTGTCACCAGAACATACTCAGAAGAATGAACATTATCAGTTTAATATTGAGCATTTAATAATGTATTTTGATGCATAATAAAGTGAGGAACCACGTAATGATACTCCAGCTTTTCTTCTAGCAGTAAATTATTGAGGATGAAGTTACTGTGGCTTTTGGTTGAGAAAGTTTGACCTGAGCAGAGTTTACACTGATGATGTATCCACTGGAACTAAACTTCCTTCCTGGATTGATGATATTTTTAAACTCTGGAGATCCCATTCCATCTGGAGTTTGCGTCTAACTTACACCATTCATAAGTAAAGCCTTTATTTTTGTTGCTATTTTATAAATCTTGCTGAATGTTGTTTTACATAACACTTATGTGTAGTGTATGTATCACATTTAGGGAGTGAGTTCCCTGGATAAACTGTTAATTATGGGAAAAATTCTCTAAGCAAGTGTGAGATTTCCATATTCAAAGCTTATAGACTAATGCAGTTAATTCCTGTGCAGAGTAGTAGTATGATTTACGAAGTTGTTTAGTGCCTGGTAGTCACCAAACTTCTCAAAGGACCAGAAAAATCTCATTTGTAATATGCTGCAAGACTGTCCCCTTACAGGGAAAAGTCTTTGGGTAGGAGAGGCACAAAGTTATTAGGCAGTTAAATCACTTGTGATGGATAGGAAATTGCTCACTCTTCAATCAAGATAGTTTGGACTCACCTATTTCTTAAGAAAGTTTCTGTAAGCTTAGGTGGTTTCTTTTGAGTCAAGTTCATACCTGGTTGGACTGGATTTCTATTTTCTTTGTTTAGTTTTCCCGCTGCATTGTCTTTATAATGTTTAGAAGTTATTTGCTTTTAAATGTTGGTAGCTGTCTCTTTACATGCTTATCTGAGCTGAATATCAAGATCTGAATATCTGAGATCAAGAAACCACCAAAGACAGCTGAATAATGGTAGGAGACAGCAGTGAGCCATCATGTCCTTAACCTTACTCTAGTTCAGTTTTTACTCCACTGGAAAGCCTCTCTTGTAAACAGTAAGTTTAAAAAAAAAAGTATTTAAGTAAGCACTTAAAATCAGAAATCCGTGTTTGTGCCTCATGTGGTTTGCAAACAGAATTTAATAGTGGAGGGAAAAACTTTAGGTTCCATCTTAAATGATAATGATCAGCCTACATTTATGCACGCTGCAGAAAAGGCAGCCGTAGCCAGTTCAGCAACATTGGCTTTATTTCTTAGTCATTGCAGTTTTGGTTCAACATATGAAAGCAAGTTGCGGCATGATTTTCAGATTACAGCTCGCTTCGTGGTTGGGATTGTTCAGCGAGAAACTTTGAGTACTGAGAAAAGCCTGGTGAGTCAAGCGCGTGGCCGCCTGCGCGCGCGGCTGGGGGCGGCCCGTGGGCCTCGCCAGCTCTCGCTGCAGTTTCTGTCTCTGCCCTGCTCCTGGGTGTTTGCCACGACTGGCTTTTCTTGCAACATTTACATGCTTCCAGGTGTCAGGGTGCTCACTGTATGAGTGCTGTTAATGGCTCTCAGTTCAGTCAAACTCTGGGTTACAGACCGGGGACAAAACGGACCAAGCACATTCTCTTGTTATAAATATTTGATGTTCTGTGAGCCCATGAGCCTCCTGTTATGGACCAGACTTTCCATTACTGTCGGGTCTGTCCCCTCCTCCCCCACTGACACCCTTCTGATGGAGGCCTCATTTTCTCTTGAGAAGGATGTTTTTGTCACGCTGCCTTGAAAAACAAACAGCCCCCTCTGCTTTCTATTTTTCCCTCCCCTCAGAAAGGACCCCTTCCTTCCTCTCCATCAGAAAACCCTCTTAAAGTAGCTGCTGGACTATCTGAACAAGTTTTGGTTTTACTATAGAAAGATTGCAGAATCTGCCAAATTTTTGAAAAAAGCTTGTTTGGTAACTAACAGCATGTACTGAGATGTGCTGGAGCTGTGAGACAGGGACGTGAGGGTGACATGCAGGGGAGTGTCAGGGAAGGGATTATGCATCAGCAGTGATTACAGAGGTAGCAGAGCCAATATACCCACTGTAAAAATACCAAGTTCTTCTCTCAACTAATGCTGTAGAAGCATGCTTTTGTGCAGTAACAAATGTCGATTTTAGATATTAATTGTCAGGAAGTGACCTAATGCCTTGCTTTATAGATATTGGCTTGATACACTCATATCTGTATTTCTGTTGATTGAAAATTGTAAAGTACTTTTTCTATTAGATCACTTCCTGTAAGAAAAATGAGCTTTGTGAAATGGCTTAGCACATTCCGAGAATCTCAAGCCCAGAATCAAAATCATAGTGGGATCGTAGCTTTTTAGTGTTTTCATTGCAGATTGCACCACCCCCCATGTTCTGGTGGCTTTTTGGATTTTTTTTTTCTTTTGGAGGGTGGTGGAACTGTTAGCTACTTTTATTTACACAGTGTTTTATCTCTGTATACTTAGCTAGCATGCTCATATCCATAAGTTATATAGAGGAAGGTGAACAATATACCATTTATATTAAAATTATGAACTTTAGAGACTGAAAACAAATTTTGGGTGGAGTAAATTGTTTCTTAGGATTACAAGATAGCTTAGATAATTTTGTCCTGCACATGTCACGTTGTGACTGTTCCCTCTTTGAACTTTTAATTTTAGCCTTCTGCACAAATGTGTTCACAATTTCATATGTAAAAGCACAGAAAAACTTGGAGAAAGAAATATAACAGAAACAAAGTTACAGCTTTTAAAAATACCAGATTCTTCATCTGCTTTGTAATTTTCTAGTTTTGTGTGTTTACATGTGCAGTTTGATTGTAGTCAAATGTGCCATATTCACAGACATCTAAGGCAACAGAAATTTTAGTAAAAGAATAGTCAATTGTAAATGTTTCAAAATTATACTTTTAAAGCACAAAAAATTCTGTCAGTGGACACACTTTCCAGTGTTTGACATAGCACATTTCCTAAGAGATGGTTAGGAAAACAGGAGGTGTATTTACAGCTCTGCACTACCCTCCTGCCCTTCACTGTGGTACTATAGCTCAGAAGCTGAAATCATGACTTTCACGAAATTAAATAATATTTATGTATTGGTTTTGCTGGTTGAAATTGTGCTTCAAACAATGCTTCTAACCTGTTTAACCCCAGTGTACCTCTGAGAGCACTGTTGTGCTCTTTAAACCTACAGTTGATAAAACATGCAGAGAGAACAGACAATGCATGAGCAGAACCAGACTTAGGGAATTGGTACGGCTCAGGTTATGCAAAATTGTGGTTGAGATCTTTTAAGTCCCTAGAAGTAAAGATATTTCTGAAGAAATGTGTAACTACTTTAAAATGGTATTTTAAATTTGGCAGGTTTAGCTAAAGTAGGAGTCTTGTTCTGAAACGTCTGAGCACCTGCAGCTCTCTCAGATCAGGGGCAATGTTGAGATGTGACTGGTGGGTTTGATGCTATTAATTACTCACTGTTCTGATGGGACAAAGTGTAGAGGCTTCTGCTCCAGCTTTCACAGCAATATTCACATTCTCAGCATTTAAGTATTACTTTGTGCTTTGGTCAGTGAGCATTCTCTGCTTTGTGGCATCAAGCCTGTTTCCTTAGGCTCGCTGTGGGAGAGCTGATCAGCATTTGATGTTTGGTCTAAGATTTTCTTCTTGGACTATGCTGTCAATTGTAATTGTCAGTGGATTCTGCTAGTATTGGGCAATTGCAATAAGCTCAGCCTGTTCTTTATCTGATTGAAAGCAGTGGCTCCCACTTTTGTACTCTAATTTTTGTATTACTGTAAGCACTGTCTAGTTCTTGTGGTGGTCTCATTAAGGAAAACTTCTGGTTCTTGTTGCCTTCAATTCTAGATTTAGTAAATGTAAAGTAGCGAAATTGACTGGAAAATGGCAAGTAGAGGGTAAATGGGAAGTGACTTGCTCATTTTGTCATCTAAGTTCAGAAGGGCAGGGATGGGGCTGTGAGCTGTTGCCTCACACTAGTGAAGATCAGACAGTACTGCATGTGAAGGGCAGGGGACATTTGTGGCTCAGTGTTTTCATGGGTTGATGTAGATGTTAAAAGCTCACAGTGTGACATGGCAGTTATGCAGAAGAAAATTGTAACAGTTGCTTCTACATTTGGGAAGTCTCTGTTGAATCTTCCTTCACTCCTCGGGAAGTTTCAGGGTGGCCTTTCCCCTTTCTATAGCTTCTCCCAGCATCTGCTGTTGGACAGCATTCATCTGCAGGGAAGATACAAAATGGAACCCTGGTCTCCATAAAATAATTCTCACATTTCGTAATTAACTGAAATTGTAAAGATACATTTGTGTGTTGTACAATTTATATGTTTGCTTTGTATAGTAGGGCAGACTTAAAAAATTAAACGCATCATTCACTTAGGAAACGTTAATGTTTTTATTGCATTGCCAGTTAGGTATAAACTGTTCATACAATATGATTTACACTTATATAAATCTTTAATTTCTCAGGAAAGCTTTAAATAGTCATTTGAAAAGGAAATAAAAACACTACCAATGAAAAATTAAATAAAATAAATTTCAGTTGCTTTGTCTTACTGTATGCAGTGTGAATTGAGTAAAATGCAACACTTTCATTGATAATTCAAAATAAGGTCCAGCTGTTGTTTTTGTCTCTGTTGCAATGTGTTTTTGTATTTTTGTAAAATTTTCAGTTAATTATAATTTCCATTTTATGTTTTAATTAATACATTTTCCATGCAAACCCAGTGTAGCTAAATACATACATACTGCTTTCATTAAAGGTTAGGATAGCTTCTAGTGGCTAATTAATTCTGAGTTTATTGATTCAATGTATTTATGTAAGTATTTTTTCTTTTGTATTTTGGTTGGATATTCATCCTGGTAAGACCAGAATGAGGACAGTTTATTTTAGCGAATGCATGTACCATCACACAGTAATTAGATGCGGAGACCAATGTGTACGGATGTATTATAACTGCAGCTCAGCATTTTTGGAATGATTAGTATACTGCAGAAAGAAAAAGCCTATAATCTTATTTTCTTTATGTGAGAAGCTGGCACAAGGGAAGAGTGATTCAAAGGAGCACATCAGAATTGAGACGAGCAGGTCTGTGAGTTACATACATTTTGATGAATGCATATTAAATGAGTTTTAAGTTAAATTTTCATTGCTTAGCTTCAGAAACATGTCACTAAGAGTTTGTGCTCTCTAGCCTTATGCAGGTGTGTGTGGTGCATGTTGGGTACCTGAGCCTCTGTTGCTTAAGTTTTGCATTAAGTATCTTGTGTTCCTCTTTCACACAGTCAGCAATGTTACAGTCTGGAATCAGAGTTGGGAGATAGCTGACTGCCAATATGGTCACAATTTAGTGTTTTAATATTGATATAATGAGGGAAAATCTGTATTTGGATGATAGTGTTAGACTGAAAGTAGAGAGAACTCTTTGCTAAATTCAGATAGCATTTAAACTCGTAAGGGTGGTAAAGACTAGTTTTAAATTGTTAAATAGTTTTCTAATAGATAATATCTTCATCAGAACTCCTAGAATTTGCAGAGGGAGGATAATACTCCTTGGTTTGAGCAGGGCAAAAAAAGATGGACCCTGCTGACTTTGGTAATTTGTGAATTTGATTTTGTCTCTTACTCTGGCCTGCCTAGTATATCAGGAGGTGTTGGTGGCTGAAAAGAAAAATTAAAATAACTAAAAGTCACTTTACTGTTAAAGCAGTAAAATTAAGTCAAACTTTGTATTGTGTTTAACTATACTTCTGTATTTGGAACAGAATAATTACATTTCATGCTTTGGCTTTGATAGTTGGTAGTCATGATCAGGAGGGATTTTCTTTTATGCAGTTCTGCGAAGAGTGGTTGCCCTCCCACCCCCATCATCTTTCTGTCCCATTCCCAGTTTTTCTAGGGTGTCAGCCATGTGAAACATTAAGGCTGTAGGGATTGTAGAAGGGATTTGTTGTCTCTCAGATGATGATCACTGAGACAAGTTAAAATTCATACAAACCTACAAGCTTTGGTTTAAGAAGAAAGTGCCCCCAGACCAGATGAATAATGACTATGAGATTCTGTTCTTGTTTCCTCTGCAACAAGATCACTGTGATCTCTTTTGGGCTATCTTGGACCAGTCACTTTGTGCTGTTGCTCTCTGCTTCTGGAGTGCAACTGAAGGTTAAAACACTTTATCTGAAGCCTTTCGTTTTACTCTACAACTATCAGGGGATCTGGTTTGCTTTCTGATAAGACATTAGATTAAACACACCAATAGCTCCTTTCACCTAAAAATCTGTTAAACAGTTAAATTGTCACAGAGTTTGGCTAACATCTGGAAAACTAGTATATAATAAGTACAGAATATGGTACAGGCATCTTCTGACTCAGGGCTATTTTAGACCAGGAGCCACTGTTGAAATACCTGAATGCAGTGTTTAATCTCTGTCAACAACTGCCTATCTCTAGCATGTCTACTATCTCCCATACAATTTGAAATTTATTTTGTATTATCGTCTTCGTTATTCTCACTGCAAGATTAATACCATGTAGTGTATTAAATTTAATTAATGTGTGTTTTTTTAAAGTGACATCAAGTTTAATTTTTTTTTTTAAAAGTGTGATTAATTTTGGCTGTACCTCTTGCTTCCAGTTAGTTAAAAATGACAGCTGGTATCTTTTGTGTGCAAACCAGCAGTTTCTCTTTGCTAGAAGATCCATCAGTGAATTAAGCACATGGCACTCTATGAAATAACATGTGACCATGTAAAACATGTTCTTTAGCTTTTTTTCCTTTTTAGTTTAGTTAGGTGACTGCTCATTGTATGCCAAGTTGAATCAAATAAAAATCTAAGAATATTTATACAAATTAGACCATCTGAAATACTGAGTAGTGCCATGTTGTTTGTAGCAAGTTCCTGCAATTTTCTATTGTGTGCTGAAGTTCACGTATATTGTTGATTATGATCTTATGGGGTTTTGATGTGCGTAGCTCTTAGAAGTTAAATTTGTGTTTTTAATGTTATCTGTAGATGTTCTCTCTAGTGAACAGATTTTAAATTAAAGCAACTGGTCCTGATAGCAAATTAGCTTGATGAACTAAGTTTCACATTAATAATGACCCTTCATCTAAGGATAGGGAATTTGAAGGATTATTTTAACTAAGGGAGGGAAAGGAAGAGGTGTGGCAAATCTCAGAAGAAGAGAGCATTTGTAACTCTGTTTAAAATGCACTGGTAGGACTTTGAATTAGGAATTTGTATTTCATAGTATTATTCAGATTGCTAGTTCTTTTTTCTCTTGATTTTGATGATAATCAAGATAAAAAAGAGATGTAGAGACCACTTCAGGTGCTCTTTACAAAAAATATTGTTTTGTTAGCATTGTTTCCTGCTTCATTTCCTGTCTTCTCTTTGTTTTAGGATTGGCAAACACCTGTTTTTCCTTTGATTAATATTTTTGAAGTACTTTTAATAAAGAATTAATTTAAACAATCTCTTTGGCATCCCTTTTATTGTAACTGTTTAATGTTTCTGGATTTGCATGCTTCCAAGGATTTTTTATTCACTTCTGTGTAAACGAAGCAGCTAATCCTGAGAAAGACATAAAGTCATTTCAGTGAAGGGATTATTAATTCTGTGCTTAGGTTACTTCAGCCCTGAAGCTGGGGTCTGCTCACGGGTGTTAATACTGTGCTGGTGAGAAAATGGACCTGAGAGAAGGTGTCTGTGAAACCTGCTTCTCAAGAGTGACTGTTTCTGACAAAAGTTGAACTAAGCCAATTTTTCAGTGACTTGCTTAGGCCTGGTGTAAGTTTAGGGCTTCGTCAGGCTTTGCGATCTTATTTTTAGAAGTACCAATGAATAAGGCACTTGAGTTTACAAGGATTTTCATAATGGGCTCTCTAAGAAAAAATGTTGGAAAGGGTTTGGTTGTTGTTTTTCCTGCTGGTATCTGCTTTTCACTTGTGGTTATCAAACTGTCACGTACATCTAGTACAGCGTTTTCTGAGTCATTACCTGCAAGGGGCTTTTCCAGGGGAGCTGCTGAGGTACAGCTTCAGTGACTAAAGTACAACTGCAAATGATCCTGATGAGAGGCTGGCTGAGCTGATCATGATCAGTTGTTACCTTCCTTGACTTATTCCTTAGATCTAACCTGACAGCCCATCAGCAGATACCTAGTGCTGTGCATCTCATAAAGCAGTAGCTGAGCTGGAAGTGATGGAGATGAGTGAAAGCACTGTAAAGCAACTCCAAATATGAGTATCAGGTAATGCTGAGCTCAGGGAGCTGTAAGTGGGATCATTTGATGGGTCAGTGCAGCCAATGTGATCCTGAGAAGCTTGTAACAGTTTCTGTGGTAAAACAATTGGTCAAGTGGTTTTCATGTCAGCTGGCCCCTGGACCATGGAGGCAAATGTTAGCAGGTGCATTCCTGCTAGAAAGAAAAGTTAACTTGAACACACCTGGCAGAGGGAAGAGCTGTAAGGGTCATACTGTTTCGTGAAGCTGGGACTAAGATCTCGTTTGTCCAGCATGTGAAGATAAAAGCTGATAAGGGTTTCACACTTTGATACATTCACAATGAGGTGTGTGTATGTACTTCGAGGATGAGAAGGTATCTATCTGAGCCTTGTTGACAGAAGACTGAGTGGCTGTAAATTGGATGTAAATAAATTCTGGCTTGAAATGAGAAGGTGGCATACGCTGTCTGCATCAGCTGGGCCCAGGATAGTCCTTCCAGCAGCAGTGGGAGAGGTGCTACTGATGCAGCTCCAGCTGAAGTCATACTGGTTTTGTCCTCAGGAGTAATTGTATTTAGTGTTGTGGTGTGTAAAACAATCATAAGAAATGTGGTACACACAGGGATGTGTCTTCTGTTATGCCTTTGTGTGCCTTTCCCATGGAGAAGAAAGACATCTAGTAAAGAAACAGTGATAAAGTTCTATTAAGAAATGCTACTTATGATGAGGAGGAATTACTGGGAGCTGCTATTTATGCCTCCTTTCTGATAATGTCATGAGGATCGCCAACATGTGTCATTTTCTTCTTTATGGTACATTTTGCCTCTCTCTAGTGGCTGCCTTGTTTCATTTTTCTGAAATGCCACATTGCTGGTAGGAAGAGAGCCATATACATACAGCCTGTGCTCACAATCTGGAACTGGCACAGCAATGTTGTATTGCTAAGCAACAGTTGGCATCATGCTGTCTGCTTCTCTGTTCGTCCTTTTTGCCTGAAAAATCCAGATCAGCATCTAGTGCTTGTTTTAGGTAGTGAAAAGAATAGTAGGTTTATATCTTACTTGGTGTAAAGTTTGTTGTTCATTCTTTAGTAAAATATTAAATAACAATTCAGAGCAATACAGTCAGGGTACGCTTTGTTCATCTCTAGGATGGAAAATCCTAATGATCTTGGAGCCTTGCAGTAGAATTTTTTTTTGTGTGAAGTGAGGCCAGTTTTTTATTCAGCCAGTAATACCTGATCTCATAAATACAGCATGAAATAGCTAAGTGAGGTACAAATCTGTGTCTTTATACTAGTGGACTGTAGGATCAGAATATGTCTTAATTATTCTCTTTAGTGTGTATATGGATTGCAGGATTCAACAGGTAAAGATGATTTGTGCACTGAAGTGCAGTATTGATAGCCTTGGATTTTAAATGCCTTTTTCCAATTAAGTGAAGACTTTCTTTGCTGCTTCTATAAAAATTCATTTTAAACTTGCTTAGAATCCAGCACTTTAAAAATAGAACTCATAATCCCAGTTGAATATACTACTAGTTAAGTAATGGTGTGTAGCTACATGTTTTGACTTTCATTTAGTTGTTGATGGTACTAAGTAAAATTTGTTGCCAAGAATTTGTTGTTAGATAATTATCAGATATGCACCGAAAACTCATCCTCTTTTTTTCTTGATCTGTGAGATGTAGGTAATTTTTATTCTCTATTAAGGGGGTTGCAGGTTTTGGATTTTTTTTCAGTTTCAATTTTGTGGGGGAGCTAAGGGCGTTTTTTCCTATTCTTTTTTTGGTGCTTTTTTATTTGTTTTACTTTCACTGCTCTTGTGACTTCTCTGTTTTAGAAGCTACAGCAAATCATACAACATTGTTTCCAGTTTCAAGTTTTTGTTATCTACATTTCCAACTATTTGGTGATATAGGGACATTTTTACTGTATATTTTGACCAGGTTAAGGAAAGAGATATTTTTCCACTTGCTTTGTTGGAAGTTTTTCTCTGTCTGACATTATCTACATTTACTCCTTTCTTTGCTGTGCTCCATAACCTTTGTATAAGTGCACATGCATAGACACTAAGCATAGCCTTCACGTAATGAGCAGTTGGACTATACATATTAAGGCCCCCTTCATCTTTTTAAATTACTTCTGGTGGTTATTCATTCTACCATTTGTTAAATCCTGTGTTTCCTTTCTAATCTTTCTGGTACTTCAGTTTGCAGAACAAAGGTGTTGTGCCATGGGTGTTTGTAAAAGTGAATGTAAAACAGCAAGGAACTACTTGTGTGAACCTGTTCCTAAACTTCCCTGGTGCAAAGTCCACACCTGCACAGACACCTTTTCTGACAGTAGGGGTGAACCAGAGGTCAAGTTTCTTTGTACAGTTTGACAGCTGGCTTTTCAGTGAAGTTCAAGGCCTTGCTACTTGCAGGAGAGGCTAAATGTCCCAGAACCCTATAGTTCAACAACATCCTTGAGCAGCTGGTTTTGGTCTTCAGTACTTGTTTGATGGTAAAGGTTGGAGCTAAAGGGAGATTCAGATGAAAAATTTTCAAGTTGTTTCTCAAGATTTTTATTCCCTGAGAGAAAGACATATCAACTGGGATCATCAGCCTAGCAATATTCAGAAATATTTTTACATGCACTACTGTCCAGATTTTTGTAGACTCCTGCCAGACTTTTTCTTAAGTATCGCTCAAAAACGTAGACACTTTGGGGTTTTTTCCTATCACCTATTGAAGGCTTTATTACTGTTGGAGGATGGTAAAGCTGTGGGGTTGTTGTTCCCTGCAGAGGAAATTGTTTTGCCAGGATCTGAGATGTATGATGCATGCCCAGGTTCTGGTAATATGAGTCATGGCATTGAATGATACTGTCTGTAATTTTAAAAAGTCATTTTGGGGACATCTGGAAAATGATAGTATGTTTTGTTAATAGAAAGATCAGGATAGAAGGACTTTTAGAGTAGGACATAACCCTTGCTTGCTTATCATATTATGCAGAACTTCAGAATAATATTTAATATGCACTGTGTACTTCTGCATGGTTGACTTCAGCGTTGGAAACCTGTGTATGTCCTGTTTGGGATGATGGCTCCATTTCACCTTTTGAAATTTTGAAGTGTAGGGTGGGAGACAACAGAAGAATCAGAAGTCACACCTTGTTCTGTGTGTTTGTGTGATTCTCACAGTATGTTAACACCTGTTTTCTACCCGTAGGAAATCTGTCCAGTCTAAGTCGGCTTGGCCTGAGGTACAATAGGCTGTCAGCAATTCCCAAGTCTTTAGCAAAATGCAGTGAACTTGATGAGCTGAACTTGGAGAACAACAACATTTCTACTTTACCAGAGGTGAGGAGTACAGGGAGTGGACTGGGGAGGGAATGCTGCTGGAGGGCATCGATGTCTTATAATGGGAGTGGAACACGGGGCATTATTTCATCTTGCATCTTAACTCTGAGGAACACCCTTTGTTTTAACCTAAAAGTATTTGAATTATGTTAATTGTATAAATATTAGAGGTATATTTAAGCAGTATAGAAGGACTAATGTCATACAACTTGAGTCAAAACTGGGAGCAACACATGTGATTCTATTTGCCGTCCTGTATCTTTAGAAAACCTTAAATAATAAGTTCAGATTCCCACCCTTCAAGCCAGATAAGCGTTTCTCAGTGTTTCTGCTTCATGAAGCATTAGTGCCTGGAAGTAATTGCTCAGATGACAGAAAAAAAATCTGATGTGATTGCTTCTTATTTTGGATATTTATTCAATTTCTTTAGAAGCTTTTAAGATGAAAACTTCATGACACAACATAAAGTTTATAGTCTCTTCTGTTTTAATTATAGTAAACTGTTTTCCTAAGCTGTCATCCCCATGACCCCAAGTCATCTAAAGTACTAGTAGAGAACAAGTTAAAAGGTTATCTAAAGATGTATATAGCAAACTATAAATACAAAAAAAAAATATACTCAGAATTAGGCAGAGCATTTACAGTAGCAAAGAACAGTAAGTAACTGATTTTCCTCAGATAAATTTCTGAGCTCAGCAATGATAGACTGAAACAGAGAATTTAATGAATGTTTGGGCAAGAGTATAATTGAAGAAAATGCTAGAGTGAAAGCCACCAGCCTGCTTTTAGGATGAGAGCTAAGCTAGCCCACCCCACCCAGACATGTTACAAAAGCAACAACGGTGTAATTACAAAAAGCTAATGTGAGGGATGATTACTTGCTTCAAAACACATTCAGTCATAATACAAACCTTTGTGATGTGCTGCTTTCTTCGGGTATATTTGCCAATGATATGTTAACTCTCCAGTTTACAGAAGTGTATAGTTTATAGTGTAATCTGTTTAAAATAAAACATGTTTTGCTATAAGACAAAGAGCTGTATTTGTAGAAGAAATTTCTGAATTTCAAAGCATAGCTGAAGCTGCTGACACAATGCCTAATAAATATTTTTATCTTAAAAGGATGGGCTGGAAGAAGGCAGCACTGCTCTCATAGATGTAAGAGCATTGTTCTCTTTGTACTGCCAAAGCTCTCTTGCTTCCCTTCAAATGCATTTAATTACTCTAGGCTATTAGAGTGAATTAGCTGACATATTTTAGATTTTTTTTGGTATACAAGCAGACTTTAAAACCAGCTTTTAAAATGCAAAGATCCATCTGAAGCAGTAAAATGCATTAGAGTTCAGGGACTGCCTAACCCTAGGACTAATATCTGTTAGTGAAAGTATAGGTAGAAACAATATTTCCTAACCAAATATTATACTAATTAATGATTAGGTTAGATTAATACTGATTTGAAGATCCATTATTTTATCTGTAGTGGGGAAAATACTTCACTGATATTTGCTGAGATGCCCCCAGTGTCTAAAGTTTTAGCCAGTGCATGTAGATAAGTCCCTATTAGATGCTATTTTATTTACAATAATGTTAATAAACTATTTATAAAAGCAGCCAGAGCTTTCCTGGTGAAACAGCTAAGCCATGTTCTTAAAGCATTTACAGTGAATATGGAGCTCAAATTGCAATCCAGAAATACTGACATTAGGAATATGGTTGGAATCATTATCTTGTTAGTGCTCATTCCTGATTGCAGATGTTGCATTATTTATGGTATGTAATACTGTGCATAAATCTCCAATTTCTGTAATACTTAAGCAAATAGGGCTGGATTCAAGTTGGTGTAGTAATAAGCAAAGGTGACACTTCAGCAGTAATTTAGATCTCATTATTCATCTCCACAGTTCCAGCAACGTGCTTGGCACGTAACTAACAGATAAACTGAGATATGGGCTGCTGGGATTTTGGAATCTAATTAGATTGTCAAGAGAGATGAAACTCTGGATTCAATGGACAGCTGTTGCTATCCAGTATAACTACAGGCTTCTTGCTTTTTGTTTTTTGAGGGGGGAAAAATGCAGAGCATTAACTATTTTGGAATATTTTAGAAAAAGGAAAGAACAAATGAATTTTCAAACCCATCCTATTCCTTTTCTCTGTCTGATTATCTCAGACTATTATTATTATATAATTACAAGACACTGACAAGTTGTGATCACAATATGGATTTTTATGAAGTTACCAAGGATTTGTACTGGAATTATCAAATGTCTCTTTTGGGAGCCATTGTGTGGGGTTGATATTTCTTTGAGCCCAGTTTGGATGTGGGTGAGCTGCTGGGGCCAAAACAGCTGCTGGGGATGGACACGTGGCCCCTGCGCTCCTGGAGCAATACGTTGTTAAAAAAATTGCTTTCAGAGGAGAAAAGAGTTACTAAACCTCCCAAACTTGTGCTTTTAAATGTGGTATGTTTGCTTTTTTTGTATCTGTCAGCATGCAGGGAGGAAGGGGGAAATAAGGTAGTGGCTGATGACTGTGAGCAGAGGTTGTTGCTGGTGGAAGTTTTATCAAATTTAACACTGGTTTGTGTGTTGCAACACGTCTTCAGGGGATGGACTTGAGGGGGAAAAACATTTCTAATTAGACCCATAAGGGAAAAGAGATGCATTCAAATAAATCTGTCCTAAGTTCTTGGGTGGTTTTCTTCTTTCTACAGGGTCTTTTATCCAGCCTTGTCAAACTGACTAGTTTAACATTGGCCAGGAACTGCTTCCAGTCCTATCCTGTGGGTGGCCCGTCCCAGTTCTCCACAATCTACTCTCTCAATATGGAGCACAACCGCATCAATAAAATCCCCTTTGGAATTTTCTCTAGAGCTAAAGTATTAAGTAAGCTGAACATGAAGGTGAGGCACAGAAACATGCTACTGTGTAAAATCAATGAGGAGCACTGTTTGCTGCTCTGTGAATTCTGGCAGACTTAATAATGTAAGGAATGAATTTATCACGCTGAAGTGGATGCTGCTGCTATCACATATATAAATAATTCTGTATTAGTCTAAAATTGTGCTATCAAGATGTTACTAATTTGTCTTTATGTTTGTTAGTACAGATTTTGGCACATTTGATAGAGTTTGAACAATGAAAATAAGAAAGCTGGCTGCAAAGTTCTTGAATATCCACATGGGACACAAACATGTAGATTAGCTTATTCTCCCTCAGACACTGTTACAGTTTACATTATAAAGA
Source organism: Cyanistes caeruleus (assembly GCF_971803275.1). Classification (NCBI taxonomy): domain Eukaryota; kingdom Metazoa; phylum Chordata; class Aves; order Passeriformes; family Paridae; genus Cyanistes; species Cyanistes caeruleus. Next base: position 9,606,447 of record NC_141708.1, on the reverse strand, counting down.
GAATTATGTAAAATAATTTTTATTAATATAGTATTTCAAAACCTAAGTCTAGAAACTTTTGGCAGTGGTTGAAGAGCACAGCAAAAGAACTTTCAAGTGTGCTAATGCAGTTAAAGTAGGGAAAATAGATGATATTTTTCTATGAACAGATTTATTTCAAGAAATGCTTGAGCAGTAGTTAAGCTCAGCTACTGTTTTAGAATACAGTTTGACACAAATGAATCCTCAATTTGTATTAAGTCCAGTTTTTATCATATACCCATTTTTAACTTTGCTTGTTTACCAGAGATTTGTATGACCGTTTTTTAAAAGATTTTGTGGTGTCTGGTCTAAATCAAATATTGTAGAACTATTTTGAGCAGTAGCATGTTCAGAGCAATTTCAGATGCTTTTACTTTGGGCCATTAAGTATATGGGAGTTTTGGGGTTTTTTTTCATTTTTTTCAGTTGTGGGTTTGTTGGGTTTTTTTCTCCTCAGCAGAGTTTGGTGTGTGGGTTCTGGTGGGTTTTTTTAGTGGTGTTTATTCTCTTGATTGGTTTGTTTGGAATTTTTTTTTTTTTTTAACTCCATATATTTTTAGGATTCAAACATTTGGTGATAGCACCTTTGTAAGTTGCAGTGAACTTTCTGTTCTTTTCTTGAACCCACCATCCATTGTATTCAGCGGAAATAGAACAAAAAGGTGTTTTAACCACTTGGTGAGATCTTGAGAATTATGTGCTTCTAATTTTTCCACTTCAGTTCATATTAGTAACAGAGAGTTTATTCTGTAACTCTAGATTGGTACCACTAATATTTGGTGTAATTTGAAAAAAGTTGTCCAATAGCTAACATTTTATTCATCTTATTCCATTATTGACAATGCTGTTATGAAGTATTTCTGTTAGCAGTTTGTTTAATCTGTCAGATGCCTTCCCAGCTTCTTGCAAGGGCAGACCCTAAATGTTTGATATGTTAAATCACAGGACAATCAGCTGACGTCTCTCCCTCTGGACTTTGGGACTTGGACAAGTATGGTAGAACTGAACTTAGCGACTAACCAGCTCACAAAAATCCCTGAGGATGTATCTGGGCTTGTTTCTCTTGAGGTGAGAAGAGTATAAAGAGTATAAATTAACAGCTAAGTGTTGCTTGCAACATTGGAATTCTCTACTTCAGGTTTAAGTAACGTTACTTTTGGGTCAAATGAAGCTAAAGAAATATGTGTGTCTGTGCTGTTAAATCCCCTGCTGCATGTTTGTGGCTGTTGTCAATGGCTTTTGAATGTTGTTCTTTAGGCTATTGATGAATGTGCACAGGTATAGTATGAGTATGTACAGTGATAGTTTCAGCCAGGTACAAAGAAAATTGTTCTCAGCAGGAATTAGTGTTGTAAATGCAATGTTGCTGAACTTGGTTCAGTTCCTGGAGACCAGCATGGAAGCAGCAGAGATCAGAAAAACATAATTAAATATTTGACAGCTGGGGGTGGCTTGAGCTCTGTGAACCTTGTAGGCAGACAGGTGGGAATTCTCAGCCTTTGATGGGGAAGAACTTGTGGGTTAAAAGCATGAGCTAAACCTGCTCTGTCCCCTCATCCTGTTTCTCAGGAGACCATCAGCAGAGACAAATTATTGCCTTGGAGGGACAGAAAGATAGAGGTACTTGTTTGGGCAGTTGAGGGGACTGTGTAGGCTCTGTGAGTTGCTGGGAAAAATTTGTTAAAGAACTATAACAAATGCCATATTTGAAATTGCAAATTTCCAGTGTGGCTTCTTCTGTGAATATTTAATTATTTTTGTAGTGTGGGGCAAAAATTATAACAGAGTAATGGTTACTTAATAGCCTAGTTCCCTTTTAAGTTAAGGCTGTGGTTGATATGATTGGGAAATTAGTAACCTCTGACAACTGGGTTTGCTGGTGGTCTGTCGGCTGCTGAAGCTGGAGAGCTGCTTGGTCTGCTGACCTGTTACCACTGTGTTTCTCTGTAATTAAAAAATCAAATACAAAGGGCTGTTTGGGCAGTGTTTACACAAAAGTGAAGGTTCCCACAGCAGTGCTAAGTCAGCTGCATTGCACGTAGGTAATATTGTCTGTTCCTGCTTTTGTTTCTTGATATGCGATTAAAACATTACTGTTCTCACTGCTCTGTGCATGTTGTAGTGCATAAACGATGGTCACTGAAATGCTGCTTGTGCTAATCCTCTTGCACTGGCTTTTTTTTCACTTTGATTTTCACTTTGATTCTCACCAAGTCTTTATTTTGTTCCTGCCTGTGGTGTTTTCACATGGCATGAAGCCAGTGAGAGTCGGGATTATCAGTAGAAGACAGGCACTTACAACCTTGGCTGGTTGTGTGTGGCTGGCACAAGGGTCCACACTGGCTCCTCTTTCACATCCTCATGTTTCATGTAGATCTTAAAGAACTAGATAATAATAGCATTGTTTAATCAGTAATTAATTACCTGACTACTCAAGGTGCTCTTACGAGGCTTGATTACTTCCAAGAACTGCAGGGTTTCTCTGGAGGAAAAATGGTATATTAGTGTAACCCCTGGTAACTTCCCTGTGGAGTAATGAATAACTCTGTTAACTGACCCTGCAAATAAGGATACACTTCTTGAACTTGGGGTATTTATAACGCAACTCAAAAGGGAGCAGAAAAACAGGAGGACAGCACTGTAGTAGGTGTGGGTGTGTGATGGCAGCCCGTTTTGGAAAGCCAGTGTTCTGCTTGGGTGCTCCCATCTGTGTGTTTATTTGCTGATGCTCCTAACCAAAGGGGCATAGGGAGAGGAGGAAGTACTAAGCTTTTTAAGGAGAATTTGGCAAGCACAGCAAATAATGTAAAAACATGATTATGGGATGGCTATAAGGAAGCATAACAAAATGATAGGCAAATTCAGGAAGAAATTGTTTTTCTTTGGTAATTTGAAGAAATAAAGTTTCTATTGTTTTTGCTTTGCATTTATTATTGCATATAATAATATCTGAAAGCAGTATATCCTTGTATATATACATTATATACAATTGAATATATTTGTATCATCAAAATTTGGAAAAAAAATGTTAAATCACTGACTTGTTTTATTTTTTATAAATTTTCAACTACTTCCTTATTGTAAATGGATGCTAATGTTGTAATTTCATTGCTTGAAAATATGCAAAAAAATGTATCTAAATCTGTTATGTACTCACTGTGTTGCTGAGATTCTATGTTTGGTTCTTGTTTCGTTTTTGAGGTTCTTATCTTGTCAAACAATCTCCTAAAGAAACTTCCCCATGGAATTGGAAATCTACGGAAACTCCGAGAGTTAGATCTAGAGGAAAACAAACTGGAATCCTTGCCAAATGAAATAGCTTACCTCAAGGATCTGCAGGTGAAACAATAATTGGTTGAGATAAACATCTTAATGTCCTTTATTTACACCATGTTGATTTAATTGCAGCTTGTTGGATGAGTGGAAGCTATTTGAGACTGGACATAGAAACAAAAGAGTCTTGTGCAACTTCATCCACAATTAGTCCCCATTAACTGTTCCCCAGCTTTATTAGTTAATACTCAACAAAAAAATTTTGAAGCTTTTAACTGTTGCACCATGAGTGCAATACCACCCCAGGAATTATTCCAGTCATGCTCATGAAATCTTCGATGTTTAGGCATGTGTTTTGTTAGGCACCTTTTTATTTTTACATCCAGTGATGCTTAATAGAGATTTGAAATGTTGTTGAATGATTGAAATTTTTCTTGTTCAAATTCAGGGGAGCAGAATCCATTGATTTGTATCAATTCAGCTACGTATCTTGTTATTTGCTGTCATTCCAAGCAAAACTCATTAAGTTAATTTGTAAAAATGTGTTTTTCCCTTAGAAATTGGTTCTGACTAACAATCAGCTGACCACCCTTCCCAGAGGAATCGGTCACCTTACCAATCTGACGCACCTTGGGCTCGGAGAGAACCTTCTCACACACCTTCCTGAGGAAATTGGTAAGATCCCATGGTCTGGTTTGATGCAGTGTGTCTGGGCAAAGCACATATCATAGCCAGCTATTCTGCTTATCAGTAAAAGCCACAAAATTAATTTGGAACTTCTAAATATGTACAGCCTGATGTAAAGCATGTGCCACAGGAACAGCACTGGAGTGTATGATCTTTATCTTGCTGAACTGTAGTGGAAAGGACGCACTATTTTCTTTCAGTTCAGCTGCAGAAAGCTGCTGAACACACACCAACTTGTAATGGTGACATTCCTTATCTCCAAATTCTCCCACAATTTTTGTGTTATCCATGACTCAACTTCATGAATCTATTCTTAGAGAAAAGAAGTGCACTGATCCTACTGTAATGCCATGGTGTAGACAAAACCCTTGTGTAAGGTGTAGACTGCTAAAGCAAATGTTCTTCTTGATAGTTCTTCTGCACCTGCTTTTGTGTATAGGCCCTCATATTGTTTTTCACCTTGATGGGGTTAGAAAAGGAAGTGGAGGAAATCTACAGAAGGAAAGAAAGGGATAGGATTTTTTTTTTTTGGCCTTCCTGAGACATTCAGACTAGGTGAGTTTCAGAGCATCCGAAACTGAGAGCCCATGTTTCTTCTATAATTGGTCTCCACTGTATTAGTCCAGAGTATGATTCTGAACACTTAAGTTAAAATCTTATCGTTTGGGCTTATTATGGAGGAAAAAATGATGGGACAAACTACACCAAGCAAAATGTAGTCAGAAACAGTGATGTGCAGATGAAGGTGGCGTGGTCTGTCTCTCGCATTGTCTTTGGTGAGGAGCTATTGCAGCTGCTCATCTTGTATGTGCCACAGTGTGAGAAAAAATTAAAATAATCTGAACCCAAAGCTTTGTAATTTATAAGCTAATGGAGATATTTTGGATGCTGTGGAATTAAAATAATTAAGAACATATAAAATGCCGTTGTAGGAGTACAGCTTGCTTATTAAAGCTAGTTGTCTTCACAGATGAGAGAATAGTTACTTATTGTCAGGTGTGACTGTTTCATGTATCATGCTATCAACTGTTTCTCATCATCTTTTCTATAGCTTCTCCTTTTAGTTGGTTTTCCATGCCATGAGTTCTGCCTACTGCTTTCACTTATGAAATATTAAATACTCTCTTAGGCTGTAGGAGATGTTTATGGTATAAAAGATTGGAAGGTGGGGAATATTTTGGGGAAGACTAATATGTTTTTGAAAGGAGGAATGGAAGTCTTAAAAAGAAATTACTCTGTTTTCCAGCTTCTGGTTAACCTGTATTGCAATATCTGTAGTAGAGGCAAACTGTAAAATTTGAATTCAGGAAAAAATTTTCACACTTGTTAGTTCCGTTTAATAAATTCATAAGTTAATCTTTCTGTGCAGAGAAGTCACACTCTTCTGCTTTTTTCCTGTGGCACATGGCAGTTATGGCTTCAGATCTTTAATTTATAGATTCTAATTACATAAAAGGAATGACATAGATATTTTTAAATAGAGAATAGATCCTGTATGGTATAAGTATTTCCTAGGTACTTTTGACTAGATAGCTGTTCCATGTTGCCTGTACTTGCATAGCTCTTGAATAGCTAAGGTGAAGTCCCTCTCAGTTCTTTCATTCTCTCTATTTGCAGTTCATTTGTTATTTAAAGGAGATGCACTAACCTCCTAAAGGAAACAAAATCATGCTGATTCTTGCTTAGGTACTGCTGAATAGAACTTGCAATGCTTGAGAACAGGAATCTCACTCAAGGTTCTGTATAGGAAAGAGTCTTCAAGTGTACTTAGAGCTTCTGTCTTAAAATTATAAACTTCATGAATCAGAGAGATACTACTACTAGTTATTATTTTATTTTAACCAGGTACACTGGAGAATCTGGAAGAACTGTATTTGAATGACAACCCCAATCTGCACAGCCTTCCCTTTGAGCTGGCTCTTTGCAGCAAACTGTCAATAATGAGTATTGAGAACTGCCCGCTCAGCCACCTTCCACCTCAGATTGTTGCAGGAGGACCCTCCTTCATCATTCAGTTCCTAAAAATGCAGGGACCATATCGTGCCATGGTCTGATGCTCATTGACTTGTCCAATACACTGTACAAAATACAAACTGCATTAATGTTGTAATTGTCTGTATATGTATATATAATATAATATATGTGGTTTATATTATATTATATATATATAAATATATAAATAATATAAAAAGGCAAATTTAAGACTGCATTATGTGTTTCTGCTAATAGAGGAATCATAGCCATTTAGATTTTTTTTTTATTCTGTAAAAATGCTTGTCTAAATTTTCTTTGCTGAACTTGATGGAAGTTATCTGAATAATCTGAAAATGCCAGTTCATTTAAAGCAATTGCCAATGAACTCAAAGTTGAAATTTAAGGGACAAAACCAGTTTTGCTTAGATTTACTTTCAGTTAAGAGAAATGTATAACCTTTATATAATGAACTTTTCTGTTTTCCTCACACCCTCCCCTTTTTTTTGGTGTCAAAACCTGAAAGGGTCACGTGCCCTGAAGTTGGGATTTTCTTTTAACTTATTTTGAGATTTGAAGCAAATGGTGGTTTTATATTGTTTACAGTCAGAGTAAATCACTGGATTTTGTTTTATTCTGATTTGCTCTGTTTTAATCAATCATATCTAGAATTTATATGCCTCTGCTGATGAATTTTTATCAACCAGTTTGTATACTAAAAACATACTCATCAGAACAACTGGCAGGTGAAAAGGATGCAGTCAAAAGAAAAAGAAAAGAAAAAAAAAGCTTGAATTCCTTTAAGTCTTGCTTCCCTGAGTTATCAGTTGCAGGCATAACATATCTGAACTGAGCCTTTTGCGTTTGGTCTTTTCTAGCACAAGTAAACCTTTTCAGATTGGTAAAAATGTGGAGTATCCTCTGTGAAGAGCGGTTTTCATTGTGTGAAGTAACAAGTCCATGAGGTCTAACAGTACAGTTATGTGACAAGGAAATAATATATATGTACATTTTTATTACAATGTTGAGTCATAAACTACAACGGGAAATTTTAAGGATTCCTTATAGACCTTGTACAATAAATGAATGTGTCTTACTTTTAAACACTGCAATATATGTAAGTTTTAAGGTTGGTTAACAATGTACTATGGTTTTATATCTTGACTTGCCTTGTACCTCCTTCCATTATGGAACTTCTGTGTCCAAGCACAATATCTTCACACTGTGCTGTTTTGCTGCTGAACTAAATGCACTTTTCCCCACAGCTGGGGCACTTGCTTCAAAATATTCAGTTCAGTATCTTGATTATTCTTTTTTAACTTCATCCTATCTGTTTCAGTATTAAACCGATCTATTAAAAAAGAGGCACCTTTTTCATTTGTGCAGAGATGTTGGTAGCTCAAGAGAAACACTGTAAGTAGTGGACATTGAATTTTATCATTAATTTCTTGGCTGTTTAGAAGGTAGAAGATGCTTCAGGGAGATGTACACTATTGCTGCACTTGCAGGGCCAGTTGTCCTTTTTCAGGAGGGTAAGAACTTGAGGCAGTTGCATTCCATGGTTACCCAAGAACTGTTCAGTTTATATTCACTGGAATTGCTGCTGGGGTAGTGTGACTTACAGGACTGTTCCTTTTTGCACAAAATCAAATCAGTGGATGCCATGGGAAATCTGTTTCACATGCAGAAGTTTGGGAATATTATTTCTGGCTTTCAGGTGTGCTTATTTAGACATATTTCCTTGATCTAGTTGCAATTTGTTTTGTTGTATGTCTTTTCATTAACAAGGAGTAAGTTTTAAATGGAAGGCAGGTGGAGATATAAAACCTTAGAGGGCTTAAACATGCTGTAAAACTATTGTAGATGTCACTGGATTTTACTAAGTAATGTTCTGTTCTCTCTCACACACTCTCTCTGTTGTTCCCCCCCTTCCCATTTTTTCTTTTTTTACATCTACTGTAGCTTTTCAGCTTGGACTTTAGTTTATAAAAGGCTAGTTCCTTACAGTTCTGCCTGAGTTAATCTTTCTCAGCACTAAGGTGTTAAAATAGGAAGATGCTGAAATGCTTAGTATCAAGACTGTAATCTAAGTTCTGAATATACTGCAAAGTCTGTGTTTGTGCCCTCAGGTCACTAAGGGGGAAACTGGTTTGATTAATATGGTTCCTTAAAGCAAAAGTGGCGACCCCTTGTGTTTCCAAATGTCTTGGTCTTATTCCCTGTCTGCTTCTCAATCCCGTTTTTATAAGAGTTCAAGGGATTGAATTTGTTTAGTTTGTAAATATGTTGATTATTCACCTTGTTAAGGTACATGGTTAATGACTGTATGATTGGAGCTGACCCTCTCTCACATAAATTCCTGTGAAGAAGTTGGCTACCAAAATAGTGCTCGTTACACTCACTTAAAAACAAACTATTCTTTTCAATACACTTATAGGAATAAATAAAGCTATGTTTTAATTCATTACTATATTAAAAACAGGATATTTTTTTTCCAGCTATCTTTGTACTAGTATGGTTGTTGCAATGCCAGATAATCCTGAGCCCTGTTTTAGGAGTTTAATTTTATACACTTCAAGGTGAATGCTTATATTTTCAGTGTCTCAAGGGAGATTTGAGTAAGAGGAATGTGAGAGAAGTTCTGGTACAGGAGAAATCAAGTCAAAAGAATTAGAAAAGTTCTTTAAAATTATCCAAAAGTTAAAGTATTAATTATCTGGCACAGATTGGGAAGGCATGCATATAAATCCATATAAGTACAATACATGGATTTATAGCCAGATCTATACATAGAGCCGTAGAAATCCAGCTGTTTTAATCATTCAAAATTGTCTTACCTCCTGAAATAACAGACTTTTACATTTCCCAGGATGCTGGTTTGTAAACTGTTGTAGTTTCTAAATGGTATTATTGCCTGGTGACATTCACTTGAACACACATACCGGCTTACACAAGAATTTTATTTGCCCTAATCAGTTAAAATATGAATGGAAAGAACTTCATTCTGAGAACTGTATGTATACATAAATACAAAAATGTATTTGTGTATCTATATATGTATTAAAGCATAGACAAGGTGGAGAAATAAATTATTTAGAGCATTTTTGAAAATCAGATTGAGAAACAAGTGATTCCCAGATACTTGTATTAAATGTTAATCCTCCTTGCTGTACTGAGGGAACTAATTTAAAACAGTTATTGAAAAATGTGACAATCTTTACTTAGGTTGAAAATCATGACCTTGGTTGCTTGTCCATAGCCAAAATACCAGTTTTATATGTGTCTGTGCCTGTGTATGTACATACTCATGCCCCATAGACACTATCCTAAATCATGCCTTGATTAAAAAATACTAACTAGTATAGACTATGTAGTATTGGAAGTCTGGAAAAGTAAAAAGCAGATCAGAGTTTTGCTAATCCATGAAAAGGAGGAACAGTTGCTGTTGTGACTCATGTTGGTCACATACTGCATTTTCATTTACTAAATAGGGATTTTTTGATAATTCTTTGCAAAAGTTTTTTAGCATAAGCCTGTTAAAGTTGTGTCTCTCACTGTCCCATATCCAAGTTTGTCACCAAAATTGTCTGGTATAAGTGCAGTGGAAATGCTGCTTGTAGAGTTGGGTCACACAGTTGTATAATTGGGACTTTTCATTTTGGCAGATGCCAATGGAAATGTTGACCTTCAAGCACCCTTTTTAGAAAGATTTGGATTGTAGAATATTTGCTTCAGTGCCTCACCTTGATTTAGTATTTTTAAGAATGTGCATGTTTAGACATTTTGAAGGTTGTGTTTGCTCGTGTACATGATTCAGACAATTAGTACTTAGATTGTCTCTCTGGTTAGTGTTTGAACCCATTGTGTCAGCTGGAATTCGAGCGTTGTCTTCAATCCTCGGAGTTTGAGAAATATCTTTTATTTAACAATTAGAAAACTTTAAGAGGTTATTTTTTTCTCCCCTTTTTTTTTTTTTTTAAATCCAAAAATAAATTAAACTTCTGAATCAGCACAAATCCATATCAGGAGACTTTTCATATCTGGATGCAACGAAGAATTTTCCTATCAGTGTCACACCTCAGTTGTATCAAGTAGAAAGGCCAGAATAACTTCTAGTTAGGAACGTGCAGTTGGTGGTTATTTGCACAACACAAACTTCCAGGCACAGTAAGGATGATTACAGACTATAGGATCTACAAATGGGTTTGTTTTTTCATTAGCAAATATCAAAAAATTATGTTTATTATTATTCTGATTTAGATCTTAACCAGGACTGCACAGGACCTTTGCTGTGGAAAAATATCAGACCACACTAATTTTGTGGTTAAAAGCTAAGTGAGAGTGTAAACAGTCTACAAAAAATGTACTTTTAATTCAAATTATTGTAATGTTGTTATGTCTATATAAAAGATTGCCTTGCTTTTTTATAAGAGTCATTCTGTATCAATGTATTCATTATAAATAGTATATTTGTAAATAAGCTGCCACTGAGTCTTTTCAAAGTTTTCTAGTATTTCTAGTCTGACATTAACCTGGATGCAAGTCTACTTTTGCAGCACCTCAAATTATTAAGAACTGTGTTCTCATTATATACTTACCACTCCTCAAAAGATCTCAAAATATAGATTTTCATGTAGAGCAATTACAGGAATCTTCGAAAGTTGGATGATAGTAACTTCTTTACTCAGAGCCATGTAGACTGGAGACCTTCTGTAAAGCAAATGTTGGTAAAAAATTTTATATTCATTTTGTTATGGTTTAGTAGGGCATGTAGTAAAAAAATCCTACAGCTTTCTCTCTGATGGGGAAAATAAATCTTGGATTTTAGTGAAAAATGCATTTCAGCAGCAACAAAATTAAAGTAGGTATAGAATTGCAATGCCTAAAAGACAGACACCAGCATTTAATCTTCAGGTTTAATAAAAGACTGTATTGCCAAACTGCCATGGCACTGTTTAAACTGATATCTTCCATCTCTGTGAAGCTCATTGCACAGACTGCTTCAAGAAAGTCATGCTTACATTGTGCTCTACAAACAAACAAAAAGCCAGTGTCCTTGGAAGTCAGCATAGAAAGACCTCAGGAGTTTGGACATGAGGAAGGAGGAGGAGGACTGTAGCTGGTCGCTTACAAAAGCTGGAACCAGCTTTCACGGTGTGCAACAGTCACTTGTGCAGTGGAGAGTGCTTCTGTCATTTCATCAGGCCCCTGCTGATTAAAATCAGTGGAGGGTCTGATCAGAATACCTAAATTTTGGTCTTTGAGGCAAGTCAGTCCCTGTAACTGTAAGTGATCTGAGAGTCTGAAAACAAGGCAGTCTCTTCAGCAGCATGGCAGTCCTGTGCTGTGATGCTGGACCACCTGCCATCCACCCCTGGCTGGCAGGGCTGTGCAGATGTGCAGAACAGGATGTGCAGTTCCACCATTTGAAGGGCTTGCAAAAAGGAAACGGCATCTTCATCACTGCTTTTAGTAGCCTTTGTAGCAAAATCACAGAAGAAACTTTATTTTTTCCTTTTTTTTTTTTAATTTTACATCTCTGTGTATTTCTGGCCTCTGCAACATCCTGTGTCTAATAATTCTACAATATAATTATGTGCTGGGTGAAAAAGCACTTCCTTTTGTTTGTTTTGAACCATCCAACCTTATTTCATTTGGTAACTCCTAGTTCTTATAGAACTAGAAATTCATGAACAGTTTTTTTCCTATTCATCTGCTTTTTACCATTTTTGAAGGTTTTGGGTTTATTTTCATGAATGGCAGCATTTTTTTCTCCAAGTCATGGAGTTCTAGTTTTTTAGCTTCTCTTCAATCTAACCCTCTTCCATTTTCTGATGATTCTTGCTGCCTTCCTCTGTGCTTTTCTAGTCCCAGCTCTGAGTCTTTTTCCTAGTTCACGGCCTTTAGCAACCTCTTCTGATTTGTTGTGTACTTCTGCTTTGTGAAATGAAAGTACTGTACTTCTGTTTTGAGAATTAAAGTGGAGTGGATGATAAAGTGGATGATAAAGATACTAAGATCTGATGAGGAATAATCCCACTAGGCAAGGATCAGATTGGGATTTATGCTTCAAATGCAGGCCACCCTCTGCCATATTTAGTTGTTTCCTCTGATTGGCTATAACTGTCTTCCATCATCTCTTGCAACTAGGTATAAAAAACAGAACTAATATGAATTTAAATTCTTACGCTAATTTAAATAATGCCAGGATTTAAAATCCTTTCTTCATGCTAGTAGGAGTTAATTGTTTTGGAAGATGTGACTTCTGAATATTTCAGCTGACCTCTTTAAACTGTCAAAGCCCAACATTTTCTGAAAATACTGGGAAATTTCTGGTAGTATGTTCTTTTGGAAGAGAAATTGGAGACTGCACTGGTTGGGTTTTATTTTCTTCAGTGAAGTCTTTGTAGAAAGCTACATAAGAAATTCTCATAGTTAAAAATGAGAGAAGAAAAGAGATCTTCCCTGACCCTTCCATGACAGGGAGCATCCTGCCAGCAGTTCCCCCAGGCCAGGGCTTGCCTGCCACCTGGACTGGGGGAACCTGCTGCTTCTGACCACTTTTTGTTCAGATGGTTGAAGTGAGCGGCCCCAGATGAGCCTGGCCTCAAGAACCATGCTATTTGGCTCTAATTGAGTGAAAAGTGAAGAATGTGTCTTGTTTCCACCTCCCCATGTCCTTAAGGCTGTACAAAAGGCCTCAGAAATATGCAGACGGTGTCTTGTGTGTCTCTGGCGAGACAAACAGATGACACATTTGTGCAATTAATCCAGCCCAAGTGCTTCAGGATACCCAGTGTCCCAGCTCTGCTCTCCAGTGACAGGTCCTGCTCTCCACTGGTGGGAGCTGAGCATTTTAGATACCCACTGTATGCTTTTTAGTGTACAAATACTGCATAAAATCTGAACACTTGGCAGCTCTACAGAGCATACCTGGTGTTCTGAACTCTTTGTCATGGCCATGGTAGACAAAAAGGTGTTAGATGGCTAGAGATGGTTAGCTTTGATACAACTGGAACAGGCTGAGTGCCTTGAAAACTAATTTGTTTCATTTTCACAATCCATCTCCGTCAAATAAAATACATCATCTCTTCCTTCAACCCTTGCCTCACTTTGGATGGTAAGAGTGGGAGATAATTTGATTACCAAGATCAAATGATGATGTTTTAGAGGAGGAGCCATCTGGAGTTTCTGAGTGAGCAGCTGGCAGCCTGGGCTGCACAGTTAATGATCTGACTGTGTGCCTTGCAACTATTTTATTTCTCTGCAAAACCTTTTAAGAGTCTTTAGAGATCAATCTGACCCACTGCCTCCAAGTAAGATGCTATCTGCAAAATTGCAGACAAGTGTTTCTTTTTAAAAGGTCTTTCCACAACACCCTATTTTTTCTTTCTATTAGTAAAGTACTTCTTTGTTACGACTCATAATGAATCCATAATTTGCTGTAGTTTGGTACTTGGCTTTGCTTGACCTAGTAGTAGCTGGTTTGCATTTTGTCCTGCATTATTACAGCTGTACTGCCTGAAGTGATTTTCAAACTTCATGTGGTCGGTTTTAATGGAAATACATTTTTGCCTTGAAAATCTTAAGAGGTTGTTTGAAAACTGCCATGGTAAAGACAGTGCAGTAAAACTCTTCTCTCCATATGACCCAAGGTTTTTGGATGCCCTTTATTTTTTTTGGTTGTTGCCAAGTAATGTTAACTGAGTGGGAAGTTATAACTAGCTTAGAATTATCTATCCTTGCCAGAGCAGCAGTGGGCAAGAAATTTAACTACGTATGGAGCTTCTGGTCAGTGAAGCAGCTCTGATTTCAGGCTTTTTAATCATCTCCACGTCAAGCACTTCTTTTTAGTCCTGCCAGGCATTTCCAGCCTCCCAAAAAGCCGCATCAGACAGTGCCATATGGTTCTGATGTGGGGGACCAGGAGAGAGTCCCAGCAGCACCAGGGAGTCAGAGGTTTGCCTGGAAAGCCTGAAAGGCACTGGAGGCAATTCCCTAAAAGCAAATTGAGCCAAGTAGAGAGCGGGTGGTACCCTGCCAGCCTCTCCTGATTGATGCTATTGGTGGCCTAGGCTGCAGCGTCAGGCAGGAGAGCACAGCCAAGATTCTTGGGTCTGTGGCTCCACCAGATGGATGGTCCTGAGGTCAGGCCAGTGCTTTTTCTGAGTAAGTTTTTGAAAGTTGGGGAGTGCTGATGTCACTTTAAAACAGAACCATATGTGGAAGTAGCAGAATCCCCCATAAGGAGGGGCTTCTCTAGCATTGCTGCTTTTTCCCCTGTGAGCTCTTCAGCTTGTATCAACTCTGATCTCAGCCTCTCCACTTGTGCTCTTCCCTGCCAACTCTCCTACTTCAGATTTCACTCTTTAGCCAGCATCCCCGTGTCCCCTACACTGTGCTGAGCTGATATAAGTGGAGGAAGGTAGGGAGAACAAAAGGATGGTGTAGGACCAGTGACTTCTGTCCCATGTACCTGTTGGTGCAGCCAGTTCTTCAGAACTTGCTTTGTATTGGTTATGAGCCCCTTTTCTCCAGTTCTATTGTGGAATGGAAACACCAAAGAGAAAAACAGGATTTGGGAACAGATGGCTGGGAGAGGAAAATAAAAAAGACAGATCAGCTGCACATGGCACAGCTGTGCATTGCTGTACAGCTTCTCTGTTGGCTTCTTGGACAGAGCCAGGTTTTTACATTGTGTCTCAGAGTGCCTGTAAAGAGATGGATGTCTGAGTACTTGCCAGATAAAAGATTTGGCTTGGGGTACATGTCAAGACTCAGAAAGGAATGAATTTTGATTAAATGGCAATTCTGTGGCCAATCTGTGCTCCAAACCGTTTAGGAATAAAGATGGATGGTTTAATTTTTGAAGTGACACAAAATGCTTAACAGTCCAGTAAAGAGTTCTGATATATGTGTAATGCTTAATTATATTAATCACTTCTGCTTTAGGAGTACCCACATGCTCCCACAGTTAAATTGTTAGTGAAGTATTAATAAAAACATGACATTCTCATTTCATAAAGACATGTAATTCCCATTTGTAAAAATGTACATTTTTAAAAGATATTAGTTAAAGTTGCCACGATTGCTTTTTGACCATTTTTGCCTTTTGCTCTGCTTAAGGAAAATTGAAATTGGATTGTAGTGAGGATTCAATGGTGATCTTCAGTGTCTTCAACTCCAGAGGACTTTGCTGGTCTGGCAAGGTGTCCCAGTGCTTAGGGACACAGGGAATGCTCCTAGGAAGCACGTGAGCCTGGTGGCTGGGTGAGTAGGTCAGAAGGACTCCTCAACAAAAGGGTTTTGAGGTGCTGTCTGTTAAAGCCAGTTGCAGTAGCAGTGAGCTCCCTTTCCAAAGATTTGGGAGATATTTTTAACCTAGCTAGAATGAAAGGGTGCTGAGATTTCAGTTGTGCTGTTTTCCTGTGCGTGTCTGAGGGCACTGGTGCTACGCCTCTGGAAGTGCTTGGATGCTGTATGGCAATTTCCACTTTGTGGTTGTTGCCCAGAAAATGGCTTGGCCTCAACAAGTGGAAAGAAAGGGTTCAGGGTGGGTTCAGTGCTCCCTGTCTGGGGAGCTCCAGTGTTTCTCATGGATTGCTTTGCCTCTTGCTCCTCCTCCCCTTGTGTTTCACTGGGTCTGACAAGCTGGACAGCAGAATATACATGAAGTAGCAGAGATTGCTCCTTTCCCTTCCCTCAGCTATGGCTCCCATCGGTTTTTCTTGGAGTGGCAGAGGGTGTTAAAGACATCAAGCTTTGTGAAAATGGGGATGGTGTCCTGTGTTGATGGGACCACTGACCTGCTGTATCCTTCATCAAAGTGCAAAGACAAAGCTGTGGCAGAAGAATCTGCCATTGTTCTGTTCAGGATTGAAAATTACTTCAGGGAAAAAAAAAAATTAGTAAGAGTTTGCAGCAGCAGAGATTAATGCTTTCTGACATGTGCCTGGTTTTCTGTTACACTTCAGGGAATGACATGGATTGTTTTGCTCTTGAATTTTGTATGGCAAGAATTTCCCTTGGTACCTAGGATGCTTCCAGGGAAAAGGAAAATCTGAGTTGAAAAAGTGCAAGTGGAGATACAGTGCTTCACTCAGCCTGCCTTCTCTAAGTGCTTTGTCCTCATTACACATTACCACCCTTGATTCCCAGATAGGATAAATGTTTCCTGGGGAGAGAGCCAGTTTGTATTGCTGAAAAGCAACTGACAGTGCTGAATAAGCAAATACATCAAAAGCTGGTGTTTAAACTTAATTTGAGCCTCTCAGGGATAAAACAAGTTGTACCTTGCTATCTGTAGCATCCCTATGCAATGTTCCTGTGACTGTGCCTTGCAATCTGCAACATCCCTGTGCAATCTGCATAGGGGTAATTGTCTTGTAGGCAGTGTGGGAATGAGCACAGTAATGATGATGGATGCAGAATCTGCAAAGCACCGTGAGGATGGAAACTCTGGCCCTGGAGAGAGGAACCCTTCATCCTCTGCCACCAGATGAAGATCGTTCTGCTCTGGCTGTGGCTCACCTGGCTATCACCACACAGGCCAGGAAGGTGTTGGACCATGGAGAAGCTGGAGTTCAAATGTGGGGTAGCACTTGGCCCTGCTCTGGGGGCTGAACCTGTTGTGACCTCTCCCTTCTGGGTAGTCTCCCTTCCCTCTCGTGGAGCAGATTGTGTGCAAGCATTCCTGCCATGTCCAAGTGGGTGAATTGTGGCCAGGATGTGGAAAGGAGGCCTGGTCTTGGTGGAACTTTCCCCTATGGCATGGCCTGATGGCATAGGAGCAGCACAGGGAGAAAGCAGCTCTGGAAAGCTGATGAAGGCAATCTCTCCCCAGCACCCCAGGTACTTGTATCACCCAGCTGCAGCCACAGTGAAGGTTTTTTATCTTGGAGGTAGGTGTCCCTTTTCCACCTTTTTTCCTCTACTCACTGCACTGCTGGTTAACAACTCAGCTGAGGTGGGGAAGGAAGTCTCAACTTGGAAGGTCTCTGCACACCATGGCATCTTTTCCTGGGGGCTTGGCTCAGCCTGTGCTGGGTTTGATTGCCAGGAGACCTGGGTTTGCCCTGCTGGCTATGCTGCCTGTCCCCCTGGGAGCTGGGGCCATTCTGAGGAGAGGCTGGGGTGGGGGCAGGAGAACTGCAGCCTTGGGGAGGAATACAGGAACCTGTGGGCTACAGCAGGGACACAGCAGCACCGTGTGGGCAGTGATCCATCTGGGAGGGGAGTCAGCCTGTGCAGAGCAGTGTTTATACAGGCCCATGATTGAGGACTGGGGGATTTGCAGGGCTCTGGATGCTGCCTGTGTTCTCCTTTGTGTCCCCAGCTGAGGCAGCTGATCTGAGCAGGAAGAGCTGGTGCAAAGCATAGTCTCCTTCCAGAGCTGCTGCATTTCCTGGATGGCTCCTCAGTGTTTGTTATTTCCTTTTGCCACTAGATGGTGAAGTAAGGAATAAGGGAAAACAGAACGTCTCGCTGTGCTCCCCGGTGGCCTCCCTCCCTGTGAAACCACACTGACGTGCTCTGCTTTCTGGGAACCCAGCAATTTCAGGCAATTACTCCCTGGACATTTTATACAGCTCAGCCTTCAAGAACTGCTGCTGCCACCCTGACTCTTTGATCTTTTTAACTCAGTGCTGTCACCCTGCCTTGATGTAGACATGGCAGGCTGTGTTAGACACAGAGGGCAAACCTGCCTGACACAGGGAGGTGCTGAAAGCTGACTCCTGCTGTAGCAATTCACTTTGGTCTGTTTTTTGAAGAGGGTGTATGATATGCTTCTCCTTTCCCAAGAGGACCTAAACCTGCTGTGAGACCCACACCTTGGCAGGTGGGATTTGCAATCACTGTGTGGCTGCTCTCTGTTGTGCCATCTCTTTTCAGAGCTGTTTGCTTCACTGGAAGCTTTGCTCTGGCTGTGCTGGAGGAGTTTGCTGGGGATGGGTGATGGACCGGAGAGTTACAGCCCACCTGGGGCACTCCTGCCTTTGCAGGAGGGATGGAATGAATGTTAATGACGCAGCCCCTGCCCCAGAGGAAGTGAAGTAGATGGTGGAGAACGGGGAGAGAAAGGGCAGATGCACACGTTTGGGCACTGGGGAGTAGAACTTGAAGGAATGAGTTACTCCTCAGCTGAGTAACTGAATGCCAGTGTCTCCCAGCTGGGAAATTAAATGTTTTAAAGGGATGCAGTCTAAATTTTGTCTTAAACATAGGCTGACTCTACTCATGAAGGGGGACTTGTTGAGCTGCAGAAACTTTATCACTTTCATTAGGGAAGGTTATAAGGTGCCCAACCTTTCTGCTCTCTGGATACTGGCCTTGGTGCCAACTCTGCATGTCCAGGATGACCTCTTTTCATACAGTCATAGAATGGTTTGGGTTGGAATACATTTTAAAGGTCATCTAGTCCAATCCAACTCCCCTGCAATGAGCAGGGACATCTTCAACTAGATCAGGTTGCTCGGTGCCCCAACTAACCTGACCATGAACACTTTTAGGAATGGGGCATCAGCCACCTCTTGGGGCGAGCTGTTGCAGTGCAGGCTTGGAGAGCCATTCTCTTTGTGACTGGCTGGAACACTGGCCTGCTTGCCCTGGTTCCTGGAGTGTGGCAGTGCTTATGGCTTGGTTATTTCCTGCTGTGTGTTGCTGCTGAGGGGAGCCTTTGCATGGGAGCAGATCAGGGAATGCCCACAGGAACAAGGCTGTGTGTGAGCAACCTCCAGTGGGGTCAGGTTGGGGAGTATCACCTACCCTAGGTCTGGCCAGGTCTGGAAGGATTTGGCTGTGTTTTCACTGTGTTTTGGCTATGTGGTCCTTAGGTATGGGAAAGCCCATTGTAGTCTGCTACAGGGATTTATGACAGGCAATGCTTCAGTCCCCTGAGTGAGATAGTGAGCTGTAGGGAAAGTCCCTGTAGTGTATTAGGAATGGTCCAGAGACAGTTTGGTTTATTTTTTACTGTTTCCACTGTTCTTGGCTAATTTCAGTGGGATCTATCTTGTGAGCTGGCACATTGGGAAGCCTGAGGAGGGGAATGGAGCTGCTCCCCAGCACTGAGGAATGGCCCCCTGGTGTTTAGTTCTGGCCACGTTGCAGGATGCAGTGAGGAAGAAGTCCCAAACAGGGACCTGAATAAAGTAAACAGCACTTTATAAAAATACACTCACCTTGTGTTTGGCACAGAGGTGTATGTGTGTGTGTATTTGTGGGTGCTGCAGAGAGAAAATGCACATTTCACTCTCCCTTCTCCCATAGGCATTGAAGTGCCTGAGGGGCACAAGGCAGTGACATGCAGACAGCCAAGGAGGTTTCTTGTGCACCTCTCCTCCTGCAGTGCTGAAACGAGCCTTTTATGTTCCAGAGGCCACTGTGACACCAGGCAGAAGCAAGAGGGAAAATACTGAACAAATAAACCTTGCATGAGCACAATCCCCATGTCAGCCTCACCCCTGACTCTGCCACGCTGTAATCTGTAGCATGGAAATGTTTCTCTTGGCTGTCGGTTTAGGGCTGTGCAATCAAATCTGGTAGTTAAAATCCTGCTGAACAGGGCAGGCAACCTGAACAGCAGAGGAAAGGCAAGCAGAGCTTTCAAGTTGTTTGCAAAAAAACCACCTGAGGAGCAGGTGGTCACACAACATCCATTTTGTGCTGTTTTGAACCAGCTTTCTGCAGATGGGGGGGAGTGAAGAACTACCACTGTAGGGAATATTCAGTGTGTCTCCTTTCCTTCCCCTCTGAACATCTGATACCATGGCAGCATCCCTGCTTGCAAGGGGATTAGGTGCTAGCACAGACCACTGCTGCAGCTATCCATTTCCTACTGATTTATTCAAATAACTTGGAAAAGTACATCCAGCAGCTGAGTTCAGAAAAACTCAGTTGAAAAACATGCCTGGCTGTGCAGGAGCTGCTGCTGTGAGATCTGTGAAAAGAGCAAATCCCAAACTCTAATGTGCAACTCTAAGGGGTGGGGAATAGAAGGGCTGTGGGTCTGAATCTGTGTAGGAGGAAAAGTGCCTGGGGTCTCAAAGCAGATAGAGAGGTGGCCACACTAGACAGTTTTTAAATTTAATTTAGAAGTAGAAGAAAAGTAGAAATCACAACATTTGAAATATCTGCCTGGAAATGGATGGTGTGCTTGCTGTACTACAACTAGTGGCAACATCATAAACCCAGCAAAGCCAGGTTTGCCTGCAGAATGTCTGTGCCTCTTCCCTGATAGCTCCTATGCTGTTTCTCCTCCTGGGGTTAACACAGTAAAAGGGAAAAACATTTTTTTGTATGACTTAAGTGTATCTCTGCTGGCTTGTCCTGGACCTGCAGGAAAACTGACCAAATTGAAGCAGCTGTGAAAGGCTATTCAGTCATCAGTCCACAGGGTGTCACAAGCCATGGGATTTCAGTGCCTTACTCCCAAGGGTAACTGAACAGTTTGTAAGGCAAATCCTCCTGAAAGACACCCTGCTTTGATTGATACATTCAGATAAGGCCGGTAGCATGATCAAAATACACAGCTACAACAAGGGCTTCCTGCCATGGATATGCAAATATTGAGATCAGTGCAAATCACAGGCCTCGTGCAAAGCAAACTCTGCACAGCACCCACAGATACAAGGCTTCCCTCTTTTATGCTTGTGTCAAGTTGCTCTTGAAAGCTCCTGCTGAGCAATAATTTCTGCACCTTGTTCCAATGGTTGCCCCTTCCATGTGGTTCCCCCCAGGAGTCTGTGCTGCCATGCCTTGACATTGTCTTAGGTTTGTCCAGGTTCCTTAGGCCTGAACCAAATTGTCTAAAAAGCAAGCCTTGGTCCTTCACCAGTATTTTTTAAATTTTCCCCTGCCAGAATCTCACTGCTCTTCTGGAAATAAACAATTCCTGAGGCTGCTTGCTCAAAACACGTTTTGCAGCCTTATTACCATAGCGATTCTTTCCAGAGATTCTCTCTCCATATGTGGTTTGCTTCGTGCTGTGAGCATGAACATTTCTCAGCTCCTTCTCCCCAAGAGGCAACAGGGGAGGGTGGTCCTGGTTCCCTGCAATGGAGACGATGCTGGAAATGATGCTGGAGTCGAGGAGTGGAAGAGATGTATAAACATGGAGGCAGCATGCCTAATTAATGACCTGAAACCAGCCGTAAAGGTCAGTTTGTTTGCGGGGGCCGCGCTCGAGGCACGCGCGCTGAATGTGAGCTTGGGCGCCGTGCCTCGGAAAGGGCACTGCTGCCCTCCTGGGACAGCAGCTGGCTGGGGGAACCATCACTGCCTCTGGCACTGACAGCCTTCAGCCTCGCTCATTAGTGTGCACCCAGGCCATCCCCCCTTGTCTGGCGAGCCAGATTCCTCGTGGGGCTCTGCTGAGAAACCAGGCTGCGTTCTGGGGAAAGGGCAGGCTCCTGCAGGTCTTTGGTGTGGGATGCTGCAGAGAACAGGTTGTTTTCTGGGCTGTCTTGTCAGGCACTTGTCGACTGAGTTTGATCAGCACAGTCTTATTACTCATATTAACGCTGTCAGCATGCAAAAATTGAGCGTCTGGATGCAAACGCCAGGGAATTGGTATGGAAATGTTCTTTCCTAGCCATTTTTTGTCACTGTGAAACTTTCCTCTACAGTCTTCCAAGTGCTAAAAAGTCAAGTTTCTTGCCTAATCCCAGGACTCTGGTCCTGGTTTTATGAATATTACAGATTATCATCAAGCATGGTATAGACTTGTAAAGACCTACAGCTGTCCTGTAGGTCAAGGGGTGCCATGGGTTGTCATGTGAGATCTTCAGAGTACTTGCCAGCCCTTGTAGTTTCTGACCAGCTTTCATCTCAACAATTGAGCAGAGCCATGAGATAACCTGCAGAGAAAATCAAGGGGAGATTTAGCATTACTGAGTCACTTTGCAGACAGCGCTGAGCACTTCTGGTGTCAATAAAATCACAGAGATGTCACACGCACAACAATGGTGGCAATGAGAGGAAAGTGCCTTTGATGGGGCAGGTTTTCTCCCTCTCTGAGATGAACACAATGCTATCCCAGCTGTTCTCCACTTGCAGAGAGCTCTCTTTCTAGTGGTTTTTCTGGGACAAACCCTTTTCTTCAGGCCTTTGGCCTCATGTTCCCCTTGAGCTCTTTGTCCCAGCAAGCTGAACTGATCAAAGCTGCTTTTGCCATGCCGTGGATCAGGAGCAACAGTTGTTGCCTGTGTTTAGCTTCAGGCAGACTGAGGGTGTCTAGCTACAAAAAGGAACAGACAATCAAGGCAGCTGGTCATACTTTGTCATTTAAATCAGCATTCTGACTGTGCTGGGGAATGCAGAGAGCATGGGGGGAAGGCAGGGTGTTTCCAGAAAGGCACCATCCCAGGTCTGAGCAAAGCATCTCAGACAGTCCCTGGTGGCCTCAGTGAACTGTGAGTCCTGGGATCAAGCTGATCACAGAAGGGGTTGATCATGCAGCACCCTTCCCCCTCTGGGTCTTTCCACCCAAGCAGTGACTAAGGAGGCTTCTGCCAAGAGTGATGAAGACTCCTTATCTGAGGTAGACCCTGTACCAGGCAGAGCAGGCATCCTGCAGAGCACAGCAGTCCCCTGCAAACAGCAGAAGGCCGGAGGTGTTCGCAGAGTCCAGCATATCCTTGACCCCCTCTCACTTGGTCTTGCCACAGACTTGGGTGATTTAGTCCTCTCATGCTTGCAGAGAAGGCTGTGGTTGTACATCACATTTACTCTGAGACAGAGATCTTTTCTGTGGGAATGTCAGTCATCTTGGGTTCAATTTACAGGTTTTAAGTTATTGTCTGCATTTTGCCCTTTTCCCAGACACATCAGCGCAGTGGGCCCTGCACTCACTTGCTCAGGCAATGGGATTCCCCCTCATTTTCCCTCACTCAGCCCTGTGCCAGTCCCAGAGGCTGTGCTCTCTGGCTCCCAGACCCTGTATCTCCCATTCCTGTTCCCTCTCTTGGGCGTCACTGCTCCTGGGCCTGGCTTATAACACGGTGTGTGGCACAGGGACAAAGATGACAGGCCTTCCTCCCTGAAGGCTTTCCTCTTGCGGAGGAAATCAGTTCATTGGCCCTGGCATTCAGCACAGCAATTGAGAGCAGCCTGAATCTGGAGCACCGAGTGAGCATCACTGGAACCATGTGAGAACGAGGGAAAAGAGGCCGCGAGCGAGAGGCTCGGGGCTGGCGACCGTGTGCTCTGCGGGTGAGTGATCTGTCCGCGCCGAGAGCTGGCAGCACCGGGGCTGGGTGGGATACCCGGAGAGTCGCGATTGTTCCTTTGCTGTTTCAGAGCTCCCACACTGCTGCTGCAGCCGCGGAGGTGGGCGATGCCAGTCCCGGTGCTGCCGGGGAGCGTCTGGGGAGGCTTTCCAGGTGTGGGGCACGCTGTGGGGCAGCTGTCTTCCCAGGCCTGCTGCCCCTGGGGGGCTGCCAGGAGCGAGTGTGCTGAGCCCGTGCTGTGGCGCGGGGCCGCCGTGGGTGCCCTGGGGTCGGCGGGGCTGTCCCACCCCCGGCTGCTCCGCCACCTGTCCTCCCCTCGGCCGTCGGGGGGATGCCGCACCGGGGGGACGCCGCTCGGCCCGGCGGGTGCAGTGAGGCGCCGCGGCCACCAGGTGCCACTGCCCCCCCGCGCTGCCCGGGGCCGCCGCCCGCCCCGCGGGGACCGTCCGTGCTCGGCTCCCTCCATCCCCGCGGGGACCGTCCGTGCTCGGCTCCCTCCATCCCCGCGGGGACCGTCCGTGCTCGGCTCCCTCCATCCCCGCGGGGACCGTCCGTGCTCGGCTCCCTCCATCCCCGCGGGGACCGTCCGTGCTCGGCTCCCTCCATCCCCGCGGGGACCGTCCGTGCTCGGGGCCGGCAGCTCAGCCGTCCCTGGCTGACACGCGGGGCCGTGGGGAAAGCGCTGCCCCCGGGGCTCCCGGCAAGCACGGCCGCCCCCCCGGCAGCCGGAGTGGAGCCCGTCCGTCCCCCGGCGCACACGCGGAACGGGGCGGCAGCTTTCACTCCCTCGCAGCCCAGTTTTCTGCACCCCCGGCCAGCCCGCGCAGGGGCCGCACGGTTGTCGCCTCAGCCGCCCCTCGCACGCCCATCCCCGGGGACAATGGGGCTCGCTCCGCGGGGCCGCTCGTCTCTCTGGGCGGGGCGGAGAGCCGGGCTGGGCGAGAGCGTGGGATGGGGACAGCGTGACGGTGGGTGCGGGTGTGTGCGCGGAGGTGCCGGGGAGCGGGCGGCTGTGCAAATACGGGCAGTGCGGGCGGCTGCGGTGTGCGCGGGGCGGGCGTGAGAGCCGAGCCCGGGAGGTGTCCGGGGCGCAGCGGTGCGCGAGTGGGGCTCTGTGTGTCCGTGTGTGTCTGCCCGTCCGTGTGCGTCTCTGTCTGTGTCTGTGTGTGCGTGTGCGCGCACCGGGGGCAGCTCCCCACGTGGGGCTGACGCGGCAGCCCCGGCCCGATCCGGGGCTATAAAGCTGCTCGGCGGCGAGCGAGGCAGAGCAGCCGCGGCCGGCTGCAGCTCCAGCCTCGGTCCCGCTCCGCCCGGCGCGCCGCGCTCGGGGGTCCCGGCGGCAGCGCCCAGCATGCGCCGAGCTCGCCCGCAGCCCCCCGGCCCCCGGCGCGCCGCTCCGCCCCGGCCGGCCGCACAGTAGGACGCGGAGGAGCCGCGCACGGAGCCGGGCGCGGCGCGGGTGTAGCCGGGGCGAAGGGCGGGGGTGTCCGCGCAGCCGGGGTTGATGTTTAACCTGGAGCGCCCGTTCACGGAGAGGGGCCACTTCTTCTCCTCCATGGAGTACCAGCGGCAGCTGGAGGAGGAGGAGGGCTACCCCCCTCCCGGCACCAATGGGACCTTCAACGACAGCGGGGCCGGGCCGGGCTGGGGCACGCCGTACCCTCTGCACACCACCATCACTCTCATCAGCCTGGCCGGCTTGCTCATGCTCTTCACCGTCTTTGGCAACGTCCTGGTCATCATTGCTGTCTTCACCAGCCGGGCGCTCAAAGCCCCCCAGAACCTCTTCCTGGTCTCCTTAGCCTCAGCTGACATCCTGGTGGCCACGCTGGTCATCCCCTTCTCGCTGGCAAATGAGGTGATGGGGTACTGGTACTTCGGTAAAGTCTGGTGTGAGATCTACCTGGCCTTGGATGTGCTGTTCTGCACCTCCTCCATCGTGCACCTCTGTGCCATCAGCCTGGACCGGTACTGGTCCATCACACAAGCCATCGAGTACAACCTCAAGCGTACCCCGCGACGCATCAAATGCATCATCTTCATCGTCTGGGTCATCTCAGCTGTCATCTCCTTCCCACCACTCATCTCCATCGAGAAGAAGAGCGGGCAGCAGGCTGACCAGGGGGTGGCGGGGTGCAAGATCAATGATGAGAAGTGGTACATCATCTCTTCTAGCATCGGCTCCTTCTTTGCCCCGTGCCTCATCATGATCCTGGTCTACATGCGCATCTACCAGATAGCCAAGAGGAGAACAAGGGTCCCGCCGAACAAGCGGGCAGAGCGCCCCGAGAAGAAGCAGAATGGCTTGACTGACAAGGAGGACCTGCCGGCCACAGCACAGCTCAACGGGGAGAAGGCAGCAGGAGGCAGTGGTGGGCAAGAGGGAGAGGTCAATGGCATAGACATGGAGGAGACCTCTTCCTCCGAGCACCAGGAGAACAACCAGTGTAAGAAGTCAGAGAAACCATCGAGAGGAAAGACCAAGACTAAGCTGAGCCAAATTAAGCCCGGGGACAGTTTGCCCAGGAAGACAGAGGAGGAGAGGAACACCAAAGGGTCCCGCTGGAGAGGCAGGCAGAACCGGGAGAAGCGCTTCACCTTTGTTCTTGCAGTGGTGATCGGTGTCTTTGTCATCTGCTGGTTCCCCTTCTTCTTCACCTACACACTGACGGCCGTCTGCGAGAGCTGCTCCGTGCCTGACACCCTCTTCAAATTCTTCTTCTGGTTCGGTTACTGCAATAGCTCCTTGAACCCCGTCATCTATACCATTTTCAACCATGACTTCAGACGGGCCTTCAAAAGGATCCTCTGCAGGATAGAGAGGAAAAGGAGTGTTTGAAGGACCCTTTGCTACCGGGAGGACTAACCAAGACTTTGTAGGAGTGTAAAGTGCGTCTCTCGGGCTGTGCTTGCATGGGATGGTTTCCTTCAGCTCGTGAGCAGGAAGCCTTTGAAACCTGAGATGAGCCTGTGGGAGCACCGGGCAGCAGCAGTGAGGAGCAGCAGCAGGCAAGTGGAGGTCCGAGCCGTGGCATTCGGCTTGCCAGGGGAGGATGGCCTTTGACTTGCTTGGTTTATTTTTTTAGGTTTGTTGTTGTTTTTTTTTTCCTTTTGCCAGGATCTCTCAGTGGATATTCTCATGACTACTCAGTTTGACTCTTTAAAGGCAAGCATGGTGCAGCTCTGCGAGATGAACAACAAAGAGGGAGTATGCCACACCAGAGGTGTTGGCTTTTTAATTTTGTTGTGTCTTTTTTTCCCCCCCTGTTGTATATGTAATGAATTTGGACCCCCTTGTAAAATACAGTATTGTATTCTTGAATTTGAATGTCTTAATTTTTGTAAGGCAAGCAGCTTTGAAACTGTGAATGCTTTAATTATCTTTGATACTTTAAAAGTCTTTCTTTTCCTACCCCCTGCAAAGCCCCTCACTCAAAACCATTGAACAACTAGAGCCATCCCCCTACCTGACATTTTGATAATATTACCAAAATACCCAAATTCCTGTCTTTTTTTTTTTTTTTGGTTGTTGTTTTTTGTTTTGTTTTGGCTGTAAAGCTTAGGATCACAGACCTCACCAGACTGGCTATTTTTGTTGTTTCTGTTTAATTTCTGTGTTGTCTGTGACACAACACAGCTGAGATGGCAACTGCCATCTCGTTACTCATGAGAGCAGAGCCCGACGGAGCGGTGGCTTTGCTGTGCAGGCAGGGATGTCCCAGGCAACAGAGACTGTCTCCCTTGCAACGTGAGCCTTGGGACCCTGCCAAGCTCCCCACGAGTTAATCTTGTTTGATATTATACCACTCTGCAGCACTGAAATGTGTTCGATGCTCACTTGCTTCCTCCACCTCAACTGTAAATAGGTAACGTTTCAAAGTAAACAGCAGGGCTCTGCATATCACGTTATCTCATCTGTGCTGATTTGTGCTGGTTTAACTCCTGCAGGATTACCTGCAGAGAGGAAGGGGTTTGTGCACAGTGGCCATTTGTCTTTCTCAATTAAGAAAGAGTTCAGTTTTTAACCTGCCAGTCTCATCTTTCCTAGGAAATAGGGAAGCATCCCTCTTTCAGTCTTATACAAGGCAAAACTCTGAAATGGGAAACTTAACCTCCAGTTTCGCCATTATTTTATAGCGTAATTAAGCTTTTTTTTAAATTAAAATGTAAATATTGTGAGATTGGAGCAGGAGAGAGAGTTAATACTGCTTTTACACTCTTTCCTGAAATGGCTTTCAGCTCTTTGTGCTAAAAAACAAAAACAAAAACGGACTGAACAAATCTAACATCCTTGTGCCATGAATAAATTTCTGGAGAACATTTATAGGAAAAACTTTTGATTTATCACAATAAATAAATGAGTCTGCAGGTCTTTTCATGTTAGGAAAACAGCTTTATCAAATGCTGACAAGTCACAGAAATGGTTTGGAGAAAGCAAAGTTTGTATACATTGAATGTATAAATAAATTTACCTTCTCTGGAGTTGTGTGGTACACAGGAAGAGACTTTAAAAACACGTTTTTACTTTTGGGAAGTGTTTTGTTGATTTTGCTCTCTCTTTTGACTTTCTAATTAACTCCAAGTGTCCCCGGGTGCATCTTGGGACCTGGAGAGCAGTGTTTACATTCACTTGCATTTTCAGAACTGAATCCTCAAGAGGTGAGGAAAGCAAATAAACTGTGCTTTAATGTAAAAAAAAAAACCAACAATCCACAAGCAGAAGTTGCTATAATGGATGATTATTTTTATTAAATAAAAGAGCGTTTACAGATCAAGTGTGAAAATCCTCTGAATAATGGTAGCTGTTTTATTTTACTTCACTGTATTTTATTTTCTGAAGCGGTCACTGATCTGCTGGTAGCTTTGGTCTTGCCATTTTTTGAAGAACACACTGGGAAAAGCACTCGTGTTTCCTGAAAGGGATTGTTAGCTCAGGTAGGAACAATGGCTCTGTTCACTGTGCAGTGGCATAATAACAAATGAGTCCTTGCTATTTCTTGGGCATTTCCACCCCCCTCTTTGTGCCACAGTAAGGGTGTTCATGTGTTTGTTAAAGAAAAGAACGTAGGGTTTAGGGTGTGATCTGCAGCCTGGAGTGCAGCCTGCCACTGCTGCTGGGGATGCCTGCCTGGCCTGGTGTTTGCAGCTATTGGGAGGGTTTTTAATAATCACTTTGCAAATTAGAAACAGGCTGGAAGGCAGGATTTTGTGACAGCTGCAGGAGTGTCCACCTGAGTGGTGTTCAGCCCCCAGGAGCTACAGCTTGCTTGCCCTTCCACCAGTGCAGCTGAGTCCCTCCCTGAAGGAGGTGATGGGGGAACATTCTCCCACCGAATGTGGAGCTGGTGAGAAAATGAATGACCAGAGCCCCTGGTGGGAGCTGCTGGTCCAGTGGCCCCACTCTGCCCGTGCCCTGGGGCTGCAGCTGGAGGTGCTTGGCAAGGTGGTGGGGGGCCAGGGTGTGCAGGCAGCATCACTGCTGGGTGTAGGGCCCAGAGATGAACATCTTGCTCACTTTGTGGTGGCCTTTGAAGGCCAGGGCAACTTGGTTTGGGTAGAGTGTCCTGTCCCCACTCTGGTCTTGGCTGAGCCTGATGGCCTTGGAGGGCTTTACAAGGCAGATCCCGTGGGAGAATCCTGGGACATGAAGTGATCCAGAGCCATTGACTGCACTTGCTCCACCCCGCTGGCTGTCAGTTGTCCTTGCTGCCAAATCTCTAGTGTGGACAGTAGAGTATTTTGATGGGTTTGGGGTTGGCAGACTGAGGCTTTTCCCTCCCCTGACTCCTTCCCCATCATCACTTCCAGGTCATTCCCTTGCAAATGATGCATTAAGGGATGTAATGAACTTTGATTGTTTTTTTATAACCTTTTATTTTGGGGCTGAAAGGTTAATGGTGTGAGGGGAGGGAGGGGGACCTGTTTCCCCAGCTGGGTGGGGCAGCAAACACCAGGCAGAGATACCACTGCCAGCTCTGCCCTGGGAGAGGTTTCTCCACACTTTGCTCTGTGGGGTGACCCTGCACACTACCCCTTGTGTGGGGACCCCCGAGGAGGACACAAAGGTGCCAAAGAGATGTGCAGGAGGGGCTCAGGTGAGTTGGTCTGGTGTAGCAAATGTCCTAAAATGCTTCTGGGGAGAGCTGCATGAGCAGCAGGGTTGTCCTTGCAGAGACCTGTGGCTGCCTGCCCAGGGCTTGTCCCTGATCCCCTCAGAACTACTCATGTATTTGTTTCCATGGGGTTTTGGTCCACGTTCTCAGGGGGCCAAGGAGCTGGTCACATAGAGGAGCCTCTTTCCAGTGAGGGAGGGACTTGGCCTGAGTCAGTCTGCTCACACAAAATGAGTTTCCCAGACCCAGAGGAGCCTTGGTGGATTTCAGACAACATCCATCAGCCTTCTTGTGCTGTAAGTACCCCCAGTCCTACCCTGCATCCCCTTGCTCAGGGGAAGGTTCCCTCTGGGTTGGGTAGTGGCCTCACTGCCTGTGCAGATTTCACCAGCTTTTGAAGCTCTTTGTCTTATTTCTTAACATTCCCTGTTCTTTGGAAAAGTTCAAAGTCTGTTGAGATTGCTCCTTTATTACAGCCAGTGCCCTGGCAGACAGCTCCACTTGCAGCTCTCATCATCCCTGGTATGAACGGCTCTTTGCAGCTGGTTTATAGGAACATCTCCGTGACTTGTGAAATGTTTGTAGTAGCTGTGATTTCTGTGCCTTATCTCAAGTTGTAGAAGTGAAGAGAGAGCAGAATTTGCGTCACCCCAAGCCTTGCAATAGCCCCTGATAGTCTCTCAGCTCAGAAATGCTCAGATCCCAACCCCTGTGGGATCAGAAAGTGTCATTGCCTGAGCCCTGGGAAGCCCAGGTGAAATTCCATCTGGGGGTCACAGTGCAGGAATGCACAGTGCAGGGAGTCTACAACACAAGCCCAAATATCCTCAAGGCTGAGCATAAGGGATGGTGAACAGGGCTGTGGAGGGCACAAAAATCCATGCCTTTTTTCTGTCAGACCTGGCTAGTCCCAGGAGGGAGGTGTCAGGCAAGCAGAGGAGGAGGCCTGCTGCTGTGGAGCAAGGCTTGTTGAGAGGTGTTGAATGGAGATACTGATGTTTGAGCTGGTCATTCAACATTCTTTCATCTTGGGAGACCTTCTTGGCCATTTCAGTTGTTCCCTAGGAGAATTCATTTCCCTAAGAGGACCACAAATATCGAGGACATCATCTCACATCCAGGAGGATGTGGGGGTGAGGTGGATCTCAGTACCCAAATGCAACAGAGATATGTGAAGATAAACCATAAAAGGGAGTAGAAAGATGACTCCCTCACTTGAACACAGGTGTCATCAACAAAGGTATAAACCTGTTGGCTTAAACTAGCTTCAAACTGCTTAAGCTGGCTCTAGCTGAGTCTGCCAGTGTGACTGTCAATTCTGTGTTGGCTGAGTTCAGAGAGAGCATCCGTCCTGGCTTGGATCTGAGGTCCTGCTCTGCTTCTGTGGCTATGAGAGGGGCCTGGAGCAGATTTTAGGGATAGTGAAGAGGAAGGACTCTTCCCAGGAGTCTCAGGGGTCATTAGGTGCTCTGGGATTTCCTGGGGCCAGCAGTGCCTTTTGCACTAGTGGAGAAATTCCATGGACATGTGTTTCCTGTCAGCAGTGCTCTGCAGCAGGAGGTCTGGATGGCTTTCAAAAGCATGTTTGAGTCAAAAGCCAGCAGTTGGGTCTGTGTGAGAGTAATGGGGTGAATGGTTTTATCAGGAGGTGAGATGAGCTGACCTGAGCATCCCTGCTTTCCTGCCTGCAGTGCCTGCAGCCTTTGGCCCAAATTGGTTTGGGCACAGCCCAGGATACTGCATTTGTAGGAGCAGCCTCGAGGTCCTCCAGAGCTCTGTGACCTGCTGCAGGGTTCACTCCCAGACATGAGAAACATTTGCTTTAAGTCAGCTGCTGCATGGAGGAATAGATTACTCTGATGCTGTTTGAAACAGTTGTGTTTTGCTGGGTCATGACTTTATGGCCTTTTTTCTTGTTTGTTTTTCAATTGCACTCCACAGAAAAGAAGGAAAGAACAAGCTTCTCACTGCTGGACATCTCTGATAAAATAATTGCTGGTAAAGGCTGCCATTTCTTCATCTGTCCATGTGGCATTGCTGCAAAATATTCATCTTGACATCTTAAGGTGTTACTGAAAGATTCCCTGAGTAAAAAAAATGAAATGAATGTATAGACAAATATTTAGGACGCTGCACCCAAATTTCTTTTCTGAACTGACTGAACTTTTTTGAAGAGTGAAAAGCTGAATTCTGGCCTTTTGCTACCATGATAACCTTTGGCACTAGAAAAATTTGGACAAACTATTTCTCTTGCAGAACAAACCATGCAGGGCTGGCCCCTGAGAGTGGCAGACCTGGCAGCTTGGCTGCTGGGATGCTGATTTATACCGTGCTGGAGCCCCCCCTTTCCCAGCTTATTTCTGCAGTCACAATTCCAGGATAATCTAGTGATATGTCTTCTGTATAAGGCTGAGTTTGCTCTTGGTTCCATGATGCAGATACCTGACCTGAAGTGGCTCCTTAAACAGAGTTTGCCAGAAGGAAGTTCCTGTTAATTTAGGCAGCCTTTCCTTGGCACAAACAGCTCTCCATGCTCATTGTCTCTGCTGTGCTGCTACCCAGACAGGGCACACTTCCACAGGGGCACCAAATGCAGCACTGAGCTCTCCTTTTCTCCAGGGAGTGCCCAGAGCACAGAGAAGTGGCATGACCTCAGTCAACCACTTGGCCAACATGAAAAGGGAATGGAGTCTCCCTGTTTTTCTCTTGGTTATGGGTTTGACCTGTAACCTAAGCACAACCCAAAGATTTGTACTTCAGAGATGTTAGTTAAAAGTAATCCTTCATTTATTATTTTTTTTAAAAAATATATTTTGGCTTTAAACTAGCCTTAAAATTTCATGGGGACAGAAGAGTTAAAATGTCCAGTTCAAATGAAATCACCTGACTTCCTTACTTTGAAAGATTTACCATCTAGGGCCCTTGGCATTGCTCTCTCAGGATAATGAAGATACATCTGATACATTTTGAGAAGCAGTATAATTGCTTTCATCAACACCAGTCAGTGTTTGGGTGAGATGGCTTTTAGACAGTGCAGCAGGGAGGAAAAGAAGAGCTAAATGCTGCTGTGCAGAGATGGGCACACACTGAGGAGAGCAAGGTAAGCAGTGTTGGATGCAGGGCAATCTTTCATCACAGCTGGCTCTGTGGGGGTTAATTAGAGAATGTGCTCTGGCTGGTGTGACTGGTATGGATGGGATTTGGTCCAAACACGGTTTCCTGTAGTAAAATAAGATGGTTGTAGCAACAGATGCAATGGTGGCAACTGTCTTTAAAGCCCAGTGTTAATTGGCTTAAACCTTTGCATTGGAAATGATCTGTTCCTGTTGTAGCTGTTGCTCATTGTTCCCAGCAATGCCTGTTCCTGACCACGCTGCTGGATGATGTGAGAGATGTACAGCCGTGTCAGGAGGGTGGTCAAGGACTAGGAAACCATTCACACCAGTGTTGTCCACCTGTGAGGAGCCTGGGTTTTATTTGCCCAAGTCCAATAGCTGTTTTCATCCCCTCAGCTTCACGGATTCCCACTGCTGAGGATGTAGCAGTGACTGGGAGGGGGCTGAGGGCACACACCTGGGGGTTGTACAAATAAAGTCCATGGAAGATGAGCCACAGTGAAGCAGGGTATGGAAATGGTTGGTGTGAATCAGATGATGCTACTGAACACCCATTTGCAAAAGGATTCAGCCTGAAATGCTATGGGAGGCAAACAATCCACCACAGCAATTCCAGTAACTGAGAATGTAAAGATAGGACCCTCCCCTCTTATTAATTGACATCTCACTTGGGATTGCATAGACTGACATCTTCAAGTTATCAGATGTTTGGAGGAAAAGGTGGATTTTTAGCTGTTGCTTATTCAGACCAAGATTTAATTAATATTAAATAGATTAAATATTTGATGAAATAGACTGAAATTAAATATTTAGATCCCTCTTCCCCCCAGATAGCAGCCCCAGTGGATGTTTATGTGGGCAGTAAAGCTAGAATATCTTCTGAATGTCAGAGTGTGTTCAAAGATCAGAGTTACATGGGAGTATCGTCTGTGGATATGAATTAAATTTCTCTTGGATCCTTATCTTTGGTAGCCCATGTGGGAACGTGGTCTTCCTCTGGGATTATTGAGCCATTGGCCTGCTGGGACTTCAGGTACCACATCAGTGCCTGTCACCCTGTTCTCCTGCCACTTTCATCTTCAGTGGGGAAAGAGGCCTCATGGGGAAGGGTTTTCTCCTGTGCTTCTCATTTATCAGGGCAGTGGACACAAACTGAGAAGAAAACAGCATTGCTTCATACAGATTAATTACATCCCTGAAGAAGAAAATGTGGAAAAACAGCATCTTTCCTGAAGGAGTGCAGCTAATTCCTCACTGCTTGTGCAGGCTGGTGCTGCGTATCCCCCACCACAGCAGGAGTGGGACCACTGTGCCCAGGTCAGAAATCAGCTGCTTGGCCTTGGTGGTAAATGCTTAACTAGAAATAGTCTTGCTGTCAAAATCCACCTGTAAGTGAGTGGAGACTGAGAAAATGACCCTTGGCTTGGTCCAACCAATGCTGGTTTGGAGCTACAGTCCCTTCCTGCCTGTCATGTATCCAGGGGTCAAGTGATGATGGACACTGGGAGGGGCAGGGCTGGGGATGCATTTCCTCCACTGCCCGATTTCTAGTGCTGGTGTTTGGCCCCTGTGCTGGCACTGGCAGTATTGTAGCCAGAATTTGCTTGGTTTTGGCTACATTGAGCTTGTTTTAAAAGCATGTACACTATCCTAGCAGGAGTTTTCTAAACAGAACTATTGTCATGACCCAGCAAAAGGACTTGTGTGTTTAGATAAGACCTCCCATCAAGAGCGAGGGTAAATCCAGTGCTCTTGCTGTCCAACAGACCACTTTGGTTTACTGGAATATTTCAGAAGCAGTAGCAGAGTAATGGCTTGTCCCTTTCACCTCTGCCAGCATCACTGCATGGGGATGAAGCCAGCACATCCCATTCAGAGTGGTTAAGTGACTTTCTAGAGGTTGAGTGAAGAAAGCTGTGGTAGATTAATAAAAGATGGTTTTAAATAATTCAGAATGGGCCAGCTGATGAAGCTTAACAGGACCAGAAAGCTGATCTCATTCAGCTTGGTGTGAAGCAGTGCCTGGCCAGCTTTTTGGCAGGAGGTAAGGGATGTCAAGGCCCTGTGGGAGGAGGTCTCATGCTGTGTGGGCATGTTTGCCCACACCATTACTAATCTCACAGTAGTTGTCAGAGACTGATTTGGGTTGGTGGATTTGTGTTTGGTGTGGAGGCAATTGTTCTCTGTGTCCTTTGCCATCTTTCAGGTCCCTTTTGGTTTCCTGCTGGGAAAGGGCATTCCTGATCTGGGTGGTAAATGTAAATTGTGAGCCCATGCTGTCCATGATGCCTGGGAAAGACAGCTCTACAATTTGCTGGCAGTGGGCAAGGAGTCTGGATTCCAAGGTCACAGAGGTCCATGATGATGGTCCTTGCTCGAAGTATGTACATCCCCAGTGCTCACAGCATCACCTGAGGGGTGCCTGCAGACCCCTGGGGATGGAACCAGGCTGTGGGGCCTCCAGCCTTACTCTGGCTCCTGTTCCTGTGGCTGCAGGCTGGCTGTCAGTCTGTTTGCAGACACCAGCACTCCATGCTTACCTTGATTCTGGATGCTGCAGAAATACCCAATTAAGTCCAGGTCTTCTTCTAGGAATCTGCTGAAGAAAATCCAAACAAACCTGTCTTTGTTTTTATGGCTTATTTCTGCTGCTGAATATCCTTGAGTTTCATTGCCAGCAGGCAGCAGAACCCCCATACCCATCAGGGATGACTTTTCATTTATCCTGCCAGGTTTTCTCAGAGCTGTAAACATAGCCAAGCAGAGAAAACCATTTTCAGAGCAGATTTCTGATGGCCCCCACAGGACCACAGCCAGGCAGGCAGGTCAGCACCTGGGAAAGCCAGCCCTTGCTGGCAGCTCTCCTCTCCTTTTGGGGAATTGCACCAGGCTCTTGATCTGCATTTGTAACTGTGAGGGACTGGTGAGGGCTGAAGGGACTGGTGGTGATTCCCCATGGTTGGGGACAGGTCTCAGGAGACTGCCCTCTTGATGCACAGATGTCAGTGGCACCAGGCCAGTGCTGAATGGACCTGCTACCACTCATGTATGGCCCTCAAATTGGGTCTTCCTCTGCTGGGGAAGAGGATTAGGGGATAGCTGAGCTGATTGTATTTTTGCCTTGTGACACAGACCACGTGCAATAGAAGCCCAAAGAAAGCCTGGTTAATGTGCTTCTGGAATTGGTTTGTTTAATGCAAACAGCTTTAGAGATATGACTAAAGTAGGAAAAGAAACTTGGAAAAGACCCCATTTGGGATAAAAAGCAAAGAAGGCTATTTTTTGCAAATACCAGTATAGCTTCTTCTAAAAATAATATCTTGGATGTCTGTTTGAAAATGAGAACCAAATGTGATTCTGAACGGTCTAATGCAGCCTGTCATTCCAGAGGAGGAATGGAGACCTCTCATTGGAGGCAGGGGATGTGCTTGCAGGCTCTCAGAGACACGGCAGAAACCAGACTGTGTGGAACCCGTGGAAGGAAACGTGGATGTGAACGAGCAGCATTTGCCCACAGGCTGCTGAATTGCAGGTTCACACTTTGCTGTGTTGGCAGCCATCTTCAGCCATGGCTCTGGGAAGAGTTTTGAGAGTATGTGAGAGTTTCTGAGCATCAGGAGAATGTCATGAGCATGGCCATTCTTTCCCACCAGCAACGGCATTCACATAAGAAAATGAGTAGCCCACTCTTAATTCCTGGTGATTTTAATTTTCTAAGCAGAAGCAGGAGTAATATCAAAGGATGGGGTAGAAAAAGGAATGGTCCTTGCAAGAGAGGCCACATCAGAGCTGTCTTTCTGTTCAGCTATTCCAGGCCCTTGTTGGCTGTCCTTGCCTCTCTGGTGCACTGTTCCTGAGAATCTTGTAGAAGCAGCGAGGTAGGTTTCTCTTCTTTTTCACCTCTTTGCCTCAGCATCTTGAGCAGATTTTTTTCATTAGCCAACAGCTGAGAACAGTGTGTTCAAAGTGAGTTCAGGTTGAAAGCATCAATGCTGGTGCCAAAGCTTGGCAAATGATTGAAAACCTTCAGGGTACCCTTCAATACTAACTCAGACAGCATACAAGCAATTTTGGAGTGTTTTCATAGACTTACTAATCTAATATTAATCTCTGCTCCAACTTTGCCCTTTCCAAGCAGTGATCCAGCTGTCCTCTGGACCTTCTGTGAAAAGCTTACAAGAAGTTTTTGCTTCCTTTGGAGCTGATGAATGTGTGTTTTATTTGAAATGTGCTGATCAGAGCCCTCCACCTCAGGCAGGGGTACAGGGGACATGCACCCTACAGAGTGCACAATTCTCAGCCTTGCTGATGGCTTCACCTGACCTTTGCAATGGATGCTGGGGAAAGACCTGCCTGTTTCCTTTATGACCAGTGTCTGTGAAGAACACAATGATGGGGCACTGAGACCACTAGCCTGTGGAGTGTTTGTATTGGGTAGCACTGGACCTCTCCTAAGTATGAATCAGAGTATGTCTCTGGAGGGAAAATTTTCTCTTGGATCTCCTTAAAGGGATTTAATTCATCTGCCTCTGTCTGTATGAAAATGTAGATGATGTCATGATGGGACTGAGAGGCCAAGATCACACCAGGAGTCAGCAATAGGTGATCTAATGGAAAAGGTCGGTAGATGTCAGCTGTACTTCCCAGGGGGTTTGTAGTGGCCTCAGCAGCTCTCACCTTTGTTATCCCATCAGACAAATCCTTTGGCATGATGCCCAGGGCCAAGAGAGCTGTCAGGTGCACAGGGAGGGCCAGACAGATGTATACTAAAGTCCCTTGGGCTGAGGGTAGCAAGCAAGCTCTCCACCTTGCAAGCTCAGAGCTCTCTTGCCCTTGTTTTGGTAGCCTTTTCTCCAAGATGACTTGCCCAAAAACACACATGGGACTTAAATAGACCCTGCAAGCTGGAACATCCCATGTCCTGCAAGATGGATGGCTTCAAGTCCTCTCTACTAAAGAGACCTCTACTTCAGCCCAAACTCTGCCTGCACTATCACAGGGACAAAGCTGTAATATTTCTTTGAGATGTTTTGAAACTGATTGAATGACTGATGACAGTGTTTGGAGCTTTTCAGTACCCAACTGGGACATCCCCCTCAAAACCAAAACAACACCAGAAGGTGTTTTTTTTGTGACATGTTTTGGTTCTGTCACTCTGTGTAGTTTTTGTGATCACTTTGTTTTGCCTGACTGCTTTGCTCTGGGCATGATGGGGAGGAAAATCCATCTTTCAGTAAATACTCCTCAAGCCACCTGCTGTCACAGCAGCTTGCTGCATGTCTCTCTGGTCCCAGAGAAAAAAAGCATTGTAAATCTTAAATTTCAGGTTGTGTTCCATGCTTTCTGCTATCTGATCCACCTCACAGTACAAAATTTTCAGCGTGTTTTGGATGCAACCCAAAACATTATGCTGTAAGCGTGAAACAGCTGTAATGTAGAATGTGACTCTCATGTGCAAAGACTTAGAGGACTTGGATTTCCAGGCCAGAGGAAGAAGAACGTCCTGCAGCAAAAGCCCTTCTGCAAGGCCCTGCTTTTGTCTCTCTGAGACACTGTAGGAGGGGAGACCTTTGCAACTGCCTGGGAAAAACTCAGGCACTGTGCACTAAGTGCTCTGACACGCACCTTAATCCTTTTGCCATGGTACATGAAACTTGAGTGCGTTTCTCCATCCCCAGCTGCATCATCTTTGGAGGCTTTATAATTGAACTCTGTGTTTCCCCTATTCTGGATTCCCATTCTCTAGCCTTGCTCTGCAAAGACAAGGACTAAACCTTCTCCTGAGCTTCCCAGTGACTGTATCTGTGGATGAAGAAGCTGGCTTTGTAGGCAGACATTTGCCCATCTTTACTCCTGTCACAGCTTATTAATGTGTGGCATGACCGCAGTGCCTCTGGAAAGAGCCCAGCACTAACTGCTCACTTCCTGGCCTTGCCGTCCATTCCTTCTGCCAGGTCGTCTCCACTTCAGATCTGCTTTCTTTTGGATGCATTTTTTTTTTTTTAAGTGACAGTGCCCTCAAGGATTTTGGCAAAAGAAAAGCAAAATGGAAAAATCTTCCTGGCAGGTCCCATTCTTCTGACACAGCAGCAGCTGCAGTGGAGGAGAGCCAGCAGCAGGGATCCTCTTTGGAGGAGTTTACAGGCTGAGGATCAGAGCTTGTGCTTGTCTCCCTGCTTGGTAGCACAAACTGCCTCCCTGCAGGGAGAGGTGGTAGCCAAATCAAGCTTGAAATGTGACATTCACAGCTCTAATTAGATATATGAAGCTTCACTTTGACAGCCCAAGCAGGTGAATGTGTCTTCCAATGCTTGCCAAAAGGTAGTCTAGGAACTTCCTTAGTGCAGTGACCAGTCAGTCCAGGACTTAATAGGTTCAGCCTGTTTAAATGTCTGCATTAAGGTAAGCT
Source organism: Cyanistes caeruleus (assembly GCF_971803275.1). Lineage (NCBI taxonomy): Eukaryota > Metazoa > Chordata > Aves > Passeriformes > Paridae > Cyanistes > Cyanistes caeruleus. The sequence continues at coordinate 9,567,629 of NC_141708.1, read as the reverse complement.
GAGTCACCCTGAGCACTCACTTTCTCTTGGTCCATGGTGAAGGGAACCTCCTGGCCAGCTCTGGGAAAACGCTTACTCTGGAGCTGCAGCACCAGAGAGAGAAATCTGGTCAAGGAGGGAAAAATGTGCTTTCCTTCTACCTTTTGTCCTTTTGGGTTCCATCCAACTCTGCTGCAATAGGCTGACCATTCACGGCTCTTCATAATTTATTAAACCTTTACTGAATATTTTAATAAGCACAGCCATGGAAGAAAAAGAGAAAAGCTTGGTGGGCATTTCTGATGAGTCTGATGTTAGGAGATGTAAGCTTGGAGTGGGGCTCTGGACAGGGACTGGAAGGAGACTACAGAAGGTGACAGCAGTCCATCATATCTGGATTTCACGGGCTGAGGAAGCTCATGGGTGCAGGTATATGATACTCTCAAGAGTTTGCTGCTCTCATAAGTCAAAAGCAATGTCTAAATTTTAAGGAAAGGTCTTTTTCCTTCATCCTCCCATCTCTTTCCCTTCCCCACTTCACACTGTTAATCACACTGGCAGGATTCCCTCCAGGCTGAGACTGTTCTGAGAGCAGGGTGAGAGGAGGATGCTGAGAAGGAACAGCAGGCTGTATGTTTTTCTTCCCTAGCATGATTTAGCCATGATTAATGCACATGGAAAATAATCAGTGCATTCAGCCTAATTCTGCAGAATTATTGAAGGGATGATAACAAGAGGAGAGGAGATTTTTTTTTGCTTTTAATATATTTTTAGGAAGGAGGGCAGGTGTTGTGTGAATCTGGTTAGGTGACATCAGCATCCCAAATTAAGGCAGGGAGCAAAATTTGTCATTGGTTGGTTTTTTTTGGGTGGGGGTTTGTTTGGCTTTTTTGTTTGTTGATTTTCTGCAAAAGGCATTTCTAGCCTGAGCTTTGGAGATCTGTTATTTCACAAAACCAGGTCAAAAGAAGCTCATTCATCATTAAAACAACACAGTCTGTATTAAAGGGAAGAGGGATTGTAAATGGGGAATCTTTGGAAAATGGCTGCGTCAGGCAGACAGCTGGGACCTGAGCACATCACTACATCATGGTGCTCATCTTCTTTAGAAACATCACCAAAGCTCTTGTGTTTCAAGTTAGGTCAGATATGGCTACTTCTAGTTTGCTTACTGCCATGGTCTGTATTTATCCCATTAGGAAGGAAAACATCTTGTTTTGTAAGCCAGAGGTCTTGTAAAACTTTCTTCCCCTCATGCATTAAAATAAAATAATAAGATATTGGTGTACTGGAGAGATTTTAATATTTCTCCAGATTTCATAATGCACCAAATAATACACAAAAATTACTGATATGGAAAATATGATTACTGATATGGAAAAGCCTATCTTGTGGTTTTAATTGCATTCCTTTCTGGCCCAGGTAAGTGTGTCAGCTATTTCTTTTAATTGTGTTTTTTTGTCACTTTGAATTTACATTTTATGTATTTTCCCATTTTCTTGTAATTCTCATTTACCAACACAAAATTAACACTTCTTGTCCCTGCTGAGCTTACAGCTATTGATTTTTTCTTTAATTTTCTAATTTTGCAAACTTTGATTAGAGGTTTATTTTTTTCCTCTGGAGGTTTCTAGAGGTGTCCGTGCCTGTTCAGAGAGATTATTACCCATAAGTGCTTAATTTCAGAGTCCATAGACATATAATTTAAGACAGAGCTAGGAGTTCATGTGATCTCTGAGCCAAACTGCAAAGAACAACTGGATGCCATGGCACCTAGCAGGCTCTTGTGGTATATATCATATCCTGCCATATCACAGATGAGAGCAGGGCTGAAGCTGCCTCCTGCTTTGCGTGGGTGTCTTGTTGCCTTCTGGGGCCATTGGAAGCAGTGGATGCCTGAGGCTGGAATTGGCAAAGCCTCGGGATTGGGATGTCCAGGGAATACTCTCACTGCCTTCCTGCCTGCCTTGGTGCTGGTGGTGCCTCTTGGGGGACTGCAAGCACGTGGCTGGGGACTGGAGGCAGCTCTGGTGTTGATGTGAAGAGGTGGCAGCCCCAAGGGGCTGGGGCACAGTGTGAACCCTGCTGGGGTTTGGTTCCTGGGGGCAGCCTGGCCTCATTAGACCAGTTTGTCACATCGTGGTTAGGTTTATTCTTTCAGATGCTCTGCAATGATCCATTTAGTAGAGGAAGGGGATTTGCCTTTGCATCCTTGCACATCAGGATGCCCAGACTTGGCTGGAAGGGTGCACAGGGAGTGACACCCTCTGCAAGAGATGGCTGTTCTGTCCTGGCAAGTGGGAAGCAGAGCGAGGCCAGAGGTGTCCAGGTGAGCCTGAGTGAGCTGGTGCACACAGCCAGGTCCTGGGCACACAGCTCTGTGCTCTGTACCGGGCCACCAGAACATTTGGAGAGGTACTGGGGTAGGAGTCATAGTCTACTGACCATTTAGAAGTTGTCTGAATGTTCTGCTCACAGATCAGCTTCAGGAATATGCTGTAGGTTTGGAGATTGGAATGGAGATTACAGCTAATAATGTTAAGCTTTAGGAGGTAAGAACTAAACCTTTTCTGGCCAGACCTGAATAGTCTGGTGTAAATGAAGAGGACAATTCCATGTGTTCTACCATGTGATGAGACTTTATCAGAGGGTCCAAAATGCTCAACAACTCAGGGAAGAGCAGACAGATGTTGCCAGGGGTCATCCCTTGGAGTTATTTTTCCCAGATGAAGAGCAGTGACCTACCAGGTGGCCTATGTGCTCATTGCTGCTGAGGTGTCCAGCCAGCAGTGGGTGCATTTCCACGAAACTGTGAAGGGACTGGGAAAAGGCTGGAGGGAGATGTGGTCTCCTGGCACAGTCTTTGGACCTTGATTCACAAGAGCAAGCACAAAGTTGTTGATGCAGATGCTTTTCAAATGAGTGAATGACAATTGCCTCTGTGTAGGGTATGTTAGTCTGGTACCTGTTCAAGGTATTAAGGGGGAGATATGCTTTTGACTGTGTAACCCGCCCTTGCAGAGAAAACCTGCTGAGGTGTTTCTTTTCTCTCTTTCATGATAAGTACAAGAGACTGTGGTGGTCACAAGATCCCTTCAGCAACATCCTGGCTCAAGCAGCTTGTTGCGTTGTTTGTAAAAGTCCAATTTTCTTTTTGAGGAAAATCAATACAGCTCATTATTTAGCCGAGAAAAGATCCCTGCATCAGTTCCACTGGAAGGCAGGCCTTGAGCAGGCTCAGCCACTGTTTGTCAGGCAGACAACAGGCTGATAGCCTTTGTCTTAATTTATCTGTTCCAAACTAAAACTGCCCCACTGAGAAGACCGATCAGCTTCCCGCAGACCACCAAAGAGCTGCTCAACAAGTGAATACCACCAGCCTTGGGCAAAATACGCACTGGAAAAACAAGTAACAGCACAGAAGACACTTTTTTACACCTGCTGTGATGACTGTAAGTTCTCATGCTGCTTCTTCATTATATCCTTTCTTCTAGGCTCTGGCTACATGATCAAATCTTTTCATGTCAGTGCTAAGATGCAAGATGTAGTGCTACAGGGCTGACAGATAGCCAAATATTCTTTGTTGAGCCTATTTTGAGTGGTGAGATAGAAGTCAGGGGCTTGGCCCAAACTTATGACAAGTTCAAGACATTTATGTAAGCACACAATGTATTTTAAAGCAGCTTTGGAATCTGAGAGGGGTTGAGACAGTTGGGTAGATAGTGCCCTTGCCTACTCTGTGTGTGTGAGTGTGTGTAGCTTTGGGGACTACACTGTTGGTCACTGTGTTTATGGAGGGTATGGACTGGGGGGTATCCTCACCTGAATTCCCTAGTAAACACATATTTTGGCTACTCATATGAATATATAGGCAGTGAAAATTGCTCCTTGCTGCAGCCCAGTTTCAGGATGCAAGACTACGATCCCTTCTTAGAAGTTTGCTAATTTAGAAAGTCAGAGGAGGTATTGATCCCATGTGAAATGGAGAATGCAGAGAAAAAATGCACATTATGGCTGCTGAGCAACAGGATTGGGGGCTAAATAGTCATATTTTTATGGTTTTGGTTTGAGATCTGAATGAAGAGAAACTTAGCAGAGACATTTCACTGCAGTAAGTTCAGTGACAAGGTCAGTGAGATGAGAGGATCAATTGTGCATAGAGAATTACTGAGAAGGTAACCTAACAGCTGGGGTACTTACTCAGCCAACCAGGAAGAGCTACAAATAAGGATGCAAAGCTGGTAAATTCTGTTAAACAAATTCCTTGTCTTGACTATTCACAGACTGCTTCAAAACCAGAATGGATAACAAAAGGAAGACTGCTGTTTATTTTAAGGGAGTAATCAGCCAAGAAATCTGTCTTCTCTTTCCAGATCACCTTTGTGGTGGTCGCTCTCGAGAGATTTTGGATGCATGGAATGCTGGTGAGGTTGGCCCTGCCCATCTCTTCTCCACTAGGTGGTGAGGGCTGGTTTCCACGCTCACACCCTGGGATGAGCAGCATGCTCAGGGCTGTGTCCCAGCAGCAGGGAGTGGGGCAGTGTTTGCAACAGCATTTTGTAGAGCACTGACCTCTTGACCTGCTCCTGTCTGCACATGTGTACCACCTGGTCAGGAAAACCAAAACTGAAAGGGATTTGCATCCTTTACCCACACGCTGTCCAAAAACCTTCTCTCTGATCTGTTTCCAGTCTTTCTCTGCACTGAGACCTTGATCTCATGAGTTGCCTTTAAGAATTTATTCCAGATTCTAGATAATTTCAGGTTGTAGAGACTGTGAACAGTGACATTGCTTATATTACCAGGCTCCTCCGGTGTTTGATGATGGCTATGATTGCAGTACATATAACATTATTATTTGACTGCAATTACAATAGCATGGGTGGTGTTATGCCTGACTAGCTGATTAATCATCTGGAGCAATGAGTAAGTCTCCCCCTCTTTTGCAATTATTAATATGTACAGCTGGATTGCAGTTGGCTGAGTGAGCGTGGAAGTGATCAAGGCAAACAGAGAGGTGTTTGGCTGCTTTAGGCAGTCGGAAAGGACGAGCATATGGAGCTCTTGGGGCAATTATTCCCTCTGCGATGTAGACTGTAGCTCCAGCCAGCTCTGATCCACCTCAGGGAGCTGCATTTCTGTTGTAGGTGGGCAAAGTGCTACAGACAAATTGGTGCAGTCAGAGCTACAAGGTCTGGCTTTGAGGGTAGGGCCATTTTAGGCTGTAGGATGCAAAGCTCTTTCTTCCTTGCAGGGATCTGAGAGCCCTTTGCCAGTGTGTTTGTGGCTACCCAGGAGTGGAGAGAGAAACTCATTACTAGAATTGGATTAAATACCTGCTGTGCTGGGGACCTGCCATGATGGTTTAGGGCCACTGTTGTCTCCAAGCAAGTGCAGTGGCTTTCTGGTTCTCCCTGCAGTCTGGGTCACATACATTCAGTCAACAGCAGTACAGATTGTCTGAAAGTACCTCATGGTTTTGCTTGTGGGCATTTACAATTCAAATCAAGAGACATTGCAGACTCTCTCTTCCTCATATGTTGATTTTCTTTGCTCTCCTGATACAGCAAAGATCAAGTTGAAATATTAAATGTCCTCTACAATGCAATTACGTATGGCTGGTTGCAATCAATTCCCTCTGCCTCATGTAGTTTGCTATTGTTTTCCCCTTTCCTTCCCTTCCTGTAAAAGACATGAGGCTTTAATTTGACAAAAGATAAAGACTTTGATTTCCACCTCTACCCAAGGAGAACTGAGCTCCAAATATCAGTTTTCATAGAGGTGAATTAGAGGTGATTAAAGGTGATGGAGGCAAGAAGACTGAATGGAAACACAACCCTGCAGCTTAGAGGACACTGCAGGACAAGGAAGAGAGGATGGATGCTGGTGCCTGCTACAGTGATGGTAAAGCATTTGGTGAAAGCAGTGAATCAGCAGCTCTGAACATCTTTTGCCAGAGATGTGGTTTATCCCTGCAGGACACAGCTGTGTTCCAATCCCTGTCAACCCCTGGTTATATTGAGCTGGGCATTTCATCACTGTGGGCTGAAGCTCTGCAGTTGAGAGTGTTCACCCACAATCAGGTAGGAGTGGAAGAAACTCCAGAGCACAGAGGGAGTGAGGCACCAAACAGCCCCCATCCCCTGCCCCAGAGCCCTCGTGTGGTACAGGTGTATTGAGACCACAGCACACTTCTTCAAAAAATCTATTGGAATTTTCATTACACTTTAGTCTTTACCTTACCTGTCTGAGCCTTACACATTGCTATGTTTGTGGCTGCTCTCAGAGCTGGTGTGGCTTTGTTTATGATACATTTCTTACTTATGGTTAATATCTCCTGTTTTACATTCTTTCCACATCAATCTAGGAGACCAGAGATAACTCAGATGAAAAGGAATCAATTATGTGGTGCCTGGGATACTCACAGTCTGGACTTTATGACCCAGGAAGTTTCTCTCTGCACCATGCTCCCAATTTGTTGGATTTAGGTTTTTTTTCTTCATTAATATAAACAAATAACATATCCTGGATACTCTGCAGTCAACAGCATTCATGTTATTGGCAGTAACTGACTTGGAAGCTACTATATCTCTGTGAATTTTTATATATATATATATATATATATATATATATATATATATTTCCATCATCTAGGGATTTTTTTTTTTTTTTTCCCACTTAAACATCAAGTTGATTCTTGGACAATTTCTGAAATTAACCTAAGATATGAATTTTTCATTTTTTCCATTTATGTGGTGGTATTTTCCAAAGCTTTCCTTCCTACTTCATCCCTGATTGGCACGCTACCATGGATATAGGCAGGAGACACGTTGGGTCAGAGCCAAGTCCCTGGGAACTCTCTGCAGAAGGCTGCTGGGAGTGTCAAACTAGTGATGCAATGGATTAAATTTACCAATGATGTATTACTGTTGTCTTCAGGGAGGTCTTCACCATAGACAAATATCTCCTGTTAGTGTGACTGCAATGCTCAAGTCTTCCCTTCTGAACAGATTTCTGCCTAAAATGGCAAGCAGCCAAGCAATAATGACTGTGCTTAGGTGACTTTCAAATTTTTATTATTTTGTAAAAAAAGGATGAGCAGAAGCTTATAAATTTCAGTGTGAGAATGCATTGAGAAGCAGAAGGTTTGAATTAAAGTCACCATACTTTTTGATCCAGTATTTGTATTTTAGGTGTGGGGACCTTGTAAGGCAAGAAATGTACCCCATCATAAAGTGCTGGAAAACAGTTCTTCTTTTGAAGCTTTGTTTCCAGACACTGAAACCCCATTGAAATATCCTATATATCATGCAGTATAACACTATATATTATATTGTTTCAGTACCAGACAAGATTATGAATAAGCATTCTTCACTCTCGTATATTTGAGAGCAGACTGTTTATTATTTGTTCTTTATAACTTTTTGCCTGACAGAGGGTTCATTTTGAATTTCTCTCCCTGTTTTGAGTTGCCCAAGCCTGGCAGGGGTTGGGGCCAGTCCTGGACCTGGAGAAAGCACCTCACTTTCCTCCTAGAGGCTGCTCCTTTGGCAGTGGCCCTTCCCAGGGGACGCTCAGACTACTGGTGAGGGAGAGCTGTTTGCAGATGTGAGCCTGCAGGCTCCAGGGCTGTTACCCAGCAGACTTCATCAGAAGGAAAAACTACTGAAGAAAAAAATATAAATAATGCAAACACAGGACACAACAGGAGGAATAGCCTTAAATACTTTAATTTAGGGGAACTGAAAGTCATCTCACTGCACCATGACATTTTAAGCCAAGTCATTATAATTAATCTTCTTTTAATATAGAATAATAGTCCAAGAAAATGCAACACAAGCCATACTTCTCCTGCTAACATGCATCCAGGAGACAGAGTGGATTTGAAGTAAGGTGATCTTTGTAATACGGTGGAAATAAATTCCTGAAAGCAGCAATTGATCGATATGGAGAGTGGCAGGTAAAAGTGGTACAAATACCTTCTCTAAAAGCATTGGATATAGTAATGCCTACAGGCACCAGGAAGATGTTAGCTAATCAGATACACCCTAAGCTTCACTATCTTGTAAAAAAAAGAAAAAAACACCAACCAGGAAAAAGAGAGAACCTCTGAGCATATGGTCAGCACGTGACAAATGCGTCTGTCAGGACTCTCTGGAGCAGGGAAAGCCATGGACACGGCAGTGACTCATTCCTGAATGACCAGGGCTGAGTGGCACCAAGGAGGCTGCTTGGTTTCATGATGCAAGTGGCAGTGGCACCTACCCCAGGCCAGACTGGAGGGCAGCTTGGCAGTGTGAGAGTGTCGAGCCGGTGTTGAAGAGCCAGCCTGTTCTCCTTTGTGCACCTTTGAGGCATCTCTCTCCCAATGCCAGTAGGTCCAGTAAGTAGGGGAGGGTGCTTGCAGGGGACTCTGCCATTGCCCTTGGCAGGCAGGAGATCAGGATTAGCTAAGCTGGTCCTAGGGAGGCCAGGTGTCCTCTGGGAAGGCTGGAGGAGATCTCTGTCCAGTACACTTGGCCATAAACAAAGGAACAGAAAATGGCAATGGCTTGTAGTTCAACTGGAGCCAACCCACCAGATGTTAAACAGATTTCTGGGAGAATCCAAGCACAATTCACAAAAATCACTGGTCCTGCAGGAACAGCAGCTCCTGTACATAACCTTGAGCACCACTTTTCACACCAACCTACCAAATATATCGTATGGTTTATATTATACTCCTGTATTCATCATAGCTTATACTTTATTCTTAAATAAAGTATATTTTATTTATATAAATATATATAGAAAATTTATTTATATAAATAAATAATTTTAAAATATAATTTTATATATAAAATTAATATAAAATTTATATAAATACAAATAAAATATATGGCTTATACTTTATTCTGGTTGTATTATAAATTCTGTCTTCCACAGATGTAAGTACAGATCAAAAAGTGCACAGAAGTGCTAAAGTACAATCCCTGTCTCACCAATTTTACTAACAGTACCCTCAGATGGGGTAAGATCTTTTTCTTGATGCCTACTGCTCACTAAACTTCTTTTCTCTCTAGTCCAACATTTAAGATCCTGCCATTTATCCAAGCTCTGACACCTGTAGGACCCTCTCTGTGCTGATTTAGCTCACTAATCTGGCAGAAAAAATAGTACAACAGAAAGAGGGAGATGGTTTATGCTGAGTTAATGAGTTGAACTCACCCTTGGCTTTGTTTGCATAGGCTGGAAAGCTGGAAATCCTTCCCCAGTGAGAAGGTGCTAATTCTCATCTCCAATTTTAGCTCATCTCCTGCACCATTCTCTTCTAGATTTTCTTCTGATGCAGATAAGTAACCTTAAAAGTGGAATGTATACCTTTTTCCACCCTCTGCCTGGAAACATTTTTTTTGTTACTGCAGGTGGAGCCTGGATTGAACATTTTCTCCCCAGAACCATATGGAACTGGGCTTCAAGGGTGCAAAATACTTGAAAAATGGAAAAAATGCACAGCACAGTAAGTGTTGGGAAGGACAAAACAGTGGTTAAATAATGAAAGCAATTTTTTGTGATAGCCTGTCAGGCTGGGCACAAGTGTGTTGTTTGTTTTTCCTTAGATTTGTATCTTCCAGGGCTGGTTCGTTAATTTTTTCATTAAGCAGCTATCTGTCAATGCACTGTGTTTTAATTATGCCTCCTGCATGAGTGCTGGTCTGATCTAGTGATGCAGGGAAAAGCCTTCCCTGTAGGACATTTCCTCTACTCTAACCTTTGGGCAGCCTTGTTGCAGGGTTTAGTCCCTGTGCCCAAGCAGGACCCAGGCAGTGAAACATCTCTGTTAGTGCACAGCTCCTGCTGCTTTTTTAGGAATTTCTTGTGAGCATAGAAAAAGAGATTGGGGTTTGATGCTGACTGCTGGGCTGTGGAAATATTCCTGACAGTGGTTGCTTTCTCTTTTTTCAGCTCTCACCTGTACATCTTCTCTGCTACCAAACCTTTCTCTTCCTTCTGTCTGAAGCCCTAGTGAAAACTCTTTCAGAATTATTTGCTTCTATTCTCATATTCAACCTCCATCTCTCTGCAGAGATGCCTGGAGCAAACATCTTCTCCTGGACTGCAGCTCATGAACTCACCTACAATCTGATTCAAATGCAGTTATTAAAGGGTAGTACTGCTCCATTGTCTCTATCTATACTGCACAATGTAGTGGAGAATTATCAAACTAACCATAACTAATTTAGTTAGCACAATAAGCAGTTTATCCAGGCTGCCTTGGAGCTGCTAAAGGGCTCATTTACCCCTTTAGAAGATCAGCAGGGACAAATCTTAATCCGGTAGGTGCAATGAATATGTTAATCCAAAACTCAAGCTGAGCTACACTTTACAGAAGAAACCAAAAAACCCTCATGAATAAATCCATAATTCCATAGATTCATTAATATTTTACCAAACACCTTCCATAGATTTATTCATATTTTATATCCATAGATTTTATTCATGGAGTAGGGAAAAAAGGAAAATTGTGAAAACTCTGGTTTCTTAATTCTGATTTTACTAATCACAGTACTAAAAGAATAGTTTGCATTTGTGTTAATCAGCAGGGTTTATTTTCTGTAGGCACAGAGGTGTAAGAGAGCTATTGGCAGTGAGCATGTCCAGCCTGATGCTGGAAATAGGAATCTCTCTTTTAGTTGTGGGGACACTTGACGTAGCTTTACCCAAGGGAAGGCACTGTGTGTGTGAGGCACTGAGCTGGACAGGAGTTCAGGGCATGACCAGTTTGTGGGAGGAACTGTGTGTGCTCATGACTGCAAATGAAGTAACTCCTGTTCAAACACCCAAGAGGAACCTGGGATGAAGGATAACTCAGCAGTCAGGTGTTCCCACCGTGAAGGCTCTCCTTCCTATCCCATTTTATTAGTATGCTCTATGGTTCCCCCATCTGCCATAGTCTGCTTTAGACATGAAGGGATGAAATCACCCTTAGCACTTCCCCTCCCATCCCAGGTGAGAACTGATTGTCCTTTGGTTGATTGAAGCCTGCTGTGGTTGCTTTCAGGACTCACTAATACCAGGATTAATCTGAAGCTACTGTACAAAGAGTGCATTCTGGCACCTCTGACAATAGACTTACTGTGACACTGGTCTCAGTTGGTGTGGCATCCAGGCTTGAGTACTGTGTGGTAGAACTGCACCCCTGTGCTTTACCCTCTCACCAGGTAAAACAGTGGCTTGTCCTTAAATCATCCCAGAGAAAGGAAAGCTGGAGCACTGAGCCTCTTATGGGTTAGCTTGCAATGAGCATTCATGAAATTTAGAAAAGTCTTTCATGAGACCAGAAGTGTTGGGAAGGAGAGAACCACAAAGCAGAACACTGCTGCTGCCTAAAAAGCCGAAAGAAGAGCAGAAGACCACAAATGCAGCAAGTCTCCTTTGCCAGGCAGCAGGGCATCATAGCAGCAAACAACACAACTTTCCTCCAAACACATAAAAATGAGCATGACGAAAGCAGGAGATAAAGGACCTTAGGGTAATGCTGGTAGAGCCTATTCCACCCTTGGGCAAAGGCAAAGACTATGTTTGGTCATGAAATGTGGAGACGTCACCACATTCCAAGTGCTGAGTGCAATTACGGATGCAGTAGATCTCTTGCTAGGATGTGCGCATGGGGAAATGTTTCCCAGAGATGGAGTGACTTCGATGTAAAAATTCCTTCTTGTCTCATGGATTGTGCCAAGGAAAACAGCACTGGGGCAAGGCAATCTCACAGCAGGAAGAAGTGAGTCCATGAATGAGTCCACTGTAGCACCATAATGGGCATAAATGTGTGCTGGCCCTTTGCATGCGGGAGAACTGGAAAAGGCTTTGGGCAGAGCCCTGCCCTGTGGCTGGTTGGTGTTGATCCCATCTCAGAATAGAGGATGGAGAAAGCAGTAATGGTCTGCCAGGTTTGGCAGTACTGGCAGAGAGAAGGGAAAGGAAGGGATTGTGGAGCGACCAAAGAAGGCAAGGAATCGTGTAAGTAAAATACCCTTAAAAGAAAATCTTACATCAATCCCTCGTTACTGAACCAAGACAATCTCAAGTGAGAAGTCATTAGAGTTCATTACCCTCGGCAACCTATGGCCATTAATTCTCTCTGGCAGCAATACCTAAGGTTGGAGGAACTTCCAGGCTGTGGCTCTGAGTGCAGGAATGCAGAGACACAATAGGGCTCATAGATGCCAAGGAAGTTGAAGGAGATAAAAATGGTGCCATGGGGAAAAGAACAGTTAGGTGAACAAGGGGAACCACAAATCATTGACAAGTATTGCTTCTTCTGGCTCCAAAGTTCAGTGATCCACAGGAAGAAACACCTCTTTGGAGGATGACAGACATGCTCCATCTATTGTTTCGTATCTCTTTATTTTTCCTATGCTGTCACATGATTTCTCAATCATAAATCCCCTTATTAGCTTGGTCTTTAAATGGTCCAGTAAGGAAATCCACCTAACTGAACACTCCTTCCTATACTGAAACGGCCTGAGAATTGCTGAGTCTGGTTTAAACCAAAAACTCAAAACCTTTCCTCACTACTGCAAAGCAGGATGGTAAGCATTACTTACACAACAGTGTGGAAAGGGGATTTCTCACCAGATTTTCTCTGTCTTTGCTTTCAGGACCATTCTGGCTGCCTTCCTGGGAAAAATAATTATCTTGGCACCTACAGCTATCAACCCCTGCCTTTCAGACCTTTTTACCCCCTAGAAGGACTGTGTGCCTTATAGTTAAGGGTTTTCAAGCCAAATCTGAGATCATAATCAAGATTTCAATAACAAAGGATCTTCAAAGGGAATGCCTGATCTTTCACTCTGACGCTGATGGAAATCCACTTAAGGTCCCCCTGCCCCCGCTACTCTCAGCTCTGGTTATGGAGGCTGAGAGAGAGGAACGCTCTCTCACAGAGTGTACCCGTCAGCCACTCTTGATCAAAGTCTGGATCAAAGCCTGGCAGCTGGTATCCATCCAGGAGCAGAAAAATAAGTACACAGGTGGAGAAATGAGGATCTGAAATTTGCCCTTGGGTAGTCAGCCTTCTGTATCAACACTGTGAGTATTCTCAGCTGTTAAGTAAAAGCTGAGCAGATAAATCCCAAATATAAGAAATTAAAATCAATAAACTCACCAAGTTCTCCATGTCACAGTTCAGACTCATAAAGAGATACAGCCACTAAATCCCCACAGTGCTCCTCTTTCACAATTGCACACATTAAGAAAAAGAAGGAAAGAGTTATATGAAACATTTGTCTGGGTATAGGAATCAGCTATCTTAATGATGCAATATCAAAAGGAAATATTGTCTCATTTAGACATCTACCAGCTACAGTCACTACAATGCTCCCAAAAGAATGGTAATTATTCTCACAGATGCCTAGAAATTAAGAATTATACTTTCACTATGTTTAATACCCTAGCTGTACTTTCAAGGGTGATCTGTCTTAGTAAAACTTTGGGGATCTAATTCAATTTCTTTTTGCCTGTCATTGCTTATTTATAAAACATGTATCTTTCTGGTGATACTGTGTTCCAGTGGATCTCTCAAAATGGATGAACAAGATAGATGTGATCTGCTCACCATGCCTCTAGGACTGCATCCTGTCCTCAGCTGTCTCGTTCTGCTAAACAAAGGACATACCTAAAAAATGCATCAGCCTCAAGCTGATCACAACACACGGTAGGGCAGGGACATAGCCACCTTTTGGTACTTTGTGCTGATTGTTCTGCTAAAACCAACAGCCAGCTGGTGATTTTTCACCTCAGCTAACAACATCAGCAAGGTGTGAGACATTTGCTTGCTTGTGTGCAGATGAAGAATTATTTATAATGGATTATTTACAAGATCAGACCATTATGGAACAGCTTTACCAGGAGCCTCAGAGAAACATCAAAATTGATAAGCTATGCAGAGACAGCTGAAATTCAGCCATTCCTCAAGAGAGACACTGTAGTGCTTGGGGATGTCATGTGCATGTGCTAATGATAAAGACAAAATACTTGAGTAATATTAGAGGATGAGAAAAAAAGTAATCTATATAAAAGTTCCCAACCAAATCTCTGAGATGTGTTGGCCACTGCTTTGTTGAGGGTTTTCAGCAAACCATCCAGTTTGTGTTCCAGGTGATAAGTGCTCAGCTGGAATTTTTTGTCACTCCTTATATGCTTAAAATTAATTATATGTTTAAGTGCTTTTAGGTTGGAACTGTTCACAGGTAGGCAGCATCAAATTTTGGGCTAACAAATGCATGCAGAGTCTTATCATCTTCCTATAGGAAACAACTGCCAGAGCCTTTCATCCCTGAAAGTTCTCTCTCAATAGTCTATTGTTCTGATTAACAAACCACAAGATGGATTTCTTTCCAAACATCTGATGCCATGTGAATAATCTTCTTAATCAAAAAAGAATAAGCAGGAAGCACATATTTTGTCACATTGTTGCTGTGATAACTATGAATTATTGCATATTTTACTTGACTGCTCCTGTGGTTTTGTACAGTTCTAGGAACACAAAGAAATCATTCTGAAGATGGCTTTAATGCAATACTATAAAAGTTTGGATTCAGCTGACTACCAGATGCTGAGTCATAAAGAAAGAGACGTTTCAGAGGTAATGGATTATGGATAGAGTTTGTAGGATTCAATATTTATCTTTATTCAAAATCATCGATCTATATCATCAATGATTCTTGCTTGTCCAGGATCACTGTTAGTTATAATTTCTGGTCAATGTTGGGGAGCATCTGACCCTGTCACAGCAACAACACCAGCTGGTGAAGGTCTTAGGGCAGGAGAGAGATAGACTGAAAAACCAGCCAGTGCATGAAGGGGGAAAAGCTGTGCTGAGAGTCTGGAGAGTGAATAAGGGAAAGACCGGTCAGTTTTCTAACATTTATCGATTAAATCCTGCCCAGGCTCTTCATGGAGCACAGCTGTCTGCTGTAAAAGCAAAAAGCCAGCACAGAATAACAGCAGAACCGTGCAAGGGGAAGTGCAGCTGTAGGGCTTCAACAAATCTGGTGGTAAATGTGCATGTCAAGGCACGGAGCTCTGGGCTCTCCCAGGTGCTCCTGGGGCTCTGAGCTTGGTCTTTGTAACCGAGCTGTGGCTGCCGTCCTCCAGGGAAGCAGCTGCTGGAAGGATGGATGGAGTGTTTGGCTCCACCTGCAGTTATTGTAGGATTCAAACCGTGTCACTGGCTGGATGGGTTCCTCTCATGTTCTCTGTACATGCACACAAACAAAATGAACACGATGGCAAAACACAAGATGGGAAGCGCAGCTGTCAGGATTTCTTGGTTCACACAAGGAAAATGGAGAGTCGCCAAGAGAACTGAGAGAAGGAGGGCAAATCCCTGATAAAGAAAACCAAAGTAGACAGAAATACTAAAAACAGGAGGCCTTTTAAGGCTTGAGAAAGTGTAAGGAAAACAAAATGGTGTGGAGGCAGAGGAAGAAAAGGGAGAGGAACACCAGAGAGAAACTGTGAAGCTATTGACACAGACCTGATGCCTGTGTGCTAACTGTGCTCGGTTTATAATAAGCATCAAACCTCAGCATCTGCATTCAGATGAGCTGAGAACACATTCCATAGATTCCATAGCACTTGTTAGGGAATGTTGTTTTCCTACTGACACATTTAGTGACAGATAGGAGATTAGGTAGTGGTCTCTGTCTCCACCTTCTAACAGAAGTGAATTGTTGAAAAACCAGAAATCCTGAAATTTCCAGCTGATCTGCTCAATCTCTGTTTTAATTTCTGCTGGAGAGTTGTGAAACCAAGAGTAAAGTGAGAGTAAATCTATGTGAGGCCAGTAGCTGCAGGCAACTGGAGGGATAGGAAGGAGAAAATCACTCTGGTGGCTAACTGGGCATGTGCAAACGAAATAATTTAAAACCACAAAGTTTTGTAGTGGCATCTAAAATATGTATCTGACAAAAAGGCTACTTAAAATAAAAGGCATTTGCTAGTTCTGAAACAAAGCAATTAGAGTTCAGAGGCACCTATGAGAAGAGGTTTCCCTTGCTATGCTTCCATATGCAACACAGACACAAAAAAAGGAAAAAAAGGACTGGGGAGCTGCAGTTATCATTGCTGTGCTGTATGGGGCTGCTGAAGCTGCATTCCTGAAGGAAGAAAGGTGCAGAAGTCAAGAGTGAAAGAGAAGCAGTGTGTCTTGAGCAAGAGGATAAAGAGCTGTTTTGCAGAGACCCCTTGGTGTGGGGCTGGACCCACCTGGTCCTTGACTGCCAGGTTGAACCCGAAGACTCGTCAGCTAGTGGAGGATGCTGAGGTCCTTTTGCAGCAGTGCCTTGGAGGTCAAAGTGGGACCACAGGACAGGGAGGTCAGTGCCAAGCACTTGCTTTTCAGTGTCTCTGATTCTCTTTTTTAAGTCTTCAACTTGGCAGCTGAGAACTTAATTAAGCCTTTACTGTGATAGTTTTTGTCTCTAAGCTTGGCTGGGCACATGCCTGAGCCCAGGTCAGCCCAAGGCTCCTCTGGAAGCAATGAATCCATGGAAGGTGGTGTGTGCAGACTGCAAACCAGTCTACACTAGGAAGTGACCATGGCACCCTTCAGCCATCAGGGCTGATCCACCAGCCTGAATTAGTGCCATCAGTGACAGTTCACAGAAAGGAATTCCTCAGGTTTACCTGCCAGTCTGTCTTTGGCTATGGATAAGCCTTTGGGAGATTGCTCAGTATGTCTTTTTATCCCAAAATATCTCACCTAAGAGAGATAGCCTCACAGGCTGAAGTAGATTATAGCATTATCAGGGGAAAAACAGGGGGATTTTGAAATGGGACCTGATTCCTGATACTCCAAGATCAGTTTTGAAGAGTAAAATGTTTGCAAATCTGTCCTCTACAAGGTGAGCCACTTCTGTCACTGCCATTTGCATAAGCATGAGAATTGGAGCTCCTTATCTGAAAAGTGTACTGAAATGCACCAGTCTCCCTCCCATCCTCCCTCCCCTGGGTTCTCAGTCCCAGATGCCAAGTTCCTTCAGTCACTTATCTGGCAGGTACATGAAATGCAGCGTTAGTTCAAGGACATGCACTAATAAAATAAACATATCACAAAAGGTAACACCTGGTCAATATGCTTGACCTTTTCTACAGCAGATAAGCTTGGAAGGAACTGATGAAGCAACACCTACTGTTATGTTTACAGAGTAGTTGCATGTTACTGAGCGACTCAGATGAAAAGGATTCATCCCTGGTCAGTCCTCTTTTGCTGTTTTTACACTCCAGGGAAGTGCACTTTTATTCAACTGCCTGTGAAACCTGGGGTCTAAAGTGCAACAAATTGACCATTGGCAGTTCTATTAAGAGGCATAACTACATATTACTCATTTTATAATTTGTGAGTAATTTGATCCTTTTGAATTTCCTTTAAAAGCCTTAGCTTAGTTGCTTATCATCACCTGAAGCAAAGGTGATGAAGTTCAGAGGAGTTTTGCTGTTAGGCTGGTTGCTGTAAGGTGTTGTTGGGTCTGGAACTGTACATGCATTCAGGACAAAGCTTCCAGAGGCTGTGAAGGTGTGTTGGGGAGATTTCAAGGCTGTTGGTGATGGCCTGTTGTATTAGATGGACTATTCCTCCAAAACAGTTTGGCTGTCAGCTCACATGATGGCAGCAAATGGCAGCTTCAGGAAGGGGAAAACAAGACTTTTTATGGGGACATAAAATATATGTCCTTGGTCTGTGGTGCTCAGATTGTACATGTTACATCTCTCCTCATCTCTGGATATACAAATTCTGAGGACTCTGATCACCTTGGCAGGAATTATTGTAAGGAACAAAATGACTGCTTAAAAACAAGAAAATGTGAGTCTGCGGTCCAAGATCCTTTTCAATCATGTCATTGTTTCCTTCTTCTCTGTATCGCCTGCTGCCTCCCAAACACTGCAGATAGCCTCTAATTCCATTAGCTCTGCGTATGAGTGCTTAAGCTGCCCACTAGCATCCTGTCACTAGGAACAAACTTCCCTAAGGTGAATTATTACCCAATTATGGAAGTTTTGTAACCTTTTCTGAGGCATTCAGTGCTGGTCACTCAGTCAGTGCAGACAGGGCTTTGACTGATAGGGACTAATGGCAGGGCAACATGAAGGAGGTTCTTTTCTTGGAGCTGTTTTGAACAGGAGGAAAGCAGTAGTACTGAGTAGCTAGTAAAGAAATAAACCCACAAATTTTTCTTTCTTTCTTGGAGAAACTGCAATTTAATATCAATTGGGATGTATTATATGAAGATAAAGAAGAAATCAGAGAGAGCAATAGCATCTGAACAAGGTTGGAGCCAAGAGACATTGGGCAAATCCTCTTTCTCATTTTCTCATGAATTTGTATGATGTCAGTTACTGATACCATAATTATAGATATGATGTACCAACAGAACCAACAGAAGGAAAAGGGGTTTCCTGTAGTATTTCCAGACTGGAAAACTTAAGGAGTCCAAGAAACATTTTGTGTCTTTGTACCTGTCTTTTTGATCACAATATATCTGGTATTAAAATAGGTTGTGGTTCTGCTACACAAAAGGCTGTGTAAACATGCCACAGCAGAACTTCACCTAACTTGTCATGGAAAATCAGTTTAATACTTCTCTTCCAGCTTTGTGATACTTTTGACCTGGGACAGATTTCTCAAACTATGTGAAGGAATGATTTAGTGAGACGTGGGGAGAAGTGATGTGCAACAGATGGCGACTCATGGGCATTTTTTCCCTTGTCAGAAACAAGTCATAGTCTTCACTTCATTAGGAAATGTAATTTCTGCTTGGGTTTTGAGGGACTGGAATGATTTGGGGATGCTGTGGAAAGATGGGCTGGTGGCTGACAGTGGTTTTGCTGTTGTATGTCAATGAGATTACCAATTCAGATCATTCTGGGTTCACTGACCATCAGTAGTATTAATGTTGACCAGTTGTAGCAGTGGGAAAAAGGGAGAGATGGCCAGTGTTGTTTTTTTTTAAAAAAAACAGAAAAAAAAATAATTGGAGATATAAACTAACTACATGCAACTGACCCCTTTGTATGGTATTCCCTGTTATATAAAGTATCACAAAGCTCTTTATGGATGTTGATAGATTTATGAGAGGAAGTGAGTTGGAAACGGAGCGAGAAGTTACAGATTGTGCAGTCTTGATAAATTATTGGGGAATATAGTTCACATCTTTTGCTTTCCCAAAGTCCTCTGTGGAGTGACAAATGGCATACTGCTGTTTCTTCTGTTATAATCTGGTCTCTGTCAATTAAATGTGTAAAGAAAATCTGCAGGGATCCTGGTAACACTGGGCAATGTCCAGGCTTGCAATTGAAGCAATGTACATACAAAAGAGGAGGGATGAATATCAATCAAGAATTCCTCTTGCCTGATTTCAAATTACATTTCTGTGTATCAGATTCTCCTGGGTACAGCTAATGTAGAAAACAATGTGGGCTTCATGTCACTTGGACAACAGCAGAATAGCACAAAGTGAATCTAGAACGTGATATACAGAAGTAAAGGACTAAAACAGGTCCTTTAGTGCCACATCTACACTTCTCCTAAATACCTCCAGGGATGGTGACTCCACCACTTCCCTGGGCAGCCTGTTTGAATGCCTGACAACCCTTTGGTGAAGCAGTTTTCTTAATATCCAGTCTAAACAGACAAGATAATCTGTTCCATAGCCTTCCCTGGGACTGAGGTCAGACTGACAGGTCTGTAGTTCCTGGAATCCTCCTTCCAGCCCTTATAGACAGGCATCACATTTGCTAACTTCAGACTCACTCTGGACAGATAAAACAGAAAGGCAACAGCATGGCCTTCAGTATTGCAACCTGGAAAGCCAAATAATAATAAAAAAGGGATTAAAGTGATAATTTTTAGTTGACAGATTTTGTTTGTAAAGCTACAGTAATCTAATGGGGAACCTGGATTTCATGGAGTCTCTATGCTGCCCTGTGGTTACTGGATTGAATAATTGACAGAAAATGAAAATACAACTGCATGTAAGATGATAAAGTACATGGTCGGTCTCTGGCACCCCAATTTTTTTAAAATGGCTCCAATCCCACCAACACACTTCTGAGGGAAGCTTTGTCTTCATCCCTCACTCCTGCAGGAGAGCAGGCTGGTGGGTACGTGTGAGTCAGACCAATTCTGGTAAGTCAGCTTGGATCAGATATGGGGCAGAAAAAAGCTGCTCCTCCTGGAGCACAATGTTATCTGGTGGGTACAGCTACATTAAAGAGATGTAGCTGTTCTGGTCAGGAGATTTATTAACTCTTCATCTCCCCTGGGTTCGTCTCACGGAGTTTGTGCAAGGGCTGCACTGGCTCCCCAGGCAGTCTGCTCTTGAGAAGGAGCCAGGGAAGCTGTTTCCTCTCCTGAGGTGGAAAATGTCCTCTCTGAGTCTTACAGCCCAGGTCAATCCAGGAGGCAGCAAATTAGAAAAAGTTCTGTGGACCTCTACACCATATAGATGTAGAAACTTGTAAATGGAGGTGTGGGCAAATAGGATCATCAAGGTGTACCCCTGAGATCTGTCTCAGAAGCTACACCAGCATGAAGAAAACAGCCAAGGAAAGAGTTTCCTCCTTGCTTGCCTTCCCATTTTTGCCAGCCAGAGTGCTCTGAATCATGGGAGAAGCAAAACTTTTTGGTATTGGAGATATCCTAGAAGCCATAACAAAATAAAAATATATGAGGTGTTTAATACAGAGTAAGCTTCAGCTCAGCTGCAGACTCATCAATGATTATGTTCTTGGCTCTCATTTTGTAGGCAGACCTTCAAAGTCAGCTTTGGTTTATTTGAAATAATTGCTGTAATAGTACCCATCAGCCTGTTAATGTAGAAATCTCAGGTGTTTGGCATTCAGGTCAATATGTCATACATAGATATTCCCTGTTTTTGCACACTGCTTGTTAGTATAATGCTCAGGAATGGACTAATGTCATGTAAATATTTTCATCAGGGCAAGATTATTAGAACTACTCATCCCCAAACTCACATTATTTTTAAAAGCCATATTTCAATTCATAGGAAGCAGGGAAGACTGCACATATAAAAGGCTGCCTCATGGCCAATCTGCAGTTTTTCAAAAAGTAACCCTATGGGAGAGTCTAACTTAATTTGTAATTTCTTTGTCTCCAGCTCAGTGGAGCATGAAAAAGAAACAGTTCCTCTCCCAAACCCAACCAAGCACACAGGTGGAATCTAACTCAGGGAAAAGCAGCACACAACAGTCTCCCAGGCCTGGCTGCTGAATGATGTGGCCATATCTTGATGTCCACATTAACCATCCAAACCCTACCAAATTAATATGTTAGTCAATGCTTATCTCAGTTTGGTTCATGGAGCTATGGAGACTTATAATTAGTTCATAAATTCTTAAGCCATTTTTAAGACTGTTATTGGTAAGAAATTATTTGGCTTTTCTGTTGCATGTCTTTTCCACAAGGGTCCTATAATTTTTGGTTGCCTTTTAATTACATAATAGGAGTTCCTTTTCTACAGAATAGATTCCATTTTACTACAAAAATATTTCCTTTTTGTTGCATAAATATATGAGTGGGAGTTTTTGCATTATTCTGGAAGAGACATCAATACCACTGTTTGGGTTTTTTTATGCAAAAGGAAAAATCAGTCAAGGAAGAGGTTAAATTACTTATTTTGGTTTGTGTTACAGTAGTGATGAGAGGGATATGCTGGCAGATGTGACCTTGGAGGCCAGTGTTCTGGGCACCCTGGAGTCCCACAGGAACAGAGGAAAAGGACCAAGCATGAGAGAACAGTCTGTCCTTTGGGCTTTGGACTGTCTCAGGTCACAGGCTGCCTGTGTCTGCAATGTGCTGTGCACACTAAAAGATGCTTAAATATCCACAGTTCTCATACTGCAGGGTAAAGTACCTTTGTACTGCCTCAATTTCTTTTGTATGAGCTATAATCCTGCTCCAGAAATATACCTTGAAACTGAATTCACACTGGGAGGAGGCAAGAAGTTGGAGAAGTACAGTCACCTCTACAGTATTTCAATTAAATGTGCCTTCAGGATGTTCTAAGTGAATATAGGATATGTGCCCATAGACAATAAAAACTTCTTTTGGGTTATTATAATTTTTATTGTTATGGTTATTACCAGGTATTAGTTCATTTAACCTATGAATTCTTGACTGAGTTCCTCAGTGAGTCCTTTTGGTGTGCCTGTGTTCCTGTGTAGGTGTGTCCATCAGCTCAGGGCACGGTCAGAGGATTGCTGTTGGATAGTTCAAATGAGGGAAGAGATCAGAAACTGGGAGGGCGATGAACAAGAAATAAGAAGTCAAGGTAAACGCTTCACTGCCTTTTGAAGGGTCCTAACTGAAAACTGGTGTGTAGGGTGAGGACTTTATCAAGAGCAGATCATCACCATTATACTTCAAAATATGGCAGCACCTCGGTGTTTTCAGCTCCCATTAGCTGAACCTGTGATAAGATGATAGCTGACTGTTTAAAGGGACTCGAAAGGCTTTTTTGAGGTATTTGGGACTAGAAACTTTGGCATGGTTTCCTTCTGATATGGACATGGTTATGGAGCTTTATAGCCTGCCTTATTTCAAGATTTGTTTAATAGTCTTATAATTACATTAAATTGGCCAGGAAATAGGCTGAAGTTGAGGATATGAAGACCTGCCCACCATGCATGATCCTGGATGGCAGCTTGATTTATTTTCATTTCCAGTTTTCCTTGGTTTCATTGCATTTTTGATAAGGAACAAAGGTATTTGTATATTTTAATGTGTGTTTTGTTGGTTTTTGTTTTAATGGCTCTAATTCTAATTGTGTAAGGGGAGGTTTTATGATGACGACTATTACTTATTTTATATTACTATCTTTCTAACAGGAGTCCAGAACTATTAATCAGAATTCTCCAAACAATGGTAGTTGTAGTGAGCAAAGGGTAGAAAATGGGGAAAAGAACAGATAGAGCCACAGCTGCCTCTGCTTCACAGAGCATGCAAGTGTCCCAAATATAAAGACCAAACAAAAATCTTCACATTAACTGCAATTTGACATAGGCTAAATTCACTTAGGCTTAGATACCCATCAGATTGCATCAGCTTTTTCATCTCTGCTGCAACAGGAAACTTTGATTTTATTTCCAAGGGACTTGAGTTTGGGTTCTTTCTAAATTAAGCTGAGTATTAGGGCTAGTAAAAAGTGCAACTGAGCTCTTCCATCCTCCTCCTCCATTCAATTTCATGCCTCCAATTTCTGTGTTTCTAATGAAAGGGATGTTTGCTACCAGGCATCTCACTCGAACAGATTTGGCAAGCTGCTGAGCAATGTAAATTGAAAAACATTTTATATGAATGATTTTTTCTCCATCAAAAAGATCTTATGTCAAAAGTGAAGACAAGTCTCTGCTTTTGCTCTTCCTAATTACGGGATGTTAGATATTAAACATTGAACTGGAAATCCAATTACATGATTATTAATCAGATGCATTTTTTTCAACTTGGAGGAAAAAAGACTAAATGAAACATGAAAGTCCACTGGGAAACACCACCAATTAAAGCAATTAAAAAAGGACATGGAATTCTTAATTTTTACACTTGGCTAGAAAGTTGATTGACTGCTCTTGACTCTCCTGGGAGTGGGTGTGCTGGGTAGTTTTTTATTTGCTTCTTGACATCACATGCTTCTGTTTCCTTATGAAGAAGAATAAATTTTCTTTGCAAGAAAATTTATTTATTGTGATATAGATAGCTGATCAGGTCTAAAATGTTTGATCAGGTTAAGTGATGCCTGTCATTTAACATTTCCTCTCATGGGGAGAAGCACTTATTCCCTCCACTCTTATTCTGCAGACAGACTTTTTGACAGCTGAAGTGTCGACAGTAAATTTCTTTTCCATTAGTTGCAAATTGTACAACAATATACTAAAGTAATTACATCATAAATCTTCTTGCCTTGAAGTTAGGCTCTGTGGTACATGCTCATAAAATAGTGCAGTAGCAAGTAAAATCACTGCATCTGTGTATATTTGTGTTGCAATAATTTTTCTGAGAGTGTTCTATAACACTGAAAAATGTGAGTTAAGGAGGAACTGAAAAGAATTCAGTGTTTCTTACTTTGTATAAGAGAGGAGCTATGGTTCTTCAATAATTAGGGCTACCTTGGAGCTGCACGTGGGTCAAAGCAAAAATTATTGCCAACAATATTTTTAGATGTGCATTAAAAACTGAATAAAATATTCCCTTGATAATCCAGGGTTGTGGTAAGTCTTGTTGAAGATCTGAGTTCAAGAGAGTGTTGAAGCTCCTTAGGAGTGTATGCTGTGTAGACAGAACATCTCTTGCATAAATCTAACCATTGCATGGCTCTAAAATGCTTTGAATATCAGGGAAACATAAGTGAGAATATTTGCACAAAAAGAAGTGACTGCCAATACATCTATTTACCTTAGCTCCCTGGAAAAGGATAGTCAGGTTATGTACCTAAAGCACTCTCTTGGCAGTTGAATGTGAACAGGCATCATTTAGCATTCACCACTGTGTTGCAAACTGTGGCAATAAAATTATGGTTTCTTGGCAGTTTTGTTCCCAAAGCCAAGGGCTACCCTGGAGATAAAGCTGCCTGTAACCATTTTGATACTCCTTGAATCGTGCAATAGGAAAGTTTCTTTCCCCTTTTTGGGGGAAGATGGTAGCAGTGGTCCTGTCCCATCCCATCCACCTTCTGCAGGAGGGCTACCAGATCTTCAGGTTTTTATATTATTTATTTTATATTATAATCTCTGGATTATAATATAAATATTATATATATATATTATAAGCTTTGGATCCAGCTCTTCCACTGCCAGGTTGGATTTATAGGAGTGCATGTCAAGTTTAATTTGCTACATAGAGTAGGAATCAGCAGTCAGAATGTGTGAGCTTTGTCTCTCCCCAGAGCAATGTCAGTGCTGCCATTCACTATTCACTCCTCCAGAGTAAGGGGCAGCATTTATAGAGTTAGTTTCAGGTTATTTGTGGGTCATTTCCTGGACTATATCTTGTGTTTTGGTGGCACAGAGGAAGAGGAGGATTCATGGTGGTGACCAGATTGCTGTAGAAAACAGAAAAGCCCCACTTTGGGGCTTCTGATCCTGCATAACACTGCAGCCGCGGATCAGCCATGGCAGCAGGAGCCCAGCAACCCCAGGAAATGGGCTTTGCTGTTCTATGGGTAACCACCCTCATACAGACAGTGTCTCTGACTGGGTTTTGAAAGCTTGAAACAAGAATTTGACAGATTCATCTGGGAACCAGGCATGTGCAGGAGCACCAGAGAGATATTTTCCCTGCACGGGAAGTGCATTTGATTATATTCACTATATTTGGTGTGATTTGCTGCACTCAGATATTCAGCTGCAATTATATGGTTAGAGACTCATCATTAATCTTGACTCTGTGCTGCCTGTCAATCTGTTCCCTTACACAGCTTATGGCACTATTCTGAATATTTTGATGAGGAAATATCCCTGCTTTGGAGAGGTTGCTCATGGCAGGATTTCTGTCTGCATTTCCTGTCAGTATCTCTTCTCTTCAATTCTTTAGAGAATTGTCTCTCAAATGACAATGATTATGTCTCCTGTCTTATTCAGAGATCTCTCAAAGCCCTGCTGAGCTGGTGTCTGGATATTAGACCCTCAGCTCCCCCTTCAAAATTATTTGTCCCTTGATACCTGAGCATATTCCTTGGTGAAAT
This sequence comes from Cyanistes caeruleus, assembly GCF_971803275.1. NCBI lineage: Eukaryota > Metazoa > Chordata > Aves > Passeriformes > Paridae > Cyanistes > Cyanistes caeruleus. The sequence continues at coordinate 9,541,911 of NC_141708.1, read as the reverse complement.
CTCTGATTTTTGTTTTCTTCTCACTTTATGATTTCTTAGAATGTTCAGATTAATCTAAGTTACCTCCTTCTGCTTTCTTCCTTCCTAAAAAGGCTCACATTCTTGTTGCCTTTATGATATTTAAAATGCTGTGAAATTTATTTAGCACTCACTGTCTTTCCTGACTTTCAGTTCATTCTTTCATAAAGAACTCTAGAGAGTCAACATATATTTTTCCATGTAGAAGAGCTGTCCAATCAGTGGAGATCCTCTTGTCATTCTTCTACTTCCAAAATTAGAGTCCTTCCTAGGAAAAAAAAAAAAAAAAGTGTAGATGTGTTACTCAGTCAGATTATTGGATATACTGAGGAATGCTCATAGAGAGATCACTTGAAAATCATAGTGTTTCTGAAATTTGTGGATCTCCCTCACAAGTTATACCCTCCTGTGGATGAAAAATCTTTGAAGGAAGCTATAAAACTGGGCATTTTGTACAATTTAGCATAAATGAGCTCTGAAGTTTTCTTTCCCTGAGAGAATCTCTAGGACATCTCTTAAGCTTCCCTGAAGTTCAAACATTTTTGAGTCCCTGTTTAAACACACGTTGGTTGTGCTCTTTTATATTTATGTATAGATAGAGGAGAGGTGGGAAACTGAGATCTCTCTGCTGTGCTTTCCACTGCTGAATAGAGAAGCAAATCCAGATTATTCACTGCACATCTCGCCTTGCTTTTGTTTACATTTGGCATCAGGAAGCAGCTGCTCTGACTCTTCATGAGTAAGATAAGGTCATATTCATCATTCCATGTTTAAATAATCCTTGTGTTTTCAGTGCCTTGTAATACACATCCTACTAGACCATTAAACTATCATCTCTGTTAGGTTTCTATGAAATTTTCATTTTTCCTGCAGCTGATGAAATGAATGATGATGATGTATTTCTAACCAAAAACATCTGGTTTTGGTTAGAGTCATTTAAACTCCCACACTTCCCCAAGATTTCAGAACTGTTAGAAATCAACTTAGTGCCTTTTATCCTTCAGTTCATGAAGACTGGCAACAGTGTTTAAGTGGTGTCCAAAGAGTACTTCCAGGTACATTTTATTTGGGCTAAAATCTGGATTGCCTTGTCAGAAGTTGTTTCCTCTAGAGTTCAGGCTTTATGGTAATCTAGGTAAATTCTATGCAATTATGGAAGAGCAAACAATTTTTTTTTTCCATTAGCTCCTATGAAAACTGCTTACTGGACATGGAAGCTCATAAAGTTTTGCTTTATGAAATTGTGTTTTCTTTGTCTTGCCCTCTTTTTGGCAACTGCAAAGATATTAAAAATTAAATTCAATTTGTTTTCTAGTTCCATGGTGGAATTAAACTAATTGAATGTATGTATGAAGTATGAAACAAGTTTATATTTACAAGTTCTTAAAAGAACTAAAAGACTAAGGTGACATTTGAACTAAGGTGCTGGTATTTATAATGCTGGTAATTCTATTTTATAGTATACAGATGATTACCAAAGGTGGGAAAACCCATGGAAAAAGACTGCCTAGATAGGTGGAACTGAGAGTTATTAGGAGAGGTTTTTTTCCAGTGTGGATCCACAACCCCCAAACAGTTTTGGTTTTACCAGAAGTTTTCAGAAGATTTTTGTTTTTTTGTTTTTTGGGTTTTTTTTTTAGGGTTCTTTTTATCATGTTGCTTTCATACTTTATGTCTCCCGGTGGTTCCTACAGGGATAATACAGGGGCCTTCCAGTGGAAGGTCACCCTTTGGCAAGGATTGAGAGAGATGAACTTGATTTGTGCAAATAGACTCTAACAATAATAGCATTAAGAGCTGGATTAAACACATTTGTCCTATACTGCGTCTTGATCCAAAGGACCTACTTATCCATTTCTCACATAGATCAAGGTGTCAGGATGTTTCACAGATGGGGTGGTTGTGGCAAGCCCTCAGCATCACTCAGGGAGCACTGAGGGAGATGCTGATTTCCTAGAAGAGTCTTCCTTAGCGTTTTTAATTGACTCTTGAAAATGACAATCTTAGTCACTAAAAGGAACCCCAGAAGGACAACAGCTGCTTGTTTCAGTATAGTTTGCACAGTTTCATCCTCTGTGTTTGTATTTATGTCTTATACTTCTAAGTATATTAGCCCATTTCAGCTAATTTAGATGAAGGGGCACAGGACAGTAGGATTTGGGATAATTCAATTCCCATGAGGTTTTTGGAACATAGCATCTACAGATTGTGCCAAAGTGAAAACTAAGCACTCTGAGAAATTGTATTTATTCTTTGGTTGTACATGTCTTGAGGGTAGTTTCAAAATAAATGAGAAGCCCACAGGACTCTCTTTTAAACTGATATACTGTAGGCATAGAGCTGTGGTAGCTCTCTGGTATGAGCCAAAGTCACCCCAATGGCAGAGCTGTGTTACTTGCAAGATGATTTCAATCACAGCTTTTCTACCTTGCCTACATTCTGCCTCATAAAATACCACAGAAATGGAGTAAAGGGGGAATGTGGTCTCCACTGGAGACATCTCTGTAACATCAGAAACTGAGTACAGCTAGAGAAAACTGTACCAGGTCTTTGCACCTGGGCTTTGCACCATGCAGCACTGAAATGAAATGCAGCAAAGCCCCACTGTGGTCAGCTGTATCTTTAGTCCTTAAATAGCAGTCAGGGAGATGTGTGGGTCAGTGAGCACCTCCAGCCTTTGTGCAGCCACCATTATTTGTACAGACTGTGCGTGCAGGAGCTCAGTGGTTGTTGATGATCCCACCAGTCTTGTTTCTGTATAGTTTGTTCAGTGTGAACATCTGAAAAAACCCAAGTGGATGACACTTCATGGAGATACATCCCCTGTATTTTTGTTTCCAATTTACATGTCAATGTTCCCTCATCTTTACTGCTTCTGGGAAGAAAAAAAATATTAAATGCCTCATCTTGGGCAAGAGAGATTAATTCAGAGAGATTTTCATCTCAGTACAAGCCTTCAGAGTTGGTTCTTTTTGATTTTCATGGTATATAGCAGCAGATATCTCAAGGCTTGGAGAAAGATACAGAGATTTGAACTGCTGATTAAAAACTCAACTGAGAGCACCTTCTCCAGCATGGCTGGACTTGGAGTGAAGCTGCAGGGAAGTAATCCGGTATCTCTGTAGATATGGAGCAGGAATAGAGCAAATGTTAGGGCTGAGCTTTCTGATGACACTCCTAGAGGCTGTGAAACTCTGGTCTTTAGGAATCAGTAAGCAATCCTGCAGTAATGGCTGCATGCTGACAGCTTCCCATAGTGAATTATGTCTTTATTTTGCTGCAAAAAGTGCTTTAGCAAAGATGTGGAGTGTGGCTGAGGGGTACCATAGACCTCGAACAGGACTGCCAGCTCAGGTTGTCCAAGGGACAAAAAGGGACATGACTTGAGGGAGAAAAATTTGCTTCTTCCACCTTCTTCATGTCACAAGAACTCTTGAGTGAGAAAAGCTGTGACAAGCTGGGACGAGCCTTTTTGTTTTCCCCTACACCTTCCTCATAATTAGCTCAATTGTTGTCTGCCACAACCTGGACTTCTGTCTGGAGTGCTGAAAATGTCGAGATATTTCTTATGTTCCTCAGGATAAGAAACCACAAGCAGCAAATCCAGCCAGTCTTTTATAATTAAGCAGCATTATGAAAATAATTTCTCCATTTCCATTGGCTGGTGGTGCCATTGATTGTACTATTCTCTGGCAGTCGGCGCCAGACTTATCCTTTCAACCACAAAAAGATCACCTCGCTTGCCTCTCAGCTGTGGGATTTCTTTCTTTACGTTCACTGCAAGACCACACTTTGGCCTACTCGGTTTTATCCCTTCAAGTATCCTATCAGGTCTCTATTTCTGTAGGAACTCAAAACATTCTTTTGTTGTGGCAGAGAACAATGGGGTTTCAAACAGCTAAAATGAAACATGAAGATCTCCTAAAAATGCAAAGTGACACTTTTTCTTCTGCACTGTAACGCTGGACCCTCCTCTAGAGGTAAAGAAGATGGGCCATTCCTCTTTGCTGGAGGTTTCAGGGATCTTGCAGCAGAGTCTCTAGGGCTTTGTTGTGGTTAAGAAAAATGCATTTACTGCCAGAGGGCAATAAAATTAAGAAAAAAGTCAATAGCAAATAGTGACAATGATTTATCTTATTTGAGGCCTACAAAACAACTAAAACTGAAATTGTCTTCAAGTAGACACAAAATACAGTTTGTGCAATAAAACTCCCAAATCAACATAAAATCTCTTCCTATCTGGAACAGCAAGAATCTGGAATTTGCTTGGTTATGGGGCATAATATACCAGATTTAGAACTGTGTAACCTACTGCCAAAAATAGTCAAACTATGGAAAGCTGTTAGGAATATGGCCTAATCCAAGGCATTAAAACCTATGCATGTGTTTATGCACATTTCAAAATTGTTAGTAATGAGGAGATTTCCCTGCTTTAGTTACTGGGTGCTGATACTCTGGAGTATCTGCAATGGCAGATAGTGAATAAGACAATTTTCTTGAATTGGTGCCTGAAACTGCTAAGTCTGTGAGCACTCCCAGGAAACAGATCCAAGGATTGATTCGAGAATCAGCACATCATGAGACCCTCTGGGAGCCTTCCTTCAGTCTTTCATAGATTGTAAGGCTCTGGGCATCTGAATGTAAGTCATTAAAGCTCGTAATTCTATCCATTAGTACACTCATTAATATTTCTCAGTAACTTGGGATACAACATTTCTCATGACAAGCTTAGAAAAGTTTTCTCTTCCATCTAATTTTATCCTAGAGACAGCTATAAGGAAGTAAAGCTCACCACTGAGTGGGAGAAAAACCTTTTTGTAAAATTTATGTTTGCAGAATCTGTCCTTCTGGGCAAAGCAGTTAGAAGCATTTTACTTTAGAGATTAAAATCTTCCATGGAGTTGTTGAATGTAGGGATATTTAACTTTTGTCATTGGGCTCAGTGTTCTAGCCTGGAGCACATTGAACTGCTAACAGTAAAACAATGAACTTTTCACAGCAGGTCTCAAAAGGAAAAACAAAGAAATACAAATAAAAACTTCTGGGACCTTAGGAACTGGATAAACATGCTGCTAAATTGTTCATATGCTCCAGATGACATTATCCAAGTTCCCTACCAACTTGGATTCTTATGGCGTATCCCTGCTGATGTTGGTTATTTCTCATCTCTCTAATTCCCTAGTTGTGCTAACAGTCACTGAAAACTCAGTGGACCTCTCTGGATAAAATCTGGATGAGGCATGACCAGAGCAGTGCTGGAGTGTATCTGCTGAGTAGAGCTATCAAGTCAAAGACAGAACAATATAGTCGGAGGGAAGGGGTAGAGATGGCCCATGGAGACAGTCTAGCCTGGAGAGAGTGCATTGAATACCATGTATTTTGAGCTTTTTTGCTTGGAGGACTTTCTTGAGGTACTTTTGGTGCCCTGTGGCTGTGGAGGATTTCTCAGCCAATGATACCTTGCCCAGAAGGAGCTGATGAGGAGGTGTCTGGTACTGTCACTGACAGTTCAGGTGTTTTGGTTGCAGCAGCATTTCCTCCTGTGCACAGCAGCCCTGGGGATGAGCCTCTTTTGCTTGATCTCTCCCTTCCTGCTGCATTCACTCCCAGCCTTCCAGCCCTGGCAAGTATGTGCTCACCAAGTGTACCTGAGGTCAACAGAGCCGGCTGACAGAGAGGCTTCGGACAATGCTGACAGGCTGGGCCAGCAACTTTCCTGGCATTGCGAGACAAATTCTCCCTATGGATTCAATGAGAGTCTTGGCACAAGCAAAACTCAGAGGATTAAAAGACATATCCTTCTGTCTCTGCCTCCCTTCATTCATGTTCCTCCAACACTGCAGGCACCTTTCTGCCTCAGCTCAGAATTCCTTGCTCTGCTGGGTCTTCTACATAGCTGAGGACTTCAAAGCTGTTGCTTAATTTGTGTTTGCACTTCCAAGTACTGAATGAGGTTGTAAGGCAAAGGTAGGTTCCTTCTAAGCATTTGTGTGTAAACATGAAAGTTACAACCTTCTGCTCCGTGCTCCTTTCATCTTTTCAAGCTCATAGATAAAATGCAGTAGGGTTTTTGAACTTTACAGAAAGTTTTAATAAAAGAGTGACTCAGATGTTCCTCTGTTGAGCTCCTCTTCTTTCTCACCATTCCTTTTGTTCTGGATTTTTCTCCCCTTTCCTTTTTCTTCTGCCACCCTTCTTACTTTCTTCCATCTAATCCTTTTCAGCACAAGTTTCAGATGGTTTTGGTGGACATCCTTCTGAACTGTTGTTTTGTGGGGCATTAGGGCTTTGCACCTGGGGCCTTCATTAATTACAGCTTCCAAATCTGTCCACTACACAGTCCCTGTCATCTCAGATGTAGGTGAAAATTTGTGGAAAAAGGGATTATTTCAATATTGTGTTGCCAGTTTACCTTCAGGTTGCCATGGGGAAAAGTACTAAGGATGTCTCTCCAGTGACAACAGAGAGAGTGCAGAAGATTAAAATCCCCAATTTTCAAATTCTCCTCAATCCCCCTTCCCATATTTGGGAAGGGATTCAAGCTCAAGAAATATTTCAACAAAAAAGGTGAGAAATGGAACAGGATTGGCAGTGATCTATCTCAAAGGGAGATTCCTTTGAATACTGCCATGTCATCCAGCAACACAGGAAAATTTCTACTCTCTCAGGTTCTCAGCAGCTTCCCAGCTTCCTTTTCTGTAACTTTTCATCCAGCTCGGTCTATTTACACTAAGTTTAATTTCTTATAATGACACCAACTGGAAAGAAGCTTTGGCATATAAAATAGCAACAGTTATTTTAACTGTTGGTAAGCACATGTCTAGGTTACAGTGCCTGGGTAGTTGTAATGAAGATGTTAATATCAACATTAGAGGTGGGATCAAGGAGTCCTGCGACATTTTGTGCTTCACCCACTAGATCAAAGATATGGAGCAGCTGCAAATATTCAGGTCAGTGACACGTGGTATTTATTTTGCTGAGTTTTCTCTTAGCCCAAATTTTCTTTTTAATCTTCTGGCCAAAAATCTGAGCAATGAATACCCTAGTTAAAAATATCTTCTTTTAGATATTTAGGCATCAAGACTTCTGTGAGTGAATCATTCCAGTGACTTTCAGGATGAACCCCACAGGCACATAGCTCCTCTTGGAAGTTTTAATTATTTGTTTGACTTGACTTTTGTGCCAGCTGGAATCTGATAATTTAACTGATAATAATGTGTACTGGCGCAGCTGTTTATCTTCCAGTACTTACTCTATGAAGTATTGTCAGAGATTTGCTGCTTCAAAGGTTATAAAGAGCTTAGGTCCTTGAGGTATCCTTTTATGCTTTTTTTCCTAATGTTGAGAGCAGTAGCTATAATTTAACTATTCTGTGTCTGAAACACATCTTGCTGAACTCCATTACAACGGCTTCAATGGCTTGTATGTGGAGACAAAAATAGTATAATATTCTGCAAAGTGATTAGCTCTTCTATGTGCTTGCCAATGTGACATTCACCCATTGATATCTAAACAATTTCCTGAGATTCAGATATTGGCCACACTGATTAGACTGGGCCAAGAATACAGGATGTTAGGTGGAATATGCAGCTATTTTTTTAAAGACTATTTTAAGTAGGATTTTTTTTGTTCAGATTGTATCCACTGCCTTGGCATAAAAGTGCAATGCAAGGTTCCTTTTGAGGTCCAGAAAGAATTCCTTAAAATTATGGTCAGAGAGTTGAAAGCAATGAAATTGTCATCTCTCAGGTGAGAGGATGCAATTTTCTGAATACCTTTGTGCCAACCATTTCCAGAAAAGGTTGTTTAAGATAATCCATTTTATATTGCATTGCAGATTGCTGGAAGACCAGTAGCTTTCCATTTCTGTGGTTCAGCTAAAGATAGGTAAATTCTTTAAATATGGATTAGTATCAATGTACATTAATATTAAAAATGTTGATTTCTGGGACCTGTGACTATACCTTTGCTAATGAGTGATAGAGAAACCTTAGAAATCTGAGTTTGTTGCTGAAAGGAATATATTTTATTTTATTTTATTTTATTTTATTTTATTTTATTTTATTTTATTTTATTTTATTTTATTTTATTTTATTTTATTTTATTTTATTTTATTTTATTTTATTTTATTTTATTTTATTTTGTTGTACTTTGCTGAAAATCTTAGAGGACTCTGGGGGATGGTGCAGGGAGGATCTGTAAGCCTGCAGGACAATGTGATGCTTATCTGAAGAACTCCCCCTTCTCATGAAGCTCACCTCTTCCCCAGCCTCACTTGGCATCTGGACAGCAGCCACCCACATGTGGCACATTAAAGGATTAAGCCTTTAATGACAACTTTTAAATGCTGTTATTAAATGGGGACTTCCATCCTGTAGAACACTTGAAAAACAACATTTGTAGAACTCCTTCCTGAGCAGTATATCCCCTTTTCCATTATCTCATCTATTTGTATGCTAATAACAATTCTTTTCCTTTCTACTCTGTCTCTGCTTGAGCAGTTCAATGCTGAATTCATGATTCTGTGTTTTGTGCTGTGAAGATTTTACTTTTATTTTAAAAAATGGTATCTCAATAATTAATTACAGATAAATTATTGAGAAAGCAGCAGATGCAAAGGAAGAGTAGTCTGTATCTAACACAGACTTTAAAAACAGATATCTTTGAAATATCCCATATTTTATATATATATATATGTAAATATATATACACACACACATATATGTATATAATTTTCATATTCAGTTATCAGAACACTTTCCTAGAATTTGATGTTTCATGTGATACCACAGATTGCTGACAAAAATTTAGTATTTTCTCTCAAATTATGTCCATAATGAATATCTGAGAAAAATGTCTCCCAAGAGAAAAATATACCAGTGTATCTAGATTATGCTTCTGTGAAGAAATTCCTGCATATTTAGGAAGAACAGCTCTGCTATCAGAGAAACTAAGTGAAGACTAGACATATAATTTTGAAATTTTCTGCTCATTTAAAATGTTTATGTAATCTCAACGGTTAGGTATATTAGTAACAGCTCTGGACTTACTGAAACTTCACTACCTGCTGAAAGAATTCTTAACCAAAGTTTTCAGTATCTTTTTTTGAAGTAGACAGGACTCCTGCTGTTCTTGTGCATCTCTAAATCTCAGTAAGTGTTCGGATACCCTGCCTTAGCCTGAGATAATTAAGTTGTATTACATCCCCTGTAAGTCACTGGTTTAAGGAGTGGTTCAGGCTGGAACAGACTCCTGGAGATCTTAGACAACTGGAGATTGTCCAGCCAAATCTCCATCCCAGAACAAGGACAACTCCAAAGGCGGGTCAGGTTGCTCAGGGCTTTGGAGAGTCCACAAACTCACCGGCCCTGTGCTTCAGCTGTTATTGTTGTCCACAGAGAAAATTTATTTCTTTGTGTCCTTGTGGTCTTTGTCCCTCATCCTATCCTTGTGATTCTACAAGAGGAGCCTGGCTCGTTTTTTATAAAATCCTTCCAGGTAGTAGAAGACAGCAACAAGTTCCTCCTGAAGTTTCTCACTGCCAGACTGAGCATCCTGTGCTTTCCCCCTCTGGTCACACATCCTGTGCTCCAGCCCCAGCCTGATGTCCTTCAGCTGGGCCCTCCCCAGGATGTCAGCAAACGTGGCACTTCTTGTGTGTGCCACACACAGAGCAGTGAGTGGAGACTTTTACTGCAGCTCAAGTGACACACCAGGTGTGTCTGAGCTCTGAGCAGTGTTGACCACATCCAGACACCTATATACTTCATTTCCTGATCTCCAAATATCGTTGGTAATATCTGTTGTCTGCTCCTTCACATCTCTGCAGAGAACTGGCTTTGAAGGACTAAGGATGGCAGGGAGAGTCTTCCTCTTTAATGTGGTAGTAACATATTTAAAAGTTTAGACTATGGAAGTAATTTCAGGGCCTAGTTCATCATAGTTTCTCTCCCACAGAAAACCCATCTTCAGAGAGCTGCTCCAAGGCACAGGGATGCCAAAAAGAATATTTCCATTGACGTTTGTTCTCCTTGCTTTCTATTCTAAAGAAAATCCAATTTTCAACTAAGCTTTCAACTACATTTGTCATAAAACATGGTCCAATTTCACTTCTCAGTTACTTCAAGGAGAGATGATGCCAAGGCTGAGCTTCTGTTTTTGTGAAGAACAACATAAAGACCAGGCTCCTTGTCAGCAATACAAAAAGCTCTCTATGGGGAAATGAGCTGTCCTTGGAATGGCACAACTGATGTTTTAGCCTCAGGATCCTTTTCTAAAGGTCACAGCACAATTTTAAGCCCAGAATATTGCAATGCATTTAAATATCTGAGATCGAGGTTAAACAAGATCTACTAACGTAAAACAGAAATGAAGAAATCTCATCTACCTTCTTCATGACGGAATTGTCTCATCCCAGGAGTAAACAATGGCAAGCAGTGGGAAAATAAAACTGGCCTGTCCATGCCACAATCTTGGCTCTCAGACCTTCTTCCTCACTGCACAGAGGGGTGATGATAACCTCACCAGTGAGGTGACTGGCTTAGTGAATAAGAGAAGAGGGGTGGATGTCAGTTACCTTAATTTTAGGGAGTGACTTTCAACACTGTTTTTCATTAGGTCCTCAGAAACAAGCTGATAAAGTAGGAAAAAAAATAAATGGAAATGACATGGGGTGAAACTGTCTTTGCTTAGAGAGAAACCAAGGCAAGGCTTCACTGTAGCTGAGAGTTTGTGTTTATAGCAATGATGATGGGCTTATCATCATTTGATTGTTAATTATTCTACAGAAAAATGTATGCTTTTATGCAAACATTTTCATCCTAGGAAAGGCATCTTTGTTAAAGTGTTTGAACCTTCAGAACATTCCAGTCAATTTATCTGTAAGATGGTAAACCCTGCAAAGCACTCTTGTCCTTATTAAATGATCAATGAAATTGGAACTATCTCAGTATGCAAGTATTGACTTTTATTCCTAACAATGATTTAAGCTGTAAAGGTGTATTGTTATGTATTAAGTTAGAGATCAAAACATCTATCAAAGAGTTCACTTAGCTCTTTAAGATCACAACATACAGTATTTAGAAGATAATATAAGGAAAGTGATAGAAAATACAGTTTTACAATGTAATTAGTGATGGAAGCTTAATAGGGGTTCAGTGTGCTAAATCTTGCCAAAGAGAAAATGGCTTGGACTTTGCCTTGGAAAAGAATAGCATGAAAGACAAAGTTTTTTTGCACTTTTGGAAAATAGAAGATGAAAAACTGAGTTCCATGAGAAGTTTGAATTGGTATTAAATTCAAAATCTGGGTGTGAATCCTAATCTGATATCTTCAGCATAAAACAGTCCTTCCTTGTGCTGTACAGGGACAGGGATAAGATATTTCAAATAATCCCCAGACTGTGCACTTGAATTAAGGAGCATAAGGGAGGGGACACCACTGTGCAAGCAGCCATATCGTGGCATGAAGATAGATGGTGTCTGGGACGAGACAGGGCTAAAAGAAGAGAAGCAGCATTATGTTTTTTCCATTACAGTGAGTCACTTAAAGCAGGAATACACACGTAAACTGAAGATTTTTTTGTTTTCAACTGCCACAAAGAATTCATATCAGCAGCCACGCAATTAAAGCAACCTGGTTCCTCTCATGCACAGAGAGCAATTGTTCCTTTGCTTGCAGAAGGAAATGCACTCACGTGTGCACACACACACTTAAAAATGTTTTAAAAATGTTATATTTGACTTCCTGGCTAGTTTGAAAATTCTCTTCAAAAATAGCTCTCATGATTGCAGGCTGGCAGAGCTGTTCCTGCCTGGATTTAAATGGGAAAACTCAATTAGAGTTTGAATCTGTTGCACTGAAATGGAATTGTCTCTTGCAGGCAGAGCTCAGTCACGGACACAGGAGCATGAATGAGAGGAGAGGGAGAGGAGGAGGTTGTGTCATTGTGGAGGGCAGGTTGTGGGGGCTCTGAGCTAGAATGTTCTACTTCCTGTCACTCTGGAAAGGAAATGTCATTGCACTTCTCCAAGCACATTCAAAGAAAAGTAGCTTCAATCATGCTTTTTCCTGGAAGGGACCCTGCTGGGTCTGGGGGTGGCAGGGACTGGGCACAGGCACAGAGCAGTGACTTGTTCTATGAAGATGACCTCCCTTTACCTCTCTGGTACTGAACAAATATCACCCCTCCCAAGGCTTTTTCCATCAAGTTTAAAGATGTTGGTATTTCTGTAGTCTAGAAATATTTGTGAGGATCTTGGGAAGGCTGGAACTTGGGCACAGGAGAAATGGATTTTTGGTGGCAGGTTTACCACAGGGTCCCCCTCTCCCTCCCTCCTTGTCTCTCCCCATGTTCCACTGCAGTCCTTTCCTTGTGGTTTCCACAGCAGGCTCTCAAGCTGTGAGGGGAGATCCTTCAATACTGCCTCTGCTCCTGAGAGCCCTGAGCTGGCCTCAACATTTTTCTCATCGTTGTGCATTGATATCTACATCTAGAAATGACCTGTTCCTCCCTGCCTCTCTTATCTGGGATCTCAGCCTGAGCCTTAGCTCCCACTTGCTCTCTAAGTCATCTGTGTTAAACTGCTCCTCATAAATAGCAGCTTCCAGCATGACTTCTTTTATCTGTGGCTTCTATTTGTGTGCAAGAGGGAGAAAACAGGTTTGTTTCCATCAGAGCAGCTGGCTCCTCTGATCTGCCACCTGGAGACTTGGCTGACAGGAAATGTGTCTGCAGGCAGGGCAGACCTGTGCTTCTCTGCTGTCACCCTGCTGGCAGGGGGTAAACTTACCCCTTTCCTCACTCCTTTGGGGCCTGCTGAATACTGTTAGCAGATGTTATGGGTTGGGAAGAAGATACACAACTCCTAGCACTGCAGCAGGCTCCAGGGATCCTCTTGTAAAACCTGCAATGAGGAGATTCAAGTGTGTTCATTGGAGCAGACCAGGAAAAAGGTTTGTATATGCGTGGGAGGGGATGGTGGGCAGGCAGGGCTCAGTCCAGCTCTGATTCCCTGCCCTCCTTTGACTCTGCCATTTGGTGCTACAGACACCCAGCTGGAGATGCCCATGTGGGCTGTACTGCCCCTTGTCTGGGGAAGAAGGATGACATTAATTAAATGCTTTGTTGTTTTCATCCTTAGAGAACCTGTTGCAGAAGAGGTGTTTATGTCTTCCTTTGGGCATGTTGTGCAGGTGAGACCAGATGGAGATGGAGTTTTGACAGCCACACACTCAGAGGAGCCCCAGGTAAGGGTCAGTACTCTGCACTCTTGTGGTTACAGCCTGTCTATCCTTTGAACAAATGCTGGTTAATGCTGTAAGATTCCTTAGTGCAGGCTCCTGCTGCCCTTGCCTCTATGGGTGGATGCCCCTGCATGGTCTAAGCTGAGGTGGTGTTACATGTGCTCAAGTTTGTCTTGACATGGGGCAGCCCAGGGATGATTTAATTGATTTAATAAACTGTGACAGTTACTGTAATAGCACTCTCCACACTCTGAAGAGATTGTGGACTTTGGGTTTCTACCTGGTTTAATTTTGGTGGTTTTTTTTTTTTTTCCATCAATAGGTTGAGATTTTCTTTGGTGTCAGTTTCAAAAGAGTAAAAGAGAAAATTTGAAAAAATGCCATCTATGACTTCTGTTGGCTGGAAAAAGCAAGAGCAGTTAACAGGGCAAGAGCCATGGCTCTGTGGTCCAGGGGAGTTTTCTGAGGAGGGCATTTGCAGCTGTCTGTGGCACTTTTGCAGGAACAGGGAGGGACCCATCTGTGCCATAGCTGTGATGGGGCCAGCAGCTCCCTGATGTTCCTGGGGCTGAGTGGGGCCCTCAGCAAATGTCAGAGCTTGTCAGTGAGAAGGGGAGGTTTTTCTCACTGTAACAAACCCCACAGATTGAGAAGCAGAGAAATTTTCCAGAAAGTTCTCCTGAGAAAAACCAGCTGAGCTGTGGTGGCAAAATGGTAAAAATGAAAAACCAAATCATAGCTCAGATTGCAGCAAAAGTGGTGACTGCAGGTGCAGGGAGAAAACTGGAAAGGATGGAGATGGGGATGAGATGGGAACAGCATCAGGCCCAAGAGGGATCTGTTCTGGTCACGCACTGCAGACACCATCCACGTGGCCAGCTCTGCCTGCAGCAGAAGCCTTAATGATCTCAGAAGAGAAAGAGCTGAAATGAAACCAAGAGCTTTGCCTGCTCTGAGCTTCTGTAGAAAAGATTGAAGCGGGGGACCGGCACTTCCAGCAAGGGCTGCGTGCAGCGCCCATCGCCTCACGGGCCGCTCCCGGCCCTGCTGCCGCTCCCTCACAGAGCTGTGCACACACGGCCCGGTGCCGCGGCCCGGCCGGGCGAGGAGCTGCCCCCGAGGGCAGGGGAGGGAGCTGTCCTGCTCACCCTGCAGCCCTGGGAAAGGGGTGCCAGCAGCCAGAGGCTCAGGAGGACCAGGTGAGGAGCAGCCCATCGAGGAGAGTCAAGTGGTGGGGCCGGCTCTGTGCAGCCACAGAGCCCTCTTGTGTTGTCTGCTGGGTTGCAGACCAGCCAGAAGAGCAGCCGGTTCCTTTCAGGAGACCAAGCAAGGTAAAAATTGGCGTCTAAGGTTTATTTTTCCCTGTTTAGAAGTTTTCAGCTTGTGGGAGTTTCAGCTTGTGGAAGGCAAGAATGGGAGGAGAGAAATGATGCCCTGTCGGTAGGAAAAGGAGATGTATTCTGTACAGCTTCTAAATAGCCATACACCAGGAGGAAGAATTTACTCTGGAGCTGTTCCATGTGCTAATTATTATTAATTGATTGATTTTTAAGACAATATTATGGCTTATTGCAGAAACCCAAGCTCCAAGAAGTTATTGTTTCAGCTGAAAGAAATCTGTGAAAAATGTTTCTCTAACAAAAAAAAAACCCAAAAAACCCCAACAACAACAACAAAAAAAACAAACCCCACAAACCTGGTAATTTTTTTTTAATGTGGAAAATAGGGTTTTTTTTTTCTTTAAAGTAAAACCTGAAAAAAAGTGAACCGTCAAATCTCTGAAACTTAAATTTCAGGCAACCTTCCTTTGGACCCATCTCCCTTCAGTGCTGTCTCCCTTTGAGGGAAGCCACCTCAGGCACCGGCACTTTGTGCAGTGGAGGCTAATGAGGTACGTGAAGCCCTGATCCAGTGGAGTCCCCAGGGACACGTTACCATCTTCCCCTGGCAGTCATACGTCATTGGACAGGTTCCCAGAAATCACAAGCAGATTAAACATACCTTTTGCCTTGTAATGGCACAGGTATGCTTGCCTCTCTAATGGTTTCAGAAAGTATAAAGCCAGAAAGGACTACTAGATCGTTTTAATTTGCCTACTGATAGTTTTGTGTAATATCTGCTATTACCTAGAAATTAATCACCAGCAGGCACCACCAGCAAGGAAAAATGATATCATCAAAGGTAAGAATGTTTTAAAACTACTGTGTAAGGAAGAAAAAAGGGGTGGAAAGTGATTGTGAAAACATTTTATCATGCTGCAGAAAGTTGTCTGTTGGCACTAAACTACAGTGAATCTGAACAGGGAGAAAATGATTTCCTGCATTCAGATCCAATGGTCTCCAATCCCTTGATAATACAAACAAGGACTGTGCAACTCAATCAACCAAATACAGTGCAAGGGAGGTCTTGTTTTCAATTACATTCACAAATGGCAAGCAGAGCTGTGTGTCAGAATCTGTTCTTTTCTTATTTACAATCAGTCAAATAGACTCTTTTTGTATATGTCTGAAATGTTCATGAGTTTATAAACAGGTGGTGAGAGTCCAGGAAGCTGATGTGTATTTTGGAATTTCCTACCAACTGAAATAGTTTTTCTAATAATTCAAGATGCTGTCACATTAAATTAAATTATCACAATGATGATGCTCTGTATGTGTCAGCTTCTGTTTCAATAATGTATCCTGCATTTTGGCTGCCTAGGATTAATTTTTGGATAAAAAGTTATTTTTCTTTATATTGCTGCCAGCATGAATTAAAATTAAATTCAGTGCTGGCAACAGAAATGTAAGAATGAGGATCTGTTTTAGTGCTCCCTTTAGTTTACATTGATTAGCTTACATTAATTTTCACCTGAGTTGTTGTATTATCACCTTACCAAAATATTTGGATTGTTTTTTTTAAAATATTTTGTCTTCAAAATTTAATTAAGTTAGTTTATGAAAATATTTTTACTCATTGCAGATTTGGGAAATACTGCATTATTTCAAAACAAAGCTCCTGGGTCTCTTTTTTCATGTCCTCAGAAAAATATGCTCATACAAGACTAAGAAGTACACAGCTGTGAAAAAGAATCGAAAGAGCTGAGTATTACAGCATGACTTTTTGTTGTTGTGTCAAGACAAATGAGGTGCAGCCCAGAGTGTTCTGCTATAGCTTTAGTAATTTTTTTAGTGGGATCCTTGACCTGGCCCATGATAAAGAAAGTTATTATGTCATTTGTTTACTGATTCCTTTTCTCATTGTCTTCTTGCAAAGCCACCTCTTCTCCTATCAGCTCTAATTGAATTGACTGCCTGTATTAGGTTCTTAGATTCACCATATGCTCTCTGTCTAATAATATTTATTTCAGATTAATGGCAGCAACACAAAGAGCAAGGGTATGCAAAGCCCATAGGAGAGGTCACAAAGCATCTTGTGCCACATGGTGTTGTAGCTGTCCTGAAAGCTACCAGGTGGGTGCTGCAGAAACTTAGATTCTTCTTTTGAATTTGAGGAAAATTTAAGGAACTGCTATGAGATGATCCTTAAAGGCTTACAGTCCAGAGAGAGAAAGAAGTGTCATTTAAACAGTCAGGGAATGAAGCTGTAGTGCTGTGATTCTCAGCTCTAAGAAAGTCTGCAAAAAGGCCAGAATTTCAAGATTTATATTTGAAACATGAAGTTTTCTTCCCTATTCCCATTCATCTCTTGGTATTTGGTATGTTTTCATGGATTACTTAAAAAAAAAATGGGTCTTATTTACAAACGATCTGTGTCTGTCTCATGTTACCCTTGCCAGAAGGTGTCTCACTTGCATGATCATTGCAAGGACCATTGCAAGGTTCATTTACACTCCATGAGCTGTCTTTAAGTGCACTACATATTGCTAGCTTGGTTTAAAGATGATGTATTGCAGACAGCCAGCAAGATAATTAAGAGAATATATTAAGCTAACCTGGATGCTGTGAGTGCAAGGCTTGAATAAGCACAGCACATCTCACAAATTCTATTTAGCAGCAGAAATATTTTTTCCAGTGTAGATTGTGTTGAAAAGAGACAAATCCAATGAGAAGGCGAAAAGAGAGAAGAAAGATGAAAGAAAAAACTGATGAGTGAAGAGAGAGGAAATATTCAGGTGCTGCAGGGATTGGAAGAGCCGAAGGAGATGGGAGAAGATGGGAGTTTGTGTATGAGGGAGGAATGGAGCAGTGGGGTAATGCAGTCTGGATGGGAAAGGAGATGGCAGTGGAAGGAGGGGATCTGGAGGGGATCTCTGATTAGGGAAAAAGCTGTAACCAAGAAAGGGGACCAAGTGTCCCAGGCCAGCAGCTCTGCCAATTGTCACATCCCTGTGTTGCAGTGATCCCTTATACAGCGGGATCCCATCCACGAGAGATGTTCTCACTGGGCTGAGTCCCGCCCTGGCAGGAGGCTCTGTAGCTCCAATTGCAGAGTAATTAGCTCACTTGAGAACAGGAGATGTGATGGAATAAGGGGGAGAGAGGGAAGCATAGCTAAGAAGTTACTTTAATGAATTTGGCTTTCCTCTTTGAAAGTTTGAAGACATGAAAGATGTTTTCAAGGAAGCAGGAAAGCTTACTTAAGGATTGGATTATTCAGAGCTTAAAAAGTGTTGATTGCAAATTTCTCTGTGTATGCTTTAGGTGGTTAAGTGTAAAGAGCTCTTAATAACTAAGCTAATAAACTCCTCAGTGTTCCACCTTGATATTTTTATTTATGTCTTCAGAAATATGCTAACATGCTGCATAAATAGCAAGGCATATTTCCTCTTGGAGCACATGACAAACACACTCAAAATTTCTTCAGCATAGCAAGAAATGAGGATTTCTTTTTCATTTATTTTATTGTCCTTTGGTATTTTCTGTGTTTCCTGTTGTCCTCAGGTAAACAAAAACTTCACCAATGTGATCTTTTTGGCATATCTAGCAGATTTCTGTTTGCATCCAAGTGACGCATGAAACCTCACAATGCTGATGTGGGGTGAAGGGAGGCCCTTACAATGTGGATTAATTTATAATGCTTTAAGATTTAGGATTTATTAAGGTAACCCTAGTAAGTTAAGTTGATTCCTTAATTCCAAATGAAAGCTCTTGCCATCTTCTGTTTAAAAAGCAATGCATAGACTGACTTGAAAATTAGATATTTTCCTGAGAAGTGAGAGTTTACAGTGACTTCCCTTTGGTGGGCAGAAAGATCTCTTGAAAAAGCTGTAACCCAGCTACTCTTAATGCCTTTCCCCTGGGGTAGGCAGGGCATATTTGGGCTCTACTTATTGATCTGTGTTATGAAACAATAACAGCAGCATTCATGAGCCTTGAAAGCCGTAAGCAAAGATAATATGCACACTTCACTTAATTCAATAAGTTTGGTGGGGGGTGTAATATGCCTCTTGGAGCGTAGCTTGAGGAAATCATCTTGGTTTACACTGCTTGAGGAGGCTCTGATAATGTATTTAATAACAAGAACAATAAAAATAAGGCTACCTGGGTTATGTGGTGTTGCAAAACCTCTGCTCTTGGCTGTCATTCACACAAGCCTTGGCTGGCCCCAGGCCTCCTCTGTGCCTATGCCTGTGGGAAGAGAGGGAACAAGTGCACCCTGCCTTTCTCCTTTGTGTTGAGACGGCAAAATAATTCAGGCACAAACTGCCTCTGTCTGGCTCTGCACAGCACCTGCTAAAGTAAGGTCTCATTTTAGCTGGGGCTCTCAAACATTACAGTAGTACAAATAATTTCATGTAATGATTTCATTTTGTTTCCAGTCCCTGGCTTTACCCAGAGACTCACAGTGGAACCATTAGGCATGTCTGGAGTTGTTATAAACCTCTTTTCCCAAAAGTGATTTATCTGACTGAAGGTAATACAGTGTAATTATATGTTAGCCTCTGATTGTTCTTCTAGGAAAGCTTGGCTCCTGTCCTTCGGAAAACCATCTCAAGAATGAAGTCAGGAGCTGCTCTAAACTCAGCCACTGTCCCTTTAGGATGGGCTGGGGATGTACAAAGCAAAAGCCTTCTGCCTTGATGTATACATTGTGTAGGCTGTAAGAAGCATCTCTAGCACAGAGCAGGGCAGAGGAATGGGATCCAGTGGCTGTACAGGGAATAACAACTCTGAACTACTCTGTGAATGAAGCAATAGAGACCAGCTTTGCCTTGATGGAGGGTACACGTGGGCCTGCAGGAATAATTTGAAAGGATTGGACTTTGAAAAATACTCTGCAGCCAAGCTAAGAAAGCCTTCATTGGGCTGACCTGATGTGTTGAAATGTCTTTCATAGCTCAGTTCTGAAAGCCTTCCTGTCCAAACATGAAACCTCTTTGTCACTATTATACCCTGAGCCATCACACAGTGCCCATTTTTTGCCATTCAACTGCTCTGCCCACAGGAAAGGATGGAGCTTAGTCTCACCTGGAACTATCCCCAGTGTTGCACTGTTCTGTGGCCAAAACCCATGCCTGGAACAGCCACTGAATGTCACACAACTGATTGATATGGCAAAGTGGTGGATTTTGGGATGCACAGCTTTGGGTCCTGTCTCCCAGGCTTGCTGAACCTCAGAAGCCTGAGCAGAAACATGTAGTCTTCTTTGACTCTTTGTAGGTTCCATGTCCCAAATGCTGATAGCAAAACTGAGGTAATTTCAGGTGCTGAGAATGAATAATTGCAAATTCTCATTCTCTGCATATGTATGGCTAACAGTAAACAGCTGGTCGGGAGTATCTGGCTCTTGGACTAGTTGACTTGAAGTCCTGTTGCTTCAGTGAATTTTAAAACAGGGCTTTCCAGGGGATCTTCAAAATACTGGCCTCTGGCAAGAAAGATCCTAATTTGCTGAAATAATCAAAGCTTGACATATAACAGCCTCAGGACCCTTTCTCTCTTTGCCCCAGACTTACATTGAATGAATTTAATGCCCTGGTAGCTGTAGTGTCTTGCTTCATACAAGCAACTAACAGTGAATTGGTCCAACAGTTGTTCTGGAAATACCATGCTATCTCTTTGCCTCCTCCTTCTCTTCCTCCTGCCTGTCATTTTTTGTTTGCTTGCTTTCTTTTGTTTTTCTTTCTTGGCATGGGAGATTTATCATATTTGGGATATAGATTCCTGGGGCCATGAAAAGCTAGAGAAAACTTTAAGAGTGTTATTGGGGGCTCAAAATTCAAAATCTTAAGCTTGGTTAAGTAAGCAAGTCTGGGCAAATAGTGAATGCCAGTGATCTGCTCTTTTGAAATGGAGAGCTATCTTAGTGGAACAGACTCTGCTTTGAATCAGGTAAAATGTATAAAATGTACCACCTCAGACACACCTCACGCTGACAGGCATGAGCTGTGTGCAGATTGGTAAAATCTGTCTGTGTTTTCCCTGGTGTTTTTCTTGAGTGCAAGCATTTGTTCTACTTTGACTTTAATTAGTCCCTCATAGTGTTGCTCTGACAGACTAAATTAGGTGTCAGTAATAATATACTTTGTAAATGCTATGTCTGTACAGAAATTCTGTATGCCAAGGCTAGGATTATTTTCCAAGTCTATCCACTGCATGTAATTATCCATTAATGTAGAAATATATGAGGAACACTGGCTTATATTATTACATCTTATATTGTGCCATTTCTCAGGTGTTACTCCTGTTATTAGTGGCTTGTCCACAGGACAGCAAGTCTGCTCCTCAATCAAGTGAAAGAAATGTTTAATATGGAGATAAGGTGTAGCAATTAGCACTAGCATTTATTCAGAGCTGATCTGTTTAGTTAGTAGAGCTGATCATGAAGTGCAGACACTGAGATTCTTTGTAAACTGAACTCCTCTCTGTTGTGTTTCTTAAGCTATGATCTTCAAGATTATGCCCAATTTTGCTTTACTGTCCGTGTACCCTGGTTATGGGTCAAAATCAGTTCAAACCAATTCTTTTCATCTGCTGCTGTGAGTTTTGGCTGAGACACTTGGTCTGTTTCAGACCACAGGCTTGAGCTTGAACATGAGTTCAAGCTGCAAGTAACACATAGGGTGTCAACTGAGATTTTAAAATCAAAATGGATCTTTGAGGTATTTATAACATTAAACACAGAATTTGCTCTGATTGCTCCTGTCTGGAGTCCAGCAGGTCCTGTCTTCATCAAAGCAGAGCTTCTAGTGCTGCTCCTGTCTTAACCAGCAGACACCAAGAGGCAGAGATCCCGATGTTTCCCTTTTCTGATGGTCCTTATCCCAGGTCACCCTTATTGTTACATAATTGTGTAGTGAGTCAATGGAGAACCACTAGAAAACACAACAACGTCTGATCCATATTTGTAGCCTGTAAAAAGCAACCCCCTCCTTTCTACCAGGGAAAAGATGCTGGTTTCTACATCATCAGATATTTTTTAGGAAAATGAGAAGTATTTCTAATCAAAGCCCTCTTTCTGGCTGGATTTTCTTGTAGCTAACAATGAAAAAGGTAATCACTGTGTGTTGAGACTTCTCTGTGGCATTTCAGAAAGAGCTACAATGTAAAATGAAGAATATTATGTGCTTTTCATCAAAAAGTTTAATAGGAAAACTTTGTCTATTTTTCTTCTTACTTGATATGCTTTGAATTTATACAAAGAATTAAAAATTTCTGGGTAAATAGCAAGTCAAATGACAAGTTTTTATGTTTTGTTTTTCATCCTTGCAAAAACAGAGCTATGTCATTGTCTGTGTTCAGTTTCCTTTTCTTTACAACCAAATTCAATGCTGCAGGGAAATTAGACTGGAGTCACATTTTTCTTTTTTTCCCATATTTTGTAATGTTGTGTTCTAAAATTTGCTGCTTATGAGACCATTTCAAAATATTCCAAATGAATGGGAACTCTGCAGAAATAACAGACTTCAATTTGTCTAGTGGGCTGTTGCCTGAAGAGAGAGAGAGAGTCTCATTGTGGCTTCTCAGTGGTGGCTGCTTTCTCAATAATGAAACATGAAGAACAATTTTCTTACCTTGCATTTATACAAACCTTAACAGTGGAAAAATGGGAAACTTTAGAAAACTTCCCAAACAACACTTCTAACCATTCTTCAAACCTCCCAGGGATCAACGAGTTTTGCAGATCAATGCTGTTATTACATGAAGGAGAGGACTTCAGAAAGCTATCACATATAGGCAGGAGCCTATGGTTTGTGGCAAACCCTATTGGAAATGAGTATCCCTTATCCCTATGTGATTTCCTGTGCTTTTCAAAAGGGAGTAGTTTGAGAGGTGTTTGGGATTCAGCATTTATAATGGAATCTGTAACAAAACTCAGCATGCAAACTGCAAGAAAGTATTTAAGCAGTTTGAGTGAGACTCAGTAACTGGTTTGAAAAGCATTTCCTGAAGGTACAATCACTTCTGGAACCAGAGTAGAAACACTTATGCATATTTCTGCACCCTGGGGCAATTTTCAAGAATGTACCTAACGTTAAATCTGAACTCAAAGGGCTTTAATTTTTCTATTTGATGGGGAGCACTCATTATGCAAATAAGATAGCCTTTGGTCAGCTGTCTATATTCCAAATTTTTTTTCTGTTTTGGAAGGATGCTAGTTTAAAATGGAAATTTCCACATTGAAGTTACCTATTTAGTCACAGCTTTTTAGTGTGCCTCGAAGATGTGAAGTGGAACACAATCAGATGCAAGCATGATTAGTAAAGCCCCATCCTAGCATAAAAGGAGTCTTGTCTCAGTTTGGCACAGCTACTTCTATAACTCCTCCCTGACAGGGATATTGCAGCAACCTCCACTTGTCCTTGTCTTCATGGCACAGATAAAATATCCTTGGTTGTCTCCATGTCCGGCCTCTGGTGGCCATCCCATACCTCCTGACCTACCTTCACACTAGGTTTCTGGGGCAGGGACAAATTTGGGCCAGGGTTATAATGGTAGCTAATCTCTCTACTCTGCCTTACTCTTGCTTTCTTCCTGACATTTGATATTTAAGAGGGACATCTCCAGTGTGAGAGACCCATATTGAGCACTGGGAGGTACAGCTATGTGAGGGGTGGGTGTAATTTTTGGCCCATGGTGTCAATTTTTCCCACCTGGTGGATTCTGTGGCTTTCTTGGTTGCAGATGAGCATGCAGGCATGCTTTGTCTGGTGGTTACATGAGGTAAGCACTTATTCATCACCAGCAAAGTCAAAGAGTGAGCCAGAAGAGACTCTGAGGAGACATCCTTTGCTTGTATAGCTCACATGCCATGACAAAGCCAACAGAGAGAGGGGATTTTACATCTGCAGGGATTTATTTTTTCTGCTGATAATTTCTTTCTTCCGGCACTAGCACTTCTAGCAGTCTCAAAAATCTTATGAAGAATTTGGGGGATTTGACCCCCATCACCATTGTAAAATCTCTAGGGGCTGTTAGGAACCAGGCTTTAACCTCTGGGGAAAAGGCAGTCAGTCCATAAGGAACATTAAAAATTGAAAAGCAAGAAAAACCTTTAAACCTTTTAAACTTTAAAAAATTTATTCCCCATTGACTAGTCTGCTTCAGAACATGGAGGCAGGAATCTGGACATGCGTCTCCAGGAGCTCAGTGAGGATCTGGTGCAGCCCCTCCCTGGGAGCAGTGAAGGAAAAAAATCAGCCTTCCTTCTCTGGTGCCTCTTTAGAGGAAAACATCCATTATCTGACCTAATACCTCTGATACATTCATATAGTTCCTTCCCAGGCTGAGTTTCCTTACAAATAACTCTCATTATTTGTGCTGGGCTGGTGGTAAGACATCTGCTTTCTAACATCCAAAAGAGATTTGTTGTGCAGTTCTAAGGAGAGCTTCCTCTGCAGAGTTTGGCTTGCTTAGGTAATAGTTTGCTTTGGATCCATCTGGAGGAACAATCCTCCTGAAATGGGGCTCATTATTCCAACAATGCAAACCGACCTGGGTGAGCAGGGGCTGGGGGACCAAACCTTGCCTATAAGGAAGATGCATGATAGAGGATGGGAGGCTTGCAGAGGAGGGAGCAGGTGGCTCTTGGAAGTTGAGTGGGAGCTCTGCTCTCCTGGGGAGGTGAGCAACAGCGGCACAAGTGCTGAGACTGACAGGAAAAGTTAGTGGAAGTGCTTTCCTATGTTGCTGGGCACAGCTGCAGCAAAGTGCTTTGCTGTGCTTGAATACTTAGTGTTGCTGAGCTTGCAGCTGGAGAGCTGCAGAGCCAGGCAGGGAAAGTTGTACACAGTGAACTTCACTTCTCATCCAACACTGTAAAGTGATCAGGGTGCATGATATCAGGACTCCAGGCTTTCAGGAGTTTGGGATGAAATGAAACAACCTTGGGACTTTTTCAGATGAAGAATACAGAAGCAGCTTCTGAGCGGCCTGGCACACGGATGTGGCTCCGTCTCCCTCTTTCCCAAGCATTCTGTTTGTCACATGCTGCACGTGGCTGTGTCTAAGGGCGGTCAAAGCTATTAATTCCCACTTGCCTCTCTTTAATTCTGTGCAGAGGAACATTGGAGCAGGGCCCTCAGAAGTGTGCCAGGCAGCTCCCAGGGTAATGGCTCTTGGAATTCACTCCGTGGTTACAACTGCTTCAGCTTGGGGTGCTCCCTGCTCAACTGTGTCTCTTTTCCTTAAAGGTTTCCACTCCTTCCTGTTTTGTTTTGTCAACCTGAGTGAAGTGGTCAAAGTGTCTTCCTGTGTTGGCAAGCACATTTTGGAAGGAAAAGAAATGCTATTGCCTTATCAGCAAGTCATTTCCCACAGGCTTTTTATTCACCTCCTGCAGAGGACATAGTGAGCTATGTAGTATGGGGAAGGCTGCTGAGGATACACTTTTTTCTTCTCTCTGATATCTGGATCATGTTTGGTGCAGTTGTAGGAACCTTTGAAATCTAGCATCATATTTTTCTTACACTTGGAAAAAACAGACCCTGAAAGAGGAGCAACAAGCAAACCACTAAAAAACATATTTTCCTAAAATATGTATAAACTTTCCCTTCCAGTAAGAAAATACCCTAAGGACATTGGATCTCAGCACTGAATCCAAGCCTTTAGAAACAGGATGCATAAGGCAAACAACGTTGCCAAGGTCATGTGCCACGTGCTTCTGTTGCCTTCATCCTTAGAGGAAACACTGGGGCCAGCAGGAAGATCCATGCTCCTGTGACATTTCAGGGACTCACCAGGAGGAGGAGAGCCAGTGTGCTTGCTCTTGGTCTTGCCCAGGTGGATGAGGGCCTCCCAGTCTGCTGTGTCCACAGCTGAACAAATGCAGTTCCTACACAGGTTGGACCTTCTCTGTTTTTGTCTAAATAAGGGTGTGGGGTGTTTTCTGAGCTGGGATTCATTACTGTACTGGCTCAAACAAAAACAAAGCTGTGCTTTCCTTTTTCAAACCACACTGCAGGCTTTTTCCTTCTCCCTGCTGATTCTGTTCAAGGGAATACCAGTGAATTTCCTGGTTTCATACCAGAATCAGGGGTTAATGCTGAAAATATTAGGACTGGTTTGGTCTTTTCTCTTTCTTTTCAGAAATGAGTTGACAAAGTGCTAACATTGGTGACCTGACTTTACATAAACATGCTCTGAGTTTCACTGTGCATTTATAGCCTGTCCAGGGAAGCTCCATTCTGTCTAAATGCAAAAAGTTATGAAAGAACACTCATAGGCATGAAAAGTGCTCAAGAACTGTTTTTATGATTTTTTTTTTGAAAGACCCAGGTGCTTAATTAAAGGCCCAGAAAAAGGCTTTTCAAAAGCTCCAGAAGGGCCTTGACTTCTCAAAAAATTACAGTGAAAGAGAAATGTCACGAGCAAGTGACTTCATTTTTCCTTTATGCCAAGGAAACATTCTGGTGTGATGACTTCTCTGAGGTTATTGGGAAAGATGAGAAGGGTAGCAGTACCATAGCACTTACCCTGTGTCCATTTCTGGGTCTTTTGAGAACGTAGGAGCAGTTGCACAGAGGTACTCAGTGCCTTTTGACATGAGTACTTTTGACATGGTACTCAGTGCCTTCCATCCTTCCTCAGAGAGCCATGGATGTAACTGTGGTATCCGAGGTCACTCAGCTGCAAATCGGAACCATGAGGCAGAGTGGGATGGAGATAGGAAAATCTATCAGAGGACAGGAATAAAACCCCATAACCTGACTGTCAAAGGGAATCAAGCTCCTGCTCTGTGCAGGGATACAGAAGTCTGGTGTAAGTCATAGTAAGGCAATCTCAGGACACTGTCAGCCTCAGACATCTGGCAGGTATTTTCTTAGTGCAACACAACATTTTCCTATTTTTGACTATTTTGCTCTTCTAAGTATCATCACACCACTTGGCAAATTCTGCTTCCTTGGGTGTTTCTCACCATCTCCAACGTTATAAATATGAGAAGGCTGCTGTAGGGTGTGCCCATATGCTGTACAGCAGATAGTGCTCCCAGGCAGCTGGGATGGGTTGCTTATATGCTATGAGGGTTCCTGTCTTTTGCCAGGAAAAGTCAGTTGATGCTTTATTAAATAAAGTAAAAATCCAAAATAAATTTTAGCAAATGAAATAGAACACTACTCGATTAATAACTTGAACATCAGCTGTAATTAAATAGACTACTTTAAAAATGAAAAATCAGCTTCTTTCATCTCTGCTATCAGTCTCAATTTCTCAAGTTTTCACAATTGCAGAAAACAGAAAAATTCACCTTTGCTTTTAATGCATTGGAAAGTCCAGGGAAAGACATCAAGCTGAACATTTGTAATAATTTCACAAAAGTCATTCCAGATTTATAGCTGAGTTCACAGTCTTACCTCAAGTCCTATTTCCTTTTAAAGTGTATCTATCATTTCAAGAGACTTTAGAAAGAGATTTAAATCTTTTAATCCCTTTTCTTCCTTTTCCAGGCAGAATTTAGTATTTATGCTAAATTACCTGCAGTTTGGATAAGATAGGTATGAATTCAAATTATCATGGACTTTCAAAATCCAGCCAGTATTTTTTGTAAACAACACTTAAAGATAAAATGTTCAAATCTCCTTGCTACTCATAAATTGAGCAATTAGTAGATGGGCTGAAGGTAAAGTGCATTAAATTCACTTATGTAAAATGAACTTGGGCTTATTTCCTTTAGGTACAACCCAGCCCAATTTTCCTTTCAGCGCTATACTACCCTGCTTTATTTTCCATTACACTCCTTATGCTGGTCTCAAAATTTCTTTGCAAAAAATGGGGTTTTGTCTGCAATCTCTGGTCATAACTTCTGCAGTAATTGCTATTAGCGTCAGGATGAACTTACAATTTTTCTCAGAATGAAAAAAGCCATCAATGCTGCACTTCCATCTCCTCCCCTAATAAAAGCTACAGCAAACCAAACAGTACACACATTTTAAACAAGATACAGTTGAAAAATGCAGTGATCTCAGTGGTGTTTGCAGTTTAGGAGCTGAAAAAAAAGGCATTCATGGTTAGCATAAAAGATTAGTGCTTAATCCTGTTTTCATGGTGTCAGTGGGAGTTCTGCCACCATTCAGTAAGGGATGGGTCAGATCCTTAATGTATTTGGTGAAATGGCATGTCCAAGGATTGTAATTTACAATGCAAAAAAGCACACATAAACTGTGGCCAAAATAAACTGAGAATAAAAAAAAAAATCCTGTCTCTGGTGGCTAAGCATTGTCTCAGATCCTGCTTTGGAACCGGGGCTGTTGTGTGTAAATGATTGAACAGGTTCAGTAGAGAGGGCACAGAATGACATTTTCCCTATTAGATGTAATATTGGAATATTTGATGTAATGTCCAAATTTTTCTACACAGAATGGTCTGGTCCACAAAGATTCTGATAACACAAGAAGGATACTGGCAAGGCCAAGAGATAATGTGAATTTTAGTTTGTGTCCAGGGCTCCACCTGCAAAGGAACCTTCTTGCACCTTAACTGTTTCTCTGCTGTGTTGGCAGGAATATTTTCTTCTCCTGAATTTTTTGATAACTAATTTTCTTGTGGTGTCTCATGTACTGCCCTGAAAGGAGGTTGCAGTGAGATGGGGATTGTTCATTTCTCCCATATAACAAGTGGTAGAAAAAAAGGAAATGGCCCCAAGATGCATCAGGGGCTCTTTAGACTGGCTATTAGGAAGAATTTCTTTAAAAGGGTTGTCAATCCCTGGAAGAGGCTGCCCAGGGAAGTGGTAGTGGTGTGACCATCCCTGGAGGTACCTATAAGGTGTGTAAATGTGGCACTGAGGGACATAGCTTAGTGTTGGACTTGGTAGTGCTGGATAAACAGTTGGACTTAATGGTCTTTAAAGTTTTTTCCAACCTAAAATAATTCTGTGATTCTATGCATTGTGACAGCTGATGCTCCTGCATTTCCTCAAGGTGTTTGTGTGCTGTATTGTCATTGCTATGAGGAAGAATGTGTTTGCAGAGAGATCTTGGCAAACTATTTGAGTTCTCAAATTTCATTCTGTTTAAGCTCCATACCTCTCATTATGAACTAAACAGGAAAGGCAGCAACATAGTTACAGTTTTGTTTCTCCTCAAGTACAAACACTTTTTAAAATTACTTTTTAAATTTCCTTTCTGAGCTGGAAGCAGAGATGCTTTGTGGCCAAACTAGATTCACAGCAGAGTGATTAAGCACCATCACAGCCTGGTTGTTAAGGTTCCTGCTGGGGAGAATTGCCAAATATGTTGAGTGGTCCTAGTATCATGTGAATTCAGTTCCAGTGCAGTCATGCAATGGTATGAATGGATTGTAAAAGATACTGAGTGGTCTCTCCAGAGACTGCCTTTAGTGGCAAAAATCCTTCTCAGTTCAGTCTAGAAGGATTAGACCACCAGATATCACTGCCTGTCTGATGAATGTTCTGTGAGAATCTTTGCTCTGGTTAATTGTGAGGAAAATTCTGCCCAGATGACAAAAGGACCCAACACAAGTGAAAAATGTTTCAGGAATGGAAGAGCTCCTAGGGTTCCTTGAGAGCCCAGAGGTCATGGTGGCTGGTGGTGCTTTGCTATTTGAAACAAAATATATGAAGCTCATAACACTGCTAACCTTGTTCTTTGGACAGTGTGTTTCATTTTCCACATTTGTCAGCTGGATGTGTTCCTTGAAAATTACATTTTCTTTGAAGGAAAATATAGTAAGGGCTGGTAAGAAACTGACAGCAGTGCAGCAGGGTTATGCAAAAGAGAATCTAAAGAATTTAAAATAATTGACTTTTGCAAATCTGAGTTTTTTTGGTCCTTGTATCTGTCAACAGCTTAGCATAGAGAGATTCTACAGGAATAATTCTTGTTGAACCCAAGGTCAGTGACAAATACAGAATCTGAAAGGAAAGCACAGAAATTACCATCTGCATCCTCACAAATTGCAGGTTTAAAGCAACATTTTTAAAGCAGAATGTATTTGTCACCTGTAGTTCCTTCTTCCTTCCATTGAGGCGGGGACTTGGACGCATCAGATTTTTAGAAATACATTTCTAAACACTGTCTTTGTTAAGATCTTCTAGAATAAATTTCTCAATGCCTAAGGTATAATTTTACACATCATTCTGACTCCATGGGTAGATTTCCACACAATTACTTGTGCACAAAGCAAAGTACATAATTGAATATTTATTAAACATGGATATACGTTTCAAAATGGACCAAAGGAGGGATAACTGGAGAGATATTGGTGAGATCTTTCAAGGTATTTGAGCTATTCCCTTTTTTTCTGACTTGAGGCTAAATGATTTCTAAGAGTCTGGTGCATTTATGTCTCACTCTAGGGTACCAGTGTGTTATTTGTAGTTTGCTTTGCTTTCCAAACAATTCCAGGCAGTGTGAGAATGGTAATGAATGTAGGAACTTTAATGTCATTGAGTGTTGATAAACTTCATTGAAGAGAGATGAAAGGGACTATATGTCTACTTTCCTGAGAAAACCAGAAAAAAAAAGACACTTTTAACCTTAAATCACCAAGAATAGCATTTTTGAAAATCCATTACTTTGTATCTCATATTTTCCAATATTATCTCTGAATTTATATTTGCATAATTTGAGTTATTATTGTACAAGAAGTCCCATGCTCTGTTTCCATTTTTGAATCTCAGTTTTACTGAAATCAATGTGTTCCCATGAAAGAAATTTAATCTGGCACATTTTCTGACAGAAAGATACGTTTTTGAAAATCTTTAACTAATTTTAGGCTTCAGCATACAAATGTGATTAATCAAAAAATCAGTCCAAAAGTTGGCTCTTTGTAATGCCAGAAAGGCATGTGGTGTTTGTGTTGTAATTGCAATCAAGCAGAGCAATGAAACTGGAAAATAGGGAAACTACACGTACAAAGTCGAAATCCTTTGAGTTTGTGCTCTATGTTCCTTCTAACAGGGTCCAGAACAGTTTGGGTGCAGAGAATTCTGTCCATGGGGCTTAGGTAATTAAAAACTCTCAAAAGGAAAGGAATCCCTTTCATATTGTTGCCCTTTGGCTCAGGAGTGCGTCTCTTCCAGGTGTGGTGTGGCAAATAGGGCAATCAGAATTTTTCTGGAAAGTGGCTTTTCCAAATTGCTTGAAGTGCTTCTAATTTGCCTTGGCCTAACAAGCACAGGCATGAATTTCCAATGAACATTTGAGAGCTAGAAGCTGATTCATCCAGGATTGTCTTTGACATGAAACATTTGCTTCTGGAAAGCCTAAAGTTTGCTTCAGGTTTAGTTATTTTTGGGTGCCCAGGTCCTTAGATGCATCTTCCAACAGAGAGGACTCTAGTGAAGCCTATGCTGTTCTCCTCAGGTACCAGTAAGAGTGAAAAAGAACAGATAGATTGGTTTTTAGCTGGCATCCTAACACAAAATTCAGGAATGCACCAATCCTTTCTTCCCAGAAAAACCTTTTGCAAATATTTTGGCCTCTAAGTACCATTACACGGTGTGTCTTGTTAATTTCTGAGCTCCTGTGTTTATTTATTGTAAATAAATATGTAAATTTATTACAAATCAATTAAGAAGCTTACTGTGGAGAAGAACATTTCTTGATTAATTCCTGGGTCAGTACAGAAACAGAACTGATGGTTACAGACAGACAAACAAGGTCCCCAGAGCTCTGTATCTTATCTCTGATCACAGCCAGGGAAGGATGCTTGGGAAGCATTTTAACAACAGTGCCCATAAAGTGTGGTGCAGCTCTAGATATATTCTTATTTCTTTTCCAAGTTAGAAAGAGCTCAAGTTGTTCACTTTCTCTGTGTACAGAAATCATCCCCTTTTGCTGTTAATTCTCTAGGGCTGCTTCTCAGTCTGTGAGTTGGGTGGTCACACTACTTGCTCTTACTGAAAGCACCAGAGAGTCAATTAAAATCAGTGAAAAGGAAGTTGTGAATTCATTCAGTCTTTTGATCGAGCTTGCTTTTATGTAATGAAATTGAAAGGTACAGATGATTTTCAGAAAGATAATTAACTCAAATCAAGTAGATAAGCAAACCTGTTAACAACTATGGCATGTCCCCAAGTATACCTATGAATCGAGACTCATAAGGACACAATTTAGAAGATTTTAATTA
Source organism: Cyanistes caeruleus (assembly GCF_971803275.1). Taxonomy (NCBI): domain Eukaryota; kingdom Metazoa; phylum Chordata; class Aves; order Passeriformes; family Paridae; genus Cyanistes; species Cyanistes caeruleus. The sequence goes on along the minus strand of NC_141708.1, from coordinate 9,510,175 downwards.
TTACTTTTTGAATTTGTAGTTTAGTTAGGATCTTGAAAATGAAAAATGATTAATGACTATCTAGTCAAGTGACTGTAAAAATGTATTAAGCCCCTGAGAATGATAAATCTTCTGTAAATGAATACAGGCTGACAGTCAGTGATCACATGTCCTCCAGACCTTTTGATAAATGTTCTTCCTTTTATTTCTAATAAAATTTGATACATGAAACAGGATAATTTATTTCCACTAATTTATCTTTTTTCTCATGGGTATCAGCTCCTCTCTTTCCTTATTTTCATCCTAGAGAAACACAGTGGAGGTAAGATCATCATCAGTAACAACACACACAATAAAATCAACTGGAATATATGATGTAAGTTCAAATTAATAGTATGGCAGCTGCTTGGTTAGATTAGAAAAAGAGTGGTAAAGAACTGTGCATTGTGTCTTCTGCACTATGGAAATTCTGTACATCTCAACAGCGAATAATTTCATTTTGTCCTCAATTCCAAAATGTTTCACTAGCATATTATATTGCTATCGAGTTCTTGGTCATGTTATATGTGCTCTGTGTACCAAGAATGAAAGTCCTGCCTTGATAGCTTTCTATTCCATCTTTCCTGCAGCAAAAATCTCAAGTAAAATCCATGCATCCATCCTCTTGTTAATTAAAATATCCTGGCTAGAACTACATTCATAGAGTTGTAATAATTTCTTATCTGTAGGGTTGTTTTCTTTTTTTTTTCATTTTATATAAAAAATGGGATCAATTTAGTCCCAATACATAAGGGGGATTAAAATTCAGAATTATACCTTTACTTTTAGATTTTGCAAGTGATTAGGAATTTTCACTAGTCATCTCAGGCATTATCCTCCTGCCATTCTTTTCCAGTAACAAAGCTTTCCCCTTCACAAAAAATGATCTATTAAATTAAAAATAAAAATCCAGTGTACTGTCTCGCTATGGAAAACAGAAATCCAGGTGAGATATGAGGGAAACCCCCCCCCAGAGCCAGGTGCTGCAGGCGTGTTCATAAATAGAGGAATGGGGGCATCTCCTTTGGAAATGCCACCCCTGTATAAACAGAAGTAGAAAAGCAAATCTAATCTCCAAGGCTCTGTGACTGGAACCCTGTAAGATGCATGCTCCTAGGAGGAGATTTGAAGATCTTGGAAGGCTGAGAACAGTGCATGCTTTTTCAACATTGCTCGTGATTCACTGGCAAGGGGATTCTCTGTAGCTTTAAAATACTTGTTAAGGTGGGAATAGAGCCTAAAAGACCTGCCAGGATGTGAAAAATCTGCCAAGCATGCTGTCTTCAGGTAGAGGAGTAGTGACTTGGGAGCTGCAGATATCAGGGCTGAGTAACGTAAAAAGGATCTGTTTGTGTTGGTAGGTCAAAAAACCAAAGGTTTTGACATGGAGAAGACAGATCAATCTGAGTCGTAAATGAAACCGAAGGTCAGTTCTTTTCCCAGCTTATGTGTCATTTCAGAGGGAAGAAGCTTGCAAACTACTGTGAACAGGGTGTACTGTGTACTGCACTGTACAGCTGGGAAAATTCCACAATGATATTCAAACTGCAGAAACTAATGTTTATTCCCAGTTTTCACTCAAGCTGTTTCAGCCAAATATACTGCAGGATAATTTGAAAATCTATGGCACAATATAAACCACCTATTTTCTTTATACAGAGTTAATGGGACAATTTTAAGTGAATTTTTCTTCTAAGTAATAAATTTGTTTGGGGATTAACTTTTTTTTTTTTTTCTTTCTTAGGTAGAACATTTATTCCCCAATGATGAAGTGCTTTGATCATTAGAATAAGCTGCGACCACAGTGCTATCACATTCTCTATCATTTATTCAAGGTTGTTGAAATAAGACTAAACTTCTTATGAATATTAATATTCAGATGTGAGATTTTTTTACTATGTTCAACCTAGTTCTATTAAGGAAAATGAGGAATAAATGACCTTACTTTGGTCTGTCCTTCTGTGTGTAAAGTCGGATCTCACCATTGTTCTTTCAGCTCTGATGCCAAAACCCGGGAAGATGGAAATGAAAGTTGTGGGGGTCACTTGTAACCTGAGGGGTCTTTATTTGACTCCTTCATAGGTGAATGTCATCAGATCACTCTACCAGAAAAGAGGAGGGAAGAGAAAATATGGGCTGCTCTGAACCAACCCCATTAGGGCACCAGTTTTCTGAGGCAAAGTGCACAGCAAAACACAGCCCCTGCAAAAGAGCAGGACAGGGATGGGCCCGGGATGATCCACTCTGCTTTAACCCACAGTCTGTATTCACTGGAGATAATAGATGTTGTGTTCAGTCCCAGTCAGAAGGGGACAATTTATGTAAGTAAAAAGATGCTTTCAGAGTATAATTGATCAATAACTTATTGTCAGTCAATGAGCTATGCACAAGGAATGAAACATCTCCTACATTATGTGTTTATGTTTCCAAGTATTTATGTATATAGTATCCCATCTTCACTTTACTGCATATCATGCAGTGATATTTCCTCAGGCATCTGCCTTCTACCTGAAAATTTCCAGAATAGTGAGAAATATGTGAGATGAAGAAATAGAGAGCTGCTGCAGGGTCTGAAACAAAGAAATGTTGAGCTGCTTAAATCATGTGTCTTAAATCCTAGGCAGTGGAGTGGCTACCCACAGAGCACTAGTTAGTTGTCATGTGGTGAGAGATGGGAATGGCTTGTTGAAGTGTGTGCTCACCTGCTGTGGCACAGCAAGCAGAGAGTACTGCAGGGTCCAAGTGCATCAGGGCCCTGGAGCAATGGTCCTCTGCAGGAAACATGGCCCTGTCTCCTTGCCAGTGCTCCAGACCACTTCCAGCCAGGGCTGTATCTGAGCAGTGAGGAAAAGCCATGCTGATTTCTGTGCAGATGCAGAAGGGGCATGGTTTGGCTTGTACCTGAGCCAATATTGTACTATTTCTAAAGTGCTTTGGAACCCTTTGAGACAGCATTTGGTGATAATTATACAAGTTAAATTTCCATACAATATCAACTTTACAGTGAATAGGACTTGGGAGAATGAGACAATCGTTGGCTGCTGCAATTTCTCCTTAATATAGTTAATAATTCTTGAAGAAAAGGTGACTTTTTTGGTAATCTATGAAAGGGGCTCTGGCACCATTTCATCTATCTGCAAATATTTAGGAAAACAGAGTCTGCAAATGGGAATTATGGGAATGCTGTTTCATATTGGTAGAGCTTTACTGGGCTGGATTGATTTAATCTCTTAATGAGAGCATGATTATTTTCTTTGTAGAACCATGTTTTTTTTGTGAAATAATTGTTCTTTGGCAGGATTTTGGATTATATCCTTGCTCTTCTGTGCAGCATCTCTTTCAGCAGAGTTGAAGGTAAGCCATTGGTGCTATACACCTTGTCCTGGTAACTCTTGCAATTACTCTTTTGGAGATGTTGAAGTGCAACTCTGTGTCCAGGAAGACATCCTGAACTGGTGCTTTGGACCAAATGGTGGACCAAATGGACCACTGGTGTTTGGGACCAAATGTGGTGCTTCCTTCTTTTCTTCTCCTTCCAGATTTCACCAAAACTGGCCTTTCACCCCTTGAAGAGAGGTTTGGGTTAGCAGCAGTCTCCTTCCCCTCTCATAATGGCAGGTGCCACTGCTGCCTTGTGGCTTCACTTCATGGCTTGGAGTGACTTCAGATATGACTTCTCCAGAAGGTCCTCCCTGAACTTAAGTTACTGGTGAGCAATAAACTGACCAGATCTGGGATTTTGGACTAAAATTATAATGGTTCATCCCAAGTTTTGATTGAGCTCTTATTTGTTCCTACAAACATTCACCTCTAGGTTTCACCCCACATAATTGATATAATGTCATTGCTCCAAAGTGTGTTATTTGCCCAGTAACAGCCCCAATTACTCAGAGGTTACTGACTTTGGCCTTTTAAAATGCATTAGCTACAGGAATTGCCATGACCCCAATTACTACAAATATGTTCATGGATCAAAGATCCTGCAGCCAAACTTTTCCTCCTGACTAATCATTAACCAGAAGTAGTATTGTGGAGCTGCTTCAGATTTTTCTTGAGCTACTTTAGTGGTGAGACCATCTGGCATGTATCTTGCTCCTTTCATCCTTAGAGGACTTCTAGAATATTAGTGAATTAAGATGGACAGGGCTTCTGGAATGGTCTTTGATCAACCTAGAAGAAATGGAGCTTGAAAATACTTTGGGATGCAATATCTATCCTATTTTCCCCATTGTTATTTGTTGTTCTACTGGCACAATGTAATGAAGAGCAATTTTTTTTTTTCTAATTTTTCAGGAGTTTGAGAGGCCTGACAGTGCAGCTAAGTGTGGCTGAGGGAAGAACCATAGATCATTTCTTGTTTTGGCTATGGTCTTGGCAACAACTTTCAGTTATCTAGAGAGGGGCGGGGAAGAGAAAGGTGTGTTTAAAGGTAAGTGAGATGAAGAACATCTGCCTAGTCTGTGTTTCTTTTCTGTGCCTCTGACTGTCTCCTGGACACAAAGTCAAAGGTAACTTGAATTCATGGGATCTTTTACATGAGCTGTCCCCTAAGAGTTCAAGGTGCAAGGAGGTTATTTCAGGGTGCAGGCAGTTGGAGTGCTGGAGTGCTCCAGACTACAAGATATTTCTGTAAATGAGGGGGCTTTGTGATGTGATCATCTAAATTTTTTCACAGGTGCAGAGAGCCCTTGCTGCATTTGTAGTCAGACTCTATTTTGCATCACCAGGAAATACATTCCTTTACCCACGCAGTAAATTAAAAAAACATACACACATCTACAGAGCCATTTATGTAAGCATTACAAAATTGTGATTGTCAGGAAGCCTTGCATTAAAACTTTCATTCCTGATTAGAAGATGGCATGCTGAGTACTTCAACCCACTTTGCACTTCAAATCAAGCTATTATTAGGGCATCTGTCCGTTCACTCACTTAATGAGAACTGTTCTTTAGAGATGCAATAATGATGCTTCAATATAAAATTTCAGCTAAAAGCCTGATTTTGTTAAGCATCTCCTTGGAAAATAAAATCATGAATCCTGCTTTTGCAAAGCTTGAATAACACTGAGAACATTGATGTAAATCTGGATCTTGCCATATTCCCTCGAGCATAACTTTGTAACTCCCACATGGAACTTGGCCCGTCCTCTGTCCCTGCTGGATTAATGTAGCGCTGCAGTGCACATGGAATGTGTGCTCATTTAGATCAGAGGAAGTAGCCCTTGGGACACTCAAAGGAGCATGCCAGAGAATCATAGAATACTTTGGGTTGGAAGGGACCTTTAAAGGCCATCCAGTCCAACCACCCTGCAGTGATCAGGAGCATTTTCAGCCAGATCATGTTGCTCCATCCTGACCTGGAATGTTTCCATGGATGGGGCATTTACCATGTATCTGAGCAACGTGTGCCAGGGTTTTACAACACTTACCATAAAGAAATCCTTCCTTCTTACAGTTTAGGAGGAAGACCAGAAAATACAGAGTTCTAGCAGAGTTAAGGTAGTCTAGGTAAGTCTGTAGGATTTGCTCATCTCCTTTCTTAGTTTTGGGAAAATAATAACATGCTAAAGAACATTGCCAAAATAGTCCAGAAAGCTGGGTTTCAGGAGGACAATGCAGGCAGCAGTTCATGAAGACAGGACTGGTCCTGAGACCAGGCTGGCAAAAACAGCCAGGACCCATTGGAGACAACTTACATGAAACTACATGGGAACCATCAGCCAGGTTGAACTGAAATTTCTCTGCAATAGCCCTGGGAATAACCAGTCCTCAGCTTGATGCAGTGGTCATTGATTTCAGAGCTTCTCAGTGAGCTGGAGATCACCCTGTATTAAAAAAAAAAAATCCTGATGTTCTCAGTATATTTTATCAGCATTACTACAGCAAGGTCTGCTCTCATCACCACAACATCATGGGCCTGAAGCATCTGTGACACTACATTTCTCTGCAAAGAGTATCTGCTCTGTTTGGCAGTGGTAACATCCACTAGCCTTGGGTTATGCTTGGTGGAGTTTTATGTCTTATTTCTCTTACCTCAGCTTCTGTGGGAGTATTGCTTTTGTGACAGCTAGCAAAATCATAGGGATTATAGGAACAAGAAACTGTTAAAGGAGTATTTTTGTTTATTTTATTCCTTAATTTGAAAAACATAGGGTCCAAAAATGCATGAACTGAATCTACAGTGTACCTAACATTTATAACATTTTATAAATACTAAGATGGAGGCAGACAGATTGAAAAATTGCTGGAGTTAAATCTATAATTAAGCAAATTCTCTTATATGCTCTCAGATCTCTCTTGAACATGAGAGGAAGGGGAAATTATAACGGGGAAGCACAGTGACTTCGTTGCAGATAGAAAAGATAATTATGTATAAAGAAATGAGAAATCATTTAATAATATTTACTTTAAGTATGCATCTACAGACAGTAATACAGATAGTGCTTATAAAAAGAGAGTAGAGAATTCTTTTTAGTGCAAATTGTTTTTCAGTTGCGACTTGTTCAGTTTTATGTCACTTGTATGTGGAGAGTGATTTATTCTTGAGGTTTTTGCAACACTATTTGTTTTACATTTGAAATGCCAATGATGATCAAGGTGTCTTTTGTGAAATGCCAGCAAAACAAAATCCAGGGAGCTATTGGGATCATAAGAAAAGACCCCTGATCCTAAACTGGACAATTCAGATTCCTGTTGGAAGGGTATGATTTGCTCTAGCTCCTCAATTCTTGTGGGGACACCTGTGCTAGAGTGGGGTCCCTTCATTATTGACAAAAGCAACTGTTCATCTGCACAGCCCCTTCCTTGTGATGTGACTTTAAGCAGATGGTGCTGCAAGAAGAGTGAGTGTGGAGGGCACTGACCTCTGGCTGCCTCCTCCCTCTGGGTAAATCCATGTTTGTGTATTACAGATCTCAGTGGCCCAAAGAGGAAAAATGTGCAAAATTTCATTAACTTGAAAGGCAGCAAGACACAGTCCCCCAGGCCAAGCTGCAAATCTGCAAATCATGGTGTAAGGTAGAGGTGAATAATAAAGTAGTAGAAAAGGACAACAGAGGGAACAGTACTGATGGTTCCCATCACTCCTTGCTGAGGCTGCTCCAAGTGTCCACTGAAATACCCAGGAACACAGCCTTGGTTTTGGGTGAGTGGGAACACTCTGGACCCAGCTTCTCCAGGCCTCCCTCTGTGCAGGAGTTGTGCTGCCATTGTCACAGCCACAGATTGCAGGAATAAAGCTGAACAAAGAAGAAAAACGTACTCCTTTGCAGCCCTGAATTCTAAGAAGAGAAACTGCTACCTAGCAGTCAACCTAGTGTCTGTGCTTCTGCTCTGCTGCTTCAGAAAGGCAGGAATGTAAGAGCAGTAAATGTGCCAGTTTTATAGCACTTTGAACATATTGTCTGACATTGTGGTTTCCTTAGAGGCTATGTTGCTGATTACCTGCATTTTAATAATAATGATTTATTCTGCAAGGGGAATTCTCTGTGCTTTAAGAAAGAAAGAGTCTGTGGTTTGCAAGCTTTCTCAGCCTCTCTATCAAAGTCCTAGGGAAGCAAAAGGATTTGAACTTCCATGTACTAAATCTGATGGAAAAGTTCATAAATGCTCTGAAAAATACCACTCTAGAGCTCACACTGCTTCACACATGGCCAGTGTGTGCAGTGTTTTCCACACTGTGAAATGATAATAAATGATAACAGAACATGTTGCTAAGAGATAACATAGCTTGCCAAAAGTGTGCAGACATAACCAAATTAAGACACTGTGCACCCTGAAGTTTTCAGGCTACCTTGGCAACACTAATGAACTTTTAATGTTGAAAGGGCCAGAAGAGTTTAAGCTTTTTTAAACAAACTTTGAGCAACCTTTGCTCAGATTAAACACAGTCCCCTACCTCTTCTTGCTTTTGCAATAGATTTTTTTTTTTGGGTTGAGCTCAATAATGAATTATTTCTTCTGATTCATGGGTAGAAAATCCTTCCACAAGTCTTTTCAGTTTGACACTAAAAAGGAACCTACAGTGTGGAAATCCGGGCTGAGTCAGCCTTTACACCAGTTTCTGTGAAAGAATCATCCTAATTTCCAATTATCTAAAGCAGTGGCTGCTAAAGTATTGATGCTTCTAGTTACAGACATCAGGAATTAGTTACTGAGGCAAATTGCCTTGCTGTGCTTCCATTTTCAAATGTAATTCCACTGAAGGGACTCATGGTTTTCTCATTAAGACCTTTCTTCAGAAGGCTGAGACCTATCTTGGACATGCAGTTCTCTTGCACAATGATGTTTTATGGGGTAGAAATTAAAGAACTCAGAATATTGTGGTTCTCTCTGAGGCCACTACTTGACCTCACTCTGAACAGGTCTTCTGCAGGGATCTTGGCTTAACAGGGCCATCTGATGGGCCTTGTCAAGTGCAGACTTTTTGGCTCTAGTAATGAGTGCATGATGAGCACAGCAAAGTGCTGTGATTACAGGCGGGTTTTGTAGTTGAACTCCAGAGCTCCTGCCCTAAAATCAATGTAGACAGAGCAATTGTGATGCTTTTAGAACATTAGGAAAGCAGTGAATGATCTGTAAGTAGCGCCCCATAAATTAATTTGTTTAACCTTATTTGTGTGCTTCTAGTTTCCTGAATTAGGCACCAAATTGTCTGTAAAATCTGTAGGGAAAAAATGAGAGTTACAAACCTACACCCCATTAGGCAACTGGTAGAAACACTGAGTAGGTAAGTGTGGACTTAATTTTTTTGGCCAGCAGTTCATATGTCAGATGTGTGGCTAAGAAGGAGCTCACATCCTATTTAGCATGTGTTGCTCACAGGAGTGAATTGTCTGAATGGCATCTCTTCTCATAGGTGAAATGAGAGAAAAGAGGACAGCTCTTCTCATCCGTAGCCTTGTCCAGGAATACAAAATCACCCAGGCCCAGATGCAGCATCTCACCCTGCCTGCTCTGAATGTAGCCAGGGTTTGAGCCTGATTCTTGATGAGAACAGTGAGAAATGGGAAAGCTTGGGTGGGGTGTTCTAGATGGGAGTCCTGCTCTGAGATAGTCCCCTAGGTTGAGCAGGAATGTGCTGGTTCTGCTCATGTATTCAGCAGCTCACATGCCCTGAATCAGAATTTAAGGAAGCTTCAGAGCTTCATTTCTGAAGATTTTTGAACAGGAATGAGAAATCTCTCTGTTAGGCAGCACCTCAGATACATCTTGGGGGACCTGGGTACATTTTTCTGTACATCTGATCTTAGGTCACATCTTTGTTCAACAACTGTTTTCAAATGTAATAACTTCACTACTGTAATGAGACAGGGTCCCCAGTGTTGTGTAAATGTACTTTATGAATATAAATAAAGTGCACCTGCACTCCTTCAATTGCACTTAAGCAGACAAATAACATCCTCACACTTGCAAACCATTTGGAGCTGGCAGATGCTGCTTTGCTCACAGTCACCTGTGTGTGCAGGGTTTGTGCACATGATGGGAATGCTGTTCTTCCTGAGCTGGCTCACAAAGGAGAGGGAGGCCTAAAATGCCATCAGCATTTAGGGAGAAATGACTGCCAGTCTGTTAGGATCCCCAAAATGGCAGATCCATGGATTTATTCATCCCATTCTAAAATGGGCAAGTAGCATTTCCTCTCAGAAGACTGGGAATAACCCATACTCAGAAGTGTGGGTTTAGCACAAATTGAGTGGAAAGCACTAAAAAAAAAAAATAAAAGTTGCTATATAAAAAATATAGCAACAACAGACAACAATACTGACAAAATGAGAGGGATTTTGGGTCAATCTCAAATCAGTTAATTATTCAGAAATCTTTCCTCAGACTCTTTCCTTGATCTATTTTTCTATTTTCCATTTAATAGCAGACCTCTTCTTTCAGTGTCTTAATTAGTCCATCCATAAATATAGATTGGTTATTATATATTGAAGTAATATCACAGTAATCCTTATTATATTAACTTTCACCTTAAGAGCAGCCTTTTCTTCATTTTGAATTAATTCTTTGTTCATTAAAGTTTAGCTTAGAACTTTTGGGCAATATACAGTTAAAGAATTACTAATTTCATTTTTTTGGCTCAGTTTCTTCATTAGTACTTTTGAAACTTTTCAACTTCAATTTGTGCTTTATGATTAAGAGAAAATAAATTCTGATTGTAATCCAAACACATTCAATAGAAAAAAAGTTTTTTGCTCAAGCAGGAAAAAATGTGTCTGTATGGTCATACTGTCACACTATGAACAAAATGCCTGTAATGTGTGTATATTTAATATTCAATACATCAAATATGAGGCAGCATGAAGTTCTTATTATGATAAAATAGCTTTGCTGTGCATCTGAGAAAATCCCTCCAAAGATTTCCGTACAGTCCTCTGAACCTCTCTGAGGCTCTTAAATTAATGAAGAGGTTTCCCAATGGATGGTGGCAGAATAAAGCACAGATTTGTTCATCTCTCTGGTATATATTCCCACAGAAAGCTGTAACACAAACTCTGGGGATGAGATGCCAGAGGGACTCTCAATGTCTCTATTTCTAGTTTCTTATGCTCTTTCATCAAAGAGTTACAACTGTCACATACAAAATAACAGGAAAAATAAGTTTTGGGTTGCTAAGGCTTATTTGGTTTTTAGGGTCTACCTCCATGCAACTAAAGACACATATTAATATATATTTTAAAAACACTCTTAATTTTAATATTAAGAAAATAAAAATAATACAGTTAAACACAGAAAAAATACTACATAAGAAGCTTTTTTCATACATCTAGTAGGAGAAAGCGAATTTTTTTGGAGGTCGTCTGATAAGCAAAATTATTTGAAAGCTTTTAAGATCTAAGATGCAAAAGGACTGATAAAAAGCCCCTAAACAATATTCTGGGATCTCAAGTCAAATACTTTCAGCAAATAACAGCAAGGTCTACAGTAATAACAATCAATTCAACTAATGATATACATTAGTTGAAATCAAAGGGAAAATGTTGGGAGATATCACTTTAAATTCTAAGAAGGTTTTTAAAATGTTTTTGTCTCTTGGGTTAATGTGTTGCAATATACTGGCAAAGGTAATTAAACAAATTCTCTTGCATTTCTATTGCCAGGCTTTGGCTTCAGCTGAGGAAACTGTCCAGAAAGGACCCAGGGCTAGTGGGATTCAATGGACATTTCGGTATGTAGCAAAGGGAGGGACAACATCAGATTCAGATAACAGAGAAAACAATGTAGTTGAATCCAGCTGTAATCCCATCAAAGTCACCATTCCCTCTCGATTTGAACCTGAAGGCTAATTGCTGCTAGATTTTCAGTTCCCTCTGGGAATGTGCTTTGTAGTGACCCCTGAACCATTGGCTTCTAATTCTGAACCAGATCAGGTCTGTTGTGAGTTTGTCCATCAGATGTGTATGATCCAGTAACTAATGGAAAGATTGCAGGCAGAGCAAGATTAGAGAAAAATCACCTTCTTCAGACACTGTGTCTTCTTTATCTCTGAGCTCTTGATTTTGGCTATGGCATTACAATGAAGTACAGGACTGCAGCAAAAAACAATGTTTGACATTCAAAATTAGGTGACATAACTTCTCTGGTCAGAAAATCCCATCATAAACCTTTCCTCCTGGACATAAGAGGACAGGCTGAGATTAGACTGTAGCAATCACGTTGAGATGATGAACAGGCCCTTTGAGTCCTTTGGAGGACTTGCTTTTCACACATTGCTGCAGCGTGTCAAGGTGTTCTGCTGGTTATTTGGAGAGGGGAAGGCTTGCAGCTTTGATGGGACAGATGGAGCAGTACTCAGTGCCTGCACTGGTAGCTTGGAAAAGAGAGAGCAGGAGTTTGTGATTGTCACCCCACTTCCCATCCCACCACAGCTGGGTGGAGCAGGAGGGGTACCCTGACTGCCTGGGGGGCCCAGGGCTTTGCAGTGGCCTGCAGCCAGTGTGTGCAATTCCCTCCAATCACCATGGGAACCCAGGGAAAGAGAACTCACAGGGCCAGAATAACAGCTTCAGTTCCTTTCACTCTATTTGGTCCTGGAGGAAAAGAAAGTCCAAGTTAGCAAGAAAAAAGTATGATGAAAAGGTCGTCCATTTATACAAAGCCACTGTTCTTGAAACTCCTGTCATTCTCTCAATCTTCAATTTTGGAGAAGAGCAATAGCTGGATTTTCTTTAAAAACAGAGTTAAAGACCTTTAGTGTCAAAAGAATTTGCAATTGCACATTGCTAATTTTTTTTCCTCATTATTGTTAGTTTAGGAGAGCACAAAAAGAGTTTTGTTTAAATGTACTTAACAAAGAAATCCAAGTCACCTCAGGCTGGAATTTGAAAGTCTGAATTCAATTCAGATGAATTTTTAAAGATCTATTCATAGTGCCTTAAAGGGTTTGTGTATGAGGAATGCTTTTTGTTTTTCCTCAGTCCTTCCAAGAGCGTAAGTATCACATCTTTTTTCTTTAGACTGCTGGCCTATTTTCTCCTTGATATATCTTCTCATTTAGAATTCTAAATGTAATGATTTTTTTTTTTTTCCTCATGCTGACAAAGAGAATAAAAGGCTCTACTGTTTTCTTCAACATTTTAAAATATCAAACAAACATGAAATCTGCAAGAAGTCACTTTTAAAGAGTTATATTAAATAAATGGTACAGCAGGATTAGGTCCTTCTCCTGAAAGTAGAACAAAATAAAATGAAAAAAAAGCTCTTCAAATAACCATTGAATTTCCCCAGATGGAGATGGAACACTGTTATCTCCAAGGCTATTTATATTAGTCAAAATGTTGTGCCCTAAGAACCTGAACATCTCCATGTTTGGAGATCAAAAATGGGGCTTTAATTTTACCTTGTTCCCAACCAATGGCCCTAGAAATGACCCTGCATGCTGACAGCTGCCCATTCAAGCAAGATGCATAGCAGTGGGAAAAAACCTCTCATGTCACTGCCTCCAGTTCCTCCTGTTCCGAGGTACCCTTGTGCTGTGCATACATCTTGTCACAGCCAGTCAAAATGCTTTCCCTATCAGAATATACAAATGTATATTCTTGCCTCACAAATCCCAACCCTTGAAATATAGAAATTATTTCCTTGTGATGTCCTCCCTCATATCTGGAAAAATCCCTTTCCAATAGTTCCTTGGTTTTGTTTCTGTCATTACAACAGTTGCTTACAGAAACACCAGAGTGAAGGTTTATAACAGCTTGCATTATATCATCTTGTTTTGGTAATTTTTTCCGCAGAGATAAAACTTCCCCAAATTTCCCATTATGAAAAGAAATTTTCCCAGGCTTGGTTATATTTAAAAGCAAAATTATTTGGAAAGTTTGAGTAAAGTCTCATAAGTGGCTTTTAAATGAGGGGAGAATGAGCAGCATAGGAAACTTGGTAAGGTCACAGGACATGATCCTGCTCCCACAAACATCAACAACAATGTTCCCAAAGTCCTCCCAGAGGATCTAGAACCAGGGACGGGCACTGTTGCTCTGCATTCCTCGTATAGGCAGAGTTGCCAAAGAGTCTTGATGTAACACTGTGGGTGTCAAGTACAAATCCCAAACTTGACAAGGCAACATGAGCCTGTAGAGATCACCACATTCTGGATGAAACACTTAACTGCACACATGACCTAAGATTCCAAAGTTGGTTCTCCCTCAGCAAAGCCCTGCCCAGTAAACTTGCCTGTTTATCGCGGGTGGAAGAAAGCAGAACATCCACCAAGCCTTTATTTTGTGTCTTTCAATACCTTTGCTTTTTCTTGATGCATTTTCTTGATGCATTTGCTTAAAAAGGAGAAAAGAAACCAAGCAATCACCACCACCACCACCACTAATAATAGTAACAACAACAACAAATATGTTGCATATAATTAATATAATAAACATGATATAATAAATACGATAAATATCATATTACGTTACATTATGTTATATTAACACTTACCATAAACAATATATAGTACAATACATTAAAATACATATTATTAAATATTATTGATATGATCTATATATTATATATTATATATTATAAAATAATAACTATTTCTTATAAATTATAAAAATAAGTTATAAATAGATGAAATTATAAATTTATAAAATAAATTATAAAAATATTTCAAACTGTTACTGTTAATACAACCAACTCACTGATCAAAAAAAAATCCCTTGTCCCCAGTGAAGAGATCTGCATTCTTTTAGTCTTTGTGCTGAAAGTAAACTCTGCTAGTGATCAAGGAGATAAGCTTGTTTTTGTCTGTACCCATGTTATGACAAAAGTGTGTTGCAAAGATAGCTTCATGCAGAAACCCCCAGGAGTCAGTCCTGTGTAAATTGCCATAGTGAAAAGTTCTGGAAGTTTACTAGTCAGTTTTGCTTATGCAGCTGTAACCTCTGTTTTTCTGTACTGTTCTCACTGCAGAGCAGAGAGTTCCTTCTGCCATGTTTTTTCTCTCCTTCACAATGGGCTCAACCAGGAGAAGTGGGGAGGATCATCATGGGACCAAGACTGCAAAGGTATCTTTATCTATCTATCTATCTATCTATCTATGCAAAATATATAATTAAATACCCAACATACAGTTCAAGCGAGCAAGTATGCCTGGTAAGGAATTTGATTAGGTAACTCTTTTCAGATCTGTGGAAATCCTTATCTATGAAAATGAGAAACATGTTGCATCCAGAACTGTTTACTGGTATCAAGACGACCAAATCATCCCAGAATTCAGAAACACAGCAGGAGGGTGGAACAAAGGCAGCATCAGAGTCCCATTTTAAGTGGAATTGCTCTGAGTTCCCTAAAAATGGCTAATTCTGGAGTTATTGGTAAAGCCTGACAGGGACAATGCAGGTAGAATGTGAAAGCACTGCATGAAAATCTCTCCCTTTGGGTGCACTTTGATGGAAGGATGCTGCAATCTGCCAGGCAACTATAAACCTACTACCCCTGAATATGATTTCTGCTTCAGCCTTGAGCTTCCTCATTGCTGGGATCAGGATCTTTGCAAAAGAAAACCCTTCAATCTCATCACAGTGACATCATTGCACAAGGCAGGGTGAATGCAGAATGTCTCAGCCTCTAAAATATATAACATTTATATCTGTTGTATCTGCTTCTTCTCTTAGTTTAATCATTCAGTCATCATGACGAAACCATGCTTACAAAACATATATTGTTTGTATTGTAAGCAAGGACTATGTGTATCATACTCCAGTATCTTTTCCTCTACACAAACATTTTGAGTAACTCTGCGATCAAGAGATTCTGGCAGGTCTCCAAGAAGGATTCAGGATGAAAGTTAAACACCCTGAATTGTTACAGTTCAGCAAGAAACATCTTTTTTTCTGGTGGATCCTATAGTTTCTTAATAATTTCTGGGCATAGAACAGTAATGTCTCACACCTGGGTGTCTTTGGATTGCTATAAGAGCCATCAATGTGGGGGATTGTGTCTGTGTCCATGGACATGTGAATTTCCATCACTAATAATGTCCCTTACTTTTAAGCCTAAAGCCTCATTTGTAGTCAGACTGTTGCATTGCGTTGAAAGGATTCTGGTGCACAGGCTGTATCTCAACTCTTAAAGACATAGCAATCCTTCAAAATAAAAGGCATGAACCAAAGTTAACCAATATTCCTTCAGAGTAATACAACACTTTCAGTATTGCTTTTCTCTTGCAGTTTCTTCCTTTAAGTGACTTACAAAGCAGCTTCTGAGGGTATTTTTTTTAAAGGGAGTAAAATTCTGCATAAAGACTTAATGAGGTTCTTAATCCATCCGCTAGTGCCCCTCTCACCCCAACTTTTAGAGAATTGAATTGCTTAGATTAGTGTCATCTTTCAGTGCCCTCCTTGTGAGCTGGGACAGGTCATCCCTCCTCTAAGAGAAATGGCTGATGAAATATTTATTCAGTTAAATTATCTAAGCTGGAGCCCAGAATGCAGATGACACAGATTTCAAGAAGGATGGGCAGGTGCTTCTTTGGGTTGCAGGGCTGCATTTAGCCAGTCTTTGTGGCCCAGAGAGGCCTTACCTTACGCCAGTCATGGAAAGCTGATGATCTGTGCTGGGATTTCCAATGTTCAGATGTCTTGGCATAACCCACTGGGGGTTATGCAGTGGATTTGTCACTGTGACACTGCAAAGGGCATCTCATGCTCCAGCAGGCTGTAAAGCACAGGAACTAAACTGAGGGACTCACATCTCTCTGGATGTGCTCAAAGCACATGCATTCTTCATGAAATTTTGCTGTCACCAGCAGTTATTGAGGGCATCTTAATGATCCAGATACTGTGCTCATTTGACAAAATCTTACATACCTTCCTGGAGATAAATCTATTTCATTTCAATTTTCATCATGGGGTGTGAGAATGAGTAGGAAAAATGAACTTTTTTATGCTGGCGATTCTCCAACATCTTGCTAAAAATGTCTGTAAACAAAACAGCCTTTTCCTTAACTCTCACTGACATTTGAGAGGCTAAAAATGACAACTTTAATTTCTCAGTAAACACTAGGTCTATGGGAGTTGGCAACATTCCCCTTGAAAGGAATTTAAATGAAAAAAGAATCAAATAATTTCCATCTCCAAGGGTGTGATATTAAGGAGATAGATGCCCTCTGTAGATAAGTCCTTGAAGTTGCACTGTTTTGAGAACTATCTGACTGAATTGGTTCTTGCTGTTGTGCAGTTAAATATCTGGGGGAGGGAAATTCTTGACACTGCTTTTCTCTGCTGCCTTGCAAAGGAACAGCATCTTCCACCTTTGTCTTATTCAGGGACAAATGGAGCATATTACCCAGAAGCTGAACACTCTCCTGTCTGCAGCATCATGCACACAGGAATTTTTCTGCTTTCTGTTTTCTATGTTTTCTGTTTTCTACTTTGTCCTCTCATGTACCTAGAGTACCAGAAAAAGATCTCTGAACACTTCTAATTACACTAATGCAATTTCTTCTCTTAGAGCTGGTTTAGATTTCTGTTTTAACTTGCATTCAGGGAGACCAAGCACATCATGCTTTTGGGAAACAAAAGAGCTGTCTCTGCTTAAGAAAGCACTATGACAGTGTTTGCAAACCTGTGTTTTCTCAGGCTTCCAAAAATAAAGTCATATCAGAGCTCACCTTTTAAAACAACCTCCAATTCACCTTCTAAAATAAGGTCTGACCTGAGAATTCTACACTGGGAATGAGAGAACTCTCAATACAGTACTTCAAATGAGCAATCATTTGGAGGGGCAAGTGCCTCAGGGCCAATCTCTTTTCTTTTTTAACATTATAGTCCACAGGGGAAGTTTTTATTTCCCTAGCCTGGCTTTCAGTTTGCACATGGAGAGGCGTAAGAATTTGTCAGACATGGCAGCATAACTCTACAGATTGGTCCTTCACACTTATATCACAGAGATCTCATCAGAACCAAGTGCCTACATAATTGTGGATCTATGTCTATATAACTAAGAATGATTTCAGCTATTGTTAACCTCAGCTTCTACATTATCCCTTTCTTTTGTTAATTCAAGTGAACAGTAAGAAACGTTTAATGCCTGATTTATTAATGACTCAGTGAAGGGTCATGTCAGCCTCTTGTAATGATTTACCACTGAATGGTGATGGTGTTATTGTTCTGTAAACCAAGTTTTTTTCACCAACACTCAGAATTGCTGTCCTGAAATCTGCAAGAACTGCATATGGCTGAGAGACAAACTGGATTTAGGGCACAATTTTTACTTGTGTGTGGGATACTTCAAAATATTTAACAAAATTCCCTAAATCACTGTATGCCTCATGCAAAGAGGTTCGGTTCTACTCCAAACCCCACTTATTTTGCTGGCTGTGGGATACAGAAACGCCCATTGCCAGCATCCCAGCTCACTGACAGACATCACATGCCAGCAGCTGATGGCATGTGCTTCCCGATGGCAGCCTTGCTGCAGCCCAGACTCCCTGCTGCTCTCCCTTCCTTCAGAAAGGGACTCCTGCTGGGCTGGGCATGTTTGTCAGCTCACCAGAATCACAGAGCTGATCCTTGGCTGCACGAGGCTGGCTTCTGGGAGGTTGCCTTCTGCCAGTGGAGTGCCACAGGATGTGTTGCAAGCTTTTTATATTAATGGCATAGCATGAGGCTAAGCAGCAGGGGCTGCTGCCTGAGAACCTTTCAAGACACCAGTATTTTTACTTATTTATTCTTCCACTTTTCTTATAAGATCATCAAGAATCTTTGCACTGTTCCTGAGAAGTTAAGCTTTGCTTGCTTTTGTGAGGAGGAGGAGTTGATACCTCCTGCTGCCTCCTCTGACTCTCCTGCTCCTCCTCTGCAGTCACATCACAGGAGTACAAGTCCTTTCCTCCAGGGACCTTTTTCACTATTTGTGCAGGTAAATGGTGAAGTCTCTTTGCCTATTTTTAGATTTTATTTTTGAACTGTCTGTATGTGTATGTTTATGAATTTATACCCACTGATTACTGGAGATTTATACCTGTGCAAAGGAATTGGCCCTTTTAAACCATCTTCTCACTGTGACTTTTGATGGGTTAAGCATTGCCTGTAGTAATAGCAGTGGGTAGTAATAGCTGCCTACATAGGAAACATGCTTTTCTATCAATAATGCTCTGAATGTAGAGCTTGAACTGACCAGCTCTGGGGTCAGACTGAGCTGCCCTGTAAGTCAAGCAAGAGACACTGGTCATACTTCAGTCAGAATATAAGCTCTGTTTTCTGCTCCCTTGCATGAAGCCAAAAAGGAAATCTGCAAAACAAGGAGAATGATGGAAATTAGAAGCTGTTCCTCCCTTCTGAAACATGGTGTCCACTTGCACAGTTGTGTTTAACACAAGCATGACATGTAGGCACCTGGATTAGTAGAAAAGCTGGTGCGTTTCTAGACACTCCAGATTCCATCACTTCAGCAACAAGAGACTACAGTGCCCTCCAAACTTCTGTTGTCAGACAGGAGATCTCTCGCTACTTTTTACAGTCACTGAGTTCAAACTCAGCATCCATAAACTGTTCAACCGCTTGCCATTCAGGAGGAGGAATCATGCACACTGATGAGATTTGAGATCAACAGCAATTTGGAGTGGAGGCTGTAGTTGAGGAGAGAATGAAGGTACAGGAGATTTCATAAAAACAACAACAAAAAATCTCTGTTTACAATGGGCAGACTCAGTACTGAAGACCTTGCTTACACACAAGTGTCAAGCTGAATTGTACATTTGATTCTGCTGCATTCATTTAATGATCAAGTGTAAAGGAGCCAATCTGAAGGTATGGTTCCTGGGAAACACCCAATTTGTTCTTACCAGATAACTTCCACAGTGAGTACCAGAACTCTGAAAAGCCCAGAAGAAAAAGCATCTCAGATCCAAGCAATTTAAATTCAATGAATGTGATTTGGCTTGCAGCTTGTTCCCTAGGAAGTAATGAAAGAGGTAATTAAAAGACTGGACAACTGCTTTAAGTAAAACATTATTCATTAGAGTAAGATAATTTCAGATAAACTGTTTCCAGACCATGAAAGCCAGCTCTATATCTTTCTGTGCACCACTACAGTGACCCAGTTCCAGATGGGGGAATGAGACCTCCTTTCTGAAGGTCCCACCACAGCCTGCTTCTGTTTGAAAAGGAGGAGAGAGTATTTTATTAGACCATGTAGAAAAATCCAGGAAGTGTTAGAATTTTCCTTAACTCGCTCCTCTCCAACAACTTTACTCCTTGATTGCAAGCTGCAAACTTCCCAGCCTCTCTCACCTAACCTCCTATGTCATCCTCAAAGACCTGCCCTCATCTTTCATCTGGTAAGACAGTAGAAAAAAAGAATCCCTCTTCCCTGAAGGAGATGGATTTCTTTGAGTTAAAGATCTGTGGGAAGCTGTGAGGATGCACTGAGGGTGAAAAGGGATAATCTGGGGAAAGTCTTTGACAATGGATTTGATCAGCACCTTCCTTTTGAGAAAGCAAAAAATATTGCTGGTGTCAGGGAATAAGTCCCAACTATGTCAACGACAGTGCTGCAATGGCAGCAGCAGAGCAGGAAGAAAATGGTTCTCTGAATTGAAGTGGGAAAACATTCACTATTCAGTCAAGGAACTGGGCAATTTTCAACTTCCTAAAAGCTATTTCCCAGGGAAAAAAACCCACCCAATCATTAAAAATACAAAAAAAACCACCCCACCTTTAAATAAATTTACCAATATCAAGGTGAATAGCAGCAGAAAAACATCTGTGCAGGCATCAGTGCTTCCCTCCCTGCCCCCCCAGTAGTATTTTTAAAGACTATTAAATGGAATTGTGTGACTATATCTCTGTAGTGGGCTTGAGCACACCCTAACTATCAACTGCATCAGTGCAATCAGCCTCAATGCTGAGATTTTTTTCCTTCTACCTTCTGTTCTAACTAGGTGACAGTAAACCTCTTTTAACCTGCAAATACCGATCCTTAATTATGAGAAAATAATCTGACTCAGGAAATGTCACACCTTGAACACTGCTAATGAATCACATGAAGAAAAAGATTTGCTGCCTTTTCCTGTGGAATGAGTGAAGGGTTAGGTATTGCTCACAAAATGCCTTAAAAATGCCTTTTTTTGCTGTGGCGTTGATTCTGCACCCCAGTCAAATGAATGGGGCTGCCAGTGTGTACAAGGGATGCAGAGACAACTCAGGCTTTGCAGGGAGGAATTGCTTTTACTCTCCTTTATAGCATTTGTGGGATGTTCCTGTTGCTGGTTCCATGACTCAGACCTTTGTGGGTCGGCAGGGTCCTTTTCTGCTCCTTTGACTTGAGGCTGATGCAAGAGAAATTGTGCCTTGGGAAGGAATGGCCTGCCAACCACCACACTGTGCTTTTAATATCACAGTGAGAGGAATCAGGACTAATCAGGAAATAAATCAGGTTTTCATCATTGTAACTGAGAGACTGTTTCACCTCTGCAAATCAGTGCAATGGTGCAATGAAAACACAATTAATATCTTCTAGAAATTCCCTGGGTGCATCCTTCCATCAAGATTATAGGCAATAAAATTATTAATGTTTCAAAACAATTAAGCCATAATGAAAATTAGTAAACTTTCCCCATCCTCCTGCCATTATTATTGATTAATTCCATCACTGAAACTTTAAAGAGAACATTTTTAAGTAGGACAAATATCAGTAAGGCATAATTCAAGTGGAGTTGATCTTGTCCTAACAACCAAGTGACATCTTGAGATCCCTCCCAGACCAGTTTTTCTGCTAAAGCATTTTGAAAATCTGTTTTCTCAGCAGTGATTTGTATTCATTTCACATGGGTAGAGATGAGTACACCAGCTTCCTGAAATAGGGAAGTCAATATCTAACACATTCAGATCAGGTCCTTTTTTAACTTTTAGACATTGAGATATTCAAACACCTGAAAAATATCTTACTTTGACAGAATGCATGCTACTTTGCTGACTTTTAACAGGAAAAACTTCCTATTTGATATTCTGGTTCTAAACTGCTAATTGATAAGTAAGCTTAAAACATACAGTAAAATATTCTTCCTGTAGCTCAACATCTTTTTCATTCTGACCATTTTAATTCTTTCCTCTTTCACTTTATTTAGCATTTCAATTGCAGTTCATCTTGAGTGACTTAGAAGGAAATACTTTTGTCGAAGAGTAAATTATCATTTCCTTCATTTAAAGTTTTTCTTTTCTTAATCAAACACAAATCAAGCAAAAAGCCAGAGAAGATATCTGTTATTTTTCCCCATATTCTTTCTGACAAGATGAATTTTTGAATTTACTTTCATTAGGATTTTACATAAACAGAAAAGAAAAATATCTTGTTGTGTACAAGTTATTCGTAACCTTTTATTCACATACAAACTAACCTTAAGTACTTTTCTAAATGTCTCTATTTGTAAACAGTAGGGAAAAATAGTGTAGAAAGCAGTATAACAAAGCAAGTTATCTAGCTTCTTTTTTTGTTTTTCTCTGTATGACACTTCAGTATAGGCACTTGTGCTCTTGGGTCTGGAGATGCCAGAAGATGTTTGCAAGCACAGGTGGCTGAAACCACTGTTTGGGTTTATGTTCCAAGGACAACTTGGGTAACTGCTCTGGACACATACAATTCCTTCTCAGCTGTAGGTATAAGAGTTTTGGAAAACTTTGCTACATGCAGGGTGTGGATGTCCTTTGGATGTGTGACACAGGGTCTCCACAAACAAGGAGTTGTGTGCATTGCCAGGCAGGACCCCAGGACAAATGGGGACGTGGGTGGACTAAGGAACTGCAAGGGGATATGAGTTTGGATCCCTCAGGGGAGCCCTGATTTGCCCCTATAAATGTGAACTGATGTTACCTCTCTGCCCTGCACAGAAATCTTTACCTTACATGACGCATATAGACAGATAAAATACATTTCACTCATTTTTTAAAGCCTAAAATCATTAAGTAACATAACACAAGAAGTGCATCAGGATCCAATTGACACATTCTTAAGTGAGCTGAATTGCAGTGGGCCTTTCACAATAGCTTTGGTTATAAATTCAAAGGAGAGAGAATGTTCTACCTCCTTCTGTGGAGCACACAGGATTTCATAATGGATTATACCTGGTACCTACAGATACTTCTTTGTGCTATTGCCAGGTTATATCTTAGGAGGAATTCAAGGCTGAATCACTGCAATTATTAACAGCACTATTGTTTCCTTCATGGCCCCTGGACACAATTACCCCATACAGACTCTGCCAAAGATAAGGAGATACATACCTTTTCTTTTCAGGCATCCTCTGACCTTGCCCTTCTCTTAGGAGGCTGTTTTGTAGGGTGATGTAGGGTCTAATTAAATCAAAAGAGGAGCTCTTTGGTAGCTAAATACCACTTCAGACAATCAAAGAAATATTTTATTTATTTTCATTTTAAATTGGATTGTTAAAATTGTTAAAAAGAATTACTAGCTTTGAATGTCTTGATTTATGATCAGATTCTTTCCCAGCTTTGGAAACTCATAAAGTAAGACAAAATTTACTGGGGGCACGTGGTGTATGAAGAAGCTTTTGCACAGGGAGTGACAGAGATGCCTGGAATTTTATGAAAATGAAGATACTGAGCTATCAGCATGCCTGATTAATTAACACTTGTTTATGTTCTGTTTCTTTCAACCATATTTCAACACCCTAGATCTGATTCTAATAAAAACCCTTTGAGAGTTTTTTTCCTTCCACACACTTAACTCATGATTGCAAAAATCATTACCACTTTTGATTATAATCTTTAATTAGCAGGAAAATATATGTGTTGAATTATTTAGTTAGTGTTCATTTTCATCGTGATGTTTTGACAGCCTTTGCATTAATAAATCTTTCATAGACCCGAAGACCCTGGATAGCCTTAGATGCAGTTGTCTAAGGATTTCTCTTAAACACTTTTCTTTCCAAGGACCTTAAAGCACAGTGTGCTACCCAGGATTTTTCACTCCCAGGTGAGTTTCCTGATCACTAGCCTGTCTCTTCTGCTCACTTTATAGCTTAATGAATTTTTAAGAGCTTTCCTTCTCAAAATGAGAGGAGGAGGTAACATTTCGGCATAGCCTGTCATGCAAGAGTGGTTGTGTGGCCTGAGGCCAAATCCATCACTTGTCTGCTGCATGGCTTTCTGGGTTGGTTCTGGGTTTTCTCAATTGGATTTCCAAGGAGGAAGACTTTGATTTTAGCTTATTCTTTACAGTGTTATCAAAGGACCCTTTACCTGCCTTTCAGAAGTGCCTCAGGGCTTCCATGCTTGATCTGGAATCCCTTTTCTGTTAAATCCACATTTTTGGTGGGTGGGAACATTGGTTCAGATTCTCAGAAGGGCCTCAACATCTCTGCCATGGCCTTTAGGGTTTTAGACAGCAGAAGGTAAAGGTGTTCTGTGGTTTGATCCATTTATGTAAAGCGAAGTCTGTAACCTGCAAAGAGCTTCAGATGGGAAAATATCTGGTTTCCTGCACAGAACCACATTAGACCCAATGGGGGTCCCTGCCAAGTTGTAACGTAAGAAAAAAATCCTTTTAGACTGGGCCTAGACTTGTTATTTAAGACACATGATGAGATATGTATGATTTATATTAAGATTTCCCTGTTAGTTCAGCTCTAAGCTTGCTATCCCAGCCAGCATGAGTACAGCAGCCAGTGAACTGGAGTTCTGTGTTCTCAAATTTTCTGACAACATTTGAATCTATCAAGACTTTAGCCTGTAGATGGGATGCTGAGTTTAAGGTTTAGCCTGATTACTGGCTTGATATGTTTTTCTATTCAATCTGATGAAATGTCTGTGTCTATAATTGCAAGCATCGCGGGCAGTTATTTCTAAATGAATGTAATTTATTAATTTTAATGAGCAAATAAGCACCTAACCACTATGGAAAGAGATGTTACCCAAATCTTTAAATAATAATAATAAATAATACAGACTCAATGGAGATCTCAGACTGAAGTAATTGCCCTATGTGCCATTATGCCCATACAATAAACAATTTAAAGCTGTTTAAAATGCTTCCTGTCACCACTGTGGAGGAGAAATAATTTTGCATGGTTCATTTGTTGCGGTACTTAGTTTTCTTTGTGGCTTTTGGAAAGAGTGATTTTTGTCAGAAAAATGACTATAGCAAGACTGTGTTATTACATGTTTAGTTTCCATTAGGAAATTCTCAATCCAAATCAAACAAGAATCAATGCAGCGGAGGAGTGCTTGCAATGGAATAGCACAATTTGTTCAGAGCAGGGTGGTGCTGACCATCCATCTGGAAACTGGTAAGTTTCAAAAGATGTTTGAATTATGCAAGAGTGTATTACTAATAACGAACTCTGTGAACTTGTTCTGAACAAACCCCAGAACTCTGACAGATAACCTGAGACCAAATCATAAAGTTTGTTAAAAAAGAAGTTAGCAATGAGAAGTAGGGATCTCTCTTTAGGGAGTTTCCTTTGGACGTCTTCTGATTAACTCTTAACCAAATGTCCAAACTCCTCAAAAAAAAAACAAACCCACAAAACAACCTAACTTTAAAAAAAAAAAAAAGCTAAAGTGAAATTCAGACATTCTGCTTCCAAGATCAGACATTCTGCTTCCAAGAGTATCCACTCAGGATTTTATTGCAATTCAATAACTTCGCTTAAAATATTTATTCAAATTGATTCTCCTGGTTGTCCCTCCATTTCAATGTCCTCTAATGAATGCAGAAATATGAGTATTGATAGAAGAAATAACAGGTAGATAGAGATTCTTAGAGTGTTACGGTGTTAATTTAAACAGTGTCAGTCTTTCTTGCACAGTTTGAGTAACTTATAATATTCCTAGAGCCAAACCACTTTTTGAGGCATCCTTGAATACAAGATGCTGCATCTCAAGGACTTGTCACCAGACTTGCATCCTGACAAATTAATCTTTTCAATTCCTTTTGCAGCTTGTCAACTTTTTATGCTGGTCTTTTCACTTAATGAGTTGTTTATACACATCACCCTTCATTTAACTTCAATAAGATGTTTAAACTGTGGTATTATCTATTTTTTTAAGGGACTTTCTAGTCTGGCATCTCTGTAAGGTTAGAAAGGATTAAAATGGTATTCCTGACAAGAAAAATGATTAGTACAAGGCTCTTTAGAAGGCACTTCTGTGTTCAAAGTACTGGTATCATTATGTCTGCTGAGATGACTCAACACAGCATCAGAAATGCAGAAACTGTGAGGAGTTACCGAATTTCTACTTTCTGTTGCACTCTGTAAGCCCACAGAGCGCTGGGAAGTGAAGGAAATATCTAGTCAGAGCAAAGATTTATTGGACAAATGCAGTACTTTGTTTTGAAAAACTAGAAAATAAGTGAGCATAACAAAGAAATGTCCCCAAACCTGAATCTTCCTCCTAAGCAGCAGTTAAGCACTTTGACTGGTGAGCAGAGCAGAAGGAAATCAGTTAATATGGCATCAACCCTGAACAACAGGGGAATCAGAGTATCTTCACTAGGGGAGATAAAAGAGTGCAAAGAAGTAAGAAGAGCTTTTTGTGGGTTTGTCTCTGGGCTTCATATATTCCATGTGTAAGAGATGTGAGAGGGAGAATTATCAACTCTGAGTACACCTCTGAAGAGCATTTCCACTTCTGCTCTGAATCTCACCCTGATTACCTGCACACTAATCCAGACTGGTGTGTCATCACCACCCAATGTCTCCCCAGCTTGCAGAGCAAATGGGATTCTTACAGCACTGCCTCCCTGTTTCCCTCCCCTCCTTGCCCATAAAGTCCCATAAAAGGGCCCAGAGCCACTCTTCTTGGTGGTTCTTGGTGTGAGCCCTTCTGCTGTGGTCCTCTTCTGGGCCTCCCCCAGGGAGCTCTTTGGTGCTCCAACAGGGAAGGTGATCATCTTCCCATGCAGCTGGAATTGGGAGGGGTGAGGGATGAGTGGACAGAGATCCCAACCCCACAGACAATCCCAGCACCTGGCAGCCCCCTTGTCCCTGCTCTGTGCTCCTGGATAACATGGAAAGCCCTTCACCCTTCTGCTTGAGCCAGTGCATTTGCTCCCTGCTGCTGTTCCACCTATCATATTCCTGTGGTGGCTCTCCCAGCACTTGTGGTATGAAACCCTTGGCTGCTGGGTACAGTAGAAGAGGAATTGGTGAACTGGAGTGAAAGAAGTCAAGTTTAATGTCTGTGAAAAGCAGAGCAGGAAAAATGAGATCAGAGGATGGAGATAAGGAGTGATCTCCTGGATTGTGGAGTACACTACTGACATAGGCAAACAAAGAAAAAATCCATTAATTCAAGAGGAAGCAACTAAAACCAAGTTAATGGAAGATAAACTGATTGATTATTAGTTACATGTATATAACCTATACTGCTATAATTAGATTAATTGATAAATTAGAAGTAACCTCTATTTATTAAAATGTAGTCAAATTTTAAGTCTCTAGTGAGTTTGCTAATAAATTTTTTTGCCTGATAATCACAAATCTTCCTAAATTTTAGCTTAAAGCAATTACTGACCACATTTAGGCAGTTTCATCTCCCTTTAGAGAGGAGTGTATGTTTTGAGTGGGTACAATGGCACTGTCAGCTGTACCCTGTGCACCCCAAGTGCAAAGGTGTAAGAGGTTACCTGTCCCTTCTCTCCCAGGGTGCTTGAATCAGCAGCTCAGCTCTGAGAGGGCTGGGCTGACAACCTGTTATCTTTTGTCAGGACATTGAGTACAGCCTTATATCCCCTTAGCCTGTTTCTTTTGAGGACAAATTAACCCTGGACTCTTTAAATTTGTGCATTCTATTAGTATGACAAAATATAAAGATGTTTTGTACCCTGTTATGGAGGAGAGTCCACCTGCCAGCTCTACAACTTGACTTTCCTAGTTCCTGGTGTGACAAGTTGCAGCTCTTGGTCTCTTTCAGAGGTGGAAATCCATAAAAGAACCAGGAGGTGGTTGTGATTGTGGCCGATATCTCAGTAGGCATTTCCTGTCCATGAATGACTGCCCTAAAACACGTTGCAGCATTTGACCTGTCATCTTGTGAGTAGCAAGCTCTTATTTATTCAGCTGACATGTGGGGCTCTAAGCCTATCCCCTGGCATTTCCAGGATATTTAATAGTGACAATAATTATTATAATCCTTCCATTCAGTAGCAGGCTTGTAGCCTACTCTTTCCATTGACATAGTTGATCCAAGTGCAGAATAAGTCACATGTAAACAGCTGGACTGAAAAACCACCCACAGATGTTGCTTAATAGGAGCCTGAGTAAGTCCACCCACTGCTGGTACATTTAGTCCTTCTAGAGGAGGCAGGTGAATAATCTAGGGAATTTTCCAGTTCAGCCCTTACAGATATGAATCATTAATGTTTAGTGGAAAAAAATTATGCCCTTTATACCCATGGGGGAAAAAGACCACAGACAGGGAAAAAAGGGTGAGAACATCTGGGAGACAGCTCACAAGCAGAAAGTATCCAATTTTTCTTTACACCAAAGCTAGCTGCTGGATTTCACTATGAGAAATAACACAGAAGCCTCTCCCAGTACTCTGGAATATTTTTTCAAGTCTTACTTGGAGCATTCATGTTGTCTGCAAGATAGGTTCAGAGGTATTAGGCTCTGAATCAGAGGAAATAATTGTGTACTTCTACTACTGGTGGCTCTGGGAGGTGTCCTGCTCTAGTTCTGCTTGAGTGAAATGGTGAACTTGGAGCTTGTATGTCCCTTGCTGTGCTTCTCTCTTTGTCCATTGCCCTCCTTTCACACCTGGGCAGACTTTGCCTGCCATAGGGTGAAAGAACACAGCACCAGGGGTACTAACCCGTGCTGAACAGAAAAAGGTCCACTGGCTTGTTTTCAGAAAAGAAGAGGCTTCTAGGACAAAGCCCAAAAAAGTCATTCACACACAGAACCCCATAGCCCTGAGACAGTGCTGAAAATGGCTAAGTAAATAATAGCCTGAGAAAAAAAGAGAAGCTACCTTTTTTTACTCTTTTGCATTTTTACTCATTGCCTTTCTGAATCTTTTCCAAAATGAGAGCATTTTGTAAAGGTAGAGAGACTAAAACCTCAATGAGTCAAGCCATTGCAATGGGGAGAGTTCTGGAACGGCCATCCCAAACCTCATTTTTGAATGTGAACTTTGATCCAAAAGCCATTAGCTTTTTGACAGTACTGGAACATCACCTGAACTGTGTGACCTTGGAGAATCAGGTTCTTTTGCAAACTGGCATTTTCTGCTTGTTGTGCAGCAGTCCTGTGCTGCTGTAAACTGGCTGGGTGTGTGACTCAAGACCATTTCTTCTTTACTATAGTTCTCTCTCTTGGTATTTTGTTCTTACTTCAAAAAAGAGCATTTAAGAAAAGAAACAGAAAGAAAAGGGCATTTCAGTTTTGATTAGTGTGATTTGCTAGAGAGATGACAGGCTGTGGGGCTTCTGGCTGGTCCCCACAAGGTGTGTTCAATGCAATTAGTCACAGCGAAACATAAATAATCAGATCTGAACTGTTCCCACTGCCATGACCAGAAAACATGCAGCAGCCTCCTCTGGGGAAATGGCATTTTTCCTAGCATTTACAACACCCCTGGCAAGGTGGTTCCTGCTTCTGCCCAGAGCTCTTAGTTATGGAGCTATGAGCTTCACTTGGCGTTAACCAAGAGCTGAGTAAGGCATATTTTCTTGGGATTGTTGACTTCTCAAGGAGGTAAGACAGCATTTTAATTGCTTATCTATTTTTGTTGGAGTGAATATCCTTTTCCTGAAAAAACTAAAAAAAAACAAACCCCAAACCCCCTAAAATAAAATAATAAAAAATATCTCTTGTTACATTTTTAAAGCCAAAATTAAAATCCTCCTGGGAAAAACACTTGACTCTGGGGATGAGGAATGGGTTGTTTTGTTTCCTCAGTTAGGCCAACTGTTTTGGAATATTCATTCAATGACTTGCCTCTGCTTTTTGTCAAACAAGTGGGAGAATATTAACTCCAGCCCTGAGCCATTTTGGGGTCTGGCGTGGGACTGCTGGGAAATATCTAAGGAGAATCAATGGCAGCTGCCTGAATGCAGGGTAACATTATTAATACTGTTTTGGGGAAAAATCCCCACAAAGTAAGATTACTTCAACAAAAACATTACTGTGTTGGGAAAAGAAGAAAAATTTTCATCGACCAATTGTTTTTGAAGCAAGTATTAGACTTTGTAATTTGATAAAAAAGAAAAGATGAACCTTTAGACAAGACTAACAACAACGAACTAGTAGAAAAATCATACAGGGCAGACCTAGGTGGATTTGACTGCTCTTGCCATGCTTGTTACACCCCTCCATGGACTTTGCAAATAAGGCAGTTTGCAAATAATTCAGTGCCTTGAAGCCCTTAGATTGGAGATGTGACATTCTAAGGAAAGAACAGCAGATGGAGGTTGAAATTAAAAAAAAACCAAACCAAACCAAAACCAAAAACTCTTAAAAAAAAACTAAAACACTATACTGACAGATTTTTATGTACCTGAAGAAATGACCAATTTGGTATTCTGTTGCTTGAAGGCCTACTCCAACAACCTGAACTTATAAGAGTAAAGTTTCCTCTTCAAATATGCAAATTTCCCTTAATCATAAGATTCTACAATATCAAACTTTTCTCCTTTAACTAGCTTCAGTACAAATAAAATCAAACCTCTTTTAACAGCAGTATCTCTGAGAACAACAGGTTATAGTCTCTTTACATTAAATTCTTAGGCTTTCCGGGTGGGAAACATTTTGATCTGTAGTTTCCTGACATATCTTCTAACCAGTTTGTCCTCAGCAAAACACATGAATTCTATGTGTCATGTTTCATCAGCAAATTAATGAGGACATGAAAGACCAGCATCAACATATCATAAAAAATGCAAAAGCATTGAACACTTAATTACAGCTTGAGCTGTTCCAAAAGGCTCAGTAGCTGAAAGGGTTGAAGAGGTACAGTTTCTAGGACTGGCTGTCTAAATCACACATAATTTACTGAGATCTGTTGCTATCAGTGATGGTGAAATGAAGATGAAATGAATAAATCCCCTGTTGGCACAGATGTACAGGAGAGTGTCTGATGCAGAACAAACACCAATGTTTTACCTGGCAGGTGCAGTTCATGGTCACGTGCCTTGAGGCACAGCCTGAGTGTGTTTAGTCTGGTCTTTCAGGAAACAACTAACAGAACGAGAGAAAATAACCTCAAGTTTCAACAGAGGAGTCTTAGACTGGGTATTAAGAAAAATTTCTTCAGTGAAAGAGTTGTTGGACATAGGAACAGGCAAAGTGGTGGAATCACTCTTCCTGGAAACGTCCAAAAAAAGTGTGGATTTGGCCCTTGGAGACATGGCTTAATGGTAACATGGTGGTGCTATGTTAGACTCAATGATCTTAGAGGTCTTTTCCAACCTTAATAATTTTGTAGTTCTGTGAAACAGTAAGTTCCACCTCAGATGTGCCTCAAAGCATGTGTTAGATGGGAGGGATTGCTTCCACACATGAGAGGCAAGATGCTGTGCAGGACCTGTTCCAGGGTGCTGATGGTGGGTTTTCAGTGGGTGTTGTTTAACATCTTCATATGGACTGAGAGGATCAAATCCCACCACACTTCAGCCTTAAATGCGTGACTGAGCCTGTGGTTTGACTGAGCTACTGTCTTTAGCAGTTCTGAGGGAGGAAATTTCCACAGCAAATATGAAGTAAAATATATTAGTTTAACTCTCCTCAATACTGTGATTTACTCCTTACTTGTAAAGTCCTTGGAAAGGTAGAATGCTTATAGTGTCTCAAATGTTAGAAAGTAATTTATTAAATTGAGAAACCTCAATTCTGGAGCCCACAGAGGCACCTGCAAGAATTTTCTAGGATCCTGCTCTACCCCAGGGAATCATGATGGCTGCAAAATTTCTTCCAGGATCCCAAAGGAAGGAGTTTATTGAGGAAACCCAGAGGAAAGCAGGGGTCTTTGCTTTCACCATAAATAAACTCAGAACAAAGAAGGACGTGCCACTCCTGAGGATACGGAAGGGAAATGGGAACTTTGCTAGAATTTTTAAGAGATTTTTTAGGAAAAGGATGCAGGGTGAATAAGACCATCATGCATTGTAACTGCACATGGAAGCAGCATGCTCACATCACTGGGGGAAGCTGTTGTCTAGTTTGGGAAGGGAATGTGTGTCAGGAACTTGCTGCTGACTTCACATGGAGTGGAAATGCAAGGGAGGGAAGTTGAAGCAAGTCTTTCTGCTTGGATGGGGGAAGCCAAACAGAAGTGCTGGAGTGTGTGCTGACAAAATGCTGACAAAATCTGGGAGATGTTAGAGGGAGTGACAAGCTGTTCAGTGTACCCTCTTCACACGGTATGTTTCCAGTTTGGCTGAAGTGGTTTTTGGATGTGTGGGGACACAGCTATGGCCACCCTCTCGCAGGCCCATCAACAGCATGAATTGTAAATTAGGTTTTCTGGGACAACACAGCTGTGCTCAGCTCTGTGTCAGGAACAGATAAAAATCTGTCTCTTGGCTCCACGCATGTGACAGCCTTCAAGGAGGCTGAGGGAAGGTAAGTAGGGGCTGTCAAAGAAGCCTTTATTCTCTGGTACTTTGCCTTTTTGCCCTGTGAGCATTTTTTACTGCATTCCCTCCATTACCTCAGAAGCTTTCAACTCTCAAAAACAATTTAGTCATTTTTCTAACTTCAAGAAATTTGGGCTTGATTGCCTTATTTCATGGCTTCCTTGTAGGTTCCTAAATGTTCTCCCTGCAAAAAACAGTATAGTTCATTTTTGAGCCCGTAAAGGAGTGTTGCAGAGTATTTTTATATAAGCCAGATTAATGGTTTTAGAAGACGATGCATTTATCATAAGACAGCATTTTGGCAGCAAAGTGAGCTTCAGTGAGCAGTTGTTTTCAATCTTGTCACGCATTTTCGAAGAGCCAACCTGAATTTCCTCTTGAATTTGGAGTTTTAAAAAATCATGACTCAATCCCATGCTAAGAAGAAAAAAAAGACAAAAAGAAAAACCACCCAACAGCTTAGAAGTATGTATTTTTGATAGAATAAAAGAAAAGATTTTTAGAATTCCTTCTCTGTCTATGTCCTCTTCAATTGCAATTACTCTTGGTGGAGTTAAATTAATCACATAGAGAGATTTATGCATTAAAAATGAACACCCTGAAATTTAAGTTAAACAGAAACTGTAAAAGTTAGAAGACAAATATTAATTTAGTATTTTTGGGGGGTCACATAATGGAGTTTCTATTTCAAATAGTTCATATTTGCTCTCAGCACTTGATAAGAAGATACAGCATTTCATTCTGTATAAGCTACAAGCAAAGAAATTGTTCCAATGACAAAAAAAATCCAACACCAAATAGCTGTAAATTATTTATCACTGCCATTCTATTTCAGATCAGAAGTCCAATAAGCTATCCAGTGATTGCCTGCAATATGTCCCTTAGGAGCTCACAGGGATGGCAATGAGCCACCTCATGCTAGAGGAGGAGCAGAGCAGGAATTCTTTCCCTTAATGACTGTAGTTCTGTGAACTGCAGTGTGTGAACTCAGCTGGACTTTGAATGATAGACTTTCCTAAAAATGACTTTTTGGTATTGTAGTGAATTCAGAAAATTCAAGGTTGCTCTTTAGTACATTCCTTTTTTCTATTTTTGTTTATCTCTAGATGAAGCCCAAGACTGCTAGTCCATTATGCATCCACAGTGCTCAGTGGAACATATTTGAAACTAAAGAGTGTTAAAAATCTGACAGCAGAAAGACCAAGTTTGGAGCAGAACACAGTGGTGTTCTTATGGGGACAATTAACACCTAAAACATGGGGGTATGGTTCTTTAGCAATAAAAAAAAGAAGTGTGTAAAACAGACCAGGAGGTCTATGAGAGAAAATTTCTATTTCAGCAGCAAGCTCTGGGGCTGTGCTAGTGGTCACGTACACCAGAAAGGAGATGTGTTTCATTATGAGCTTCCATGTATTTTGCTTTTATAATGCAACATCCTGAAAGGTGATCAGGCTAGAAAAGTGTAAGAGCCAGAGGAGACAGAATGACAGTGTTCATATTCTGGTTTCCCCTCCCTCTCCCTTGGCCAGTGTGTTTTGCCTGGCTGGATCAAATACCTCTGAAGTGTAGGTACTGTTTGCCGCGGTGTTCCCTGGCACAGAGGTCCATGGCACAGCTGGGGTGGAATCTATAGTGTTGTACCCTACTGAAGTCAGAGCCTTTCCCACAGAGAATATTCTTCTGGATGCTAGGAGCTTTGGGGATTAGAAACATTAATATTATGACTTTAAGTAGAAACATGTTTAGCTGTGAGGGAGGAAACACCATAGCAGTGACCTTGGACTGTGAAAGTCCCTTCTGAGTGCCACAGAGCCCAGGGCTGAGACAGGGAGGATGTGGCAGACTCCCTGGGGATTCCTCCGTGAAGCTGAAAGGGAAAAGCGTTCTGTTTCAGCTTCCACAACAGACTTTGACAGATGGAGAGGTAAAAAAGGCTGCCCCACTTTCACATGTGAAAAGTCCGCAGTGATCTGGAAAATGTCAGGAGGCTGTTCCTGGAGAACACAAGGGACAGAGAATACTTCTCATCCCACTCTCTTCAAGGTGCCCAGCAGCAAGAACTGGAGGGTTTCTGTTCCCTCATTGCTGTCAATAATTCCTTCCCTTCCTCCCTACCCTGAGGTTAGAGCAGCCAGAGCATCAGGATCAATCTTTCTCCTCAAAACATCCAGAACTGGACCATAACCATGCAAACTGCAGGATGCTGACACATCACAGAGTACCTTGCCCAAGAGAAATTTTGTTCTTTATTCCCTTTCAGCCAAACTAGATTTTTATCCTAAAATACATGTTTTTATCTCTTCTAAAATCCCTTTT
Source organism: Cyanistes caeruleus (assembly GCF_971803275.1). Lineage (NCBI taxonomy): Eukaryota > Metazoa > Chordata > Aves > Passeriformes > Paridae > Cyanistes > Cyanistes caeruleus. The sequence goes on along the minus strand of NC_141708.1, from coordinate 9,475,804 downwards.
TGTGGTCATGTTTTAGATGTGAAAGTAGGTGGCTGCATTTTGCTTAACAGATGTGTGTTTCCTTGTCTATGGGCTGTGGATTTGCTGCAGGGAGTCGGAAAACTGTGGTCACATAGCAACTGTATATTAACTAAAGCTTTTGAGAGTTGCTGAGATTAAAGTTTCAATAGTGTTCAGTGTGCTGGTCAATGTGCTGATCTGCGCATATCCTGCTTTGTTTTGTATTACCTGTCAAATGAGGAACTAGGATTTTGCAATAATTATCATTGTTATTGTGGGAATTGCATAGAAATTAAAGGTCATCTAGAAAAAACAAACAAACAAACAAAAAAATCCAGCCTCAAAAAGAGAAGACAGCCATGAAAGCATATAGTACTAGGAAGCTGAAAAAGCCCCAAAGCTAAACATTAATATTCTCCATGGAAACTAGACACAGGGGTTACAATGTATTTGGTGACTTTACTGGGTTCTACTTACTGTTCTCCGAACTGAAAACAAATGCAAATCACTCGGGGAGCAAGTAACCATCCAAGGTTCCATTCCTGTCGCTCCCTTTCTTGTAATTTCTCTTTCAAACCTGAATGCTTGCTTTGCAGAATTTATTATTAGCAGATGTACCTCAGTCTGGGGAGAATGTTGCGGGAAGGGAACTATAGATACTTTTTTACTTGAATAAAATAATGTCTCTTTCTTGGCTCAGAGTGTCTTTAGGAACTTCATGTGGTATGGGAGGGTGTGAGAGTGAAATAGATCTGGTGATCTCTGAAAAATCACCTTGAAAAACCCATTTTATTTCCAGGCTGCACCATATTCAGCTCTGGCCTGTCCAGCATCCCTCAAAGTTCTGTTGCCAGTTTAAAGAAGAGGAAATGGTTAATACAGGTGATTGCAGTATCCACTGTGGAAGGCTGGCATTCAGTTAAAAGGGGTAAACCAACTCATTTTCATTTAATACCAGATATGCAGAAGCAGCTCAGATGTGTGTTGTTTTACTGGGGCTTTGCCAGACTTGGTAACCCCTAGCCATAATAATCCTAATAATAAAGTTTGCTGCTGAGTCAGTCCCGGTTCCCAGTGAGACAGTGAAGAAGTGTAGAGTAGATGCTGCACTGCTCCAGGGTGTGTTTGCCAATGGCCAGCAGAGAGAATCAGGGCAGATGCTTTTCTCTGCACTGAGAAGTACTGGGGAGGAGAGGAGAACTCTCAAACCAGAGCTGCTCTGCACTGGGTAAATGGCTTGAGAGCAGAGCTGCTGTCTGGCCCATGTAACCAAATGTCTTTTTGCAGAGCTCAGAGGGAGAAGAGGGGCAGGGCAGATCTCGTCTTATTGTGGGATCAAGGGTGCAAGTGTTTGAAATTTCTATACACAGATTCAGAAATGTTCCTGTGACACTATTTTTAGGAATTTTTTAAGCAGCTTCTCTCAGAGAGCAGTAAAGCCAGGATAATATTGAGATAGTTGGAATTCCTCATCTTATTTCATTTAATATGCTAGGTGGAATAGTTGCCGTTAACTTGCTGTGAGTTATTAACTCTCTTTTCCTAACTAGAAAAGAAACACAGGAGTTTTTTTACAACTTTCTGACAGATATTAAAACATGATAAAATGAAAATGGCTTCATGCTGGAATGCACTGGGACATTTCTCCTGAGAATGGAGTTGAGCAATGCAAAATTAATATTGATTTTATCACTGTTGCCTCCTCTAAGGAAAAAAGTCCTTGCAGATTTAAGAGAATGTTCTTTTTGTGTGGCAATCTTTTGGGAGTTGTGCTGCCTGTATTATCACTGTTGTCTCCTCTAAGGAAAAAAGTCCTTGCAGATTTAATAGAGTGTTCTTTTTGTGTGGCAATCTTCTGGGAGTTGTACTGCCTGTATTTAAAGTCTCTGAAGGTCCAAGTCTCTCATGACTGAATGGAGTCCTAAGCAATGATCAGCATGATTCAATATCTTAACAATTTAAGCTCTAAGAAAAGGAACCACAGTGAACATCTGAAGGCTTGCCTCAGAGCCCATTAGACATAATTACTCTTGGACCAGTCTTCATCCACATTGCCTTTCTCATGGTTATAGCTGTGGATGAAAACCTCTTGCAAGGCTTTGTGTTTCTCTCTTCTCCACAGTACTTTCAGTTGATCAAAAATTAAGCTTACAGAATAGAGCTTAGGGGGATTTTGGCCACCATGACACAACCTGAACAACATATGTTTGCACAAAGAATTTTCAAACTATAGTTTCTAAACACAAGAAAAGTTTTCCTGGTATCTCCAGCCCTGGATTTGTGTTCATGGATCACCAAGGTCTGCATCCTGCATGAACTGCAGCGAATATGGGGACGGGAACGAACAGAGCACAAACCAGAGTTAGGTAGATTACAGAGAGCTGTTATCTGACAGCATGACTGCTAGGGAAAGGAGGTCAAATCTGACATTCATTACCTCCTTCACACCCTATTAAATCAGTCTCTGTCTTTATTCTCAACTGTTTGTCTTTCCCCACCCACATTCCCCCTGACTCTATCATTATAATGAATAATTTAATGAGTATTTTTAAACTTCAACTATTATTGACTATTCCAAGCTTCCTACCTTATGATTTATGCAGTTTTCAGGGATTACTGTGTTTCTGTTCTGAGTGGCTTTTATAGGATTTATAAAGGACACAGGGAAGAAACAGTTGGTGTTTGCTGGTATAGTAAACTAACAATTCATTGAAAGTAGTGTAATTGATGGACTAGAAAATTTACAACAGTGAGTAAGAGGGACGAAGAGACCAGAGAGTGCTTGAGGGTTAAAAGCAGCAAAAAGACAGCAAATGAAGAGGAGCCATTTGTGGCATTCATGAGTTGAGAGATTGAAGGGCACTGAGATTGACTTGAAGGAATACATGGATGGAGCATCAATTATTTGTAGGGGTTTGAGAAAAAAAAATAAAAAATCAGTAAGGCTGGGAGTTGGACAGGGACAAGAGAGCATGGCTTGCATTTTAGATTCAGGGAATAGTCAAAATGAGATACTCAGGCTGTGGCTGATGGAAAAAACAGCAGCAGTTAGAAGAATGAGAGGAACAAAAAAGAATCAAAGCAGTTCTGAAGCAGAGAAATACTGAAGTTCAAATTACCCTCACCTAAACCTGTTTTGCTCTTTTTTAGTTTACAAGACAAATCATGAAAATGAAGTGTTTTCCTTGGAGCCACCCCAGGCCCAGAGAACAGTGACCCTGCAGAGCATTGGTGTGTGCAAGGCTCGGGACTCGGCGCTGCAGCCTGGAAGGATCTTGCACACAGCACCGGGCAGTGCCTCAGTGTGGCTTGGGAATCCTCCTGCTCTACTTGTCCACTTGCTCAGAGCACAGGATTAACAGAAAGGAGTCAAGTTTCTGTTTGCTTTCCCACTAGAGATGGTTTCTGAAGTTTCCAGTCTGGGATATTTGACATTTCAAGGACATCACAACATCCTGTTTCTCTTTCTATAACCCTATATGTTTTTTCTGTTTCTAGTAGCCACCCCCATTCTCTAAAGCTGTGGGAATTTCCTGTATTCCTGTACAGAAGATATGCTAGGAGTGAAGCTCCTAAGGAGGAAAACACAAAGAGCTGATGTTTCATTCTCTTCCTTATTTCCCTTCTCTTAGCTATTTGTCTTTCACCTCAGTAAATATTGATGAAACTGAATGCTGGAGAGGTGGGGTTCTCACTGTTAGTCATACTTAAAGATATCAATACACTTAATTTTCAAAATCCTACCCTATGTCCATTCTCCAACTGTGGCAAGTGTGCCACTTCTTTACTATTAGTGAACTAGATATTTTGATATTAAAAAAAAATTCAAACTTATAATTTTCACTTTTTTTTTTTATTTTCTCAGACAATTTGTAAAAAAACACCCCAAGATACAGTCAGAATAAATTTTTTTAAAGTCAGAAAAAAAAATATCCAGAACTGTGCTTTTGTTGTAGGAAAGCTATAAATGGGCATTCACTGTTTGTAGCAGGAAAATTGCATGAAATTTTACAAAAATAATAGAATTATAGAGACATGGGTAAATTAGGTACATGAGAAGGGATTAAAACAGCTTTCTCTCAGAGGAGAGTCACAGAGGAGTCTCACAGAGGAGTCAATGAGTACAGCTGTAATTGTGACCCAGGTAAAATAGTGTAGTTCAGTTAACAGAACTTTTTGATGAGACATCTCCAAGGACTTCTACAGTAACTAAGCTGTCATGGAATGAATGTGAATGTCCTCTCTTGAATTAACTGTCAAAAGATAAGAAACCAAATGAAGGAATAAATGGGCTGCCTTCTCATGGAGAGGCCATCAGGGGAGTCGTGCTACATCTGTGCTTGTCAACCTATTTCGAAATGGTCTGAAAAAGAAGCTGAATTCAACGCTAATGAGTGAGAGTATATGGAAAAAGCAAGCTATCAGCACCATGATGGAGAGACTGGCTCAAAAGGGCTTTGAACAGGCTCAGAAAAAGAACAGTCTAACTACAGCTATCAAACCCAACCAGACAAATACATCTTCCAAAACAACATCTCAAAGTCTCCATCAGAAGCTGAAACAGTTTAAGAGAGGAAAGGTATCCCTGTGGATATCCTTTCTGCTCCTTCCCTAGGTTTCTGCTACCATCTGTAGGATGCTGACTGGACTGACTCTAGTGAGGTGCTGGACCTTCTACAGTTCTCATCCTCTCATTCCTCCTCTACACAATTCTCCCTTCAGGGAATTAGAAAAAAAAATTAAAAATCAATGGGGTTAAAACAATTACATCAGTAAAAAAAATGCAGATGCTGTGACAGGCAGCCTTTCTTCAGAAACATCAAAAGTGCAATGGTATTAATAGAATCACTTAGGCCTGAGGAAATGGAAATGATCTGTCATTTACAAATAAATGGCGACTCAAGATTTGTAACTACTGGACTGCATAATATGGCCACAAAATGCTTCCACAAGCATTGTCCAGGAAATTATCACAGAAAATGCTTCCCCAAGCATGAGTCCAGAAAATTATTGCACAGCTGTAGCACAAGTACGGAGGAGATTAGAAGAGACTTTCAATAGATTTTTAGGTTCTCCATCTTTAAAAATACCTTTCATTCTCAATGCAGCTTGATTGCATATAGTAGCTGGCATGAAGGCAAGAAGCAGCTATAGCAAAGTCTTGGGAAGAAATTGCCAGCATATTTCTATATGCTGACAATGTAGCTGCAGGATGGAAAAAACTTTCAGTATCTGAATCACAGGAAGAAGGGCAGCATAACGATTCTGCAACCTTAAACAGAGGAGGAAGTCTTTGAAGTATATTATTCCCCCTGCCCTGAGTATTACAATTTTTATCATATTCAGTCCAAGAATCTCCTGGCTGTATCAATTAGAGTTTGATTATAAATAGGCAGAAAGAGTCTGTGGAGTCCTTTGACCAGCTGTGATGTCTGGTGCTTGCCCTCAGGCAGAGATACAAGCTGAGGGTGATGAATGTCTTGGGACACTATTTCCAAATTACTGGGACAATATATTGGCCAAGTGTATGGTGGTTAGATATACCCTTATCTGAAGAAAATATATATTTCCCTCTTACCCAAAGCAAGAAAGTTAATTATCAAGACAGATACTCTCCTCTTTCCCCTCTCCCCCTCAGTTAACTTAAATCTGGTCCAGGCTGAAGAGTGGATTGTCCCAGGCCTGGAAATGATCCTTAGATTTGTCTCCAAGAGCAGGATGCATCAATACAGGAGACACACAGGCTCCCATCTGGTATTGACAGATAGAAGAAAAGAGGATGTCATTGTAAAGAGAGCCCAGTTTCAATATGTTTTATGACCAACTCTTCTAATCCATCAATTTGCATGAATTAAATCCATGGAAATTCCACAATACAAATTTGGTGTTACAAGCTGGAATAAACTGGTCATGTCCTCAGTTGATCCTAATTAAAACTGAACAGAGGGTTTGCCCTGACTATGCAGATGTACTCTGGTGGAAAATTCAGCAGCATGCTTTTTGCTTGGCTTTGGGATTATGACATGTTAGATTTATTGGCTCATTTGCTACAGTAAATGAGAATCTCTGGCTTGAGCAGCCATTGATAGCTGAGTGGTGAATGGGCTGGCTGAGGAGCAGGACAGGAATGGAGAGAGAACATTTGTTCTGAAAGACAGAACACAGTCCTCACACGCTGTCCTAGTCCATCATGACTGTTTTCCACAGCCACTGGACATGATCAGCTTTGCCACTTGAAATGAACAAACAAAATTTTTTTCTTAAGTGAGAAGTGTTGTAATGAAAATAATCTGACAGGTCATAGAATATACTGCAGGAGATTTTTTGAAGTGAACTAGCTTCCCTAGCACTAGAAAGAAAAGGGGTTTTCTTACAGAATTTTTCCTGGAGCTAATTTCCATGCTAAGAATTGAAGTGTAGGGAAGGCAAAGGATTTTAATATTCTTGCAAGGGGCAAAATGGTGTTTGGCTTTGCAGTTACCTGCTGTATTGAGATATCCAAACATGATTTGGGAATCATGAGAATTTGAACAACTTTTGCCAGAGAGTGTAGGCACCTGAAATTATGGATTAAAAATATCATATTTATAAGCCTAGTGAAAATGAGTAAACAAAGACAGATGAGACATGATGACTTTTTATGTGACAATATGAAGCTGATGAACGTGATGATCACATGCAATGAATGAGAAAAATATTTTCCTATGATTCAATTTCTGACTCAGAATTTAAATCTTCTCCCAAGAGATCACTAACAAGGGGACACTTCAGTAAGGAAGGAGTCTGCCTAATGTAACAAAATTCAGAGAATAAGTTTCACAAAAGAGTTTAGAGCAATTGCACAGAAGCAAATGTGAATGAGTGCAGGTTAAATGCCAGAGGAAGGAGTCTTCCAAAATGTTTTCCCCATTTTGTTGCCTTATCTTAATACTTAATATAGTATTCTCTAAACCTTATGGTAACTGGTAATGATAATTGGTAGTAATAACAGCAAATTTGTAGCAGAAGGTTTCTAGTTTGTTGTATGAGGATTTGGGCTCCCAGAGAAGTCTCATGAGTTGGCCATGGCCCCTGTGACAGGGTGGCAGTGTCCAGAGCAGGTCAGATGCAGGAGAGGAGCATATGAAGAAACACCATCCCCTTGCTGTCTAACCCCAACTTCCACTCCTGTCCTACTTTGACAGCTGAACCACGAGCCTTCTGTTCTTATAAGAGGCAGCAGCTCTCACTGCACAGGCTCATGTCCTGCATGTGCTATAATGAATTAATGTTATTTTGCTGCGTGTGCAGCGTTGCCTTGACCTGGTCTGTTCTCCTGGGGAGAAGTGTTTGCTGCAGTGCTAGACAAGCCAAGACAGAATTTGACGTGAGTACCTTTTGAACTATAAAGCAACTGGTACCATAAAATGATTTATACAGTGTCCTGGCATTTTTCAGCTACCAAGATGAACTGCCATGGAGTATACAATAAAGCTCTTTATCAAATCTGGCTTTTCATGTCCCTTACAGCTGTAAAGAGAAATGTGTGAGAGCACAGCTCCACCAGTTCTCCCCAGAGGAAAGGAGGACAATTTCTTCAATACAATACTTGATGTTGGCAGTGGAATTTTTTGTGGATATTCAGCTTGTAAAAAAGGAAGTTATTAATACTGAGAAGTAATGTTGAGCTCAATCCATAATCAATAACCAACTCTAAAAAACAAAAGTGGACTCATCAGAAGAGAGAATACAAGTGACTACTATGCCAGCTATTTCACTGGTGTGAAAAAGTGCAACCCAGATCCTCGGAAAAGCACCAATTTGTGGAAGCTGGTAACATGGCATGGCTCTTACTGAGGGGCAGTCAGACTCTATAACAGCCATGTGTTTTTTTTACTTTCCTCCACTCCAAATTACAGAGTGGGTCAGAGTGGAAGAGATGGAAGAAATGATCACTTTATTTAAAATATTATGAAGAAAATTATTTTAGATGACAAAATTGAATAAATTAATTTTCCTGTTATTTTTATGTTGTTCCACTTCTCCCCCTTAATGTTTTTAACCATTCTGTTGCTCTGTACATTTACAAAGCCTCTGTACTTTTTCAAACATCAGACCTACTAACTTGCACCAGAAACCTGGATTTTCAGTTAGCTTAAATTTTTGAAATTACAACTTGTTCCGAAGAACAGTAATTCTCTCTCAACCATGCATTCTTTACAATTCTCTTTTTCACTGCCTGGGGAAAGTAACAAGGAAACCAATAAGGCAAAACACTGAAATGTCCAAATGCAACCAAAGGTGGAGCATAAATAGTAATTTTTAAGGAAAAAAAATGCTAACTAATTAGTAAAAAGTGAAATCTACTTCTCATCTTTCTGTGTTCATCACTAACACCAACAGTTCTAGTGGATTTTTCTTTGTGGAGTGAAATAGTTGATATAAACTTAAAGAAAAATAAATCTATACTTCTACCATTAAGTGTCAGGTTCCCAGCCTGATGGTACAAGCCCAGGAGAAGAAACCCCAAGCCTGTCTCATGGCTCATTTCAGCAATTCCTTTTAACACTGGTTCTTGTTAATGGGGTCCCTATTTGATACTTCTGCAAGTCTCTCTGAGCTTCTGGACTCCAGTCACGTAATGACTCAAAGTGTGGAGAGCTGAAGGACTTTCCCAAGCAAGGAACCAGAGGCTTTGTGTGGAAGAGCAGGGAAATGGATCCTCCTGGATCCCTGTGGCTGATTCGTGTGTAAAGCCATTCTCTCAGGGCTGGAGCATAATAATTTAAGTACTATACTTAAGAGTATATACTTAAGAGGCCGCCAAACCTCTGCTGCCCTGAAAAGTTTTTTTTTCCCCAGCAGTACTGAAGAGAATTCACTCCAATATGAGTACATTAAACACACAAACAACTCTGACAAGAGGCAGTAATATTTTGTTGGGTGAGCTCATTTATGCTTTATTGAATTCATCTATTGGCTGACAAACAGATCCATCAGGTGCTTTTGCAGCAGTCAGATACAGAGACGTGACCTCAAGTCTGACATCAAGCCAAAAGGTCCTTCCTGTTTTTTTACAAAGAGGTAAAGTAAAAATTTCAAATAAGCAGAGTTATTCTAACACCCTGGCTTACACCACATGTGGTGCAGACAAACCATTAGCATTTTTTCAGTGATGTGGCTGTGCCAAGATTTGGGAAATTAATGTGCTGTGGATATGTCTGAAGTGCTTAGCAGTTTGAAGTGGCAATAGCAGGTAATAGAATTTTAATCAAATTTGAGCATTTTTCTCTCCCCAGGTGTAAAAGCTTCATTAGTGCAACAATATGCAACATCTTGCATTCATTTTTCTGTGCAGCTTCTATAGAAATTGCGGTGTGTTGTTAGCACACACTGTAAGTAACAAACTGAGGCAGGCTGCAAATTTACCAGTGAATACTGAAGAAGAGAGGTTTTGTCTCCATGAATGTAAAAGGGGAGAAATAGGTCATTAGAAGTCTACTTTTCTCCAAGGGAGCCTGAGATAAGCCCCTCATTGTTGGCCACACGTTTACACAGCAATTACAGTAAATAAGCCATGACAGAGAGAAATGTTAATCTATTCCCCAAGGGAAAAGAAAAATGTAGGCTGGCTTCTCCTATCTCAGTATTGCACTGCGAACTACATGTTAAAAATACATTGCACAGAATAAATGGAATAGGAATAACTGATGAATATCACAAAACAGAGATGCTGAGTGCTTTACTGCAGTATTGGATAAGGTTTGGATATTTGCTAGTGACACACGGTAGGCATTGGGAAATAAACAAAAAGGAGGATTTCTTTCTTCTTGTGAGAAACTCAGGGCTACTATAAAAGTCCAGGCTTAGGGTCATGGAGGTATGTTAATAATGCTTTGCTCTCAACACTTTCTTTTGCCTGTGTACAGACAGGTGATACCAGGCCTCCCATGGCTCTGGCTCCCTGAGACCCCTTTCTATAGCATGATTAAATCCATACACACCTGGGTCTAGGTCCTGTTCCTACTGTGGACCTTGGAAACAAGACCCAAACCCTTAGTATGGCACTTTCTTTCCTTCCCATGGCAAGTGCCCCCTGTCCCTGTGCAACCAGTTTCCTCTGAAGGCAAATCAATCCACCGGAACTGCTCTTTTGCACATCTTTTGGATCCTTAACGAGCCAAGATGCTCATTACTATCCTTTCTGTGTAAACCTGAGATAAAAAATTCCAGCCCTTAGAAAAAAATTCTAGCCTTAGCTAGGGCCTTAGTTTGCAACTATGAAATAACATTTCTTTCAGACCTATGAATCTGTTCTTCCCCATTTCTCATTGTGTTTTCCCATGCCCCAGAGGAATTTATTCTTATTGAAATATCTTCTATCCAGACTGCCTCCAAACATCAAATGCAAGCCAGATTAATTATCAAGGAGATCATCACAATTTATAATAGTCATGTGCTAATTACATGTACCCTATGAGTATTTAACTCTCATTTATCTTGTGAGTGTTCATTTTGCAGATTAGTAATGAACATGACAACTGCAAGTGCAACTACTACTGTGGACTGTCAAATAAAGGCATGGAGGAATTGGGCTTTTAATTAAAATTGGTATTTGCTTTGCATTAGAAGTGCAACTACTGATGTTGCTTCCAGGAAAGTCTGTTTATTAAAAATATATTATTCCCAAGAGACAGATAAAAGACACTAAGACACTCAGGCAACACCAAAAGAATCCCTTAGCATTGAAAACTGTTTCATAGCCACAACGAGTCTATGAAAAATACTACCCTGTTAGACCTGAAGAGCAACACACTCTCTTATGCTGTACAAATGAGCTTATCTCCTCCATCTGAACCATTTACAAAGAACTCAAGCCTGCCTGTGGTTTCCTTCCTCCAATTTGGTTTGGATTAGATTTTCTCACTAAAACACTGTAGATCTCACAAGGAATTTCTGTAGTTGAGAAGCACAATGGACTTGACTATGAGTGGTCATCAGTCAGAAGACACTTGTTCAATGCCAGTGACATGAGAATCTGCAGTTTGGAAGTGAAAAACAGTTCACTTATTTTTTTAAAGATCTCTTCATTCCTCCTCACAACCCAAAAAACCCAGCACTCATGGTTTGAATACAAGAAAAAATGCAGATAGAAATATTTCAGCATTCAGTGCTTCTGAGAAAATAAGTCATTTTTTTGGGCATCAATATTCTGGCAGTTTATGGTCTGCTTTGGCATGGATTTCCTTTGGTTGGATATAAGTTTATCATAGAAATTACCTTTGAGAGTGATAACTTTATGTCAGGAAAACAGTCCTGCCTTTCTCAATTCTATTCATCATCCTTTTCATTATTTATTATTTTATTATTTATTATTATCATCTATTCATCATTACTTCTGACATCTTTCCTCTACTACTTTTCAGATTATCACCTGTTTCATTCCTCTTCTCCCAATAACTTCACCAATCTTAGGGCTGAAATTCAAGAAGTAATTTCCAGCAAGAAAAAAATTCTCTTACTCACAACTAACAACCTTTACATTTCACAAGGAGCAAGAATGAAGATGACCTCTTGTGGAATGTCTTTTAAAAGCCTATTTCTTTTTGCCTTTTCCATATCCCAGAAGAGATAATTAAAACTCACGTAATTTCTTGTTCTCTAGTTCATGACTCTGTGACTCAGGTGCCATGTCTCAAATCTTTGGTCCAGTTCTGGGGCCCTTAGTTTAGGAAGAACATCATGGTGCTGGAGCAGATCCAGACAGGGCAAAGAAGCTGGTGAAAAGTCTGGAGCACAAGTCCTGTGAGGAGCAACTGAGGGAGCTGGGCTTGTTTAGCCTGGAGAAAAGGAGGCTCAGGGGTGATGTTGCTGCTCTCTGCTGCTCTCTGGAAGAAGGTTGTAGCAAGGTGGGGTCAGGCTCTTCTCCTGGACAGCCAGTGACAAGAGGAAAGGTCTTAAGTCTTGCCAGGGAAGGTCTAGGTTGGACATTAGGAAGGAATTCTTCAGAAAGGATGATGAGACATTGGAATGGGCTGCCCAAGAAGATAGTGGAGTCATTATCCTTGGAAGTATTTAAGGGAAGACTGGGTATGGCACTCAGCACCATGGTCTGATTGATGTTTGCTCATAGGTTGGACTCTATCTTGAAGGCTTTTCCAGCCTAACTGATCCTGTGGTTCTATAATATGTTGTCAGCTGTGCATTCATCAGAGACCCAGAACCAGACCCATCTCCTCTGCTGGCCCTTCCAGCACTGCACAACTCTCTTACAAGTGTTTGGCTCTGTTCTGGACCTGTCCTTGCCACTGTTCCTTTCTTTATTCCTGCTTTCCCACTCTCACTCTGCCAAACAAAACTGCAACCAGCTAACATTGCTGCCAAATGCCTTTCTTTTCCTAGCAGTACCAATCTGAATACAGATCAGGCAGTGAACTTGTTGACACCCATACTTAAATCAGAATAATGTTTCTTATCAAGTACATTTGTTTTTATTATCTTGATGACATATTTATAAAATTTGGTCTTTCTGGTTTGTGTTTGCTCATGCAGCAGCTGTGCTTTTTCCTTTAAAAATACAGTATAGTCCTGATGCCTGGCTATTTTTAAACTACATAGGTCTCACTGGTCATCTAAAAATAAGTTTGTAATATTCACATGTAGTATACATAGAACCATCATTTGACCAAACATGGTAGCATAAAGGGGTCCTTATCAGGTCTTTGGCTTCTTCTTTAATGGTGATAATGACTTTAAAATACACAACAAAACCATAAACAGGCCCTGTATTTCCTGTTTGCAAGACACCATGAACAGAAATTAATGTTTTTGTGCAAACAGAATCTGGGTTAAGGACTCATTTAGACTTTTCCCAGCAGTGATCACACAATGATGTTTTATACTTCCCTGAAAGATCTGATTTATTACAACCCCTGTAGAGCAATGAAGGTGAATATTTTGAAGGGAAAAAATAATGCTGGAATGTAAAACAAAAATTTTCAATCCTCTGAAATACCAATTAATGATCATTCTTTTAAATAAGAACAATCCAAATATCTTGTTATCCAGCATCCAGATCAGAGTTATTTCTTAAACCCAGGCCCAAAATGTCTAGGCCATCTGATTCCTTTTAGGTTCAGGCTTTTAGACTACTTCTCCTTCAGTGACCCTAGCTCAGAGAGGAAATGTCAGAGGACCTGGACTGCTCAGACACAAAGCAATCCATACAACAGAACAGACCTGGATTTTAACTATCCAGGCTTTCTCAGCAGAAGTGTGCCAACTTGGTAAGAGAAAATGCCATGGGTCACCTAACATTTAGAGAGATGGGCTATGAAGGCTTTAGCAAAATGTTTTAGTTTTCATTAACTGGGCATTTCTTTGACAAAAACCAGAAGGGAAAAGGTTTTCATAAGACAAGACCTTAAGAAACCTGTGTCTTCCATGGTTTAAAAGAACACCGTGAGCAGTAGAATTGAGTGTCTGGCTTTTTATTGATTTGTGTCCCAAAGGACTGCCTTGGTGGACTTAGCTTTTAGTAAGGGGTGAGCATGTGGTTGAAACCTTTCTATTCTCATCTTCTGTTCTTTCCACAAATCCAGTAGAAATTCTGTAACTTTGAGAAAACTCTAAGTCTTCAAACCCCATAGACAACTACATCATTCCAGAGTTACTGGGAAGAGACAGAATGGGGTAGGGAAACACATAAAGCATGTCATTACATCAAAATAGTTTTGGGTGCAAATCCTACAATACAGGTATTTACCACTACAAGAAGCACTGATGTTTTGCTTCTACAGCTGTACATCTAAATTAATATGCTCCATCCCCATGATGTTTTTTCTATAGATAAGCAAAAGCAGCAGGTTAAATATGCTGCACAGAAAACAATTAAAATCCAATTAGCAGGAATTTTTGTTGCTGAAGGTTTAAAGAATTAATTCTAAAGACCTCAATGCAGCTGTTTGGAATGTTGTCAAGGCCTACTTATTTGATGAACTGGAATATGTAAGTCCTGGTTTTGAAAACCTCTCAAGAAATACTTCAGTAAGACAAACTATGGATGGTAAAGGGATATTTTTAGTGTCATGTTTGAGTGCATTACAAGTCTGCTTGCATTCTTTCAGAAGAGGATGAGTCATTACCCATAGCAATAAATTTAACTTGGTTTTCGACTTAAGCAATATTGTAAAGTAAAACAATTTCCTGAAATGTGTACTTTATCAAAGTTCATTCTTCACTGAGGCTATATTTTTTTACTTAATATTTCTGTCACATGCCTACTAGACATCTGACCTGCCACAGACCTTCCAATGACATTAATACAGTCAACCTGTATAAAAAACATGCAGATTTCAGGGAGAGCTCAGCACCCCATACCACTGTAATGCCCTGATTGTATTTCCTATTTCATATGTCTTACACAATTTTTGAAGATTTTCTTTAGCTTCCCTTTAACCATTTTCCTGGTTTTGTCATCACCTCCAACACTGCTGGTATCAGTCATTAACAATTCTCTTTTTTCAAGCTTTGCCAATATTTGTCCAGCATCCATAATATTAGAGTCCCAGCATCACAGTTGTGTCCTATTTTGAAAGAAATAATAAACCCATCTTTTTTGTTTCTTTCTGAAAACTGTGGGTATGGCTGATAGTTCCTTAAACACTCAGTGTTGCATTCAAATGAAAAAAAAAACACTCTAAGAATATTGCCATCAGATTGAAATGGAAAGGGTTCTGCCTGTATGACAATATGAAAAACCATTGTAAGGCATGGCTTCCCACAACACAGAGGAAAAAATGTTCTGTGGTTTTGGCTGAGCATGTGAATTTTACGACAGCATTTCAGGGCTTTCTGCAGCAGCAGTTTTCATAAGTGAAGATGTTTTCACAAATGAAGATAGACTCACACAATTACAGGAGTGGGGTTCGAACTTCATGGTAGGATGGATGCCCTAGTATTAGAAAGTTCTCCTAAGAGGAAACTTCTGTAGTGGGAACTTCGTGATGTTTATTGAAGTTTAAGTACATATTTTTCCTAATTCATGGCAGCTCTCATGCACAATGTACTCTGTTGAAAAAACAAAGTCCACTTATATTTTCACACCATTCCAAATAGAGTGGGTTGGATTTCATGCAATTCAAAGCAGCAATGGTGCTTATTGTTTTTGCTTATATTATCACAGGAATCCCATTATGCTTATATAGAAGGATATTTTTTTGTGTTCAGTACAGGAAAAGCATTCCAACAAAATGTTGTATACAGACTGCAGCTGGGGTGAAGGAGCAAAAAGAGCATCCAGAAAACCATCTGTTCGGGAAGTTACTCTTTAAGATACTTCTAAAGTATTGATTTATCCAAGAAAACAACTTATTTAGTAACCCTACATCATAAGGCCAGGGCACATGAAAAATTCACAGAAACTATGGAAGAAAGGTCCTTTCAGAGGACACTGACAGCGAGCTATAAAGATGTTCAATGATTCTTGCCAATAAGCAGATTTTAAAGGTCAGAAGAAATGCTTCCACCACCTTGCTTGTTTTTCATAGGAACAACATCCAGGGTCTCCTGTAACTTGTGTTTAAAGAGTTTTCCAAAAAATATATCCTATAATTAATTAAGGAATGAAAGACATGAATCATTCTCTATTTGGCCTCTGTTGGTGACCTGAAACTCCAGGAACTCGCATTTTTATTTGCAAGTTCTCAAAAGTGGAGTTTATGCAGAATAAGCTATTTTCTGAGACTTATAGCATTAAATCCTTTTTATTTTGAGTGCTGAGACTTTTAGAGAGAAGGGAAAAGAAAAGAAATTTGTGGTGATGAGACTTAGTACATTTCTTCTAATTACTGTGAACATACCCAAAACATGGGAAAAAAAAGCTAGTTAGTTTTCTAAGTGTAGGGAAAGCTGGGATATGGGAAGGCCTTCCCTGCTTGGTCAAAACACGATTTTCCTGAGGCAAAAGAGAAAATAAAAACCTAGGGCAAATAAATTGACCTTCATCCTGCTCCAGTGGTGTGCTTGTCACAGCCATTAACTTGACAATGTTCTTCTTGCTTCTGATTGAAGGTGTTAGTTGGGACAGCATTCTAATTCTTTGACTGTTCAAAATATAGAGCATTTCAAACGCAGGAGGAAAAGCTTCTGCATTTCATTAAGCTGCTTTTGGAAGCATGATGGGAAACTGAGATGTACAAAGAGATTGCAAATGCTGATGGAGGCATTTATGCCAAGTTTCTAGGCTCCACTTGAAATTCAACTCCTGGCCTAGCAGCACTTGGCATTGTCTTTGGACGGCATGAATCTGAGGGAAAGAAAGGAATGTGAATGAGCCCATTAGCCCAGATATCATAGATCTCGTACTTTTGGGACTTCAGAAATTGACAACATATGTTGGTAAAAGCCTGAGAGATCAGCTAGGACCATAAGTTACTGTTAGGATACAGTTGTTTATCTGGCTTTAATTTGCCACAACTGTGTTGCTTGTGTGAGGGCACATGGCTGTACCAGCATGTGCAAGCCTTTGCAGAGCCCCACACAATTCCAACTGGATATTTATGCCACCCTTCACCCCTGGAATGGCACGCAGCACTGGACTAAGAGAACAGCTACTTCCCCAGCAGGAAATATATTCTAACCCATCTCATTTCGTCTGTGGAATTGCTCAGGTCTCTTGCCAGCTGGAAGGTGGCTGGCAGGCACACATGGGCTTCCAGCCTCTCTCAAGCTCAACTTTGTTTGATAGCTTGCTCTGATAAGCTGCACAAGAAGAGTCAGCCCCTAAATGAGGATGGATGGGCTGCAAGTGCTTGTTTGGTCTGAACTGCCAGCACTCATTATGTGCCACACACAGCTCAGGAAAGGGAGAAATGCCTCAGAGAGGCCACAGCACAGAATACATTGGACAGGATGTGTTGGGAGACATGGCTCCTTGACCACCTCATAGAGGCTAAAGCAAGCAGGCTGCTTGGAGCCAAGAACTAAACACTGAGGTCCAAGAAACAGCGAGCTGGAGAGTAGCAGCTCCACTGCTGCCCCACTGTTCCAAGAGCTGCAGAGGTTGGATAGGCAGCCTGGCCCTGGGGAGCACAGAGATGTCAGCTTCAGTACTACCTGCTGCTTTATTTCACCCTCAAAACAGTCACTTAAATTAGCCAGCAATTCCTATGGCAGCACAGCCCCATAGCCAGTTTAAAACTCATGCAATTCAATCATTTAGCTTTTGCATTTGGCTTGATAACCACAGCTTGGCCACCTCTCTCACATTTGTCTTAGTTTCCCTAAGCAGCAGCCAGGGGATTTTCATTGTATTTCCTGAGGGAAATTCCAGTATGAATATGTTTAACTCTCAATGATTTCCTGTCAATTTCTTGCAGTGCTAGTACATCTATCAACATAAATCATAGTCCTTTAAATGAACATGTTATACAGCAAGATGTTTGAGATGTTTCTAAAGGGTGAAGGTTTGTGTAAGAGTTTTTGTTACAGAATTCAGGAAATCAACAGGCTGCCTATAACCACCAAAAGCATCTGTTGAGGATGTCCTGTCAATGACCCAGAATGCTAGACTTTTTTGGGTTGGAAAGGACATGAAAGAATATCTAGTTCCTACCCCTCTTAATGGGGCAGGGATGCCTTCCACTAGACCAGGTTGCTCAAAGCCTCATTCAACCTGTCCTTGTACAATTCCAGGGTTAGGGCATCCACAGCTTCTCTGGAAAATATGTTCTGGTGCCCCACCAGAATTTTCTCCTAATATCTAATCTCAATTTACCTTCTATCAGCTAAAAGGCATTCCCCCTCTTCTTTTGCACAGGTCCTTGTGCAATATCTCTCTCCAGCTGTCAGTGACAGCCCCTTTAAGTACTGGAAGGCTGTTATATATAACATATATAACATGCATATCCACAGTGTATGGTTATAAATGCTATTTATGTTAAATCCATGTATTTAAAAATTCATGAGTTGCTTTATTGAAGATCAAAGTACAGCTGTGTTCTCTGGTGCAGGAGGGAGATGGAGACTATTCAGCTGGTGATGGACATGCTATGAGAGCAGCACTGTGGAGGAAGAGGAGTAAAAGCTTTGTGCTATGGGGTTTGGTAGACACAACACTCATCACCCAATCTGGAATTTTCCCATGATATCAAAATTAAAACTGTGATGTCACTTACCTTCTCAGGAAATCACACCAGGCTACATTCTGTGGCCATCCTAGCTTGTCTGGTCCTGCCTTACTGTTTATAAACAACTGTTTTCTGACAAAGGATTGCTTTGGCTTCACTGCTGAGAATAAATCCTGTAACTGTTTGGGAAAGAACAACCCCCCTAGAATTAGAGTACAAATTTCAATGTGAAATCCTATCCAAGATTGTAGCTACCCCAAAAGCTGGAATTGTGGTTCTGCTTCTTGCAACAGAGCTTTGACAGGACCTAAGTGAAGTTTGATTTATTTGCTAACAGAAGGAGTCAGGGCATACTATGAAAACTACAAATACTAAAAGTATCCAGAGTTTTGCAGGGCACAGACAGTAAAAACATCAATATATACAGCTATCCCTGAGGAGATTCTGCTCCAGTTATGTCAGGAGTACAGATCGATGTTTTCAAATTGGATTAAGTTTTGTGTTGTATTTGGTGTACTACACCACCACTGTGTAGATTTTCATTTAAAAAAACAGAAATAATTAATATTTTGGGCTTTTGTTGGTTTTTTCCACTCCTTTTTCTGGTAATATCTTTTCTGCATTTAAACAAATGCTGCTGCCATGAACAGAATTTTCAGTTTGTGAAAGAGACAACAGAAAAGGGCAAGAAATTGGTACAGAGAAACAGAGGGATCAGGGCAAAAAAATGCCCCAAACAACAAAGTGTGAGAGATGAAAAATAATGCTGGGCCAGCAGACGAATAGAAGTCAGAAGAGTCTATTGAACAGTCATGGTGGAAAAGGAAGTATAACCTGCAAATAGAAAGGAATACTGATTCACTACAAACTTATAGTCCTAACAGGATGGTCCTGGATGTTTTTCTGGTCCCTAGGAAAGGCATGGCAAGGTCACGAAAATTAGTATGCAGTTGTATATTTTGTGTTCTCAAGTTTTAAGACTTCTGATCAGTGGAAGACATTCAAGGGGGAAGGACTGCTGGTAGGTGGACTCCACTGGAGTCCAGGAGAGGCTGGCAGATTGCTCCCCCTCACTTCCTCTGGAGGAGAAAACTTTCAGAATTTTCTTCAAAACTTAGAGAAAAAAAGTGAAAAATGTAATGACAGTTAGAAGAATATCAGCATACAGAAAACAAGATATTAACAGATGCTAACATGGAGGAAAACAGCTCTGAAC
The DNA here is from genome assembly GCF_971803275.1 of Cyanistes caeruleus. Taxonomy (NCBI): domain Eukaryota; kingdom Metazoa; phylum Chordata; class Aves; order Passeriformes; family Paridae; genus Cyanistes; species Cyanistes caeruleus. Next base: position 9,456,481 of record NC_141708.1, on the reverse strand, counting down.
AACACTAAAGAGAAACCGATAGAGAAATGGAATGAGTTAAGATAAACTAATTGAAGATTCTTATTGCCACCACACTGGCAAACCAGAGGGAAATACACTGATTAAAGTAGGACATGAAAATAGCCATACGGGGTAAATAGAAAGAGTATGGAAAAAAAGTTATGACTTAGGTTGCTAAAGGACACTCCCTGTTCAAATGGGATAGAAACAAACATGAACTGATCTGAGAGGCTGAAGAAGACAAGGTATTTTAAAATGACAGAGAAAAATAGAGGTTGGAAGAAACCTTGGAAGATCACTAGTCCAACCTCCTGCTCAAAGCTTAAAAAAAGCTTTGAAAGCTTTTGAGTTTTCAAAGTTAGACCAGGTGGTTCAGGCTTTTTAATGTTGAATTCTGAAATTTTTAAGAATAGAGATTTCACCATGTCTCAAGAGACTGCTAGAGTTGCATATACAGACTTTTACAGACGCTCAAGGTCAGATCTGTTTACAGCTTGAAAGCTCTTTGATAGTTTTGACAGATCAATATTACAAGAAAAGATATCATTCTAAATGATATAAAACTTTCCCATTGGAAACCCAGAACAAACATTTCCAGTAATGTTAAAGGCTGCATCAATTTTTTTGCCAAATAGCAAACAAATCAATCAAGGGTGACAGCATTTTATATTTGATTTAAATTATCATAAATAACAATATAAGATGTAGTATAAAATAGCCTTGGATAATGTGATCAAAGGTTCGATATAAAAAAAAACAAACCTGAAAAAAAACCAGAAGGGAAATATACCAGTAGATGCAGTGTAGTGAAAGGACTTGCCAGTTTGCAAGTTGATGTTGTTGAACTTCATGTACAGGGAATAGCCCAGATGTTCACTGATTCAGGGACCAACAGGAGACCTTGCTCTCCAAGACATGCAAAAGAAGAAAGTCAGGCTTATTATTTTTGCAGTGCTACTGATGCCTGTAAGTAGCTTTATTTATTGTACAGAATGCTCACTTGATGTTATTTTGTTAGCTGGCATTGTTGACAGGCTACAAAGCAATTTATTAATCTTCTAGGAGAATATTTTGTGAATTGTATTTGATGGATGTTGGCGTGTCCCGATGGTTTTTACACAGTAACTCTGAAAATGACATTTTTATCTTGTTAATGGATGATGGGCCCTGTTGGTCTATTGAAATAATCTGTCAAAAGAAGATCCCATTTGCCACAGTGAAGCTGGTTCCTTGTGATCTGTGTGTCAGATGGACTGAGAGATTGGGGGTAAAACTGAAAGATGCTGACAAAGGAACGTGACAAAATCAGTGCCAGCTGATGCTCTCACAGTTGAGAAGGAATATTTTTAGGTCTCAGTTCACTGTTTATGACCTCAGTATCAAACAGGACATAGGGTACATGTACACCTGAAAAATATTAATCTTTTTCCTTTTTCTTAAAGAAAAGATGTGCAAAGTGAAACTGAGGAACCTCAGAGCGGATTAACAGATAAGATGGAGCATGAGGCAGATTGGCAGCACCAGTCACAGGCTATAGATTGCTCGATGGGAGATGTTCAGAAGTGGATGAACCCCTCTGAAACAAAGGGCATATCAGCCATATAATTTTTTTCCTTTGGGGCACAGGAATCAAACAGATCATTGAGAAATTTGATGGTAAAACAAAGGAAGCTCCCAACCAAAATACCAGGGGTGTCTCCAGCTAACACACGGAGCCCTTCCCATGGCTGAGCCTTGAGCTGCAGGGCTCTTCCACTGGCATTAGTGAGAGGCTGTGCTCAACCATGGGCATATGAAGCAGCTGAAGCTACACAAGACTGGGGAAAAAAGTGAAAATTGTTAAGGTTGCAGTACAAAAAACTTTGGTATTTTAACCTGTGAAAACCATGTCACAAAAATTTAGAGCTTAAGTGTTACTTGAAAATGGGTTTGGTTTGGAGGAAAAAGCCTCTGTTTGTTCTGTTGTGATCATGAAAGCAGAAATTTGTGCTTTCTTTGACAAGACAGATGGCTGCAGGGATATTTGATTCTAGACTAATTTCTTCTCCTGATCCAAATTGAACTACTGCTTTAACTGTAAAGGGAAAACATTTTTTTCTTTATATTCCTGCTACAGAGCTTGAAAAAACATCTGTGTATCTGGGAAAAAAATATGACATATCATTTATTGTTAAGATTTTCTGATATGACTTAGTGCTATAGAACAATATGTCTTAAATGTCTTTATTTTATTAAAAGTATTTGTCTGTTAGAGAATAAACAATTCTTTAGGGCAGAATAAAGAATTTTGCAGCAGAACCACAAGGACATTTTAAGTAGTCAAGCTGAGAGCTGGAAAAGGATTAAAAGAAAATTTCTCTCAATTTAAATGGTTTACATTCACTCAGGTCAACTCCTATTCAATAGGGAGAACTATAAGAGGAGCTCTTTGCACAAAGGCAATGAACTACAGAAAGGATCCTCAGTTCTGGCATTGTCAAATTTTATTTTTTTGGCTCAATATGAAAAATTGCAATGTAAAGTTGTGTAAAACTTGGGATGCAACAGAAGAAACAGACATGGCACAACACATAAGCAGCAGAGAATATCTGATGATGCTGTTTAAGCTTGAAGTATTTTTAGATCTTGCCTCAACTTCATGAACATTTAGGAAGCTGTCAAAATCAGAGTAAATCCTGTTCATGGCATAGAATGATTTGAAACCTTAAGTTTTAAACACTTGCAGTCTAAGAAAATCATTAAGATACAGCCTGAAGGGCTTTCCTCTCTTTGCAACATTGAAGACGTGCCCATTTTCATTAAACTGTCATTAAAAAGACTTGATATTAATAAGTCATTTCTATAATTTAATTTCCTTTTCAGAATCATAAGTTATCTACAATTCTGTGTTTTACACTTTCCTCATTCGGTTCCAAATGTTCTGTACTCTATAAGCACTTCATATAGAATGGGGGCACTGAGACAAATCAAAACCCCTTAATGCTTTCCTAACATAATAGATTGCATCTTGCAATGTCTCCTTACAAAAGAGATGAGTGCAAGTGCTTCCAGGACTTAATAGTAATGGGTTTACACTTTTATACTTATGTCTGACAACAAACACCTACGAGAGCCAGTAGATTTCAAACAGCTTCTTGACACTAAAAAAACTACAGTGTGAAAAATCTTGGCAACAATTACTGCATGAAAGTCTCCTTGTCCTGATTCAATGACTGCTTCTTACATTGTCTCAGTTAAGTCCCCCGTTGAAGTGGTTTCACTTAGCACTTTACAAACTTGTCTCTCCCTATCCAAACTCCATTTAAAAAAAGGTTAAACATAAACACTCTTTGCTTGTTTTTTTATCACTTCAATAGGTACAGGAGATGTGTTTACTGTTGGTTTTTAGCCTATGGCTCCTGTTGAAGGCAACCCCTGCTGAACAATTTCTTCAATTCTGAAACCAGAATCTACACCACACCCAGGATATTGTGACTCTGGTCTCCTGTTGGACCCTCTGGACACTCATAATATGACAACATAAAACCAAACTCTAGCTCTGAACAATAGATGAGGGTCCACATGAAATATTCAGGGATCCTGTGGAGCAGGAATCTGGGAATACACCACTGAGGAGTGCAGCAACTTGAATGTTGGTACGCTTATGCACACATAAAAGCCAAGAAAAGAAAATACTTGTATTTTGGGAGGCTTTTAGAGTTCTCAGAAAGTAAAAACAAAAATAGAAAGGTGCATAGCATGCTTTTTCTCACCAAAAGCACCTTTTCCCACATCATGCTGATTTTCTAGCTGTCTCCATAGTCTGCTGCTCCACATACATTAGCATTCTGTTTTGGGATTTTGAGCAAGACTGGCACAGCACTACTTCCAGCCATGTTGCTTGGATGACAGTGCAGAACCAGCTGCGTGCTCCTCTTGTGCTATGATTGCCTCTGAGATGAGAGACTGGAGGGTACAAGTGAAGCCCTCACTGAGAGCCAAGGTCTTTGTGCAGACACTCCCTGGGACAATCTTGCTGAGCAGTGGTCATTTGGTCAGGAGAGAGTCCTGCCCTGTCTGGACTGTCTTAAGAGCATAATCTGACAAAATGGCTTTGCAACATCTTTTGAGGGGAACAAAATGATCATACAGATATTTAGAAAGTGTTTTTCATCAATTGCAGATGTCAGTAGTGGGGTAATCATCTCTTTTTGTGTGCGTGAAGCCTCACTGTAACAATCCGTTCGTACATAACTATCTTTTCCTTTTCCCAAGGGAGTGAAGAGCATTTAATCATGTAACCTGAGGACAGCTCTGTCATTACCTGGATTTTTGCCTGTGGTCTGTAGTGAAGAATGCTTATCACCCCCGTTCAGACTGACCACTGTGCAAATAATAAATCACAGATGTTACTATTTGAGGGCTTAGCCTAAATGCAGAACTGATTTAGGTTTCTGGTTCCCTCATTAGCTGATAAAGGAAATCTGACTTACAGGCATGCAGAGGGTTTGAAGATCCTGAATTCCTGCATGCTTTCTGAGCACAGTGGTCCACAGAAGAAAAAGCCCAATAAAGACTCTCAAAGATTTCAGATCAGTAATGTTAGATATCAGTGTGTCTAAAGAGAGGGAGTGGCTGTAACTGACAAGTGGTTTCATATGGGGAAAAAGACCCCAAACAAAACCCCACAAAACCCCCACAAAGATCCTTGAAAGATAAGATTATTTAGAAATTTTGCTATTTAGAATTATTCCTTTGGTTAAATCCAAGCTATCCCAACCTTTTTCTGCCGTGATATTTCAGCCACAAACACATCTGACAACACTTTAAACATCCTTTACATTTTCCTTTTCTCTGCAGCTCTGGTGCACTCTGTGTTCTCACAGCGGATCAAACACCACTGCTTCTCTATTCTTTTCATTTTCTGAAATAAATCTGATGCACCCACAGGGTGGTGAAGCCATTAGACACATCTTCAAGGGAATGTCTCAGCAGGCACTCCTGAGAACATGGTGCTCGTGTCTCTTTAAATGAATCATCCATGTAACAGCTAAATTGGGAAAGCAGCCAAAGAGTTCCCAAGAGAACTGCTGGCAGAACCACATCATAGTCCTGTGATATAAAAATATGAACTCTATGGCATTACAGCTCTTCATTGTAACACTTTCCAAGATGGCTTTGGGTAACAAAATGTAACAGCAAGCACAGAATCATTAGGATTTGAGGGCACAGATAAAACTACCCAAGTTCTCTCCCTTTATTCTTGTCTGTCTGGAGGTGCTCTTGGCTCCTTGTCTTGTCTCATTCAGACAAGAGGTCACTGTCAACTGGCATTTTCATTTGAGTTAAATACCTGTCTGTACTTGTATTGGTCAGGCTATGACTCTGGGTAGTGGAAAATTATATGAGCACGTGGGACAGGCTTTTGGAAGCACCAAACACCTTTGCTGGTGTTCAGACACAGGGGAAGACACCAGCCACCACCCGAGGAAACAGATGAGGCTGAAAAAAACCCAGCAAACCCAACCACAAACAAAGGAACATTTCTTTGTTTAAACAAACCTGTGGTATCTCTATTGCACAAGTAAAGCTCCTTCCTGCATAGGGGATGGTTTTTCAGCCTCAAACTCAATGTGAGCAAAGACAAAAGAGCTCTCTAAGCATGAGACAGGACCTTAATAAAACGGAGCCCTAGAAAATAACCTTTGATTTTTGCCCTGAGGCAAGGTCTTGAATCAGTGGCAAAACTGAAAATCCCTAACCCAGGTGGTTTGAATCACAAACTGGGGACCAGCTCTCCTATTTTTCATGTCTGTCTGACAACAACAGTCTCACACAGAACTACTGAAGTTCATTCTTACAAGAGAAAGTTGGTAAGGTCTCTCTAACTGTGAAAATATGTGACTGTGACAGTGATAAAACAACTGCTTTGAGGTCTCACAGAAATAGTGATTTCTGAGATTCAGCAGGAAAGTAATAACCAGTGCCCCAACTCTTGAATGTAAAAGTCAAAAAATCTGCCTGACATTCAGAAAAATAACAACTCTTTTATACAAGTCTGCAACAGCCAGGTGCTATGAATCTTGTGTGGCCTCAGGGAATACCAAGTTAATTGATAACATGTGATTTGATATTCCAAAGAGAAGAATAACCTGACAAAATTTTGCTAAAGAAACATTACCAGAAGCATCCAACTGTTCCCATTTCTTTCTCATGCTATGTCTCCATGGTACCCAAGAGGGAAAACTGGAAGTACAAGCTTGGCATCAATAGACAGATCCAGAGCTGTCTCTTATAATATGCAGCCCATTGCAAGAATAATATTTAATTTCAGTGTCACTAAAGTAATCAGCATCTTCTGATCAGCAGCACTAAAGTATCAGCATCTGCTGATAAAGTAATCAGCAACCAAATTCTGAGCTGTGGGTTGGTTGCACATGGAAACTTTCAAGTCCATAGATATTTCCCAATGATAAACACAATTTATGAGAAAAGAAACACATCTAATCTCTTAAAACAAATTATTCTCAAATAATGTGAAAAGAGGAAGCAGGCTTAGTAACGCTATTGACTTTGTGCACCATAGATGATAAACCCACTGGTTCTCTTGGTTTTTAGAAATATTCTGGGCTGTACATGGACAGGGTGTTTTCAGCACACTGTTAGGAGCAGAGTTACAAGGGATTTATGTGCTGAAGGGAATTATCTGCTCAGTGCTGGGGCAGCCAGAGATGCATTCCTGTAGAGCTGTGGCCAACAAAAACAAACCCTCCTGAGAGTGAAGGAAGATTCTCCTTCCATGCTATGAGCCATATGGTAACTGGGTTCATACAAATAAACAAATAAAAACAGTTTCTCTCCCACTCTGGCTCCCCACACACCACAAAGATTCCTGAAACAGCAGGACTAGGCTTCCTAAAAACACAAAATCTGGTTTTATTTTTGTAGCTTATGAGGAAAGCTGCTCTAATTTCACTTGTAAAGCACAGTCAGAACTAAAATGAAACATTGCTAGGTTTTGCTAAAATCCTTACTGCCTAGTGCTTTATTCTAATGGTGAGTTAAAAGAATCGAATTTGATCCCAAATGCTCCTCATCAGCAGCTCCCAGTCTGGCCTCTCGGATGGAGCACCTAAAGATGAAGTTGCAGACAAGATCTGACAACAGATGTGAAGAATCACAAATTTCCTTCCTCCTTTCCCAGTTGGAAACAAGATGCCTCCAAACTGAGACAGGATAACGTGCTTGCAATAAGGACCCGTGAGACAGCTGGCTTTACAAGTGATGGGTAATAACAAGATGTAGCTCCATAATTTCAATGTGAATGTTGAGCTTTCCCCAGATCCTTCAGAGATAATGATTTTAGTTAGGCAGCTGGACATTTAAATATGCATTCTGTTAATCTGTAGGCATTATGTACTAACTGCAGCTCTACTAGGAATGCTGAGCCAGCTCCCATAAACATATGACAGACTGAAAGCTGACATATGGGCTAATTACCTTATTTAAGAAGAGAAGCCGAAATCTACCCCTAAATAAAGGAAATTTGTGGTGGCTATTTAAACTTCACCCAGGAACAACATGCAAGCAGGATATTTCAAACAACTCTAGCTCCTTTCTGAATCACAGGCTGCCTCTGTCTGACCTACACTGGTTTTTACTAAGTTTACCAGTGTCATTCAGTGGTTCAGAATAGCAAGATTTCAAGAATCAGGAGAGACCCCACTTTTTTGTGCTTCTTTGTAACATTAAACTGGGATTTTTATTTCCTTCTCATGAATAACATAAAAAAAAGGACAATGCTTTGTGGGTCTCTGGTTGTGACTTAGGTTGTGACTGAGGATGTTTTTTATCTGAAAAGTATTTGCAGTTACATGCTGATAAAATGAAAAAAATCTAAAAAGAATACAAATACTTTCGATCAGAAGAACAATAAAATTAGTGTGCACTGTTGCACAAAACTGTGTGAGTCTCCAAATTTTTGTGAAAAAATATCTCAGAAGTTCTGATGCTTTTGGCATGTACAGAAGGTATTGACGTTCACTGACTGCCAGTGGGATAATTACCTCATGTTTCTGCATCTTTGATTTTAACAATTTTCAATATGTAAATTCTAGTAAATGAAATTTTGTTTCCCAAGAGTTTTATTCATCATCATGTTCTCATTAAAGAAAAATCTTGACAGAACATAACACCCAGGACTGAGCTCTCCCTTGCAAGCTGATGGTAAGGGCCAAAGCTGTGTGTGAAGACAATTTTCAGTTCACCCTGTTCTTGTGTCCTCAATTACTTTTTGTAGTTTCCCAGTCTGAGAAGTTGTTCTGGAAACTTCAGCTGATGTTTCTTCAAAAGCTGGATAGTTTTTTTTCCTTTTTTTGAGAATTAATTTGTCTTGTACAGTTCCAGTTCTGGGCTCTGGGTTACGTGGCAGCTCTGCCAAGTGCTGAGGAGAGGGTGAGTCTACAGCCCCTCAGCCCCACTCCACTTAGAGGCAGTCTGTGCATTGTAAACTTCTAATTCAAAGCACAAGTTGGTTTCTTGGAGGGCTTTGCAAGAACTACCTTGTTCTGACTAGCAAATGTAACATTTTTAATTGCTGTGGAAAGCCCTAAACCTCCATGTGGTTTAGAGCATACTGAGTTCCTTTCTGCAGTGTGAGGGACACCTGGCCATGGATTTCCTGTGGCAGGGAGGTTCCTGAAGTCCCTTTTTTTTTTAATGCTTTCCCTCCTAGCAGATATTAAGTTCCATGTGCCATCTTCATAGTTACACTCTAATTTTGCCCACTGACCCCTGAACTCGTTCTGGTTTCTGAAGCACAAGCTAAGTCTCCTGCTTTTCTGGAAATTGCAGGATGCCTTCATTCTTTCAAAGGGACAAATATACTGACAACTGGATATGGTCCCATAGCTTTTCTCTCCCCTCTTCTGATCACCACATACTAACATATGTTTATGGTTATTTCAGAAGTTTTACAGAGAAAAGCCTGAAAGCTTGTTACTCAACACAATTCTTGTATCAGCTTTCCAGTTCTTTGATACTGAATTCTGGCTACAGAAGAAGAAAACAAAGTCTAAAAATTAAACATTTAAGTGTATCCACAAATCTTTTTTGCCTTTGCTTTCTGTGACCTTGGACTGCAGCATTTAGCTTCTCATATAGAACAAATCTTTGAATGAAGAGTCTGGAAAAATAAGTTAACTAAGATCTTGATGCCAGACACCTAAAGAGTTTCCACATGTTTATGAGAAGGGAACTCAAAGTACTGAAAACATTGCTCATGTCGTGCTTTTGCAAGCTTCCCATTTTTATTTGGTAAAAATATCTCCCCAGACTTTCCCGTAACTACAATGTCCATAGCTATGTCACCTCCAGCTGTGATCCCATCAGATATCTCAGGCAGAGCAAGGTCAGGTCTGGCTCCTTCATGCACATGGAGCTTCCAAGAAAGGCCATGCTGGATGAAATACAGTAATACTGGATGCCAAAACACTGGATAAAGGCAACCTGAGTTCAACCCTGGGTTTGGCAGAAAAAGAGGAAAGAGGTGGGTTGACCACGAAAGTGAGTGAATTAATAGCTGTTCAACAACTTTTTGCAAGTCTTAAATGCAAATAAACCGTGCCAAGATTGGTATTGTATCTGGGTTAGGAAAAAGACCACTCTGCTCTGTGCACACAGCAAGGGGAGAGGTGGATGAGATTAGCAAAGAGAAAAAAATGAGCATGGGATTTATGATACACTTTGACACAAGGTTTCAGTGACTGTAGAGCTCCACTGGGGGAGTCAAGGTTAGAGGCCCGGTGGCTGCTACCGGGTGTTTCTGTGAGCCCAGGAATAACACCACACGTCATTCACCTGCAGAACCTCAATTGCTATGGAAACTGCAGAATTTATGGAGGAGTTATACAGGACATGAGAAGCCAACAAGAGCTACCTCCGAGGCAGAGTGAACGTGCTTTACTTGGCTAGCCTTCTAATGTGTTTGCTGAAATAATAAATAATAAAAAAACCCATGCTTCCCTTTGAAAGAGGAAAATCAGTCTCTAGCAATAAAATGGGTACAAAATGACCTTGAGTTTGGATTGCTGCCAAGGAAGGTGGTTTCAGGTGAAAGTGTCCTCTTCTCATTTGGCTTTAGGAGAGTGAGTTCTTAAACTGGTGAGTTCTATTTATTTTGAAGAGACTCTGGTGACCTGAAACCTCACTTGCACTCTCTTTGTTTACCAGTGAGACATCTGAGGTTCTGTTCATTGAGTGTAAAACCAGGCTGGTTCTCCTTTCTTAGCCATATTAAGCAGCCTTTCTGTAGCATGTTCACACTCTCACAATCCTATTTTATTAGCTTGGATGTTTCCTCACTAGCCTGGCAAGAGGCTTTCTGCTTTGTCAGCTCAAACAATTTTCATAGATAATGTCTCATTTGCAATTCTTCTGTGATGTCATTATGCCCAAATTTATGCCTCCTCTTTTCTCCCTTTTAACATTCTATTTCCTGCTTCAGTTTCCAGTAGTCAGAACAAATGCACTACCCAAGCTCACAAGACTTTATCTTTACACCTCATGATGCACATCCAAGCCAGATCCAAGTAAATCACACACATATATCATGCCTGTCCCTCAGTGTCCCACCAGATCACAGGGACAAGGGACCCATGAAGTTGACAAACTCATTCATGTAAGTAGTTTAAGATGCCCAGAGACTGTATTTTTTAGTGACTCAAGCTAAGATTTGAGATCCCCACCACTCTGAAATATTCAAGCAGACTGAAAATCCACATGTGCTGCATAACCTGCAGCCCCGACTGATTGCAGCTGATTTTGAGAGTGCTTTTGTATCACTTGAAAACACTCTAACAAGCATGTTCTTCTCTCTAAATGTAACTATTGAAGCCCAGCATAGAATGCACTGAAGGCTGTGACATGTTTCCAGGCACCAAATCTCTCTGGGATTTAAAGTGATGTTGAAGAAGTCAAAGACTTTGGCAAATCTGGTTTGTTCAGAGGAATCAGGTTTTCTCACCTCCATTAGGGAGGACAATGACTAACAGCAAGAAAACCTCAGGCAACTCAATTATTTACCTGCCTCTGCTGAATTCAAGAACTAAGCCTTAGGCATTCAACCTTGAAAACCATTAGCTAAAAATCTTCAAACACTGGGAACCTTGCAACATAGCACCCATGCCAAGCACAGCAGACAAGGACAGGTACAAAAGTTTCGTAGAAATAAGCACAAGGCAAAGAGACAAAAAGAAACTGAAGAGAAACATTTACTTTGTTGTGGAAGAGCGTGAACTACAGAAGTTTCAAGACTCTCTTCTTGAGGGGCTACCCTGATTGAGAGGAGTAAGGATGGTAACCTTGTTAGCAATGTTACTTTTATATACCACATGCAAGACAACTTGGATAAATAGGTGAAATAAAACACACTGAGATGAAAATAAAACCCCAGAGCTAGTGAGGCACCAGTCAAAGAGTTAGATGTGGCCTACAGCTAAGCTTAGCAATTCATGAGAACGGTGGCATGTAGATAACACCCTCTACATTTTTACTTTTAGGCTACTAGAAACTGTGACAGGTGAGCAGTGGGGAGAAAAGAAAAAAAAGTAAATCCCAGCTGTATGCAGTTTGGAGCATCTTGTAGCAAACAGTCTCTGTCCAAACATGCTAATTTTTCAGTAGCCTCAAGTTAACTCCCAGGCATTGCTCAGGATATCCTAGAGAATGAATGCTAACTCCAAGAACATCTTGGAGTCAAGTGTGCCGTGTTAAATTATACATGTGCAACCACTTAAATAGGCAAACCAGTGTCCTGTTCACACTATGTCTTCTAAAAGCTACAAGAAATAAATCAACACCCTTATCTTTATAATAAATGCCTCCTGTACACTGTGCAACATGCCTGGAAATAGACGGATTATTTTACACTTTTTTTTCCTGGGACTCATGAAACTGAGATCACTGTCCTAAAGACTTTGGGAAAAAAAGGTGTCCTCGTAGCTATGCCACCTTTCATGCTTACAGTAAAATACTCAGTCTACTTCTGGGTGAAAAACAGCCTTTTATAAAAGAGAACATCATGTGATGCCTCGAATAGATCTCAAGTAGCACACATTGGATACATCAAGGGAAGGCACAAAGACAGGGGAAGAGAAAACTACTTGTTTGAGGAGGTGAACCTGACTATGGAGAGGTTTTGTACCACAGATTAAGAATCTCCAGGTCAATGCAGTGGATTTGAGGTCAACTAGAAAGTGCATGGCACTTTGGCTATGTTCCTGGGGCTCTGGACAGAAGGTCAGTGTAAATCAGGATAAAACCAACACCATGGTGGCACTCTTGTGAAGGAATTTAAGTAATAAGGAAGTAAATCTGTGTTTGGAGGCTAAAATGGCCAGCCTGGAACAGTCTTTTTCCTGGCCTGAGCAGGTAAAGTTTGGGGACCTTTAGCAACTGGGTGCTGCCTGTATTTTCTCACAACTTTCCCAAGGTTTTGGAGGGTTCCCTGCTGTTTTAGAGCCATAATAGCATCAAACCTCTCCAGGACCTGCTTGTGACTCCCATCAGCGGGACACACCCAGAGCCATCCACACAGATCACACCAAGCACAGCAGAAACCAAGGGGATGCTGCAGGAGGTGCACTGGCAGAAGACACAGCAAACACTCCAACAACCTAACCAGACCCTGACCCCAGTGCTTGCTGCACCCACCTGTGCCTGAGCAGCACCAGTGCTTTCCTAAAAGTCAATCCAAGAGAGCCAAATCAAGGACTTTAGCCAAACCCTCAGGAAGGTATCCATATGTGAAAGCATAACACTACACATAATCTACACAGAATTTTGCAGTTTGGAATCTGAGCACCTCAGAAATAGTTGCAATCATGAGATTTGGAGCTGGGGGAACCAGCAGGGTTTGCAGCTACCCTCAGAAAAACCATCTGACAACTCCTTTTTGAGTTGCTTTAGCAAAAGCCAGCAGGAGGTTCAAGAAAGTCACGGTACAAAGTTACTAATGAAGAGTCAAACCAAAGTATGTCCCCTCTTTTAGATGCAAAAAAGAATCTTAATTCATTCACTTCTAATAAAAAACCAAAACACTGACAAATCAGATATAGACATTACCTTTGCTGGATCTTCAGGATTCCCTTCCCTCTTGCAGCAGCAAATCCTGAGACAGCATCAGTTGCATCACTTCTGCTTTGGAATCCCCCTTTCCCTTTCCTGCCCTTGAGCTTCTTACTCCCAGTAAGAGAAAAAGCTCAAAATAGAAAAAAAATTATCCCTTTTAGAAGATAGCTATTATAATTGCAGAAATGAGTTCTTGCCTCAAAATTTATCCTCATAGTGTGACTAATTCACTGGAAAAAAAACAGAGGAAAAACAATATCCTCCTCCACATTCCTATTCCCAACTACCGTTCTAGCACAACTCTTGCCTTGCCCTTTACATAAATCAGCTTTTCATTCAGCAGCATCAGCTGTAAAGATTCACAGGTGTCCTTTTTCATCTTCCCTCTGCATCTGTCAACGCTCTCCATTAAAGCCCTTTGGCTGCAAGTTTAATGTATTTCCTGTTACTGCTTCCAAACGTTGTTTAAGGGAACATTCTTAGAAAGTTCTTCTAAAATCTCACACTATTCCTTCTTTAACGAAAGAAATCTGTTAGTAGCAAAATTTTCAGAAGAGGTCTCTGCACTCTCTGTTCAGTGAAGATCAGACTTTTGCAAATCTGATGGAAAGGAATGTAGCTGGAGTTTAGCTGTGAATTTCAGCCTGCAGGCAATTGTCTCCTTTACAAGAATGTATCTAGTAATAAGAGTCTTAGATAAGTGCATAATTGCATTGCTGTCGTAATTAAAAAAATCGATCATTTCCTGTGGTTTAAGCATTGACCCGTGGCCTTTTTTTTGGCTGAGGTTTTAATACTGACAATGACAATACTGTCATTTGCATAACAAAAAGTGACTTTGCATCTATTGAATATTGCTTTTTAGTCCTAAAATGGATGAAAAGCCTAGGCCTATGGAAAAATGTGTTTAGGGAAATAAATTGCTCTTTCAGAAGTAGACATTTGATGTTGCTGTTGGCTCTGAAGCACATGCAGAGGCATAAGCTATGTAAGAGCAGAACTTTATCCTCTGTTAAAGTGACATTTTCCAAATGGCACTGCTCACAAGAAGTAATTCATGACTTCCCTGAGGGCTTGGGGGTTGCTTTTTTTACCATCTGTTGGTGAAGAGGTAGCCAAAAGGACCGTGCAACCGTGGGTTCTGACTCTGAAATGAGTATCTGAAATGCCATTGAGAAAATGTGACAAACTGAGTCACAGAAAATGTAAATTGACAGCTGAGGAAGAACCTGAATCCACCTTCTGCTGACTCCACAGCACATCTTTTAAACAGGTGAAGTTTAAAAACAAGTTCCAAGTGCAAGAAATGCTGATTAACATCCAAGCTGACAAACAGGCAGGGTTCTGCGTGGGGCAGCATTTAGCTGAATGATGGGGACTTTATTAATCTATAAACAGCACCTCTGTTAAGAGAAGGACTCTGGAAATGAGTCAGTGGAGGTTGACCCTCCTTCCTATAGATGCTTCCTTTTGATGGAGTTCTCCTTTTTTCTCCTCTGTCACAGGAATCTACACACTGCAATAATGAGTTAGATTAGGCAGCTGGGACTGATTTTGCAGGTTCCATCTTACTTTTTTTCCAATACTGCAGGAGACTTAGCTTAGAGGAAAAGGAATAATTGCATTAGCATTGAAAACAAATCACTCTTAGAAAGTAGTGTTCTCTAGGTCTAACCAATTTCATAAAATTTATATGACTTAAACCACAAGAGCAGAGTACAGAACTGCAAGTTTTAATCTCATATTTTTTATCTGTCTCTCTCTGGTTTTTGCATGTACATACATATAGGTCTATTTTTTAATGTATATATTTACAGCAGAATGTTTACTTTTAAGTGTGTGTTTATCCAGTGACACATTTAATTTTGATGTCAAAACTGCCTAAAAGAAACCTCATCCTTGTCTGAAATATTGCAAAGAAGTAACATGATTGTACACTTTCCAAAGCACTTGGTTTTCCAGAGAAATACCAGTTTATTAGGAGTGGGAATAGATTTTTAATTTCAACAGTAATAACTGACACCGCTGAGGCAATGCTGGTCGAAAGAGGACCAGCAGGCATGAGCTTGGAAAATTGTCCTGCTCTCTCCCAGACACTACAGCAGGTACCAGGTCAGCAAAGAGTTTCCCTGGATAATTTTTCCTGTTAAAACAAAGCAGTTTGATCATGGAACATCCCCAGGAAGGGCAGACTCCTGCTCTTGTCAATAATATGACCTATAAAAGGGATCAGAAGAGCCAGGTTAGAGAAAAGGTTTTTTCTGGGTACTTAGGGATTCCCATTCTTTAACGTGTTAACAGCCAAAATTCAGAAGCCAAGGAACAAATGCAGGGAAAGTTAAGGCTGGAAGTGAGGTCCAAAATGTGTGGGCTGAAGGTCACTGGAAGATTTCTGGTGAATTTTGGGCAAAGTGAAAAGGGATTTCTATGTACTGTGGGTTAAGAAAATATGTAGTGAAAGAAAAATATGTCTCTTGAAAGTAATGTTTTCTGCTAAAGATTGCATAAATTTTTTCTTTTTCTGCCCTGCTTTCAGCATTCTATTTGGCTCCAAGTGCAGACAGACAGAGTGGAAACCCTTCCAGTCTTGAAGGATACCAGTTCTTGTATCTAGATTTTTCTAAGAAGAAAACACATAGAAATTCCTCTCCAGGCTTGCTTTAAGCAGTCTGGGCCCTTCCTGAGCTTTAAAATTTACCTTTCCTGTCTTTACTAAATTATGAAGAGTTGTTTCACTTTTCATAAAATTATCTCTTGGAAATATTTTTTTTCCATTAAATTTTTTATGTACTGGGAGCTTTCAAAGAAGATTTCCACTGGAAAATTGTTCTATTGGCTGTATTTTGATTAACCTGAAAAAGGACACTGACACTTGCTGTGATAAGGAATGGTAAGGGAGTCAATTCATACCATCTAATATCAGCCTGGAAATGAGGAACCTAAATGAAGATTTTAGCAGTAATAAGCTTTCATGCAGCTAATGGAGCAAGATGGGATCTTGCAGAGAGCTACTTATGAGAACTGCATGTGTGTGAATTTGGTAGATAAAGAGGCAACTTCAGGGTTTATGAATCCTTTGGTGCTACAGAAGTGGAGATATGTGATCAATATTTTGTCTTTAATGCTCTTCCCCAGGGATGAAAAAAGGCTGTGGTTTCCTCTCAGAAGATGCCATCCCTTGGGGGCTTACACATATATTATATGGTAAGGATGCTCTAGAGTCTTGATTCTGAATTTCTTCAGTGTTTTTAGTTGACCTTCAGGGCTCAGTGGAGCAGGTGACACCAGACATGCCTAGGCAGAAATTCCATACATGACAGTGATGGGACATGCTACAGACAGAGATCTGCTTGGCAGCTGGCAGCACAGAATGTGATCCCCAGCTTCAGAGCCTAACACACTGTCTGAATTTCAAGGAATTCACTTGCTGTCACCTCTGTGGTACCACATAGGCTGTGGTGGTCTGGTCATAGCAACATGGAAGTCTGTATGATCAAATTAGCTCAGAGAAAGACATGATGTCTAAGTGATTTCATCCCTCAAGGAACTTAAGTTGGAAGCTATTACAGACAAAATCAGTGCATAACTTTAGAGTAATCTCTCTAACACAGAGTTTAAAGAGTATCTGCTGCTGCATAGTTGAGTGATAGGAAAGAGAAACATGTTCACTCTACAATATAAATGAAGTTCTCCACCCTCACACACATCTCTGGAGTGTCAAATGGATGAAATATCTCACTGCTCAGCCTTGGTGCAGCGCTGTGGTCCCTGGATCTGAGCCAGGCCACAATATACACTGAAACTCTCCTCAGAAAGGCCCATCTGACTTATTTCCCTTCTGGCATCACCAATCTCAGAATAGCCCTGCTGGCTGGTTTCCAGCTCATAGAGTGCCTGTAAACTCCTCTGAAGGTGTTGATAGATGCTGGTACTTATTCTGTAAGATGGAGACAGAATTAAAGTTGCCATGGGTTTATTAGAGATACTATTTTATGTGATACACAATGACCTACCTTGCAAGCCTTTTGTAATAAAGGCTTGCTAATATCCTAGAGCATCTCCTGGGATTTTTCATGAGGCACCAGGACTGTGCTTCAGTGGACAGCTCCTGATTGTCTCAAGGTGCTAGAGATGCTTGGCAGAACCACACTAGCAACACTCACCATTTGCTAAGGCCCTAACTTGGTTTTACTGCTCCTGCAGTCCTTTTTATGACTTTTTCCCCACGTATTGCCATGGCCACAAGGATCCACATAATTCTGCAGAAGGCAATATCTGTGCTCTGCCTCTCAGGGCAGGCAAAGATGTCACAGGTGCTATCAGTTGAACTCAAGGGGCTGGGCTTCTGCCTATTAACCCTGAAGTACTATTTTTTTTTAAGGCAGACCCCCCCCAAGCAAAGGTTGATGTAGCCCACCTCATTAGAAAGAACATTGCACAGAGCCCAGGGAATGTAATGGTTGCATGGGGGTGAGGAGCAGCAGCTGTGTCTCACTTTGATTGCACACCCATGTCAGTCTTTAGAGCACTGCTGGGATGGGCAGGGTGAGTGATTGTTTCAGCAATGGTGAATGAATTACTGCTGGCACACTGGTTTCACCCAGAGGAACCATGAGCAGAGCTGAGATAGTGTTAATTTGTCTCTGTTAATGCAGGAGACAGAAGGGTTTGGTGTTTCCAATACCTTGTGCAAGGGCTACAAGTAACTTCTTGTCACTATGACAGCAAAGACTACCAAAATAGAGAGGGTCCACAGAGTCTGCTGTAACTCCGAGAGTGTCTTTATACTCCTTCGCCTTGTTTCACAATAAATTTTTGTTTGTGTTCTGCAGAATTAATTTTAACTGGCTAAAATACAGCCCAGGAGAATAAGCAGTAGTCTGGAAGACAGGAGTGTTGGGAGTGTTGGGGATTTTATTTCAATCTGCCACTGCTTTGCACTGCAGCTTTGAGCAGTCTGGCCTAGAGCTGCAACAGGTTCAGGAGACCCATACCCTGACTTGCATACATAAATACATACATACAAATACCAGCCTGTGGCTTATTACCCCATCACTAAGTCAAATGTTAACTCTTAGGTGCTGCCTGATGTGAGGTACAGACAAAAGTGTGGTGTGGGAGTGAGCAGCACGAGTCAGTCAAGGCAAAGCAAAGCAGAGCTCAGAAAAGTGCAAAAGCTTTAGGTAACAACATACGTGAATATAGATTGGAATGCATCCCTTAAAAATAAATGCTTTTTCTTATGACCTGACAACAAATTGTGTGGGCAAGCACTACTCCCTCCATATTTTTGAGGCACAGACAGTAAGTGAATTTCTTGGGATCACATAGGTTCAAGGTACAGTTCTGGAGCTGATCATGGGCTGGATTGGCACCCTGTCACTGTGAGCTTAAACAGTTTCATGTTTCATGATTAAAATCTCTCTTCTAATGTCCAACGTCTCCTATAAAGACAAATGTCATCCCAAAATGTCAATATTCTGAGAAATAAAAATTTCTGAACAGGTTGCTGTAAAGAACATTTTTTATGAGGCTTACTCTCCTAATTAGAAGTTACCAGGGCAGTCTTAAAGTGTTTTAGAGAGCATTGAATAAAGCACAGCCTTAAGCCAACGGTGAATGTCTCTTATTATTAGTCACAGCTAGTGGCAAGGTCTGTCTGCTGTCTTTTAGCATCCATGGATTTTCTCCTGACTGTGGACATGTTCTTGTGAGTGAAAAAGATGAAGGGAATGTTTTTCTTTTAGCTGAAGAAAGTTGCACTGCACAAAGCTATCATAACAACAAAGCAGAGGGACTGTCTGGAAGAGGTAAATGCACTGCCTTCCATAGAAGGGGAAGAGTTAAATGAGAAATCTGTGATGTCTTTAGAATTACTTATGACCCCAGCACAGATTTATTGACAGTAGCTGAAATGCAAATTAAAAATGTTGTCACAAACACTCTTAAAAACCATAAAAACAGGTATTTAAAAAGCCGAACAAAATGAAATCAAACTAACAAAAGCCACACAATCCTTTTTGGTACCCATCTAACTCTCTGAAGAAACTTTACCAGAATTATTTCCTTACAGATCTGCTCCTGTGTGTTGTTAGGGCGTCTTCCAACAGCACGACAGAGGAACGCAATGACTCTCACATCTGTTGGGCCGTTGTTGTTCCGTGTGTGTGGGTGACAGTGGCACTCGATGATGCACGGCAGTGACGCATAATGGCCTGGTGACGGGAGTGGGCTGGCTTCTTCTCGCTGTCACTGGGAGTCTTTGCAACTGTGACTCTGCTGGGTGAGGAGAGGAAAAAGAAATGTGGATTATATTTGGCAGAGCAGTGCTATAATCAACCTTAAGTGCAAGCAGAAGGATAGAGGTGTCATCATCCATGAGTTGGATGGGGCTCTGAGCAACCTGGTCCAGTGGAAGGTGTTCCTGCCCACAGCAGAGGGGCAGAATAAAATGATTTTTAAGGTCCCCTCCAACCCAGGCCATTTGATGATTCTATGATCCACTTGTGAGGCACTGAACAGGCTTTGAAGGCATGAGAAGGACAATACAGGAAGGGTGTTTAAGAGAGCAGCTGATAGCTGACACCACTGAGCAGGTCCATATCAGCTGTGTAGGATTCTGCATCTTGGTGTTTCAAAACAGAGATTGATGCCAAATCTCAAAATATTCTGTTTCTAGGCTTGTTAGTGAAAGGTGAAGGCCTAAGTTTGATCTTGGTACAAGATAGGAAAAATGTGGGTGTAGTTTTCTTTTTTCTTCAATGGATCTCTGTATAGCAGATTTGTGCTGCTTTTATCAATTCAAAGGATATAAGCAGTATAGTGAATAATAATTATACTAATAATAAATATAGCAATAATTTCTTTTTCTTTTGGATTGGTAGATCAGGCCCAGTTGTATTCCCCATGCCATTGCAGGCACTGAGCATGCAGCTTTCATTTTGCATTTTGCCTTACATTGCTGCATGTGACCACTCAGACGTCACCTTGGAGCATTTTTTTGCCAGTGATTTAATATTAATTCCATTGTGTCTGTATGCATTTCTCTGTGCCAGCTCTACCATAAATATGGAGGGAGACATGAGTCTCATGTGAGGTGCTTATGTCCCTTAAATCCCTCATGTGGTAATTTTGGTTTTCAAACTCTCTTTGCATTCCTTTTCAGCACTTCTGTTCAAAGGTTACAGTATCTGTTTTCTCTGTGACTTCTGGACTTTATGAACATATTCTCAGCCCAAACAAAACTTATTAAAAAGAGAAAAGAAAAAGAAATTGATAAAAAGACAGAAAATGTTTATTTAACATTTTACGTTAATTTATTTACATTCCTCATGAGTTAAACTGTTCAGCTATGTGATAAAAAGTATGACTAGTTCACTTTCCATGAAAATCAATTTCTGTCTATTCAAATCCTCTGTTATCATGAGTGTTCTGTCTGGAGAGAGCTGTGAGTATCCTACTTGTTCTCAGCAGAGATTTCTACAGGTAAACATAGGATAGAAGCTGATTCCATCACTTTGCTGACAGCTGGCTCATTGAGGTTGTTATCTTAAGTGTGATTAATCACTGTTCTTCAAACACTCACTATCTGTTTCAGGAATTGCCTTGCACAGCTTGTAACATCTCAGCAGAGCAAGGGTTACTCTGGCATCATCTTGATCAAATTTTCATTTACAGTAGTTTTCCATTTGAGTCGCTCTATCATGCACTAAAAAAAGTAATTATGGCAGATCCCTGGACTTGGCTTAACATTTTCCCAGCTGGAGTCTTGCAGTAAGTTTGGGAACCCTGAGCTGACCATCTCCAGCTTTCTGATACTTGACACCTGAAATCAACCTGAGGTTTGAACTATCTCTGCCATCATTAAATAGCAATTAAAATGCAATTACTCTTTGGCATTGGAGCAGAACTTCACCTGTTCTCAGAACTCCTAAAATGCAAAAAATGTCTGTGGTGTGTGAGTGGATGGTGATCTAAGCTGCATGGGTAGTGTGCAAATGAACGTGCTCTTCTCCCAGTGCCTTCTAAATCAGGTGTGAAGGCAGTGGGCTGCTAAAATGGAGAAACTTCACTTAATGATGGTGCCTTGTCCTAGCCAGCTACAGGGTAATAATGCAATTGGGAAAGGCTGGCTGACTAATAAGCACACTGTTGTGGGCTGTAGGAAGGTGTTTCTTACCATCTCTCAGAAAACGAAGGCAGTTTTTCTGAGCAGTACAAAACCACATCCTTGCCAAGGCCTGTGTCTTAGCTGTCTTTTTATTTATTTATTTTATTTTTAAAGAAAACCACAGCTCCTTGTTGCTGAGTCTTAAATGACAGAAAATGGCATCTGGTCATGTCTTCTCCTTGCTCCATATCATCCTCCCCCTGACATAACTGCTGTGATTTAACCTCCCAAAGATCCTGGGACAAGCATAAACTTGGAATGGAAGCCTTATCTGTGCAGGGCTGAAGCCTCATCTGTCAGGACAGTCCTACAGATCCAGATCAAACCAATTGCTCTTCCAAATGGCTTTGAACTGAGGAGGGTTTTACAGGGTAAACAAAGCACTGCAGCCATATTTCTCTCTATTTTACTGAAGGATGAGAGGTCCAGGCCTCAGTGTGGATCTTTTCACACAATTCCATTACTTTTAGCAAAGCAAGAGCTGGAAGCTATTTTTATGGAGGAAGCTGTACATCTTGCACAGTAGCTTGGTTTTCAAACCACTCTGGGAGATTTCAGACATGTATCTTCCATTTGCTTTAACACTGTAATGAAAGATATGTGTCTGAATCCCACAGGCTGCTTTGGAAGTCCCAACTACAGAGTGTGATTTAAAACCCACTGAGATCAGATCTCTCAACTGATGTCAATGGGTCCCAAAGTAAAAGAGGTTTCTGTATTGGATGTAAATGCAGGATCTCAGCCAGTTCACAGTGACCCATTCTTTATTTCAGGCAGACTTTAGTCAGTAGTGGCAAGAGTTAGAGAGCAGTGGCATTTTCCAGGCTGCTGGGTGATGAGTGATTAAACAGCCACACATACAGTGAAGTCTTTAGTGCAATCACTATTAGAAATAGATCAGGGCAGGGGAAAGGTTGCCTAAGAGGCATTCGCTGGGATTACAAGGATTGAAGGGGATGCCCAGAAACACAGGAAAGATTTTGAGATGGTACCTTAAATAAATGGAAAAGTCAGAAATATATTTTACATGAATCTTACACACAGCTTAGTTTCTCAGCTATTTTTCTCCATCTGGAACACCCAAGATTAGCTTCAGCTAGTAAGACACGAGTAGGGGACATTGATGCTCTCAGTTGTACAGAAAAGCTTTTCAGGGACCTGTTTGCTTTCACTTTCAACTCAAGGTTTATCTGTCTGTCAGGAAAAGTTTCTCCCACAGAGAGCAGGAGGGACTGCTTTCATTTGGAAATGTAAGAAGGCAAAAGGAACAGGGCCATGGGAAATGCAGAATGTTTGTTTTTCTTTGTATGTGGGATGTGGTCCTCTCTCCCAAGTCATTAAAATTTTCTCTGCTGTTTGCAAGCATGGTGCTGTCTGTTTCTTCTGCAGGCAGGAAGATGTAACTTTGATTCCAGGAGCACCTAAAATGAAGATATTGCACTCTCTGTAGGCTTCTGGGGAGCATTTGGTATGTTTAAGCCATGGAAAATATAAGGTTTGATCTTGTGGGTGTGTGGAACACTGCAGGGAGACAGCAAAAGTGTTTCTCATGTTCCAGGGAATGGGCTGGGGGCTCGGTCTCTGTGGCTCTGTCTCTGTTCACAGCTGAGGGTGTTGTGTAACTGTGCTGCTGCTAATTGATATATTGGAGAGTTTAATTAATCATTTAATAGACTAAGTCACCACATCACTGTGACTGTCCTTAGCTCGAGAAGGTGGCTGAGCTCCAGAGAGTGTAGTTTAGATTATGCTGAATTTCTTGCCAGCCCTTTGAGAAAACCAAGAGCAGGAGAGTTAACAGCTATGTTTTGTAAGAAACAGATAACTTTTCCTTTTAAGTTAACTTTCAAAATCATCTTTTGGATTTTAATTTGTCTTCCCCCCCCCCCCCACCATGAGTTTCCCCATTCTGACAAATCAGTCACACTCCTCTCGTGGAAATAACTAGATAGAAAATGTTTCTAGTGGAAACACCTGAGAACAGGCATCACTGCCAGTAGGTATCTGCAGGCTAAGGTCATGGTCTTGTGAATTTAGACTATGCAAATATGATAGAAATGAGTTCTACCATCAGTAAAATTCAGCAATCATTTGACAGGTCTGAGTGTGTGGTGCAGAACAGAGATCCCTCATTTCTGTGAAAAGATGACAATATTTTGAACAGTTCTTGTGTTTCCAGACTTTCCAGAGGGACTTGGAGAAAGAAACTATTTGGGGATTTGATATTATGTTCTTTAGCCTATTTTACTGAAAGGAATATGAGTCATCTGAAAATCACAAAGTAAATTAATGACTGTGACTGAAACTGGAGACAGTTCTTTCCAAGACAAGTGCAAAGTTTCTTCAGGCAAGGAGTTAATTTCTCAGCAATAAGTTGTTACTCCACTGGTGGTGCACAGACTTACATGGTCATGGACTACAAAGAAGTTCTCCACAAAGTTAGAAAACAATGGATGCACAACTGAGGAGAAATATCCAACTTGGCAATGCTTACTTTTTTTCTATTTGTAATTTTAGCTATTTGCTGGCAGATACTTTTGGATTTGTGTCTGTCTATGTACACATATGTACACTTCTATCTATACTTGCATGCACCTCCCACACACTCTTATTGCAGAGTATGAATCCAGCTTGTGCTTGCAGGAAAGCCCTCATATTTTATGTGAAGCAGTGATAAGCTGTCAGAGAATGGTATCATGGGTTGTTACAGCAGGTTAGTCAGAAAACTGACATGTTAGAGAGAAATACTCTGTGCATCTGAACATGCTGGAAAACTGATCTTAGTTACATGCAGAGTTTGGAAGGAAGTATCCTGGTGTAGGAAGTCCCATTATAGATTTCTGGCTGTATCACAATATTTCTCCATATACCAATAGGATTATTATATATGTCTTCTGTACATCCTAGATTAGATGTCACAAGGTAAAAATTTATTCTAGTCTGTTGACTTTAACAGAGATATCGAAATTCATGTCATGTCTAAATTCATGTTGTACTAGATGTATAAAGTTAAGATCAATATATATTTTGTTTTTGAGGTATCTAGGTGGTTATTTTGTAGTTCAAGCTTGTTCTCTAGGTAGGTTTGTGTTTGGGACTTTCTCCTCATCCCGGTATAAATTTATCCTCATCCCTGTATCATTTATCCCATGGCTAAAATCAGTTTTGTTTTTTTTTTCTCGGCTGCACCAGAGCAGAGATGCAAATTTGGTTCGTCAGGAAATAGTGCTGTTGCTGTCATTAACATTTCTTCCACAGAAATAAACCCCAACCCAAAACCTTAAAAAAACACCACATTATCTTTTTTTTCTTTTTTTTCATTTCTGTGGCTGTTTGGTCTAAACTAACACATGGAGAAAAGCAATAAGCTGGATATTGATGGTAGGGGAAAGAAAGAACCCACTCATCAGTGCTCCCTCATATTACTCTTGCTAGATTTAATTTCAAACTATCCAATTTTTATCCCATCTCAAATATCTCATTTCATTTGAAGTTTGTATGGTATTACAAGAAGAAAGGGCCAGAGTCTAACTTTATAGACAAAGCCTTGTAGCCTTTCCTTCTCATCCTTGTTTTTGTTTTTGTCAATTCCCTTCCTGTTTTCAGAGAAGCAGAACCATTTCCCAAACAGTATTTCTGTGAAGAACAACTTGGGGACTGAGTCATGTGCCAGCTCCTGTGCCAAGTCCCTGGTAGGATGGGGAGCTTTTGAACCATCCCATTGCTAATCAAACAATCTGGTGAGATCCTGCCAACCCTTCCTTGTCATCTGCTGCTCCCTCTGCACGCACACTGCATCATATTCTCCCTGCTGTGCACAGAGTTTCTTTTCCTTTACTAACAGCCAAAGGAAGGAGGGATGGACTGATTTAAGACTCTTGGCTCATCTTATCTGGCTTATGACAGATATATTCTCAAATTGCTCTTGTAAGTCACTTTTTCCTAACTAGAAATGACTTTTTACAAGAGTTTTATATCTTTCTAGCCAGCTGCTCTGTTTTTCTACCCCAGGTTCATTTTCCCAGGCTCTTTCTTAGGGTTGGATTCTGAAAAGGGGAACAATTTGCCTTTAGGAAAGTGGTAAAAGAGACAAGCACATCCCACTCTTTTCAGACCACAACTGTCTGTGTTTTAAACTGGTCAAGTACTGGGTTGCAATAGAGAAATGTCTGTCTCAAAATGCAAACACTACTAGAGAAAGTATGTAACAAAATTTGTTATCTTTTCCTGAACATAAA
Organism: Cyanistes caeruleus; assembly: GCF_971803275.1. Taxonomy (NCBI): domain Eukaryota; kingdom Metazoa; phylum Chordata; class Aves; order Passeriformes; family Paridae; genus Cyanistes; species Cyanistes caeruleus. The sequence continues at coordinate 9,430,966 of NC_141708.1, read as the reverse complement.
GAGTGGTATCTTCTCCTTTTGTGCAATGGCTCCTGAAGGTTTAGTTGCCTCTCTGCCTGTTGCTCTACAGTCATTGTTCCCTCCTTGCCTCCCCTTCTACCACAAAAACACAGAGAAGGAGGGAGATTATGAAGACAGAAATCCCCTTAGACAACTCAGATCAAGGATGAAAAACTACTGCTCATAAAGCAGAGCTGGAATCATTCCCACGTGCAGGGAAAGGTTAGTGAGTGTGAATACCTGTGGAGAGCTTGTCCATAGGGACTGACAATTTTGAGTGATGCAGGATTTTCCAAGTGTACGCAGCAAAAGGAAAAGTGCCTTGAAAACAAGCAGCTCATTTCTCTTTTGGGCTGAGGCCACCCTGTCAAGTTTTGAGATCACAAACAGGGCTAAAATATTCATTTGATTGCATCACTATTAGAAGCAGGTCACCTGGGAACTCAGCCTCCCCGGGCTGGACATCAGGCATCTAAATATTCAAACAGTTGTGGATAATAAATATCAAGCAAAGTTTATGCAGCAGTGACTTTACAATCTAAAAAGGAAGAGTTTTCAATACATAGTAAAAGGCTGAATTTAAGGGTTTAAGCCTTTTAAATAAGTATGTGGATTAAGTATTCTTAGGAATTGCTGAGTTCAACAATTGGTGCTTCATCCATCACTGGTTCTACCTTGGGTAATACAGCATGTAGCAGCTGTGCTGATATCAGTGTGTTCCACTTTGCTCTGGTTTGAACCAGGGCTCTGTGTGTGTGCCACTGGTCCAGTGCTGCTCAGCACAGCAGAGATCTTGATAATATTTACTGGGGACAGAAACCCCTTCCTGATCAGCCCTGTGCTGCCCTAGCTGTCAAACACCACCACCACAGCGAGGCATTAAGTGATGGTGGCTGACAAAGGTGAAGTCCCTGAATGACAAACAGTAAATTTTCACTGGTTATTCTTAGAGTGCTTTATCTCCAAATGCTCCCTTTGGGTACTTGCTTCTTGCTGGTTGTCTACAACCTGGGCATCTAATCCAACATGGAATGGTGGGCAAGTTACTGTACACATATGTCATAATCAAATGGAAAAAACTTCCAGAGGACAATTCTTGGCTTTTCAGAGGTTTCTCTTTCTGTGGACAATAGAGGTAGTCAAGGACAAAACTAGGCTAGATATCCAACCTGCAGACAGCTGGCTAGAGAATCACCTTACTTCTAGGTGTCTAAGTGAAATACATGCCCCATTTTGACTGCAGATTACCTGAGGCATTTTTTTTGTCATGGTTTTGGTCAACTACTCTTTTTCTTTCAGAATACTGCAGCATAGGGTAAACTCTAGTTCCTCCATTTGATTCAAGGCTAAGGAAGGGGAATGACTGAAATGTATGGAAAGTCAAGGTAGTCTTCCTTTCTGGGCATTTTAAAATAATGGGGAAAGAGACTTTCCAAGAAGATCCAATAAACAGAAGTGTGTCCATAATGAAGCAGTTACTGGAAGGAACAAGTAAGATCATAGATTTTCAAATACTGCTTTCTTTTGCCATGGGTTGAAAGGGTAAAGAAATATGGCATCTTGCTTTCTCTGCCTGTGTGCCATGGTTCTGACAAGTGATAATGCATCAAATACATTAAGAAGTACTAGAAGATCATTTTTGGTAGTTAAACTTGTTGTAATTTGGATCATTAAGCTATTCTCCACTTAACATTATCTTAAAAGAAAACACATTAAAAGGCCATCAAAATTGCTGATATGACATTTGTTGTCTGAAAATAATGGTTGGCATTAGAGAGAGAGCTATTGGATTTTGGCAAATTAACCTCACAACTAACAATGAACACCACGTGTTTGCTGAGACCCTAGTTTTACAACTTGATTTATAGAAGTAAATTTCTCTAAAAGTTTCAAGCTTGAAATGCTGGATAAATATAGAACATAAAGTCCTACAAGTTAAGGGCAACTTTCCTCCACCAAAACCTGGTTTAGTGAAAGAGTATAATAGAAGGGCAAATGTGTATTTCCACAACTTTGGGGGGACTGCTTTTCCAAATTTCAGAAGTTTTAAATGCATATTTGTGGGGTGGGAGGGAGAGATCATAGCCTCAGGGGGATGTTTCTTCAATGCTTTTCTCCAGTTTGAAGTCATAAACTTTCAACACCCACTAAAGCTTATCCTGCAGCAAAGCATCCATAACTCTGCATTGTGTGAAGTATATTTTGCTTTGTTTTAAACCAACTTCCTGTAAAAAAGCTATAAACACTTCGTAGTCTGTGTTTTGCTGAAGGCAAACCTTTCATATGCCACACAAGATTTAACAGACCTCTATCCTGCAGCACGTCCTTCCCAACATCCATCTCATTTCCAGACTAAGCACCAAACTGATATAATTCTTTTTTATACCAAACTACTCTACACTACCATAAAAACACTGAAATCCTGTGAAATTACCCAGGTGAGGGGGAGTACAGACATAAAAAGTGTTGAATACGAAGCACATCCAGAAAACCTGATAAATGTTGTAAGCTAACACATTTTCTTTGTTCCCATGTGAACAATTAGCCATGTCTTATGAGCAAGATGAATAAAAATATGAATATGTTCTACAGGAACTACTGCATGGTTCACTCTGACTGTCTTCTGCTATCTGATTGCCTCAGAGCTCCTGTGGCTGCCTGCCTGGGGGAATAAACCATGGGCAGCATCATGATCATGATGCGAACTGGGGGGAGATGATTTTAGCCACGGGGAGGACTCTGCTCACAGCTTGTGCAAGACACAACCTGGTGGCTCTCAGTCAACATCAGTGACTTGTCTGCTTCTCCAGAGACCTTAGCAAGTCAGCTATGGGAGCTGACTTGGACTGAGGTCCTCCCAGGTCCTCCCACAGAGCCTGCAGAAGCCTTCCTGGCCCCATCAGAAGCTGGAAAAAATTTCTTTAAATGGAAAGAAATCCATTCCTTCCAATCCATCACTTTCACCTCTCCACAGAATCAGAGAATCATCAGGCTTGGAAAAGATCTTTTAAGATCATCTAGTCCAATTGTCAACAACACTGTCACTGTAACCCCTAAACCACATCACAAAGCACCAGATTCAGATGTCTCTTAACACCTCCAGGGTGTTTTGTTACGTGTCATTCTACAGACTAGTCTGCCTTTGAGTTTCTCAGCCTCCTGAAGTAGCTATTCACTTCCAGCAGATCCAGCACAAGAAAGCAGATACTCCTGTCTCTGAGCTAACACCTTGGAACAATAAGGGGATACAACTCTGACTCTCTTCAGCATAAGATAAAAATATCAAATCAAGGTGTGGAATTGATGGAATTGAAATGGAATTGAAATTCCAGTAAGAAGATATCCCTTGCAGCTGTGTATTTTGGACTTAAATACCTGTCACTGAGTTGCAGCCACTTCTGGGACAGGGAGTGATCCCCACTGAGCAACCTGCTAGAGCAGGCTAGAGGTGGAATAGAAAGTCAGAATAGAAACAATAAGACAAATCTTTTTACATCAGCACAGAGAACTTTAAACCTTATTGAGCCTGTGCATCTTAAGTAAGTGAATATTTTAGCTGTGTGCTGACATTACTTTTTCTAAACACACAAAGAGTCAGATGCTTTTGAGGCTGGAGACTAAAATTCTGAGGGATTTACACCAGAGGTTCAGTTCTATGAGCCATTGCCCATTGTTACAGTAACTGCAGAATTTTACTTTTTTACACTTTCAGCAACTACATGAACACAAACAGGAAACTTTCTGCTTTTTACACTTGCTATGAAAAGGAATGATGGTCAGAAAAATTCCCATGCCTGAAAGAAACCCACAATGGATTTTAAAATGCTCTTTTACAGTTTTGAATATCTGAGGGCAGCTCTTCTACAAATCCCATCTCAGTAGATGGATAATTCTCTCTCTGGTGTTCATTCCTACTTTACATACTTTCATAGGAGGTGGTCTCTGGATGTGCAGCTTCCAGCTATGACTCAAAGCAAATATTGTGTAAAACCCTGTAGATTAAACAGCACTGATTTACTCTGAAAACATCTCAGGTCTTGCTGAGCAACTGAAGAACTGAAAATATGTCCAGGAAAGTGCAGATGGATCTGGCTGACTCAAGACTACACCCCAGATTACAGCCATCAAGCAGACCATGAAAAATGACAGCCAGCAAACACATTGCCCACATCACTCAACTGGGAAGATACTTGATTCAACACCTTATGAGGAAGATGAAAAGGTTTGCATCTAGTACCCAGCATGGAAGAAAATATTTCCCAAAAAAGATTTGTGAAAAAAAGATCTGCATTCTAACCTTTTCTGTAGAAAGAAGGGTTTGTTTGTTTGTTTTCTGTCAGGAAAAAATGAATAAATGAAAATTTTTCTACATTTTTTAATTGCAGAACAATTCCCTAACAGGTAAAAAGCTGAAAAATCATGAGAAATTGAGGGATAAAATGCTTTCTTTTGAAAATAACATCATCATTTTTACGTAACACCAGTGGAGGAAATGTTACTTTTAAAGTGAAAAACAGCACTTACCTTAGCAGGTCCTACTCAACTATTCTGTCAAAGATTTCATAATGATTTTTAAGTGGAAAAAAAATAGTGCAAAAATTACCTTATGCAAATGAGAGTATTACAATAGTACTCTAAGAAAGAAGAAAAACTACCTTTTCCTATAAAAACTTATTTCATCAAGTCATTATTACACCTCTTATTATTAAAATTGCACTTTGGACTTGTCAGGAGGGGAATTAGTTCACTTTGCAGTATCAATACCCTCCACTGCAAATCATTTTTCTCCTGAAAAGAGCGCACCAAGCATTAGAATAACCCCTGTGTTTCTTTGATAGCTCAGCACTATAGAGGCATAAAGTCAAAATTGGCCAAAGATCCAAGTCAAAGCCCATTAAAAATCAATAAGAAGCTTTGCAATGGGCTTCTAGTGTGGGTTACCTCCCCACTGACTACAAATGAAATTAATCTGTCAGGCAACAATAATACAACGATATAATTAACTTGCTTAGAATACAATCATTTTAACTTTCATTAAAAGTGATGAGTTTCTTTCAATTATGTTGCCAAGATGTGTTTTGTTGTTGTTTGCTGTTGAAAAAGGAAATAAATTTTTTAGTTCATTTCCCTCTGGACTGGGGATTGTTGCTCTAATGAAGTCCAACTTCCAGGGTCACACTTGAGAACGTAGTGAAAAATAGGGACATCTGTAGAATGGGGAAGTAACAGCCATTTTCTTACTAGAGCCAGAAGCATGCACATTTCACCCAAAAGTTAATGAGAACTCGATGCAATATTGATTCTGCCTGAATACCAGTTCCAGTGGAAAGCTGGTGTTACAATGAGAGATTGCACAAGCTTTCCAAAGAGAGAAAGGCTGGTGAGGGGAAAGCTTGGACCCAGGGTCTGAAGAGACGATGGCTTTGGGCCCCTTTGATCTCAACAATTCCCTGACAGAAATGTTGCTGTCTGGTACCTCAGGATTTCTCTGGGATTTGGAAACTCAATAGTTCTCACTGTCTTACCAATGCCATGATTGAATTGTGCCTTCTCTTGGGGCAAAAACTAGAATAGAGAAGTAACTGCTTCCTCTGCTGCAGTCCTTCCCTTCTCAGCAGTATCTCAGGCTGCTCCTGACTGTTTGTGCCTCCTTGCCAGCCCAAATCTCACATCTCACCAGGGTGACAGGGAGGTGGAGAGGTTTTGCTCTTCTCCTGACTACACGATGCTTCTCGCCTGCAGATCTTAATGACAATTACAGAGGAGTGCTGCACCAAGCCACAGATGGGGGAAAAGAGCATTAAATAAAGATGAGAGTGGATCAAGCACAGCTAAAAGAAACTTGGCAGGTTTGATTCCCACAGGTTCACAAGAGTATCTTCAGCTGTGATCCACTGAACAGCTGCCAAAGGAGTCGTAGGGGTGGTTTCAGCCTGGGCTACAGAGGAGGAGGAGCCACCTGGGTATGAATTTCCCTTTTATTCCTCCCCTGTCAGATTTTTATGCACATTAAGGTTTTTATTCCTGTCCTCTTTCTTTTACTTTGCAATCTCTTACTTGAAAATATCAAAACAAATTTTACAGTTTTCAATAGAACACAATAGTCCAGGACAGAATATAGTCAGCTTTCAGAGAGGTCTAGATACACTGGTTTTGACTTCATAGTCTAACAACAGATATCTCTTTATTCTTTGAAAAATCAAAGGTGCAAGATGCCTGAAGGTATGAAGATTACACAATACTAACAGTTGGGAAAAAGGTCAGATATATCTTTAAGCATGAACATTGGGCTAAATCAGTAGAGCTCTTGTAAAGAACAAACTGCAGAGTGTGGGGAGGAATTTTGTTTGTGCTGATCTGGAAGAATTTAGAGAAATGGCACAAAATAGGAAAAAAGTGCATATATGCATTTTTAATCTAGGTGAACTGATTATCTTTTCACATTTTTAGCAGTTATTTCAATGTCAAAATCTAGCTTAATTTTTCATAGGGTAAAATTGCTATTTAGATGGCAAAGAAATGAACCAGAAAAGTTCCAGTTTGAGAAAGCTGACATAAGATGTTATCTTGTCCCTGCCAATTCTTCCCTGCCTCTTCCTCACCCCCAAAATATGCCATATGACACATTCAGTCAAACACCTTCAGTTGCTCTGGAAATTCATCTTTAGGCAAAATTCTATTCATCTGAGAGGGTTTGCCTAGGTCACCCAAATCTGGTACTGGATGTACAGTTCTGCTTTGTTTTTCTAGACAGCAAGCTCCCCATAACATAGACAAGTCCTCCAGTGCATTGCCAGTGCCTTACCATCCCCTCCAAAGGAAAAGTTAGTGTCCTTTGCTTGGCCAGATGTTGCTTTGTCTGGTACCCACAGGGTGCTCATCTGTGTAGCACACACTTCCAAAATAAAGGGACCAGGAACTGAGTATTAGTCCATTTTTGTAGGTGTGAAGGAGCATGACTGATACCACTGCCAGAAGGAAAAAGCAGTATATCCTTCCCTAATGCCATCAGGAAATCATTGCAGATTTCACTTTTCAGCTTCATCCTCGTGTTTGCAGGTCCTGTCACTTACAGGTCTAATTTAAATAGCTCCTTGATGTTTCTTGTCTTTTCTGGCCCTTACTTTTAGTCCAACTCACAGGGCAGCACTTACTCAGGTGTGCTGTTTTGCAGTGGTCCCTATCAAAACTGGAATAAAACAAGATGAGCTGGCAGGAATGAACAGAAACTACAGTGACTGGGCAATGACATTCTTCTGCCCTGGTGGATACTTGTAAAAAGGGTAAAAGATACAGTTGATCTTTTAAACTGTGATTTAGGTCTCTTCTACTTAGGATTTCCTCAGGATCTTTCTTCATTCTGTACAATCTTTGATGTATGCCATGGTTGGCAAGGAAATGCCTTGTTATATCTGGCTTAGTATTCAGCAAATATCCAAAGGGCTGAATGCTACTCTAATTAAAACCTATTTGCCTCAAACTTCTCTGTGCATCAGCTTTCCTGTGTGACTGCTCTTTATGCCTTGGCATTATCTCAGATGTTATCCCACCCCATTCCCTCTGCTGCCAGTTCAGATTGTCAGTGTGAATTTTGCAGAGGGCAGCAGGCCCATGGACAAGCCTGAGGGGCTCAGGAAACACAGGGGTTTTCCCTGTGGAGCTCGGGGTCTGAAGTGCAAACAGCACTGGGCTTACAGCTTGGGGCAAGGCAAATGGGGATGAGGGGTGAAATGCTCTGTCATTATTCTGCTCCAGGGAAAAGCCAGTCTCCATGGCAGAGTGGGGCACCTCATGTGAAATGTGCAGGTGAGATGGGGCAGCATTTATTTCTGGACATGTTTGGTGGTTAGAGGTACAAGATGGGCCTTCCCTAGGCATGGCAAATACCACATGGGATTCTGTGTGAGTTCTGAGTATGAACTGACCTGCATAAGGAATCACTGTCCTTTCTTGAATCCGTTTAATCTGCTCTGATGGAATTTGTATCTTTATTGTACTACCTTTGAAAAAGCCCAAACACCTTTCCCCCAGCATTTCATGTGGTCAAGAGAGAAGGAAAGCTTAGGACAGAGGGGCCTCTGGATACCTCTAGGATAGTGGATAGAGGATAGTGGTGGTGTCCTCCCTGCTCTCTGGCACCTTTTTTAGCTCATGTTTTCATGGGGAAATGGCAGAAGCAGAGATCACCTTTAGACCAAGTACTTGTCATAGGTTGGTATAGATGGATTTTACTCCTGGGCACTGTAGCCACCTGTGCTGTGGCAATGTATAATTAAAGACAGGAACATTGTCAGGAGCTGTCTCTTGTTCCCAGCTCAGAACACATGTCAGAGAGGATTGCATCCTCACTGCTTTCAAGTCATCAAGCTCCTGTCAGCTCTCATGGGCATCTTGAGGCTTTGTTGCTTCCTCATGCTTTGAGGCCTTCAGGATTTGAGGAAGAAGCTCAGAAATTACGTCCTTTATTAAAAAGCTTTCTTATCCACAAATTCATTAACTATGATGTTTTTTAAAAAAAGGCTGTCAGGAAAATAATCCAACTGACATGAAGTCTTTGGGCCAAGTGCTAAAATTAAGTAATGACGTAAGCAATATTGAAATGGAGAGTATATTGGTTTCCTTGTATAACAGACTTATCTAGGTGTATTAATTCACCAGTCACTCCTCTCTAGAATGCCCTGGATGACCTCTTCCCCCAGCTAAGCTACAGACTGAAATTTAACTAAAATGCTTGAAAAGAACATGCAGAGGAGGCAATTTCCTACCAACGCCTCCAACTCAGCACCCCAGAACACATTAGCTTACCACTATTGTTTCCACACACAAATTGCTCCATTTTATAAGTCTGACAGATTAGCAGACAAAGCATGAAGCTTTTGCTGAAAAACAGTGAAAAACATTAAATAAGGTTTGGGGTTAGTTTTTTTCTAGGACAATCCATGCAAAGCATTATTTATTATTTTGTAATGTTAATCTACATTTGTGTACAGGCTGCAGGACAGGTTTAGCTCCAGGTGCCCCATGGCTCCTTTTTGGCCACACTTGGCAGCCAGCCCAACCACTCTGAAGCCCTTGGCCAGAGCTGCTATGGGGTGGAAATTTCTTTTTTTCCAGTCAGCTTTATTTTCTAGGCAATTATTTTCTACTTTAGTCTCAGAGTTCTTTGCTTAAATTAAAATAGAAGACATGTTTAAATCTCTTCTACACTTTCCTTTTTAATCTTGTCCTGCTGTGATTTACTGAATGCTGTAAAACACATATTTCTGGCTGGGAAACTCATGGCTGAGTTGAAGACAATGGTGGCTGAGATTTTCTGGGAAGGGAGCCTGTCTCATTTCGATCCAGCTCATACTTTAAGAGTGTTTGCCACCTTCCGGTTTTGATAAGGATAACAAGTGTTTAACTGTGGCATATTGAGGAAATCAAGTGTAAAAATGCTGGTCCTGGTCCTAATTCCCCTGAAATGGATGAGAGATCTTCAAGATGTCATAATGCTGATTTGAGAGTTTTGAAGTGAAAAGATGGATTTTTTTCTTTTCTTTTCCTTTTTTTTTTTTTTTCCAGAATATAGAAATGACATCTGACAAGAAAGAAATAAAAGAAATCTTTTAAATTAAGTACTTAATTTGATACTATTGGCATTGTTGTAGAATGCCCTTTAACCATTATGCAAAGCATTCATGAAAGCAAGAAGAATGGAGAGTTAATTTTTTAAGTGAAAGAGGTACAAATCCTTCAAAAGGGAACTTTGAAACTGGAATTTTTTTTTTCCTCACAAAGCAGCTTGCAGATTTTGACCAGTCTCAGACATTTCTATTCAATCTTGTCAGTTGTCAGCACTCAGCCCAATTTCAGCAAGACCACTTAAGAATATTACATGGGCCATTTGTGTGAGAGGAAAGGGTGCATTATCTCTAAAAAAGCCATTTCAAAATTATGGCACTCAAATAATATGAATGGCACTACTATCAAAAATCAAAGCATACCTTAGCCAGTCATCTGCAGCTTAGCTAGATGAAAGCATTCTACAAAACACATACATTTGTGGAAGGTTGGTACATCCTTATTCTAATGGCTGTCACATCTGCTTGGCTTGATGTAATTCATACTTAATTTTAGATGTCACAGTTCTGTCCAAAAAAATAACTTCTACAGGGATCGTAATTGAAGGCACCAGAGTGTCTGGAAACATTCCAGCAGTGTGTGAAGCAGTGTGACTAGCATATGCCGCTGGATTGTTCAATTTGTTCCTCCCCAGCAAGGGACAACAGGCAGTGAAGCAATTCTTTTTGTTGTGCATTTTAGTTATACACACATAGAATCATGTTTATATTGAAAAAAGCAGGTCAAAGCCAGTATTCCTCAAAGGGAGAGAGAAAGACAGTGGAGTTTCAATGCTCCACAGTTCTTGGCAGTTCCCATAAGGTTTTTGAAAAAAAACCAAAAAAAATTGGTTGTTTTCATGGATCTAGCTTGGTCTTGCACATCTTCACACTGCAACACACTCCTTGTTTGTCTTTGTTAATTTGAGCAGACTTGCACAGCCTGAAGGATGGCTGCAGTCACAGGGAGGTAAGCAGCACCATTTGTTGGTTATGGCCCACTAAGGACATGTGGGAAGAGAAGGTGAAAACTGGAGGAAAGTTGGCAGGTGTGGAACAATTCAGTGATGTGGTGCAGAATCCCTTGCAGGGGATGCCACGTGCATGCAAGAATCTACAGGCAATATGTGAAAAGGCTGGGAAAATTAACAAGATGAAGGCAGGGCTTTTAGACAGCCCTAGCATGGCTTTCATGCAGAAGAGAAGAGCTGGAGGTAAAAGCTGCCAGTTCTTTCCCTCCATCACAGGAAGGAAAAACAGCGTCAGAGCCAGTGGGAATAAAGAAAGAACAAGGAACAAGAGGTCTGTGAGGCACAAGGAACTGTTTCTACACCTTTTAATTTTACAGCTGAAGTTCATTTACTCCCAGGCCTTCACTGGGGACAATGCTCAGAGTTACAATAACACCTTGAGGATGAGCAGCCCAGATGCCAAGGCACAGTTATCTGAAGAATCAGGGGGCTGCTCACACAGGAGACCAAGTTATGTTCTCAATTGTGCCCTAATTCATCACAAATCACTGCCAGACCCATTTTGCAGCTATGAGGTTTTCTCAGGGCTCCCTTCTCTGACCAGCAGACATAGCAGGTTTGTCAAAAGTGGGAGCATCCCACCCAGGCTAATTTAGCCATCTGTCTCCACCTGGATAAAAAAAAAGAGCTGTTCACAGCAAGACTCTCCTGACAGAGTCCTAAAATATATGGGACTCGGAGGGTAGGTTTGAAAAAAATTCCTCCTGTACAGCCTGCTGCTGTGTATGGCAGTGCTGGTACCCATGAGAGCTCTGCAACAGAACTGGGATTTCCCCTCACTTTCAATGCATAAATCAGCCCTTTGTCCTGGTTGAGGCAATTTTCCTGCCTTCTGTTCAGCCATATGAGAATTACTGATGGGAAACTGGCAAACATGTTAAGGAGCTTGTTTGTTATACCTCAGGTTCCATTCATTTGCTAAACCAAAACAGGGGACATTTTTCAATGCATATTTGAGTTCACAGCTAATAACAAATCTGTCTGTCCATGTTATAGCCACAACAGTTATGTTTGAGCCCTCCCTCACTGTGCATTTTCTAAATTCAGGAATTAATTCTCCTACCCAAAGGAGATCAAATTTTGTGACTGTGACAATAAAAGCTCCTTGCAGACCTGCAAGGTCCCAGGTATCTTCCATCACTACCAGAGTATATCAAATGAAGACTAAGAAACAAATCAATTTGCCAGAAGTAATATTTGTGCAATCATCCAGAGCAATAAGAACAAATACATATTTGGGGGCTGAATAACCTCTAATAATGACTAAAATATCTGTGCTTTTCATAGCAATTTTTTTTGACATCCTTAGGATGTTTGCTGATTTCTCAGATTTATCCATGTAAATAATTTCTGCTCAATATATCCCTTTAAAACAACAGTTAGAGTATTGTGGAAAAAAATTTCATTGCTCTGACTGGTACTAAGTTATACAGTATGTATCTACTCATCATTTGATTGAATAAAATCCAGATTATGAGGACAATATATTTAAGATTACCTCCTGACAATTGTTTCTTTTTTTTTTTAATACTTTCTTAAATAAAGTAGTTTCCATGGATTTTCCTGCCAATACACTTACTTGTTCATTAAGAACTTTGGGCTTTATCCCAGCTAGCTACTTATTTTTCAGTAAAAAATGGACAGATGAAGGAGGTCAGGATTTTTTAGGGTCAAGCCATAAACAAGAAATTTTAGCTTCTAGCTCTTTCCATGCTGTTGAGCGTGCTTTTCATTTTAAGCACGACTGATCCCACCATTTCTATCTAGATGACATTTACAGGAGACAAATTACAAAACTGCTGTGGAATCTGTTGGATTTCTCAGCACATGTGAGGCAACATGAGAGGAGGTACACCAGCATGGTGAAATACCATTCCCATTAAAGGAAGGAACATAGCTGGATTTATCTTGCCATGCCATTTGCAGATGGAATGAGAAAGCCTTACAGATATTTAAGGCCATCAGATGATGACAAATACATGCAAACTTTGCTTGAGATACCTTCCATCTGAAGACTTTTGCCTGCTGTAAACATCTCTCAGAGGTGAAAGGATGATTCAGTGTCAGTGAGTGTAGCCATCAGCCAAAAGCTTCCAGATTAAATAAAACTCTTTCATAGCAGCAGCAATGTACCTCTCTGCATTGTGTTTAACATTGCTACTAAAAGCACAGGAGTGATAGCACCTGAATTTTTATGTGTGAAGAATAGTTTCTCTTGAGCACATCCTAAAGCCTCTGGAACTTCACAGGAAAATTCAGGCCCTGAGAGGAGCTGTCTTGAATATGAACCCATTGCTTGCATAAAAACTATGTATGCTTGCCTTTGGACATACATAAGCACAGATGGAGAGAAAAAAAAAACCACCCTACTCTTCTATTTGTTTGCCTTTATTGCTATTCTGATGGTTGAAAAATTCTGTTCATAGTTCCTCTAATTTTATGAGAAAGTTATCACTTACTTTACTTTAAAATCAAGTTCAGAACTGATAAACAGGTTGTTTGGCAATTTTTTGTGTGGGGTGTTTGGTTTCTTTATTTTAAATTCAGTTAACTTTCTTATACAGGAGGGAGAAAAAGGTATTCACTTTTCCCTTACTTAAATCCAAACTTGGATTTTCTTGGCTTTGCAAAATTTTTAAAAAATTTTGTTGATAGCTAAAAAAAACCTCAACATATTTTCATCCATCTCTACAGCTGCACATGTGTCCAAGTGCTTTGCATTGCTCTCAGAAATTTATAGGAAGATCAAATTCTTCATGAGCTGACGGCTAGAAACCATTATCACCCACGGTGATGGTGAGCTCTGAGCTCAGCGTGCCCTGACCTTCCTGACCTGAGTGGGTCACATCGTGAAATATGAGAGAAGAATTCTGAATCCTGTATTTTTACAGACATAAGGGTGTCCTAGCTAAGTCCTCATACTCAGAGGCATGTCAGAGGATTTAATACACCCCAAGAAATTACTGTCAGGCTCATAGTTTGACCTGGAGTCCTCAAGAGATAAAGAGGACACCATGGCTCTACACAGTTAATTAGGTGATTAGTGACCTCCATCACTTAAGCAAATATTTTTATGTATTTACCACTAGACTATCCCTGGTTTGATAATTTTCAGATTAAGGAGACTTGCACTGCACACTGTTTTCTACACTGTGACTACAGAAAATACTGCTCTGAGACAGCCCCTCTAGGCAGAACTTTCTGTTGCTTCTCAGAATCAAAGTTTTATCTCTGTAAAGTGTTTTTCTATGTCATCTGGATAACTTTAATTTGGCAGTCCTTTGCACAGCACAAATCTGCTTTTTGTGTAAACTGTATTGCAGGATTTAACTCACCATACTGCAAAAATTGAGCTTTTATGTCCTGAATTCATTCACTGCCTTCTCTGTTTATTCTCTGTGCTGTCTAGGTAAACCAAGAATGATAGAAAGTAAGAACTGGGTTTCAAGAAGTGAAGTTTTTCTTCTTCTCTTTATGTCACTCTCAGCTATAACCTACATTGTTCAAAAGGCATTTGTAAAATTCTTGAAGAGACTTCTCATATCCTTGAGCAGTTACACTAATTTTTTTTCCTTACTATAACTCCTAAATCCTTTAGGATCCCTGTTTTCCAAGTTATCGTAACATACCATTTTTAGAAAAGTTTTTTGATGTAACTTGAACAGACCAGATGATAACTAAATGATGTTATATCCCTGAGCATCGTAGTCTCACCATTATGTTTACCGAAGGGAAGACCAGGTTTTGTCCATACTTAAAAAAGACTTTTTACCTTCCTGATGCTCTTTGATGAAGCATATACAACAGCATAACCCTCAGGCAGAATCACTCTCAAACTGTCAAGGAACCTCCCCTTTTTGCTAATGATTTCCACTTGAGAGATCCCTCTCAGGACTTTTCAGTCACTTTTTGGCCATACATTTTATTCTTCTTCTGATGTTTAATCAAATGGAGACAATTTGATTCCAAACACTTAAAATAAGAGTGACAGCATGGATTAACAGACAGTACAATGGGAGGGAAGTAAAGGTTTCCCACACCCCTAGACAAGATCAGCTGTACCAGTACCTCATTCTAAGAATATTATATCTTGAGAGGCACCTTTATCATCCAGTTGTGAATTCTTGTCAAAGAACAAATTTGGTTTTGTGTTATAAGACCTCTTGTCCACAGAACAATGTTGATTGACAGCACATATTTTTCTTCCTTAGCCATTACATTTTAAAAATATCTTCTCATTTGAAGTATTTGTGTTTGAATATCTTTACAAAAGTAAAAAGGAAGAACTTTCCCTCTGCACTACAAGAAATTTCCTCTACTACCAACTAGATATGATCAGACTTTTAATCTTTAGCCACAATTACAACTTGATTCAAAGATTATTAAAACCACCAGGAATATTTGCAATTATTTCATAACCATGTCTTTCCAACTTTTAAAAATGTTGAAACAATTGTCAGCTGCTAAACCAGAAGAGAAGTTCCAAATGAGTAAATTGCATTATATTGAGACAAAATAAAACCTGGAAAAGCTGGCAACAGTTGTCTTTTCATATTCAAATGCCAAGATAAAGCTGGAGAATTAGATTCCCTCTCGAAGTAGCAGCCTACAAAACACCCTTGGCTGCTGTAGAGAGAGATAAGAGCAGAAAGCAAAAGTTTGTTGGTGAGAAGACCAAAGCCTCAGACTAAAAAGCATCAGATAAAAAGGATCTAAGAGACAACTGTATGCCTCAGATCTTGTTTTCATGGTGCAAATTTTGTTTCTTAGATATACATACCCTAAGGGCACTGGACAGTCTCCAAACTCTTCTTGTATTGCTTCAGAATAAACTTTCTGAAAACATCTTTGTGTGAAAGGCCAAACACCCCCCAGTATTATTTGTTGTGTTGTAAACATGTCATATTGTAAACTAGAGACCTTTACTAACGTTTTTGTGTATTTGTTTCCTCCCAAAATTCATCTATTTGATCAGATAAGCTTTTCCCAAACAGTTAAAAAGAAAATTAGTCTCCGAGCCCCTAAAGTGACTAAAATCTAAAGTATTATTGCCCATTTTTATCTTTCATATGGGGATTTGAAGATCAATGTGTCACATGCCAAAGCAGCAAGTAAAATAAGCATCTTTGAAGGAAAAAAATCCCATGTTTTTTTGACAGGGTGATTTCTTGGTAGCTTCTTTTATACTCTTGATTTTTATTTCATGTTTTTCTTTGCTATTTGAAAATGAATCTGTCTAAGCTTGGTTTGGTATGATTAGTTAGCAGAAGACAACATACAGGGGAGAGGGGATGAAGGGAAAAGGGCAATTGCCAAAAATGCTACAAGTTTATAACTTGTAGCATCCATAGCTCCTTAAACTTTAGGCTGTGAAGAAATCAATACAATTTTTCTAACAGAGCTTTTTCAGCTGGCTGGGAAGAGTGTAGGCTTGGTAATTGCAGTTTTTCCTACCTGGGAAATTGGTATTTTCTTAGCTGGGGTTCAATGGAAGAGCATGACACTCTCTTTGTGTCACAGAACAAGGAGCTTGAAGCTCTGCCCAGGGAGCTGGGTGTGCAGCTCCTGCTGTGTGCATTTCACAGTTAACAGGTAGGTGAATTGCAGTTGCATATGTGGATATTCATGGTAAATGCACTTGTTTAGGTTGCAAAATGGAAGAGAAAAATATTTCATCTGGTAGCCTGATGAAAATAGATGACAGCATCTAAATGTTTGTCAAAGCTACTGTTCATGCACAGGATCTGCAGTGGGCAGGGTTCAACACCATCAGCTCAAGGCTGCCCGGGCTCTAGGGATGATATTTGCTACCCTGAGGATGGTGATCCAAATCCTGGCTGGGACAGGGCTGCCATGCAGAGAAAGCAGAAGAGATGGAGGGCACCTGGGGCTGGCTGCAAGGAGTGAAGCTGGATTTGATGTCCCTGTGCCAGCCAGAAAAGGGAGCAGTGCTTGTTGTGTACCCAAATCCCTCCCTGAGCTGCTCTGCCACCACACTGCAAACCACAAAGCAGAGGCTGTGACCATAACACCATTCTGATAAACTGCTGACTTGGAAATGTGCATATCTCAGTTGTGTTTATAGATAGCCCTCAGCCCTCGAGTTTTTTTGCATACTCTAAAGTACAGGCATAAAAAGGAAGATATATTTGCTAAATAAGATAGGAATCATGGATAGATATCTCTGCAAGGCAAAACTTGTTCTTGTAGAGGCACATTTCAATCAAAACTAATTAAAATTGTTTTATATTTATTTAGACACCAGTAAAATTAAAATTGTAGATTGCTATTGAACTGTTCATCCTGTTTTTTGTGCTTCACTCTAAATTTTCCGTTTCACTGAAACTCCAAAACCTCAAAAAAAATTTAAAAAATTACAATATTATGGTTTTTTGTTTCTAATTTTGAGTTGGACTAAAGAAACCAAGTTTTTTCTAAAGCATGTGACTACATTTATGTTTTAAAGAAGCTTTCAATCCCTCTTTCATTCAAAACATGCTCATTATTTTAATGGAAGTTATGAATACAACTCTATATTACATATCATTCAAATATGAGAAAAAATATGTGAATTGCAGAAAGTTAAGTGGATGAAAATCCTGTAGCAGATGTATATGGCATAATTATGTTGAAGAAGTATCACAGAATTATATTAAAATACCAGAGAAAAAAAGACACCCCCAACTTCCTAAAATAACAGAACTAACTTGGAATCAAAGAAGAAGAAAGCTGCTCTGGGTGAATTATAGGGTTCCCCCTGGCTGTATTGGTCTTAGTTCAAGAATCTTCTCTCTTTCATCTCTTTATCTGCAAGACCAGGATTATCTAAGGATCTGCATCTTTGGTGGCATGAGTGGCTTTCTGAAAGGAGTGTTGTAAGGCAGACACAGAAAGACTGGATGAAGTCTGCTGCTCTTATCCCTGAGAGAGCTTGTCTGACTCTTTGAGTAACTGTCAAGTCAATATGTAGCACAAATAAATTATCTTGTTATATCTTCAGTGAATATCCTTGCAGTAATTCAGCTATCACTAATGAATAAAAAGAGTATAGATAGGCTGATCTCAATGGGATGAAAGCTATCACTGAAGGGTAAGAAAAACAAGTCCTATAGTAGCTAAATATTTCATCTACTCTGAATGAATGGCTTTGAAATGATGTCTCACTCTGACACAGATGTTAGAGAAAAACTGAAGTGCTGGTAAATGTCAACAGAGAATAGTCAATACCTTATTTTTCTTGAACTTGCTTTTGCATGACTTACCCCCTACATTTCCTAATTGTCATTACTTATTTGCTAATCCTGACTTTGTGCTGCCTCATAAACACACAACATTCTTCCAGACCTTGTGGCTGACTTTAAAAAATAACTTTATGCATGATTTGTTTAAAATTCAGCCCCTACTCCGTTACTAAATTAGTTAACTTCTGATTCAGAGAGATTAGAGCTCCTTCCCAGAATGTCTAGTTACTCTCACCTCATTCCAGCCCTTACTGGCTCCAGGACAAAGCCAGGACATTTGCATTGCTTTCCTCTGGGTGAGGTTGACCATGTACCTGTCCCACAGCCCCATCTAAGAAACACCTTGCTCAGGCCAAGCACCCTGGTGCTCGTGCAGTGTGACTTGTCACAGCCCTGACAGGGACAGGTGACACCACAGCACAACCAAGTGTGACTTGTCACAGCCCTGACAGGGACAGGTGACACCACAGCACAACCAAGTGTGATTTGTCACAGCCCTGACAGGGACAGGTGACACCACAGCACAACCAAGTGTGATTTGTCACAGCCCTGACAGGGACAGGTGACACCACAGCACAACCAAGTGTGATTTGTCACAGCCCTGACAGGGACAGGTGACACCACAGCACAACCAAGTGTGATTTGTCACAGCCCTGACAGGGACAGGTGACACCACAGCACAAGCAGACAGGCTGGGAAACCAGCCAGATAACAACCTGACTGCCATCCCTGCTGCTGAGAACAACACAGAGTACCCATGGATGATGGATGTTATCAAATTCAGGCAATATTTCCTTCCTTTTCTTGTTTTGTTGGTAGCAGAAAGTACAGTCCCTGGAGGGCACTAACTTATTATTACAGTCAATTGAGTGTACTGAGTGGTTATGTCTCAAAATACCCATGTGAGAATATATTCTAAGTCTTCTTGGGAGTCAGTGAGTAAACTCTGGCAGTGCTGACAAGCCCATGGAGAGCTATTAAATGCAGAAATATGCCTCTGGCACAGGAAATCTCTCAACCACAATTTCCTGAGGGTTATGAGAGCATTTTGGGAAAAGCATCATCATACATATTGTTTTTTGTTTTCCAGGAGGCATCTGCTATTGGCCACTGCTTGACAGGACGGGCTGCACTAGGTGGATGCATCATGGAAATCAGAACTACTGATTTCACTCAGTAAAGCTGATGAGACATTTACTGAGCATATTGCTGGGAAAAGTCTTCACTCCCAGCTTTCACAAGGGCAAAGTATAATTACTGAAGTAAAAGTTCTAAATAAACTTGTCAACTATCAGCATTAGTGATTAGAATTATTCTAGTACTCAGCTCATTCATACACAACTGGTTTGGCTATCTTCTTATTAAACTGGGGTTTTCTGTTAAACCACTCCTGTTACTTGAAGACTTCCTTGAATTGTTCAATTATGGGAAACACAATCTCAGATTTTCTGATTTTGTTGGATCTTCAGTGTTAGTGTATCCCTTTAGTTTAGTGCAAGAGTTTCTGTTTTTCAGTTTTTCCTGTAGTTGTGGCTGTAGACAGTGCTCACCTGTGCTAAGGAAGAACCTGCCACTTTGGGAGGGGAAAAGAGAGTGGTGTGGCTCTTAGTCTCTGATACAGCAATCCCAGAAGCAGCCAGAAATAAAGAGTTTTCCAAGAGATGTGGAATAATAGGGAAGATCTATGAGGCAGGAAGACATCTCTCTGGAGCATGATGAACAGTTTGTCCATGGTCAAGAGATTTAAGTTTCTGTATGGATAATCACAGGTGTTTTCAGAGACCAGATTTTGAAAATAGTGTTATTTATTTTACCCACATGGGTGAATATGCTAGAAGGAAGGTAAATACTGAATTACAGGACACTGAGAATGGTATAAACATATGTATACATACATACATATCTCTCTCTATCTCTCTCTCTATATATATATATGATTTGATTTGACCCCTCCTGCAATTTTCATGGAGTTCACAGTCCCTGATCAAATTTTAAACCTACAAACCCAATATCAGCTAAGCTATCTGGGATGAAATGGAGTTATTCCTTCAGCAGTGCTCATGATAATAACAGTGAATAGAAATTCAGACATTTAAGAATGCTCAAACAGTCAAATAATCTTCTTGGAAAAAACCCCAGATACCAAAGAGCAGGCAACAGTCTTTGTCCATAAAATTTCTACACTGTTCATGTTTTGCATTTTTTCCATTCACCCACTGCTCTATTTTCTCACGTGCCACATAAATCCTTCCAGTGAACTTCTACCATACATAAAATAAACTCCACATTTTGGCCAGCACGATCGTTTGAAGGGACACTTGACATGCCCCACTGTTTTTCATTTCTAAATGTAAATAAAGTATGGTTACTCCTGGTGCATGGCTTCCATTAAAATTCCTATTCTGATTGCAAATACAAAACTGGGGAAACAAACCTACTGTTTCCAAAACAGCTCACTGCCTCTTGCTTCAGCACATGAGCCACTCAAGCACATGGAAACACAGATCAATTGCTTCAGATTCAACATGACTTCCTCCTCCTACATTGGTTTAATTTTTCTTTTTCTCTAACAGGTCTAACAGAACTGTATACACTGTTTTTGCAATCCCAAAGCAGATATCTGTTACCTGAGCATAGTTCTGATTTTGATATTTATAGAGCATTGTTCTGGTGTCTATTTGAAATTTATAGAAATTTGCTATTGACTTTAGATGGGAGACAGCTGGGCCTGAAGTTAGTGTGACAGACTGGACTCCTGACTAAACAATTTCTTGAAATATAACATCAATGCAATGAAATTCAGGGATAGAACCAGTGACAGTTTTCTGAGGCAGATTGTCAGCAGATGTAAATGTTGGTAGGGGCCACAGAACTTGTGTCTAGGTGTTGTCAGTACCCCTGACAACCTGGACACTGCCTTTGAAACAAAACTATTCCCTTAACTCTAAGAGTTCAGTGAGAAGACATCCAAATTTCCATACAAAAAATGAAATGGGTTTATATGGAGCTGAATTAGTTTTGGTCAATTCAATACCCCATTTCTGCCACACTTTCTCCCCAGAAGTCATGTCTCTGTCCCTGTCATGACTCATAGACCACCTGGATTTCTGTTCCAGTGTCCCTGAGGTGGTGCCATTGCCATATACCTTCCTCCTTCATCCATGTGAACCCTAAATATGCAACCACCCTGGGACTGCCCCTGTCAGCCAGGAGTACTTCCTTGGATGAAATTATAGCTCCAGTTTATCTCCTTGTAAAACGTGGCAAATGGTATTTATTAAGCTACTTGAGATTTCTGGGGATGAAATATATGACATAAAAAAAAATTGGGGATGTCCCATCCCTGAAAGTGTTCAAGGCCAGGTTGGATGGGGCTTTGGGCATCCTGGTCTAGTGGGAAGTGTCCCTGCCCATGGCAGGGGGGTTGGAACAAGGTCATCTCTGAGATCCCTTCCAGCCCAAACCATTCTATACCTCTGTAAAAGCCAGGACCTTTCCTTTGTGTGTGTCTTGTCCATTCTTCCCTTCTCTCTACAGAACTGTTTGCCCTTTGTGTGCTCAGTGAAGTGAGTTCCTCTCTTACAATCACAAATCTGAATTAGGTCAGAGACCTCTAAACCCTTGGTCTACCTTTGAGCTGTGCTATTTAGTGTTGAAGCAGAGCTGAGCATGGATCTGGACAAATTGTCTACTTCTCCTCTTGAAAAACATGGATTTTCATGTTTGGATTTTTTGAGCACAATTGCCATGAATTTTATACAGTTAATCTAAAGTAGTCACAGCAACTGGCATGACATTTCAGGAAACTTTCCTATTTAATGGCACATTGTGCACAGAGTAAATAACCAGGCCCTGTTCCTGTCCCTTTTACAACCCACTCAGGTTACAAGGTTGGCTCACATGACAACTTGCTCTGGGCTGAATCATCCACAGAGCCTGAACTCTGCAGCTGCAGTTATAATTTTCTATGACTGGAGCTAAACTACCAGGTTCATTGCCTCAGAGACAGAAAGAGCCTTATCAATCTCCTCTGATTCCAGCCAATGGGAAGGAAGAAAAAAACAAGTGTAACCTAGGGCAGAAAAAGCCCTGGATATTTTGCCAAATGTGTAAGCCTAACTTGTCCATTTTACTGTACAGTCAGCATCAAAAAAATCAGAGAACCTTTTCAACAAGTGTACCTGATTTCTAGAAGCTTCCTTCACCCCAATCTACAGCTCATGTAAACCTGATTTATCTCTTCAAATCAAGGCAAACCAATGTTTTTCATTTCACAGTGAAAGAGAACTAAGGGATCCTGTGATAAGGGTGTTGTGTCAGTTGAATACTAAAACAGTCACATAAACCCTGAGTGATCTGCTAACAGCTAAACAGACATGGGGTAAGCGCTGCAGAAATGCTTAAACCCCAGTTTAAAAATATATATAATATATAAATAATAATAAAATAATACAATATAATAAAATATACAATATTATTGTAAAACATACAATAATAATACAAATATATTCCTTGCAAAGGTCACAAAACATTCCAGATTAAATTGTTCACCATTACAAGTAGTCTCAATTAGGATGAGTGAATCAACACTGTGAGGAGAGATTTTTGTCCAAAATTCAACTGAAATTTTTTAGCCAAAATCTGCCTTCCAAGTTTTCATTTTGAGTAACAGGAGCCACTAGGACCTGAGAAGGCTCAGCTCTTCATGGGCAGGCTCAGTACACTTGCACAGCAGGGTCCTGGCTGCTTGGACTTGGCTGAATTGCATTGTTCAATCAAAACTCCTTTTTCAAGCATCATTTATGGTGAGCATAACTTTCTAACTTGATTAGAGAATGTAACTATTGTGGCATGCACTGAGAGAGAATTGTTAAGCATTTACTGAAAAGATTTCTTTTTCTTGAGCTCTCTTCTGCAGGGACTCACATCCTCACCTGCACTGAAATCTCAGTTGGCTTTATCACATTTTATGAGCCGAGGAATGCGAGGCTGAAGTCGCTCCCCAGTAGAGCTCCATTCCTCCAGGTCAGGAGTGATTTTGAAACAAAACTCTCAGGGAAGAAACCAAAGTCCTTCATAGCCACTGTCTTTGCATAGTAATACAACCAACAAGTGATATTACAACAGCATTACACTAAATTAAATAACTTTGCCTTGTTCATCTCTACAGCAGCTAATGAAACATTATGAATGCAAAGCAAATAGTGTGTTCAGGCTGGTTCAGGATCCACGTGGCATCTGAATGTGCTGCATGAATTATTCACACCGTTTTTGTTCACCCCTGTCATCCCTCCCCCATCACAAAATAAAGCTCTTTTCCTGGCCTTAGCAGACTCCTCTAAAACTGCTCCCCTTGCACAGAGGAAAGTCTCATTTCTCATGTGTCAAAAACATATGAGCCAGGTCACACAGTAAAAGTGAAATGATAAAGTATGAATATGCTCAAGGAAGGAGGGAGAGAGGGGAAGAGCTGGCAAGCTTCCTCCCCATGTGAGTGAAGGTCTTCTCATTTTTATTTTTCAACAAACCACTGCACCTCTGCTTCTCCCTCCCACTTAGCTAATAAGTGAGACATGCTAATAAGTGAGATGTCTTGAGCTGTTCTTGAGCCAGAAACAGAAACTGCCTGTCTGGCATAACTCAAATTTCCCCAATATCAAGGTGTGCTTGTTTATGGTGTTAGCATTCAGAACCAACCTGGCTTTGCACCAGTATCAACTACCTCCCCCACACCTTCCCTCCAATCTCAGTTGCCAAAAGTACTGTGATAATTGCTGTTTGACCTCTGTTACCCTTTTGCTAGTTTTTATATCCAGAAAAAAAAGGATATTCAATTTTGACTTCAAAACAAACATAATCTGTTTTTCAGCATTGACCTGCTGTTTGCCTGTTAGCAGGAGGCAAATATTTGTAATGATTTGGAAGGCACACAGAAAACAGATTGATAGAGAGTCAATCAGCATTCCAAATACCTTGCTATTTGTTCTCATGAAAGGCTTGTGAATCTGCTTTTTTTGTTGGCTTTTGTTTTTTGTTTTCCTTTTTTTCAGTTTTCTCCTCTATGATTGCCTCACTTACTGGAGAGCTGATCAATTTGTAACAATCTCATTTTCATCTCAATTACTGCAATGAAGGCAGTGTTTCTACTAGCTTATTTTAAAATTTCCAGGCTTTTTAGAGTGGTACAGGTTTCAGCTTGACAGACCAGGATGTATATTATATATCACTGATAGGCATCAGAGAAAACCTAGAGATAGATAGCAAATAAACACATTAATTGACTGAAAAGTCCTTGGTCATTTTTAGTCAGGGAAGAAGTAAGAAGCATGAGTATGATGGGGGTATGGAATATCTGGGATCCTGTCTCCTCACCAGGAATGAGGCAGAAGGGTACAATTGTATCTGCATTGAGAGAACTGGAAAAAACCTAAACCTCCATCTGGATTTATGGAACTCAAAGGTGCATTAAAGCTGGACAGAGGAATGGGAGATAAAGCTTGAGTGATGGGAAGACGTCAAGGTTTTGTGTCCTTGCCCTGTGTGTGGGGGTATTGCCATATGTACCACCCTGAATGGAGCTTTCTGCAAACTCCAGCAGTCTTCTGCTCCCTATTCCTTCACACTTTTGCATCTTGAGCTACTGCTGATTGTGTGCTAGTCCTTGTGGTGGCTCTGTATCGAGTCAGTCATTGCAGGTGTGCCCTGGTATCTCAGCCTTGCACTACCCTTCCTTTTCTCAAGGTCTCTCCCAAGACATTGTAACAGGCTGCCCAGGAAAGTCGTGGAATTGAAAGAAAAGCTTCCCTGGAATTTTTCAGAAAATATGTGGATATGGCACATTTGGGGACGTGGTTTAGTGGTGAACACAGCAGTGCTGGGTTAAGAGCTGGACTTGACCTAGGAGTTCTTGTCCAACAAAAAATCTGTGATTCTAAGACATGAAGGGTAAGACAAGACAATTCTGATTGTAGCTTTCTGCTGCTTCTCTGGTTCTTGGGATGTTACAGTGCAGTCCAAAACATGAAGATTTAGCAGATGGACTTGGAAGAAGGGAAAACAACCTGTCCTGCTAATCCTCCTGTCCCCTAGACTGTACATTTGCTGCATTATTCCTTATTATTGTATCAAGCTTCAAAGTAGAGCCAGAGAGACCAGAAAGCAGCATGCAATCATCTTCTCCAAGTGTTCCATTCCTGCCTTCCCAGCTGCTATTGTTCCTCCACACAGGCAGCATAAAGAAAGGGAGATGTTTATTAGCTCACATTCAGCTGTGCCTGATTGATATCTGCACTAAAGTGAAACAGCTTTTTTGCAGCCGTTTCACTTTCAGTGAAGGATGCTGTTTTAATTGCCACAGTCAGTCTCTTGTCAAATGTTTGTGTGCTGCTGAAGAACCCAGGCTGGCACAGGAGCTGTTACTGCAGAACTAATGAAAGGCATGTTCTGTTTACACAATACTGACACTGAGTTAAGTGACTTCATAGAAAAAGAGAATCTTGGCTAATAAGTGCCTAAGGACTGAAGGCAAGGAAGTCAAAACTGCAAACATCCAAGACCTGTCTTATAAGGAATT
This sequence comes from Cyanistes caeruleus, assembly GCF_971803275.1. NCBI lineage: Eukaryota > Metazoa > Chordata > Aves > Passeriformes > Paridae > Cyanistes > Cyanistes caeruleus. The sequence continues at coordinate 9,405,519 of NC_141708.1, read as the reverse complement.
TTATTTTTAGACAGGAAATCTTTTACTCTCTAGAGAATTATGACCATAATAGTTGTTCTTCTCAATCATTTTAATGGAGACATGTAATAGTGGTACTGTTTTAATTTTACTTATAAGAAATTAATACTTAATCTCTCAGTAGTACTTAAGAAATGGAACAGAGTTTCATGTGGAAGTTGGTTAACTACCAACTCCACAGTTGGTACCAGATCCATCACAAATAATTTATATAGTACAGCCCAATATAATCATCCTTGAAGTCAAGAGACATTTTCCATCAAATTCAGAGTTGTTTAGGCTAGACCTAATATCTTCAGATTCAACCCCTAATTCCTATTTTTTCACTTACCCTGATGGTGAGGGAGGCAGAAACAGAGAAAACAAAGAGCTATCAAAGCTTATTTAAGATATTTAAAATATGAGAAAAATAACTATAAATGGCAAGGCATTTTATCTAGAAAGCAATTGTTCTATTTAGTCTTTCCCATGATGTGTTAGGATCCTAATGCATCAGTCCTATGAAAGTCTAATCACTGGTTCTCACCCAAGAAAATCACTGAAGTACTTGCTTAACTTTGTGAATGGTCCTGGCAGATGTCCTAAAATATGACTGAGCTGAAAGCAGAATATTCAGCAACCAAAAGGTACTGTCCTATTTAATGACTGTTACACTGATGCAATAAAGCTATATCAAATTCATGCTAAAGTGTTACCTAAAAGGAAGTAGAAATAATTCATTATTGCAATCAATAGTAGTATTAATCCCAGTAGGAAACACTTGGCAAGGGCAAAGATGCATTTACAAGTCCACTGTACCTTAAGTGCCCACTTTGTTCTTATATAATTATCTGTCAAACGAGCCCTCAAAGCAAGCTCTAGGCATTTCAGAGACTTGAGAAAAACTGAGAGGAGCCATAAGGGTTTTGGTGGAGGTCAGGTGTGGGAGGGGAAGGGAGGCCAGAGAGCTGTCTCTGTCCTGGGGCAGATCACTGCCTTTTTGTCTCTCTCCTTTTCCTGAAGAAGCTGGATCTGCCAGCACAGGCAGAACTGTTGCCTGATTTGTCTTCTGCCTCGAGCTAATTTTGGTAGCTCATCGCTTTTGCAAAGTGATCTACAGGATGCTTTGCTCACACATGTGATTTGTATGAATTGTGATCAGGTCAATACACTGCAGTGAACTGGAAAAAGATAACAAATGGCACAAAGACAGGTGATCAGCTTGATTTTGTACTCGACTGCAGTAACAGTGAGGTAGGTTTGCTGCTGCTGATAGCTGCATGCTTCTGCTGATGGCAATTTTTCTGGCAGAACTTGTGCACTGGGATGGGAGAATCAGCAGCTTTATGGTGAGGACAAAGACAGTGGCTAAAATCAGAGACATTTCCTCTTACTACCCCTATCCTGCAGAAAGTCATTACTTGATTTTTAATGTTGTAGTTATTGTCTCCATATAAAAAAAAAAGGTAAATACTGTCTCTGTTAACTGGAAAACACAGAAATCTGCATTTGCTACAGCATATTTTTCCTTAAACTCTGTTCACGTTGCTCAATCTCAACCTTTCTGTGGAAGTCAGCAGTTTAAAACCCCACACACTGAGTGCTGATAAGAAAAAGACTTTAAAAAAATGGATAATTTTAGTTATTTTTTAGCCAATATTTCATAAAAGGGAAGTGAAAGGAGTAAAGGCACTCTTCTTTGTCTCAACTTGCTAGTCATTCACCATGAGCAAGAGCATGTTCATTCAGGATTTCATGGGGAGAAATCCTCAATTTCAGCCTCAGCACTGAGAGGAGTGGATCAAAACCTACATGTTGCCAGCACAGTTTTTCAGCTGTTCTGAGTCAAGCAAACTCCTGGAAATACAAGGAGGTTCTCAAAAATAACAGTGTCAAATGCAACAACATCTTAAACACAGGCGTTAAAAATAATCCTCACTTCGCTGTGAGGAAAATTCTGTATCTCTTTCTCTCTTTTGCCACTTTTTTCTCCTGTTCCTGTCATACACTTTATCATGGGAGAAAAAGACCCTACTCACATTCTGCACTTACTGCAAGATTGGGCTTCAATTCTGAATATTTCAGATTGCACACTGTGCAAATAATCCAAAATGAGAATCACGCAAATTCTCACAGTTCCTCCCCCACCCATCAGCAGCTGACACCAGATGTCACTTCTATGGGTAATTAACACTCATCAGGGGTAGATCAAAGTAGGAAGGGTTATGTAAATTGCCTAGATGTGGAGAATAGGAAGGAGTCCTACCAGTTGGAGAGAAAACTGTGACAGGAAGATGGGAGGTGGGAGGGCAGGGAGCAGCTGAGGGAGCACCCAGACTTCCACCACCAAGGCTCTGCTGGAGGACAGAACCAGATCAGCAATGACATGAAATCACATCTGGTAGCTGTGCTTCATGACAATTGATGCTTCAAACACTCCAGTTCTCAAAGGACATTTGGCTAACCCTACATAAAACTGTCTCCACAGCTGGTTTTCTCAACATCCAAGTCATCCTGACAAAGATGTGGAGGTCTTAATGAGTGAGGCAACAAAACATCACCTCCTAAAGATGATTCTTTGGTACAGGCAGCAGGGCTGAGAGAGATCCCTATGTAGATATGGTGGAATTTCCCATTACTGGTGGGAAAGATGTGGCTTTCTATGCATACTCTCTCCCTTAAACCTTACCTGTAACAAATACATATTTATTGTGTGAAAAATGAAAAAAAAAAAAGATCAGAATGCTTGCCATTACTGTTGTACTAATTTTGAAGTGAATTTAAAACATTTGATATATTCATAATTATGTAGAGTTAAATAGCAAATTCTTTCATTAAGAAGTCAGGTATGATGTGATCATCCAGTCTGCCTTTAAAGCAGGACAGTGTAAAAAGGCTGAATTTCTTTCTGTTTGAACTAGAACCCCTTCATTGATACATTTCAAGCTCCTTTGTAGTTTGCTTACAACACACATCTACCTATTCTTCATATCTGGGTGTGTTCTAGTATCATAGCAATAATTAAACTAATGACACATTAATACACCTGTAAAAAGATGTGATATCACTCTCACTCCTTTAAAGCAACTGAATAAAAAAGTGTATTACAGAACCTTCAGTTTCTTGTCAAGCTTCTGCTGTATGATTTGGGGAAAAAAATGGAAAGCTAAGTCAGAATTTACTCAATTATAGAATGCCTGAACATCTGGAGATTATTTAGTCCAACCCCACTGCTAAAGCAGACTCACCCAGGGCAGGTTGCACAGGATCACATCCAGGAGGGATTCTGAATATCTCCAGAGAAGGAGACTCCACAGCCTCTCTGAGCAGCCTGTACCAGTAAAGAAGCTTTTCCTCTTATTAATTTACTCCTGAAACTATTACTTTACATTCACCACAGAAAACCTGATCACCCCAAGGGATTTGATGATAAAGAATTTGTGTATTCGAGCCAGACAGTGCAGGAATTTTATCAAAAATTGGAGGTATGATTAAATAACCTTTCTTGGATTTTTTATTTTTTCTTTCCAAAGAGCACAGTTATGCATTTATAATACAGGATACTTGCTCACCTATTTCTGGAACAGGCTGACTGCCCTGACAAAGAACCATCTGACCTCTTTCCTGGCTTTCTTTCCATAAGTAAATATCCCATAATATTTGACACTGTTTCCAAAACATTACCCTAGTACATTAGATTAAATTATTCCTAGATGTAAGCTTCTAGACCTCCTTTTATAGACACCCAAAGTTTTTTCCATGTAAGTAGGTATGCACCACTGTCATAGAGCAACTAGGGAGGAAAAAAAAATATTAGTTGTTTAAAGTTCACTCCTGAAACTTCTGCCTTTTAGCTATTGATTGAATCCTCAGTGATGGCTGAAGCAGAGACAGGAATTAATTAAAAACCCAATAGATAGATAATATATTTTCCAATTTTCTACAGCAGAATGAAGGTCCAGCTGTGTCTGAGACCCTTCCTGGTTCTATATAAAGAAAAGGAAAACAAACAGTATTTTAGCAATATCCTTTTCTGTGACCTACTTCTTTTCCTGAAAAGACTGCAGTGATTCACACCGAACACCCATCTCCCACACACTCTTCGTAAACCATCCTTATAATCACAACCCAAGTGACCCTGTGGTTTCATTCATTGAAAAGAGGTTTAAAAGGATTTGCTTAGTAAAGCACTGAACAGGAAAGATAATTCCTCTGTCCTTCCAATTGTTCATCTTTGTTTCCCTGTACTATCTCAGATTTCCCTGAACCTTGTCCTTTGATGCATTCAGGGAATTCAGAATGGTTTCATATACAATTATTGCTTGAATCTTAAACTATTGTTAAAACAACACTGTACCAAACAATCCCAAAAGGGTTTGCACTCTGCAAATGAGGGGTGCTGTCAGAATACTCTCTCCTGTATTAGGTGCCCTCACAGAAATCCATTGTCTGGCATACCTGACTCTTACGAGGTAAGAAATATGTTAGGCTGTTAATTTCAAGAAGAAAATATTTGGATGGAGTCAGGCAGAAGAGGAAAAAAAAGAACAGGAAAAGCCAGGAAGCTTTTGTAATCAACTGATTTAAGGAAGGGAATAAGCACAGTATTTTATTAAAAGCAAGTCGAGGTGCTGTATCTTACAAGTAAAATGTTGAATGGATAGAGCAGATGCTGCCTGGGTGTAATTTATATGTTCAGTTTTTCTTTTCATATCTTTCAGCACAGGCACAATGCATCTGTGTGTTTTGAGCTGGTCAGATGTCCCTCTGACACTACACACTAAATAATGAAAACTCACAGGATACAGACAGCTGAACTCTGGCAAAAAAGTCTCTCAAATATGACTTGATTGGAAAGGATAAAAAATGGCCTTTGAACCTGCCCTTTCATTGAAATTTGACTTAAAATACCATAGACATTTTCATAAAAATAAACAAAAACTCTGCTTGATGGAATGTGAATTGGTTTTATTTAAAATTTCAAATGTTACCTAGTTTGTTCTTGTTTTTTTATGAGAAATTAGAGTGGAAATATGCAAAAGAAAGAAATACAAAAAGCTACCAGAGAAACTATGATTATAGAATATTTTCAGAAGAAAAAGTTCTTTTTCAACCTGTTTTACAAATCACTAGATCATCTGAAATCAAAATGCCACTGACTACAATCAAAATTTTCAGCACATCTAAGAATCTAGCCAAAAAGTTGCAGATACCACTGCTTTCCTTCATACTTGTCTGATACAAGCCCAGTGTCTCTGCAACACACAGAAGTGTCTACACCCAGGTTTACATGCAATTTACACAGTGCCTTGGTACAAAGCTCAAAACACGCTGGGTTTGGATCACAAATTCTGAAATGATTGCAGCACAACGTTTGGTTCATTAAAAGAGCTTAATATCTAGACTGAAGATAATTTATGACTATTTTTTTCATCTACCTAGAATTGTCAAGAATCCAGTCTACTTCTAAAGCCAAGAAAACGTGCCATAGGGGCTCAGTCCAAAATTCATCAGTGAAGTACAGTTGTTTGACCTAGTTGGAAGGTTTCACCAGAAAAGCAGGTCTTTGGTCAATGGGACAGAGTTGAGTAACTTCCAGTGTACATTCATGGACAACTTATTCCCTCCCACTCATCACTTCCCACACACTCATCTTGCATGGTAGTTTTTCTAAACTTCAGTAGCTCACATCCTTGGTATTCTTTTCAATCTCTAATGCACTTACTGGCAGAAACCACATAATTGTCTCCCATCTCCATTTGCTCAACCAAACAAGCCAAACTTTTCCAGATCCCCAAGGCAGAGTCTCTGTTTCCCTATTTTCAGGAATAGCTCCCTCTGCCTCTTCTACCCTGGATTCATCTTTCTGAACCCCAGTGACTGTGTCTCATGCTGCCTTGCATTTGAAGGTGGTTTGCAAAGGACCTGAAAAAGCATAGATCAGTCTCTCTTCAACCTTCTTGGGGGAGTTTCTGCCACAGGAAACATAACTTACACCACCTCTGTCTTTCTCAGCAAAAAAGACCAGATCATTTATATAAATAAATTGATAGTCAAACAAACCTCCCATCACAATTCAACAATCCCCACAAATGTGTCTTTTTTTTTTTTTTTTTTGACACAGCCAACAGCACAGGAAAGTGGCAAGGGCATTGTTGATGCCATGTAATGAAATTAAGCATGTTTGTGTATAGGATCATACGAATCCATTTCTTAAGAACACTAATTTATTACACTCCACGATCATCAAGGCAAGTTAAAATTTGAAGCACACAGTTTCAGGTGTGTGCCTGACATGCACTGGCTTTCACCATGTGCCTCACCTGCTTTATCAAAAACCAATGACAACACCACAACCAGCAAAAAACCAAAAAAAACCACAAAAAACAAACCCTGGCCTGACTGCTCTTGAAATGTGGTTATTTTATGTAACCTATTTCAAAGGCTGATACTGAGCCAGAGTATTGTAGCAGGCTGAATATCAATCATTCATGATTGCATTGCTCTGTATCCCTGAGGATGGATGTGAAAATTTTTATTGAAGTTCTAGGCAGCCATGAGGAATTGTACTCTGACATCTAGCACAGGCATTTACCTGATTCCTCATCTATCAGGAAAAACTCTGCTTGCTGCTGTCCACTGACACGTGCAAGCAAGGCAGGGTAGGTGAGGAACATACAATGGTGGGCAGTGCTGATAAAACTCTTTTTTGAAACTCCATTTTTTTACTCACTCTTTGATTAAAAAAACCCAACAAAATTGGCTAGAGGGTAACCATGGTGAAGATGAACCTCTCAGTGTGAGCTGAAGATAAAAGTTGTAATGTTTTTTGTGTGTCTGCAAAGGGCTGGGCAAGAACTCTTGAGGGAACTGTATAATTTGTTTCAATGATGTGTTAATTCAGATACCCAGGGATAGCAATTTAATGTGACAACCTCATTTTTCTCTCATATTGTAGTCTCTTTCATGCAGATTCTCTCATCTTACCCTTCAGCTCTCTGGTATCTGAGTGCCTTCCCAGCCAGCAAGCAATGCCTCCTGGCACAGTCCTGTGTCCCTCTGTTCCTCTCTCCTGGGCTGGGAGCCAGTTCCACACTGCCAATGTCACTGCTAAGGCACTCCAGGTTGAGTGTGTTCTTGCATGACACCCCTGCCATCGCCCCAAATTTGCAGCCTCAGTGGAGACATCAGCACGTGTGAAGTCTATGTTTGCTCTCAAGGCAGAGTTTTGGTTTAGGGCAGATAAAACATTGCAGCTCAAACCCCCTCACACCTCAGCCTACAGTTTGTGCAGGTCTTGACCCCTCCACTGCAAAGTCAAATGTATGAGTTAAAACCCTTTCCACCAAGGCATTGTTGAGCTCTGAGCATGCTGATGGATGCACAGATGTTCCTGAGGATTTGGGTAGAAGCCAGTCCTGAACAACTTGCAGGAGCTTCCTCAGATTTGGCTGAGTGCAGAAATGCTTCCACTGAAAAGTCAAACAAAATAATTTCATTTAATGCTAAGGATGTTTTAGCCTGGGCTGAGTACCCTAACATAAGGCAGAAAGATCTGAGACTGAATTAATCAATGTTTGGTCTGGAATGCCAATTAGAAGATGAGTAGCTAGTTTTGGTCCACTGGTTTGTGTGGGTTTTTTTTTTAAATTCATTTGTTCATTATTTTCCAGGTACCTGTGGGTCTTACTGAGTAGGTGAACACTTCTATTATGGCTTGGAGAAAAGTAAAACAAGTTAAAATAAATGTGTTTTACTAGGGTTTAAATCAACTGTATTTTGTCCTCACACTCTGCTCTCTGCAGCCTGCCAAGATGCAAAAGGACATTTGTTGGGCATTGGACATTATGGAAAGATGGTATGAAGTTCTGCCTGTTCTACATCTAGAAATTTGTTACAGGTATGAAAATATTTCAGACATGACCACATCAGGGAATTACACTTTTATGGGTTCATGGTGATACCAGCATAATTTAGTAGAAGTATTTTGTCATTTTTACAAAGAACTGCAGGTTGAATCCATGCAGTGTCCTTAGGGAATACAGCACTCAGTAATTAAATAGAGGAATTGGTTCAAACAAACCTCACCATGGAGCACCTGTAAGATATAGACAAAGCCCCAGACATAACAACCAAGCCTAGAGAGATCAGTGTGAGCTTTGTGCCTCTCACTGGTGTGGAGCCAAGGACAGCTCTCCTTTATGACTCTGCATGACACACCCTGGGGAGTTTGGGGCAGTAATGGTTGCAATCAGAACTCCTAATGTCTCTCCCACAGACTGCTGGGTAGCCTGTGCAGAGCTCTACCTCTTTTTTTTTTTATCCTAAGACAACACTACATTTCTTAGTGGCAAAAATGGGAATATATATTTTTAATACACTTTTTTTCTCCTTGGCAGATACAGATTGAGAAATGCAGAAGAACAAGTAAGACCCTATAAGGCCTTTGAAGAAAATGGCTTTTAAAAAGGGCACATTCCCCTTTAAACTGTTTAGTGTTTTCTCAAGGTCGAGCAAAAGGTTTGAATCCTTAGTAAGTTGCACACAACTGGCTAGACAGGTCAAGTAGACTTAGAACTCCTGTCAAAATACATGACATTATGAAAGCAAAATAATAGTAGTACCCCATAAAAACTGCATTAGGAAGGAGATAGGATAATACAGGTCATGTTAACTTACTGCATAAGGGAAAGGAGGAGGTGGCATTTTTGTCTGGTGAGATTTAAGAAACTACGTAGTCCAGAGGCTACAAAGAGACCTTAAATATAGATCAGAAGTGTCAGGTGGTACTGGGGGACTCAGCTGAAGTTCAGCTGAGAAGTGGTGGGCTGTTATGTAGAAGTAAGGTCCAGTTAGGCTAAATGCAGTTGCAATTATTGCAATTTTAGCCTTCAGCTTGAAAAAAAATAAGGAAGGGAAGAAAAGAAAGACAAAGAACAAAATATATATGGGAAGTAAGGAAGAAAGAGAAAAGAGAAATAAGTAAAACATGATATTCATTCTAGTCAGACCTATGCATTCCTTCCTTTTTTTTTTTCCTGTAAATAGTGGATGATCATGAAGCAGCCAGAAGAAAGGAAACAAGAAGGGAAAGAAAAGAGAAAGAAACTGTACCTTCAAGGGGTACAGGGTTGCTGCTGTTGTGTCTTCTACCATCTCTGCCACTGACACCCCGAGTACTTCACACTGAGGAAAAGCAGCGGAATCAAACGCTGCCCTTGGTGACACCAGAATTCAATCCAGCCTGTGTTGGAATGACCTGTTCTGTGATCTACTGCTATGACCTTGCTACTGATTTATGGCTTCTTGGCTCAGACAGTGCAAGGAGTCATAAAAAGTTTTTGCTTTCTTTCTTTTTAATTCTATACTGCTGCCATCAATAGCTCCTCTTTAGATGTGCTCTGCAAGCCTGTGAAATAAAACAACTCCCAGGCCTCTCGACCCTTTTTTTATTTTCATTTCCACTACCTTTTTGTGCCATGTAAGAACCATAAAAGAATAAATACTCAGCAAACTCTCCTACCAGCTCATGATGCACTCTAAGTATATTTTTATAGCAAATTTAATGTTAATGAGCACCAATTACTCTTGGAAATCATCATAAAAGCCATAAAAAGGCTGATACTGTATATTTGATATACTCTGGAGGCTATCTCCAAGATGGAAGTGCAATTTTGAGAAACACCCACAAATTCCATGGGAAGATGGTAATTTCTGAGTACATGGTGTTTGTGGTTTGGGCACACATCACATTTATGGGTCAGATCAATACTCATCTTAGAGAGGACAGAATTTGCACCCTTCTCTAACAAAAAAAAATCATTTTATTGAGAAGATGTCTTCAAGATTATTACTGTTAAATACTGCCATTAATTATATAGGAGATAATCAACCTTTCTTCTATATTTCTCAGTTGTGTAGACAAGGTTTCTTTCAGAAAAGAAATTAGAGTGGCATAAAGTGAATAAGCAAGGCAGAAAAACTGGTCATAGTTCTGTGGAATTATATTAATTATAAAAATAACAACAATAGCAATAGTAATACTACTATTACTACTAACCCAGCAACCATAATTTCTAGCCAGTAATTCACACCACAGTTAAAAGGATTTCTCAGAGTTGAAAGAACCTTCTGAGCTGCCAATGTTTATGGGACAAGCCTGTAAACATGTGAATTCCACAAACATGATTCCTCCCAGACAAACCTTTGCAGGAATTTCTTAGGAATATTTTATTAATTAAGAGTCACAGCTGTCATCAGAGGCAGAAAAAGTTCAAAAAACAGGTAACACTTTTTTCTGTCTCTCTGCTCTTTTGTCTCCCAGGTAGATAGAGCTGGACTTCTGTGTGACTGGTGACAACTTTATGGCCATTTCCTTTGGAAAAAAGTCAACATTTGCTGTTTGTCCATGCACTTACAGCAACTGAATAAATTAATATTAAAGAGATATAATGTATTATTGTAATTTTCTGTTATAATGTATCATTATAATTCTCTGTCAAGTGAAAATTTTGTTTTTATCTTACAGATGGCAGAGAAAGGCCAAAAGCAGCTGAGAATTCACAACCAGGCAGGTGCCATGCAGTACAGTTCTGACAGACTCTTTGACCTCCCCTTGGTGTGCAAGTGTTTGAGGGATCACAGGTTGTTCCCCTCAAATCTATCAAATGTTGTTATTCTGTAGATTTACATATCACCAGTGCTTACAAACATTGAATTGGTTTGCTGGGAATCAACAGAGCTTCCCATCAGTCAGACTTATCTTTTTCTTGTGCGTGTTTCTTCAGATAAGCTCAGTCCTCATGTAAAGCACACAAGACCTTGGGTGCTCCAACCAATTTTTTCATACTTATTCCAAAATAAAAAGTTGGATTGGAGGGGATTGAACAAGTTCACAGAAAAAGAAACTCATGGAGGATTACTGAAAACAGCAAAACCACATCTGACTCAGGAAGGCTCAGAGTTCAAGTTTACCTCAAATATTCTTCCAGTCCCTAGCATATTTTCACAGTCTCTTCTGTAATCTTTGTTCTCCCCCTAGCCGTATTCCTTTGGCAGCTAGGTTTGGGCACTGCTGGAGATGATCTACATTGATATTTGTTCTCACACAGCACATCTGAATATCTTCATATATTCATGGGTTCTTGGGAAAAGAATTGAGATTCACCAGGCTCTTCAGTCAGATTTGTGTTTGAAGGAAAAATAAAAAAGTAAGGGAATTCCTTATCTTCACCTATAAAACCCCCCAAATTTCTGTGATCAGCAGAGTATAAACTTCACTGTATACAGCTGTGGTTAAGCAACTGATAAATCCTATTAAACTGCAGGTATTCTGGTCAGGTGATGTCATGAGATGAGGGATCCAAAGAGGTTGTGATCATCTTTATAGGTGTTCCCATTTATTTCTCACTCCTGTAATAGTGGAAGTATTTATTGGAGGCTTTTCTGAACAAATGCAATATGAAAACGCTGATAAACTTAGCCCAAGTACTTCCCAAAATATCTGTCACTATGATTGGGAATTTTCATGTCTGAAATTTCAGCCTGAACTGCAGCTTGAATCATTTATATACCAATACTTTTAGAAGAGCTAAATGGTGTTCAGAAGTTTTTGCATCATGGTTGGAATTCCATGAGACTCTTTTAACATGCAGCTCCAAGAATTAAATCTGTAGCCTGTGTATGCCAGCAAGTGATATGTCTCCCCTGTTTGTTTGTTTCAAAGGAAGATATTGTTCAGAATGTGAGGATTAGGAGCTGGATTTCCATGCAAACTCACGTGGGCTCCTTGTATTGCCCTGAACCTCAGAAATACAGGTAAATGGATGGGGAAAGGCTCTGCTGGCATGTTTGCAGCTTGGGAAGCCATAGCTGAGCCATTTTTGAACTGCTGACACTACTGAAGACACAGCAACAAGATTTAGTATGAGAGGGAATGGGTATTGCAGCCATCAGCTTGGGTTGAACTTCAAGGCAGAAAAATTCCCTTTCCTTTGTGTATCTGGCTATCCTAATGGAATTACCTGCATAGCACTCATGCAAGATCAGAGGATGTCTCAGAGGGTTAGTCTTGACAAGGAACTGCCTGCTGGGACAACCTTTCCATGGAAAATCTGTGCTTAATTCTGAGTGCCAGAAGCCTGGGCAGACAGTGGAGCATGGTAAGGATGAACCAGCTGGAGTGGCTGCAGGGCGAGTGGCTTTCCTTGCCCCCAGCACATTGTAATTTCTCATGAGTCATTTGCAAGGTATTAACAGTCATCTAAACCACCCCAAAAATAATATTTGTTTCTCCTGCTGAAACTAGTGACATTTAACTATAGAGGAGAAATGTAAATATTGTTGACATATCTCTGCCTCTGAAAAGCTCCTTAAATATCCACAAGTAGCTGCCAGAGTTGTCAAATAATAAATCAAAGTGACTCCTCTCCAAACAGGAAAATAACAACCAATAAATCTCTGGACCAACCATTTCCAGACACAAGTACATTGTATTTGTAGAACTGTATTGGGAAAGGTTCCATCAAACAGAAGATGGCCAGTAAAATCCAGCTTCATGTTCTGCTAAAGGCTTGTTTTGCACATTTCTGTACCAAAACAAGTTTTCCTGTGACTTTCCTGGTCCAGCCTTCATGCCACAGAATGCTTCTGTCAGGACAATGCAGTTCTTTCCACCACCCTGAGGAGCTCTCAGCAGAGTATCACAAAACTGTGGGGTGTCAAAAACCTGCAGCCCTCTAACTAAGAATCTAGCCTATGAATATTTGTTTGTTATTTTTGATTCTCATTAAAGATATTTTAATTGCATAATTTTTAAAATTTGTGTTTTCATGGACTACGTATAAAAGTAATTATATTATTAACTGCCTTCTTTATGAAGGAAGAACTTATTTATAATGCACAAGCTCAGTCACTTATGCTTCATTTTCATCTTAATTTTTACTTTCATGAGATCCTATTCTGCAAAATGCGTTAGATTGCAAACTGTCTGGATTTGTCCCAAATCCAACCCTTCTTCATATACTTCACATCCATTTCTCACAGTAATGCCACAACCTTGGCAGTGATTGTATCACTAAGATAACAAGGTTCTGTCTGTCCCATAACAAATGCAGGCTAGGAAGGTAACATAATACCCAGGAAGTAAGAATTAATCTTTTAAATCCAAATATATTGCTGATAGCAGGGCTTTCTGTTGAATGCTCATAAGTACTGAGGCAAGTTAGATGATTAAAGGTTTGATGTCAGCCCTCTTACAGTCTCCTCTGTGCAGCTTTGGGAATGTGTCTTTCTTCAGGATCAGACATTTTTCAAGTTGTTTAAATAAAATTATTAATATTTTCTTATGAGGTAGAGTTTTCAGTCTGTGATTAGGGTTTGTAAAAAAAGCCAAACCTAAAACTGATCTCATGAAAGAAAATGTTCCACTGACTTCAGAGAATGAATCTGCATTGATGTAATAAGCTTTTCTTTTCACACCCACAAAGAGGAAAACCATGCATTTATCAGATTTCACTGCCCTTCATAGTTCCTCTGTGAAAAAGTCTTGCCTACTCTTATATACAAGTTTTATGGACATTCTATCAATTACTGACGCAATCTACAGGAAGCAAAAATTCCAGAAATGTTTTCCACAATGTGCTTGGTTTTCACTGGTTTAGTCCTTTTCTACTAACAAGATATGGAAATAGAGCCTAGAAATCACTTGAGGGTAGGGGAAGTGTGTGCTGGAATTGATATTGTCTGTGACAAGGCATCCAGTGCACACTTTCTATGAAAGTGCAGCAGCTTTTTGCCCTGCAGTTGAAGCTGGATCATGATAAGGAAACTGAAATTGATAGTCTTCTGATAAGAGCTATTGAGATCCAGTTTTCAGCCATCTCTGCCGTAACACAACCACACTCATGAGGCTATTTTGGCTGCACTGTAGCTTTAATTAAACACACCTCTCAGTTTTGCTTTTAGTGAGAATATGCTCACACCAGTGAAACCACAATGAAGACTGGCATTAAATGACCATGCCAGTAAGGTATCCAATAACAGGACTCCCAGATCTCATGGGCAGGTTTCAGTTTTCCAGAATCAGTAGCCAGATTCTCAGAAGCTTTTGGCACATTGAATGCAAAGCTGTTGAGTGCCTGAAAGAGAGCAAAGAGCCTGAGAAAGTCTGGCTCCTGTTGGGTAGAGAGAGACTGGGCTGGAGAATGGCCCTTCCAGGCGCATTGAAACTTGTCCTGTTGCTGCCAGCTCTGGGCAGGTTCAGCAGGTAATCAGTGAATCAGTGTGTTCAGGCACTGTGGCTGTCAAATCAGCACCTCTCCTGAGCTCTGAAGTGGCACACACACAAGCAAAACAACACAGGTAGAGATACACACACAAACACTTTTCTTGTCCCTGGCATGTTTTAGCAACACTTTCAAATTTAAGAAAAATTGCCCTTCATTCTGCACAATCCCAACTCTGACACCTCACAGCTTCCTGCTAAGCTGCACAACTCCCAGCACTAAGCAGTGTTTTTATCATCATTTGACAATTGTGAGCTCATGGAGTTAAACACTCCTAACTTGGCTCTCAACTCCAGCTGCCCTCTGCACTTTGCCAAGGCTCCTGTAAGGGTGCCAACACAATCAACTTCTGCTGGGGACAGACAAGAACCAGTCTGCCTTTTCAGGAAGAACTTTTCTATCTGTAGTGAAATACAGAATTCTGCCAAATATATATAGAAAGATATGTATACACACACATGCACACACACATATTTACGCACATATTAGATGGAAATTGTGTCTGGCTTAAGAAAAATTCCTGGTTCTTGCATTTCCTGACTTATAGCTCCTCACATAACATTTTGTTATTTACATTCCCATTTAATTGGGGCTAGGACACAGCTGCTGAAATTACAGATAATCTTGTCTATCTAAAGCACTGATTTAGGTTTGGAACTACTTAATAGTTTCTTTAAAATGTTCATAATAATTTGATTTTCAGAAGCCTATTAAAAATAAGTGTAGACTGGAAGAGCACAGAATAGGAGTATATTGCCTAAAGGACAGACAGAATTCCTTATTCTGAGAAAATAGGATAAGATAAGGTAACATTAAAGAAACTGATGTGGATTATCTGTGCTGAACAGTCAGAAAATTAATGTCTGGGTTTGTAGCAGGATGACCATCCAGAGCTAGAGATTGAGACTCAGCCCAGAACACAGAGGTACCTGTCTTCTATTTCCCTCCATGGAAGAACAACCAATAAAAATTATCAAACTTCTATCACAATTCTGGAAAGAGAGGACTGATGAAGAAAAATGATTGAGAGTCTGACCTAAAGCTAGTCTCAGTTACAAGAGTGTCAAAATTCATCAGCTTCGGTAGATCAGGCTTTCAAGGCTGTTTCTACGGATTGATGCTTCACTGTTGTTTCAGATGTTGCCAGATAACATACGTACTAATCAGTTCCCAGGAAAAAACCAGATTGAATGGACAGTGTACCAAACCCTTGTGCATCCTGATCAGTCTCCCCTTAGAACAGATAATTGGCTAAAAGTATTTTTGACTTCTCCTTGAGGCTGCACAAGCATTTTTCATTTTATAGGTCTTATCTGAGAGACCCTCCAGAGAAAGTCTGATACTAACCTTACAGGCTTTTTAAAAAAGATTTGGCTCAAATAGAGCAAATACAGCCAAGACAGCAGCAACAATACTCTCTGCATTGCCCTCTAAATATTAAGTTCACAATGTAATATGTGTCAATTAAGGGTGATTTTTGCTCTAGACCAGTAATATACAATATAGCAAACAATGGAATGAGATCAGTGCTGTATTTTAAAACATAGCATCCAAGCAGCCATCATGCAGTAAAGCCTTATAGTATCTCTGAGCTCAAATTAATATAAAACCATGCTTAAGGGATATATAGATTACCTGGTTCTCCTGACAATTCCAGCCAGGAGCATTTACATTTGCTTTGTTTTGTTTTTTGTTCATTATTTCTGTTCCTGAAGTACAGAGCAAACATCTATTCTCCTGAAAGCCAAAGGCAAAACTTGGTGATTTTTTTTTTTGTTGTTGGTAATAAAAAGAAAATCAATAAAAGAAATTAAGAAAATAATATGTTCAGATGGGCAGATAGATATTAAAAATTCATCTTTTGCTTCAGTCATAGGGGAACTTGGAAGAAAAATTTTAGTCTGATCCATGATCATTTTATACAGACCTTGACAGAAAGGTTGTGTTGTTTTGTTATTCAGGATGTAACCAGGTGTGAAAACCACACCTGGAAGAGAAAAATCTCAGCATCTCTTCTAGTGAGATTAAATGAAAATAATTTCAAGACTAACTGCAAAAACAAAACAAAACAGAGGTTCAGATGTCCTTAGACATTTTGATATGAAACCTGAAAATAACATTGGCTCACTGGCTGAAACAATAGCATTTTGAACATGGAAGTTGAAATGCAGAAGAAGTTATCAGAAATACTTGAATTTGAAATATAAACTTTAAAGGAAAACCGCTCAGAATATTCACGGATTCTCACAGAGGTAAGAGTGAACTTCATTTATTGCCTTTATCAGTACCTTTTAACAGGGTTTTACAGGGTTCAAGTTAAGCAAAACTTCTGTTGGCTAAATGAACTTGATCACACACATCTACTTTTACATGCAAATGTGCACACTCCTCTACATCAATCTCTCCTCCCCATTCTGTGGTTAGTGCATCTGGTTTATCATCTCTTCCTTCTTTACAACTTCACTGTTCTCCCTCATTCTCGTTATTTGAGAAGACTTCAAGGACACTGCCTCTGGGGCTGTAGGCTGGGTTGTGCAAACAGGCCTTGAATAAAATATCGTGTCCTTGGTCTTCTAGAATATTCTCCACAAAACTTAATATAAAATCTGAAACATATGTTCTTAAAATCAGATTAACACGCTGATAAAGAAAATCTGCTGTGTCTTGATTGTTTATTTCTGAAATCCTCCTCTGAGGACTACATATTGATTAAGATGACAAGCTTTTTACTAAAACAAAAATTAAATCTCTTTTTCTCAATAAAAGAGAAACAGGACAAAAATTGATGGTCCTTGTTTTTTAGGCATCAAAAACTTTATGTTCTGCAGGTTCTTTCTGTCCTTTGATTTATGCTGTTACCTCTGGTTCAGGTAACAAACCTGAAGAGAGAATTTGGGGTTTATTTTTCCCCTTATAGCAGAAAGAGATTACAAACTGCAATGGTATTAGTAAGGATTTCATTAGGCTCCATAAGCAGGTATTTGATTTCTGGAGTTATCTTCATAGATTCTTCACAGGCAGAGCTGCTTGAAAGCAGCCCTTTCACTCAGTCTCCTGTTTCTTTTGTCACTTGTCTAAATCTATCCTTCTGCAGCAGACATTGGCCACTCTGCCTTTACTGGAAGCTAAGCAAGCAAGGTGGCAAGAGTTTCAATATCCCTGGCTATTCACAAGGAGATACAATTCATTTTTGCTGTTTAGGTTAGCAGTCCACTGGACTGCATTTCCAAAGCTTGCCAGTCTTCATTGCACTCCTTTTGGACAAATTATTATTATATTTTTGCCTTTGATTGTCCACTTCACAAATAGAAAATACATTGTGTATTTTCAACAGGCACTTGGTAAAAAAAAAAATGCAAACCTGAGTAAAAAAACCAAAACAAACTACCAAACAAAACAAACCAAGAATCCCAAAGCAACAGAAAACTCTCCTTAAGTGAGTTTCCTATGATTCATTATCTGGCCTCCAAGATGTGAATTACCAGTCATAGGAAATAAATATTACATGACACCTTCAGTGTTCAGAGACAGAATTTCAGAAAGCTTGATTTACTGACAAGTAAAACAAAACTGAAAGATTTCAATCCCTGATTAAAAGAAACATAATTTTTAAGGGAAAAGCCTCTGCATCCATTAACAATCCCTGCTAGCATCCATGACTCAAGAGGAAGCATTTAATTTTGCCTTCATTTCTGCTATTTTTCTTCTATTTTTGGATGATGTGGAGAGGGTGGAAGTTATTCCACTGATCAAATTTCAGCCAATAAACTGACAGTGAAGTGAATGAGGCTCTCTACATGACAGACCCTTCTCCCTGTGCAATTGCCAGAGAAATCCATCCATAAATGACCCTTGGTTTCCATTTAAAAGCCTATCATCTCAGTAGGAATAGTCTTCTAAAGCCTTCTGACTTAGAGACAAAAAGCTCTGCTAGCTGGCCTAAGGGCAATTTCTTCCTTCTGTTTACCTCTTTGAGAGGCAGCTTGCTAAATACATTACTGTCTAGAAAGCCCTGCTCATAAAATTGGAGGTGGGAGTGGGGGGTAATGGGGAAGGAATAAAATAAAAAGAGATCCAGAGCTGAGGCAGAGAGAAAATCAGGGCATTGACTCCTTTAGTGCAAGCAGCATGTGTGTCAAGAAGTGCATGATTAAGATTTAACCTGAGATACACCACACTACAACCTCTATTATTTTTGTGATGTCATGCCCATGCAACTTTCCCTGACAGCACAATTTACCTTATGAAAGGTCTTTGCTGTAAGAGGCATTGCAGGACCCCATGGAAAGCTGGTGATCATCACCATGCTAGTTTACCTCTAACTTTTACTAGCTCTTTCAAGCTAACATAACCCATTAAAATAAAACTCAGTACCTGCCTGGATCAAGCTTCCAGCATGGGCTAGACCAGCATGTGCACTTGCTTGCATGACATTCTGCTCCATGCACAAGAAAAATGGACTGACTTTTCCTCCTCTCTGGAGATGGTCCTCCATAACAGCCACAGCCAGCATCCCCAACAGCTCCACAGAGAGCAGCAATCATTTAATTGGTGTGACATAGACCCCATTGTGAGGGTCACCTGGTCTCAGTGAAGAATTCTCCACTGACAGCAGAAGATGTTTAAATGATATTCAGGAGAGGTTAAACCCCTGGACAGCTTCCTTGCCTTTGCAATTCAGCAGAATAAAGTTTGGTTTTGTGTTCCTTTTGAGCTCCTAGTGCTGATAAAGCTTGAGCAGAAGAGCTCCTGAAGCCTGGGAAGGTTGCAGGGGCTGTTGCTGAAGTTGTGTCCGTCAGAAGCCTCCCACAGAGGGAGCTGCCAACAGCAGGCTCACATTGCTGCTCCCAAGTGACAGCAGCACAGAGCTGCTAAACACTTTTCCATCTGGAAGAGCCCTCATCTGTCACACACAGACACAGCAATGCTGAGAGAACAAGATCTCATCCTGAGGGCAAGGAACCAAAATTTCATGCCTTCAGGTGCCTGCATGTGTCTCTCTTCTCTCACCACACCTCTTCACATGCTCACAACAAAGCCTCTCATTCCCCATCACTGCATCCCCTCCTTCTGGCCTCTTCATGGGGGGAACAACAGCTGAGGGCTTCCCCTCCCCATCCCAAGCATCTGGTCTTCCTCCAGTGTCTCTTCACACCTCCACTGGCATGCCAGAAACAACCACCCCAAAACCCTAATGAAACTCCTTCTCAAGTACCACTCTCCATGGCAGGGCTGCAGTTGCATTTCTAGGGAGCTGCAGATTCCCTTGAAGATGCCTGTAAAGCCTAGTTATTTCCTGACATAACCCATCTGCAGATAAATGATTTTATAGAACTGCAATCTGGCTAATCACTGACAAAAAAAAAAAACCAACAACCCAAGCAGTGAAAGACTCTTTGGGCTGCCCGAGCAGTATTGAAAAATCAAGGTCAATTATATTTCTAGATTTTTCTAGAACAACAGCCTTGAACCCAGCATCACTCCTCTCAGACAAAGCTCAGTATGGAAACTGAGACCTGACAAAGTGTCTCAGCAAAGATGCACAATTTGGAACAAGTCAGATAATTTGTAGTAATTGCAGGTGGCTCATGCAGAGCTATCAGAAGAAACCTCCCTTGAGTCAACTTGCACTAAAGTTGGATTTCCTCCAAGAAGGTATTTTACTTAGTGTTTTTTTTTTTTGTCAATCAGAGCCAAAAAATGAGTTTAAAAAGCTTTTAATCACTGTAAGAATCCCATTTAATCAGACTACTGTCTGATTTTGTTTCTTTAGCACTGATGAATAAACCTAATCAGTGTGATTTAGCTAAGAGTTTTGATACTGTAGTATAGCATTTTTCTTCTGTTAGTTGCCTGCATTGTGTCTGTGACAAACGTTGCTTACAGAAAAAGGTTGGTAAGAGAGGTCTTAAAAGCAACTCCCTGACCAAATAAACAGATTTCCATGTTCAGACCCTGCTACTCTTGTTTTCCAAATGGGCATAATTAATAATTACTATGAACTATTCTATGATACAGCTGATTCTAATTATGCAAACTGAAACCAAGTAAACAAATCCAGTGTTTTTTTAACTGGACTAGTTATTTAAAGAGGAAGGAAGGTAAGAATCTGAAGTAGCTCAGGCCATAAGTTACATTACTTATTTTGCCATCATTCTCCACTTTTTCCCCCTTCTCTGGGGAATTCATTCAGACATTGGACTCGCAGATTTTTGTCTGGCTACTTTGAAATGCACAAGCTGATGAAAATCAGCCTACTGCTGAATTTGGAAAGAAACCACTATCACAGGTAAGACAAACTGTGAAGCAGTTGTGTAGCAACAAGATTAGAACAAGTTTAAACTCTCAGCCCAGTGGAGTCATGGCCAGAGAATTTTTCTGAAACCATATGGAATCTGCCATGAGAATGTCAAGAGATATTGTTCTCAGCCACATAGCTGTCTGAGGGATGGCAGATGGAGGAAACAGTGCATGTGCCAGCATGTCTAATTAGCTGAGAGGCTCTTAATTCCTTTGTTGTTTTTTAAATGCCACTGTCAATATCTGATCCAATGACCATGGAAGTGGAGGGGACTTTCTCAAGTGACTTTGGTAGGTGCTGGCCTCAAACCCACACAGTTTATGTAAGAATGTATTTGGCTGCTGGCTTGTTGGAGAGTTGTTTGCAGGACACAGGGAAGAGAAATGAATGGATCAAAAGCAAGATGGAAATGAGGCAACTTCTGAGCATCACATGCACAGAGATTTACTGTGAGTCTATAGTAAAGTGGACATTTCACCTTAAATCCAGATTTGGAATGTTTTTGTGTGTGCTCTTATCAATAGAAAAACACCCTGAAGGCTGGTTTCCTTTTATATTTCTTCCTCTCAGAAAAGATTTTTTTTTTTCTCCCAGTTAAAACTCTGCTGAATTTTCTGTTCCCATGATGTTTTCTTATCTCCAGCCCATGCTCTTGCACACTGACATGCTGAAAGGCATCAGTGCCAGGGATCCCTCTTCCCCAAGGGTGGATTGTTGTCACAACAGCTGCCTGGCTGGGTCCAGCTGCTGCACTTCTTCCCATATTTCCCTGTCACAGGAAAAACGATGCATAGAGCAGAGGGACAGTCACCCACTCATTGTGGGAGCTCCAAAAACTTCAAGAACAGAGTTTCTTTTGCATAAGAGAATCTCTTGCTGTACTGATTAATAGCATGGCAGAAGGACTCAGGCCAGAAAAGAGATAATTTTGCTTTGGGAAGGAGCTGGCAAATGGTGCAGGAAACCTCTGCTCTAGAGCAGCATTGACCATATTAACAGTGCCTGCTAATGCTGGGCTGGGAGATCCTCTCATTTTATTTATCTGCCAAGTGGAACCAAGCTGATTGATACCTGCTGCCCAGACAGCCTTCCCACCACCCAGTGTGACCAGTCACACTCTTCAGCTCTGCCAGCCTGTACTAAAGCCTCAGCTAATCCATGGAGAGGGGTCAGTGACTGACCAGTGCCTTGTGCTTGGATTACACATTCCTCAAACTGACCTCACAGGGGTGGCTGAGGAGAGCAAGCACTGCCATTTCTACCCCAGCCACATGAAGGTACATGGGTGATGACAGCACTCAGATAAAGCAAAAGAGAGTTCAGCACAAGATATGTAATCCAGTCCTAGACATTATCATTCTGCATCTTGGGGCATCTTACTCATCTTGGAGTGGCACTGAAAATAAAATCAAGTTCTGTGGCTGTAAACCAGGCAGGTTTGGAGAGGTGTAGTTTGAATAACTGCACTTTTTCATTACTGTGTGCATGGACACATCTTGGTGTTAGATAAAGAAGTAACACTTCCAGCAAAAGCAGCCTGCTTTTGTTCCACCTCCCCTTTGAGGTCTGAAGTCTGTTCAAGAACGTCCAGACCTTGATTTGCACTGCACAAGGAAAGACCAGAATGAATATGGTCTGAATCTATCACTCAGGGAGAAAGAAAAATATTCAGACTCTGAAAATATAGCTTTTATGAAGACAGGAAAAAAAAACCCACCTATAGAGCAGAGGGTCTGCTCACAAATGTACATTGCTGCTCCTTCTTATGACAGGCACAGACCTAAGTTTGCAAAGGTTTAATCACAATTTCTACACAAGAATATGGTCAGGAACTCTGTCCAGGCTGACACATAGTTATTCATGGCTGTGATTTTTTTTCCTAAGCATAAACCTTCTGCTTTGGTGGACATTGTTTCCATGGCACACAGGTGCATTCACACTTATCTGGACTGTTCTGGGAATTATATAACTCTTTCCATAACCCCCTTGCTCCAGTTCATTAGTTTTTGTTTTAGAATTATTCCCTAATGGGAAGTTAGATCTTTAAACACAGAGTTTTGAATCAAAATCTTACTGAATGCTGGTTTTGGCTTGAGTTTGTTTCACTTGAAGACTCTGCCTTGGAAAAAAAATGGATAGCAAGCTTCATAGTCTACAAAAAGCTCTCCTCTTTTCTTTTATCTTTTAAGTTTTTGTAGTAACTCTTGCAAGAAGCTTCCTAAACCAGAAAAAAAAATAAAAAATCAGTCCTAATCTCACATGGGCTAATACAGGAAAATTTCATGTTTTGATATCATTCATGAGGAACTGTAGTTAAAACTAAAGATATTTTCCTTCTCTCCTTGTATAAATAAGCACAACCAACTAAACACATTCCCCATCGTAACCAGCCTCTAAACACCGAGATGGAATTTCTTTTTTCTTACTTGATATTCAAAATTGTATAGTGCAAATTTTGAAAAAGATTTTGTACGAAAAACATACTTCATTTCCCAACAATGATTTATTTTTAAGTTCTTTTTAAATCAACTTGCTTGTTTTGCTCAACATTTTCTACTCCATTGTTTTAACCACATTCATAATCCACTCAGCATATGGCAAAAACTAAGAAAATTCAGTCAGAGAACCATTAGAGTAAGTGGAATGAGACACATTGCCTATTTAGCCTTATATATTGCTTGCAGGAATTGCTTTTGCTTCCAGGGAGAGAAGTTTTACTTAGCATGTAGATCTTCAATTATTAAGTGTAATGGCTCAGAAGAAAATGTTATTTTCTGTCCCCTGGAGATAAGTAACATATGACTTCAAGCACAATGGTAAATATCTTAAAGCTTGAATTATGGATAGCAGTATTATTTCTGAAACTTCACAAGTCAATATAGAATTCCTATTTGTTTAGCAAGCCCCAGTACTGCATGCATTGAGGTATGAAGTGATTGGCAAGCACAGCCAAGGAAAAAAGGAAAAATATAAATTAAATTGTGGGAGCACCTCACTAGAGGACTGGGAAGAAACACTCATTTTCCTTCAGTTACGAATTGAAGACAGGTCAGTCCTCAGCAACAGATATGATCCAAAGGTTGGTGCTGAAGCATTTTACTCAGATGGGATGTGTTATTCCAAGGGATTTTATCAGTTATAGGGTTGAGCCCCTGATTTTGTTGCAGCTTTGTATGAGATCAGACCCTGCAGGTCCACAGAAAGCCCAGGCTGGAGAGCACTCCACACTACCAACCACCAAGCCCTTCTGGACAACTGAAACATGATTGAACAGTGGAGCAGATGGGAAAGATCAGTTTCCCCACTTGAAATGAAAACTACTTGTACTCTTGAGGTTGAATTCATCAGTACTTTTACTAAATATTATGCTTCATTTTCTCCAAAGTAAGTAGATGACAAACTTTCTGAAAAAAAACCCTGCCCATTAAAAAACCTCAAAACCTACTACAAAAAACAAAACCAGACAAGTTTTATCACTGTATTCTTGACTTCACGCTGCATTACCAAACACTGATCTGTGCATAATCAATAGCTTCCTTTAGCTAATTTGCTTCATCTTCATTTTTGAAAGTATTTATTTTGCAGGGAATACTCCTGCATTTCAGATAATTCACTACAAGCGCTCTGATAACATAACGAAACTGATAACACAATAAAACTTAAGAAATCTGTTTAATATCAAAATGAAGAAACACAATATTTTACTATTAGAAAGCTGCGAGGGCTGACAAAGAAAATAAGTTATCTCTTGGATAGGAAGACTTCAGGTCTTAAAAATATTAAACATCAGTTCCAGGTACATCACTCAGTTCCTCTGGCAGCAAAGCAGGGATCTCTTACCCGTAAAAGCAAATAAATTATGGAAGTGATCAATGAATGCAGTCCTGATGTGGCAGGTGTCCAGATCAAGCTCTGTGTACAAAGATCCATGAGGTCACCAGTGCTCAACAGTGGGCCTTGGGGGAAATTTCCAGTATTTCACTCAGAAAGCACACTGGTAGTAAACTTAATGCATATCAGGAATGTTATATATATCTTTCATGCTGCTTTGAAAATACTGGTTTGTTATGAAATTTCTGTGTACTATTCAACAAACCAGCATCTATTACTATTCAAAACCAGCATCTGACTACATCAGAAGCAAGAGCAATAAGTGATAAACCACAGCAGCAGCCAGGATAACAGAATTGTTGAGGGAAGATGTCATCTGTGCTGCAAAGGGACATCCAGATGCCATCTCCTCAGGAGATGTTCTGGAACAACAGGAAGTGAATGATGAAAGGCATCAATGCTTATCAACTTACGCTGATCATGGACAGAAGAACTATTTCAGAAAGGGCTGTAAGATTTGGAGAGGAGGTTGTAGAAAGGACACCATGCTATGAAGTTTCCTAGAAGCAAAAGCACAGAGAATACAGCTGCCAAAGCAATGCACTGAGCCTCGCTACAGGTTCTGGACCACAACTCTTTCAATTATTGATTCTGAGCTACAACAACATTTAAAACCAGGGACTTCAGTGGTTCTAACCCAAGCATCCCACTACACAAACACAGACACAGCTATCCAAACATATCTCTTTAGACAGTTGTGTATGATGACATGTCAACATCTGCCATAAAAATGTCGTGGAAGCATCCCACTGCTGGCTTAAAAACAGGGCCAGGCACAACTTGGAAGATTTGCACAGGCTTAGGAATTACAGGATTCCAACACAGGGAAACCCTGTTTCACCCTAAGCTAAAAGGCTAACAGAGGCAGGTGAGTGTCTCTGGAGACATGCAGAGAGGTGGACATGTTGACCACACGGTGTTGCTTGTGGAGAAGCATATTTTGTGACCTGGGCTTAAAAAAAAATTTGCAGACAAAACAGTTACTTCTGATGTGATTAGAATAAAAATTACTATGCAGGACCATTGAGTCTGAATCTGATCTAGCTGGGGAAAGTGCTTAAAGAATCTGAAAAGGGTCCCACAGGGACCACAAGGGTCACAGAGCTCAACTGCCAGCTCTGCACAGGACATCCCCCAGAGTCACACCATGTGCCTGACAGCATTGTCCAAACACTTGTTGAGCTTTGTTCCTGTGCCAAACCACCCTCTGGGGGAAAAACCCTTTCTCTGTTCTTCAACCTAAACCTCCCCTGACATGGCTTCATGTCCTGTCACTAGACACCAAGTGATCAGTGTCGGACACTCCCCATCATGAAGGAGATGTAGGGTGCTATGAGGTCTCACCCCAGCCTCTAGTTTAGGCTGAAAAAGCCAAGTGACCTCAGTGGTTCCTTGTATGGTTTCTTCTCTATACCCTTCATCACCTTCATAGCTCTCCTTTGGATGCTTTCTAATAGCTTTATTTCTTTCACATATTGTGTTGCCCAAAACTTACCATAGGCCAACACTCAATCATACTCTGAAGAAATCCTGTTATCTATGTCTTTTGTCCTAGAAATAAAAACCAAGCCCAAACCAATGAAATATTAAAGGCCTGGATACCATCATGGAGATCCGAACAACAGAAAATCTCTGGATGCAAATGATGTATTAGATGACAGTAGGAGGAAAAGCAGTAGGGGCAATGCATAGCTTGGAAATAAAAAGGCATCAAAAGGATATTTCTAGTTCTTCCCATTTTGGAGGGAAATAAATGTTTTCTTAATCATGTACATTGTGGTGCAGCAGAAGTTGCCTTACAGAGCAGGAAATATTCTTCAAGGAAAAAATAGATTCAAAAGACCAAGGAATGAAGAAGAAAAAGTCAACAACAAAAACTAAAACAAACCCTGAATAGAGCCTTAATTATACATGTTGAATAAGATGCTCCCTGGCTGCTTTTGTTTAACATAATTTTAAGGCAAAGTCCTTTAAGCACTGTAAAGGGAATGTGGATGATAAATCAGGCTGCTCATTAGCTGCTGTAATTCTGAAATATTTTGCATTTCCTGTTCAGGTCCAGGCTTAGGCCTTTTTTGTGTGTGTTAGTGATTAACCTCCACAGGGAAAATGGAGAGGCTAAAAGGATAATCCCAATTAAATATGACAAAAACATTTATCAGCCTAACAGTACATCTTTTCTCTCTTTCCTTGGGCAGTACATAGCTGATCTCTGCAGGAGGGAACACTCCAGAAAATCACCCAGGCACCAGCAGTTTTGATTATGAGAAAGATGAGTGTGCAAAAGGCTTGCCTGCTGTCTTTTCAGACAGACTGCAAGGGGGTTGACAGTGTTCTGAAGGCCGTATTAAAAACCCCACAATGGCCACATCTCTCTGAAACATCCCATTACTTGGGAAAAAGAACATGATATTTTGAGGGAAAATGGTTTTTTGACAGTGCACGTGAACACAGCATCTGTCCATGGGAATATGGCCTTTTCCTCTCAAAACCCTCACTCCCTTAACCCCAACACCATGTCCTGCACAGACACATCTGATCCTGCTTGACAGCAAGGGAACTTGCAATAGCTGAGCTTTTGAGATCTACTCTAGTTCTACTTTTCCAGTTTTTGTCTGGTAGAAAAGATCAGGATGTAAGTTAGCTCATAAGTATGAAATTAAAATAATTTGTTACAAACCCCCCAGAAATGAAAAGACTCTTGTAGGCCTCTCCCTGCCTAATTGCAATGAAAAGATATTTGTACGAATTGAATTTCTTTCTGGTTTAAATCTCTCTTGGATTCATATTCAGGGGATTTTGTGTTAGATCTTAATATCTAAAAAAAAAAAAAAAAAAAAAATAAAATACTTCTGATGGTGTTTGGTTTTCATCATCTGTTCTTATGACATGGTTGCTATGTTCCTGTGATACACTTCACCTCTGTAACTCATTCAAGAGCACTGGGGCAGACCCCTATCTAAGCATGAAAGTGATGTTTATGGTTACACAGAGATTAAAGCTAAATGTCAAAGTACAGAAGGAGGCAATGTAAAGGGTAAATATTAAAAAGTAATAACCCAGCAGAAAAAGTGCTTGGAGCAGGTGAACAGTTTCACTGAAATTCCCTTTGTATCGAATTGTAGACCTTTGCCCATTGCTCTGTGTGGGAGTGGATGGGAAGAAATAAATCAGAAAATACTTGAGAGAAAAAAATGCAGAGATTCCCCCATTTTATTGTAACCAACACATTCTCATATCTTAGATCTAGGTCAATGTTCTTTCCACTCATTTACCAGTGAATACAGCAAGCAAGAAACTATTTCTATGTGCATCACAGAAAATATAAACAAGAAAATGGTTGGGTTTTTTTTTCCAGACAACAACACTTTAAGTGATATTTTGTGGGACAGTCTGAATCTGGGCACAAAGTGACAAAAGATAGGATTCCAATAAGGATTCATTTTCTTTGTGGTAAAGAGAAGCAGAGAAAAACAAACCAAGGGAGATAAGCCAATGGTAATGGCTCAAAAGAGAAATGGGCAGGAGGTAGAGCAAGAGAGGGGCACAGAGAGAGCAGCAGAGAAATCCTGCTCTACTAATCAAAACATAACCAGAAGGTGAGATCTGTATCCAATGAAACTAAAATTTCCAATTACTTAGAGTTATTTATTGAGGAATGCTTGGACTGCCTGTTATTGTCAAACATCCCCAAACACCTCCCATTGTAATTCTCCCTTTGCAGAGAAACTTTTCAGAAGTTAGGTCCTAGTCACATCTTCTCTGCAGCATGAGCCATACAGCTCTTCCACAGGAGCTACAAAAGCAGGTAAAGAGTCTCCAGCCAGCACCTAAAGGGCCAAGGAAAGTGGCTGAGAGCCCCAGCAAGACACTGCTCTCTGTCTCTGCCAAATACCTGCATGCCAGACAAGGGAACCCTGCTGTCAAGAAACTTGCCTGGCTTCAAGGAAAGAATCTATTCACTGCACTGGCACAGGACTTCCTTGATATTTTCTGCAACTAACTTTTAGTCTCCTGATCTTATTTTTCCTCATCTGGAAGAGGGGGATCGGTAATTTCACTTTTATTTATTTTGCATATTCTGATGAAAAGCCCAAGCCAAGCATTCTTTCCTTCCCTGCACTTAACTCAAACCATGTACGATTCAGAACATGTTTTTTCTGAACTTTGAGGCATCTTTTATCTTTTCACTGCAGACATAAAGGCTGAGAACTTGATGGGATTTTTTATGAAAGAAAAGTCATATAGGGCTTTTAGGGTCACCTCTCTAAAGAGGCAGACAGTATTACATTGACAATAATAAACCCACAACAATTTTGCTGTGTATACAAACATTTGAATTTTATCTACCTTAAAGCTTGTAGATGCTGTTTTAAAGTTACTAGAAGCCCCTAAACTTCAGATTTTCAAAGGGTCACTCCTAACCTCTGCTTCTCCCTCTTCTCATCTCACCATCACTCCACTATGAAAACATCCTGCACAGAGCTAAGCTTCAAAGACAAAAAACAGTGCTTTGAACCAAGGGATTCTGAAGTAGAAATACTCTTGTTATTGTATCTACAGACCTCTACCAAAGAGGAATGTTTTCCCTCTGCCTTCTGGTGTTCAATGGAAAACATTCAAATAGAATGAAGTCCCCCGAGATCTTGAACTCATGATAGGATGGACTTACTGTGGCTGCTATGAAAAACACTAACAGTGGCATTATATTCATTTACCCCAAGGCAAAGGAGAGGTCATTGCAAAATTTACCAGGATGCAAGAATAAACAGGTTCTGTAAAAGTTACTGAAATGTTCTGGAAAGGATTTGTTTGCATCAATAAACCCACCTACTCATACTGGAAGGATTTATCATGTCCTCAGATCCATTCTATGCTACAAATCTTCCAGATGAGCTGGTCAAGATGAAATTTAAGATGAAGACAGAGGAGTAAATATTCTGATTAGTTGCGTCCAGAATGAGACTAAATGGATGATTTAATTTTTCTTACCGTAAATGCTACGGTAATCCTGTAGAGGTCACAGCTATTTCCAGGCAAACTTTGTTTAACCTGGTGCACCTCTGAATTCTGAGAGTTGTAAAGCCACACTGATAAATACCACAGCCAGATTTAATGACAATAGAAGACACCTTGTGGAAAACTCTGTGTTGCTGCACCAGTGGAGAGAAATTGAGATTTCTAGATCATATTGCTTTTTATGTCAAGCTAGCAGAAATTGAAATGATCGTTTGGAGGTGCCTGCTCAGCTTTATCTGCATTTCAGACAGTTACAACTTAATTTCTAAGTGCAACATTTAAACTGAACTGTACTCTCTCTGACTCATCTTACAGGTAACCTCTCTCTGAATTTTGCCACTGAGGTGCCTGGAACCATAATAATTTTTCTATCATAAATAAAAAATTATAAAGCAATATATTGTCTGACTCCAGCAGCATTCCCTTTCAGCATCTGATATATTTTTTTAAATTGTTTTATAGTACCAGGGGTTATGACACAGGAATTCTTCCAGGTAATAAATTGCAGATGTTTATTTGCTATGCATGAATGAAGAAAGCACAACTTGATATTCTTGGTTTGGATCATAGAATTTGAATTTCTTTTCTTACGCAAACACCCTAATCCTGAATTTGCTTGCTTTTCAAGTGAATTGGGGATGTTCTGCCTGAAGAGACAGCTTGAGAAGAAATTAAAGGTCTTTCATTATCTAAAGGAGCTACGTGAGATGGAGAGGGGCTTTTAAAAGGTCATGGGTTGATAGGAAAAGGGGCAATGTCTTTAACAATGAAATAGGGTAGGTTTAGATTAGCTTCTAGGGAGAAAATCTTCGCTATGATTGTGGTGAGGCACTGGCACAGGTTTCCCAGAGAAGCTGTGGATGCCCCATTCCTGCAAGTGTTCAAGGACAGGCTGGATGAGGCTCTGAGCACCCTGGTCCAGTGGGAAGTGTCCCTGCCCATGGCAGGGGAGCTGGAACAAGATGATCTTTAAGGTCCCTTCTAATCCAAACCATTCTATGATCTCTTGTGATTGAGTGACAAACTCCATCCAAGGTCAAGCTGGGAAAAAACCCAAAACCAACACAAAACATTTGCTCAAAAAAACCCCCCAGAACTCCAAGACATTCTTAACCAATTCCAGCTTTAATGGCATCTCTTGACCTTTTGTGTCAATTGACTGGCTCCGTTGTGACTCTAGCTGTGTGAAAGGTCTTTAGGATTCAGAAAGGTCAACCAGCTCCGGACACCCCATGTGGAGAGGAAACTTAGAATAGCACAGAGGCATTCCTGCAAAATTAATCACTGATCCTTTTGCACATATTCCCCACCAAAACCACTAATTTTAATAGTGACTTTTGGTGGGAAAGATACTTGTTCTTTTATCTCCAGAGTTAACTCATTTCACAAATAGTAACAAACAATAACACTTGGTCAACTCAGCACTAGAGCAAGTAACCTGTCCTTTTTATCCACAAAATAGACAGGAATTCACTGTCAATGTTATAACTTTTCATATATTAAAAGTCTCAGATTTATGAATGAAGACAGTTTGGATAAGCTGAATAATAACCTTTGCAGGATATAGCAGAAGAAATTTACAACACGACTGCCACTTTTACAGCTGAGCTGTCTCTTTTTATGATGGCAGATAGGATGCACTGAGAGAGTTCTGTAAGTTCACACATTAATGTATCTTTTTTAATGGAGTGTCCTAATAATAAAAAAAAAGGTAAATCTGCCTGTAAAGTTGTAATTTGGAATGCTATTACTTTAGAGGATGCAGTGCAGAGGGAAGAAAGCCCTCCAATATCAAGCGGATTCAAAACTTCTGTGAAAACTATCATCGGGGTTCTTGTTGCTTGTTACCAATCTGTCACTGTTGCTAACCCTTTCCCCACTTCCATCCTGCATTGTTCAACAATAACTCTTTCCCCAAAGGGATCTGCAGAACCAAACATGATTTCTGCTGCTCTTGTTTTGAGAAACAAAAATTACCATCTCACCCATCTAAAAATGCTTCGTTACAGCCAGATGTATCTGCTAAAAGAACCTTTCAAACTACATGCCTCTGAGTCTACAGGTGACTATAAAAAATTAATAAAGAGCCCAGTTTTATTCTCTAATGGATCTTGTCTAGAAAAATATGTTTTAGTTCATACGTTTACTGCTTTGACTTTTTTCTGTAGGTGTATCACACATAGATATAAGGAAGAAAGGAATTTGGCCCCTGTTTCAGCTGAAGTTTTATTCCAAAGAGTGGTGTCAAAAGCTGAGGTTCAAGTCCAGATCCACTGTTATTCCTAAGTTTACCCATTCTTCATAAATGGTTTGAAATAAAATCACGTGTTTTTATTCCTGTATAAATTTAATGGTTGAGGTATCAAAATATTTTCATTACCTTTTTCATAGATATAGTAATAAAAACTGGTCTAAAAATAATAAGTCCTATGACATTTTTTTATTAGGCCATTTTGACAATTAAGATGTTCTGCTTCTTGCATTGCTAAAATAATACAAAAATAATAATAAAATCTCCCACCAGTTTGCCAAGTTTTAATTACAAGATTATAGGGCTGGAATTCTTCATTTTATTTGCTGCTAGATTTAGCAAGTGAGTAGCTATCTCAGCTTCCTTTCCCAAGCTCTGTTCTGCTATGTAACACACTGACCCATGATTCCTTCTTTTTGACTTCATCTCTACAGTCAGGAATGGATGAAAACCAAGAGCTATGGAAGGTTTTGTGCTGACTTCAGAAAAAAAGTATGTAAATGGATAACTGGCCACCAATCCTAAAAATAAAGAAAGCAAGACTTTCAAAGCTATTTTTTTGTGGTTTTTTTTTTTTTTTTAGAAAGTGATGAAAGGAAGATTGTCTCCAAGACACTGATGGAGTCTCATGTTTGCATGAAGCAGGATGCTTTATCTAGCACAGCCTTTGAACACACAGTTTTAACTTCAGGCAACCAGCCACAAGTCAGCTAAAACCAGCCACAAGCTGCCTACAAAGAAGTATCCACTTCTTTAGGCTTCTTTAGATTGTGGATTGGGATAATTGTCGTTTAAAAGACACAGGGTTAAACCTTTTCCTGAACATCCAGTAAACCACTACTAGTTATGAGAGAAAAATTTCCATTAAACAACAAATTTCATAGTGCATTATAGAACCTCTTCACAGCACTCACCTCCGTTTGCTGAGCCAGAGAGGATTGTTGCTCAGACTGCTCCACCACAAGAAATTAAACTCCAAGTACTAATCACAGCACCTACACACAATAACACACCACCCCAAAAACAAAAATTAAACATACTACAAGACTTTTAAACTGGTTCAATTCTCTGCAGGTGGTTGCAGGGAGCAGGGATTTGATTTGGGATTAAATTCACCTGGAGGATTGGAGATTAAATTCACCTGTAGCAGAAAAACATTCTTTGTAAGATTTAACAATTCATAAGCACCATTTTGACTGAGTCAAATTTTCTTTTGAATCAAAAACCAGAAAGACATAATTGAAAGAAGACAAATAGTTGATGCAGTCACAAGCAGTTTAAAAGTGAAAAATAAATGGTTAATACAGTCTGCTTATCTAGGTTGTATTGTGATAGGAAAAATCTGGAGAAAGAGATCCTACAGTAAAACATTTGGGACAAGCCTTTGTATTCATCTGTATAAAATATAGTATTTTGTAATACTGTAATAAAAATGTAGAACAGGACCTTGTCTTTCTCATTTAATCCCATATGGACTCAGATATCAAAAAAAGATCAAACAGGCTCAGTAGAGTGTTTCCTCCTACCATCAAAATAAAATGCTGCTTTGGCTTTATTTTCCAAGAAACTTGGAAATGTCTATTCATATTTCAAAACCGTTGATGATCTCTGTTCTTGTAAGTCCAAGGTATCTGACTTGTCACAGTTGTATGCATTTTCCTGGAAATCATGGGAGACCACCATCAATTCAGGAATGTCTTGGGAAATCCACAAATGTTCTGCAAACATTTAGTGGGTGAGTGGCAATATTGAAATAAGCTGTACTTGGTTACTCAAACATTTTAACAGGAAACAGATTCTCCAAACAGAAATAAAGGCTTTTGAATAAGAAGGAAGATTGCAAAAGGTTGCCAGACTGACCCCTCCACTGGACATCAGGTCAGTGCCCACAACTGCTTGAAAAGAGAAGCTTCTTCATCAGAAAATAATACTGGTACCATGACCTTAGATCATTCTCTTTAATAGATTAAGCCATGTTTTCTGAAGCCTTCATAATATTCTAGCCACAAGTTAGGAGAAAAATCTGATGCAGAAAGGGATGTGGGAAACATCTCTGTTGTTATGTTATGTTGGCTCTGAAGCAGTGGAAAGTTTAACAACTGTATCAAAAGTCTTTATCCATCCTTAGATTAGGCTGAGTCAAGTTTATCTCCTTATTACTGAAATTCAAGATGTTAAAGAAAATATTGAATAAGTAAGCAGATGTTTTCAGTTATCCTCTTTCCTGAAAAGGAAGTTGCTCAGACAACCAAATGAGGTGAAATAAATAGAAAGTACATTTTGAACATACAGTTCTTCTTGTGAATCCTTTATGGGAAATGGATTTTTTTTCCATACAGAAGTTGCTTACAAAGTAAAGGTCTTGTTTATAGATTGTAAAATATTCATGCAAACATAACAACTTCAGTTACACTTGCAGACTTTTGATCCATTTACAACATGGGAAAAAAAGGGAGTGTGAAAGGTTTATATTAGTTTTAGAAACCTTTTAATTCTTGGAGCACAGAAAAACATTAGCCCTGGGGTTTTTTTAATATTAACTCTGCATTAAATCCCAGGAGTAGCACATTTCTATGACTTTTGCATAAGACAAATGGCAATATTGATTTCTAACCAACATTCTATTATTTTGCATATATTACACATTAACACTTCCATGATTCTAATTCAATACTCTGCAACCTGTAAATGTCCTCTGAACCTGCACAAATCCCACTGAAGACAGTGAAAAAAGAAAAAAAGTCAACTTATTTCTCTGGGCTTTGGAATAGTATTCCCTAAAGACATTCAGGCTTACACACCACCTATCCTGCATCCCCTCAAATGCAGCAATTGAGCCTGAAAGACTCTATAAATCATGTAATTGAGAAACCAATGCACATAAAAGGAATTATAGCGAAGTCATTTTTATTTTGTTATATCCTAGGCCAATACCCAGGATGGACTGTGCTCAGAGCTCCCCAGGTGATCATTGTGGTTCAGGAAAGGTTTAGGAAAAATCATACTACAGACAGTAAGCAAGTATTGAGTAGAGCCATTGAAATTGTTTATGTTTCAACCACAATAGAATGTCACTAAGGAGACAGAAATTGCTGCCTAAACTCATGACCAGAATTCAGAATTACCAATGGCTTCTCTTCAATACAACCAGGATGTGCCTGAAGACAATCCACTGACTTTCAGAGAGTCACCCAAAATGACAATGGCTTCTTGAAGAACTATTGTTAAATGCTATTTAACTATTCACCTTTTGGATCAGCTTTTTATTGCAGTGGAATTGCTATGCACTCACCCTTGTAAATCTAACATTTCAGTTAAGGCTACACACCTTTTGATAATGGCTTTTCACATTATTACTATGAGTCAAGATTTACCTTAGTCCATAATCCAGAATTTTCCTTTTGACCCAAACCCCTGTGTCTGATTTCACTACTTATTGACAAGTTTAAGATAAAAAGAATACTTCTGGATGTACATCTTACAGGATGCTCAGAGCCTCATGCAACCTGTCCTTGAACACTTGCAGCAATGAGGCATCCACAGCTTCTGTGTGTCTCCTTTGTTAGGGATGTGTATCTCCCAGTGAATAGATTACAAATGAAAAAGAAAACAAACCAGATTTTCTACATTCTCCTTAAGTAATCATAAAGTTCTCCTCTGCTGTTTTTCTCAGCTTTTTCCTTATAGAAGAAAAAATGGTGCTGATGAAATCTGGGTTGCTGTTTTTGACTGAACTTGCAAATTGTATGGGAATTAAGTTATTTTGGCAACTCATCTCTGCTACACTGGGAACACATAGGCTAAAAGGGTTCAAAAGTAGTTCAGTGACACAGAGAGTAATGTGTGAGCCTTGCTTTCAGGCTAAAAACAAACTTGAACTGGAACCTTTCTCCGTGATCACCAAAATGGGAACTGGCTGTATCCATCATTTGGTTAAGTGGTATGAAGAAGACTGTGGAATTCACAGTTCCTGTACCACAGTGTTCTCCCAGTGACCACTTGTTCTACCCATTGGAACCACCCCATACAGCTTCATATCCCAGAAAGAAGAATGTGTGGATAAACTGTGTGAGTGTGCTTTTCTGGAGTTCTGGGTAAGACTGATTATTAGTAGTAATTGTGAATACCATCAGTATTAACAATTACTGCTAACTGCTACCTTAGTGAAGCCTAGCAGAGCTGTGGCACTGTTCTCTGCACTGGCAGTGAAATAATGGGAGATTTCTTAAAGCCTGAGGAAAAGAATGGAGTTCCCTGTCTCCTGGGGAATCAGCAGTGATCAGACACTTGTCTGAAGGAGTGGTGAGCTGAGCCAGGGCACCCTGCAAATTCTGTTTGCCAATTCTCTTGGCCAGGACTGAACATTTTCCTGCTAGTAACAGGCTGGTAGGAATTAATCAGTCCAGAGTTTTCTATAGAGAAAGGAAGAGGAAAGGAAACCTTAAAAAAACCCTTTAAACTGCCTCCATGGTGCAGGCATGTACTGCCTTTGCACACTGGGGATGCTGATATTTCATCAATGAGAACCCACTATACAAACATAACTTGTGTCTAAATAAATGTTGCTGCTCTGTTTCCCTCATGCTTTCTTATTTTTTATAGTGCTTATGAAATGACTCCTGCTCATAAGAAAAGTGTGAGTGGTTTTGTTTACCCTACTCATTATATGAGAACAATTTGCAGGCTGTCATTTCATTATTAAATTTGAAAACAAAGCAAACACCAGATCACTACAAGACTGGATTATGTGAAAATAAGCCCATTTTTGCCTTACCTGTTTTAGCAAAATTTAGTATGAGTGATGGTAGGTAAAGCTTCTACCATCAAGTACCAAAATCATTAAATGACTAATCCTCATTGTCAACAAGATCTGCTTTCAAAGTTAAGTCTACCTTCTCTACCTTCCAAAAATCATCAGGAAATTTATGATTCAACAATGAACTCTTAATTGCTTCCTCTTTATTCCTTCCTTTTCTTGATCTTTTTTCCTGGAAATACAATTAATTCTCTATGCTGAGCCTTTAAGAATGAAACAAATTGCAGCCCTTGCACACTTTGGCAATGCAATCACTTTTAATCAGTGCATAATTAGGATTTAAACAGTATCAACCTGTCCCTGTGCAAGAAGGTAACTGCACTTAAACTTCAATTACTCCTAAATTTAAAAATCAATTGCAAATAAAATGTCCTGCTGCTGATGCTAAAGAGATTAGAAAGACCAGAATACATTCACACAAGAAGCCAGTCATGTCAACACAATTGCAACAAGCAGCTGCCATAATGTTGGTAATTCTGCTGTAATGCAATATTAAGGCCTTTATCTAATCAAAGGCTGTGGGCTAACAATGTCAAAAAATACAAGATGCCTCAAAAGGCAGAATACTATTGTTTTCTATATGGCTTTATCTTGTGCAGGAGAAATGAGCTATTTTGCTGTAAAAAATGTCTCTGGAATACTTTCTATGATGGGAGTTTAAAGGGGTTTTTAATCATTGCAGTGTTGTTTTTTTTCTTTTTTTCCCCTCTATAGAAAAAAGGGCCTTTTCCTCCCAATATAAATACAGCAAGATAATGGAGAAGTTGTAAACCAGAAATCCTTTGTGATGACTCTAAAGGTGTGAAATAACAAGTCCTTTTTGTATATGTTTGTCACAATGTTTTCTGGAGACATCAAAAACACAGTGAGACATTGGTCTTGTAAAGAGGCAGCTGGGATGGCCTTTGGGGAAACCTGGGACTGGACTCAAATTTCTGCACCTCGGTTTTCCATGCTCACCCCTGCCAAGTGTGCAGGAAAAGGGCTCCCCGTGTGTGGCTGGAGAAGGAGAACTCTCAGTGTTCTGAGTGTTCCACTCAGGCAGTGGAGAGGAGTGTGCCCCTCCTGCCACCTTCCCCAGGTGGGATTTCAGGTGCACAGAACACTCAGCACTAGGTCTGGGCTGGAAACTAATTGCTGCCATGTCCAAGGAGGGAAGGACCATGAGGTCTTCCTGCCTTAGGCACTGTAATACCTGAGGAAAAACTTAACAAATTTATTCATATTCTTTGGTGGAAACTGCCAGGAAAAAAAAAAGATAATTAAAATTTCATCCCAACTGCTTGGATACTGTCTCTTTTTAAGGAATTTTTATTCCAAGGCATCTCTTCAGGGATGTGGCTCATGTCACCATGGTAGGAAACAGTGAATTATTGACTGCATAACAAAGTTAAACAGAAATGTGCTGAAAGGAGTATCCAGACCCTTCACTCTATGAGCAGATACTGTTCTGCAAGCCTGGCTGTCAGGCCCCTGCCTGCAGAACTACATCAGTATCTGTACAATCTGGTTCCTATCAAAATAACTGTGGGGAAAATACCAAAAGCACTGAGATACCTGGCAAGAAAGTAGCCAGATGTGTTGTTCTGATCATTCTTTCATGTTCAGTATCCTGGAAATTGGGCCAAGTATACACCAATGACAGCAGATACTTAATAAAAAGCATGGCAAACCCTACAAGGAAATTGTCTGCCTTCTTCCCTTTTCAGGGTAGAGAAGAAAACTTATTTTCATCCAAGGCATGCCTTTGGCCTGACCTCTTATAAATCTCTTTATTTTTTTCAGATAGAAGGGACATGGCAGCTGCAGCAATACCAAGCTGTGCTAGTGGGCACCTCTGGTGACCCAAGAAGAAACTTTTTTATTTGGTATATACATGTATTTTTCTCCCAAACTTCTCCTTTTTTCTTCTGAATCAAATCACCATGGTCCTGTTCAGAGCTGCTAAAAGTTGTTGCTGAAGGAAGCAAGCTGGAGAAAGTACTCAGAATACCTCTAATGGTCCCAGGTGCAGGAGGAATTAAGCTCATTGCAAGAAAAGGTTTTGAGGCTTTGACACATAGGCAAGTGGAGGCACTGCTTAGTGTCCCTTCTGGGTACTCCATCCTTTCTTGTTTCTCCTGCAGGTAGGTGGGATTTCACTGACAACAGCTGAGCCTGAATCCTTGGACAATCTGCACAAAATGCATCTGGGAAGAGAGAAAACCTCTCTCCTCCTCCTCCTCCTCATTTTTGCACATCCACACCTACGAATTGGGCTCTCTCTCACCTTGCTGTCTGCAGTCAGTTTTCATTCCTCCTTCACTGAGGCACATCTTCTGCTGAGGTATCATTACCTCTGCACTCAATTCTCTCACTGAATATCCTAAAAAGAAGCACAGTGACATTCTACAGTGTGTGAAAGTGAAATAAAAATGTTTCCTTTTCCCCTATGTGATAGAAAGTTAGAAATCCTTACCCATCCCTGTGGTTTGGTTATTCTAACCTGATCAAGTGCCACTTAATGCTTCTTTATCTTACTGTGTTAGAAGCTGCAGCTCATGTGGATATAAAACTATGTAGAGCAGAAATTATAAATGGCCCCAAAAAAAACAAGGCCAGGTTTTCCATTTTTTCTTCCCCAGCCTTGGTGTGATTCCCTACCTCTGAAACCAAGGACAAAGGATATAAATTTTCCTTTGGACATAGGTGGTTAAGTGCACACCTATACAACACAGCCTCTGATGTCTGTGAAAATGCATTCATTTCATTCTGGTCCTGTAGAGAAGAGGAATCTTTGTTGTGTGTTGGGGCCCTGGTGTTAAACCCAAGGGTTTGCAGAATGTGATCACTGACACAGCAAGAACAGAATGACCTGACATCTTCATCTGCCCTAAAGTGAGTGGAACTGAGCATGAAAACAACCAGGCAAACAATATTTGAAAGCTGAGGTTGCTAGAAGCCAGCCCAGCCCAGCACTTGTTGTTACAGAGTCATAAGATTAAGGCACAACAGGAAAAAGGCAGTATTTTCTATTAGCTGAGATGAAGATGCAGGTAGGAAAGGAGCAATACAGGTATCTGAGCACCCACCAGCAGTGAATAATCATTTTTTTTATATTAGACACCTGATCAGTTACCACTCAGCTTGCTCTGCCTGGGAGCAATGCCAGGATGACTCTGGTTTCCATGAGGATTCCCATGCTCATATAAACTCCTGTCTTTCTTCACCTAACAACCATCCTTACTCTTTTTGTTGTATGACACTTTTATGGCAAATACAGTCAAATTAATTTTAATATTTGCTGTGCTATTTGCTCATTAACAATAATAATGTCATCACTGAACTTCAGCATGCTGTCTGGTCAGACAGCTCCTACAGCTAATGTTCTTCTGTGGGACTGAAAGTCCTTCTTTGAGTTTTCACATTATTCAACATGAGGGCCTTTGATCAAGCTCAAGGTTAGTACTGCTGATACAGGGCAAATGGCACTGATAGGAAATGGGAAATCCTTCTTCCCAGAATCTCTGAAATCGGTTCTGCTGCAATAGATGTCTTGGCATCTCACGCTGCCATTACCATCTCCAGGGTCTGAGTGCCTCCCAGGTCAAACCAACACTCACCTCCACCAGCAGGAACAGAACAGATTTCAATTGGAAGGGACACAGAAATATAATTTGGAATACCTGAAACTCAGTATTGTAATATCTCAGTACATTTAACAGAGTCAAAAGTACAGAATATCCTAATTTTATTTTTTTTCTACACTTCCCCAGATTTGGATTAGAAAGCATTTTTTTTTTAATGTTGGCAATATTCAGAGAGTTCTGCTATCACCCAGTTTTTTTGGCATATACAGAGAACTGTTAGAGAACTCCTACTGATGTATTTGCAGAAAGCATGTGATATTGCTTTTTTGGATAAAACCTTCTGAGAAATCCTAGAGTGTCTGAAGTACCAAAAATGACTAGTCATAAATGCACAGCAATTTATCCCTAGTTTTCTCTAACAGTAGGGAAATGGCCTTACCATAAAATACAGACCTTTTTTATAACTTGTCATATTTTATGCTTCACCAAAAGAAGCTGAGTTCTAATCAACAATGGTTAAAGTTTTTAACCAAAGTTCAAGTACTGTACAAAACCTATGGGTAAAAATTTTCTAGTTTTCTTTATTATTATTAAAGTAATTTTATGATTAAAAAATTATTTTTCAACCAGCACTTCCCACAATGGCTTCTACTGACTTTGCAGACCAAAGAAATAACAAAAAAAAGGGAATAAGCTTCCACTGAGCCACAAGAACGGCTGCCTCACCCTAAACTTGCCATTTTCTTAATGCCCATCTTCCTACATAAACATTACGTTCTATATCACATATTCTTCCCAAAATGATCATCTGTAGCACTTTTAATCTCTGGAATACAATTTCTGCTGCACATTTAGGAGTTAGTAAAAAAACCTTGGGGGTGTGCTTTGCTTGGACATTCTGAGAGAACTTTGCTCACAAGGGAAGGTGTGAATAACACTGGTGCAATTTCTGTTGAAGCTTTAAAGATAAACTTTAATTCCCCAGGCTTTGGGTAAGTTTTTGCCCAATTCCCATTTTTTATTTCCTACAGATCTGACATGTACAATCTAAGTCCATCTCACAGAGAATGAGATGATTATTTCTTTCACAATGATATTTCTTGATATTTCAGCTGCTCTTTCTGTCTCTCATGTTCAGAACAGCTGGAATTTCTTGGTACCTCTGGAAAAGTGACATTTCTCCTCTCAGCTTCTCAGGGTAGCTCTGGCTGTTTTCTCATTAGGCTCACAGCAAGAAATAAATGAAGCAGGTAACTGGCACTGAGATTTTGATTCTGATGGGATCCCTGCCACACAGAGAGCTATAGCTGTAGCATTAAATATGTGCTTTTAGGTGAGAAATAAAGATATAAAATAAGCTGATGATCAAAACTCAAGTAATGCAGTTATGGCTCTATCTGAAACAAGATATTTTGTGGATTCCTCTTTTGTTCATAACATCCTTTAACAGGTTTGACTCCTGCAGTGGAACGATGCCCCATCCACAGTTCTTTCATGCCAGCATAATTTGTAATAACAAGAGTCTACACACCCAAAAAGCCAAACCTGATTCTGCTGTTATCTCCAGGGGAAAGTAGCTTGATAAGTCAATTTAATGGAAATCATGTTCATGCAGAGATAAGAAGATTCCTTACAACCAAATTTTATCATCAGATTTGGAGCAGCATTGTTTTGTGCACTGTGGAGAGCTGCCTACTTTGCTAGTGTTGCCAGCTAAGTGTAAATAGGTTATTTAAAAAGGGCTGTGCTTATGACTGAATTGCAGTTGTTGGCACTGTTTTTTGGAGGCTATTCTGGTTCTGATTCTACTTTGAGAAAATAATAAGGAAGCAAAAAGCCTCAAATAATGGTGAGAACATGAATACTGAAAACACTGATAAAGCTCTCAAGATTTGAGGTTTTTGTTTTAGTCTACAGGGGGAACTATGATATTGAAGATTATTATTATTATGTGGCATAAAAAAATTTGAAAAGTTCTTCTTATACATATTAAGGATAAATTCTTTGTAGTATACCAAGAGAGATTAAATTGAGCATATCTAATATGAGCATTAGAGAGATGGAGACATGTACAAGAATGCTATCAAAGTTCAGTGAGGCAGCTGTCCTTAAATACTGGGAAATATCTTCATACTGTTGAAAATTAATACAATTAAAGTGTCATTTGAGCTATCTGAATCTGAGCTGTCATAGAATGTGCAGGTCGAGGTACCTTCTTTTCCATATTATTTATATTTGTATGCATGTTTAAATATTTTCTTTTTCATCTTAGCTCAAAAGATACGACTTGTGTTGGCTTTATTATTTATTATTTATAACCTTGATACATATTCATCTTATACTCTGTTCTGCTCAGGCACATTATTCATTAATATAGTCAATTACTTCATTGTGCAATCTTCTGGACTTTGGAGGTGGTTTATGATTTTCATGAGTTGCCCAAATTTATTTGTCTTTGCATCTGAAAATAAGGAGTTCCCTACCTTATTATAATTTGTTTTATTCAGTCCTGACAGAAATGCTTCTGAATCCATTGGTCTGAGGTGGGAGACAAGAAGATCTGATTCTTTCTGGTTTTATTATTTTTATGTCAATGAAGTTTCTTTGTCTTGGAAAGAGCTGCTCTTTCTTTATTCTAGTTTCAATTAGAATAGAATCAAACCTAATTTAGGGTTAAGAATGCCCATGCCTGATGCACTGAGTGCTTGTAAATAGCCAGTTCAGGTTCCCAGTGAAGGCCTGCAAGTTATATACCTTTAGTATACAGTCTAACCCTATAGTCTGCAGCTGTATTTTTTATTATATTGATCAAATGCAATCAGGCTCCTACAGTGATAAGAGAAAGAAGAATCTATTTGGCTTGTTGAAATAAGATCTTTGCATGGCATAATAAACATTAGTTACACTTCATTCATTAAATTAGTCACTTCTAATTAAACTAACATACAAGGAGTGATTTTTACGTTCAGCTATTGCCTAAGTTAGGAAGTATAATAAGTTAACTGGAGCAATCAGTTCCTTAACCAGCACAAACTGATGCAGCCTTACTGAAATTCAGCGTGACTTTGCAATTTTACCACAGGGGAGACACTTGCCATTCAAATTCAGATTTCCTGGCTTGCAATCTCTTGCACAGTAACTCTTTCACAAAGATGCCTACCAGAGTGGAATTTGCATAAGGTTTTCTAGCTGCTAACACAGGAACCTGGGGTGCTGGAATTATACACACTGTCAGTACGGGAAGCGCTGGCTGCGCTGCACGGAGACAGGCACTGCCTGGAAATGTGATGGGTTCTT
Organism: Cyanistes caeruleus; assembly: GCF_971803275.1. Lineage (NCBI taxonomy): Eukaryota > Metazoa > Chordata > Aves > Passeriformes > Paridae > Cyanistes > Cyanistes caeruleus. The sequence goes on along the minus strand of NC_141708.1, from coordinate 9,362,093 downwards.
CCCAAGGGGTCTGGCTGTCAGCTGCTTTTCCCTATTCTTGTGTCAGAGCAAGCCAACTTTTACCACCTGTTCTTCAGAATTACAGGATAAGAAGGAGGCTCCATATTCTGTTACTCAGAGAAATGTCTCAGGAGCTGTGCGCTTTCGGTCTCTGCACGGGTCGTACGACAGCACCATGGAAAGGACACACAATTAACAGCCTTCTGAGCTTCTGCTAGCACTACATTATCTGGGTTGGTGGGTGCAAGACCCATAGCAGCTGTCCAGACCAGGATCTGGGTTTCTGCATGGCCAGGGAGGCAATGAGCTCTGTGTGAAATCCCTGCAAAGAGTACCCTGCACAGAAACAAGGAATCCCCCAAGTGACTTTGCAGTGAAACCACCTTTCTTTGTTCAGGAAATTCTGACTTCCTCTGTTATTATAAATAATACTCTCCTTCAGTGGACACCTTTCTGTCTGCAGCATCCCCAAATTTAGACCTTATAATACTTAAGATAAATGAAAACCAGGAAATCAAGACTTTGTCCTCATGCTTGCTATGACCCTGCGGAACAAAACATATTTTCTGTGTATTTCCAGTTGTTTTAATCCCTTGCCCCCTTCATGTCTGATTATGTAGACTGAAAGATTTTCTATGTTTTCTACACTATTATCATCTCTCTCTGTCCTGACAGTGCTTGGGGTGTAAACATTGGTTTCAGACCCTTTACACTTTTGGAATGAATTGTAGGCTGCTGAACACCGTGTGAAATGGTATAAAAAGAGATACTGTAACAGAAAAAATAATTCTAACAGACATTCTACTTAACTGAAAAAGTCAGTGGTTTATAGTTTCTCCATTTCCAATGAATCAGCTGATCCATAGTGGTAAAAAAAATCATCAGGCAGTAGCTGGTCTAAAGTTATTTAGGCATCTTCAAAGAGATGAACAGTGCATACTATGGTGAAAGATCTGATTAGTTAGATAGTCTATAATGTGATAGGATGGCTGCTGAAATAGTGAGTGTTACCCTGGGTGAAGGAACATTTTCCTGCACAGGCATTATTGCAGAGAACCCAGTGTATGCCCTTCCTAAACTTATGGACCCTTCAAGCAATTTACAGTCTCTGGGCCTTGCTTCGTGTTTTAAGACAGTGTTTGTCAGATACATACTCAAAACTTTCTGATTTATACTACATATGAGGGCAATCAATTTTTGTCTTAGCACTTTTTTCCCCTATTTTTTCTTTTACTAATGAACCTGACAAATACCTTTTTTCTTTTTTTTTTGTTTTTCAGAAATAACATACAAAAATCTTATTTTCATATCTGTTCATCTGTCTACACATCCTGCTAGTGATAAAAAGTTCACCTTCCAGGGAGAAACAATCCAAGCCTCTGGTATTAATGCACTGAATCTTACATTTTAAATAATGCTTTTTCACCTTGGAAAATTTCAAGAACTGCTGCAGTTTTCAATTTCACTCAGCTGGGGATGATAAGAGGCAGTGTCTATTTCCACATAAACTGAGAAAAATGAATCTCATTATTTTTGATGATGTAGCAAAGAAGTAATGACCCTGTGGGATCTTATTACATGGCTGAAAGTGAATTAACTTTGGCGTAACCATATCGAGTGAATTACTCTAATGATCTATTTCCTAACTCTTATGGGTGATCTCATAACAATGCTCTCATAATCTGGGAGTACGCATGAGAGCATAAATCGATTTTGCTTTTCGAAATTCAAACTTCATTCTCCAGGGAAATCCCTGAGACACTTTGTCATCACATTGCTGAGGGAAGCAGTTGCTCCTGTAGGTGATGATGACACCTTCAGTGACAGTGATAAAACTGGTCCAAAGCACAGGTATTCACATATCACCATATAGATGTAAAACTGAGGGTGGCCCTTGTGTGACAGAGGAGTTACTGTCTCCCTCTGACTGGTCACCCCATCCACAGGACAGGCTGAGGGAATTGCAAAGCCACTCTGCCTGGAGAACTGTCATAAACATGGAAAGAAAAGAAGCTGGAAGTTAAAAAGTAGAAATTTTCACTTTTACAGGAAAGGCTTGGTTTTTCAGCAGAGAGATCCTCATGACTTTCTGTTAACCATATCTTCTGAGAGATTTGAAATTGTGGACATTAAAATTCATTAGTAATTTACAAGTTAGAAGATGAAGGGCTAAGTCTCTCATTTTTGTTTTCTGGGCAATAATTATTTATCAGAGTTTGAAATAACTCTATCTAGGATTTCTCATTCATCAATGTCCAGAGCAGGGTGTAACATGGAATTAACTTCTTCTGGCTTGGTAAATAAGTATCCACATTGTATTTAAACGCATCTGCAGTGTGGCTGACCTGCCCTGGGTCAGTGAGGTTCTGCACAGAGCTAAAGCTCCTTGGGGACTGGCCCTGTGCTTCATTCTGTTTGCTGCTTCCTTGTCCTGGAGTCTCAACATTACTCACTAAATTTGCATAACACTAATTAAGGATGTGATCAGACAAAGTAACCATCAGTAGTTCTGTCGTGCACTGCGATTATTTCAAGTTGAGATGTGAGTAAATAAGCAATTTCAACACAGGGATTTTAATTCCCTAGCAGCAGGATTAATGAGTTTGCTTTGCATTGGTCACCACTGACGTGTGAAGTGATGGAAAGCAGAGGCGGCCGAGGAGCAGAGGTAGCACAGAACACTTGTCCATGGCCACACTCACCCTGCTGCTGAAGCCTCTCCCCTTCCTGATCTTGTTGCTTTAAACAGTTGTTTACCACAAAATCCTTAATGGAAGAAAGCATAATTTTAGAGATTAATTTTCTGGCACCTGGGAAAAGACCAGCTGTTGGGTGACAGCCTGTCAGATTTTTTTAAACAACCCACATTAAAAGGCAAAAATACTATGTCTGACAGGAGCAGCAGCAGTGGTTGTGCCAGGCAGCTAGTACAGCAGGTGGGTTCTGAGGCACTACAGCACATATGCTGTCTGCCACAAAAGCTCTGCAGCAGGACATGAAAACTAAAACTGAACATAGTAGAAATGGAGATCAAGTAGTGTCACTGTCCTTAGCTTCCCATCCTGCACAGAGGCCTGGAAAGGGCAGAAGAGGTGTCATTCAGCCGTAGTCAGCACACGTTTTCCTTGTTAAGGAATGAAGTAGTTTTTTCCCTATGCTCACCAAGAAAGAACTGGAGCAGAGAGCAAGAAAAAAGCAAAGCCAGGAGGAGCTGGCAGTGGAGCTGGGTACCTTCTCCTTCTCCTGTCCCCCTGGGGGTCCCTCAGCTCTCACACTCACCAAGATGATTTTATTTACCAAGAGCTGTTGCCAGCTGTTTGCAAAGATAGACAATAAGAGGACTCTGAGGCAGTAATGTGCATTACCTGAGCAGTCCAGGTTTGAAATCTTGGTATTTTTCACAGCATTTTCCTTACCTGCCTGGGAATAATAAAACTGGTAGCAGTCATTTGAAATAGCATGGAGCAGCTGTTTGCACTCCTGCCTAGCATAAATCTCAAACCACTTATAGTAGCAGCACACTCAACCTGAGCTACAGATACTACTGAACTCTAGTGATAAAATCTGATTTCCTTTTTGATCAGTTTCTCTGTGCCTGAAGTATTTCCAACACACTGTCCTTAAGGAAAAGAATGAGATACACTGAAGCAAATCTGCTGAAACATCATTTGGCACTACAGGCACCATCAAGGATGGAAAAACTCTTGGCAGGGACTTTAGCCTGTTATCGTGTGTTGGTTTCCATAATAATGATACCTTTTCAAGTGTCATAAACTATGGCAGCATGTTCATGGCTGTCACACTCCCCCACCAGAGAGGGCATCTGAATTTCCTTCAGAGAAGTAAGTCAGGACTGATGTTTCAGAAGTCATTCACTCCAGTCTCATTGACTCAGACTTTGAATGGATGATTCATCTTACTCTTTTCTTGTCATCTACCACTAAAAAGTTCTATCTTTAACCCCTTCCTGAAGGCTCCTTTGACTGATCTGATTATTTTCCTGGCTCCTGAAGTCTTTTTGACTCAATCTGATTATTTTCCTCCTACTCTTCTCCCTTTGCCTGTTGCTCTCTTTTTTCCCCCCAGCTGATGTTGTAGAATAGAGGAGCACTGGAGCAGAGACCTTGCTTGTCTGCTTTCATAGAGGTTAAAACTGAGCAAGTCCACCACAAACTTAGTGTGCTACCACATTCTAAATTATAAAAATGAAAAAAACTACTTGACATCCAAGAGACACAGATTAAACTGCTGAGAGAGAGAGGCATGTTTTTTAAGGACAGAGAGACACTTTTGATTTTGTTTGACCTCCTCTTAATGCAGGCTGTAGAATATCATGCAACCACCTCCACATTCAACCCAACATTGTACTGGAGAACCAGAACATTTCCTTTAGAAATTTAGCCAGATATCAAGATTACCTCTGGGGAAGCAACCACCCCAAAGCTATGTGAGGCTGCATTTTTCAGCAGTTAGGAATATAAGGCTACATCTGCAGATGCTAATGATTAAACACAATTTCCTCTGTGGAGCCCTCCTATTTTCTCCTTTGTGCCTCTGCCCTACCAGGATTTAAATGGGGAGGAGAGATATTAATTAACATTTGTCCATGTCTAATTCCTCAAGTGAGAAATGAGGGTGACCCAAAGGTATGAGGACAGAGCATTACTGCATTGGCCTAGCATTTGGGAACTTCTCAGTTTGTTATAGCCTCAATTTCAAACTACATCTGTGCATTACATACAAACGGGTTAGATAACTGCAAAAATAATTGCTAATTTAAGACAGCAATGCAAACATTTTTGACATTTAAACATTATCCAGAAAAGGTGCATAACCCTTCTATTTGACAGACGTGAATAATAAAAACTCACATTAGCACTCTTCTGGGGTAAAGAGAGGAGGAACACATTTCTATTATTTCATATTTTTTGTAACAAATTAAATCATTACTATGCTTCAAAGACTGATTAATTCCTCACAATGCTGGTCTGGACATTTTTTTTAGTTCCTTTTTTTTCATGCTGCTACTGCTGCCCAAGTGGCCACTGATGAATGCAACAGAATATTCAGCATTGCAAAGGAAAAAAAAATACTGGAGATTATATTCTTTCTGCCTTCCCAAAGGCCAGCTGCTGTCCAGCTCAATTTATCTCCTTCCTCTCCTCACCCCCTCTTCACCCACAGGTTTCTTTGACTCACATTCACTTCAGTATATATTTTCTCTTGCTCCAAGGGTAATGTGTCCTCCTCCTAAGGAAGCCTGGTGAAATAGAAGAATGGGTGGAAAGATTGACTCACACATAAAGTGAAGATCTACATTTCCAGTGTGCTTTACAAATGACAGAAAGTGACACTGACAATGGAGAAACTGCAATACTCCCTATCCCAACCTTGTGCATGTGTGGCTGTAGCCACAGCACGCTGACATGGGTGTACTCAGGATCTGAGCTCTTCTGGCATCTCAGAGGCTGACCTTTGATTGTGTCAAGTTTCTCTGTAAAAGAGAGTTTAGTTGAGCTTGATTTTGGTGGTGACCTCACCAGACTGTGAGCAGGGCCAAGCTTTTTGTCTTTTGTTCACCTTTGTGTAGCTAGGGTATGATTTATAGCAATGTTCCTCTTCTGTGCAGCACGTTGTATATTAGGATAGTGACCTCAGCTGATAACCTTGCTGTCCATGCAATACAGAAAAACAAAATTATATCAACAGAGAGAAAATTAAAGAAGGAAGCAGAAAGGTTAAAAAATATAGCAATGTTCACTTGACAGATCCAGCTCATGTAGCACTGTGAGGTAGAACATGTATTTCTACTCCTTTTATCAGCTTAGGTATGGCTGTAGAAATGTCATGTAAATGGTCTCAAAAAATGAATATCCTGAATATGTGCTATGCTATATATCAAGTTATTTTTAAGCACTGATAATACAGTCCCTTCTGTCATTTATTCCTACTGAGGATCTCTCCCTAGCAAATAGTGCTGCTAACACTGCTTTATTCCTTGGCATCCTGGCCCAATTCTGCACTCAGGTTTTTTCCCATGTTTCTAATTTGCCTGTTTGCTGTCAGCTGCCCATGGCAGGGCTATTGGGCTTGACTGAGATGAGCTGATTTTCCCAAGGCAGCCTTGGGACTGTGCTTTTGTATCAGTAGATGGAAAGGTGTTGATAACAGACTGGTGTTTTAGCTGCTACTGAGCAGTGCTGGCACAGCACCAGCACTGTCTCTCCAGCATTCCCCCCACCATGAGTAGGATGGGTGGGCATGGGAGGGGACACAGCCAGGATAGCTGATCCAAACTGGCCAAAGGGATATTCCATATCATACCATGTCTGCTCAGCAGCAGGGTTCCTCAGGGAAGTTTAGGCAGCCTGAGCAGCCCTTCAGCCACTCCTGGACAGCAGCTGTGCACAAAGGCAACGTGGTCTGGCAAAGTAGAAATTAGGCCTTGCAAGCTTTGCTAGAAATCAAATCTTTTAGGCAGGAACTGAACACAGAGAAAACAGAGGATATTGCAAAGGTGTCAAAGGACTTCAGGAGTCTGGTGAGACTCAGCCCCCTGAATCATTTAGACCTTCCTTATACGAAGAGAGAGGAATTATCCAAGGATCTCCCAGTGCTTTACACAGAGAAAAACCCAATCTGTGTACTTTGGCAGAGCTCCAAAGGAAAAAAAGCACAGGGGAAGATGGATGAGGGACACCACAAGGAAGATCACATGGCTTTCTCCCCCAGATACTGCACTGCCTTGACTGGGCTTTTAAAGAACTTATAATGCTGTGTTCAAAAAAGTCCCGCAAATCAGGAAAAATGTCTTTTCTCCCAAACAGGAACAATGTTTTTCACCAGAAAAGTTGTCAAGTCAGATGAGAAAAAAGAATATCAAAATGTTATTTTGCTTGTCATTATGCAGGTCATTTAGCCTTTTAGAATCTATTAATTATTCTTCTTTGTCTAGGCTCATTATAAAATATCCAGCTGATACTGCTATTCTCAGTAGCCTGAGGAAGATACTTTGATGTTAAATGCTGTGCTAACAGGAACATTTACAGAGTTGGCCAGGGTTTTTTAGCTTGTGGGGTTTCTTTGGGTTTTTGTTTGTTTGTTTATTTGGTTTTGCTTTAACTCCCTCCAATTTAACTCACTCTCATGTAGCCTGTTGCTCACTTGACCTGAATTGAATTTGACAAAACTTTGTACTAAAGCAAGTGATACTATTTTTCTGTTTTCCAACAGGTTTTTTCAGCTATTTTTTTAGTCTTTTCAGATTGACCTATGAAACAACAATTTTCTGATCCATTTCTTCAACAGTAATTGTTCCTGCCTATCTTAATCACCCAGCATACAGTGTGTGCCTGAGGACATATTCCAAGTGATTAAGATGATTTCCCAAGGATGTTCCATATGATCCTTATTTGATTTACATCTCCCTTCGTTTTCACTATTGTCTTCAAAATTGCAAAGGTTTTATACAGGTTTTTTTTTTGTCTTAGTTTTGTTGGTTTTTTTTAAGGAAATTATGCTGAGAACTTCTCACTGCATTAATGCTTCTGATGCTCAAGGGTGTTGGTAATTTGTGTGTATGTAATTACAAAATTCTGGTTTGCTTGGAGTTTTGTCCTTTTATTCACCCTATATAAAATGTTAAGAGTAGCAGAACCACAAATGCACTTCATGGTATTTCTGACACTCTACTGAACTGAAGATAAAATCTAATAATAACCTTCGTCATAAAGCAAATTTCTTCTTCTAAAGAGATGTTGAACAAGCTTTTTGTGGTGTGCTGTCTAATAACTCAGCTGGCCACAAGGCTTCTGCATGGCCATACACATGGAACACGAAAACCATCTGCGTTATTCTGCAGTTACTGGTAGAAAAATGAGATATGAAAATGTCACAGCAGAGATAAAAAGATTGGATAGATGCAGCTATAATACCTGGGATAAAATTAAAAGTGTTATCTAATTTTGTGCTTTAGGGAATGAAGTGAACACCAGCTTAGTTCAGGAATAAGTCCTTCTTCTGAGAAATGTATACCCTAGAGCACAAATGGTGACTGATTGGAATAGTTGGTGACATGGCTGCAATTTTTCATCTTCCTTTGATGAAAATGCCTTCATCATTCTCAGACATTAAATGAACCGGTGCTATCTTGTGGTTTAGAAATTCCCTTGTTTTGATAGACTTGTCATTCCTGTGTCACAACAGAGCTGATTTCAGGTTGGTCTTGCCTGGAGAAAAACCTGGTGACAATTCTCAGCTGCAAGGACACATCTGTATCAGTTTGCTAAATAGAATGGGACTCAAATTTCATAATTCATCAATACATGGCCAAATAAGCCATCAGCTTGTGTGGGATTTAGATATGGGGGCATTTCAGAAGTAGCTTGATCTCTTTTTTCACCTCCTTTCAGCTGTGCTCTTGGAAACTCAAAAAATTGGGGAATCTTTGAGTTCCTCTGGAGCTGGCAGTTCTACAAGAGTAGGGCCAAATATCCACCAAATGCAAACCAAAAGACATTCACTGACAGTAATGTGACAAGAACAGGTGACTTTGTCAGAGCCACTCCAGGTTATGACACCTGAAGTTTTGACCCTGAACCGATGGATAAAGCAGGTCCTTCACTCGCTTGCATGCTGAGTCCCATTTGTCTGCTGACTAGTGCAGAATGCAGCAAGAGGCACAGAAGGCAACCATAGTATCTGGAATAGCATCCAAGGTCCTGTATCCTTTGGCCATTTTTCTGAAAGGATGGTACTGCTTGGGTGCCTGGGTTTAGAGATATTCTCCAAAAGTCCTTGGAGAGTGGTATCAAAAATCTGAGAATAAGAATCAGCTCTAAAACAAGCAGCTATGAGAATTAGCAGAGGGACCCACAAAAGGTAAGAAATACACCCACATTAACTTTAGTGTGTCCTAAACAATCAAAGTCAGAAGGTTCAGACTGAGTTACTGAGAGGTTGATGCTTGCTGTCCCCACACCACCATGACAGCACTGTGTAGCTGGAAGAACCTCTGCCTTTTGGCTGCTCTAATCCTAAAATAGAGCCACAGCTGACCTGTGGATCTGAGCCCACAAAGCATTGTTTGGCCACCTGGGCTTTAAATATGAAATATGTATCAAGAGTTATGTAGAAAAATCATGATTATCTTACAATCCAAATAGGAAACTGGTTATAGAAAAGTTCTAGTTCTTGGGAATGTCAAGATTGTATCCTCTGCTATCTCTTTGAAGCTCCTCAGTCTAGGCAGAGTCTGGGCTGAGCTGACACATTGCAGGAGCTCTCTGGGTCTCTAGCAGCATTTCAGCACTGCAATTTTAGGATACATGAAGCCCCTATCACAAATGGGAACTCCTCTAAGAGTAATTTGAGGTTTCACAATCAAAACAGTGGGGTATCATCTTTCTCAGCTACTGATTTTAGGTGACATTTGCTCTGCACTGAAGCAAAGGTATAAAAAAAATCTTACTACACACGTAGACTGCCATGTTCCCATTGTTTACATTGTCTACATGTGGGCACCATTCAGTCTCCATCATGTTCAGTTTTTGTGTCACAAACATTTTCTTGTGACTAGAGAAGTTAACTAAGCCTGAAAGAGACAAAAGATATTATAAAATCTATTTATTTCAGAGCACAGGAAATAAAAAGGAATACAGTCCCCAACTAAAATTTTTCAACACACTCTATTTATTTCTTATCTACCTTCAGTAATAATGAATAAATAAAAATTAGGCAGGAACCATACTTTTTCTCAAAAAACAGAACCAGTCATCCTCTGTGCTGATGCAACTAAGAAACATAAAATTGATGTAAAGGAATAACAAACACTATTTTTTCTTCTAGAGAGTTATTTTCTTGCGATGGAAGCCAATTAGTGCTGTTCTCTGAAGAAACATGAAAGCATCAGAGAGAACATTTTTTGTTTGAAAAGAAGCAAAGAGAGCGAAAATAATCTGATCCAGAAAGACATTTTCATGTACCTCCAAAAAATGGAGAGAGACAGAAAAAGAGACTACTGTAGTTTTCCTGACAAACATAATGCAACTTTACTCTTGAAAATGCTGGAGTTCTGATTGTTTCCGTTAATATTACCTACTGAAAATGTTCTGTTTCAGACAGTGTCTCACTTTGCCAAAATTTTCCTGTTGAATTATTTCCTTTAAACAATGAAGAAAAGCTGCTGTGAAAGCATGTTGCCTGTTGAGATCAGGAGTTCAGGTAGGAAGAAATGTTTATTTTTTTCAAATGTTCTTGCAGGAAGATTGTTGCCTTTCTTCATTTTGCTCTTCTGGGATGCACCTTCCTCTCTCCTCAAAAGAGTCCTGTTTGCATTAGAGTAGCCTTGAAGACAAATGTGACCCTGCTCTGGGAGCAGCCTTAGATCTTGGGAAATGGAAAAGCTCATGGAGCTGTGAGCCTGTCCTTGTGCAAACATCAATCATGGCCAGACACAGCCAGGCACTGCTGCTCCCCTATCAGCCCTGGAGGCACTGAATGAGCCTTCAGTGATGAGGTAAACAGTGTGTCTGTGCAAACAGGCATTTGAGCTGATATTTGAACATGCAAAAACTGGACAATTTTGCCACCAAAGCCGGAAGGAACACTGGAGATGCACAGCACCAGGGGAATGGCTCCTCTGCCGAGCTCCGTGGGCTGCCAGGGCAGGGGGATCCTGGGGATGGAGCTGGGAAAGAAGCCACAACACTTCCAATATTTCCACAAACGTCCAGAGGGCATTCTTAGCGTCCAGGGACAAATTCCAATCTGGACAACTCGTGAAATGCTGTCATAAAGGAAGCAATACCAAACTAAGTGTGTAAGCAAGTCCTTCCTGCAGCTCAGTGGGCAGTTTTGTGGGAGAGACCCCTAACTGCCATGAAATCACAATTTATTTGGTACAGCAGATGATAGAAAAGCAAAGACAAGAGACTAAATCCTCCAGGTCCTCAGCTCCAGAGGGAGATGGTCAGCAAATTCCAGACAGCTTCAAGTGATGAACCTGACAAGTTTTAGGGAATTAGCACCTGACATCTGGAAATTATAAACACACTATTGAAAGGCAAGAGCTGGCTATATTCCTTCCACTATCCTGCTAATACACAGTAAAAAGGTGATTTAATCTCACTGATCTGGTTGTTCCTAGTTCATTTTGACTTTTTTTTTTTTTTTTTTTTTTTTTTAAGTGATCATTTGCTTATCTAGATTTTTGAACCATATTAACCACCTACAGTTTTTGGCAAGACTGGAGTTATCCTGATTTGTTTGCACAGATGGCTAGACCATTGCTGAAGTCCTTCATTTGGAAAGAGCCTTAAAAAGCTGATGGTGTCAGTAAGAGAAATCTTGTATTTCTGGTTTTTTTCTTTAATAATATGAGAACATCCAGTTTATCACTACAGAATCCATGTGATCTTCTTGATCTTCCCTCTGTTACAAAAGATTCTGGATTTAAAAAGATAATGTAAATGCTTGCTAGGGAATTTGCAGCATAAAAGAAGTCAGACCTATGGCAGCACTAACAGATCAATGGACTTGAATAAAATCAGCATCAAAAGAGAACAAATACTTTTAGCATAAAAATAGCTCAGGCAAAACAAGACCAGTGGTTTCCTTGCTGATTCAAGCCTTGACACCCATAATTTTGTTCAAGAGACCACTTGTTCTCTTGCTGTAGCTGTGACAAAATAGCTCCCATGCATCTCTCTACATCAGAGACCTAAAGCCCTCTGTAGGCAAAGATGCCTTTACAAGGAATTTCTTGGCTTTTGAGAAATTAAATACACTTGTCAGCACACTAATATTTTAGTTCAATTTTTTTTATGACACCTATGCAAATCTGCTTAATCTAAAGAGAACATGAGACCCCTACATGAAAAGTCATCACATCTAAGGTGATTGTGATAATATTGTATGCGAATTTCAGGATTTCTTGTTTACTTGGCTAACATGAACTATTATTCTGCAACCTCCCATCTATAGTTCTGGTTGCTTTTCTGACTTGATTTGGTAACAATATTTTACAAATGCTGAGGTCTTTCAATGCCTTAAATCCAAAACAAGGGTCATGGGAAAAATTCTTATGCTTGAGTGCAACCACAGCAGAGTGAAGCCTGGGCCAGAGATAATATCTGTGAATGATAAAGGAAGCAGATTAAACACATGGGACTGTCCAGAGACATTTACACATAAGGCAGGCCATTAATGGGCAATGAACTAATGACAAATCTTCAGAAAATGCTTCCTCTGTGCCCAGAATCACTAACAAGAAATGAAAGAAGCATACATTCAGCCACACATTAGGCACTGGGCGTGGGTGACTTGTGTCCCAGGATACCCAATTTAGTTGATATAGCAGGATGAGCTGCTCCAGACAGCAGGTCAGAGCAGGTGCTGCAGAGGTGGCAGTGAGTATTTCTCATCCTGTTACGGAGGAATTGCACCATGGCAGCTTAATATGTCAGACCTGACTGTAAAATCTTGTGATCTGCTTGGTGCAATCAGGGATTGAAAGAATCTGTCTGTGCTGTGATGCTGAACACATGAAGGCACACAAGCAGTTTCCTGTGGGACTGAACTAAATAAGTTATGTTCTCATATGAAAGGAGAAACAGAAATGGTAAGGCAAGAGAAAACAAGGCAAGATGCATCAAATGTAAACACTTCTCAGTCCTTTTGTGATATTCTTCATGTGTATACCCTGCACCAGTTCTGCTTCATTATTCTGTTCTTTAAAACCACACAAAGTTTAAAAAGAGCTTAAACAAGTCCAGCAGAAAACTCCTATGCTTATTCTAAGCTGTGGGATAGAGCACACTGCAGAGATGCAGAGTCAAAGATGAGATGGGCAGTGCCTGTTAATGGCAAGAAAAGCCTGTTCAACTTACAGCATGGTAGTTGGAATCACCTATTCATGGTAGTCTCTAATTAACAAAGAATGTAGCAAAGATAAACATTCCAGATCTATGCCCAATTCTCCTTCAAGTAATTGCACTTCTCTAAAGGAATCTGACAGCATACAGTCCTAATCCTGTGTGTGAATGAATGGCCTTTGCCTCCACTCATGGTTTCATCCTGATGGAGCTTTCCTCCTCATTTGGTGTCCCTTATGAATTTCCAGGTTCCAGCCAGAATCAGAACCAGAAATGAGACACTGCAACTCTAAAGGAATTTCTGTCTGGGAACCCAGACATGGGAAATCCCATGAGAAAAAATGCTGTAAAAGTGCTGGATAGGTCTTGTGAACTTCAAAGATGAGGGTAGCCTGGACAAAACTTCGCATTGGTAATTATTTGTTCAATTTGGATGTAAACTATGAAATCTAATTAGTCTGAATAATGTCTGTGCTTATATTCACACCACTGGCAATGGATAAAGCAAAACAGCTGGTACTGAGGACCAAATATCACTGGATTTATTTTAATCTTTATGTCATTTATGTCATTTTTTGATGTCAGATTTACATCAGACAGGCTCCCAAACCACTTGCATCTCCCAAAATTCCCCTGCTGTCGGGACCAAAGCATGGTAAATAGAATTTGCTTCAAAAGGACTCTTCTGCCCCGAGAAGAAAAGGTACCATACATGTGTCTGAAGGTACTTGGCAACAACACATCATATTTGAATAATTGCAATATGAAAGTACTTTATAGATATTCATTATAGACAATCAGAAAATTGTACTTTACCAGAAAAAAAACCCCAAATTAACAAAATCTCCTAAATTCCAAAATATTCTTCTGAACTTTCAGTGAAAAAATACTGGTGAAAATTTAAAACTTTTTTTTTTTCCAAGTAAAATATACCAAGGTATTTTGATTCTACATTTCTTTGCATGCTTGTCTGATTCACTCAATCAGATTCCCAAATTTTATCTCTGTGCTTTGGAAAAACAAGATCCATCTGGTAGATGCAGACAACACCACCATAAAAAGGATTAGCTCATACGATATTTTTCCAATTTTCATTTCCAGTCTTGGGAAGGGCCCAGAACAAAAGCCACAATAAGAAAAAAGGGCTCCTTTCTTATGGAAGAAGTTATCACTTGACAGGTAGCACTAAGGTTGAGCTCAGTGGATGAAAATCACATCAGGCATGAGAATTTGGTAGGAATGAAACCTCTAATTCCCTGTGTACTGGATGGCCTTTCCACATACAGCAACAACCTGACCAAAATGCAGTTATTTCCTGCTGACATAAAGGAGTGACACCCTTACCATCAGAACTACAGTGAAGCTGACACATGCATAAAACCTGTGCATTTCATACAGTAGAAAAATGGGGACACATGCAGCCAGAATAGAATTATAATATACTGCCTTCAGAACCAAGAGAGCTACCTCTAAATTCAGTGGTCATTTAGCGTCTGCAGCACTGCTGGGTACAGAGAAAAGGTTTGATTTCTGCCAGTCTGAATGCCTCTGTGGCAAAAATGGCCTGGGAGAGTGTTGCTTTGCCAAGGAGTTTGCTATTCAAATGTGCTGCATGTAATTAAGGGCATTTGCATGAAATTTCTACATCCTCAAGGCTCAGGTTAGAAACACATCTGTCACAACCTGACATGTTCAATGAAAGAAGAAATAAAGTTGAAATCATTACAGGGTGGTTATTTTTAATGACTGAACAAATCAAAACACAAAGGAAGGAGACAGGAAAGGAAAACATTCAGGGACTGTCAAGAGCATGTCAAGGCTGCAGTCTTAATGGTAAAAAATCAGCAAAAAGCTTTTTAATTTCATGTCTTTCATCCTCAAGTCTCAGCAGTTATAATAATTCTTAAATCTGTGATTTGTATATTAGCTAAAGGTTAATTATCTTTATTTATAGCACCTCAAGGCAAAGCTCATTGACAATTTCCCATGGACAGCAACAGCGTCTGGAATAGATTTTTAATCGTGGGAATTATTGGGAAGATTTAAAAAATCTGGGCCTGTTAATGCTTTATTCAAATTCCAGGGACCAGATGATGTCCTTTTGCAAAACATCTTTTAGACTCTGTTGGTGTTTTATCAGACTGGTAATAAAGAAGGCTTTGGCTAATAGTACATTTAGCTCAGCAGTATGACTGCTTTGCTCTTGAAATTTTCTTGACTTGGGGATAATTTTAGGCAAAAAGCAATTACCCATTGTCCTGGATTCAGCTGGGATAGAGTTAATTTTCTTCCTGGTAGCTGGTCCGGTGCTGTGTTTTGAATTGGAGAATGATGTTGATAACAGAGGGATGTTTTAGTTGTTGCTGAGCAGCACTTACAGGATTTGCCAGCTCCTCGTGCCCTGCCAGTGAGGAGGCTGGAGGGGCACAAGGAGCTGGGAGGGGACACATGGGACAGCTGAGCCCACCTGGCCTGAGGGATATTCCAGACCATGTGGCACCATGCTCAGCATGTAAACCAGGGACAAAGCTGGGGCTGCGTGCTCAGGAACTGACTGGGCATCAGCTGGTTGGTAATGAGCAATGGTTTTGCATTTGCATCAATTGTTTCTCTGGAGTTTTATTTCACCCCATTCCTGTTATATTATTATTATTATTATTATTATTATTATTATTATTATTATTATTATTATTATTATTATTACTACTACTATTACTACTATTATTATACTGTTCTTATCTCAACCCTGAAGCTTTCTTACTTTTCCTTTCCTGATTCCCTCCCTGTCCCATGGAGGCTGGAGGAGGTGGAGTGAGCAGTTGTGTGGTGCTTGCTATCAGCTGGGTTAAGCCACAACCTTCAGGCTGTTGAGGACATCCAGATTCCCTCTTTAGATCTGTCTGAGAGGCCACGTTGGTACTACTCTAACACAGTGCCAATAGGTAGGAGAGCAAATTTACTCTTCTGAAGATAACATTCTGTTTTACAGTTAGGGAATGTTCCAAACCACAGGCATCTTGCTGAAACTACAAAACCACCTTAATCAAGGTTAAACCCCTAGCTTCCCACTGTGATCCAGCAGAGTCAATTAATGCATTACATTTAGTACAACAAAAAAATGGAGAGGATCAAGACTGAATAAAATATTTTTTTCCTTTAAGCAAGGTCAAACACTGAGTGGAAACCTTGGTCAGCTTAGGTCTGTGGCAAATGATTTTTTTACTAGCTTTCTATTTAAGCAACAGAAAGAGCATCCCTGGAAAACTAACAAAATCCCAGACAGTTAAAACATTTAAAATTTAAATGAATAAAGAAAGTTTTAACTTTAAAACTCACTCTTTTTGCTTCTCTCTTTGGGTACAAAGAATACAAAGAATTTTTTTGTGATGTTGCCTCTCTGAATGTCTTTCTGTTGGTAATGGAGGTGGCCTTAACTGCCCTCTTGCAAGTCATTGCTACCTAAAATGAGCAAGCACAAGCTTCCTCTGTTAATTTCTCTTATAAGTATGAATATGTTTTCTTGGAGACAAAATAAGTCAAACGCCCAGAGAGTGAGGAATAAAGAGCAACAAAGATAAATGTGCTGCTTCTGATTCTGCAGGCCATGGCATGAAGTGTCTCTGTGAGAGAAAAAAAGGCTGGTAAACATCCCTACCAGCAGCCAGGGTAAACACACATCACTAACAGGTTATTTCACACAGAGCTGCCTTCCTGGCCACAGGCTGAGAGCAGCACAGCCTGTGCTCTTCCTCAAAGTAGATTATTTCCTTTAGTAAAATGTAAAGGAAGAAAGGAAACAGTCAAGAATAGAAAGAGCACACATTCAGAGGTGGACAGTAGTGGGAAAATAAGTAATCCTCCAGGTGGAAAACATTAAATTTTTTTTATGGCACACTTTATTTCTCCAGCCTTCAATAAAACCTTGACCAAAGGCTGGCTCATACCTTTGGTGGAGGCTATGGTCTCAAAGGCTTGCAGGAAGGGCAGAAAGGCAGAGAAGGCTGTTATTCCCACCCATTAGTAATGACTGTTTTAGCACTAAATTAAAAATTCTCAGGTGTTTTCTCCATCCTCCACTCTGCTCACATTCCTTTCTGATGTTTCTGTTTAGTTCAGGGGGTGACACTGGCAGAAGCTATGCCAGGTGGTAAAATGGTATCAACAGATTTAAAACTTCAGGATATCCATCTTTCCATCTTTAAATTTAAGCTAAACTTATAAATAATTTGAAGTTGTTCTTTTTTATCTTGGCCAACATAAATTGCCTGTTCTTCACATCCATCTTTGCAAACACACGTTTCCTTTTGAAACTTCAACAAGAAACTTCACTTTTTAATTTTCATTTCTTTATTTATGTTCTTTTTATGCTATAAAATAAAGCCTCAAGTGATGCAAATTTAATCTGCATAACCAGAGTTATTGATTTAGCATCCAAAAACAATTAATCAATGGATTTATATCCTGCCCTCCATTAATTTAACTAGTCTTCCACAGCCACAGTCTCCAGAGACAAGCCTTTGTAAAGAAATATATTCCCTGTTAATTCCATGTTGAAAGATCAATGAAGTGTCCCAAACTTAGTGTTAAAGTTCATCCCACTCAATTTTACCACGGGTTTCATGCCTTTAAATGCCACAATAACATTTTATGTTGCAGTCTCCAGCCACATGAGAAGAACACATGGTGAATGGTACCTGAATCAGGCAGACTAAACACAGTCTCAGCACACACAGGAGTTCAGTTCTTGATCCTCTGCCACCCTTTCTGACTCACTGGAGGATGTCTGTGACCTCCTGGTCTCTGGCTGCAGTGTCTCACCCAAGGTACTGGGAGCACAAAGGTTTGAAATGCACATTTCACTCATCATAACAGCAGCTGGATGTGTCAGTGGGGACATAAACACAAACAACCACTGTTAATGCTGGGATGGTCTGCAGGACTCATGAGCATCATGAACTCTCATGGCATTTATGGCTGCCTTGCTGCACCAAAAGCACAATAGCCTCTTGATAACATTTCCAGTTATGAGTTTAGAAGAGTAATTTATGAAAACTATGTTTGGAAATGATGCAACTGAAGTTTTTTGACTAGTGTTGATGTTACATTAGATATAAAGAACATGACATGGACTTTTTCCACATACATTTTCACAATAAAAGAAAAATTAACTTAAATTAAGCAGCCAGTTCTCAGCAGTCATAGTTCAGATCTCTGAACTGACAAGAGACCTGTTTCTCATGTCAGCTTCATGAAGTAGCATGGAAAGCTTCCCTGCAGTCCAAACCCAGATTTTGTTGCCACTACTTCCAGGAGGTTTAAAGCTGAGAACACAGTGGGACTGCTGCTGCCCACTTAGATGATCTTAAATCCATCAGAAACATGCAGTCTGAGGAACCTAGTGAAGGCTCAAGTACTTTATTGTGTATTCAGTCTCATTAGATTTGTTTTATTTAGTCTTTTCTCTCTTCTTGCCCTTTGCACAGAAGTCCTTAAATACGATGTCAAAACAAACAGTACCCAAGTGGGAGATAAACATTTGATCTTGTGATGTTAAAGTTAGTTTTAGCTGACTAAACTATCCCACAATGCCCCAGAATGCGTCTCAATTCACACAGGGAAAAAAAACTTACATAAAAATGAAATAACAATCTAAATCTACAGAGAGCTGCTAAATACTTCCATATTGCAGCTGATGTTATGGTCTTTAGGAAAGCTCCACAAAGGCCTCCAGACACGTATAAGTAAGACAAGATATGAACGCAAGGCTATTTTTGCGGAAGGCCAAGGTCATGTGAAAATGTTTCTTTATTTTTCTGTTCTTCATGTTCTGTGAAAAATCAATATTTCTCTCAGGCATGTGATATTGTACATGGAGTTCCATAGCAGTAGCTTTGCACTGCATGTATGTGACAATTTTGAAACTTCTGGAAGATCGGATAGAACTCAAAATAATGACAGATTCTGCTAAAAAGACCGAATCGGAAACTTCAAACCAGATTACTTCATTCAGTTGTGAAGCTGGGACTTTGTCCATTCTATTTATTTTTTGCAGGGTCAGGGTCAGCCCTTGAGGAGGACATCAAATTGGGCTGATGGAGGCATCATGTTCTGAGCAGGCAGGAGAGCTGATTGCTGCAATGGAACTGGAGAACTTTTGGGAGATCACACTGACCTTGTAAAGTCCAAGTGACTCACTCCACTGGAAAAGAGAGTGGTTCTTATCAAGACCAAGAATAGTCCTGCCATGTACATGAAAGCGAAGCAAGACAGGAAGGAAAACAACTGCTTTCACAAGCAAATTGCCAGCAGTCTGTGCTGCCCCTGAACATTTAGAATCCATGACAAAACTTATATTTCTATTGTGGATTTAAAAATTGCCATGCAGTCACCAAGTCCCACTGAAACCAAAAGAAAAGGGATGTAGTTTTCACATTATATGTCAAAACAGTCTGGAAACTGTAGTCTTTCCTTCCTTATTATTTATTGTTTGCTTTGGTTACCTCACAATACATGACCAGAACAAAACCTTAGAGAGAAATAATTTCCTGACCCAAAGAAAACTTACCAAATTTTGAAACATTTTTACCTTCCATAAAAGGACACAAAAGTCATCACAATTTTCACAAAATTACAATCTCCCAAAAACTAGATGAAACTTTGCCTAGTTTTATACTTTATTTTCCCTTTCATCAGAGATGAATGTACTTCTGCAAGTGAAATTTTAAAACAAAAAAAAAACCAAAGCAAGACAAAAGGAACATCAGATTATAAGAAAAATCTCTGGTTGTTTAGTGTGTCGAAATCAAGATTTGGATTATTTTCACATCAGCCTATTGAAAGCACTGGTAAGTGAAATTGAAGGCCTCAAAACCAGGTGTAATTTTGTCACAAAATGGAGCTTTTCACCTGAAAGCTGCAGTGAAGTGAATGCATGACAGGTCAGTCAGAGGGTGATTTTGAGTGCTGATGTGATCCCAGTGCTAGGAAAGCAGATGCAAACCTACCAGGCTGTTCTCCAGAACCACAAGGATGCTGGTGTGCAGAGGTGCTCTCCAGTCTCCTGAACACCAGGCTTCTGCCAGCTGGTTGCCTGTGCTGGAAAAGGATGCAGTGACATAAGTAGACCCAATTCCAGAGTTCCATAGCAAAATTTACTAAATTAATGTTTAAATGAACATGTGTTGAATTCAGTTCTTTACTGGTGCAGGTTAAATTTCAATAAAATCATTGTTTTTCAGTAGACAAATTTCTTCAAATCCCTGCTTGACTCCTTTAAACCTTCCAGTACTATTGTCCTTTGAAGCTATAATATTCATTTGCTCTAGCTAGGCATTGTTCCACATCTTGATCAACTCACTCTCAGTTGATTCATCTTTCTTATTACAAGAATGTGAGCCTGAGAATGGGATCTAAATGAGGACAGTACTTTATTAATTCAAACATCAACTGATGGGAAGGCAAAATAATTTTATTATGGTCCCTTCTGCAGTGAAATACAAATGACTGCAGCAGATGTTACCATGAAAATTTAACTCTGATTTTCTGTTCCAGCAACCAGCCTATAATTTAACTTTATAGTCAGGTTGGCACTCTTAGCAGTGGTGTACTACCCTGACTTCTTTAATATCTTGACTGAAGACACAGGAGCTGCTCTCTAATGGCTTGGTACACAGTGACATCTACTACAAGCACAGCTGACAGCCCTGAGAGTGAATTTGCTGTGTAACCCATTCCCCATGATCAATTAATCAGAATTTTGGCTACCATTTGGACACAAGGTTTATACATTACATCTTTTTGCCTGCCCACCCACAACTGACAGACTGGGTAATTTTAACCAAAATGATTCTTTTGAAATCATGATGAAAGGAAAATACATTAAACCAGTTTGATTGCAAAGAGCCTTGTTCTTCATTTTTTTGAATAATGATTTTCCCCCCACTGTCTCTGTAGAGGTCATTTACATTTGGAACAGAATAGACACTTGTCACTGTGTTTTGCCATCTGAAAAAACTGTCCATATTTGATCAAGCTATGAGAAAAATGCAATTTACACACCATGTGTTCTCTAGGAACTTTATAATCTGTTATTCTAACCTTCAAAGATTTTTTCTAGAGAATAATGCTCTGGTCCAGTCTCAGAGCTCTGCTCCCCACATATGGGCATGCTGAAATATAATGCACCAACAATTCTGTGGAGCTTGCTTTAAAAAACTAGTTACGAAAGACAGTGCACATTTATTTTAATAACATAGGTTTTGTATGAACTAAAAATTAGCAGGAATTAATTTACTAAGGGAAGTTGTTTATAAAATGTAGGTATTCCTGATGATTCTGTGTATTTCGCAGTTTTGGAAATTAGCAAAAATGTGAAGAAAAGTAATGGGTAAGAGTAGTATGAAGCAATCCTTTTCAATAGCAAATGAAAAAACATGCACTGCAGGAAGAGTTCATGAGGAGTGGTAGGAGGTTCTGTGACCCACAGTCATGGGACTGGTACCTCTACGAAGCAAAATTAAGGTCCTTTATCAGGAAATGTCAAGATGAACACAAAAAATAGGGGAACCAGCAGCATTAATAGACCTGTTCTAATACATTAAATATTCCAATTCATTGTTCCTCTCCTTTGAGACTGGCAAAATTCCAAACTTGCAGTTTCTGCATACATCTGTTCACTTGGTTTATCTGATAAGTGTGTTCAGGCCAGGCTATGAGACTTGCAGACATAATAGATGTGTGATATCTTTTGCTTTGGAAACAGATCTTAAGCAAATCACCCTGATCAAATTGAATTGAATTGAATTTCTTCAACAGCTATGTGTGCTCACCAGATGTGTTAATGCATTATTTCGGGAAAACAGCAAAGACATGGGGAGAAGAAAAAAGATCAGGGACCAATTTGAAGGGAACAAAATGAAATGCATGCATATAATGGAGAAGATATTTCCCCAGGCCCCTGAAAGGTGTTCAAGGTTTCCACATCTTCATTTTGTGAAAGAAATAAGCTGTGAAACAGCCATGGGAGCGAGAGGTTTGCTGGGTGACCACTGCAGAAAACTTAGGAGCTTAAGAAGGACCCATTTAATTCCTGGGAAAGACTGGGAATTCCTTCAGAAGGCCAATTGCCCAAGTAAGGGGCTTCTTAACAACTGAAATGAAATGCAAAGAGAGAACACTCAGTTAGTGGGGAAAAAAGAGATAAGCGGCATGAATATGAAAACAATGCTTTGGCAAGAGTAAATCCCACGTGGAAGAAAAACTAGCAAAGGATGTCCAGAGCAATAAGAAGGAAATCAACAGATATGATAGTTTCAAGAGAACTTCTAGGAAAAGCTGGGTTTGCTGCTGAATGGGGAGACAGCACAGATGACACAAGGAAGGCTAAAGTGTTCCCTGTCCTTACCTTGGCAAAGACTGTTCTTGGATTTAAATGTGTGCCAGCACAGCCTAGAAAGGGAGAGACAGACAGGAAAGAACAGGTCCTGTAATGCTGAGCAGCTCTGACTAATCACAATGTAAATTGCTCAGTCTCGTTACCCCAAATTAGTGGCATTTTTTTGGTGTCTGTGGTCATTATTTCTCTAGGCAATGTTGCCTATAAGAACAGGAAAAGTGAAAGGAGAGAAGGATGAAGCAAACCACAAGCATTACTAAGGTGTCCAAGTGTTATTCCTGTATGTGGCAGAGTAAATGTGGGGCAGGTGCATTTCTGTGCCAGCCTGAGGGGCTGGGAGAGCCCTGCTGCAATGCTGTGTGCTTGAAGAAATGCTTCTCTTCCTTTTTCCCTCATCCCTCTTGCTCACAACTCCCTCCTTCCCAAAATTAGCATTTGAATTGAAAGTTCAAAAGGGCTAACAAGGGTTACTCTTGCAAATCAAAGGCCCACCTACCAATCTGCTCAGAGTCATAATGCCTGCATTAAGAAAAAAGCTAGTCAAAATGCAATGATTAAGTCATTAGTTATGAAAGCTCTTCATGTCCTGTCGACTTTTGTGCACTTGGAGAGCATTGTGCTAATCTGAATCATGATGATGTAAAGAAATCTTTTCTGAAATCCAGTTTCATTTTAATGTGGCATCTGCACTGACTGAGCCAGCAGTATATTCTCTAAAGATACAGCACAGCAGTTCTGCTCTTTCACCTTAAAAAACTCCTTGCTGAAACATCCTGTGTACCCATTCAAACTCCAGATGTTAATGGACCCCAGAATTATTTTGGTAAGAGGCTGGTAGGAAAGCTGTATCAGATGTTTTCTCTAGAGGAGAGAGGGAGGAAAGATTCTTTCCTGAGAAGTGAAATCTTTGGGCAAGAAGAAGGGAATAATGATTTTGCTGCTTGGCAGCTGATTATATGAAAAGTTTTAGACAGAAGCAAAACTTTCTGTCATACTAATTGCTCAATTTCTCCTTTTGCAAGAGCACTTTCACTACAAAACAAGAAAAAACAAGACAATGCTTAAGTGCCAGCCTACCTTATTTTAAGTTTAAACATAAAGATAGCATTTTTCTTGGTGGTCTTTCCTGACCCACAAATGTCCAATTTTCCAGTTTGGCTGTGTGCCCTTCCTGCTGGTTGGTTTGACAATTGTCACCTCTACAGAGCCAGTTTAACCACAGCCATCACTGTGGTCTGGATGCTCAGCTGGTGCAAAGAGAGGAGTATAAAAAATATTCTGAAAGAGACCTGTTTTAAGGAAAAACATTTCACAATCTGCCATGATGACTTCAGATGATCCTTAAATAACAAGCCAAGAAAAATACAAATTGATATTCATGTGATCAGGAGTACAAAAGTTGCATTAGTGAGAAAAATTATCTATTGTTGTAATTTTTTATAAACTGGAAGGTGTCTGCATATCTACATTGTAAACAAAGACAGGTATATAAAGAGCCAGCAGAGCATCAGGAACACTTCTTGCTAACAAGTTGCATCTGCAATAATAGAAACTACTCACATTGAATCCTTTTCCCTGGCATCCAACTATTCACTTTCTAACACACAAACAGAGCTAAGGCAAAAGAATTATATTCTAATTACCTTGGCCAGGTGTATTCACATACTCAAGTGTAATTCTTGTGTGAATTTATTCTTTATGGTAAATGAGGACTCGTTGAAATGGAGTTTGGACAGCACCAGAGTACGGCTCATTATTTCCTCTCCCCAGCAGCAACCTCATCTTGCTGGAGAGCAGCAAAAGTAACAGACTTTAAAATGATGGTGAGAGGGTGGAACTGGGCCTGGGGTGAAGGATGCCCCTGGTCTTGGCCACACAATAAAAACCCCATGGAGACTGCACTCAAAAGGAGAGTATAGACAGACAAACTGTGGCAAATCTCACTCCAAGGTGAAAGATGGCTCCAAATTCCAGTGAAAAGGGGCACCAGAAATGGAAAAAGGGGCACCAGAAATGGAGCCTGAGAATCCTTTGCAGGGGACAGGCAGCAAAGCCACAGAGCATCTGGGGGAATTTAGAAACATTTCTGTCAGAGAGACATCTGAGATTGCTGCTGAGCTGTTCTGTAGCAAATACCTCTCCCAAGCCCCATTTTCACCCAGCCTGTGCCAAGGAAGGTGAAGAATGATCAAAATTCTTTGCAAGAATTCAGAAGATGAAAAATACCAAATTTAGAAGCAGTTTACAAAGTGTCCAGGTTAAGTTATATTTTTTCCTTAGAGCTGAGTTACCCTAAACAGAAACTAACTCAGTTTTCAGAGCTGTTCATTATGCAGTGATGCAGACCATGAGCCAAGTTAAAATAAAAACTGTTGTTATACAAAATTGGACAAACTAGTTGTAAATATCTCTGAAATGAGATCTTGAACATACAGATTCTGAGACTGTTTGAAAAGCCCAGTGAAAATATCTTTATGGAATTTTTATTTTAAGTCAGTCAGATAATTTAAATTTTTTTTACTTTTATTTTTTTCCCCTTAATGCTGCAGTGCTTGCAACCAGCTGACCATGAAGTTCTTTCACCCTCAGGTGAAAAATATACTCCACTTTCCAGGACTGTGAAAGAGAAATATTTTTAAATGAAATATATGGACAATATAACCCAAATGATAAACTAAACCAAATATCTGTGTATTTTATAGAATAACAAGAAAATCAAATAACTTTCCAATTTTACGTTCAGCTCATGATGGTTGAATAATGTTTACTACACTACTTAAAAAACTTCACTAATCAATTAAATGAACCAATCAGCCCTGTTCTGAGATTTTTGAAAACAAAATAAAACTGAGAATTTCAAACAGAGAAGACTCTTGCACGGACCTGAGTGTTGTGCTGTAGTTAAATAAGAAATAGTCTTTTTTCTCTTTGCAGCAGCTGAAATTTATTGAATTTAACTTTGAAATAATTTGCTCACAGAAGCATATGCACATATTTTTAAACTACTGTTGTTGATAGTTTGATCTATGAGTTCAATATTGAATATATTTCAACATTTGCATCCCAGGTCAAATAGCCAGGTATTTGCATTTAAATAGATTATCAGCACATATTTCTTGCTCTTGCAACTCTCTGTGCCTTCCATGCAGCTGTTTGTTATGAAGATTTCTACTGATGCAGACAGGATTTTAGTAATCAGGGCAGGAGACAGGTTAATATACTTTAAATTAGATATAATGCTATTGCAATGTATGCTATCACACTGATATCAAATCCTTCTATGGAGCATCATTTCCCAGCACACTGAACTCCTTTCACACAGAAAAGAGGCTGAGGCAGCAGCTTGGTGTAACAGGCACCAAACACCAGCAGAGGCTGGGATATTGGGATTTTGAGATATTGGGATTTTGAGATATTGGGATTTTGTGCTCCCCTGCAGCTCACTGCACTCCAGCAGCGCTCCTGCTTTGAACCTGGGAAATGAACTCTGTGCTGACAGAACATCCAACTGCTTTGTGGAGATGCAGTGGATTCCCTGGCCAACATCACCTGTTTCAACTGGGTTTTTACAGGAGCTCAGAAGAAAAGGTTGATTTGGGCCTTGTGGAAGCCAATGCAGAACTGCTCCATTTTTATCCAGCCTGCTGGAAGCATTGTGCACTGTCCTTGGCACAAATCCACACAATATTCTGTCAATCTAATGTTTTAAATTTAGTTGCAGAGAGATTTATATTAGATGTTGTCAGGGGAAAAAAGCCAGCCCTAACTTGCTTTTACTTGTGGGTAAGGTCTGTAACAAATCAGCTGAGGACTCCCCACAGTTAAAGCTCCCTAGCAGCAGGACAGAGAAAGAGCTGTCTGAAACACAAGGAAGCTGTGCTGACCAGCATGAACTCCAGCCTAGAGGAGTTCTCAGGGCTCTGTCCAGCCTTCTTTCCTAATATTTAATGAAATCTGGTTGAAAATACATAAACATTTTGCTGGCTGTCTGTTACAAATAAACGTGGCTCCATCACACAGCTCTTTAATGGGAACATAGAGCACTGGAGGAGATCACGTCTGGAGGAGATCAGGGAGGCTGCAGCAGTTCCTCACCTGTAAGAACCACCTTGGCTTCCCAGCTGGCAAAGATCTCCTCCTCTCCTGCCCTGTGCTCTTGCTGAGGTTCACAGCAGCAAACAGCCAGAAATTTGGCAAGTCCAGTGTCTGACTGTACTTGTCCCATTGGCAGGGAAGAGGAATGACAGACACATATACAAGCAGCAAAAAAAATCGGCACGTGATTTATCTCAGAGACATCCACAGAGTAAAACTCCATGGGAGATCTTTTGGCTGACGCTCTGAAATCTGCAAGTTTACTTTGAAACAGCAAACTTTTCCAAGTCCTTATACTATCCACATTTTAAAAATGACCACCTGAAGCTGATTTATGGCAGGTTGCATGGGCAATTACACTGTTCTATTTGTTACTGTAGAAACACATTTTGTTCACTGGTGAAATCTATGAGAAATATATTGAATGTAGTTCTGAAAAACAATATTTTAAAATTAAAACCGAGCACTGGATTTAGCAACACTAGGAAGCCTTAGCCTCAAGGAAGTCATGAAACGCCAGGGAGCCAGCAGGAAAGTGCCACTAAGTCTTGATGGGATTGATTTGGTTAGACTAGCTCTGTGTCATAGAACAGAAAAATAAAAGTAGAGTCAACTCATCAGGCTGGTGCTCTCACAGCTGGAGAGCTTTGCCCAGAAAAGGGTGCAACAATGAGTCAGAACACAGTGGGAATTATTCCTCCTCTCTTGGACTGTGAATATTTTCCAAGCAATCCAACTGATGACATGAAACTGTCAAGACTTAAGTACCTTTTTCAAGTTTTAAGCTTTCCATTGGCCCTTAGTCATGAAAAAACTATTGAACTTCTCAAGTGTTTGTTAGAAACAGATCTACAGATGCGAGATGGAGTGTCTTCACATACCTAAATCAAGGGAAGACAACATGCACTTTTGTCATGAGACAGCTTCCAACCTTCCTGGCTGAGCTGGAAGAAAGGAAGAAATCTGGTTTCTACCTCCCATAAATGATGGCTTTTTAATTTTTATGTTGAAGGTAGTTTGGAAATGGTAATCCCAGTACTTAGTTAAGAAATCCAAGCACATTGAAATAATTTGAGGTGGCAAGATAGACAGGAAAACCAAGTACCCTGTGTTACTCAGGAAGATCCAGCCTTCATTTCTTGAGGAGCTTCACAGCAAATAAAAAAGAATAAAAGGGGAAAAAAAGGAATTAAAAGGAAATTTTTTCTGTTAAATAAGAAGGGAATCGTTCCTGTAAGGGATTCTTCTGGACTCTGGGGGGAATAATAATTTCTTTCTTACTGACCAGCCACCGGTCTTTCTTGATTGAAATTATGTAAATAAAAATATGATAGATATTTTTTAATTTATACACTCCTTTCAAATCAATTTATAGCAGTTTATTGTGATCCTCAGTAAAGCTATTCTTAATTTACCCTGGTAGCTGTAGGAGGAAGATTGAGGCTTGCAGAAAGCCAAGGTATGAGACTCCAGATGTGATCTATGTAAAGGCAACAGTGACAAAAACTGAGATGTGTGTATAGAAGTGCCAGGTACTGTGAGTTTATTGCTTACCAAATCAGATATTCAAAAGTTCAAAAAACTGACAATAAACTTAACTGTTGCGTCTTTAAACTTATTTATAACTTACAGAGGGAGTATAATGTCTTGGGTTTGTCTCTTCCATAAATTTTACAGCCAGCAGGAGATAATAAAATCTAGGCTGAGCTCATATTGCTGAGATAAAAAAAAGAAATCAAGGCCTGTTTGTGTTGGTGGCTGTCAGGTGAGATATTTTATACCTCATTAGTGTCGCAGCAGTTATTGCTTTTGCTTCCTTTATGAATAGATCGTGTGATGCCATGCCTCTCTCTCACACTCCTCACCAATTTGTCACAGCAAACAGAAATAAGGGATTTCTTGTCAGAGTCCTTTTCACTTCAGTGCTTGTTTCTGATGAGCCATACTGCCCAAACAAGTCTAGATGTGCTTCACAGCCCTTGGAGCTCCTCGCTGATGCAGAGATGTTTCTTTAGGAGCTGTCTGTGCAGCACAGGTGTGTGTGCTCCCCCAACAGCACAGCATGGGAGGGCTCTGGCTGACCTCCCTGAACCTCCCTAAATTACAAATCACTGCAGCTCAACCCTGGGGAAAACCACGTTTTCAGAGCAGACAAAGAGCTGCCGAGTTTTTCCACTTAACATCTTAATCCTGAAGATTATTCAGGATAATGGGTCAGTGTCTCCACA
Source organism: Cyanistes caeruleus (assembly GCF_971803275.1). NCBI lineage: Eukaryota > Metazoa > Chordata > Aves > Passeriformes > Paridae > Cyanistes > Cyanistes caeruleus. Next base: position 9,333,504 of record NC_141708.1, on the reverse strand, counting down.
GCAGAAAATGCCCTCCTGGTGGAAGTTTGCCACGTGTTCTTCCCTCAGATTTGAGCTGGAACAGTCTTAGGTTTTGGCCAGACAAAAATTGTGTTCATGGGTGGCTTTTTTGGCGTTACCATGTCCAATCTGTAGAGAAGATGTACCAGAGTTCTCATATAGTTCAGGGCTAAGACAAAAAGGAGGAGTGATGTAGATTAATTTGACCAAGAAACAATGCAAAATGGAATAGAATTCTACATACAAGCAGTTGTGAAGAAAAGCACATGACCTAGTCCCTGTTTCCTCAATTGTTAATATACTCTACAATAATTACCCATTATTTACCATGCCCATTCTGAGCACTTCTAAGGCAAGTAGAAGCCACTAAAGTAATTTTTGGGAAATCGATTATTCCTTTCACTCTCTCTTTCTGCTTGCAGGAAAATCTATTCAGTTAAAGAACCAAACCTAAATACTATTTTCCTTTTTTAAAAAGCACACAGTTGTTATTACACCATGTTTTCAGCTGAGGGCATGAAATTATGGAAACTTTAATTAATCCACTGAACAATCAACTTATATTCCACTGCAAATACTGCCATCTGCTACCAGTCCATGCATCGATAATTAATGTCTGCTACAAGTTTGCCTCCCCAGCATTATCTGATTAGGTAATTAGCCTATGGAACAATACCCAGCATAATGCATTATTGTTCAACTAAGTATGATCTGTTTGAAAGCACTAAAGAATACCTTAATACTCCTACATTTAAACAAATCATACATCAACAAACACCCATCGAAAAAAATGACAAAGCAATTCAGAATGGAAGGGGGGGGTAACAGCAACAAGCCCAAAACCAGATCAAAAACATGTCAATAAAATTAGGCATGAGAACTGTTTGTTTCAGAAGAGCCTGAGAGGAAATATGAATATAAGACAATCCAAAATCACTGCTCTCCAGAGAAGGCATGAATCAACATCAACAATGATCTACTTAAGATAAAGGCCCCTTCAGAGAAGAATGATGAAACATCCTTTGTCATCAAAACTCAGGGGTTTAATAAATCAATAGAAGGTGGAATTAGGAAGAGGAAAAACAAGGCAACATGTCATATTTATTCACTAGTGTAAAATGTGGCTGTTTCCAAGATTACATTGAACTAAGCTTGTGAGGAAAGCAAGTGATGAAGATGTAGCAGAGGAGAACTGAAGCCAACAAATCAGTACTGTCAGATCCTGTGGCTGTAGTGCAAAACTATCAATATTTGGCTGAGTGAAGTGTTTTTTAGTTTATCCAGCTCTTGGCCTCAGGTGATTACAAAAAGAACTCTGATTTCATTTTGCATGAGATCACTAGCTTAGCCTGAGGCAGAGAAAAAGTTAGCAAAGTCAGCCCCTAAAGTCCATGAAAAACACAAGTATATAAAAAGTCCAAGTTTAAGAACCTGGAGACCTCACACATCATCTCTGCTATTTCAAAGATCGAGGTCCAGATTTATTTGACCAAATTTACATACCAAAGTAGCAAGCAACTACACTTCAGCCAATTCTCTCCATTCCTTTTATAGCCAAGAGAATCCTTCCCCTCATGTTGGCAACACAAATGGTTTCCACCACATTTTTCAGGAATAATTTGTAAAATCATTGTCAGTTTAATGGCATAGCCTCAAGACTACATATCTAGAAGTTTGAGTTTTGGACCAGGCTTTCTCAGTTTCAGGTGTCCTTCCTTTCCAACAGGCTGTTTCACAATTAGATATTTTCAGTGGTTGTGACCTAATAATGGAATAGAATCTATAAAGGAATTCAGGAAGCCAATCCTGGCAGGAGCACACTGTCCCAGTCTCTCACTTTGCCTTCACTACTCGTGTTCTCATTGACTTCCTATTCATTGTCTTCCTCTGATAGCAAACCTAGAGCTTATCTACAGCCACAAGCTCTGACCTCTCCAAACAGTGCAGTATCTTTGTCCAGCTACAACACTCTCAGACCTCCCCTGCTGTCTAAATCTCTTTAAAATAAGTCATGATGTGCAAACAGTAGATCACTAAATTAATTGGATTGAACAACAATAATAATTGAATAATAATAATTGAATAATAATAATTGAATAATAATAATTGAGGGCTGCCTTCCCTCCTCATTAAGAGAGTGGGAAGAACCCTGCAGAACCAGGTCAACACTCCATGGTCTCAGCTGCAAAACTGAAGGGATCCTTTGCTGATCCCTTCTAGAATTTATGGTTACTCACTTTCTGCATTTCTACAAATATCAACATTTCTCTGGAGTTAGGGGAGTACATGACACAGGAAAATCTGCTTTTTGTCCTATGATTAGTCAAATTTTATTTAAATTTTGAATATTGTGGGTTTTTTTGTCTTGCAATAGGAATGACAAAACTGAAATTGCAATTCCATGCCTATTTTTATGTCTTTTATCCCTGAAAGCACTTGGGGATGTCTTCTTTGAATAGGAGAAGAAACATATGCAGAGTTTAGAATGTCTGAATAGAGACCATATGGAGATAGTAGCTTTATTTTTATTATTGACATTATTGTCTTTCTTATCATAGTACCTAAGGCTCCACCTGGGACCAGGATCCTTGGCACTGAGTAAAGAACCAGAAATAATCCATCCAAAGCTTTCAATGTAAAGAAGAATAGCATTCCTATGTATATAAGGTCTGAGATTGGTGATATTACGGAAGGTATTTCAATCTGAGACTACAAGCAGTTTTTTGTAAGGGAGGTTGCAAAGGAGGGCTACAAACAGATCAGCTTTCTCTGTACCTATTCCCTTGTAATTAAGATGTTGAGTTAGTGGGAGGGAAAAACATAACACTTGAGAGCATTTATTAATTACTTTTCAGCTTCAGTGCACAAGGTTAAATGCAGCCTCAGGCAGCTTTCACTGATGTGACTCACATCTCCACAATGTCAGAGCTCTCAGTGACATGGATGGGCTCATATTTTGTAAAGAATAAACGACCCTCTGGTGTATTAATTAAGCATGTCCCGCAGCGAAACAGTGCAAGACTGTAAGAAGTTTTACACAGTGACTTTCGTACCTATAAAATGTGCCTTGAGAGCTGCTGTACATGAGAGCTCCCATTTATCCACAGGATGTGGGCAGCATGGATAAGAAACGTGTTTCCCCATAGCAACTGTATCCTCAGCCCTGCTGGTAAGTCAGCACAGACCTCTTCCCCAGGAAGATGACCAGGAGATGACCTAATTATGTCCAATCACAGCATTATTTTCTGTTAATTTTCATATGAATTCAAATGTGACTCGAGAACCATGGTAAATATTCCAATGGAAATGTTTACAGAAATAAAGAATCAAACATCAATAATGAAAAAAAAATCCACTTCCTATAATGTTTCCACGTGACTGTCTCCCCCAGGCTGATCATTCAAAAATTTGTGATAAATAGACAGCTCTAGAAAGTGTGTGTTCAAAAAATATTCAGTTTTTCTATATTTCATTTGCTATAGAGTTCCCTTCAAAATCAATATAATTTTTGATATTTTAAAATACTATCCCAGAAAGAACATGTAACAGAATTTATGCTCCTTCTATAATATGCTTTTCTTCTAGAGTTCTGAAAATGACCGTTTCTGATACTTTACAAAAATTTCAATTTAGACTTTTTCTATTTTCCATCATTTTTGCCACCAAATTACAAAATTCCCTTACTCTTCCTCACAGTATAAAATTTCAATTTCTTCAGGCAAAACCAAGGATGTTCTGTGAGATTGCTGCTAGCATGGACAGCTAAATTCAGTTTCACCACACTTCTGCAAGCAGTTCAGTGTTCATTTAAGTGCTCCAAGCCCGTGTACCTTAAATCACCTGTTATTGAAACTGAACAAAATGAAAGCAACGTTTTTCCATTAACATTCCCAGACACAAGTCGTCTGAAACAGCAAGATCTTCTTTCTCTCACACTTGTTTTACACCCAACTCCCTGATCACCTGAGTGCTTGGCATCAATTCTTGTGAGTCTCAGCCCAGCACTTTGCTCAGACTTCTGCTTTGGCTGCAGTTTTGCTCTTTCACATTCTTCATTGCAGCTCCATCAAGTGGTCAGAGATCTGAATGTGTCACTGCAATCACAAAGCCACTCACAGGTACCAAGCAGCACCTGTTGGTTGGGACCTCTACAAACACATTCTGAGATGTTCCTGGGGCAAAGTCTGGGTGGGGGTAGCAGAAGGGAGGTACAGAAAAAAAAAAATAAATGTGGAGGACCAGAGAGAAAATTAGATATTTATTTTTTTTTAAAAAAAAGATGAGTGAGTTGATTTTCAGTAGTTAAGAGATTTGCTAAAGTCTATAAACCAAGGGGCTGGTTTTGGTTTTTTTCCACTGAGGTGCAAGCTTTTTGGAGGGAATTAACTGGGGATGTTTGCTTGCCTTTACAATAAAGTTTATTTTCCACAAACACCAGGATAGAGGTAAGGTTCCAAACAAAGAAGGCAATTGCCATATTTCCATAATGTGCATGGAGCCACAGCTCAGGGGGTTCATCTTAGGGTGAAATTTCCCTTGTCCCACATGAAGCACAGCAGGGATCTGGCACTGCATAACTCTTGTGGTCTGAAGAAAGCCAGCCTTTGCTGTTTCCTTGCATGTCTCCCTGGGTTCTGACTCACCTGCAGCACAAGGATTTCTTGCTAACCCCACCTCTAACAGAAACCTTTTGTGAGATGTTGGAGAAAGTTATTGCATTCCTCCATAACCTCCTTTTTCTGCCTTGTTTTCAAATGTGCTGTGCACCTGCTCTGCCAGCCTTGGCTCTGGAAGGATCCAATAAATAATAACTAACCTGCAGTTCAAACATAGGAATTTTACAGAATTATTTAGGGAGGGAAAAGATTGAAATGTCAGTGCCTTGGGAAATCTGAACATTGTTCTGAAAAATAAAAGTAGGAAAATCCTCCACACGTGCTAATTATCATTGCTTCATTAAAAACTAAAGGAAACCGTGACAATTTTTACGCATTGGAGATGTGATTTCTCTAACACTAAGGAGAACAAATTCCCCTTTCATTCTGCATTAGCTTTTTTAAAGTATCTTAAGTGGAATTGTCTCTCCTTACAGGCTATTTTAAAATAATCTTGTTCCTGCCAATATTTTTTATTTTCCTGAAAGACATGGGACAAAACAAAGTTCTATGTAGTCACGCAGATGTAGATTGCCTCTGGTTTCTAAGCTAACTGATAGACTCTCAACAAGCAGTTTCAGTCTTTCCTGACTTGTAAAGTCCTAAAATTTTCCAGCAGAGATGCACTCCCAGCCCCCTGAGAGCAAATTTACTCTGCTAACAGTAGGCTTTTCTCAGCTGTGCTATGTGGATTCCTTTGCCCACAGGTTCAAAGCCACTGCTGTGTGCTGTCTGGAATTCTGCAGCATAAACACATCTCTGTTCTGAGGAAAAGAGCTCCCTGTTTTGAGTCTTTGAAAAATACATCTGGATCCACCTACTGAAATATGAATTCATTGTGTATTCGAGGCTTGGAGCCTGATTATGGCAGCATGAGCAAGTTACATCAACGGAGCCAGCTGATCTGCATGGGTGTGAAACCAGGTATAAATGAATCCCTTTGTTTCCACAGCCCTCACTGTCAAATGTTTTTTCAGTGCAATCAGAAGTTAGGCTACATTAGTAGCTTCAGACCATGACATTTTTACACACACACTAATCAAATACTGAATCCATTTAGCAAATTTTCTGTGTAACATGGAACACAAACACAATGTTGGATTTTCTCAACAATTACACCTTTAGACCTCATTGACTTGTTAGTTTTCTTTTTTTAGCGCTGTGTATTACTTTCCCCACTTCTATTCTTGCAAAGGTATAAACATTGATGTATTTCTTTGCAAATGGATAACATCTTTTCATCCACAATGGGACTAAGGGATTCATTTTAGAAAAGCATTGCCTGTGCTATGTAGGATTGTCACCAAAGGGAGAAACACAACACCATTCTTTAATTCTCTCACTTATGGCCCCCATCCAACAAAACACTTAGCCATATGTCTGCTTTTCCCCCTAGACTGGGGGTTTGGCTACTGGATAGCACAGATCTGTGCAGCAGGAAGGGTAGGTTAGCCACTGCTACTTACAGTCAATCAAAGATGCTCAAATAGCTGATTTAGACCACTGGAATGGGACAATTGTCCAATGGAAGTCCAGACACTAATGGGCTCAGGGACTCTGTTCATGATGGAAGTGCAGCAGAGTAGTCTCAAAGCACACGACATCACAGAAAATTGCCTCATGTATGGCTGTGCTTATGTTCTCTGCTTATCACATTTTAGAAATTGGAGCATTCAACGAAAACCACTGGACTATAAATTGGTGCCTTCAACATGTAGTTTCTTACTTCACAGTGTGACCTGCTCAGTGTACCCTATTAAAAGGATAAACATGACAAGATAATGGATTCATTTTGGCAGTGGCAATACACTTTGATTTTTCATTATTTCTACTTTGCTGGCTCACATTGAAAAGTCCAAGAGCTCTCTTCAGTTGCTAATCTATGAATGGCTAATGACTAGACCCTCATGTTCTGGGATTAATGTTACAAAATGACAGAGAAATTGCTCACTAGACAAGCAAGCATTGGTCGTAAATTTTCAGGGGAGTTTTTTTGCAAAGTTTAGCTTTACTCTCTAAATATGCTTTCAAATGCTAAATATGCTTTTAAATATGCTCTCTAAAATGTTTTCCTGCTTTGCTTTTCAGATTATCTCAATGTTAATCTGAAGCTAGCTGATTTTGAACACCCTAGGAGCTGGAGGGCTGAATTTATATTGAAGTCTAGCCTAAGCCTTGTCAGGAGCCCCAATCCATTTTCTACGTTAGCTATAAGCACTTCTATCTTGACAATTTAAATGCATCACCAAGCAATCATCCTTCTAATCCACTTGCACAGATTTGTGTTTACTGCCTGTGTTCATGTAGAATGAAGTATGGAACCAACAAAATGCTGAGGATCTACCTGGAAGTTTCCTGGCCCCTGAAATTGAAGGCTATTTTTTTTTTTTGCTTGAGGTATAAACTCTCTTCTGCACTCCGTCAAAAGAAATAAAAGATAGAACCAGGGAAGGGAGAAAGCACCTTTTAAGGCTCCTGAAGCTTTTAATTGAATCAGTGATTCAGGAAATCTCATTCTCCCTTCTGCTTGTTCTGAAATGGGGAGACAATGAGCAGATTTCTGTCAGCTGAGCAGATGCTCTGTGCATGCAGACATTTTTGTGTCTAATGATAGCTTTGACATTATGATGAGTTTTGTGGGATCTGCTGCCTGGGGTATCAGTAAAGAATTCATTAAATGCCTTTCCTGTGAAAATTATAAGACATTCTCTTAAATATGAAAAAATTGCTTAAAATTAGGCTTGTAATGATATTTCACTTTACTTATCACAGGATTGCACTGGCAGTAATGTTTTAATTGCTCAAATTACAGTATCTTTCAGATGTCAAAATTACTTGCATTAATTGCCAGTGGAGACAAAACAAAAATGCTCCTGTACTAACACATTGCACACCCAATTAGCACTAATGGTATGGTTAAACTTCATATGTCTTTCTGTAACATGATTAAAAGGAATTGGCTACTAGATAAAGCTCAGAACTAAGATGAATGTACCTTTTCAGTCTTTAAGTCTTAGCCTAAGTACTTACATGAAAAACCCCATCTTCAGATCTGTTTTTCAGATGGTGTATATTTCCCTAACTTCATATTTAGGCTGATTTACATCATATCAGAATATGGCTTTATTTTTTTCTTACAATAAAAGCCAGCACTACCCCTACCTAAGTGGTTCAGTGAGTGGAAATGTCTGGTTTCTCTCTAAAGAATCCCAGCTCCTCTTCATAAATTCCTAGTTCTCCTTTATCTTATCTTAAGGAAACAGACTCTTATTTACCAGGAATGTGTTCAGTGTGCCATCCAGCAGGTATTTTCTTCCTCTCAGCTGGAAACAACACAAACAACCATGACTAAAAATAAAAAAACCCCTTATATAATGCTACTTGTTATCATTAGAGAGCCACCACATGTTTTGTCCTCTGCATTTAGCATGTTGTGCGATAATGAAATTAGTAAATCCGAGATCCAGTGCTTAAGAGGATTTTCCTCTACTGTTGCTTGGAAAATATTTTTGGTAATAGAGCCACAAATTAAATTTTGAAAACTGCAGGAAGGTACTAATAGGAATAGTAAGCCCATACTCTTTAAATAGGTTTTTCAAATTGTTACACAGCAGTACATATTATGTATCATGATCTGAAAAAAACTGATTCTTTACACTGGTTTTTCATAGCCAGAGAACCTGTTTCTCATTGTAGAATTAATGGAGAAATATCTTCTGCTCAATAACTGAAAATCTGCAAAGCAGTTGGGAAGGTTTTGACATTTTAAATTCACCTGCTTAATTGCTAATTTTTTAAAAGCACATATCTGAGAACTCTGTTGACACTGTCTTTAAAAGGCAGTATTGTTGAAAGAATCTACATTTAAGGAAAAAAGTTTCGAGCCCAAATAAACAGTAAGAGGATGAGCAGAGAATTTCTCATTGGTTCATTGTGGTCACCAGGGCAACTGGTGCTGCTGAAGGAGCTGTGAGGAGCTGCCTGTGTGTCAGGACAGCTCCACCACCCCAGAGGAGGGAATGAGTCAGAGTGGGCAAGAGATTAGTTCGGGTCCTGAAACCAAAAGGTTTAATATCTTCTGCCAAAGCTGTTATCACTTAGTAACTCCAGATATATTTGCAACCCTCAATCCATATTCCATCAAATTCCACTGTCTAGTAGCACAGGAATTTTATTAAATACCTCATTTGGGAGTTATAAGAAAAAATAGAAAAATACATCATTTGGAACCTTGTTGTGTACTCTATTTATGCACATATTTATGAATTGAAGGCTTTGTTTGTGGTCTTCATCCTTTTTACTCCTCTAATCTCCTTTTAGTGGTTTGTGGATGGGATGTTTGTGCTACAGAGCATCACATAATCCACACCATAATTTAGGAAACCACCATGATATTCTCAACACTTTCTCCAGCCCTGCACCTACTTTGGGGTAGCAGACATGTGGCCATCCCTACTAAAGGATTCTGTAGCTGTTCAAATTTCAGCTGAGCTAACGGAGATATTTTATTAACTAATGCAAAAGCAATGCACTGAGGATTATTACATTCCCAGAAATCATCCCAAAGCCCCTGATGTGAAAATAGCTGAGGAGACTGTAAAAGGGAAGTAATTTATGTGCTTGTCTTCTACTTCCCCAGCCTAGGTACCCACCTACATCCCCTCTCAGAGCCTGGATGTGACATGGACCATTGGTGCTGCCCAGAACAACCCTTCTCATGCTCTAAATTAGTTTGTGTTGGCATCAGAATATCCAAGATTAAAGTTCAGAAATGGGCTGAGCCTCAGGTGATCAAGTGTCTCTGCCAATGACTAAATCAACACAGCTTTGGTTCTTAGACTGGATCCTGATCTTTTCCAGGGACTGGACAGATGAATTGGACAGAGTGAAGAGTAGCAGTAAAGATGAATTGGTTTGAATCCTGGATGACTGAGCTATAATTGTTAAACTAAGGAAGTGGTGCAAAAGTTGTGAACAATATGTCAGTTTGTTTGGTATTTTTTCATTTATTTTAATAATTATTACTTACTGTTTGCTGAGGTATGTTTACAAAGTAATTTGGCTAAAAGCTAAGTATGTTGCAACCAAGAAAATGAAGAGCAAAGAACAGAATCTAAACCACAGCTGGACAAAAAGGGGGTTTCCTTCTATGAAAATGTGCTATTCAATGCTTAAAAGATTTCTTATTCACAATAAAAGTTCAAAAATGTTAAGTTTCTGGAAACTACAAAACTTGGATATAGTCCATAACCAAAGCAAAGTTTCATCATGTTCAATAATGCTAATTTTATGAAAATGAGCAGAAGTTGATTTAAACTACACATCTCTGTAATGTGTTCAGCATTTTAAACCACATATTCCAGTTATGGGCTAAATGTTAATACAGATCTCCACAAAGTACATTCAAATACCAATTAGTAAGTCAATATTTCTAAGTAACCAGGACTGACCCCACATAAATATAGAAAATAAAGCACAAAATTCGTTTAGACTAAAGTATTTTATAAAAAATTTTTGAAAAAGAGTATATGAAAGCTGATATTAAACTTTAGTCCATTGTCAGCAGCAGCTGTCAGAGCAGGCAGGTAGCACAGCAAAGGTGAAAAGGTTAAGGAGCCTCATGAATATGAAAAGCTTTAAATTACTGCTGATATTGACCCATGGTGTGACACAGGACTGGACCCTACAATGCACACCAGAAGGACGGGGCCACTGCGTGGGACACTTGCTGGCCTCAGCAGCCCTGTGCACCCACAGCATCAGAAACTCAGGGGGCAGATACATTTAATCCTTTAGAAAACAGAAAAAACACCTGTTCACTGAACAGTTTCTAGTCCCAGCTTCATATTATCTCCTTTAGCAGCTAGATGTTACAGGTTACTTCATAATAGAAACTTTTCCTTTCTCTTCTTTCACTACGAAACACAGCCAGCAAAAGGAGAAGCTTAACTTAAAAACCTGGCAGTAACAGAAAAATAAACCCTTTCCTTTTTTTGAAAAAACCACAAAACCATCACCAGCAATGAAATTCAAATGTCATCTCAAGTTAGGCACGTAGTTTGAACTATCAATCACAGAAAAAATTCTGCTTGCATCTATATGAAAAGCACATTTCATCAGTTTTGGACCACAAACACTCCCACAATTCACACAGATATTTTTCTCTATGCTCTTTACTGGCTTTAGTACTATGAGCTAAAGGATATTTTAGGCAAAGTATATTTTTCTAAGTTTATTCCAGGACATCTAAATAGGATGTGTGAAATAATTCTCCTGCTCTGCTACTAAAGAGCTACAGCCCAAGAAGTCTGGATAGCTTGGGAATAGTTTCTTAAAGGCACAGATGGACTAGGCAGATGCCAGGAAAACAAAATAATTACTTCAGGTATAGAAAACACAATCTCTGAAAAAAAATGGTTAAAAACCCCCCAATGCTGAGAATAAATAAGAACAGTAAACCCTGAGCTACATAAAATTCACTTATAAAGAGGAGGACTATTCTCTTTACAACATGCTATGGATTTTGGTGCAACCAGAAGGACTGAGGTGAAATAATAGGAAAATCTGATATAGAACATTGAAGCACTGAAGGTTTTAAGAACGGGTTTGGAAGACATTGTCAGAATTAATTAAGGCTGATCTGGATCTAGGGCAAAGGAATGGAGAAACTGATCACTAAAAATACTGCCCAGTTCTATTTCCCTTTCATCTGATCTCTCTCCTACTGAGTCAATGAGATTTGTGCAGCATGCATGCTGTGAGTCAAAAGGGCTAAATCCTTTGCTCGTTTCTAAACATTAATTCATTTTAATCTCTTTACACTCTATGTGTAGATTACTCTATTAAGACATTTTATCACTACTACTCCATTACAAAATGGAGACTAGATACATTTATTAAAAGCAAAATATTCCAGTTTTGTTTAGAAAAATGGAAACCTTCCAGTTTTATTTCTCCTATTTAATTACCTCTTTTATGAATCAAGCTACTACTTCTTGTAACCAACTTTGTGAAGAAACAAGTGGAAATGCTAGAAGGCTTATCTGCTTATGTTGATGCATATTGTAAAAAATCCTTTTATTCTGCCAAAAAATCAGAGCCCTGAGTAAATAAATATACAACTCTCAGAAGCATTGTGTAGTTGCAGCATGTTGAGCATTAATACTGTTGAAACACTGACCCAAGAAAAAATCCATGTTGGTTACACTGTTTTCCATGCTGTACTACAAAAGCAATAAGCATTTACTTATTTATAATATCAGATATGAGCCACTAATCTAGAAAATTAGATTTCTGAAAGAACAGAGATTGCATTTGCCAAGAACCAAAAATCTATCTGAATCACTTCATTCTTTTTAATAAACTTTCTTAGTGAAACATTGATATTGAAGGAATCAAAATGACTTTAAAAAAAATATTCTTTTTGTCATTCATTTATTCAAATAGGAACCTTAGCCTTAATTAAAATGACGCTGCAGAGACCCAAGGGAAGCACATATGTATAATTCCTACAATTACTTATTTATTATTTCAATTAATTATTTATTACTAAGAGGTGGGGGTTTTTTTTCAAAAAAAGCTCATAGAATTGTATTTAAAGTTACAGTGATCTCTGAGTACTGAAAGTGAACATAGAGAACAGTTTCATATATCAAAATGAAGTCAAAATAATTTCAATGTATGTTAATCTATAAGCAATTCTCTTTCTGTGGGAGTGCAAATAAAGTTACACACAGTCAGAGACCCAAAGCTCAGCTGCACACACTGCTGCAATGCCAGTTTGGTTTAGTCAGACACTTCCCTTGGGTAAAGATCAGCTCAGATCCTTCTCAGCCTCCTAACACGGGGATGATGGAGTGGAGCTAGCACAGCTGTGGTTCTCTCATGCTCACCATGCACTGCCAGAGAGAAGGATTCAGGCTGGTGAGCCTCCAGATTCCAAAAGCAGATATTAAATAGCAGCAATCCTTGTGTGTTGAGGGTCCAGCTACCTCCAACCTCCTCAGGTGAGCATAAACCTCACCAAGCCCTTTGGATGGAAAGATCACACTTGGCACCTTCCATCACCAGAGACACTTTTGGAGTAGATTATGTGTTCAATTACTAAGTTGCTGCAACTGCTTGGTTGTCATTTGAGGGGTGGTGCAAATCTGGCCTCACATGAACTCCACTCTGTCACAGCCTACATTTATTAGGCCTGGTTTAGGCTGTTTTTAAATTAACCTACCATCAACATCTCATTACAGCATGGCCAAACCATGCCAACAGTGCAGCTCAGGAAAGGTTATTATGCTAAAAGACTAGTCCATAAATATCAATAAAGTTATATTATTTCTATTTAAAAGGTGAAACCTTCAGCTGTCCCTGGATATGTACAAATGTGTGATAACTGACTGCACTGCAAACTGCGTACAGATGTGTAATGGCACCTTGGACAGCTAAAATCTTATGAAAGCAGCTTTCTTTGAGACTACTAGACTGTTACCAGATGAAGTAAACAGCAGTGCTCTGCTGAGGTGGAAGGAAAGAGTAACGAAAAGTGAAGTCTGTTTCAGTGACTGGTGCACAACTCTTTCTTTTCTAACATTCAGCACAACCACACTGGGGAAGTTGTTAACCTTCACCTTTTTGTGTGTGCTGTTTAAAGTATACACCACAACATTCTGAAGGACTTCCTAGCTCAATCTTGCTTCAAATTCACAAAGTCAAAGGTAAAAATATTTACACATGATCTTCACAAAAGAATGTCTCTGAAAGGCTTGCCACAACAACTACAACAGAGGTGACTCAAAGGTGAGTGTCACAGCCTTGCCTCTCAAGACAGATATCTGTCAGATATCAGTTAAAGGAGGTATGTTCTCCTCTCCCCTACCACAGCCTTTATTTAGTGATTAAATACTAAAAGGAAAAAGAAATAATGATATACTTTATCATATCTTCTTTAGAAGTCTTCTTCTAGAAGTCTTTGTAATAATTGACTTTATGAATTTGGGTCTGAATCTGCACGTATGCAGTGACACAAAAGCTTTGTTCATGTTAAGGGAAGGGGCATAAGGGTAAAGCATAGCTCAAACTTGCTTGAGGTAAATTGGCACCAAACTCATAAAATTTCTTTGTGTTAGGTGTTAAGAAATACCAAGAAGATAGAAAAAAGGCTGGATGAGGATGGTGATGGTCAACCCAGGGCAACTTTGTACCAGGGCCTGGAGAGTACAGAACACTTTCAGCTTACTGACATTACTGAAATGTTTGAAGAAAACAAGACGAGAAATCCACCCCATCTGGTTTGCAAGATTTTGATGAGCATATGGAAGATCCTGCTGGTAGGAAAGTGAGGTTTACAGCCATATGCTCAGCCAGCCTCTGGTGTGACTTTTGCAGGTCTGTATGCTGAGAATTGATTCTGTGTATTTTTATTTCTCACGAGGCTGTATGACAGTCATAGTGACCCAGATGAGCTCCATCAATGAGGTCTCTTAAGGAAAAGAGGTGGGAAGAAGACGATAGCCTTATGTCATTGTTTATTGTTGAGCTTATTGGTGTGGGAAATGAGAGTTTGAGGTCTGGGGGTTTTTTGTTTGTTTCTTTGGGTTTTTTTTTTTTTTTTTTTGTATCTAAAATTGTGATAAGATTGTGCCAAGATAATAAAAACTTGGAGTTGCAATATATTAAGATATTTTTATAGCTGTTGACAATTAAAATGGGATGAAGTTATTAAAATCTAGTAACTATGATTCTTCGATATCTATACATGAATATATATAACCATGTTTTAACCTGTCAATTATATTTTTTTTATTAATTCAAACTACTAGTAAAAAGACAGTAATAAAATAAAAGGTTGTATAGGTATATTAAAATTTTTATTTTTAAAATATTATAAAATATTTTTTAATAATTTCCTGAGCTTGTCAAGGATAGAGCTAGAATTATAAAGACATAATAACTGGTTGTCTGTGTTGAACACACATAATCTTCAAATAAACTCCTTGTGCAGTATCACTCCAGGAACATATTCTTTCACAGCTATAACAAGGCCAAAGATACACTGAGCTTAAACAGATGGGATTGTGCTTGTAATGCATTATTAGGCAGAGCCCTTTCAAGGAGCCCAAGACATTTCAATGGAACTTGAGGACAAATTAGTCATGGTCAGCAAGGCTCTCGAGCACCAACACAAGACGTCTGATAAGCAGCTTAAGATTTAACAACTACCTCAGAGAATTCCTGAGCATTACACAGGGTACTTGTCTTCTGATCCATTGCATCTTAAAGAGAAGTGGAAGCAAAGCAAGCAAATCTCTCTGTTATTCATTATTTACCTATTGTCCTAACCCTTGATATTTTATAGAACAGTGAAGTCTCTTGACTCCTCTGACAAGGTGAATTACGTTGGAGATGAAGCAGAGGAAAATTGCCATAGTCTTTGTACAAAGTCTGTTTTCAAAAGAAATATGCATATACTTCCAGTTCCCATCTCTGGAGAGAGTTGTATCCTTTCCCTCTTGGTCTTGAGTGAAAGGTCTTTTATGACAACAACCTTTTCATGCCAACATTAGGTAAACTGAGAAACTACAACAATTTGTTTGCATTGTCAGGGCACCTGAGCACAGTAACTCTTGGGAGTTTTATTTAACTTCCCCTTTAATATGAACAGAGAAACCAACTTCTCCACTATCTTTTATAAGAGGGGAATTCAGAGGAAATCAGATTTTAGACAACAAAGGTAAAAGCTCAGAATCCCTTTTTCTGACTTAATAGAATTTTCTCAGTTCCTGTAGCAAATAAACTTTGTTTGCTGTATCAGTAAGTATCTTACAGTAGAATGAAAGGCTGTTTATTTTAACTTTTATTAAAGACTAAACTCTAAATCCTGGTGCCCTCCATTCTGAACTTTGTCCTTATGACTAAGGGACAGGCTGTACTGCTACAGAAAGGTGACAAAGTAGCAAAAAAACTCCAGGAGAAACTAATGTTATCACATCAGGCTCAGTATCTGAAATGAAAATACTTAAAGGAAACAAGAAAAAAGAGCAAGATACAGATAAAAGAAAACGAGAGTGGATTCTTGTCCTAAGGATATTTAGCTTAGAAAACATGCACTGACACATGGAACATACTGGCCAGTTACAAAAAAGCACTAGCACCCAGTATGGAAGCTAGGTCAGATTTTTCTACCTCATTGGATTCGTCCTCATCACTAATTTTCAGTTTCATATTTATGGTTTTCTGGGGGTGGGGTGGTTCTTACATAGATTTTAAACAATGACATAAGGAATCAATGTGCATTACAGGGATTGTAGTTCTAATCTAGATGGACTGGACTATTTAGATTAAAACATTTTTTTGGGATAGTAAACTTCTCTTAACTATATTTGACAACAGATGGATGACTATTTGCATTATGCCCATCAGATTCATGGATTCTTCTCAGAAAGGAGACTTTCAGCTGTTGTCAAAAGCATTTGCATGTGGCAGCATTCCTCCAAGAAGACAGAGGACTTTTGTGTCCACCATAGGATTATAGGAAAAATCACAAACATGATAAAAAGTGAATGAGTATATATTCTCCAAAATGTGTCTGTAATTTCAGGAATTCCTGCCGTGTCTCATAAACCTTTAAGAAATACAACATTTATTTTATGTCCCATGGAATATCATCTAACATAATAATAAAACACATGCAGACAAACTCAGAACCCAACAGAACTCTAATTCACTATAGATTTTTTCAGTGTAATTATGTTTTATGGCATTAGCTCTGCATTCTTTGGGAAACAATTTTCTTGTAGGGATTTATTGGTTTGCTTTTTTGTTAGAAACAAAAAAAATAATTTGTTTTGGAAATGGAGCAGTATTACTATCTATCTGTTCCCTAATAGATAAAAAGGAACAGAATAGTGAAAGAGGTGGCATAGAGTAGAAGAAACTAAAAATTTATGTAAATCCCATCTTCTTGAAATGGCTGATCATGGGAATCATTAAAAATAAGATTATATTCTTATGGGAGTTATTTCAGGCACGATGTTTAGAAAAAAACCAGTCTGGGAGCAGTTAATAAGGACTGACTGTCTAAGGCTCTTCACAAAGTCTGCAGCACTTGAAACTGTCAGACACTGCAGACAGAGCCTGTCCAATGTAATTCTCTCAGCTCAGTTTTGAACACTCTGACCTTAGCTGGGACGAGCACTCCCAGAGTGCTTAGAAGACTGTTAAGGGAAAGATCAAAGACAAATTTCTTCCTCCTGGTTGCTGTAACATCTCTGACCACTTCTGGTGACTTGTCTCTTGCAATGGGCAGCCCCTTGTGAAGTCCTGTGCTTTCATGCTGACTTCTGTATAGACATCAACTTTGGGTTTATGTCTTCAATAGGGAATAGTCCCTTCATGAAGGACTACTGTGAAATGGTAATTTTTAACCCATAGACCTTATGAATTTTTCTTAATGTTTTCTATAACTTCTAGCATTGAAAAAACAGTATTACATGAGGTAGGAAGTTATTCCAAAAAACAAGTGGTTATTTGCTTCTGTTTGAGGAAAACATATTCCAGGGGAAACATAATTCAAGAATTTTTCATTATCTTTAAAACACATAAGTGCTATATCATGAGAAGTTGAAAAAGGGCACTGTTTCCCTTGGCTACCCTAGAAAGCTTATACAATAATAGTGCTTGAGGCTCTCAAGGCTATAGCTCTGTCACCCAGCTAAGGCTCAGCAAAGCAGAAAATACAGCAAAGGAAGCATCAGTCCCACACCAGAGTCCTGCTATGGGACTAGAAGGCACAGTCTTTGGGAACCCAGTATATCTCACACTTCTGAACCTCCTTCTACTGCCACAGAAGATCCCTATCACAAGGGAAATCTCTGGGTTTCCCATTTCTCAGCTTCCTCATTCTGTTGCAGGTCTCCCCACAGCATTTCCCAGTTTTCTCTCCCTGCATATTGGCATTCCACTCTCCCATGTCTCAGACATGTCTGCACCAAGCAAGTCTCATCTCTGTCCTACTCCCTCTCACAGCAGAGCTGGTGCCCAAGGTACTGGATCCCTCCTGGGCTGCTGGCTTTGTCCTGCTGAAACACAGAGCAAAAACTCCAGTAACACTACCCTGACATGCCTTGGTTCTCACAAATTCAGGTAATTTTTTTTTCATCATCTCCATAGTGTCTTCGAAATCTGTCCTTCTCTGCACATTCTTATGCATTGCTTCCATGATTATTTATTCCATGACTTATGCAGTGATTAAAATGACTCAATTTGGAACACCCTAGTCACTCTAAGGCATGGACTGTGCTCACTCTTCCCCAGTCAGCCCCAGACTCCCAGGGAGAGCAGCTCTGTGATTGCTCCATAGATCAGCAGATCTGTGGATTTTCAGTCACCCCATACCACCAGACAAAGCCCCTAATGCACTCCAGGGCATAGGTGGCTTCTGGCATGAACAGCTGGCATTGAACTCTTCATTAATTAAAACCAACTTCCAAGTCAATGCCTAGAACAAGTTCAGGGATCAGGAAAATAATTAATTAGCTTTTTATCAAAAACAAATACATCAAAAAAAGAGATTCAGATCTGTTTGGATTCAGACATGATATTTTTCTGTTGTTTTGGGCTTTACCTTTCAGGTGAATGAAAGAAGAAATAATTAGATTTACTTCTATGTCTGTTTGCATTGTACCAAGAAGATGGGAATGAACAACAATTCCAGCATTCAGCTTTCCATTGCAGACAATCTAAAGCTATGGGGAAGCAAACACCACAGACATGCTACATTCCTGCTCCAAAGGACAAAACACTTCATTCTCAGGCTTGGTAATTCAGTATGCAGTCTGCTATTGACAGATGAGCTTAAGGAGGGCAAAGATTAGAGCATGAAAGGAATTGATTCTGATGTATATTTTAATATAATAATTGTTGGTTAAGCAAGACAGTGCATCACTAGACTTGTAATCAGTCAGCAGTATTCACTCTTATTAATTGCTGCATGCAACAGTAAAAGACAAGATTTTAATGTAAGTAAATCCCATCTCAAAAAGCAAATGTTTCCACTATAGCCAGCAGTGCCCTGCTCCTCCATGGAAAACCATGCAGGTAGATAATTACAACCCAATCAAATGCCTCAGAGAAACATTAAAAATAGTTTTCCTTTGCCACTTAGCATTCAGCTGAATGCTTCAAGATGATAGTCCTGCACCAAGATGCAGGTTTATCTGCATTTTTGTCTTCACAAGCTATCAAGAGAAGTTACATTTAAATCTATTCCCCTTATTCATTCCTGCAAAGTCATCATAAGGCTTGTGTCGTGAATCTGCTCTCTTTAGAAACTCTTTGTGTGATACAATTTTCTCTGGATTGTGAAGATGGGGGAGAAAGCCTGAAGTTTTAGTGAGTAATCTTACTCAGATATAGGAAAAAAAAAAAAATGGTGCAAAGAAAAAAATATCTTCCAAAAAAATTAGTTTGCATAATACAAAGAAGAAGAGGACAAAAAGATGGGTTAAGGAAAGATTTTGCAAAAATTCTAAAACATTCCTTTTTTAAAATTGACAAAAATGGATTAATCAGCCACAAGATGAAATCACCTGTCATTTTTATTTGTGATATATCCTAATTTGCCTAACAACCTGACCTAGTATACCAGGCTATTAATATACATGTTGTGAATGGTTGTGCTAAATTTCCTGCCCACAGACTTTTTTCTAACACAGATGAATGGAGAATTTGAGAACACAAGCCACTTATACAGAAATAGTAGCTGGATGACAGTAACTTTGTAACATGGGTAATAATTCAAGGTACATCATGTTCATGTTCCCTGTGTTACTCTGAACAATGAATGCATCAAGAAAATACGATCTCATCACTTGAGAGTTTATATCAGGTTTAAGGCTGGATTTAACCATCTCAGGTACATAATTTAGGTATTAGAAGTAAGGATCTAAACATCAAAATCAGAATAATAACAAAGGACTAATTTGTAACATTTTAACTATTTTTTGGAGGAAAAACAGAGTTTGATTAAAAATTAAAAGCAACACTTTGAGTAAAAGAACTGATTTAGCCAAAATACCTGTTTAGATAGAGAGAAAAGGGAATGAATCTAAGCAGCCTCAAATGCATCACCGATTTGTTGTTCTATTTTTCTCCATTTCTCTGTGCTTATAAACAATATGTTAAAAAGCATAAAACATTATTCAATTTCAAGGCATTTAAAAGGAAATATTTATCTTTCAAAAATTTATGTATATCCAGCTGAATTCAGTATTAATTCTGAACAGTAGTAAAACATTCATTATCCTTCACAGAACTGGATTTTTCACTTACAGCAGAGTTTTCTGACAAGGTCCATTTGTGAGAGGTATTAGCAAAATTCTCAAGTCCTTAAAGGTATTTTCTGCTCTAGGGAATGGCATAATTTGAAATAACAAAATGGGGAGGGGACCCAATAAGAAGACATTATTTTCACCTGCAAAGGATTAGGAAGAAACCAGCAGGGTCCTAGAAACATCACAGATCCCCAGTCAACTGCATTTGGTGAAAAATTCAGGTGAATATTCAGGGTTTTCAGACCTGTCCTCATTCCAAGTCTTTCTGACTGGAAGGTCCTGAGTCCTCTGGGTCACAGTCCTTTTTCTTTGAAGTAACAATGCCATCATTAGACCTTTTATAAAAAGAAGCAACCCTTGAGGCTGAGTACAGAGTAAAAGCAGTGTTTATAGTTTGTTTATTCTTTACTTCCAGGTGTCTTGCAGCAGAGCAGGTAGAATGGGAAATGCAGACTAAGAAGCCTGAAGAGTCAGTACAGAATTTGATTTTTGCTTAAAGAGGGGAGGAAAAGAAGAGCACAAAAATGATGTCACAACTTCACCTTTCCTAGTATCAGTTCCTCAATTCCACTGGAACAAAAAATTTTAAGAATCAGGTGGCTGACACAAGTGATGTGTCTGGAAGCTCTTCCACATCTTCCATGTAGAGTGGAAAAGCTGGGACACTTCTGTAGGATATTGCTTTAGCATTACCTTTGTCATGTACAGTTAAACTGCACTCTCCAGTGTGTGTTTGCCTTTCCCTGGGAGCCTTAGATGAGCAATTTACAGAGCAAGGTAATAAACGCTTTCCAAGTCACTGTCTGTTCAGTACAAAAGAGTAAAAACAACCTTGTTCAGATACTCTCAACATCTGAGTCTATTTGAATTAAATCAGAGAGATTTTCTGATTGAGATACAAGTGCTGAAAGGATAATTTGAATTAAGAGAAAATGTGGAAAAAATCAAATGTGCAAAGTCAAAATCCACTACAGTCAATGACTATATTTACCTCAGTGAAGAATTTTCTTCTTAAACTATTGATTTTTTGCCTTCTTCACCAAAATCAGTTCCCTTTTAAGTATAATTCAAAAGCTATGATCAAACATGAGAAAGACTATTATCAATTACAATATAATTTGCATAGCTTTAGCCCCAGCTGAGGAGGGAAGATCTTTATATTAACAGCTGTAATAATTCAAAGATCTTGACTCAGGCAAAGCTTTAAAAAAAATAAAGAAAGAGAGGATCAAGTCATTATGAGTTCCATGTTATAGCTGAAACTTGAAAGAGCATTACAGGACAGCAATTACCACAGCCATGCAAACAAATGAACTTACAAGTCTTGTGACTGTGACTCACGATCTGTTCCGAAATTAAGCCATAGATGGATTTAGTGATTTCAATGACACTTCTATATGGAACCACACCAGCTGCCTTCTGCCTTGGAGCTGAAGATGTTACACTCTCCAGCTCAGCCAGAGCAAAAGTCAGAGTATCATGAGTGATAATTCTCAATTAAGATGTACTAATATAAATTTGTTACAATTTCAATTACATTATGTGAAACAATGCATACTAAAGATGTATAAACTCTCTCTGTTTAGCTACCACAGAAATTTTAACAGCTCTCAGCTGGCTGTTGTCCACTGCATATAAATAAATGGATGGTTACTTGGCCAAAATACAGCAACTTTTTCAAGCAAAAAGAAATTGAAGACAACAGCAGAACTAATTTCAGTCTCACTCAGGGCATGATTAAGATTCTATTTTTAAAAAATATTCTTTAAAAATGAGTAGCTAACCAAGAGGAAATTACCTGGATTATTTAACTTTTCTTTCAATTGTTATCACATCAAGTGCTGTCATAAGCAAAAATCTTTGTAGATATACAGATGAAGACCCTAGAAAGTCATTTAAGAATCTAGTCTGAAACATTTTTGATTTAGATTTTCTAAATGATATTGTGATTCTATCTGTTAAATGTAGTGTGTTAGAAATGGCAAGTAGCTTGAGAACAGTTTTCAGGTCCTTTAGTTTGCTGGTTCTCTGGGCTTGCTTCCCTTGAAGTTGGCTATAATTCCTGTTTTGTCTGAGTGACACGGCTCTGTCTCTGAGCATGGCTGCTCTCAGCAAATGCTCATTTTTCTGTGATACACAATGTCTTTCATTATTACTGAGAACACCCATTCTCACCCAAAGTAGAAAAACATTGTGGCAGATTTTATTCTTCTTGAAGAAGGCATTAATGCTAACTTACTTGTAGAATTTCTTGGAGAGTTTTTTTTTTAAAAAAAAATATTGTTCATTATTGGTATTTTCAATATGCAATATGTTTCTGAGCAAGATTTTTAGTCCTGTGAGAATTCTGGTGCCTTTGAAGACTTATGGGAAGGCTTGAATGTTGTTTGATTGGAACTGTAGGGCAATTGGGAGGTGCTTATTGTTTCTAGAAAAAATAGAAAAACAATATTTCCTGAATCAAAGAATTTATTATTACAGTAACTTCAGACTCATCAGTTCATAGCAAAAAAAAATCCAATTCTTATGGGTGTTTTAAGGATCATAATTGCTCACTTAAGCATATTCAACAACTCCAGTGGATAGTTAGGATACAACACAGTGCTGTCATCACCATATATTGTACCATGAGGGGAAGTTGGTCCTTATGAGGCAGCACAAAAATGAGGACACAACACAAAGCCATTTCATGGTTTTGTCTTACTGCACATGGAGATGAGTACAGCAGTTCAAAATCCCCTTTCTAGTGTTAAGTTTAATTTATAAAGTCTTGGCTGAATATTCTTGTTTTCAAGGAAAAAAAAAAAAGCAGGGGAGAAGGACACAAGGAACAGAGCAAGAACAGTGATAGGAAGGACTACCACCATAAATTGACTTAAATATGTTTCCAAGGGAAGCCCATTATTTCTGACTGATCTGACTTTTCAAAAAGACCTCTTGTCCTTCTTTAAGGCTCTAATGTGATGAAAAACTTACCAACTTATAAGTTGTCTTAGCAACCATTTGCACTTTATTTCTAGATTAAGTGTGTCTTCAAATTCCAGACACTGAATTATTACCCCTTTACCCCTTTCTATCACATCTTCTCTCCATATAGGTTATTTTGGAGACTGTTAAACTCATGTCTTATTTTCCTTCCAAATAACCCAAAGACATTGAACTTTTTAATGTCTTATTTATAAGGTGCTTTTTCTGTATTTAAAATCACTGCTTTTTCTGAAGCTGTCCAAATTCACTGAACTTTTTTAAGTACTTGCCTTCACAATAACACTCCTCATAAATGCCAAATACGGGAAAAAGAACATCTATTGCACTGTATGCAGATAAAATTATTCCAAATTAAAATATATTTTCTTTAGTAATGCTCTGATGAGTTCCAGGTTATTAAGATGGTTGGGGAAAAAAGGAGAAATGGCAGAAACAAACACAAATTATGTTTCACTACATTATTTAAATATCAATGATTATTAGTCATAAAAGAGAAGCTGTTGTGGAGGTCAGAAAACATCTGCAAGCTAGGGTATATGGATATTTGGCAGTGGGAAGTAGTTCCCAAGGTAGGAGCACAGAGGACAGCTCAGCAGTGGAGCAGTCCCATACTAGAAGTTCTCTCAGGAAAGAATGCTTAAAAGGGGAAAAGGAAACTGAAGATGGGAACAGAAAATAGTTGTAGCCCACGTGGAAATTTGTGTCCAGGCATCTAAGACCCCACAATTAAAAATCAGAAGTGAAAGAAGCTGAGCCTATAAAGTTGCTTCCTTAAAGAAAAATCAACTGATCCCTAACTGAGCTGGGAACAATTGCACTCCCAAAGAATTGTTCTTCTGGCAGATAGAGAAATACAGAGTGCAGGGGTAAAATACAAGAAATACCTGAACTCAAGAACAATAAATAATTTAATAACCAGTTGCTCAGAGCACTTACTGGAAAGGGATACAGGAAGAGATTAAGAAACATACAACTGTTCATCAGTGGACTTTTCACAGGATTTATGTACTTGTGCATATTTGGACAGAGCATAAAAACTTGACAGGTGAGGATTAAAGAGTCCCACAAGAAAATGTATTAACTGGGAAACATCCACTAAGCTTCTAAGGATCTTGTGCTTGCTGTAGAAAGGAATACTGAAGAGTGCCCTAAACATGATCTAAAGTGAAATATTTGAAAAGACTTTATGAAGAAATAGCATTACCAGGCACTTGAGGACAGCAAAGCTCTGAATCCCCCTTTGGCAACATAACTGGTTCCTGAAATCTTTTCATTTTGATCATCACTGAGACCCTATTCTTTTCCCAGGTGTCCTTCACTTGAGATCTGTACAAGGCACTACTTAGAGCCTTTTAGTCCTGATTGTGGCACTTTAAAACCAAGGCAAGTCAAACAACAAGGTAATTTTGTTAATAAATAACTATGGAATCCCTTTATGCAAATTCCCTGTCTGCTTCAGCTTTTTGCTTAACAGACATCAAGAGGAGAATACAATTACTCCATATAATATTTAATCCACTGTGCTGAATCAGCTTGGATGCAAAAAACTCCTTTCTTCCATGGATTGTCCTTCATTTACACTGTACACAGAGGGAAAATGAACCACCCTTCCATGGTTTGACACCTTGTAGAAAGATTGCAGCAAGGAGCTGACTTAGACAAGACTAAGAGAAAACAAAGAGCATCTCAATGCAAAACAAAAAGGAACTTCCTCAGTGATTCTTGGTCAGTTAGATTAGTAGCTTAACTGAGCAGCAAAATTCAGCTTCTGATTTAGCAGGAGAACCTTTTATGGATTTGCTTCAAACAAAGATGGAGTGTACTACTTTTCTCCTGTGTTGTTTTTGCTTGACTCTGGACCTACCATTCTCCCATCTCCAGAAAGAGAATAGAAGGTAAAAAAAATTCCTTGTGATACACAACCATGTTTTGCCAGAGTCTCTCAAACTTTTACCTATGTAAATTGTCATCTCTGGTCCATCTGAGCATGTTTCCTTGCCTGCTGTTGGTGTCAGAGGGATTTTCATTTGACAGCTGATCACAGCCACCTCCTCCTGCCTGCCAGAGCTGACACTGCCTCATTGCACTGAGGTTAAAAAACAAGGAAAAAGAATGGAACAGGTTTTGCTACTCTCCATAAAGTGCTTTTCTCTTGCTGCATTGTGAGTAAAGGAGCTCATTTTGAAATTAGTCACTGTAACACGAGAAAAGAGGCTCTTGAAAGCTTTTGAAAGAGAGAAAGAAATGAGCAGGGCAGGGCCCAGCTGGAGGTCTGAGCACCAACCACTCCCTTGGAGCATGGCTGCATTTATCTGGGCAGAGTACCTGCAGGTTAGGGACACATCCTTCTATGGAAGTGCTTTGAGATTTTCATTTTAAACATGAGTCCTAAACAAAATCCTAAGTTTCATCACCTCTGAGAACAGTACAGTACCTCAGCCAGTACATGAGATACATGAGAGCTCTGCAGGAGCCTGCCTGAGCCCAGCACCAAATATGTTGGTGATCAACAAAGCCAGTCCCTCACAGAGGCAAACTGGCCAGAGATTGGTTAACAGGTGATCTGTGGCCATAGCAAGGAGCAAATCAATAGGTTTGAAGCCCTGTGGAAATATCAGCCCTCTGTGTTTTGAGAAAACAAGGGATACTTTAAAGAAAAAAACAAATGATAGCGTACAGATTGTTTTTTTTCCAGGGAGTGCAAATCAGTTCAAGCTGTAATTTGTCAGTGCGTAAATGCTCATTCAGAAATAAATCTTAAAAGTTGGATAATTTCACTGCTACCATAAGAGTGGAGTTGTTTTATAGCAATGAGAAATGGTGCTTACACTGCAGGCTTCAGGGAGAGGGCAGTTGGTGTTAATTTATTGTCATATGAAATGCAAAACAACTCATGAAAGTTACCCCTTGCTAGGTGCAAAAAAAGGGCAAAGAAAAGCATCTCACATATCCCTGCCAAATAGTATTTGGAAGTTGCTGACCTGTCTCAGGACAGTTACCCCTGAGCAGACCCTACCAAATTTAGAGAACAAAGTTAAAGAGGAAACCAAGAGAAATAAATAGAAGGCAAGAAAAGCATCAGCAGTGAAGAACAAGGCCAGAGTAATATATTTCTTTCTATATTAAGCATGTAAAATACTGAAGTAAAACTCATTTGTGTTCATTGACTTCAATGAGTTTTTCATCAGCCACTCACTGCAAACATGGTTTAAAATGACAAGGAAATAATGGAAGCAGTGACAGTATGTAAATGTGTTCAGAGAGAGAACACAGCTTGGAAATATCTTGTATGGCTTCTGATAAATATCTAAATCAATTAAGAAGCTGAGTAAGCATGGACTGTATTTATAAATTATAAATAGTCTTCCAGAAAAATTGGCAGTGATGATGTGACCCTGGAAACACAAAAATTAAGGCCATATTAGATGCTATTCACAGGCAGTCTCATACTGGGGATCAGGGGTATGAATCAGTTTAGGTTCCCTGACATCTAGAAAATAAGGCTGATTAACACTGGCTGAAGACTTGAGCAAGTATTCACAGTAGTCCCCAGTGGTTTCATACTTCTCCCAACAACTTCAGCAGCAAAATTGAAGCTTTACAGGGGGACATCATTACATTTGGAGTCCTAAAAATCTTCCTTAGTGACAGAGCAGGAAATGTACACCTGACATGCTTCTGACTTTTTTATGCCTTCCTTATTGGTCTTTTACAAAAATGTAGAGTGGCAAAAATGACTTCTGACAGATAATTCATCAGGGCCTGAAAGCCAGGACCTTGGTTCACAAAACTGCACTGAAATTAACTAAATTACACTGGCAGATGTGACAGAAGGATCTGCTGTAAAGCTTACTATCAAAACTGCTTGCAGAAAAGATGTGTCAACTATATAATAATTGAATGAAGAAGAGGGAAAAAAAGTCTAAAAAATCATGGCATAAACTGCTCCATCTTAAAACAAAAGGAGTTGTAAGACCTTTACATCCATTTTGTTAATTTGTAAAAGGCAACTTATTAAGTGGACAGGCTGGTTCAACAAAGATTTATTAATTTTTTTTTACTTTGGTTTTACATGGCTTTAATTTTACTAGACAAAACACTTGTTTACAAACACAAGATAAAGTACATGAAGCCTAATTTCTTGGCTGCATTCATATATTTTATAAACTGTGTATCTAATGATCATATTTCTTAGACCCACAATTTCTAATAGGAAGCTGACCCATATTGCTTCTAGGTGGCTGCAGTTCTGTTATTTTATTCCTTATCCATTTATGGTCAAATTTTCCAGCCTCTCTGTGCCTGAAATTACTCATCTTGGGTTTTTCCCCAGCAGAGAATACTCATATCCCTTCTCAGACTTCATTTTGTCAGAGCACAGTACAATGTCCCTTGGCCTGATTCATCCCCTCAGTCCTCTTTGCATCTTCTCTCACACACTGGTGCCTCCCAATCAAATGGTGCTGAAGAAAACCACCCAGATTTTCTTTAGTAGCAAAAGTTCTGCTCATTAATCCCTCTGTGCTTGACCCTATGCTTTCCTCCATTAAATTTCCACTAATTTTTTGCTTTCTCTGTCATCCAGTTGTTCTGGTGTGGCATTTCAATCTTTCTGTGTACTGACAGCTTCAGCTCTGTGAGATCAACAAATTTATTTCAAGTGCTTCTATACTTTGTGATAAGTTTATTAATGGGAGTATTAAGCAAGGCTTATACTTGAGGAATTCAATGGTGATCATCCTTCAGCCCAGCAGTTTCCTTTCATTGTTATTTCTTTTTCAGCCATGACTGATTTCTCTTTTCCAATTTTAGTAAATATCCTTGTGTCACTGTTGCATACACTTTACAGAATTACAGAGAACAAGACCTAAGAAAATTCAGCTACCTAAACTTTATCAGAAGAAAAAGTTAACTTATTTTTGATAAATCTTTACTGTCTTTGCTCAATGGCTTTTAATCACTAAAAAATTGTTCTGTTTTCGTGCAAGCACAGTCCCTTTATTTTTGTTTTTCAGAATGAAGGACTCATTCCCATATCTACAGTAGTACAGTCAAGTCCCTATTTTGCAATTGTTTGGCAGAGAGCACTTCTATTTCTTTTCTTTTAATTATTTAGTGCCTTGCCAGTACAACGAGGCCCAGAATGCACTCATTTACAAGTCAAAAATCTCAATACAGACCCTACAAGACACCTTCATGCAACACAGAGACAAGAAAATGCACTTGCCTTGCTGGAACACTGGCTCATCCCTTACTTGCAAACACAGCTGCATCAGCTCTGGCTTGCTGTGTTACTTGTTCAGGATTTTTGCTAGGAAACAGCACTTGGAAAAGCAGAGAAACATTTTACTCTCCACAGAACCATAGGTGTGAATGTGTAAAGGCTGGGCAAAACCTAGCTCAGTACTGGTTCTAAGTTGGCACAGGTCACGATTTCCCCAAAATTCCAGATAACCAACACTGTCAGAGATGCAGAACAGTAAAAACTGAGGTGCTGCCATTCACTTCAGGAAATGGAAGCAAAAATCTTTGATGGACAAAACCACACAGACAAGCTTCTTTTGCTTCCTACGAACCCATACAATGCTACCTGCCCACAGTGCCACTACCTACTTTCCCATATAATTTACACATAATGCAACTTAACAGGGAAAAAGGTTTTCTTTCATATCTGACCAATTGTACTCATGCAGCTGAAATAAATATGTTGGGACGTTAATACAATGAAGCAAAATAATGCATGATTTTCTGAACTAGGGAATATACTCTGCATATTAACAGGACTCCATCTCACTGCTGCCAAGGGGATTTCAACATTATATTTGCTATAGCAACCCCTGAAGATGCTCTTTCTGCCAGTGAAAGTTAGTTCTGTGCTCAGAATAATAATTTCTTAATAATACCAGGACAGTACAGGAGACTAATATCTCAGGTAAGAGCTAAGAACAAATTACACTGCAAAACGGAGGTGAAAAAGAGCTATTAGATCAGGATCTCATCTAGCCAATATAATATTGCTCTGTTAACTAACAAGATACAAGCTGAAAGTCATACTGAAAGTTTTCAAAATTATGACAATGCTTCCTCAATTCAAACAATACAACTGCTACAGAAATCTCCTTGCTTAAGGAGATAAAAACCTGTTTTGCAATAATTGTTCTCCAGTTTCACAATGTCTTGATAAAAAGCCCCTCTACCTTCCCTGCAGAGCTGCATTTCTGGAGCACTGACTCCCAAGAGTAATTCACAGTCATGCAAACACCCTGTGACTCTAAGAAAGATAAATCTATTGCACAGTCAGCCTGCAAACTAGGAAATTCTTTATCATCTCATGTTTTTGGATCGCTCGTTGTAGAAGTGGTTCATTCATCTATACCACTGTTCAAGTTTAGAACCGAATATTATGAATAATGTTGCATTTTAAAGAGGATCACACAAAAGCTTCAGGAAATGTTCTTGTCACAAGAATGGCTAAGGCAAGAGACAGGCCAGTTTCAAGCTATTTTACAGAAGCCTTTCAACAAGCCTCAGTTTAAGCTCAAGAATTATATCTATATGATATATAGATATATCATATAGACAGTTTAAATGTAAAAGAGCTGACTCCTGGAAGGAATTTACCATCTCCATCTGTCTGCATTGCTGGTCTTGTACAAGGAGGACCAGTTCTGACAGGGGAAGGTGCCAAAATTCACTGTGTTTCTACAAGAAGCAGAAGGCAAACCTGGCACACAACAGTTTCATGTAATTCCAGCGGTAATTGCACAACAAGTCTTATTACTGCAAGGTTACTCTAATTAATCTAATGATTTTACAGTGTGTCTGATTATGACAAGAATGATTGTAAGAGCTGCAGTAATGTGGCAGATCAGTGTTGCCCTGCATACTGAAGAAGGAAAATGCACAGATTTTGTGATGAGGCAGGAAGGAAATGTCACAGTCCTGTGACATTTCTGTCAGATTGGCACTGGGAGTAAGGCTTGCTGGTCAAAGGTATTGACAATATTGCCCCTAGTCACCCTGCTCTCACTCTTAATCTGCTGAGATGGGAACCTGATTAGGAAAACAATCTGTCTGAAAACTGTCTGGGAAAAAAATAATCTGGATGAAGATGGGGATTGACCAACAAGCAGGAAAGGAGGAAGATGCTCTGACTGCCACTACTGTGGAAGGTATGCTCCCATGGCTATTGCCCCAAAGAAATCCTGTGCAGGGAAGAGGCAGGAATTCATCTGAATGTCTCAGTATGACTGGACCACAGCTGCCAGGGAAATTAAAAACCCCATGATGAAATCATTTGCACATTTCTCCTTCTAAAGCAGCACATCAAAGTTTGTTAATTGAAGGGAAGGAAAAGACTAGTATGAAAATCACAAGGCATAAACTTATCACACACACACCTAGAGAGTCAGATGTAGTTTTTAAAACATTAATGAACTTGCCCTTACTTCATCACCTCTCTTGTACCCTCTTTTACCTCCTGTTCTTACATTTCAGGTGCAATTTTGATATTCCTTTCAACACAACAAGAATGAAAGAGTGAAGTTGTGCCCCAGGCAGCAAAGCCAGAAAAAAAACATGTTCTCTCAAGTTCATTAAAATGGATATTGTTGGGTGTCCTATTTCTTGTTTTTATAGTCATTATCATGCATTTCTTCTGTGAGATCCTCTAAAGTAATTGCTTGAAATCAAGGCCCATTGAATAGACATTTTAAAGTATGAATTAAACTACAATACTTGGCATAAAACCTCACAAATCTAAAAAGACAGAGGCCACAGAGGAAAGGAAAATATAAGGTCTCATACTTCAGTACCAGAACTGGAAACAGAAATCCAGTTTCTGAAGTGCAGTGCAATACACTGCTCACCACTGGGAAAACCACTAATGGTTCACACAAACACTGTTACTTGTAACAGTTTAGGAATATAAGAGTTGGCATTCAAAGGATTGCATTTATCATGTTAGATAACAGTTTCTTACCTATGATATAAGAATATTGAGACATAATAATATTCAAAGTGTGTGAAAATTTGTGAGAAAACAACACTGAGAAAATGTAGATTTCAGGATAACCATATATTCAACCCTCTCCCTTCTGGTAATGGAAGATGTTTCAAATAGAAAAGACTAAATCATGTACATTCACTTCATGTTTTCATTCTTTAGATATAATTATTTTGATTAAATTTTATACTACTATAATTGTACCATATCCTAGATTATTCTGCAGTAGCTCACAGGTTTTGTTAACATTCCCATTTTAGTATATTTCTTCTTAAAGCATATTTCTTCTTTAGTATATTTCTTAGCAATTTCAATTTCTTAGTAATTACAATAGCTTTTTTTCAAAAAGCTTTAAACAGATATCCAAAGGTGCAGATTTTGGGTCAATATCATGTGTGTTTGCACAAGGTGAGTCACAATTGCTGCAACCCCTGCAGCTGTCAGCAAGCTCAGGTCAGCAATGAGGTTTTGACCTTTGGGAAAAGTCCAGTTCAAAGTCAGCTTACATGGGCACAAGACCATCTGTGTTTGTTTTGTGTTTCTTTTAGAAACACTAAGCAAATACATCCCAGAATAATATGACCTGTGGTAATATAGATTTTTCTTTCTAGCCATAAAGTACAAATATTTATCGGAACATTTTGTCGGTTCCATAGAAAGTAACAAATGCTCTTCAAGTGTTTGCTTGCAGTCCTGGAAGAGCTTTAATCAATAAAGATCTGAGCTCCTACAACACCATGTTATTTCTGATGCAGAACCAGGCAATGGTGCCTTTGATATAAAATATCATGTTTACTGTGCCTTTTTTTATGCAGAGAAATATTGAGTCTGTCCATTGTGAGAGGCTAAGGAGAGAGGTTACTGTGTCTGTGACCTTTGATAACAGAATACACACATAGTCCCGCATCCAGGGAAGAAAGGAAAAGCTGTTTTCCTTTGTCTGTGTTGTGGGGAAGCAGAAGATGAGCTGGGAGGAAGACTACAAGAGGAGTTTGAAATGACAAGGATGATGTGCCACCATTCACTGGGGTGAACATGTTTTCTCATCCATTGTCTGGGATCAAATCTCTCACCTCAGAGGTGGTTACATTTCTGTAGTGGTGAAAAGCTGTATACTGTGCTTTATCCATGGAGAACATAGGCACAGCAATTATCACCTTAATTTAAAATACTAGTAGTTCATAAATGAGAGAATTACAGAAGGAATATCTGATTTATGCTTTTCCCTCTTTCCTCAATCATTACCTTTCTTCCCAGAAAGAAGTTAGACAGAGAGCTGTTTTTCACCAATGCAAGTTTGGTTTTTAATGAGCAGAGCAATTCTAAAGAATCCCACTGCTTCAAAACTGAACTTGCAAAACAGCATCCATCTCTTTCAGAAAAAAATTCTGCAGGAAACTGTTCCTGTTTGATTGAGGCTTGTAAAAGCCCTCCATCATCCCTTCAAATCTACTTTAACAAAACTTCTATTTAAATTATCCCTCCCAGAAGGAGGAGGAAGATAATATGCTTAAACTAAGAAGAAAATTACAAGTTCCAAGTTTTTTTAATTAAGCATCAAATAAGCAATTGTTAGACAGGAATTTATTGCAACTTTTAAAGGAAAGGCAATACAGTAGCCTTATCAAATCTCCTCTAACACAGACACCAGTAATACCTAGCTTATGTTAGCCCTCTTTTTCTTATTCATTCTATCTCAGCCTTATTCTCACTGCTGTCCTCGTCTCCTGCCACATTTCAGCTTGGCCTCTCTTTTCTTACTGAGGAGTAGTAAAGATCTGCCTGAAGCAGTCTGCCAGACACCCACACTCCAAAACTCTTGATCTAAAGGAAAAATAGGCATCAAAAGTTACACAGATAGAATCAGAGGCAGGGCCAGATCAAGAGGGCAGCCTGAAGAGTAGATCAGAGCAGACTCCCTCAGCTCACAGGTAGTTTGGCAGCTCGAGGTTTTCATGCACTGAGATCTCTTTCACCACTCAGAAGTTACTTCAGAGCCTGGCTCCTCTGCAAAGCAAAGGCCTCAGACCACTTTGTGTGTTTCAAGTGCTTTTCGATTTGCCACTGCTACCAATATATGTCAAAACTTGACTTTAAAAGTTCTTGTAGCAGGCATGAAAGGAAATGAAAACGGCAAACTCAGGCACACGGGCACAGCTTGTCTGCAAAAAGACTTGTATAGTTTTAAAGGAAACAGAAGCTTTTCTGTTTACTTTATAAAATCAGAAGTGTGCTTTTTTCCAACATATTGCCCTACAACAGGGGAGAACAACATCCTTGTCTAAAATTATGAGCCTCTGACTTATCAACAAAGTTGAAATGTAAACTGGGACCTCAGATTTCAAGTGAGATGCACAACCAGATTTTTTCAAAGAAGAAACAAGTAATTTCAATATACATGGAGATACAAGGACAAATGAAAAGCTGATCTGCATGCAACCAGAGCAAGATGAGCCTCAGGATTCTTTTTTCACACATTATCATATTTTCTTTATGCAGCTGGTTTAGAAAGGTCTTTTGGGTGAAGGTTATCAAAATTCTCTTCTTAGAATACCATTTCTAGAATAGGAACTTGTTTTTCTCTAAACTGCCCTGAGACCTGAACGTGTGATTAACAAAACACAGCTCAGAGAAGAGAATGCAATAGCTGCTTGGAACTGAGTATAATTCAAGTCTAGTATTTGGAAACTTCTGCCTCGTAATCACAGTTGTGCCTGTGAAAATGTCAGGCCAACTCCTTACATTTAAAGAAAACAACATGCT
This sequence comes from Cyanistes caeruleus, assembly GCF_971803275.1. Taxonomy (NCBI): domain Eukaryota; kingdom Metazoa; phylum Chordata; class Aves; order Passeriformes; family Paridae; genus Cyanistes; species Cyanistes caeruleus. The sequence continues at coordinate 9,299,767 of NC_141708.1, read as the reverse complement.
TCTTATGAAGGCACAAACACCAAGGTTGATCTTATTTCAGCTGCTTTCTAAAATGAAAGATTTTCTTCCAAGAGCTTCAAAGTGCTTAATGCAAATTCTGTGCCAGGACAGCACTTAGAGCCCCAAGAAGCCCAGCAGCACCAGGGCTTCAGGAATTTTTGTCAACGCTGAGGTCAGAAGCCAAGTGCTCTCGAGATGAAAAAACAATTATTTGTGCAGCCTACAGTCTTGTTGCAGTTTATGCTGCGAGAGGGATGGCTGGGGCTGCTGCTTATTCCAAGCACTGGACTAATACAAAAATAAAAAGCACTAAGCATTGATGGAGCAGGCCAGATCAATGGAGTATAATTTCCCCATTCACTCAGTCATACTTCTATACACACCCATATGCAAATCATATAAATCAGTAAACCTGTAATGAGGTGAATTTATAAAATACAGTGTTGACTGCCAAAACAATGACTATTCTCTTTGCTTCACAGCAAATGATACATACCAGAAGAGGAAAAAAAGAGAATATAATAATTTTTTAAAAAGTATAAAGCTACCTAATTTAAGTAGTGGAATAACATTTCTAAAAGTACCAAAAAGCTGAAGGGCCGGGAAGTACGGGGGAACAGGAAATGAACTTTAGAAACTCAGAATTAATAAAGGCAAAAAAGGAAAGGAAAATCCAAGTGTTATTTTGACTCCTCCCTTGAGAATTATTGAGCTGTGGATCACAGTTTTCAAACATTTGCAGTGATCCAGAGGAACTTAGATTAATCCAGTATTGTTTTCTGTTCCATGTAAACTATCAAAGGCTCAAGATCCCTACAAGTATCTGGTTCTCTCCTAAAACCTGCCTCACTCCTGATCTTTGTGGCCTCTTGTGTAAATGTTCCTTTGTAGATGCATCATGTAAGAACATGACATTGATGCAATCAGACAAGTTTAAAGGGAAAAACTGAAAAAGAGTGAAATCCAGATTCTCACTTTGGTGGACTTTCCAACATTACATTACACTAGGTAACGTTCAGAGAGGAAAATGGAAAGTTCCAAATTCTGAAGAACTGACAGTGGATTCTTGGGTAATCCCAAATGCCTTAAATCACAAAGCTACAGAAATATTGCCAGAAAGTGACCTCTGAGTCCAGCCTGCCACTTCAAATGAGACTGTCTTGAAAACCCCCACGAATGGATATAACACAATTTCTTTTGATACACTGTCCAATTACAGCAGGCAATCACAAGGATATGAAACCAGAAATTTTCGGTTTCTCATCATCTCAAAGAAGTTTCTTTTCAGAGTCCAATGTCCCAATTTGTCACTAGTTTGGATTCTCTGAAGCAGAGCCAAGGTGAAAATCTAATTTTGACATCATTAACCAAAAAAATCCTTTTGTTTGCCAAAATAAAAATGAAGCCAGTCCAATAAATAAAACCTTCAATAAGTGCTCACAAGCCATCTGCAGATTCAGACTCAGATGACCCTTCTGGACCAACAATAGCAACTGATGTTCATGTTTGAGAAGAGTCTATTCCATTTGTAGATATTTTTTGAGAAAGATGATCAAATTAAATGAACTACATAGCCATTCAAGCTACAAGTGGGTTAGTAATTTGCACAAATATATGAAAGTTATTTACCCACTTGTAGTCTGTCTCATCATCACCACTCTCTCCTATTTAAAATGAATAATGGTGTCTATTATCTTCATTAACCAAACTGTTTTGAATCAATATGAATCTCTACAGCCATAAGCTATTTTATCTGTGCCAGACTGAGATCTGCACTGGAACTGCAGTGGCATTATTGTGTTATTTCCTGATGAAAGTGATGCAAATGAAAATCTCTGCTAGCTGATAACCTCACTCTTATATGCTCATACTTGTAGACCTTGTAAAAGATATTATAGCCTAGCCTAGGAACAATTTATAGTAGAGATATTAGCTAAGATCAAAGGCAAAACTAGATGTTAATGAGTACAAAATACATAACCCATACTTAGGAAAAGAGAAGGCCTCTAGGAAGGGAAGAGCATAAAATCAGAATGCACATGTAGCTAATAATTTGGAAGAACTTGTAATTATGAAAGAAGGAAAAAATTAGAGCAACAGGAAGATATTAGAGAGAGACCTGGGGGCCTCTCAGTTGTATATTTTCAAGTAGAAAATACAGACTGGAATGAAACAGCCATATACTGGCCAGATTTGTCACTTTTATTCCATTTCTTTGCTGATGTAAACATCAGTGAGACCAGAACAGGAGCTGGGGGAATTTTATACCCTCAATTTTCTTCTTTCTGCTGAATGACTGCATGACACACTGTTCCCAGCTACTAAATTATTTAATGTACCATCTACAAACACCTGGAAAAATATTTCTTGCTTCATTTCAATCACTTGCATTTTATCCCCTAATCTACTAACAGAGGAAGTAATAAAAGCTGTCATTCCAAATGACTCCTTCAGATTGTTTGAAATTACTTCAGTAATGTGTTACCCCAAAGCTATTTTTAAATAATCCTTTCTCTCCGTCTTGTTCACTACAGGATGTAACAAAAAACTGTGAAACTAGAAGTGTGTTTAGAGGCTGCACTTCCTAAATAGTTAATTAACTTTTGTTATGGTTAATGGAGGAAAATTCAGAGGAACCATAATGGTCAGTATAGCTGTGGCATGTCTTTGTGATCTGGAATATGTACTGCAGGACAAAATTATAGTCATTCTCTTCTATTTAATAGGGAAATTGTCTCTAGGACACAGCAATCTTTAATAGAAGAAAAAAGGTGCCAGAGAACCCTCAGTGAAAAGTCAGCACTGGACTGAGACTTTTGTGTCCAAATTCATGAGCCGTTTCTCTCCAAGCTTAAAACACTAAACCAGACACAGCTCAATGAACATGCACGAAACTGGCTGCCCATGGGATGGGCTGAAGAGCCAGGTCCCAGCTCTCAGGCTGTGTGTTCTGGAGTTAAAACACATTTTGGATGGACTACACTGCCCATAAGTGTGAGTCCACAGGCAAATGATGGCCATGTGCCTTGGTGAACACGGCACTGGGTTTGGGGAGAGGTCTTCCCTCTGTTTGTGAGAGTTTTCTGCCTGGGGCTGCATCCCCACAGCTCTGCCAGTCACTGGGGCAGCATGAGAGTCCCTGAATCCACTTTGGACACAGCTGGGCTTCTGAAAGGCCCAAAGGCTTGTGCTAGTGCAGATGATTCTCCTGAAGTGAGATGGAGCAACTTTGCCCAGCTCCTTCCAGCGTGGTGGGACTGGTGAGGCAGCAAGGGCCATGCACTAGAGGCAGAATCGATGGTATTTCAGCCAAAATCAGTGAGGGATGTGTTCCCACAGCGTGCAGTGTCTCTGAAACCTACATCAGCCACATTTGACAACAGCTGCTCATTTTCAAAAGTGTCTTTAATCAGCAAGCCTCTGCACAATTGGCTGCTCTAAAGCACCACACAAATTTTGGTCACAGGTGAGCTGCTGCTTTGCATACTGGGAAGAGGAAATCACATACTGCTCACTGGAAAATTCAGAACATCTGCAGACAATGACAGCAGTGGGGAAGTTTGTATACAGGTTAGCAACAAACTGCATATCTGCACCCCTCTATGTCCCTGTCATCTGCCAAAACACAGCATCTCACCCGTGGGCAGCTGTACCTTACAGAAAGGAGAGGGGACACAGGCAGGAGCTCATCCAGGCTAGCAGGGACAGAAATGCTGCCAGGATACCTTGTCCCCTTCCTCAGTCACATTAGCAGCCCAAAGCTGAGGTACTGTAGTTTCTTATTTGACAGCTTTCAGCTCCTTCCTGAGACTGCCAAAGGAACATCTCTGTGACAAGTATTGAGTTTCAGCCCAGAAAGGAAGATAAAAAGACATCTCTGTCAAAACAGTGGCCTGGTTTGTCAAACCTGCCAGCCTGACACAATGCTCCAACATCTATGCAATCTGACCCACATATGGTAACAACCTAAATTCAGAGTTATCCATCACTGATAAAACATAACAAAGTTAGTGAGAAATAGGAAGGTGAAGTGATGATGACTGAATACTTGGAAACTCGGATATCTGCTTAAAAAAAGCAAGTAAATTGAAATGTTGGCTTATGTTGATACAGTAACAATCAGTGCTCTGAATTCCTCAGACTCTCAACAAATAGCTTGCAGCCACACCATTGATTTTGAAGCCTGTCTGTGCTCACCTTCTTGTAGCAACACAGATCTCGGGCACAAGAGCACAGCATTGCTCATCCAAACTCACAGTGGAAGCTAGAGCAATGCAACAACTCATCATTATACAGATTACAGCAGTTTTCAGACCAAATCAGCAACACATCATCCAGCCCGCTCTTGCTAACTCCACGCCATGCACTGGCAGTGCTTTACCTTGAGACACTGTGGCACAGGTCTGATCCCATGTCAGTTCCATTTAACAAAAGAGAAGAAAATTATCTTGGCAAAAAACAAAGCCCTGAGAAGGAAACTGGCTCCCCATGCAAACAGATGAATTCCAGAGCCAAGGAAGGAGGGAGAGGGATCCCACTCTTTGATTTCAGTGAACTGTGAGCAGCTCAGCTGCATCCCAAGCCTCACTGCAGGCACTACAAGAGCAAACAGCTCATCTTGCCTCTGAAGATATCAGTGCTGACAAGGAAGACATGAGAGGGATTAGGGAAAACAATATTTGTAGGGAAGTCATTAGGTATCACACAACCATTCAGTGACAGAGCTGTTTACCAAGGCCCCTCAGACAGTAGTGTTTGAACAAAGCCATTACCATTACCATCAAATTTGTTTTAATGTTTTTGAGAATATTTTTTTTTCTGTCTGCAGTCATCTTTTCTCTTTAAAATAGCTTCTTCTTGATCAGCTGAAGTGTGCTCAAAACATGTTGACTACATCATAAATCACACACAAAAAGCTGCTAGAGGCTAAATGTGAGAAAACACATGCAATGAAAACTCCAAATGAAACACTGAAAAATAAGAGCCATGGAGAAACAGAAAGCCATTTCTTTTAGTGTGAAAATCGTGATACCATATTTTTAAATTCACAGCGGAAATAGTTTTCAGCAGTCAAAGTTAGGGAGATTGAATCTGTGTGGAAGGGAAGTAAATCACCCCCACAGAAATGTGTGTGATATTCTTCAAAATGTAGGAAATTTGAAAGATGTCCCTGAAACCCCCACATAAGCTGATCTCAACAAGTATTTGCAACTATTTCTCAAGTGAAAAAGATCCATAGAATAAAATGAAGATGTTTTCCAATAGCTAAAGTTTGAAAACTTTTTAATAATAATTTTCTAACTATAAGAAAATGAATCAAGCATATTCCTGGCCCACCTAAGAGAAAAATGTTATAAGTCTCAAACTTTATAAATCTACAGCACTGGTGAAAAGAATTATTTTGCCCTTGGGCTACTAATGAGTGGCTGGGTTTACCAGCATTTGAAAGAGTGTTAGACATTTATGTGGCTAATGAGAGCATTCATGGTTACGTAAGAAGGGATAAATAAAATTAAGGCTATAAGCCTTCATCCTTCAGGGCTAAGGAAAAAAAATTCTTTGGTGGTAAACTATTCTATGAAGACCTGAGGTAAAATCTTGGCCTTGTTAAAGTTAGAACTCTTCCAAAATAGCTGTGGTTTTACCTCAACCTTGCTTAATTATGCAGCTTTTCCTGACTTCATTAGATTATTCATCATCTGCAGAGCTGCTTATTCTTTTTCACAGCACCTGAAAACAACCAGCATAGCTACAGATAAGCAGCTGCTATGATTTTATGTATAAACTGTAATGACAATTTCTGTATTCCTTTCATGTCTATTTTAGAGAACTGAAATTAAATATTAGATCTGATTAGGAACAGACAGGCTGCTATTTTGACTGGCCCTAGGACTATTGAAGTCCTTGGTATGAGGTAAGAGCATAGTACAGTGCCCATCACACTGCATCCTCCTGCTCCCATGGAGAAACTCTGCTCCAGTGTCAGCCTGAACTCCTTTGCATCACCATCAGAGCAGGAGCCCTGAGATTCATTTGTCATTAGTCCTGACTGGCATCTTGCCAGCAGGTTCTTACTTGCAGGACCCTACAAGCAGGCTCCCCCAGCTCACACTCTCTTTGCCACCTGTCAGCTGTTCCCCAGGGCACAGACAAGCACCAAAGCCCTCCTCCTCTATTTTCCCCTGGTTTTCTATCTTCTTGGGTCTCTCTCTCACACACACAGATTACATATAGAACTCTGCTGTTTCTCCCCCAGCAGTTCTGCCTCCAGGCAGTGCCTTTATTTCCACTACCGGTGTGGCAGACACTCAGTAAAACAATGCAGGGCTTCCAAGGGCTGCCTCTCCCATAAAAGCCTCTGTTGGAGCTGGCAGCTCTGCAGGATAGACCCAGGCAGGTCCTTGGTAACTGCAGGGCAGAGCCAGATGCTGAAGCTTTCCTGCTTGTCTTGGTAGGGTATCCAGCAGCCTACATAACTCCTGGTGATTATTCACTGCATTGTGACAGGATTTGGGATTACTCTTTTGATGTTTGCCAGCATGAGCCAGGACTACGTTACTCCTCTAACACCATGATGAAGAATGATTCTAAGGGTGTTTAAATGCTGGAAATAACACTCTCCCAGTGCTGCTGGTGACAGCATCCTCTCCCTGTAGACATCCACCTTTTGATGCCTCGTGTCTGGGGTATTCTCCCTAGTAAAGTACAAAGATGATTGAATATTAGAGAACAAAAGTGATGTATTAAATTAAAGCCATTTCTTTCTCTCCTCATGCTTAAACCCCTCAGTTCTGTAGAGGTAGAAAGAGAGAGAAACACAGTTGACAGATAAAACATTTACCATAGAGCAAGAGGTGAGACAGAAAAAATCATGCACCTGCTGCTTGACTTCTTTATAAGAAAAGTTAGGAAACTTGTGAACATAGTGAAATACTTATAAAACCTGTATAACAGTAGTCCTGAGGCTGGTCAGTCTTTTACTGACTAACTTCTTCCAGGAAACTTGCAGCACAAATTTTTAAGGGGTAATTCTCAAAGGCTATTAAAGAAATAGGTGCTCATTACGTTTGATTTTCAAAGGAATTTCAGTGTAAAATCCCCTCCAGCTCTAGAAAATCTGGTCTCAGTGTTAGTGAGCCTCACTTATTTTCTGTTCTCTGAAATTGAGCTTCTTTCTGAGCTTCCTAAAGACTTTGTGAGTCTGTGGGAAAGGGTTATACAGTGCTGACCAATAATATAGAGAAAACCCTATGACAAACAAGTTACACCAACTCAAGTTTTGCAAAAAGATTAAGCAAAACCTTTATTTCCTTTCCAGATGTTCAGCTTGAGACCCAGAGCTTTTAACAAACAAGATACACGTTGTATCTCCTCATGCCTTTGCCCCAGGTACATTGAAGCTATCCTATTTATATATTGCTGAATATTCCTCAGACATACACAGAGATTCGTGTATCCAGTGACTGTGTCTGGCTTTAGAGGTGATATCAGAGAGCTGACATCCCCCTTTTGGCTGGAAAAGGTCAGGATGAAGCAGCCTGCCAGCCAGTTGAAGGGATATCACCACAGCTGGCCAAGACTGAGCCAACAGCAGAACCACACAAGCTTTATGGACAAAACATCATTCCTTGAGTGGGGAAGATAACTGCTCTAACTCACAAATCAGTTCACACTCCCCTCATCTCCAGTAGTATGAAGTGTCTTTTCCTTCAAATATATTGTACAGGTGCTAGGGAAAAAAAAACAGGAAAAAAATCCCCAATGAATCATCACAAGAAACTTTCCCAAACTGAGGCAGCATTGGCACTCTGGGGAGAAAACCTTAGAGCTTATGAAATTCTTGTAGGTGGGGAAGATAAAAGACCTTTATCACCATTCTCCACACCCTAGGATGGATATGAGGTTACACAGTTAAACCAGCATTCAGTTTTGAATCTCCAATTGCTCAAACAATTAGGTTTGAACAATTTGAGAGGTTAGATCTTTGCCCACTGATGTCAGGACACAGGGCTCTCAGGCAGAGCTCACCTGCAGTCACACAGGTTTATAGAAATCAATATCAAACATTCTAACGCAATCTTGCTGTAGCAGCTGGGTATCGAGCTCCCAGGAGGGTTTGGTGAATCACAGCCCTACTCCTTCTCCATAGATGGCCCTAATATATCTGCAGGTCTCTCAGTTGTTTAAAAGGACACCCCTGGATGGAATTATAAAGTCTTCTTTCTCAACCTAGGCAGGGAAATATTTAAGTTCTTCAAACTGCTCTGTACAGAGCACAAATTTCTAAAGGTGTGGCAGTGACCCAGCACTAGCCTATGCCTTCTCTTCAAATTAGTTTTGACAGAAGAAAAGTAAGTACTGAACATATAATTTTACTGTTTAGTTGTCAGAAAGTATACAGAAAGTATTGTGTCTTCTTTGACAAGTCTGAAGCTCCTGTACTTTTATCTCCACTGTCTTCATTTCCCTGTGTCATCTGGGGCAAGGAAAGAAGCCAAATAGTCAACAATGAAAGAAACTGATGTTTCTTCACCTTCCACCTTTGTTTGCTTTTTTTTTTTATCATCAGTAGCAGTATGATTGATTCCTGCAGATAGGTAGAACACTATGTGTGACTTGGAATAATCCCCATAAACTTCAGATGTTCAAATGTTAACTGCACCAAGAGTCAAATATGAAGCTGATCCATCTCTTGCTTTCCCTCCAATTGCTTCAGGGTGTCTGTCCTCTCTTCTTTTCCCCATCTTATCAATTATCCCATGAAAAACACTTTGCAGCTGATATAAAGGGATTTCACAGTCTCACCTCACTGTGCCACCGTGGAGCACCAGCCCCATCTGGGGACAGCAGAGCTTTGTGCTGTGTCCCCTGATCTCAACAGAGCCCCACTGCTGATTTATCTTTCTGAGCAAACAGTTATCACAGGTAAGCAAGGACCACAAAGCTGAAACAAACAGTGAAAAACACCATTTGCCTGCTGCTGTATTTTTTTTTACAAATGACCAGTCCAAAATTAGATTAAACTAAAATCCCTGCTTTCAAAGCTGTCTTTTCATAATCTTCATGTACCTTTTTTCAGGAAAATATAAGATTTAGCTCTGGTGTAGAACAAGTGTGCTCTTAAATGAAGAGAATTAGGGGTGAAAAATTATGAAGAGATTATCTAAAATCTATTTATCCAGTAGCTTATCCATCAGTGTTTTGTTAAATACACATTAGGATACTGAAAAAGTGTGGAAAATATTTGTTTACCTAGAATGATAACGTCATATAGAGATGTATGATGATACCTGAGTCCAGCAAAATTCCTTTGGAGATAAATAACACATCAAAATCATTCAGTAACACCCAATACAAGAGAAAGTAAGGCTAGATTATTTTTCTTCACTGAAGACTTCCTGTGTGTGAAGAAAAGAATCCAACTTTGGACAAAGAAAATGTGTCATTTTGCCAATGGAAAATTTGTTTTGGATTGCTAGAGACTTTTCAGCTAAACACTAAGTCAGATTAACCAGTTCAACAGTTAATTAATTTTTGCCTAATTAAAATCTTGAAAAAAATCATTGTTAAGTGATCTGTTATACAACTTGCAGACTGTTCAGACAGCACAAATAGGCTTATTAGTGTGTAATGAATAAGTATTTTTAATTTTTTTAAAAAATCTAAAGAAATAGGTCTAGATAAATCTAAAGATTAAATATTATGAAAGTCATGTAATACAACTTTTCTTGAAACTGTAGGGGACAAGTTCCTTGGTTATATTTGCTTTCAAATTTTGCTTCCCAAGGGACATTTTAAGACGCCTATTTATAAACATAAGAAAATAAAACCAAAAATTTGTATCTGAAAAATCTACTTTGGAATCATGCTAACTTATGAGAGATCTCAAACAGGCTAACATTCCTATATTAACTATAAATTCCTCTTTTTTTTTTTCTTCAGCTTGGTAACACTGTAATCTAAATTTATTGATTTAAGTCTTATTTTTCAGGAATTTTAGTTAGAAGCTGAGCAGAACTGCTCACTGCAAACGTGGCTTCTTTTGGGTCTAGCACAAGATTTCCAGCTGAGGAGGGTCCCTACCATTTCTCCTGAAATGGAACATGCTCTCTTGCTGTTTGTAAAGTGATTTTCTGCAGACAGCTACATCTAATGTTTGAACTTGCAGCTTCTAACCTGAATGGAACACGACATGTGCTTGTACCTGAGTGCAGTCTTCAGCAATAATACACTTTACATTAAGCACACTGACAGAAGCACCTGCCTGAAGTCTGTATTTACAGTTTCCTAAACTTCTGCCACTGTTATCCCCAAGGACTCCTATAATATGGTGTGAAATGGAGATCTCCATTAGAATGTACACCACGTGCAGCTTCTCCTCAAGAGCTGCTTACAAATTAGATGTAGCAGGGACTGTCTCTGACCTTCACTTAATTATTTGATACCACTACTGAATTTCAAGAGCTCCAGGGGTTATCTTTCAGAAAACACTTGTTGAACACCTGAGGAGCAGCAAATGACACGAGGTCATCCATTTAATAGGATAGTACCAGCATCCTGTGCTGAGGACTGCAGAGCAACCCTGCACTCAGCACCACCAGCCAGGAGGAAAAACAAGGATTCACAGGGAAGGGGGAAGATTTGGTGTTCTTCAGAAAGCTCCATGACACAAACATAAACAGATCATTAAGGATTTCCTTCACAGGAATCCTGACAAAGTCTGTTGACTTTCTCTCTGGATTAAACTAGCAGAGACAGTTCAGTGAAGTGAGAACTTTTCTGAGCACTGTAACTGTAGAAATAATTGTATTTCTGGGAACACCTCACTCACATTTCTGCTTCTGGATGTGGTTTGCCTTGTTTGATCCATTTTAATACAAACTGACAGAGTAGTATTTATATGAGCAAAACTTTCATCAAGTCTTCCTTGATGGGCAGCCACCTTAGAGTAAATACAGGTGTTACAGCCTTGTTATAAGCCATGAGGGAACTCAAATAATTAAAATTCTGATGGTAATATTAGCCAAAATAAAAAAAAGTACATTATTTTACTCCACTGACTATTATTTGGCTACCCATATATTTGTAAATTGCCTTGTAAAAGTTATCCTAAACTTATTATTTTCTCTTATTTATTCTCTATAATATGGGAATATTAAAAAAAGAAACCACCAAACCAACAAAACCCAGTTATGCAATGTCACAGTCAGCTGAAGAAAGTCCCAGAGAATTAACTGTGTTCCAGGAAATGCAATTGGAGGGGGTGAAGCCCTGTGCCTGGCAAAGAAATATGAGTCTCTAAAGACGTCCCTGCTCGACTGAGGTACCTGCAGATTCCCTCCAAGATGGATGTGTGGTGGATTTGTGGGGAAGTGAGACTGGCCAAGAAGATTGGAAGTAAGAGTGGAGACACCCCTGTTTCCATGATTTCAGTCCAGCTGGAAGAGCAGGAAATGTCTGCAGACTCCACAGTGTGTGGACCAGCTCTCCAGGACACAGACACTGCCCCAGTGCTCAAATCCAACGTGAAATCTGTCACTGCTCTGCTGTGTTGCCAAAGGTAAACCCATCTCTTACACATTCAGCTTTACCTCCCCCATACAGAGCACCAAGTACATTCAATCACACACACATAACACACAATGGAAGAAGATTAATGAATAGAGAAGAAGACATTTGGGGGTGGGAACACGCCACTGTCAAAACTGAATAATAGATTTGACTGCTTAACATCTCAAATAAATCCTTGTGGTAGTTTCAAAAACCTCAAATCACTTTCAAGCACTGACACAAAGCACAGTGAAATCAATAGGAAGACATTTAGTGATTAAGTAAGTTAACAGATCAGAGCACACAGAAGATGCAAAAATTTGATTTTCCCTGAGGCTGTGCAAATTTTTTACTTCACTTTTGCTCCCTAGCGCTAATATACGCTTTGGTACACAAGGAACTAATGCACTTCATTTTACAGATTGTTACTGAAATTTTCTACAGTGATGCCTGCAGTTCCAGACAAAATTATTTATAAGATGTCTTAAATATTTTAATTATTTTTTCCTCTCAGCAGATATAGTTACTTTTCATCGTTTTGGTTTTTTTTGTTTTTCTGGATTGATCAACTACAAAGAATATAAAAACAGACTTATGCAGTAAAGAAAATATACTATACTATTTCAAGCAAGTAGAAAAAATCAGTCTCTTACAATACTTCCTGACTAACAGCAAGATTTCTTTTATTAGCTGACATTTCACCACTGGAAACAACAGGGAAGAAAAGGCATTTAGTGGAAACCCATATGGATGAAGTCTATTTTCATGGTGCACATTCAGCAACTTGGATACAGAAACCCCACAGGTATTTTCATTTGGCATTGAATTGATGTTATACAGACCTGTCCTTCTGCCAGCCCATTAGCTCAGGATCAACAAACACAAAATCTGCTTCCCTGCATTGGATGTGAATGTCTTTGTGTGACCTACAAAGCCTCAGATCTTAGTGTTGTGTTGTAGTGTTTCAGCCACAATTGTTTGGTTAATTGACAATCTATTAGTTTGTAGGTAACAAACCCCATGTTTTGTGTGTCTCCTCCAGAGACTCCCTCATTTTCCCAGGATTTCTGGGGACAAAGGGAAGCCACACTGGATGGCTCTGAAGTCTGGCATAGCGACTGCTCTATTCTCATTCCACGTGCAAAATTATTTCTTTTACTCTTAGAATATTTCTGTAGAAATAGAGCAATTTTAGAGTTTCAGGAAAATCTTTTCAAGTTGTTCTCCCCTCTGTGTTTAACTGCAGGTTGGAAACAAACCTCTTGGTTTCTTGATGCCTCTCTTCACCATTACTCCTTAACTTTTAATTAGTCATCCTCTGTTAGCTTCTTGCAAGGCATCTGCTCCCACATCACTACTTGAGATGCCATCCTACCTAGAAATCTCTTTACTAATGTGGGAGTTGTGCAAATGCAAGTAAACAGACATTTAGATCAGGAGGGTGGCAGAGAACCTCCCATACACTACAAACAACTTTCAATGAGAAGGCCTTCAGAGGAAAAGTAGGAAAATTACAAGGGATCACGATGCAAGACTCAAAAGCTCGTTGCAGGTAAAGGAAGGGTTTAGCAATATAATGATGTGATTTTCATTCTACAGCAGTAGAGCTCTTGAGGTCTATTAAGGAGAGGTGTGCAGAGAGCACAAAGTAATAGACACTCGATGAGAAGTGCTCTCTCCTGTCTGCTGGCACCTTCAGGCCTTCCCATGGTTTAGTAAACAAAGTGAGAAGCAGCACTTGGAAGAGTTCAGGCTGCAAGGATTCAACTCGTCCTTTTACATCCCTTGAGCAGGGCACCAAAGTGCTGAGAACAGCTCAGGCTGATAACCTGTTTAGAATGCTTAAGTCTTGTGTATCTGCAAACAATTTCTTCACTGACTTCCTTTCCTTATCTGCCCCAGGAAAATCACTCCATTCCAGATAAACAAAAAACATAGGCTGGAATAAGATAGGAAAGGAAAAATGTGGAGGCAAATCCAGTGACTGTACTGTTAAAGGGTTTGGATAAACTGAGCTTTGGAAGGAGAAATACTCATGAATCTATACATTGTGCAGTCAAATGGCACAGAAAATCCCTCAGTAAGATCAGCAGACAGAGAAAATAGAATTAAATTTAAAAAAAAAAACAAAAAACAAATAAAAAACAACAAAATTGCTCATGCAGTTATACTTTCCAGCATGATCCCACAGGAGACCTCCAGATAGATTTTCAGGGTGTTAGTGGGTCTAATGGTGGGATTTTCTTACAAAGTCCCAGCAAGTGCCAGTCTGAACCTTCAAATGTCAAATATTTAATGGTCTGCAGACCTTGACAGGTAAAGTATCTGGAGGTGTGTGCATTAACACTAATTTCTTTTTCCACTGGGACTAGGATTTCAGATAAATAAGAACTTGAGTTAATTTTTAGCTAAATACAAGATTATCCAATGCAATCCTTTAAGATACAAAATACAACACTAAAACAGAGTGAGGTTCTAAGTGATATCAGTTTTTTATTATTTTTCCAATATTTTTTTGATAATAGAGAGAAAACTGGCCCAATGTTTAAATATTTGACTGACATCTGGAAGCTCAGAATTCAACTTTTGAGGATATTTTTTAGTTTAAATACAGAGATTTTCCTAACCTTCAGTTTCTCTGATTGTCAATACAAGTTCAAGTCAAATAGGCTTTTTCTTGCATAAAGAGACATAGCTAAAAGTTAGAAGTAATATTTTATGTCAGCTCATTTTGCTTATTTCAGATTTTTGTTCACAGAAGGTGCACTTACAAAAAAGAGTATGGAAGAAAATATAATTTTCAAACCAGCCCCCAAAATTTCAATTTCAAAACACCACACAAACCAAATCAGCACTAACAAAAGGAGTTTTTAATTGTGAGGGGAGGGACATGGTTTAATATTTTAAAAATCTCACCATTTATTCATATATTGTCTTAAGCTCTTGAAAGATGAGTCAGCTTCTCAAGTACTTTTAGTTCTTATGATGTTGTTTTCCCTGTTCCCCTCTCCCCTTTTTTAATTTAAGAACAAACTTATTGTTCTTTGGGCAAATGTCATCCAGGTCTAGCTGTGAGAAGCTGAATCATTTTTACATGAATACCATTAAAAATCAAAACAATACACATAATTACATTTCTTTGCAAATACAACTGTTTTTTCTGTGGTTTTTTGTGTGGGTTGCAGGTCTTACTGCTCTTCACCAGCTTTGGGGTCTAAATGTCATGCTGACTGGCTAAAATGTACTTTGTGCTTAGTCTCCTTTTACATGTTTGTATTGCGTTGTTGGAGCCTGGAAAAGTCATAAATACAAATATCTTTAGAAATATCTTGGAGAGTGGTGTGAGGGAACAAGTGTGGCAAGCTGTACTCTGGATAAAATTATTGATTAATCCATCATACAAGTATTGAAAATAAAGCACAAAACAGGGATAACTTAACAAGACACACTTAAAAGTGCAAACCCATGTAAGGAGGATCCTTTCTGTACCTGTTTTTACAGGTGACTGTTTCAGCTGCCTCCTCCACTCTGATTCTAAGGCAACTGGGGAAAACAGGAGCTCTGGATGGACCTTGACACCCCTCCTCAATTGTTTTCCTTCCAGAAAAAGGAGATAAAACAGGGCAGGAGTGAAAAAATTGTTACTACAAATTGTTCATGGGGCAGACAGCCATCAATCAATTAGAACCTCTGCTTCTCTCAGAGCTCTGAACCCACCATCCCCCCTCTGCACTGGAGCCAGAGGCATGGCTCTGCACACACAGGGACAGCTTTCTGTAGGATTCCCACAGCAGCTGCCAGAGACACGAGAGCAGCTTGGTGTCACTCCCACTGCTTTCCTCCCAGCATAATTGGTCCTTTCCACTATATAAGGTGGAACAAGCTGGAGCCCAAAACCTGCCAGGCACACCTGTTGAAATGGCCTATTGTACACACAGCCTTGCCAGAAATGGTGGCCAAGGGCATGAATAACCCCTTGGCCTTTTCTTCTGACACCAAGGGAAATATTTATGTCATGACTGACTGGATTAGGGACCTTTTTCTTCATGAGCACTCAAACCGAGAGCTCACCTACGTCATTTCTTAACATCAGTCACTTGGGACAGTGGGTAGTTGATGAGGAAAGAGCCAGGACTATAAACAGTAGGATAATTTGAACCTTCTCAGATCTTCTAACTGGAATTTAAACAGTGAGACCTCTGCAAGTTGTATGAAGTGCTGGAATTTTGTGATCTGTGACTGCTTATTGGTGGGTTTCACCACTTCCTGTATTCAGGAAATGCTGAGATTGCCTCAGATTATCAAAGTCGAGAAGTGTCAGTAGAAAACCCTGATTAACTAAAAAACCTCACAGATTTTTAACCCTGTGCAGTTTCATGGCTTCTATCACACACTTGGCCACTGACCACTTTAGCCCAAGGCACACTGGAGATCCTTGTCTCTCTCACAAAGACAGGCAGAGGACAGACAGGTTTCCAGAAAGAAACTTTGCCTGGTACTTTTTTGAAGGACTTCTTGTTTCACCTGTCACCCTCAAAAATCTTTTAGTTCTGCTTCTGACATAAGAAAGATCAATCAAGAAAGATAAATGTAGTTTTTGCTGAAGGAACTCCTAAACAAGAATTCTACATCTGTGGTTGGACTGGATGATCTTAAAGGTCTCTGCCAACCTTGATGGCTCTATGATTCTATGATTCAGAAGATGACACAAGGCTCTTGAAGGTGAAGGGTTTCTGCCAATCAGCTAAATCAAATATATCTGGCAATGCCTACTGTCAGGTAGCAGAATCACAGACTAAACCCAAACAACTCTGATTTCTCACTGCTCAAGCCCTAAAAGCACATTTTTGAGAACCAATCTGTCTTGTCCTGGAACTCATAATTGTACATACCTGCTGTGAAAGCTGAATAAGCAGAGCTTTTAGGAAACAGAATCCAGGAGCACAGCTCTCCACTGATGGAAAATTGAAATGATGAAACATTACCCCTGCAGAAATAAATATCACAGCCAGGAAACCTGGATGAAGGTTGAAACAAAACCTGACAGAGAGGTTATTTCAGAAATTACAGAAAGGACAGGAGTCAGTAATGACATGAGAAGTTTAGAGGGCTGAGCGGATTTTTCTCTGAACCTTGCTTATTTTCTATAATGCTATTTTCCTTTAATGTACAGTAGAGCTTTTGTGTTGACAAGTACTAATATCTCTGGATGAACCTTTGTGTCTAGCACCCCTCAAGGATGCTGTGGCCTTTTCTATTAGCATACCACATTTAGAGAGAGATGCAGTATTCACTGAGCTGTAAGGAACTCTTGTTAGTGTAGAACCAAAAGCTGAGTTCCTTGAGTCAGGGACTTGATTGAAATAATAAGAAGAGAAAATCTCTAAATGTATTTAAACATAAAGCAAACCCTTTTCTGCTTCAACAAACGTGTATTTTATGGAAGGGGTGGGTGCCTCACAAAACAGGTGGTCCTGTCTTTCCTTTAGGGTAAGTGAAAAAACGAAACACAGAAGTATCAGAAAACGAGATTTTTATCTCAGTTTTGAAGAAACAAAGGACACAAAAGCTATGAAATGAAGCTTTACCCAGCCAAACCACACCAAACTGCCTCTCGTTCAGGTGAACCATTTCTTTGAATAATCTATTAGAAGAGATCATAAATTTGAATGCACATGGTTTCAAAATGTCGTATTTTTTCCTCTCTTAATCTTCTGAAGAGAACAAGAAACACCAAGTTCCAAAGGAAAGCAAGCTGCACATGTCCAGGAAGGATAAAATCAGCCCCTGCTTGATTAAGAGCTGAGAATACTTGCTCTGACACAGCAGAGAAACACTTTTTTTTCATTCTCCAGGTAGAGCTAAAAGATTGTGTGCACACATATATACATTTAGGACCACAAAAACACATGAGGAGCAGCTGAATGTAAAAGACACATTAATACTAATTCTATCCTATGCTAGAAAGGAAATGGGCATAACTTTTAGCTCCTTAATACTGTTTTTGCTTTCTCCTCACACTAAGGAAAACAAATTTCTATTATTACATGAAAGGAATACTTCATCTGTCTACATTTAATCTGTTAGAAATGTTTTCTTCAGCAACAGAATATTTGCATAACATTTCTCCTTGTCAGGTTCACAATAGTGGTGGGACTTATTAGACTGGCTTTGTGTTGAATATTCAACAGTAACTCACTAGTCAGATAAGCAGCCTCATAGGAGTCAAAATGTACATGGGCTAAGACAGATGATTTAAAATATAACCCTATCCAGATTTTGAAAACAAAATGCACTTTGTGCACAAGAGTAAAGGCTGGTGTGCAGGCAAATTGTCAACAAACCTACTCTAGAGTATTATCTGTGTACACTGAATTTTTGTGGTCTGAAATAGAGGCTGTTGAGGTCTTGGAAAGGCATATACACTTCTTTACAGTGTTATAAACCCTTCCCTTCTTGACCAAGCTACTTTGAACAGCTCCATATCTCACCTATGGCTGCTGAAACCTTTCCTCTTCTAAAGAGAAATAAAATGCTTCACATTAAAGGAAAATATTTACAGAGACAAAAATTAGAGAAAAGGGCTCTGGTTACTGTTGCTGTGATTTGTCAGACTGGAAGGAAGAAGTTGGCTGAATGCAGATACTGCAGGATAGAGAAAATGCAACACAACACTAACTTTCTAATACACAAAAGGATCATAACTATGATTTAGAGGAGGATGGGGTTTATGCATTGGGAGCAAAAGGGGGCCTTTGACATGGAGAAAGCTCTGGAAATCAAGAGGAGAGCATGTTGGAAAGTGGAAAACACCTATTGAACTTTAACATCTTCTAGTGAAACCAGATTAAATTTACTCCCTCCATTACTGGTGAGGACTACAGCAATATCCTCAAAGAAGAAGATATCTGGTAAGAATAATGAGCTGAGAAACAGGAGACTTCCCCAGAAAGACTGAACAGAATCCAGAAGCCAAGGACTGAGAGAGAACCTAAGGAGAGCTGTGGAAACAACATCCTGCTGAGAGCTGAGGTCTGGGCAGCACAGGGAGGAACAAGGTCCATGGAAAGGATGAAAAATTTACACTGTTCTCTGGAGAAGGAAATAATTCCAACTTTCTGGGGACCTGACTGTATAGTCTAATAACATCAAAGACCTTTCCAAAGCCTAGCCTCTGCCCACACGGTAAGGCAATGGGACCTGCTCTTCCTTCCACAGCTATTGGTACTCCCTTGACCTGAGGGCTGTCTCTTCTGACAGCCACTGCACTGGAACAGGATCAAACACACATCTGTGCTCAAATCACACATTTTACCACAAAATCTCTCCAGATGGCTGACAGTCATCTACTACCAGTAATCCATTTCTCCTCCTACTTTTCTACTGCAGCAAATTGACATCAAGTCATCCCAGTAGTCTTTTGAAAGAGAACAAGGATATACAGATGTTGTTTGTTGTTGTTTTTAATAGCAGAGAACCCAGGGGAAAAGATTAAAAATTAAAGCCCATAGTGCTGCTACAAAACAGAGTAATTTGGTTTAAGATCACATTATTTGCAAGTAGTTTCATTTCTGACAAATGGCAAATGCAGCCACTATAGCTGCTTGCCAGGCCAGCTCACTCTATCTTACCTGCTGTGAGCTGAAGTGTTGGCAAACTTTGTTCTTGCCTTCTCACAATTCCTTCCAGCCTTGTGCTGGAACATAGTTTGTAAACATCACTCCCTCTTTCTCTCCCTTGGCCTAGAAATTTTGTCTGCTCCTGTAGAATAATTTTTCTATGTATTTACCTCATTAATTTCTAGCTCCTGTAATCTGTCCATCTTTTCTCTTTTAAATACAATTTTAACAATCAAGAAAGAAAAATAAACTGTCCTGGGAACACCAATTTTGGCAAGATAAAGTAATATTGGAGCTGGTAAGCAGGTCCTCGCAGAAGTTCAAGATTTAAAAGTTCATATCAACAAGACACAAACAGGAAACCATGCTGGATAATTTCCATAGCTGGAATCATCATGGTAAACAGTTTTCTGATCCTGTGCTCCAGCACAGTAGCTACAGCAGTAGCTGTGAGCTTTTAGATATTCAACACATCTTGATTCTTGAGATCATATTGAACTCCTGGACTCAAGGTTATTGGCTCAAGTAGATGAAAAAGATGCACTTCCCCACTTTTTTTTTTTTTTTTTCTCCTATGGAATCAGAATATAAAATTCCTTTCCTCCTTGCTAATTTGTGAGATTCACAAAATATTTCATGTACAAGGACCCACAAGAACACATTTTTAAGTGTGTAAATGCCTACACTAAACCACATCCTCCAGGACTTTCTAATATTGAAAGACTAGCTAAGAATATGACAATTGATCTCTTGCTTCTTTATGAATCCCTAAGCCACCAACAGGAAAAAGATCTCAGGGAACAAAGGGAACTCTTCAGAGCTACCACAGTGTGTGGCATGTAGCTTCATAGAAGCACCAAAAGGGTAGAGGAATAAGACCTCTGAACAATTCAAAGTTCTGAATTAGAGGGTTTCACCCATAAATCCTTGGAGTTTTACTCACTGGTTGGGATCCTCTCATAAGCAAATAGGAAATCAAGCTAGATGGCCTCATACCTACCAGCCTGACCTGAGACAGGATTCTCTACAATAACATTTTATGCTCCTGAGTACAGCAGAATACAATACAATACAGAGCACAGGCTTTCTGTAACAGCCACAAAACCAATAAAAAAAATATGACTATGTGGTCAGCCAACTCAATTCTCAGCAGTAATAAGCAGGATTTAAATAAATACAGAAGTAGAATCTGAAAAAAACACAGGAGCAGATAACTTTTTCCCCCTTTAAGTTTTGTAAACCTAAAGATCATTGCATTTTTTACTGGAGTTTATTGAAAATAATAAATCCTGTCTCTTTTGTGGTTGACATAATGAACCTGATACTCCTACACTGAGAACTTTTTCTTTGTGTAATAACAATAGATAATTTAGATGTCTCACCAAAACCAACCCAAACGGTTTTTTGACATTTACCTGCCTCATACAGCCTTTTCATTTCAGTCTGGAGAAAATAGGAGCTGGGAAACTTCTCAAGAAGTTGGGTTTTTCTTTTCTGCTCTTTTTATGTCTGAGGCAGTATTTTAGGTTGCAGGTGCCACAATTGCTAAAGGAATAAATGCCCAGAAATTCAAGATTCAACGTAAGCAAACTCCAGAGAGCGATGGGAGCAGTGTTGGAAACATCAGAGCTGGAAACACTATCCCAAAAGGTCTCATTATACCTGCTAGACAGCCCAGAGAGCAGAGGGGAGTGCTGTGGTTGAGTCACAGAGCCAGAGCTATGGCCAATTCACTCTTTCCAGATTGCAGCAGCACAAACATCTGAGCACTGCCAAATTCTCACCCAGATGTAGCCAGTGCTTGGGAAACAAAGGAGCTCTCTCTTCCCCCCACTGCCCCAAAGGGTTTGATACCAGGCACTCCTGCTCTGCTCCTGTGGCACCTGAGCCCAAGGGGACACATCTGGTGATCCCCTCCACCCACCTGGGTCCCTGCAGGAGATTTCCCTTCCAATTTCCACTGCCCTGCCTTTGTTCACCTCCAGAAGCTTTTCAAGCATTTTCATTTTTTACATTTCCTTTTTCTTTATTTAATAACATATGTCAATAGTTGATCTTTTCTAGACAGGAACCTTGAATCTCCAACTCCAATCATTTTTAATTCAGTGTAACCTCTCTTGATACATTTATGAATCTCTTAATATTAGAAGAGGCTTCAATAACCACAAATTGCTAGAGAATATTCAGATTTTCAATCATCTCCAGCAGTACAAATTTTCAGGTCTGCTGAATGAGTACCTAGGTTTCACCTGATGTAGAGTTAATTTCTTCTCAGTAGCTGGTATAGTGTTGGTTTTGGACACAGAATGAGGATGGTATTGATAACACACAGATGTTTTGGGCTTTGCTAAGTCATGTTTATCCTAAGTCAAGGACATTTTGTGTATATGTGTGTGTCTCATGTTTTGCCAGTAGCTGGAGGAGGTTTATTAAAAAAAAACGGGAGGGAGCTTAGATGGGACAGGTGACCTGAAGTGGCCCAAGGGACATTCCAGATATTAACACCACAGAACACCATGCCCACTAAATACATAAACAGGAGGAGTTCCTGGGAAAGGGGGGGCCAACAGGGGTCAGCATCAGGCAGCAGTTGGTGAGAGTTGAAGAGTTTGGGCGCCGCTTGGTTTGGTTTTGGATTTTTTTCCCCTTATTATTAAAATCATTATTGTTGTATTTTACTTTTATTTTCAATTAAACTGTTCTTATCTCAACCCACAAATTTTACTTTTGATTCTCTTCCCCATTCCACTGGGACAAGGGTGGATAGGGGGGATGAGCAAGCAGCTGCCTCATTAATTTCCAGCTGGGCTTAAACCGCACAACAATGGGGTAAAGCTTATTTCCAGAGGTATATTCGAAAACAAATAGTTTTCATACACATTTCTGAGGAAGAAACGAGGTCTGAAGAGACATAACCAATAACTGAGGAAGTTAAAAAAAAATGCCCACTAGAGTTGCTCAGGTCAGAGAGGTGCAGAAAGGCTTCATCTCCACTCCCACACATCTCTTATCCAGACCTGAAATTGCCTTCATTTGTGCAATCACTGAGGAGTTTGTCTTGCAGGCTCCTGTAACACTCCCCCTGCACAGAAACATGCAAAGCACCAGGAGGAAAGGCTGCTCACAAGGAGCTTCCATCAGTGCTCAATCACTCAAGAAAAGGCATTTTCTGGAAAAATCCAGGCAAGGTGTGGATAAGACACCAAAGCATCTGGGAGTGACTGATCCATAAAGATTGGGGTTCAAATGAGCACCACCAGCTCTAGTGCTTGGTTCCTGGCAGTAAAGAGCCACAGCTGACAGCAAAAATCATCATCATATATCCCACATTTCCTACTTTTAAAACACAAGAGCCACTCTACTGTTCAGACATTATTTAAGCATCATTTTGTGTTCAGGCTGTGAAGTTCCCTATTTCTGTAAGGATTAAATCTCTCAGAGTCTCAAGAAAATTCTAGGGACCCAATAATGCCATGTGCAGCTTGGAACATGCACATTTTCACAGTAAACTTTTTTTTCAGTAATATTTTTCACAGTAAATATTTTCATGCACAGTAAATTCCCAGATTTTACTTGATTTCACAGCAGTTTTTTACCTCTCCTGCTAACTTTTATGAATCACATTCTACTTTGGCCCATGACTTTTTATCTAAAAGTTACACTCAATGTGTGTTTTCTACAAGAAACATTTTCAACTTCTCAGACTCAAGTTCTTGCTTAATCAGTTCTAAGGGTAATTCCTGGGAGAGAAAGTGTAGAAAAATATTTATTTCTTGATTAAATTTTCCAATGGCCAGAACTCTTTAAGTATTAATTTTGTGGCTCTTCCAGCAACTCAGCCTTCTAAAAAATAAACTAAATAATCAAAATAAACATTCTAAGATCATGAAAATCCAGGTCTTTGTATCTTTAAAAATACATAATTTTACCCTGTATAGAGACAGACAACATTTCCATAAACAATAGATTAAAAAAAACCCTATAAAATTTAATGGAGCATTTCAAATGCTTGGTTAGAAGGCATAGTTAGAAAACTAATTTTCAGACTAGCAGGCCACAAGTGGTAAACAAATTCCCAGTACAAAAATGTTTCAAATGGAAATTGCATAAAATGAATGATGCTTATTCATGGCTACAGCAGGCTGAGAAAAAAATTAATTTAAAAAGTTGTTGTTCCTATTTTTTTTTCCCAACCAAGCCCAAGCACATCTGATTTCTAAATCAATAGCTGTCTCTAGCCAAACTGAAGTGCTTGTACAACTTCAGACAGGTAATTACTTACAGGGATTGGATGAGGAACAAGCACATCAAGGGATATTGCTACGTCAATCTCTCTTCTTTTATGTTTTATTGTAGCCTTTTGGATGTTTCAGAAATCAACACTAAGAACTGATTTTATCCCCTAGCAGCTGCAATATAAAGAAAAGCCAATATACTAATACACAGAAAGATATGCATGGCTGCCCTGTCAAACCATTTAGTGTTATGGTTTTGGGGCAAATTTCACAGGAAAGCCACAGATTTCCAGAGATTTAGATTTTGATTTTTTTTTTTTTTTCCTTTAGACTGATGAGTGCAAAATGAAATAAGGTCCCTGGAAAGGGAATTATGAAGATGCCAGTACAAGATAAGAAAATTACTTAATTTCAGGATCAAATACATTTGTAAGACCTTTTGCATAAGTACAGAAGGGGTAATGCTGTTGTATTTCATTAAACTATATTAACAGGATGCAGTAACAGAGCACCAGTCACCTCTCCATTGAGGAAGCCCCACAAAGCACATTCAGCTTAACCAATAGCTGGCATGACCATCTGACATTTTTTCCAATGGCCTTATTAGAGAATTCGAGGTATTGACCTTCAAGTTACCCTCTTAAATTTTATGGCTTTTATTAAAAAGTGTACTTTTAGCTGAAAACCTAAAATTTTCAGGTTTTGAAAACAAAATCCAAAATATATATTTTTCCTCTTTTTCTCAAAAGTACAGTTTTTTCTAAATATTTGTGTGCGTGCCTACATGTGTACTGCTAAACACATCAGCATCTTCTGTGGGGAAAACTTGTTCTTTGTAGATCTAATTTTCTGTATTAAAGTTTTTTCTTTTTTAAGATTGAGAGAGCTTCTGTCTCCAAAGTCCATTTTTGACAGAAACAATAAGAAAAATATCACATTTATTTTGCCAGTTAGAAAAACAATTTCTAAAAAATCACCCCCTAGGATACTTACTGCAATAAGAGTGAGATAGTACATGAAAATTGTGCAAGTCCTAAAAGGTTTAGGCTTGAATAAGATCTGCAAGTCTTCCTCCAATTTCCTTTTGTATCACTAGAAGTTTGAGGCAAGACTTTCCTCACAGAGAAGTAAGCTAAAGTATACAATCCTCTTGAGATAATGCTACTTTTTATTAGAAGATTATGTATTTTAATGAACTGGATACATTTAGTTGCCTCTAGTATTTCCTCAGGTGCTCACTACTCTCCCAAGTGATGAGTCAAAATTTGCATTTTAACAGAAGCTGAGTACTCTGCTGGAAAGGCATCATGCTTAAAAGCTCATAAGTACATTTTTGTCTATTATTTAGTTTATTGAAATTTGTTACTGCCTTTAAAGTCTCTTGTTTAAGAGATACACAAAGCTCCTGTTAATTGACCTAATTTACCATCTGTACTTTCACAGTGACTTGTAGGATTATTATACTCAAGCATTAAACGTGATGATCTTTGCTGGGCAATTACTCCATCTGTTTTGCACTGATCTGATGGCACAGAACAGCTAAAAACCCCCTGATCACCTGGAAACTGTGCTTTGTGATGCAGGTTTGACTATTCAAGACCTGTTATTACTGAGTCTCAGCCATGCAGAGCTGATAGCAGCTGTCCAGCTGCTTCAAGAAAATAATCAAATGTGCCACCTAACAGAAAAGGCAATACTCTTTTTAGGGATCGCTCAAGATAAAGCAAAAACACTTTCCCAAAATAAGGCATTCATCCGTCCAGCAATAATTTCAAATTTGGCTGAGCAGCTGTTTAGATCTCTCCTTGACTTGGGAGAGGTCAGCAAACACATCTCCCTCCTGCCCTTCCATGGCCAGTGGCTGTGTGAGGTGAGAGGGGGGAACAAGACTTCTTCCATCTCATCCTGGCTGCAATCACAACCCTCTCACAGCTGTGGTTTGCATGCACAAATCCAGCAGCACTTGCTCACCTTAATAATTAACCCAGGACACACAAGCAGCAGATGATCTAGTAAAAAATCCACCAACCAATAAAAAAAACCAACAACCTAACCAAAAAAGAAACCAAACCCCTACTCTCACTTGTCTAAAGTAAAGTTTCATTTTCTGAATTACCCTGTGACTATATAAAGCACTTTGGCTGTTGCAATAGTTAATTTTTTATTAATGATATAAAAGAAGACCAATTCTGAGGCCTCCAAAACTCCTCATTTTTCTGTTGAAGTCACTCTCATTCATTATTTACATCCAAGAATTCTCCCTTGAGGCAAGAGACATATATTTCATTTCTCTTTTTCTTTCATTCAAGATCTATTTAACTACAGCTGCAAAACAAAATATAAATACAACATTAAAAAGTACAATTTGAGTGAAATACTGAATAACTAACAGTGAAATAACTGACAATTTTTGGTTTAGGAAAAATGTTCTCTTCCTCTTCTGCTGCTTTTTTGAAGATGTTTCACTTCCAAATCTACTTAAGATAGAAAGTCTACTGAACTGAGACGTTATAATCATATTTGCTGATTGCTTTAGCAATTGTCTCCTGCAATCTTCTAAACAAGTCATTAGACTCCCACTGATGGTTTCCAGGATGGAAAAAGATAACATGAACATCCAACAATCATTATTTTTTCAGTCCAGCTGTACTCACATCCCACATTCACACATTTAGGTCTGAACACATCTTAGGCTGTTATTACTGTGCAAGGCAAATAGATGATGACCTGAAGGAGCTAAGACTGCTTTTTTAGCTCCTCACATTACCATGAGTCAGAGATCTCCAAAACTGAGCACCTATGGGAGGAAAACAGAACCTAATCACCCCAGGAGCTGTGGGTTTAATTGTTGTTTGCACCTCAAGCCCTGCAGAGCAGCCCAGTGCTGGCAGCTGAGGTCCAAGAGAGGTACCATGTCCTCAGGGAATCACCTGCTCTGGGAAAACAGCTGGCCAAAATTCACCTGCTCTCCCTCTCTTAGGAAAGGCCATCTGATAAGAATTGTCTCTGATTGATAAAGACCCATTTACTGCATGCATTTGTGAGGTGAGATCTAAGTTATCCACAGACTCTCTACCTTCAGGGCTGGAGTGCCAGCAGGTTTGGGAATTTTTCGTAGTTTTGTGGTGGTGTTCTGTGCATTTGGGTAGTTTGGGTGGGAGGCTTTTTATTGTTTTTATTCTTGGATTTTCTGTTTTCATTTTGATTAAAAGGGAAACAGTTCATAAACATCTCTACAAAGAAATTCCAGGATTTACTGCAATACAAAACCAAAACAGATTTATATTACTGCCTGTTCCTCCCATGGGTGAATAAGTTAGTAGACCAATATCTGGATAATTAGATTAGACAGCAAGCCTGGTTGTGAAGGGTGAGGAATATCCTTTGATACTTTTTACCATCTTATCTCCATTTTGAAAGGTTCTTAGCCAAAATGGCAAATACTGGTAAGTCTGAGCTTTGTCATGTCCCTTGTTACCCAGCCTAAGAGGACAATGTTCCAGCTCTTTCCGAGCTGTGACAGAAAGCAACTTCCCAGCTCTTTTAGATTGTAGCATATATATTAGCATAACAGTTACAACTTAATTAGCTCTTACTCTTGTTGATTTACCAGCTTGTTAGCATCTAATCATCTTTTCCCATCTGCCTCTGGGGTGTTGAAGATGGCTTTGATACATTTTCTAATGTATCTACAGCATAGTCGAAGTTATTCCTTTTCACATTTAATGATTTCCACCCCCTTCCCCATAGCAATACAACACAACCCCAAAGGGAGCTGGACCAACACAATCAACTCCTCCCAGAAAATTGTGATTGATCCAGGAGGTCTCAGTCCCTGTCCCTGGTCTAAGTGCAGCATCCCTGGGTCTCACCTCTAAAGCAGGATGACAAAGAGAGCACAGATCTGGTGGCAGATGGAAAAGTGTGCCAGTGGTAAGGACTACTAACAAGCAGAACTGAATGTTGAAATAAATTATCAATAGAGAGGAAGTAAAATATCTAGCACAGATGTCTGTAAAGAATAATGAAAACCATGGCTAGGAAGGGGCAGGCAATTGCTCCAGTGGTTACAGACTGATGTTCACTTGATATTCCTCCCCAGGCCTCCTTTCCCTCCCTCAGCCTAGACAGAAAGCCAACACTCTCCTTCTGCAGTTCAACCCTCTTGCTCTCTGGGAAGAGATGCTCGACAGTCGTTTCTACAGCCTCACCCTGCAAGAGACAGGGCAGGGGTTCCCCCCCTGTGTCTGAGCCTGCCTCAGAGGGCAGATCCAGGGATGTAGGGCACTTCCATGGCTCCAGCAGCAGGATTTCAAACAGACCAGCATTTCCTTTGTTAAAGTCTTTCCCCCTCCATAGACTTGGCCTCATCCACCTCCAGCAGCTTCCCTTGTAACCTCTCTTGGAAAATTTGGCAGACACTTTGGGCTGCCAGAGTAATTTACTAGACAGGCAGAAGGAAATGATAAATCAGTTTCAGAGCACATACACACACAAAAGTGCATCTTCATCACACACCAGTGAAACAGGTTCTCTGTCAGGGCAAGAGGCCACAGCCCCTCTGTGTTCCAGGGTCATCTTGGGCAGCACTCACACGTTTTTTTAGCATCACCTGGGCTTGGAAATTGCTACTTTGTTCTTTGCTGTTTAGTTACAGAAATAAGTGACAGTTGTTTCACTCCCAGCACTAGGCAGTGGTAGAGGGCAAGATTCAGCCTGTGTGGATAGGGACACTCCTGGGACTGAGGCCACTGTGGGGTTCTTTGCCTTGTGGTTTGGCTTCATTGCATAATTGCAGATACCACACAGGCTGCTTGGTAGCCTATGGAATAACCTAGGCAACCGAGCAGGGGGGCCTCTCTGCTTGCCTTTTTTTTATAAATAAATGTAAGAAAAAATGTAATTACCACACTGTAACCATGCCCATTGATGCAGTGGAGTGTGGAGGAGGAGGAGGAGAGAATGTCCCACTACTGAGAATAGCTTTTAAGTATAGACCATGCATTCATTAGCTTTGTTTACCCAGGAAAATGCCATGTAAGTCAGCAGTGGTGTAATTAGGTGCATAATACAAATACATTCTTTAGTTCAAAGGCACAATGAAAAGAAAGGGGGAAATAATACCTCACACCATGAGGTTATTTATTGTTCTGCAAAGTAGAAAACCTGATAAGAGGTTGTTTTCATTTTTCTGACTATTTACTACTGATTTGTAAGCTTTTACTTTCCCCAAGCACAGGCCAACTTTTACCCAGCTGCGTCTGTTGAGAACAAAACATTTCAATTTTATAATCAAAAAAAAAAATTGTTCTTCTAAACATAACTTAATTTTATGAAATAAGAGAAATCAAATATGACAATGCTTTCTTGACTTTTCTGGCACCAACTTATAGGAAGTAATTTCCAGTTAAACTTTCAGCTTGCTGGAAACCAGATGTCTGCAGAGCCCTGGGAAAGGACAGCAGGCAATGCTCAAGAATCAGGAGACAGCAGAGATGTCACCACCTCTATCAATATTGCTGTGAGAGGAGCTTTTGCAGCTGCCAGTGGACCCTCTCTGCCCAGCACACCTCGGTGCCAGCCTGCCTTGCTCCACCAGGCCAGCTGTGAGACAGCAGCTCAACCTGCTGAGCTGGGGGGCTGCCCCATGGGATCCCCCTTCCAACACCAGCAGCTGTCCCACGTGCTGGCACAGCAGCAGGAGACACTGGCACAAGGTTGTCCAGAGAAGTTCTGGATATCCCATCCCTGCAAGTGTTCCAGGCCAGGCTGGACAGGGCTTTCAGCAGCCTGGACCAGTGGAAGGTGTCCCTGCCCATGGCAGGGGGGTTGGAACCAGTGAATCTTTAAGGTCCTTTCTGACCCAAACTATTCTGTGATTATAACTCTGACAGCAGAGTTATAGTTTAAGCTATAGTTATATATCAACTATATAACTATATCAACTATAGTTATAGTTCAAGGCCATGTGCTGGTCCTCTCAATTCCTGCACCACTTCCAATGCAAGGAAACAAAACAGTGGTAAAATAACAATTTACATTAAACTGTCACCTAGAAATCAGCCACACATCTAGTGTCAAATGTCAGCTCTTTCACCAAGACCTTCCCTACAATGCTCTCTCTCATTCTTTAAACACAGCTAATGATAATAACCACGCTGCAAACTGCTAAAAGGCTTCAGCCTGGGTCTGCAGTCAGAGCTGATGTTGGGTGGTCAGTTCAAGTGAGAGTAAAAATTCAAAGAAAGCAAATTTGCAAGAGTTTATTGCAGTATTAGCTGGCCAGGAAAAGACACACAATCACCAGAGTTCAGGTTTTTCTATTAAAATCTTATCCTAATGCTTTCTCCAGAATCCCAAACTGTATGAAATTAGATAATTTAATTCTACACTACTCAAATGTAGAAATTAGAATTTGTTGCTGGAGCAGAGTAAATATCAACTCAAACACAGGGGAAGATTTATGCTTTTCTAATTACAAACAAAAGCCTAAACACTAGCAAGAAAAAAGTTTAAAACTCGAAACAAGAGCATTGCCTATTAGCAGAAGTACTGCTACATTCTATAGTTATTGAACATTCCAGTTTAAGCCTGACAAAATGTAATCTTAACCTGACCATTTTTTTTAGTTTGTGGTTGTTTGGTTTTTTTTGTTTTTAATTCATGGCTTTGTTTAGGAGGCTTTAAATTTTCTGCTGTACTTTATATTTTAATTATAAAAAGTCATTTCATGAGCAGGATGAAATTTTGGTCATCATTGACTTCTCAGTACTTCAGGAAAAAATTCAGCTAGATGAGCTGTAAGCTTATACTGTGTCACAGGATGTTCTTTTAGCAAGGAGAAGCAGAATAAATTACTTTTAGGGGTTTTAGCTGGCAGCATCACTGTCAACATAAGAATGTAGGGTGGTTTTAAGACATTTTAAGAAAATAAACTCCTCTCTCTATGGTTTTAGTCTCTTCAACAAATTTCATGAATGTTAATGATGTTGTTCAGTATAATCAAGACCTCAGCAAGATTCTTAGGATTTTTGGATGAAGACAAAATTTCAATTTTAATGCAAGTCAGCAACCTGTTAGCACAATGGGTCACTGACTTTTCAAAACACCTTCTCCCTGAAGTAAGGGAAAACATAAGAGACAACAGAAGGGTTTGCAGGATCAAAGAGCTTCTTAAAAATTCCAGGCAAGATTAGACAGGAAGAGATTTGACAGCTCTGCAATTCATTACCATTAAAATGCAAGATATTATTTAGAACTTTGTCCACCAGAAGGAGATGATTTGGACGGGGAACAATGACTTCTACCCTAGTCAAACATGTGGAAATAAAGAGTTAGATAAGTAGAGAAGTTTAGTTTTGGAAAAGATTTCCTTTCTTCTTTATCTCAGAACATATAGGTTAAACCATTGGACAGCAGAAGATTCAGAAATTCATCCAAAAATTATTTGAAATATTTTATTAGAATAGTGCAATAGTATTTTTCCAGTAAAGATTTATACTTCTCACATCATAGAATGGTTGTGATGCTGAAAAGCACAGTATCTTTTGTAATGCAGTGACACTATGATAAACCTTGTATCATTAAAACTTCTTGGTCTTCAGGGATCCCAAAAGAAACTTTATTCCATGAAAAAAATTCTACTTTTTCTGTTATGAAAAGGTTCCTAATTTCCCACATGCCCAACACCCACAAATTCTAAAGTCCACTGTCTACACCCTGTATTGATAATTATTTAATTCTCTTGCCTCTGAAGGCACAAAACCAGCAAGAGCCCTTTCTGTGCTGTGCAGCAGGGAGGCAACAAAACCACTAAACCTGACCAGGATCTGACAAGGACCTGCTTAGACCCAGGACCAAACTATGAGGAAAACCTTTCTCTCTGTGCTGGCACAGCCTTCAAGTGCTCTATTTCTGTATTTGGGTCTTTTGGACAGCAGTCAAGGACAGTGCTTGGACTCCCCACTTCAGGTATATCCTAGGCCCAGTGCAGGCAGAAAGGTAAGGACACCACTCACCACTCAATTTTCATTTAAAAAGGAAGAGTTGGCCATTCTGAGTCAGCAGCAGGGAATGGAAGAGAGCTAGGTACACAGAATTGTGTTTTTCATGTTGCTTTGCAAAGGAACAGGCAGGAAGGGCACAAGTATTATCATCCTGACATTAAAGGAATGGATGAATGAAGAATAGGGAGCTGAAGGAATTATTCTAAATGGGAACTTTCAGGACTCAATGTCCAG
The DNA here is from genome assembly GCF_971803275.1 of Cyanistes caeruleus. Taxonomy (NCBI): domain Eukaryota; kingdom Metazoa; phylum Chordata; class Aves; order Passeriformes; family Paridae; genus Cyanistes; species Cyanistes caeruleus. The sequence goes on along the minus strand of NC_141708.1, from coordinate 9,268,123 downwards.
TCCACATTCTCAGGCTGTTTCCCTGCCAGGACAATGTTTCCAGACTGAAAATAAAAGCACATTTCTATTTCCCTCAACAAAACTGATGTTGCAACTGTTCACCCAAAGTTAGTCAGCTGTGGTCATTTCTGCACCAAGGAATATATTTAGAATCAGAGTGGGCATTTCCCCCATCAAACAGGATGCTACAATTCAGGCAGGAATTTATTCTTAGAAAACCCTTATGTCCCTCTCCTCAGGAGGTTCAGACAGCCTTGAACTCTGGTCTACAAGGTCTGAGATGGGGGAAGTACAGATGACAATAAAACATTGTCCTGCATTTGAAGCATATTAAAGCTTTGAGAAGTAATCCACCTACAGGGAAGAAACCCTTCTATTTTATCATCACATTGGTCAATTTTTTTTTAATTGACCATACTGTAAAAGATATTTTCTACTGACATTTGATAGAAGAGAAAGTTTTATAACTAAAGAAAAAAAAGTCAGTAAATCACTTCCCTATTCTTCTGCTGACAATATCTCTCTGTCACTCAGAAAGCCATTTTCCATTATTGCTACCACAGTAATGTAGAATCCTTTTTACTCCTTGGAAAGAATATTCATCATTTATAAATAACCTCTCAGCTGTTTCACTTTATCTCTCACTAAAACTGTTCCCTCCAAATCTCCATTTTTCTTGGAATTTGAGAAACTTTCATGTAATTCTTTCTTGTCCAGAAAGACATCTATTAAGTTTCTGCATCAAAATGTCAGAGACTGAGGAAAGTTCCTCCTGAAATGAGTTTCCTCAGATCTTCAGCTCTGATGTTTTAAATTGTGATGCTCTTTACCCATGATGTCTTTCATGATCTCAGTGACTTTAGTTAAAACTTTCACTCCCAAAGAAAAGGAATATTGAGCTAGAAAAATAATTCTCTTCCTACCATGGGAATGCCTCCAAAAGATGGCCATTTTTTGATTGCACTCTCATTTGCTACCTTCCATAAGGACTACCTTTCTCCCAGCTTCCCCCCATTTTTGGGTTAAACCTCAAAGACTTTCCTCATAACACCTTGGAATACCAGAAACACCATTCTTTTCCAGTACTGTGTCTTATCACAGGGGAATTGGGGCTCTGAACTTATTTCCACTCCTGCTGCTGACATCATATGATACCTAAGTGGTGATGAATGACAACAATTTAAAATCACTCTAGCCTGATAAGGAAAGTTCTACATTCCCACTATTATCCTCTGCACAGAAATAAGGTAAATGCTGCAACTCTGTGTCATTTGAAACTGAAAGTAGCCCTTCCCTAACCTGGTTTTATGGCATGGAAAAGGTACACACATAGTTGTCATAGCCAAGCTCCAGGTTAATCAGTTATGTTGAGGATTTGTCCTTCCTCTGTTGCACTGATCTTCCCAAAGAGCTTTTACATTTCAGCTTGGGAAAACACACAGTATTTAACCTTCCCCAGGTACCCCCTGCATGAAGAAGTTGAGTTTGGCCGGGTTTTTTTGCAAACAAAAGAAGCTCTTAACCTTCTAGCAGTCACTTGTAACAAACTAGAGTGTTTGTTAAGTACTAAACCCCCAACACATGCTTGAGGAAGTAACTTTATGCCTAGTGGTGTACAATCTATGCTCCCAGCAAACCTTGTGTGGGAAAACCTGAGAGCTGAATTCTCAGGGTTTAACCCCAGCTGGCACCTAAGTACCACACAGCTTCTCACTCAGTCTTCCATCAATGGGATGGGGACAGAATCAGAAGAGTAAAAGTAGGAAAATTCATGGGTTGAGCTAAAGACACTTGGACCTATAAAGAAAAAGCTGTGCACATAAGCAGAGAAAAACAAGGAATTCATTTGGTGCTTCCCATCAGCAGACATTCAGCCATCTCCAAGAGAGCCAGGCTCCATTACTGTTTACTTGGGGAAAATACATCACTCCCAACATTCCTCCATTCCTTTTTCTCCAGCTGTTTGTACTGAGCAAGGTGCCACATGGTTTGGAGTATCCCTGTGGTTGTTTGGGGTCAGTTGTCCTCTCCCAGCTCCTTGTGCACCCCCAGGCTGCTCACTGCTGGAGAAGGGAACAGAAAAGGCCCTGACTCTGTGTAAGCACTGCTCAACAGCAACAAAAGCATCTTTATTATCAACACTGTTTTCAGCACAAATCCAAAATGCAGCTCCATACCAGCTGCTCTGAAGAAACTCTGCCCCAGCCAAAACCAGCAAACAAGGAGTTTGCACTGCCATCCTCTCCTTAGGAACTCTTGATGGACCTTAATTCCATGGCCCTTTCCAACCACCTGTATTTTTGGCCTTCAAAACACTTTCTACATAGCACATAATTATATTGCTCACACTGCCTTCAAAGCTACTTTTGTTCAGACCTTCCACATTATTTCTACATTTGGCCTTCAAGTTCTTGTTCTGACTGAAAACATCATTCACCATCTCTTTTCTGAATGACAATATTTCATTCCAAGCCCATCACTGTGCACATTCAGTTAGGGTAGATTCTTCCTCACGTTCATTACTTTTCTTTTACTAATATGGAATTATTTTGCCGCATTCATGTTCTGAAATCCAGGATGGTGAAGCCCTCCAACTCTTGTATCAAGCCTCAATTCTCTCTTTCCACTCATCCCTTTTCCCTATTGTTATGAACATATAGTTTTGCCTGTTGCACAAACTGAATTTTTTTCAAACCATCTCTCACAATGTATCATTTGCATGATCAGTGACAGCTCATTTACTACAAAAGCTTCTGGCTAAAATGAACCAAAAAGGGTATTTTTTTTAGGAAACTAACTATACCACAGTATCCAGGTCATTTTCCTTCACAAATATATATATTTATTTGTATAAAAATGAAGAATTGCAACTTCTCCCCAGCAGGACACATTAAAATGCACAGACATACATTTTGATAACAAGTAGCAGCTATTTTCCATGGGCTTGTGGTTTTAAAACTGTAGTTAGCTCAATTATTTTGCATTTTCTTTCTTTTTGAAATCTTGGTCAAACATCCCAAATATAGGCACTTGCCACTCAACCTTTTTGAACTTTTTTGGTTCCCTTTGGGGAAGGGAGGGGTAGACCTTCTTTTACCTCCCTTTTCCAGTAAAAGAAGCCTGTTTTTTCCACTTCCAGTAAGAACAGCCTGTTCTTTATCAAATCATAAAAACCTGTGTGGGAGTGAAAAAACAGCAAAAATAAGGAAGAGGGCAAAGTAAATTAAAAGCAGCTAAGTATGCATACCATGGAAAAAAGAAAAGCAATATAAGTTTAAACGACCTTCTTGCACTTTGATGGCAGCTTTTGACAAGCTTTATATAGAAATTCACTGCGCTTTGGGTTTCTGATGGATTTTCTTGGGCCAGCTCTGGTTCTGATACTTGACAAGGAGACAGCCATTTGCAATGTTCCAGAAAGTTTTGGCAGAAAGATAAATATATCTCCGTGTCCTTGTAGCACTCATAACAAAGATAAGGAGTTTTGAACAGAATCAACCTCCTAACCCCTAACAGGATAAGCGTTCATCTCAGCCCCAGCTCCCAGGCCGAAGCAGGAAGGTTGTGCACTGCTGCTTTCACACAGATCTAACCCCATATCCTTAGATATCTTTGACAAGTCTATGGCCAAAACACATTCTCACTATCTACAATTTAGGTTTTTTACCTCTCATTTTATATGCCTTCTTTTTCCCGCAGTGCTTGGTTAAACTTGTGAGGTTAAGACCAAATGATTTGAAAAGCAATGGAAGGGTTGATAAGGTGCTGTTTGCATCAGAAGCAGACTCACCCATTGGCAGGATCTGGGATCCACTCAAAGATAAACAGCATAAAACACATAAGGTGGAGAAGGTGACACCTCTCACTAACACAAAAAATACCCACAGTTCCCAAAACATACAGAAAAAGCCTGAAAAAAGCCAGAAAAAGTACAAAAACATCAGGAAGTTGATCTCTAGGTGCAGTTCTTACAGGTTCCCACCACATGCAAAGCATTTCTTAACTAAGCGTGCAAATCCTGGAACTTAACAAGGATTAATATTAACCCTAAGAGGAAGTTGTAGGATCTGAATTATGGGGGTAAAATTAAAATAATTTCTCATTTATAATTAACTGTATGACAATTGTGAATAGGACAAATCCTGAACTTGTTTTCTGAGCCTGGTCACTGCTGTCTTCTTACCTGTATTCCACGGCACTGCTTTAAAATAACTGGTTCTGTTATTCTCAGGTAACCTGAATGCACACTCTACATAAGGGCTTTGAGACAATCTTCTTACAGGATGATAAATCAGAGTTCTAGTAAGCTATGGGGGGAAAGGATAGGGTGGAAAGAGAAGTGCTTGGGATTTTTTGAGAGTAAAGGAGGGGTGGGAGGGGGTTTAGCTGAGGTAGTTTATGGGGTTTTATGTGGGAAAAATATAGCTGTTGGACTCCAGAATACACAAACCTGGATTAAAGCTGTCAAACCACTGAACTGGAGACATACAGAAACATCACTGCATTTATATTAGGGAGAATATAGTTAAAACTCCTTTCTCCTTAGACTAAAGGGATTACCTAATCCTATGAGCACAGCTATGTGAAAGAGAAAGGTGAGGAAGCAAAAGGAAATCTTTGGTGCTGGTGCTGTGTTCAGAGCCGGGGTGCTCAGCAGCTCACAGAGCAGTAACTGAAGTGAGCAGAACAGGCTTCTGGCTCTCTGATCTCCAGAGAAAAAGATGAACACTTGAGAGAAACAAATTATATAAGCAATATGAGCGCAAGTAAAGTGATTTGGGAAAGGGCAGCTTTCTCTCTCCTGACTGCTGATGAAAGCTGGCAGAAGCTCTAGGCACTGCCTGGCAGATTTCAGAGGGCTGTGCTTTTGAAGAAACTGCAAACATATAGTGAGTGACAACAGCAATCAGTCAGAAGAGAGCATGTATTACATTTTATCAAATCAGAGTGTGCTAAGAGAACACCTCTACAATAAAAAAATACCCAGAGTAATAGGATAAATACCTCAAAAAGCTTTAGTGATAGATATTAAAATGACATGTAGCACTGAGGTGTTTGCTATAGACACAAGATGCCATGAGACATTTAAGGTGAAACTTAACATTCAAAAAACATATTGCTATATCAAATATCAACAATACTTCTGGTCTTCGAGGCAGCAACAGAAGTGCTAGTGACAGTGAGCATCCACCAGACTTCAAGGATCTCTGCCTTTCTTTGTCAGCACCCACATGCATGCACACATCAGAGCTTCCATCTGAGCACAACCTGTTCCATCAGCACTGGGCTGGGAGCAGCTGAGCTCAGCACTTCCTTCTATTTCAGAGTGCACACAAGGCAATGAGGCAGGGCCAGTCAAGCATTATAAACCAAGGGCTTGGATTCCTAGAATCAAGTCCAAAAAGCTATTTCCAGAAATGATCATCTAGTTCTTAAATAAACAGGACATATCCCTTGTAAGTGCTCTGGGAAGCCAGGAAATGCATTTATGCTAGTGAGACCATACACCCACTGTTTCAAAGACAGTTTCTTCTTTGGTTCACTTTAAGTAAAATGGAATTAATAAAGAGTTTGGGTTGGAAGGGACCTTTAAAGATCATCTAAGTTCAACTCCCCTACAACAAGCAGGACCTTCTTGAATTATATCAGGTTACTCAAAGCCCCCTCCAGCCTGACCTTTAATGTTTCCAGAGGCATCTACCACCTCTTTGAGCAACCTGTTCCCCTGTTTCACCACTTCCCACATAAAAAATTTATTCCTTGTATTTAGACTGAATCTGCCCTCTTTTAGTTCAAAGCCATTTGAACTTATTTCAAAAGTCAAACTAAAAAACCTGTCCCCATCTTTCTTACAAGCACATTTAGGAACTGAAAGGCTGCAATAATGTTTGTCCCAGAAACTTTTCTTCTCACAGCCCCAACTCTCACAGCTGATCTTCATAGGAAAATGCCTTTGACCATTGCCATGGTCCTCCTCCAGGCACACTCCAACAGATCCATATCTTTCCCATGCTGAGGATCTGGGAGCTGGATGCAGCACTCCAGGGTCACCCCAGAGCACAGAAGAGCAGCAGAATCCTCTCCCTCACCCTTCTGGCCACTCCTCTTTTAATGCAGCCAGGACACAGTGAACTTTCTGGGCTGTGACTGCACATTGCCAGCTCATGCCCAGCCTCTTCTTCACCCACAGTCCTGGGCAGGGCTGCTCTCCACCTGTTCATCCTGTGTTGATAACTAGGGATTGCCCTGACACAGGTGTAGGACACTGGACTTGGCCTTGTAGAACCTCATGAGGTGCCCAGGGGTCCACTGCTGGAGCCTGTCCAAGCTTACTGCAGGTGCCTTCAGTCCCACCACAGAGTTGACAAAGGCATTAAAGGTCTCAGTCCCACTGCAGGCCCCTGAGGGACAGCTCTCCTCACTGAGTGACAGCTGTGGGACTTCCCCAAGCTCAGAGAACTTGTAGGAGGAAACAGATCTCAGCAGTCCAGACAGCATCTCATTAATTAAGGTGGATTCTAATAAATTAATAAAAGCTAGTCAGCGTTTCCTCAATCACTCTGCAACACGCCTATGTCCTTCCCCAATTCTCCATTCCTGGAGTTAATGAGTTTTGGGCCTTTCTGTAAATAATTCATAGAGGTCAGTTATATTTCTAAAGCTTTTCTAGGCTCATGTACTGTATATGTTATGACAGTATCTCAGAAAGTAAAAAAAAAGCCAAATTTGGAGTGCAGCATAGGGGAAGAGGAAAGAGTGAATAGAATCTGCAGGAAAGGTGAATGTAGGACACACCATGAATAATGGATGCCAAAAGGCATAAACTGGAGAACTCTCCTGGAAATTTTTCCTTGCTTTCTTTTCACAGCAATTTCAATAAATGGCTCATGTTCAAATATTCATTAAAATAATTTATTGTTCTTATCTTGAAACCATCTCTTCAAACAGGTATTTTGCAAAACCACAATCTTAGAAAATTTTCCTCCAGTTTGTGAGCCAAGAATCAATAGTGATACTCATTGCAACGTTTCCCATTCAGTGGGCATGCAACAAGAGCATCATGCATATCATCATCATTGTTTCTTACTGCCTTACACCTTAATACCAGCAGATTTATTCTGTGTAACTACAATTGCCAGAAATAGTCTTTCAATGTGCTATTACACAAAGGTGTTTGAAGGTAAAAGAGCAAGGATGGCAGATTTATTTAGTCAAAAGCACTTAATTTTCAAATTATCATATCTCCCATACTGAGGGGTGACTTAAAGGAAAAAAAGGTGGTTCTGCACAGGCAGAACCCCAAAATTCTGTGCATTTACCAATCAATTTAAGCAGCCATTATTCCTAATGAATAAAGTGTGTCTCTTCCCACCCCAAGAGCAAGCCAGCTCTCCTATCTCATGGTAAGACACATTATGCCCTGTGGGTCAGCAGCAAAACATTACTTTGTTTGCAATTTCCATTGCTTAAATTCAGAAGCGTGAAACAAACAAAAAGGAGAAACAAACACTGCCAAAGAACAGAGTAATCCTCTTAAGGAGGAAAATCCACTGAAATCTAAGTTAAAATAACTAAAGCTAAGTTAAATAATCCCCTCCCATACTCTCAGCTGCAGGAAGAGTCGTGAACCTGCTGTCAGTGGAAAGCAATCCAGGGATCCTCCCTGTCCATCTCTGCACCCCTCACATGAGCATGAGAGTGGTGGGGACAAGAGGTGCCAGCCCAGCTGCTGCCTGGCCACCCTGGGGTGTTGATCAGCACCACAGCCTGTCCCTGCTGCCTCATCCTTGGGCCTGCTGGGGAGCTCAGCCCCAGCTCTGCCAGCTCTGCCCTGCTTCACTCCAGGGTTTCTGGTTCAGGCTGCTGCCACAGGGAGCAATTCCAGCAGGTGGGTGAACACCTCCCCTGTTCCAAGCCCTTCTCTAACCTATGGAGAGACAGTTATTTAAGGATCATGCTCATTGGCACAAACTCAGCAGTCCTCTCACCCATCCACCAGCATCACCACCCCAGGGCAGGAGCTCTGGGATTATGTCTGCACAGATGGAGAATTAAGTCTTCCTTTCCCCATGAGTTTCTTGGTGCAAATACCAACTTTTTTGGCATATAAGAAAGGTTAATTGCAGCTGACAGCATAGTCCTGTTCATCTTGACTTCTTGGAGTGAACTAAGATATAGGAGAAAGGATTTTCAGACAAGCATTTGTTGCTTTTCTTTAACACTCACATCACCCAGCTGTATTAGTGATAGTCAGGATTCCCACAGCTTTTAGTGGGTCAGATATTGCCAAAGCTGTGTATTTCTAGGACTTCTAAGATCAGGAGATACAGGATTATAAATGTCAGTTTTATGGGACAAGGGAACATGAACATTTAGAAGAGTTTGGGAAGAGCTTTTCAACATGTCAGAACAGCAAGAAGAGAAATTAGTGGCAATTTGTTGGTGCACTTTGCATTTTATGATGTGAGACTTTTCTGTACTGTTTACATTTCCATTTACCATGACAATGCTCTGAAAACGTCTTCAAATCCAAGTACAGAGAGAATGACCTCCTTGTGCCAGAGTACCTTAAAAATGTGCAGCTTCTTGATTCTTCTCACATGGGAACATTGTCACCTCTACTTCCCAGCTAGTGGCTGCTTTCTGTGTGCCTGATGAGCACCCAGACACAGCTCACTTCCACAACTGCACAGGAGAAATAGCTCAACCACACAGGTCTAACTCAAGGTCACACCTTGAGATTCAATTCCATGTATGCCCCTATTGCCCCTGTCACACTCTAAACAACCATTTAAAACAAAACAAAGAAAAAAAAAAGATGGGCATACACTTTCTTCAGCTTCTGTAGAGCTCCCATTGACTTCCCTGAGCTCTAGACCAGTCTTGATTTTTATAAACAATTTGCAGCCATTTTCCAGTCTCCCACTCCTGCCTCCAAACTTTGCTGGAAGGAGTGACTTTTCTTTGCTTCATCTAAACATTCAACCCCAACATATCCCAACACCTCTTCTGCTGCTCCAGCAGGAAAACACTGCCCTCATCCAGCCTCTTCAAAGATTCCTGCAGTTGTAGTGAGTGACACTGCTGCAGAACAAAGACAGCTTTCCCCTTTGAACCAGAATTTCTGGCCATGTTCCTCATTACAACTCAACACAAAGGTGTGATTAAAGTTAATTGCAAGCAGTACCAGAAAAAGCAGCACTTTTCTCAGTACTGAAAACACCTCATTTCCTCCTGTAGAAATGGACTCTGTGCTCTCTGCACCTCAACACTTAACTACTTTTAGCATCTACAGATCAATTAGTCAGATACCTACACAGACTCAATTTCAACCCAAACACATGTTCAGTTACTCATCAGTGAACACATTTAAGGAGAGCACAGCACAGGTTGTTTTCTTTAAAAACATGCCAGTTAACTCTCAATTTAACAAGCATTAGATTCAAACTGCTTTCCAATTGTTGGCTCTTATAGAGACTCTGTCTGAACTTCAGCTGAACAGGTTTGTGTGGGCTTCACCCTGCCTAAGCCTCAGACTCCTTACATTACTTCCAAAGATTCAAAGAATCACTACTAGTTTAAAATAAAGCTCTTGTATGGCAACAGGCTTGGTGTTTAAAAGCAGGTGGTTTTGTGTTTTATTATTATCTTTTCTTTTAGTTTGGACAATAAAAAACAGCTTGTGCAAATTCCACTTTTTATCCTGTTTGATACCTTTGCCTTCACCAGCACAGATATAATAGCTAAAAACAACATAATAACTTTCAGTGACATTTAAAAGCATGTTTCTGTGAGTATTAGGCACTTTAAATGCTGGAAGTAGAGGTGGTTTAAAACAAATATTTTCCCATTTCCCCAGAAAATCTTTCCAAATTGCAAGAGGCATAAAAGAAATAGGCCCTACAGAAGAGTAACAGATCCTAAATGAACACTTATAACCACCTTCTGAATGTTTAGATAGTAAAATCTTGTTTCTATAACTTTTCCTTAAACTAACTACCGAATAGAATTGAAGGAATAATTACATTCAAGAAATTTTCAGTGCTGGCACCAGACTGCTATATTTTACATGACAGCATGAAGCTTGCTATAAATTAGTTTATTTCCAACTCCTACTGAGCTTTTCTATGAGAACAGGTAACCTTAAAAGTAATTTGTTTTACAGGTTTTCTAAAGAGACCAAAAACATATTTATCATAAATGAATAAAATATTGGACAAATAGAGTTTAGTGCTTTTCTTTTCCTTGTACAGCATTCCCATCAGAATTAATCTGAAAAAGTAAATGCTCCAGCACTTCACAGATGCAAGGTTGCTCTGACCAGTGAAGAAAAGCTCAGCTTCCAGCCCTGATCCCATGAGAGGCACCACAGGGTTCAGTGTCAAAACTTCCAGCAGGGGCAGAGCCGCTGGGATCCCTAGAGAAATCTTAATTTCTCAGACAGGCACAGCTATGCACTTCCAGCTGGGAAGGTATTTGCTGACACAGCCCAGTCTAAATATTTGACTCAGTCTAGTAGGAAATCTACAGAGAAGTGGTGCATTAAGGTTTCAGTTTGGCTTTGGGGAGGAGATCAATGCCATTCAATCCCAAAATTATTTCTTGCATAACTTCAGAACAACTGCAGAAGTGTTCTGCCACTCAGAAGCAGAAAGCTGAGCCAACCCACTCAAGCAGATGCCTGCTCTGTTCTCTATGGGGTATTTCATTACTTTCATTAAAGAAACACTTTCCACTAGTGAATTGCATGATGCAATTACATCTGTTGCATATAAAGCAGGGGGATGTTCTTTCATCTTCCTCTTGGATCACTCTCTCCCCAAAAGCAAATCCCAAACTTAATTCTGCACTGATAGAAACTGAAGACCAAAGGCAGGTAGAAGCATTCTCCAGTGCTTTCAAAGGTGTCCCTGTTTGAGGACACTTTAGTTTAAAAAGCATCTTTCATGTCTTATGCTTCCCTCAGCCAGGAGGAAAGCATCAATGCTAGGAACAGCATGAGGAAAGCCTCCCCTTAAGGGAACAGGAGCCCCAGTAGTCTTTAGATCAGCAAATTTCAAAGGAGAAAAGAGAAGCCTCTGACACAGAATTTAAATCCAGTTATCTCTAATGTCCAGTTTCTGTTTTAATCTATACCCAGCTGCCTAACCTGTTGAGAAAACACCAAAAAAATCTTAGACCATTTTAATTCAATCTACTGTCCCTTAAGGACATTATTTAGCTGGATTTCAGGTGCTTCACTTGCAGTGGAAAGGTCAAGCTCTCTAGAGATAGAATTACTTCTGGTATGTGGAGATTCACACACTTCACTGGAAAAAATTCAGTGAAGTAGACAAAAGAACAGTTATATGCCTAGTGAGCCCAGACTTTGGAAATGATGTGTCTCTGATCCAGCCACTGGCACTAGCAGGAAATACAAATGCTGACTACTCACTAGTAGTAAAAACTATCATTTTTCAAGAACTGTTCAAAAGAAAACGCTTTATCTGAGTGACCAAGTTTTTGGTATGACATCCCCAATAATACCTCAAGAATTGTAGATCAAGTACCAATATCTCTTTGCTTCAGCAGTCACACAGAGGCTTCACTATCTCTTTAGACCATGCCAAGAATATGAAGCTCCCACCACGAGCCAGATTTTTGCAGTACCTGAGAGAGGAGCCTTAGGATGACCACGTGCCAACACCATTTCTGTTTGCTCTCGTTGGTTTCTACAGATGCAGGTAAAGCTGTGGTATGCAGCAGGTATTACATGGCTCAAAGCCTCAGCTGGGGCTGCTCACCTGTGCTCTGGTTTGGCTCTTCATCCTGAAACCCCTCTAGCTGCAGAGTGCAGCAGAGCTGTGCTGGCACTGAGCTGGCCGTCCCCCAAAGGGTGTTCAAGCAGGTCCAATGCATCAGCTTCCAGAATGATACAAAGGCATTGCAAGGCACGGGTTTCTGACCACCCAAAGCCCCTCATTTGATGCCCTTCATTTCTGTGAGCCCTGCTTTGCTGCCCTATACATTGTGATCAATATATACAGATATCTGAAGTGCTGCCACCCTGAGACACCTGAGCAAAGTTAGCTGAGGCAGGGGGAAAGGAGCAGATGAGCAGCAGTTTACAGAGTCCCTGAACCAGCAAATTGCTGTCTGCTGAGCACTTTGTCCATGATGGATACCACAGCTTCATTAAGAAGCCGCATGTTCCAGTCCAGTTTCACAGCACACACATCTCCTGCTTGAGCTCTAATTAACTCACATCGGTCTGCAGTTCAAACAGCTGTGGGAAATAGGGTTGTGCTCAAGTTACCACACTTCTGCTGGTTACTGAGGCTTCCCCTCCCTTGTTAAATGCTTAATGCTGCCCAGCATTTTTAATTCTCTGATTAAATTATTAGACAAGTAACCATTCAGATTTGGGATTCATTACACAGCAAATGCTTTAAAATCTCAAATGTCTCACCAAAACCTGACTGCCACTTTCTCATGAACTCCAAATCCATGTTTTACACCTTCTGTTAATCCTCTCAGAGTAGTCCCCTGGAATAAATTTGAAGGCATCTAACACATTATCTTACAAGAGGTGACAAGCAGTGAGAAAAATGCACAAATTTCTAGATGCAGTCAGAGTTTCGGGTCCTCTTGTGAGGAGAGGAGAATCCAGGCAAGTAGATTGCTGTTTCACAGATAGCCTGAACACAAAGATAGAGGTGTAAGAAAGTTGAACAAGTTATCCACCTGAAATCACAGTGAGCAGCACAAAGCTGTAGTACTATTTACCCTTCCCAGCATCCAAAAAATATCCAGCCCAGAAGAGGGATTTTACATTTAAGCCATCTCATCAGGGTCTCCCACAAGCAGGGGATTCTGCCTGAGGTTGCTACCCATTCCTGGTGTTTCTCAGCAAGATACAAGCAAAGTTCTTCACAAAAATGCTGCTTCTAAACATGGGAGTGACCAGTCTGGAGCAGTCTCTCATCTGTCCATGGATTCACTCCATGGCACAGAGCAAAGCTTCATTGCTTGTGGTCTCCAGACTTCACACATTCATGAACATCTCTGTTGTGGTGCCTGCACTGTGCTACACACTTCTCAGAAAATTCCCTGTGTCTTCAAACAATAACAGAGAACTTTGCAAGATCTTTACTGGACAGCCAGTAAAACCAGGAATGTGGACAGAACACGATCCAGCTGGTCATAGATGCCTTCTTTGGTTTGCTAGGCAGGCAGCTCTGTTTCCTTTCTTGGTTATTCAAAAATCAATGGAAGCAGTTTAGAGAGCTGTAGAAACAATGCATAGAATTTTGCCCAGCCCTGGAGATGTTTGCACACTTTTCTGTAGCAATACTAACATATCAAATGTAATTCAACAACTGTCAGGCTTAGTTTCAGTACAACTGTGCAGGGTTTAGAAAATCATGGTTGCAGACCTTGATCTGCAACTAGATCTTATATAAAAGGCACATTTACTTACTTGGAGATAATATTTAATTAATCCCACAAATATGAGATAGGTACTTCTCAAAATTATTTCCAAATGAGCCAAATCACCTTTATGATGGAGAATGTAATTTTCATCACCATTTTTCTCTGGCAAAGGCAGTAGAGATGCATGCTTAGAAAGGAGAGCTGTCACTCAGTATTGTATGAACACAAAAGATAAACCCTGCAATGCTGTACTTGACAAAAGAATGAGGTCAGTATTCAAAGAACAGAACTTTAACATAGAAAGCAAGCTCATTTATTAGACAAGCAATTATTAGACCAATAAGACAACTTAATGAAGTGCACTGTCCTGTGAGTGCACAATTTGCTTCTAAATTATAAGGTCTGTAGTGAGGACATGTTTTCTTAGCCCTTTCCTGCCTATTGAGCAATGTTGTACACACCTCTGATGCTTTTACAAAGGAATAAATAAGGGTGAAAAATCCATCTGAGAAGAAATTATCCCAGCTAAAACCAGAACAATGTCATTTCCTATCCTTGTCAGGATAGAGAAAGCAGGGGAAATAGAGCTTTTTATTCTGCCTCCCCCCAGTCCCAAACTCCTGCCATCCACTTGGTTGTCATTCCAATAGAGGCTGTAATTGTGTCAAACAGAAAGAAAACGTAAAAGACACTATGTTAACCAGCTCAAACACAGCAATTCATCTGTCTGGATGGTTGATTGTCCAGTTCCTTATCACCAAGTAGAAGTGTTTAGAAAGCAGCTGCAATAGATGGGACTAATTCAGTTTATCAAGGAAAATGAGCATTCAGAATCAGATCAGGAGTGAAATGCTAGCTTTCATCTCTGATTACTAAAATTGCTCAGTAAAGCACATACCAACATTAATGCCCATGGATTATGTTTGCCAGTAATTGTTATAATGGGGCTGGGGAATAGGCACTAACCAACATTCCTGTAGTGGAATCAATAATGTTGTGCAAAATTATCATAATAGCATTGCTGTAAATATCTGGAACCTTCACAGTTCCTTTGCAAGTTTACACAGTCCAGAGAAACTATGGGTTATAGCATATAAAAGGCTAATTTACATCAGGTAGAGCACACAGGAGCAAAAGCCTTTTTTCCCCAAGAGTACTTTCTGCATGAGCTCTACACTTCCATTTAGTTGCCCTTACAAGTATCTTAAAACACTTAAAATTGAAGTATGACGTGCTGTTTTATAAGACTAAAGTGTTTTGTTCAAATGCAATTTAATTTTTTTTTAAAAAAAAAACCCTCAAAGGTCACTTTGGGGAAAAACCAAAAAGGGACTGAATCTTTCCCAAAGGAAGTTCACTGAACACGTTTCTTAGTTTCATTTTCCTCAGAATGGTGTTTGGCAACACAAATTCATTGTCTCCCAGAGCTCCCAGGCATCTCATGCTTTGAGGCTTTTTTCCAATGACACTAGAGAAATGACTTTTGAGTAAGGTCCAGATGCCAGCACAGCCATAGGCTGGGCATACTCCATAGCTCCAGTAGCTTTTCCAGTCAGCCACCAGTCATTTGTAGAATTCAAGTAAAATTTTGGAAGTTATTGGAGGTTTTTTTTTTTATTTCCCCTGTCTCCCCACAGGACAGGAATTTTTGAAGCATAGGAGATTTTTTTTTTCAAAAAAATATCAGCCTGAACACCTTCCAGTAACTCCTCTACAGACCCAGCAGCCCAAGATCAATAAAACAACAAAACACCCAGACAGCCAAACAACAACATTATTAAATAGACTGAAGTAAAATCTCTGAACTGTAGAAACATGTCAAAAAGCATATAAGGAATTTTGTTTGTAAACATTTCAATCATACCACAGAAATCTACTCAAGATATCTTCACTGGAGTCCAAGTTCAGCTAATATATGAGCTTGGTTCTGTGCATGACTTCCCACAAGCCTGACACAGCCCATTAACCTTCTAATACATTAGAAACAATTCTCCTGTACCCAGCTAAAGCCACAATTGGTTTTTCTAGAAATAAGTTTGTTCTGTACTCAGTTTTAAACATAACAAAAGATTGAAGGAGCTCTGAGCAAAGTGGTAATTTCAGTACAGTCACTCAAGACCAGTACGACTAAAATTAAAAGCCCTTGACAGAAATTTTTGGTACACTCCCATGAAAGCAGCAAGTTATGTCTATGTTACTACCATTAATTTTATATCACCTCTTGTTGCTGGTCACAATTTCTACTTAGCAACAAGGCCACAGTGTCAGTACAAGAAAAATGGGGCCCTAGGAGGCACAGCAAGTCCTCAGTAAATATCTTCCTGTGAGGCACATCTGCCTTGGGGTTTTGTGCCGGCATGTTCCTCACAGAGACAATTCCACGATTTTCAAGAACTTGTTTTTCTGTGAATTGTACAGGCTGTTTGCTGTCAGAATTGTTCCCTAATAAAATACAAGAAGCATTCCAATGCTCAGACCAAATCTCTAGCCTCTGCACAAGCCTCAGGAGCAACCATCCATTAACGTCTTCATCCCAATCTTCAAGTCAGATGTGCAAAGACATTTGAATCCTGTTAGTGGCATACTTGCCAGAAAATTAAGCACGTGCAGGTATATAAAATTTTTAACTGCCTTTGCATCTCACAAGGCAGCAGAACCAATAGAAAGATTCATGTTCATAAGCCACGAGTGAAATGTGATCAAATGCTCAGAAAAACTCACTAGTACTAGTCAGCCATTCTGACTCACACTGTCAGCTCTTTCAATTCCATTTACCTTGGCTTATAAAGAACTTCACCAAAATTACTGCATTTAGAAGCTGACATTCTGATTAGACCATATGCTAGAAGGAAAAAAAAAAAATCCACCTTGGAATTAAGAACTCCTCTCCTCAAAGTCCTTGTTACCATAGCTTGAATTCTGTTTCTAAGGGTACAGGTATGCATTGTTAAGGATTTTCACAGAAAAAAATTGGATTCTTCATCTGCACAGTAACAAAATCTCACCTTTTAGATATTTTAGTCTTCCTAGAAAGTTGTTTGAGTCATTACTGCAAAGAAGCTATGCCTTATTCTCAGTCTGATAGATAAGTGATCTGTAATGTGTAAGTTAGAGACACAGTGTTGGCAAATAAGACAGGCTGTTAATTTTCACCTGCTTTTCTTTTTCACACACTAAATGATGCCACTTCATGGAGGAAACACTGAACAGTAATATTAGAAGGCTGGAACTTTTTAACAGAAGAGTTCACTTCAAGCAGAGACTAGCACAAGTGTGGCTGCTGCTTTCAGCAGCACTAGAACAATTCCTGTTTTCACTAGATACAGAGACAATCAGCATTAAGCTATGAGCATGCAAACAGAATGCTGATAAACTGGATTAACTTGTAAAAGGCTCATTTCTAAAAAATCCTGTTGCTTGTTGCTGAACTCCTTGTGTGGTTACAAGTCTAGGCTCACCTTCAGACCTAAAACTTCAGGCTTTTACTTCGAGCAGAGGAAGAGAAGTTTTGGCCTTATGTTATTCACTTCTTACATCTATTGCTGTGCCAATTACAGATTGATTATTCTTTGTCTTTACTGCAGTCTCAAAGCACACCACAGCTACAGAGACCACACCATTTTACCAAAACAACCACAGAATTTATGATATGGTTATAAATTGCAGGAACTAGAAACTGAATCCAGATGTCCTAGATTTTACCTTCCAATAATAGCCCTGCTTTCCTTTACATCTGAGGATTTTTTCTCATCATGACTAATACTGCAGTCTTACCATCTTCTCTCTAAAGGTTCCATATGTGAGAGAAGAAGTTCCAGGACCAGGCATCTCTTAACAGCCCAGGGCAGATTGCAGATATTCTTTCCAGCTACCTTAGGCCTCAGGTTGAGGGTTGGAGTCCAGAAGAACAATAGATTTGAGGTGACACAAACATTTTGGCATCAATTCTCAACAGCCCAACATCTTAAAGCAGCTTGCTACATCT
Organism: Cyanistes caeruleus; assembly: GCF_971803275.1. Classification (NCBI taxonomy): domain Eukaryota; kingdom Metazoa; phylum Chordata; class Aves; order Passeriformes; family Paridae; genus Cyanistes; species Cyanistes caeruleus. Next base: position 9,250,725 of record NC_141708.1, on the reverse strand, counting down.
CACATCAACCAAGAAATGCAGCATGGGCTGACAGCTTCAACAGAATGAAGCACTGAAACACTTCATCTGCTGCCCTAAAAAGTTGCAGTGTGACTATAAGTTGAAACTCTTCAGCTTCAAAAATACCCTTCAGGGCCCACACATCACATGCCTCCTGGGGACTACTGCTAGAATTAAGAATTGAGCTCATGGTCAAAGGCACAAAACCTTCCAGATCTAGAGAGGGTGAAGAAAGTTCATAATGCTTTTGCCAAGACTGAGCATATTCCACTTCAGAGCTCCAATGTCAGCACAGAAAGTGAAGTCAGTGATCCCAATGCCACCTGCTCTTGTCAGTTTTGAGACCTTTGTGTTCTGCCAGTTAGCCAATTTCAGAAAAAAACCCAATTTTTTTCTGCTACTACAAGGTCACGATGCCTAAAAGGAATGTTCCCCCAAAACACTTCTGATGGCACAGACATTTCACAATTGTTCCCGATTTGGGGGTAAAACTGATTGAAGAGATCCATTGCCATTCTCTTTCTAAAAAAAAAAACCAAAAAACAACCTGGTGGGAAATGACTCAGTGCAGAAAAAACTCAGTGCTGCTCTGCCTCTGTTCCAGATAACATTTATGGGACCCATATCCAGCACATCAAATACTTATGTCATTTTCGAACATTTGAACTGAGCATGGACATGTGTGGCCAAAGCAAGGGAGGAAAAAAGCCCCAAGGGTGCCATAACCCTTAGTTCACCATTATTAGAACATCAGGAAAATGAGTAGTGAAAGCCCCACAGGAGAGATGGGGCTTCCAAATAAAATGTTGACTGATGCAGGGAACCCGAGGCCAACTGCAGCTGACCTGGACCCAGAATGGGAAGCAGCAGGCTAATGTTTCCCCTGCAGCCTCTCACCAACACATGGACATCCTCTCACCATGGCCAGAGAAGCAATTTGGCAGGCTACCCTTACCATGCATTTGTTATCATCTGCCACCTGCAGATCATCCCTCCCCCTTCCATTTACAGCACTCTGATGCTCACTCAGTTTTCTTAGTCCCCAACAATACAGCCACTACCAGGGGTTTGAGCTAAATTAGCTCTTTTTGCTCTATTCTGCCTTCTCTAAGAGTCCTACCAGCTCTGGAGAAGGTGGTTGCTCCAAGACAGCTGGTAGGGATGAGTTGAGTTTGAATCATTGAGGAAAAATTCTCCCTTACATACCACAGAATAAGGTAGTTACAGAGTTTTGAGTTGTTAACCATCATTTATTCTATTTTTAATATCACAACTCTTGTCTCCTTTTCTAATACACTCAAAATTAATTTGGCCTCCACTGAAACATGATTCTCTTAAGGATCCTCATTTCATCTCCTGGCATTATTAGACTTAATCTTTATAAGAAAAGCATAAGCCTTTCTGACAAAATTTTTCCAAAGGGTAGTGATTTTGATCACCAAACTCCAGCTATCTCAAATTATTAATGTGTACATTACAGGCTAAATATTATTAAAAATACCTCCAAAATTCTCTCTAGTAGGCTTACTACTGTCATTAAAATGATAGTAGTGGGGCCCATGATTCAAAATTGCACAGTAAAAAGATTCAGAAAGAAAGATCAAAGCTAAGCTTATAACCCATAAAAACCTCTTAAGAAATGAATGAGCAGACAACTAAACTGTGCTGGAGCCAAATTCCAACAATAAATACAGGAGCTATATGACAGAGAGGTCTCAGCTGCAGGAAAATAAGCCTTGCTAGGTTATTCCATACTTTTATCACAGCCATCTTCAGGAGGGCTGACAATTCTGCAGTTCCTCCACTTGCACAGTGCTTTAAACCCATGCTCTCCTCAAAGACTCTATGAAGCTGGGTATATTTTTGTTTTAAGCCTTGACTTTGCAGCACTTCCAGCTAGACTGGAAACTTTAATATAGTCAGTATTCTTTTGGTAGCTGTAACACATGGATACATAGAAGCCTTTGTCTTTTTACATAATGAAAGCTCATAGGAGCCACTTAAGCAGAGAGGAAAGAAGGTGATATTGGTTAAAAAGCACACTGTCCTCCTTCACAGCTCAATCACAGCTCCTAAATTTGTTTATTCCACCCATCCCTCCACCAGCTCTTTAATTCTTACAGGCCAATACTACGGCTTTGCCCTGGAGTAAATCATGTCTTTAAACCTTGACAAAACAATCTTTAAAGAGCCTTGAAGACAGACTCACCTTTTCTTCATCTTCTCTCTGCCCAGCTGTTAGGAGCATTGTGTGTTCTAAATCCTGAAGGCACAACTCCCACCCCCAGAAGAGTATGAAACAGGCACTGAAATGCTGATTTCCTCTTACTACCCACTTTTGCCTTACAGTGAAGGCATACAAGAAATAAACTTCTTAACTTGGGTCCAAGAACCTTCCCTTATAATAGATCAAGGGATTATAAAGTTAGATTTATGGTTTTCCATAGGCAGCAAGATGACACATTCTAGGAAGCAATTTGTGATAAAGACAAGCCTTTGGAAAGCCAGGAACTTCAAAGCATAACGTTTTGTTCAGTGAGAACATTGTCACTGATCTCTGAGGAATGATTCCATTTCTAGGTCACCTGTGAGGAGCAGCTGGTGAACATCAGGAAAAAAGTTCCCTCAAAGCACTTTTGGTTCTCTTTATCCATTAGTTTCAAAAGAGTGGTCGTGATCATCTTCATGACATGTTCTTACAGCACACTGTTCTACAATTGAGTCTTACCAGGCACATTTCAGATATCAAGGAGATGACAGAACTAGAATACCCCTGAGTCTACGACAGACTTCTCAATTATCTATAAACATTCATGGCACAGTTCTGGTAATTAGTTTGAAAAGTTACAATACAGCTCTAGATGTTCCAGGAAGAGATGGAGGGAGCCAGAACTGCCAGATGGATTATTTTCTGCAAGTTATTTATTCAGCATACCACCGCAGAAAATTCAGATAGAATGTAACACAATAGGAAAGTGTAACAATTATTCTAAATCTCTGCATAGTTTAGAAGAAATTACTTCCCTTTTGTAGCTCTTCTGAGACATCAGCACGCTTCTATAACTGAAGTATGGTAAAATTTACTTTTTACTTCTGTAGCAAATTCTATCAGACAGTCCTTTTCAGAACAAAGCAGAAAAAAGTTTCAGAACTTTAAGGCTTATTCAGTCCTCAGAATTTTCTATAAGGGTTTAGAAAGAAAGAGACATTATGTTCTCATTCTATGTACAGATTTTCTTTTAAAAACTGGCCTTTACCTAAGAAGCAAATGAGATAGGAAAGAGGTTTTACATGCTGGAACAGCCACATACTACATCCAAATTTGCCAGTGAAAATTACATCAAATTCATCAATTCCCAAAATGAATGGACATTTTAAATACAGTGTAGCTCCTTGTACCACCAGACAGAACTCCTGAAACCAATTTTCCACTTCAAAGAGAGCAAGGCAGTACTAGAGACCTGTGCCTTAGAAGCATCATAGTCTTAATAGAAAGGAAACTCTTCCTATAAGGGAGGTAGATCAAAAGAATTTGGTTGTATAAGTCACTCACTTGGTCATATTTGGTCATTCATATATTGAGCACACACAGAAGGTCGATATAAAGTGAAGTCCTGCCCTGCTGTTTGAGTGCTCTAACACTGCACATTGCCAGTAACAACCTCTGGCAGTCAAGCCCCAATCTCTACAAAAGCAGTGTTGTGTGTTTTGTGAATGGCCAGAGTGCAGTGGTACCCTCAGCTTCACAAACTGTCCAGGGGTGCTGCTAAACCAGGTGTAGGGACAGGACACCTATACTGACATTGTTAACACTGGTCTTCTTTGAGATAACTGAGATTTTATAGGCTATGCCCAGCCTGCAATATCTGAAATTATGCTGATCTCAAAATTCAGGCCAGTCACCAGTTTCCAGGAGCATGGCAATGCAGGGTGGTAGCATTCAAGGCACCAAGTATTTGCAAAAAATATAATGCAAATATTATATATTTACTGTTATCCCAAGATATACCTTGAAATAACACTAAAATATTACATCAGTTACTCCTTTTGGTGTGGTTTAAATCTGGTATTTTACAGGGTACCCAAAAGCCAATTAATCTCCTGCCTTGATTTATTCTTAGATAAAAAGTAGAATTACCTTATTTGTGCTGAACAGATCCCTATTTCAGAGGGAATTCCACCATAATAGAGCTGAATCCCAGACTGCTACCACTGGCAGCCCATGTAACCCCAGCTCCATGCAAACTTAATTTTACAGTAGCAGCAACTGCTACAAAGTCCTTTAAGATTCAATTCTTCTTCCTCTGTTAATGTGATAGGTATTTAAATTGAATAACTAATCCAGATCCTTTCCATAATCTATGGAAATAGAAAACACATCTTGAGAGAAATTTGTTCTACCCCAAGTCTCTCTGGAGGTGTCACTTGGTCTCTACTGACTAGAGAGGGAGCTTGGGCACCATGTCCAAATAGAGTAGACCTCAACATTTGAAGTTTTGTGATATTTCATTAGTGGTCCAATTACATTAAAACTAATTTTATCTTCCATTATGCAAGTAGTTTGCCTGGCATACACAGGCAATGTGTATAAGAGTGATTAAAAAAAGTGTTACTGCATCCTAAAAATCACCTCTGTTTCATGACTCTGAAGGTTGGCATCACAGTGCTTCCCTGCAGTTTTCCTATTTGCATGCTGCTAATGAGAAATTGCAAACCAGTTCTTTTGCTGGGCTACTAATGAACCTGATTTGTTTCAGTCTGCAGCCTCAATACAATTTTATCCCAAATACTGAATGTCAAGTGCCACTCCCATCCCTCACCTGTGTTCCTAAAAACCTAGTCAACTTATCCTCTGAGAGAAAGGAAAATGCTAACAACCAAAATTACAAATACTTCATTGTCTTATTACAATATGCTTATTTACATAAATGCCCTCTGTTCATCTTATTGGATCAGCCTGACAAAAACAGAATTTGCATTTAAATAGTATGACTGTAATTGACATCAAGTACCTGTACTTATTTTCATACTCTTATATCCACATATAAGAGGCAGGGAAAAGCTTTTTCTACTCGGAGAACAAAAGATGAGGATGAGATAATAAGCAGAGCAATTTCTCAAATTTTATTTTTCAAATTCTCCATGGACCCTGCACTTTCCCTGTCAATAAAGTGTGATAGTGGAAGAAGCAGCAGAGAAAAATCAGACTTGATCTAGTCAAGGAGAAATTGAATCAGCTTGGATGAGGTAACAAAGAGTCACTTTTAGATAGCATCTGAGTAGAAACATCCCAGGCAAAAGATAAAGCAAGTGGAGAACGACAGCCATTGCTTTTGTTTGTGGGGTTTGTATTTCTTTTTCTAATCAGGAAAACTATCAAATAATACACTGGAAAGCAGAAGCACAGGTCCAAGGTAAAAAGGTTTTATTATCAGTCTAGAAGGAAAGGCTGTCACTTCAGAACTCAAAAAGGATGCTGCAGAAAGTCACTGGAAATTCCCTCAGTACCACTCTGCTGCTGAAAGGGACCTGGATTGCACCTGAGAGACAAGGTGGGAGAAGTGGTGGTCTGTTCTCCACAGAGGACAGCAGCCATGGAGTGAGAAGTGGAACAGGGAAAGACTGAACACTGCCAGCTACAAGAACTGGGACAGGACCATAGAGCAGATTATTGCCTTCAGGCAGTAATGCCCCCCTGAACAGCAGCTGACTGGAGATGAGCAGACCACTACCTGAAACCATCCCATAGACATACACAGCAGTTGGAAACTGCTTTATCATCCCAAAAGCAAGCCCCAAACCAGAATGAATTATTGAAAGCTTCATTTCCTGAGGTTCTGGAATACAATACAATCATTGCTTGGATGAGGGAATACAGCAGTTATGGGATACTGATTATGGTGTTATTTGGTGGTGTTGTTGATGCTCTGTGGTTCTCTTCTCCAGTGCATTTCTCCTCTATAAAGCCACAGAAGTGTGTCATTGCCACATGACAAAGCTCCTAAATGAAACATTTAAATGAGATGATTTGTTAAATCCAAGAAAGGGAAAAAATTGTAGCAACATTCAGAGGATAAAAGCAGCAGAGTTACATGAACACAGCTGAACTGCTCCAGCTAAAGCAGCATTCTCAAGGCAAAGACCAGAAAGCAACAGAAAGCTCACACAGGACATCCCACTTCAGGAAACAGGATGGCAATTCCTTTCCCCCTAAAGAGGAGCTTATCCAGGTATGGGCTGCAAGAATTTCACAAGAAAGGGAAGGGTTAGTTACTCTAAACTGCTCCCATTGTGACTCCAAGCCAAAATGGATTTTAAACATTTCCCAAGCCCCTGGGGTGGAACTGCAGTCTCAGAGTAGAGTTCACAGAGGCTGACACAGACCGATGTTTATGGCCTTGAAAAAACCCTCTTTAGTGTCAGCCTCAGTGCCACATTAGCACAGGTTTGTTGAGCTGAGCTAACCTGATCTATTTGCTCAAATATTTTGTGGCTTGAGGGCAGAAGGTCTCCATGACATTTAAATAGATCCAGCTCACTCCTTGCAATATCAGCAGCATGTGTTTTCTGTTTGATTTCTCCCTTTTGTTTATCCCAATAATTAAAAGAAAGAGCATTTTGGAAAAGAAAAGCAAGAAGAAATTCACAACTAAACCCCAGGCAGAAAAAATTTTTACCAAATATCCTCCAAAGCTAACATTAAAAAATGTCTTGCAAAAACATAAATTAATCAAATTCAGACAAATAAAATACTTGCAAGAATTAGCCCTCAAATTAACATTTTTCAGCTGCTTTTTCAAGCCAAACAGCATCCTTTTCCCCCAGCACACCAGGAGCATTTGTCTGGAGCACACTACAAGTTGTATCAGTATCTCCTAAAAATCTCAGATATTCTCAAATTTCACCTGACCATGACCAAAGATACACAAATACTAATTTGTTAACCTGATTTTCAGATTCTTGACTCTAGAATCTGGCATACAGGCACTAGTTCAAGAATTTGTACAAAGGCATGTTTTGCAGGATGCCACAATAACCAATTTAAAGGTTTTTCCAATGCAACTGGAATAATTAAACTTATTCCTCATGAAAAGAAGAAATAGCACCCAGGACTCCAGCAACTGTGTCTCAGACTTAAAGTGCAATATAAAAAAGTTAGTGGCAAAACACAATTAACTGAAATTTAAAGTCTCCTAGTAAAATTACCAACATTTCCTTTTTCTTATGTATGGGTGTCATCTACTGAAATCATCCCAAGACTTTCCCAAGAACTTAACCCAAAAGATTACATGCCACCCAGGTTCAAAAAAAGCTTCAGTAAATGCTTCAGGTCTTTGATCAATAATCTGACTTGTCAGGCACTGTATGCTCTAAAGGCATCTTGTCACTTAAATTGATGCCAATTCTACCAGAGTCAAAATGGCATTTTCCATTACCCACAAACCTAAGTCAGCTCAATGAGCTACTAAATATTATGACAAAAAAAATATTCTTTTCCTTTACATGATTTGGGTTTTTACACATCTTTTACAAGGTTTTTGTATAATCCAGTTGAGCTGTTGGTGGGATCTGGAAAACAATTTGCCTTGTTTCCCTGCATTTTTGCAGACCAATGTCAGCTCTGATAAAGATATTTTGGGTTTTTTCTGCCAAAATATGTCATCCAGCTACAAGCTGAATGGTTTTTTCAGATCAATTCTCCGTGTTCAGACTAGTCAGAATAAAAGTGATCCACTGGACTATTTGAGGTTACAGATAGCAGAAGGTTCAGTCTCCACTACCGTAAATGAACCTTACAAGGGTCAGAAGTCAACACATGTATTCAGACAAGTTAATGCTTTTTACTTCCTCCAGCAGAGGACTCAAGTTCCCTACACACAGATTATTCTGTGCACTTGAAGACCTCTACATGACATCCTATTCTAGGCATCAATCTGGTGTCCAAGTCACATTTCTGTGGCCCATTCTTTTTTGCCCTGCACATCCTCATCTGCTTCTTAGGTGTGTCCTCGCTTGTTTTCATGCTGGAAATGTCCCAAGAACTTTCAGTCAGATGTGACTGAATAGCTCCATCCCAGGGATATCAGGACACTAAAGCACCAGCTGTTCTGCTCATCTCTTCTATAAGACATCAGCTTCAACCTGATGAAGGTCAAACTCCAGCTCCAACTTGTTAATACTCCAGAAGTGAATAGCTTTTCACCTGCTCAAGTGAGTCTGTTGAGGCACATCTACATTTCACAGAGAAACACTTCTTGCTCATCTCTATGACTCCATGAACTCTTGAATATATATAACTAAGGATTAAACTATTATATAGTAGTATCTTACAGCACTTAACTCTTTTCTCACCCTCCTTCCTTCAGATTTTTTTTCATCCTTAATGCCTAGAAGACATGTTTAATTTCCAGGGAGTAGCAGATTCTTCCTGCTGCTTTTGTTGCATTTGCAAATCACCTTGTCCTTTCCCCTTTCACCTTGTATATCACCATCAATTATCTTTTTTCTTGTATTCTGCTAAGACATTTCTGTTCTTTTGTACCCTTCCAGTCCTCTTTTCTACTCTCCCATCCACTACTTGTCTGTTTTGTTATCCCATTATGTTTCTTCCTGATATTTTTTCAGTTCAGTCTCGAGCATCAATCACTTACTTTAGAGTATTATTTTAATTTTTCTTTCCTTTGGCTCTGTCGTCACTTCAATATTCCATGAGGTGCTCACTAGGCATCCAGAAGTGCTATTTAATTACTTGCCTTCAGCACTGCAAGCTGCTCCCAAGATCAGAGGCAGGAGCTCCAGAAGTCACAGGAAGAAGTTATTTTCTGACACTTTGGTTGAAATTTAAAGAACAATAGCATCTAGGACAGCTACAGAAGTGAGCTGTGCTAACTCAGTGGCCATTTCACAAGCTCAGGAGAGTTTGCAGGATCAGGATGATAATTATGTTTTGTACAGTTTTTCCTAATTTCCACTCCAGATATTTTTACCCTCCGTGACAATTTCTGCTGACGTATATCCATCCAGAAATAGCAGGCTAGAAGCTACTACAGGCTCCTCTCAAATAGCTACCTGCAAGCAGGAAACCAGTTATTTTCACCTTCCCCTTTTATTTAAAGAGTAAGGCAGCAAAAGAATCCTCATGCAGGCCTGGAGATGCAGTCCCAGCTAAGCCAAGAGGAAAAGTTCAGATAGAATCTGAACTTTTGGTACATCTGCCAGTCTGCAGTGCCATTTTTCACCTTACAAGGACTAGAGAAGCCAGCACTGTAGGGCAGGGTGGCAAAACCCTACAAAGGTTCCTCAGGATAATCACACCATCCCACAGAGAGCCAGGTTTGCAATTACATCTTTTCTGTCTAAGGGGCAGAGCCACATCCTTCAGCAAGCCAGCAGTGCATGTGAAGCAGGAGGAGCAGTGGTGCAGCTCAGGCTGCCTCAGTCACTCTCTCTTTTTGTCCCTGCAGTTTGTCCCTGCCTGTGCCCAGCAGTCTGATTTGGGCACTTATTTGTCAACCCACTTACCTGGGCCTTCATTCAGCACAATAGCTAAGTACACAATTCTTGTGTAATGTTTTAAGGCCAAGCACAGTGACAGTGATGGACTGCACCTGTAGTTAGCATTAGAGCTGCTTCTGGAGAAATCAGAGCTAGATAAGCCATCCACAGAACACACAACACTGATCAAATATCTGCACGCTCTCAGGTTTCTCTGGCTGTTCCCTAAACATCAAATTCACCAGAATCAATCAGCTTTTCCCAGTAAAACCCAATCCTGGAGCCCACACTGCTCCTGACACTCCCAGCCTGAAGCACATTGTAAAGGCATTAGTCTCTGCCTGTCTTCCCTGCTGTCACTAACACCAGGAAGAAATTAACTTTAGCAGACAGAGCAGCCAGGACAATTATTACTTCAGTCAGGGAAAGCACAGTATTATGTTTTCCAACCCTATTAAAAAGGAACTCTAAAGCCTTAGAAAAGTCATTATTGATGGGCCTGAATAAGTTTGTAAATCTATTATACTGCATATCACCTAGACAGCTTGTTTTCTCAGGTTCTGACTTGCATAATCAGTGAAAAATTGGGGCAGGGTGAGGGGATCTGGAGGGAGAAAAAGCCTTTTCTGCCTACTAATTAAATCATAAATAATAGCAGAGAACACAAGATATTCATTTTCTGTATAGAATCAAATCCCCAGAGGCTGACTGCATCCTTCACTAACCCACCAAACTTCATACAGGCAGAGCAGTTTCCCATTACTGTTTTGGGTTTTTTGATGAAAGAAAATCTTTGAAAACAATATATTTAAATGAAGCAACATTAAAATTACTTGCTTTGATAATGTTTGACTAACAAAAATGCTTTAAAATATTAATTTCAAGCTTAATGATGAATTTGCCCACAAAGAGAAATGGCAGTGCTTCAAATTTGGTGATTTAATTATTCCATCTTACAAAATAAAGATTTTTTTAATAATACTGCCTTATGCCAGTTCACGATGGATATAGCAATTCAGGAGAGGTACATTTTACATACACACACAATAATAATTTTAAAAATTTTTAAAAAAATCAAAAGAAATCTGAGTTTTCCCCCACCACAAGGATGGCAGTGACTGGAACTCAGTCCAGGGTTTGAGTGGCAGATAATATGACTTTTCCTTCCCATGATTTGTTGGGAAAGAGTGACAGCTACTGAGCCTCACAAATCTCCCTTGGACAGGGCAGTGTATTATCCCACAAAACAATAGCAATTCTCCACCCAGCTCAGAGAGAAGCTGATGCAATTCCAGTTTATCTAATTCCTTAACTTTTCTGCCTTTTCCTTTATTTCAGCAACTGAAATAATACCCCCTAAAATGGATTCAACGTCAACTTTTACTGAGTCAGTTTACTTTCCCTTGTTTCCCTGCTAAGGCATTTCCTCCTCACTCATTGCAAACTCCAACATCTCTCCACAAACAATTATTTTTTCAGGGGAGCAAGAAACGGGGAGGAAAAGGAGGAGACAAGAAGAAGAGATACTTGCAGAAGTTGTCTCCAAAATCAATTTGAGCAGTGCTTCATCTCCTCTCCGTTCCCGCTGTGCATCCCAAGCGTCTCACTTAAACTGTAACTAATGAGCAAAACCAACAAGCTCAGCCATAAGGCAGCACCTGCAGCAGAGCCTCTGCTGTGCTATCAGGTGGCAGAGTTCAGCAGTCCCCACGGCCATCCTCATGACTCCACAAGAAACCACAACCTCCCTTTCCAATTTATTTCTTGCCAGTCGAAGCCTGAGGCCTGTATTTAAATGCTGTACTCTAGATTTACACACAGATGAAATCCCACCAACTCCAGAGGCAGCTGCTTCATTTCAAGTTGAGTGAAAATAACCATGGCAGCAGCTAACAACTGATTAGTCCATTCCCAGCTGGAAGAAGAAAAAGGTCTCTGACTAAAGTAAAGTACGTGAAACACAGAGGCAGGTCGGCTACGTGAAAAAAAGTGGGGTTGATAGGAAAAATGTAACTGATCCTGCCACTAAGAAACAGGGAATTTTCCTGATGACCAAGCATTGCCTAAGGGATCACTAGAGCTTGGTTCAAATCCTGGGTGCATCTTTGTAACATAAGGGCCTCTCCAAATCCTCGCTATGGAAGCTTCATTAAAATGTATGCATGTTTTCTTAGCTTGACTCAGATCTTTGTGAGTCTGGAGGAAACTCCAAAACACAGCAGGGAATATTGCCCTAGCACAGAAACAGCCCAAAATTACATTAAATTACAACTAAAGGGTGATTCCACAGCAACATATAAATAAATATTGAAGCCTATTGGTTTTCAAGTAGAAACCACATTTAAGAAATTCATATTTATTTCAGCATTATTAGAGCACTAAATGTACATCCACACACTGCTACAACATAATGAATGCAGCCACATCTCCTGTTTTTACCTACAAGTTTCCTATTTGAAATCTATAGGAACTCAGTCCAAAAGCCCACAAGAAAACATTCTATAACAGTGCTAGAAAATAAGGAAAGTGTAAGACTCACCTAGGCCTTCCTCGGAGCCAGCACACTTTAGAGTAGTCAGAAATAAACCAGATTAGAAACTCAAGCCCTGTGCTGGGCCTAGAAACAAGTTGTATCTAACAGAAGCAAAAAAAAAACAACAAAAAGAAACAAAAAAACCACCACTGAATATTTATGTCTCCAAGACAGAAGATGAAAGGAAAAACTCTCCACTTATTTTCTCTACTTTGATTTAAAAGGTCTTAGACAATCAGGCTCCACCTGAAGTGGGCTGTTATTTATCATTTCCATCAGGTGATACATATCCTCAGCCTAGTGTTTCTGATGACAATTCTGCTCTGCCACTCAGAAGAAAAGCCAAGTACCAAAATAACCAGATATTCTGTAAGTGGCAAAAAGTGCTCTAGTTGACGAAGAAAGCAAATATTCAGACTTGGTCCACAATCCTCTGCCCCAATGGCAATTTTACTAAGAATGGAGAAGAGAAAAAATATTTTTCTCCCGTTAAATAGGAAAACAAGTAACAGAAATAACTTCTTAAAAGCATGCTTTTAAATTTCTTCAGCTCTTTAGCTTTCCTCAGAATCCAGCCAGTAGTTCAAGGAAAGAACTCTGTTCCTACAGTAAGCCAGAGTGCTGAGTGAGACCAAAACAGACCTAAAGAGCTCTGGAGCACTAAACTCCAGCAGGTTCTGTTTATTCCTCCTGGAGAAGGTAAGTGTGCTTGCCTACCTTGTGAGGTCATACTAAAGAACTTGGCAGGCTTCTGCTGCTTTCACAGAAGTGGAAAAGGATGGGGGGACAGCTCAGTACAGGCACAGGACACTCCTCTGGGCTGGGGCAGGAGCCCTCCTGAAGGAGGCAGGTAAGTGAATGAGAGGATCAAAACAAGGGAGCAGATGGAGGTCTTGGAGTCTGGAAAACAAGCACACAAAATGTGCAAAGTGGAAACCACTGGGCTGCAGGACACAGGAACAAGAATGCCTGCAGCAGCAGGACCAAATGCAGGTCCCTCAGTGTGCTGAGAGAGCAGTGCCAGCCATCACAGAAACAGGCAAATCCTGCAGGGCAAGACAGATATCTCCACCAGTGTTACAGCACTGCACAGCACTGGCTTAACGCAAGAAATTTTCATCAACACACACAAGATAGATTTGTTCTTATTTTAAGAGATTCTGCTGTACCAGACAATTTTTCCCCAGACAATTTTCTTTACCTTCAAAACTGGCACATCTTAATCAAAAACCACCTTGTGTCAGTATCACTTTTGCTTTTTTGCCATAATCTCTGTGCAAGTGTGTCAGTCCCCATGTCTCCTGCCTGAAGAATGGGGATGTGCTCTCCCAAACCTGGCCAAGGCCTGGCCACAACCTTTCCTATCTTTCTGCATCTGACAGCTCCAGTTAAATGGTAGTTTTATGTCAGGAAAATGGAAAGCACCTGGAAGCAGCTCAGCCTTTATGACCTCTGCTCTAGAGACTCCCAGGATACTCCACAATGAAAAGAAACACTCTTCTACTGCAGTTTTACTGAATAGCCACATTACAAAGGCTACCAGCTTCGCAAAAATAATGGCCTCAGGACTTGGATGCTCTGTCTAGCTTCCAACTCTGAAGTTTTTGTTGTGACAGGATAAGGCTAAAAACCAAAAGTTTTTATTTAATAAAAACACAAATTAATTTGACCTAACAAACCAAGGACTGTTCAGCTTTACAGTGCAAGATATTTCTTCTTGGGAAAAGTATGTTGAAGTTACCAAGTGCCCCTAGAAATTATGTCAAGAGGATTTTACTAGAGGATAGCTAGAAATCATTCCCAGCTCAGGAAATTCTCTGGGCTGAAAACCAGAGAGGACAGGGGGACACTAAAGGCAATTAATTCCTCTTCCCTCAGCATTCACTTAGACCTTTTCCAGAGTCAAGCTGCAGTGCTAGAGGGACCCTTTAAACTGCCATCATTGACTGAAATTGAGTTTGTCCACCTGAAGAGTCCTGTAACATGGACAGAGCTAAATGCCACCTTACCTGTTGACACTAGTGATGAGCTTTCAGAAAGAGGACTTCTTTCCCATGGCATTTTGTGTTAAAAGCTAAGGGGCCCCACATTTGGGGGATTTAAGTGGACAAAAAGAGGAGCAATGAAGCCAAAAAGAGCCACTGTCCCTTCTCTCCACTGGCACCTGCAGAGCCCTGCTGCTCAGGCAGCTGGAGTGAGGGGTCTCCACAGAGTGGAATTTCACATGCAAACACCATCAGCCCTGCCCTTCCTTCCAAACAGCAGCTCCTTTGGACCCAAGGCTGCCAGGCTTTGTAAGCACAGACCAGAGTGAGCCCAGGCTGGCTGGCATCAGCAGCCTGAGATCACCAGGGACAGCCAGAGCACACCAAAAGCCCAGTTTGCCTCCAGACAAGCAGCCCAGTGTCCTCGTTTGAAATGCAGGAGGATGAGCCAAAGCAACTCTCCCGAGGAAGTCCTGCAGACTGAAGGGGGTTGTTGCCTTGAGAAGGGGAGGAGGCTTAAGAGCACATCTCAGGGCTGTAAAAAACTTGCTATGGAGCATTCAGGTGAAGGACTCCAGAATCTACCCAGAAGAAAGATGCTACAAGCAAATGAGCTATGAAGAAGTTTCAGGAGGGAAATTCACGTCTTATTAGATATCAGAGAGCCATAGAAAAGCACCTCAGGCTGCTGTGGGATCAGCAGAGCTTGCCTTAGGTGCTATCAGTAGGAAAAGTCTAGCAGAAAAAAATACAGTCTAATATTTTGCCTGGAAAGTAGTCAAATTGGAGTGAGTAAATAAAATCATCAAGTGTCATAGCCTGACCTAACACTGGGGGTATGAAAATATTTCTTTTGTAGAATAACCATTATACACTTTAGTCAAGGTTTTCAGAGTTATTTACCCCAAATCCCTTCTTTACATGTACTTCAGTAATAATTAAATCTCTCTACTGTGTGAAAAAATGCAGGTGCTTTAAAACTTTCTGTGTGCATAATTACAATTATTTCTAGACCAAAATGGTAGCTGTGGATATGAATGTAATGTTTCAGCATTAAGTTTAATATCAGCAGGCAGGAGAATAATTAGTTAATGGGCATGCAGAGTTTTACTAAAAGGATGAAAGCATTAATTATTATTTCTTATATTTTAAATTGCTTTAATAGGCAGAGTCCTCCCAGAGCACATCTAAAGATTTATTTCTATTCAGGTATTGTTTTATACATTGAAATTCAGGCCTGAAATTAGAAGTTGCCCAGGGAATTGGTAATGACTATTATTCCTTTTTTTTTCCTTGAGAAGTAAATCCCATACTCTTAAGTAACTCACAAAAGGCATTAATGATTCTGCACTACAGTTGTCAGCAAATGCACAAATTTGCCTAATTCAGCAGTGATTTCCAAGGCAAGTCTTTATTAAAATGTCCCTGGCCACCACATAAGTATAAATATCGTGCTTATTACAAACTACAGGAATTTTCTTTTGGTACCAGCAATTTACAGGGTTGACCAAATCCAGAGGAAGGTTACTCAGAAACTCAGTTTCATGCAGGGACAGAGCACACAGACTGGCAGCATGGCTCCAGACATGTCACAGGAATGGGAGCTGTGTGCTTTTCAATGCCAGAAGCCATTTTCTGTTTGGGAAACCTTCATTAACACCACACATGTGGCAGGAATTAAATGGTGACAACCCAGGGCCAGCAGGAAGGGATCTTTCCCTAGAAAGAGCAAGAAACTCTCCCATGAGGCGTGATGGGACATAATTCACATTCACACCACTTTAGCAGAGCTGCTGGCATTCAGGTTTTGGAGTTATTCTAAATGTCATCGTGTCCAGCCTTTCAGGAGAGCATGGTAAGCCTCAGGGGCATTTCTCAGGAGCAGGGCTGTCCTTCTCACCCAGCAGCACCTTGTAGCTCACAGACAGAGCTCACTCCAACCCCTGAGGCTTCCACAGCACCAGGCTGAGCCCAGCACCCAACAGGAGCTCTGGGGCTGGCACAGCAAGAGCTGGTGCTGAGAAAAAGCTGAAGCCAGAGGCTGTGCCCCTCACCAAACAAAACCACAAGGCACTTCCCAGAGAGGAGCCCCAGATGCGCCACCCCCTGCATAGCCAAGAGAATTTGCTGGGAACAGCCCAGGTGACCCCTGCCAGGAAATTCCAGTTCCCACTCTGGCCCCAGCTGACCTTCTGCAAGGAAAACTGTGCTGATTTCCAGAACCACAGCTGCACTTGGAGTACAAACTGTTTCCATGGCACAGCTGCAGCATTCACAGGGGGAAGGTACACCAGTTATGCTCATTATCCAGCTGCCAGAAAAAAAGTACTCCCACCTGCAGAGCAAGAAAGGAGTTGCTCAAGACAAGGTACTACATCCATTATTTACATTTTGCATCACCACCAGTCTTATTAGTACATATATACAAACTGAAGGATGTTTTTTTATCCTCTTTCAGAGGTTATTAAGTATTCCCTACACTATTTCCCATGTGATTCTGCTAAAGTGTATAAAGAGATACTGATTCATACTTGCTGAAGACTTCACTATTGTCACCTAATTATTGTTTGTACTAATTAAAATACTGCATGCAGATAACATCAACACTAAATGACAGCAGATTGAAAGCATCTAAGTAATTCATCATGTCACTAAAATATGCAGCCATGTTTCTCAGCACTAGAACATCTCCTTTCTAATTTAGAGGCGAATTAGGCGTTGCTGCAAGTTTGTGACTCAAAGATAATTGCAAGACACTTTTCCTGGCTTCTTGTGTTTTCAATTTGTGATTATTGCAAGAAGTTTAATAGCAGCTGTAATTCTCTGTGCTGCTCCAGAACTCCCCAAGGGGCAGGCCACAATGCCAGTTTCTCAGAAGTAACCCATTACACTTACTTGCTATAAAGATCAGAATGTAAAATAAATTTGAAATAGAATGTAATTAAGAACTCCTTTGCCAAGAACCATTTCCCTTCAGGACATTATTCAGAAATGTCTGAGTGTTTTGATGAAAACAAGTAAAGACCAATCCCCAGGCCAAGCAGCAAGGCTACCTCTCATGATAATTACTTTCTTAAAAATTAAGAAGCCCCATCAATTGTCTACTCACTGCAGACTAGGCTGAAACACTAAGTTTTCAAAGTTGCTTAATATTGAGTTATATTTTTTAGCTCACAAGAGACAAGTACATAAATTCCCCATGAAGCAGGTTAAAATAAAGAAAGACAAATAGGCTTTTCAAAACATAGTCCACTGGCCAGTTTCTCATACTGAAGGCTAAAAAAATAAAGTTTGTTGTTCTGAGGGTTTTTTCCCCAAGTTCTACCTGTACTGCTAAATAGACTTGAGCAGGTGTTTCCAGTCACTTCAGAAGGAAAAAAAAAATCCTCTTTTCAGTGATATGTCTGAGACCAATTAGAGAACAGCAGAAGCAAGACTGCAAGGAAGATACTGGTACTGCATTGCTGAACATCTGTAACAAACCCAAACCAAACCAAACCAGGATCAAAGAATAGCTGACATCATTTCATCCTATTGCAATTAAAGCCAACAAGCAACTTCATCAAAACCAAGGCAGTCAGTGGGAGAAAATCCTGTTCCAGTGGTCATCATCTCTCCTCAGACACAGAGGAGTACAAATTCCTGCACTGTCAGGAATAGTCAAAGGATTTTAGACATCATCCCCAACCTTCACAGCAAAACTCCCTGCACTCAGTCCTGCCAAGTATTCGGAGAGAATTCCTGATCACCTTCCAAGTATTTCAGTGACTCTTCATCTTATTCCTTCCCACAGAGGCACCACACTAGCCTGTGTTTTCTTTAAAGTAGATAACTGTATGTAATTTCTTTAAAGTACATAACTCTCTTAAACACACAGTAAGGTTTTACATTAAAAACCACACGCCCCAGGGCCCTGCCATCAGAGTATCTCAATAACAATACATCACTTGTGAATCAGATGAAAGAGACTAAAAAATGAACAAGCAAAAGCTGCTCTCAAAGTCAAGGCAAACACATTTTTTGGGCATGAAAACAAGAAAGGGAATATAGAGTCCCCAGCAGAGGACTACAACAGAATTATATATCAAACACCCCATCAGTGCAGGCAGATCATGAACGTCACTGCCAGCATCACACACTGCCTCAGCTATCATCAAAACCCCTAAAGCATTCTTGTATTCAAGCACATTTTGCATCTCCTCAAAACACAATCAGCTGCAAGAAAGCTTGGGGGTCCCAAAGACACAAATCTGAACCTTGATGTTATACAAGGGTAATTACAGATGAGGAACAGAATAAAACAGACTCAAGAAACAAGGAAAGATTAATAGAGCAGACTGTTTTAAAATAAAATGAAAATATTTCAGAACACAGTGACTTATTTTCATGTTTCTTCAGCCCAGCCTTCACATCAGCCCAGCAGATCAGAGCAGAACTCTCATGAGTCACTTCATGGTCTTTGTCTGACAGGGTACATGATGCATCCTTAACACAGCACCTTTTACAAGGGCAAGGAAATCCACGATTGCTCACCTGCAAAGGGCTCCAACAGCTTGCAGACAACTCTCACATTTGCTTTCAGTATGGGCAGGACCATTTCCCAGAATGAAAATGACTGTTCAAGATAAAAACAATCCTATACAGCAATGCTGCACCTTGGCATTCACAAAGAACAGAGAGAACCAAAATTCCTTATCACCAAAGCAATGAAGCCAATGTGGGTGTTTACACTGTCTCAGTCAGACTTGCAAGGCTTCACTTGCCTTTGGAAAAGCCTGAATGCTTGCAGGAATACACATCACCCTAAGGAGAACTTTGTTTGTGAGCACTAAGGACCATTTTGAAACACTGGAGTTTAACAGTGGATATTTGGACTTGCCTGAGCAGAATTTGTGCCCAGAATTCCACTTTGGGGGTGTTCAGTTGAGCCTAGCAGTCACAAGAAGCATGTGCAGGGTGGATACCAATATGTAATCATTGTGTTGGGGCTTGAGCTGTCTAAATGCTCTGGAACAGGAACTCACTGCTGAACCAAGAGCCAACACTGCATTTGGAGAAACTCTTGCAGATTTTGTGTTCTCCCTGTTCAGGCCTCATGGGTCACCACCAGTAAGTTTTTATATGCCTGTTGATACCTTGCACTCTAAGGAGGATCATTAAAATATTTCTGAATGCTTTAACATATATTTTGGGAGTAAAATCCAGAGTATTCCACTGGAAAGGAAAAAAACCCAAACCTTCCATTTCTCCCTCTTTGTGAAAGTGCATGAAGATGTTCAGATGGAAGCAGCTGCATAGATAAACCAGAATAGGGACAGACCCAGAGCATGGAACAAGGTGGGGAGAGCTCCAGTGTGATCCTTTACAGAGATCTGGGAGGATGTGTCCCCCAGCAGCTCTGCAAGCCCCTTCTCAATCACATATTTATATTTGCCAAGCTTCCTGTGCACGCCCAGCAGCCACACACATTCAATACTTCATGCAGCACACTTCTTTAAAGGTACTGCTGAGCATTTACCTCTTTGCTCAACTTTTCAAAGCTGGGTTGCTGAATAAGGTCTTCATCCAGTGAAAGACCATTATTCACACAGCAGTGTTTGTTAGAAACCAAACAATATGCTATGCATACAGTTATTCCATTCAGTCAACCTCACCCTTCCAGCACCTCATTTTTCCTACTTAGTCTAGCACAGCATTTTCCTGAAATTTGGCATAAGGCTGAGATTTTTGGTTTATTTTTTGAGGTCACTTGATATGCACTAGGCTAAAAGTAGCCCCACTGCATACACACACACACAAAAAACCTTATTTCCCTTCACCCTCACTGCATTATCCTTCAACTCTTTGAGGAAGGCCCACTCCCTGCTGAGTAATACACTCCATTTATCACCACCTGCACAGACCCTGCATCAGGATTTGGCTCTGTGTTGCAGCAGCCACTGTCTTCTCTGAAGTTTACAGAGAAGTGCAAATACATGTGTCATACCTGCAGCTTAATATATCACATTTCAACTGTAAATTGTCTGAAAATTCAAATTGAACTGATATGAAAGGTACCTATTACATTTCCATAAACTGAAACTTAGTCTTGGCTTCACATATTTCAGTTAAACAAAAACTTCTGGCTGCTACTATAATCAGGATGCCAATAAAACAAACTGTTTAGTTAGTTATAAATTCTTGATTCACAAACACATTGACAAAAAGCAAAGTGTCATTTAACATACAAGAGGGAAACACGGTTAAGGACACAAAATACAAAATTTGTACCTCTATTACACTACAGACTTCCTCTCACTAAATAGTGCATCACTAATTAAGCAAGTCTGCACTAAATTAATTCTACCTCCACTTTTTGAAAAGAAGTTTGATGCATCTTTGCTCATTGTGTCCTTATAGAGCTTAACATCATCTGTTCTACAGTCCTTACTCTGAAACTACAGTAAGTTTCAGCCTGCCAAGTTCAGGGGACAGCATATGACATAAGGAACTGTGTTAATCTCCAGGACAGAATTCATCCCATATCTTCCAGTATCTTTTGTCTTCCAAGCAAATGTTTCAATCAAAACTGAAGTACAAATCCAGCAGTTACACCATGGAACAGTGAAAGTAAGGCTTACATCTCTGGATAGAACAGCTTCTGCAGCTCCTGTCACAAACCCCAGGCAGAGAGAATAAAAGGATGTGGGAGAGTAAGAAGTTCCTATAACATTCTTGCCATGGGCTTTGCAATGAGAAATTTAATTCATTACTTCTATTAAAAATCTAACATTTCCTTCCAGAAGCACTGATGCACCCTCCTAAGAGGAGGATTCAAAACATCTAATTCTGGACGATAACACATAGCTTTGGGTAAAGCCCATGATCTCTTCCACAATTGAACTTTACTAAGATTCAGAACTGCTTCAGTGAATCTTGGTATTAACTCTTATTAGAATTAGTTGTTTAGCTTTTTTTTTCTAGAGGAAAGCCTAGAGTCACTGCAGGTTTTAATCACTATTTTGGAACTGTGCAGAGAAGCAGGCAGTAATGGAACAAGAAAATGCCTACATTAAGTAGACCATGAAGAGCACCTGGAGACAAATAGATTTTATTTACAGAATCTCTTCCACATTAAGAAACAAACAAAGTATAATGCTCCAAATCTCTGCCACATTTGCCTAGAGCCCTGTTACAGGCACCAGCATCTCCTGCAAAAGGATTAGCCTCCAGTAAATGTGCTTAAAAGCAAGTACTACACCTTCTTCAGAAGTTACTGTTTTAAGGAAAGAGGTGAACTAGATCACCTGTATTCAGCAGGGTATGAAGCCTACATCCATATCTGGAATTTTGCTAATTACTGCTTTGATACAGAATAAAGGTTTCTCAAAATAGCCCTTTAAAGGGATCCCATAGCAAGATCAAGCACCTAATTTTCCTCATGAGTAATGATGAATTAGCTGCAGTTCACCACTATCACCTAAGCATGGCACAGTACTTCAATACATACTATTCAAACAAACAGCTTCAACATCCTCAGAAATCAGTAGACCCTAAGAGTAGCCAGACTACAATATATTTACATACCTAATCTTCAGGCACATAACTACTTCAGCCTGATTCTGGGTTCCTCTTCTTTGCCCCAGCAGGATCCTGAAAAAATAAAAAAATCACTTGCCTTTAACAATACCTTATGAAAAGAACACCTTCTCCCCACAAATACTTAGAGAGAAAACACAATTGCTGTCACACACCTCTCAACTTGGCTCCTTCCTTCAGGTTTTATCTTCTTCAGTGAACTGGCTAACTAAGCCAGCAACTCAGGGTCACCTGGAGCAAATGGAGAAGGTCTCATATTGCAGGTGTGAGCAATGAATCACACAAATCATGTAACATCGGTAAAACATGAGTCTTTTTACAGAACTAAGGAAAAAATGTATTGGAAGGTGATCTAAGCAGAAAAGAACTGGGTCAGCCATTGTTAATATCTGTAGCACTTAAGATGCATGACTTAGGTATGGGTGTGCCTTTCCTAAGAGGGATAGAATTAACTGAATTTTACTAAAGGAGAAGTTCTCAGAGCAGCTGATCACTCAAAAACTGGTACAAGAAATCTTTGTATGTTTTTTCTCTGCAGGAAAGACGTTCTTTTGATGAAGTTAGTAGCTAAATCAGAGCAATATGACAAAACTGCTTGATCAGGTGGAATTTTCAAGCTCAATAAGAATAGCTGGATGACAGAGCTCAGTTTGGGTGGTCTGATGACATTTTTGGCATTAAGGCCCAGGCATAAAAGACAGGGGATGAGCAGTGGGTAGGCTGTGATTCACCCTGGTAAATCCTGATTCAGGTTTGCTTGATATACATAGCATGTTTTTTTTTCACTTTTTAATTAGCTTGCTTCTCTTCTGGTTGATGAGGGATACTTTAGAAACTTTCTATTCTTCCCAGGTACTATAGGTGTTTCCAGTAAAGAGGCATATGCTTGACCTTCCAGTCAGTGTAATTGAAGAGTGCTCCACTGACCCAAATCAGCTTCCCAGTGCTGAGCTGAAAATGAATATACTGCCAAAAATCTGGTAAGATCCCACCCAGAAGTGGCTTCATCAAAGCACCCACATTTCAGCTGAAAGGAAGAACAGAACACAAATTGCTTGGTCAGGGCAGTTCCCTGCTGTGGGGTATCAGGATTTCCCCTGAGAGGTGGCCAGGTGGGTGCTTCTTTGGGTAAGAACTGTTCAGCACCTGATTTATTTCCCCAGAGTTTGGGAGCCTTGAGAATATCTCATTCTTTAATCCTGATTCTCAGCTGATCCAGTGTTTCCCATTCCAAGGGATCCATAACAAACTGACAGTGAGGTCTGAGTGTTGGTTGCTGCCTTTCCTTCCACAGAACTCAGAAGCATTTTTTCCACAGCATTTTAGCCCAAAAAGTGAAAAACTGGCAGAAACAGCCAACCATCCAAGAAAACACTGGAGAAACTGTTTAGTGGATGACTAAACAGTCTGGGATATGGCAGCAAAGGGCATTTCAGAAAGACTGGACTGGAGACAAAGCTATGAGATATTTCTGAGAGACTAAGCTGGGAGATGGGCTCCTTGCAGGGCAGGTCCAGGTCCAGCCAGGAGCCAGGGTGACACTCACAGCCCTGCCTGAGCTGCTCTGGGTCTCCTGGACCATGGGCAGGGCTGGGAGCAGCTGGGCAGGGACACAAAGGGCCATTAATGCCCTCCAGAGCTGCCAGTGTGACCCATCCCACGTTTGAAGGATTACATTTGCAAATGTTAACTCTGGTATAAGAGCCAACAAAAAATAACCTTCAGATTTGTGATCTCAGCAGCTTTCTGGGCTCTCCTTCAACTACATGAGCACTTGCAGGGATTAACCTTTTTTCAGTTTGTTTTTTTCAAAAATATTGCTAGGCAATTATCTTCAGTACCAGATTAGGTGATCCAGCTAACAGTTCTCAAATGCTGGAAGTCTTCCTTGCTCATCCTTAGCACTCAGTTCACCAGCTGACTGAATTATTGCTTGTAAGTACTTCTTGATTAATTATCTCTTGTTGGGTATTTTGAGCTGTTTGAACCATTATGCATTAATTTCTTGATCTTAAATTGTAAAACATCAGAGAATTGGACCCACAGAAATGCTTTATTCTACCCTATTTTATACTGTTTGCATAATTTAGATGAATTCTTACAATCCTTAGCTGGACTGAAATGAATATTCCAAAGTAACTGTGTCCCATTACACAGGTAATTAAGGCACAATTAGATCCCTGACATCCTTAAAGTTTTATCTCAGAACTGGAAGGTCAATCCAAAAAATGCTGATTTTCCTTTTCCTACATCAGGGTTCTTAGCCAAAAACTTCTTTGAGATTTGCAAAGATTTCCTGAGAGCTGGCAGACCTGTATGAGCCAGGGGTTAGAAGATGGATTTCATTCTTTGACTCTTTTTTTCAGGCATCCTCAGGCCTCTCTAGCATCTCTCAAATCCCTGAATTCATTTACCAGTCACATAGGGTACCATTTGCCATTTACATTAATTTCCTATCACATGGGAAAAAGATATTTAAAAACATTTTGCAAAGACATGACAATCCTATAGAACATTTTTCAAACATAACATAAGATATACAAATAAAAGGGAAAATATTACTATTCAGTTCTAATTGTCCTGTTCTTCTGCAGAACACAAAGCTGTCAGCTACAGGGACAATTTTGTACAGTTCATCACAGTCTGTTTGCTTTATTCAAATTGATCATCAGTGTTTGGATGGAGAAAATTCCTGTCCATCACTGTGGGATTAGTACTGTAAGATTTCCTAAAAGAGAGCTGCACCAAAGAAAATTCTTCTGGTATGAGCAGATAAATTTCATGCATCCAACCAACTCACTTTTTTTAAATGTCTTATTTTGAGGCTGCCATTGGTGGCATGATCCATCCTAGGGCTGATGAATTTTTCTGCTCCTGGATTTTCTGGAAGTAGAAAAATCTTTATTCTTTAGAGCTAGCAGAATGAACCAATTCTAATTTTAAATCCTCAAATGACAGAAGATCAATATGAAATCTGCAGAAGTTCAGTCTTTCACAAATTTAAAACAAGCCTTTTTTAAGAAGGAGTTCAAAGTGCGCCTCCCGGACCAGCTATTAAAACAAAGACATTTCAGCCCTGAGATTAAAGTCCATGATTTTTGCCAAGTTTTCCTGGGATTTATTCTGCAGTTTGCATTGTGCAACAAGTAATTCTGAGCATCACATTTCTCACTGCAGCAGCCTCCAGCAGTGGGAGCCACACCAGACACAATCTGTTCAGTCACATCTTCAAAGCAGGAGTCACAACAAACTCACAACACTCCCACTTCACATGGAATGAGCTGGAGCATTTCTATTAACCATTATTGAGGGCATTTAGATAGATTTCACAAAAGCTACAAGACAGTTGCCAATAGGTACCTAAATACTCCCAATAAGAGTCCTCATTCCAAAGCTTGCCTGAAATGTGACCCTGATAATTGCCCAGCTGTTTGTTATGGCAGGGGTGCCCATGGGTTCCCCCAGCTGGGGCCAGACCTTGCAAATCAGAGTTAACACCACAAACACCACTTTTTGCTCTGTGTAGACACAGCCAGCAGTGCAGACAAGGTGGTCTTGGGCTGGAAGAGGTGTCTGAGCACTGCTAAAATTAGAAATAGTATGTTTGGTCCTTGGATAAAGTCATGTAGCAGCCAACCAGAGGGACATGCACAGCCCAGAGCAGCAGAAAAGAGCTATTAAAATATAATTGCCTAATTAATTAATTGAAGTCTTCTGGAACATATGAAGACATGAAATTGAAGACTTGAAGGCGCCATTGAAGATCTGTAACTGCTGTGGCTTCTCAGCAATGAAAGCAAAGCACTTCACATCCACATGAAGGAGCACACCCTCCTCCTTGCTGCTGCTGGAGTTCTCCTTTCCCTCTGGGAGCTCTGCCAGTGCTCACCCCTGGGAGCTGGCAATGAGCTCTGGCAGCTTCAATATTAGTCAAGCAGGATGTTCAAAGCCACATAGGGCATTTACAGGCCCAAATTCCATTAATTGTAGAAGGAACTGAATGCTCAAAAGCCTTAGGGACCATCAAGCATTTTACCCTCATTTTCATGTCTAAGATTTCCTTTAAAGGAAAGCTTTTGGTAAGAGATGCCATGGGGAAAGCACTGATTTGCAGCTCTTGCTGAACTGATTACAACAAGCCATGAGTTAATGAGTTTTCTTTGTGGTTTCTTAGTCCTGTTAGTGGAGGTGATTTTTTTATCACTTCCAAGCTCTCCGTTGGAGGTGACAGCTGCAAGGTGGGGTAAAGAAAGACCATCTGTGCAAAATGTGCTGGCAGAAGCTAGCACATAAAAGTTTTAAATCACTTGCTTATGACAAGCAGAAGGACTCCTGGCTAAGGTTTACCGACTCTCTGACACAGCAGTTTATCACTCCTGGCCATTCTGTCTCTCTGCTTGCTTCTCCCAGGTAAAGTGCTACTAGAAATGAAACAAATGACAGCACAAGCTCACACACATATTTTACTACTGATGGACCCAAGGCACTATGACAGCCTTCAGATGTTTATCCTGATGATTCAAGGAGCACAAACATTCAGACCTCAGATTTTATTTCAGCTTGTTCTAAAGATGGGGATTAGCCAGGTAAGCATCGTTTGCCAGGTCAGTCATAGGAGATTTCACAGGAATTTTGTCAGACTGTGATACTTCTGTTGCTCCCACTGCAGATGCAGAGAGGTGACTCCTACGTAAAGTAGGTCTTTCTGAATTGCTGTGTGATCAGGCACACTACAGAGACTCACTTCAGGCCTCCTGCACTACAACTCTGCACAAATAATTCTGAAGTACAAAGCTCTGTTCACCAGTGCTGTGTCTTCCCTTCAAACCTGTGGTCCCTCTCCAGGGTAATCTTCCCTCTGCCTGCAGGGATACAGCACATTTTTGGTGCCAGCAATCACAGGCCCTTGCTAAAGAACAGTTTCCACAGGATTCAGTTAAGTGGTTTTTAATACTATTGTAATAGTATTGGAATAATAATTGGAATATTCTACAGGACACCAAACTTGGGATGTGGTTTGAAGCATTTGTTAACCTTAGCAGATGGGTATTGAAAGGGCAGTAACCTCCTCCTGTCACCTTCCTTATCCAGTTGACAAGAAATCTGCTCCCATGTCTTTCCTCTCAGGGTCATTCCCCTTGCTGCTTTCAGTTTCATACATGAGCAATATGGAAAGAAACAAGATGTATAAATCTTTTCTTAAAACATCCAAATGGGGATTTACTACAAAACAAAGCAACAAGAAAGTTCCATCTTTCTGCCACACAAGCCCTTTCTCAGGAAAAAAGATTCAAGGTACCTTCAGTGTCCTGGGTGGTTTTCAGAGTTCTCTACATGAAAAATTACAGTAATTGAACATGTCAGTCCAGTGGTCAAGCCATGAAGTAACCCAAGAGCCTAATTCCTGAATGAGTAGGGAGAAAAAATCTCTGCTAGGCTTTTAGGACAGTGTTAAAGATCAGCAGGAGGGATGCACTCACAGTGCTGTGTCCTGGCACTGGGCAGAGACAGGACCCTGCAGCCCACACTGACAATCTGCTCTTGGGGAGGAGGACAGGCTGCTGCCTGTTAGGA
Organism: Cyanistes caeruleus; assembly: GCF_971803275.1. NCBI lineage: Eukaryota > Metazoa > Chordata > Aves > Passeriformes > Paridae > Cyanistes > Cyanistes caeruleus. The sequence continues at coordinate 9,223,560 of NC_141708.1, read as the reverse complement.
CAGAGGGAAATAAAAGGATGAAACAACAACCTGTTTCTGAGTTTTGACTTTAATTTTTGAAGGAAAAGTCCTAGTTTTGAAAGTCATAGCTTTTTTTTGTAAGTACTAATTTCGTCCCCAAATCTTGCAGCAGCTTTATGAAACAAAAGTGCAACATAGCCCAGGTTCACAGGGTGAGAGTACACCCTGCCAAGGAGGGATTAGGTGGGACTCTGTTCCTGAACACACACAGATACCATGTGCAGGGCACATCCACACTGCCCAAATCTCACCCTTGAGCAGGAGCTGACTCCTGTTATCTTTTCTTTGATTGGCTGAGTCTCACTGCCTGCCACTACCTGTATCCTTCTCTGTCATAGAAGTGAGGGATAACACTGACATTTGCTTAAAAATTATCCCACAGCAGGAAAAATGATCCTGACACAGAGTGTGATGCAGTGGCCCCCAACTAAAAGGCAGCCTGTGAGCAGGAGTGATAATCAGAAAAATAACCTTTACAACATAATTTGGTATCAGAAACAATAAGCAATAAATTTCACATCTATATAGACCACCAAAAGGTCTGGTCCATACTAAATATCTCTTTCACATACACTGATGGACACCCCAACATCTAATCCAAACCATCAGCTTCAGAGCAGGAATAGCAGTTAAAAGAGGGAGAGATACAGTTGTAAAATATCAAGTGGGTATAGAAATAGAGCTCTCCTGCACAAATTTTTATGAAAGGGAAGAGATAATCTAGTTAATGCAAGCTTTTTAATAACCTTTGCAAGCTGATCAGAGGAAATGCCTGTCCATGTGCAGGAGCAATTCATGCAATCACTAATGAGCCTTTGAAACTCATTGATGCTGCACCACTGAGGGATACAGGGGATCACACAATAACAGCTATCCTACATTTCAGCTTGTGCTCTCAGGCATGAATTTGGAGATCTGGAAATTAATTTTTAAGGTAAATGATTTAACTGTGAGGGTTTTTTGACTTACGTTTTAGCCCCTGCCCCAAGCTGCTGTCAGGGACAGGATGACACAGATGTGGTTTTCTCACAGCAGGACAAATCCTGCATTTTGACACTCCACAGATACTAAAGAGTTGTGTTAAGGGTTGTGTTTATTAACTCTAAAATATCACAGATAATTCATTTTATTTTAACTCTGCTAAGCAAATGAAAAGCCTGGGTTCTTCCCTTCTGGAAACCTAATTCCCTCAACCATTTTGGAGAGGTACTCTGCTGAATTAAAATCCTCCCCAGGGAGATTTTGTAAGTACAGTAACACTGTTTAAAGATTGCTGCCAGGCTGTCCATGCCATCCAAAATCCTTCCTGAACTATTTAAAACAAGTGGAGTGGAGAGGTTGAAGTGAGGGAAATGTGAGAGTTGTGCAGGAGCAAGTATGTGACCTTTCTGAGAGAAAAAGAGTGTGCTGATTACCTGAGTCAAGAATCAATTTCTAACACAGCAGAAACAGCAAGTTTGCTTTTAATTTGTGATAAGAAACAAAGCTATAAGGTAACTCTGATCACAATTTTATAATAAGTTCTGAAGAAATTCATTAGTAAAAGTGTATTGAAAACATATTATTAAAGTTTTGTGTAGAGATTCAAGAGACTGAATCCAAGAGCTGGAGCAGAATCTAACACATTTTTATGAATTCATAAAATGTTTTACAGGATCTCATGAGCAAGACCCTGCAAATTTGGGGCATGAAGCAAATTTTTTTACACTTCACATATATAAAAACAGAACCAGAGGTTTTTAATGGCAGTGTTGACACATTGTTAACTATACATGACACTTGAAATATGAAAATATAAAGAGGGGAAAGAAATGAAAGAATTTCTGGGGTACTCTGAGTAAATCTATGTTTTCTGTTGTTTTACCTTGCAGCCAAACCATTAATTGAAACAAAGATAGATGGCAAATCACTGCTGAAATCCTCCTTCATGTCACTGGAAATTTATAGCGCTCTTCACAAACTCCTTTGGAAGAGGACAGAGTTATAACCCAACTGAGCTGCTCCCAGCACTTGGTTGTTGCCATTTGTTTCTTTGCAATGCTTCTTTGCAACTGATATACTCCTTTATTTCCTGACTGGAAAGGCAAGAGATTGGTGTTTATTAGATATTATTTATGTAGCATCTCTTTAAAAAATAAAAACTAAAAAACAAAATGCAAAAACCAAAAATAAATACATAGAGATTCTATAGAGGAGGTAGACAGAGAAATCTACCTAATAATTAACTTTATTTTCATTTATTTAGTCAAGTTTTGTTAGTTTTCTTTTACAAATATTATGTGTAGGAAAACAACTGCTGTAAAATGAAATACATTAAAATGGTGCCAATCCTCTTGTTTCACAGAGACAATCATGATTGGGTTATTATGTCAAGAATACAGAGAATTGATTGAACTGGGACCATTTAAATAAAATAAAAAAAATTCACTTTCACCTCCTTCCTCTTGCATCAGTCTTCTTGTGTTGTGTCTTGCATGAGCTAATAACAGATTAATTGCAGCTATGCTGTAATTGACTGCTGTCACTTTGCATATTTTCCTGATGTGTATGAAGAAGTAGCACTGAGGCTCTCAGGATTAACAGATCTATGCCTTGAATTACTTCTCATTTTCATTCAAAGTCCAATAAATTCTTTACAAGGGCTCTTCAAAAGAAGAACTGCAGGAAAAAAAAGCCAGAAAATTCACAGTAGATTAAAACTCAGCAGGGGTGAATTTGTATGTGGTGAAGAAAGGAAATACAATAAGAAAATTTATTTCACTTTTACATTTTTAAAAACACAGAGCAATCACGACCTTACAGTGATCATAATTCTCACAGCAACACAAAATTAAGCATCTTAAAGGTTGCCTGTGTCTCTTAATTTGTCTAAGGATGGCCTGGAGATCTAAAACAGAAATTCCACAAGTCTGCTCCAGCTCCCAGCAGGGGCAAAATAATGGAATCATTTAATTTGAGAGGGACCCCTGGAAGTCAGGTGTGCCAACACGCCCCAGCTGCCTCGGCACAGGGCCAGCTTAGGACGGGCTGCTCAGCCCTTGTCCAGCCTGGGGTTTGACCCCTGCACAGGCAGAGATTCACCAGCCTCTCTGTGACCTTGCTGCAGGATTTCACTGCCCTCCCTGGGGATGTTTTCCCTGGTCTCTGACAGGAATTTCCCTTGTTGCAGCTTCTGTCTGTTGTCTCTGTACTCACCAAAATTTTAAAATGTTTCAAGATTGCCTTAGTATATCTGGAATATTACAAACAAAAAGTTCCCTGGATTTTCCAATACAGTATTTACTCTGCACTTTTATCCTGGTCTATCATTATCTTCTTAGAAGCCATTTATCCAGAGTGGCTTCAGAAGACACAGCTGGAGAAGTCCAGCTGAGGAAACAATCAGTACCTTTCTGGATTTGAGAAAGAAAGCGAGAATAATTGCAGTAGGATATGAGAAATTTGAGTAAATATCTGATGCCTCTCTGAATTCATTAAATGCCAGTCTGTACTGTGAGTTAAGTGTTTTAATTACTCAAAGTTCAAGCCCAAATTCTTCAGCTGGCTGTGGTAAGTGATTTATCTAACACATGGTATGTAATTGGCCTGCAGTTTGCTCTTAGCTCATCTCTTTGGGTGACCCTCTGTGATTCTGAGTAATAATCTTGAAATTCCTTCCCAAAGAAGCAGCATTTCCTGCATACTGATGAAGGTAGTCCTTTAAACCCCTCTGTTCTGCTGCCTGGGGAGGTTCACACATCATGCCTGGCCTCACCATCCTGCTCCCAACTCCACACTTCTCCATGGAGTTCCCTTAACTCCTGCACTACCCCAGCATCTCCACCCTCCTGCAGCCCTCTCTTCCAGCAGCTCCTGGTGTCAGCCATCAGCAACATCCTAGGAGAGAGACAAGGGAGGAGGATTTCATGAGCATTCTCCCTTTGGGTTCATTCCTTTCTGAAACCCCACTCTTAGATGAAGTTTACCCAGGGAGACAAGGTCTTCCCACAAAGCAAGAGGAGAAGAAAGAGAAAAAAAGAGAGAGGAGAGGAGAGGTTCGGAGATGAGAGGAGAGGAGAGGTTCAGAGAGGAGAGGAGAGGAGAGGTTCGGAGAGGTTCGGAGAGGTTCGGAGAGGTTCGGAGAGGTGAGGAGAGGTTCGGAGAGGAGAGGAGAGGAGAGGTTCGGAGAGGAGAGGAGAGGAGAGGAGAGGAGAGGAGAGGAGAGGAGAGGAGAGGAGAGGAGAGGAGAGGAGAGGAGAGGAGAGGAGAGGAGAGGAGAGGAGAGGAGAGGAGAGGAGAGGAGAGGAGAGGAGAGGAGAGGAGAGGAGAGGAGAGGAGAGGTTCGGAGAGGTTCGGAGAGGAGAGGAGAGGAGAGGAGAGGTTCGGAGAGGTTCGGAGAGGAGAGGAGAGGTTCGGAGAGGAGAGGAGAGGAGAGGAGAGGAGAGGAGAGGAGAGGAGAGGAGAGGAGAGGAGAGGAGAGGAGAGGAGAGGAGAGGAGAGGAGAGGAGAGGAGAGGAGAGGAGAGGAGAGGAGAGGAGAGGAGAGGAGAGGTTCGGAGAGGAGAGGAGAGGAGAGGAGAGGAGAGGAGAGGAGAGGAGAGGAGAGGAGAGGAGAGGAGAGGAGAGGAGAGGAGAGGAGAGGAGAGGAGAGGAGAAAAGTGAGGAGAGGAGAAAAGTGAGGAGAGGAGAAAAGTGAGGAGAGGAGAAAAGTGAGGAGAGGAAAAAAGTGAGGAGAGGAAAAAAGTGAGGAGAGGAGAAGAGTGAGGAGAAAAGTGAGGAGAAAAGTGAGGCATAATCCTTCATGCCCCAGCACTAGTTTTTTGCAAAAGTGGAAAGATATAGTCCAGTTGTCTCATTTTCCCTCCTACCCAGAAGTTTCAAGTGGGTGTTAGGTTCTTATTCACTGAACTGGTGTCATTTAATGGTGTCTCAAATTGTTAAGCAGTTTCTGAATCCACTGTTCTGATGGATGAGGCAATTCTGTCTTTACGTAATTCAGAGGAGCCACATGAGACTTAATTAATATTTATAAAGCAGTCAGGATGCTCAGTTGAAAAGGGTGATGATATAAAAGCTCTATAAAAACACTCACAATTTTTCAAATTCTCTGATGTTGCAGGTCAAATTAAAGACTCGTTTTTCCCCTTCATTTTCCAGCAGCAATTGTGTCCCCTATGGGTTGTGTGGAAACACTCAATGCCCAGAAGCCAGTAACACAGGGAATCTAAAAAAAGTGGATAACCTATTTATACTTGTAAAGGATGGCAGGGCACAAACAGCAAAACCAATGAAATGATGTTTCCTGTGAATCCATGTTCTGTCTCCCCTAACCACAACCTCATCAGACATCTTCCCACAGCCCTCTGACGTCTGCCACAGGCACAGGGTGGTTCAGGCAGGATCCAAGGGCACCAAGGGGCTGGGCAGCGTGGGCAGCTCAGCCACTGACGGCTGCATCCAGAGAGGGTGACCGAGCTGAACTGCATGGGGATGGCACTGAGAACATCTGCAATCACCATGGCCTGTGCAAGGTGGTTGAAAATTGTCTGGAAAAGAAGACAGACATCGCAGCTGGCTGAAGAACCTCATTTCTCAAAATTGCCAAGCACAGCCACGAGCAGATCAGACCAGACTGAGGCTCTTCAGGCCTCTCAATGATGTCAGGCTTCTGTCTCTGCCTCACTTGCAAACAGCTCTTGGTGCTGGCAGAGAAATAAATCACTGTTTAACTGAGGCTGGAGCAGGGTGGAAACAGTCCCATCCTGCTGCAGGGCACTACCAAAGAGGTGCAGTGGGCATCACAGTGACAACAGCAAAGGCACGGACTGGAAGGGATGTGTTACAGCTGGCAAACACAAGCACCAGTCAGAGAAACATCACAGCCCACAGGGAAACATGTGTTTGTTTTTCAGGTCGCATCTACCACGCAGAGAAAAATTATAGAGAAAATTATAGAGTGTGTTGTGTGTGTGTTTGCATCTCCACTCAGCTGTGCTGAAAAAGGGAAATCATCAAGCCCATGGATTTGCCTAATGTGGGATGATTTAATAGCATGTGGCATAATTCAGCAAGTAACCCGAGGCTCTCTGCCCCCATAGGCAGCCTGTGCTGACATCCTCCAGCCCCTCAGGAAAGGCTTTCCAAGGCTTCTCAGGGTTCTCAGGGATGTGGCTGCCTGTCCTCACAGCCACCTGCTGTTGCTTGATGCAAGTGCTGCTCCCACCCCTTGAGCGGAGATGAGGGGTGGCATGAGCTGCTTCCAAGACAGAAAGGTGGAAGTTGGTTTGTTTCTTCACATGCAATGCCTACAGCTGCTTCCTGCAGGCATTCAAATGATCTTATCCCTGCTCTGTATCAAGTCAAGGGATCGCTGGACCAAGCTCCCAAACCACGGTGCCTTGGCAGCACATTGTGATTGAAGTGTGGGACACACGTGGGCCCATCTTGTCTTCACTTTCCTCCCCTGGTGCCAGCTCCAGCATGCTTCTGGTCCAGAAACATGCTGATAGTGATCAGTGGTGCTTTGCAGAGAGCTGACTTGGGACTTGGATGTGCCTGAAAAATAATCCATGAGAAAAAGATGGAGGGGGTGAAGGTGCAGAATTTCATTCAGCTGTGCTCCCAGCAAAGCCTCAAGCCTAGGAACAGGGGACACAGCACTGGGGAGGAACTAAAGAGGGAGAGGGAAGGGGAAAGAGCAGTATTTGTTGGGATCAACAGTCTTGTCACACAAGTGACATCTCCTGAGATGCACCAGGACATTGGGACAAAGATGCTCAGCAGGGCCCCAGGCACCTCCCTGTCCAGCCCCACACCCTCACGGGCTGTGCAGGAGTGGGCAGCACTGTCCCCCCTACCTGAAGGATTTCTTAAACTCAGTGGATTCCTCAGTTTTTATTGAGGGCAGGTTCAAATCTACTTTGCACTAGAGGGGCCATCAGGAGGTCTTCTTAAGTAGAAAACCTCTGTGTGCTGATGAATTAGCATGCTCACTGCTGTTTTAATGACTTCTTTCTGGGATGCTTGAGATCAAGCAGGTTATCTTCACAAGGAAAAGCCTGCAGAATACTTTAAAATTAAATTAGTGCTTGTAATGCTTTGCAGAATATTTAAGAAGACGATGTGTTACTGTGATAACACCTAGTACCCATACTCAGACAAAGTCTTGGATTTGCCCTGCAGCATCAGAGGAAGGTTTGTATCTGAAGGGGGATAAGCTGAGCTGGCAGTCCTGCCAGTCCCTTTCCACCTACCTTGCAGAAGATCTGTGGCAGTTCTCTGCCTCCCACAGCTGCGAGGGGTGTTTGTTTACACAGTGCAAAGGGAGGGGGTCTAATACAGATCTTCAACCCAGAACTCTGGTGTTGCATTTGGGAACTTGTTCCAAACTTGAGCCATGCCCAGGTCTGGTCTTGGAGCGATGGTTTCAATCTTTAAAATGCCTGTCTGCTCCAGAGGGTGCAGGAAGATGGGTGAAGAGCTTCTCTCCTAACACACATTTTCACTTGAAGACAGATAAACTCCACGTGGTCTTTCAAGGTGGTGTTTGTTGTGTCAGGTGTCAAACGGCCTGACTCCTGCAACCATAAACATCAATCACAGTGACAGGTAACACCAACTCCAAATGAAGTGCTTCCTATGTCTAGCAAATACTGCAGCTGGCTGCCAAGGAAATTTTGTTTTGCTTCTAGGGGACAGTCTGGGGACTGAGGTTTAGGAATGGTGGTGCCCAGTCTCTCAGAGGGAACTGCAGCTGTAGATGAAGCTCCACCACCATCTGCTGGACACACTGGGGATGGAGCTGGGCTCATCTGTGTTTTGCGATGAGCAAAATGACAATACTTCTCTATAGAAAAAAAATTTAAAATGCAAAGCCCCTAATCCCGTTTTACAGCCATCAGGATTTTTTCTACCCGTGGACGTAAGTGGCAACTACGTACCTCCTTTGGAAAGTCTGGTTTTATTTAAGTTTATGGTAGCTGTGGTAGATCTGAGACACAATTTGTAGTACAGCCTGATGTTAAAGCAAACAGTGGGGAAAGGTGTTTTCTTAGGCAATTTGAAGAGAGCTCCCTTATGCTGTTTACACAGCAGTGAGCATCCAGACTCTGGGCTAACCCCTTGTGTGGGAATGTGTTGGGAGAAAGAAATCAGTGTAGCAGGGAGGACAGAGGATATTTCTGTAGCCACACAGCAGCAACAGGGAGAACTGAAGAGACTGTTTTGAAGAAGAAATTCACCCCAAGCTGGTTGGATCAGGATTCTCATCACTGTGTGCCAGTTACGTCCAGGAGGTCCTGCATACCCAAAATTTCCTGCACAAACCCACCCTGCAGCTTAGCTGAACCTGCAGCCCAGCACGACACACCAGGCTACTGCAGCAGCAACATCTCAGGCCTGCTGCATCATTTAGATCTGATCCTTTACTAGATGAAGAATTGAGGCTTTAATAAAAGATAAGGGAGCTTTGGACTGCTGTGCTCAGGCTAATCTTTTAATGGTTCACAGTGATAGAAAAGCTGCTCTGATTTCTTATCTAGCATTTTCCTTTGAATTATTAATAACCAATTTGTACTTAATTTACTTAGTTCAGAAAATTAACTACATGTGACACTGATTGCAACATTTTTCATTTTTACTGCCTTTTGCATGAACAAAGGGGCAACTTCATATAAACCAATTAAAAGACAAAAACACACACACCCAACCTCCAGCCCTGGTTTGCTCTCCCAGCTCTTGGGAGTATATCCAGCAACACCAGCTTCTAATACTTCTATGCTTCTTTGCTTCAGACTTCTGTAAGCTACAACTTGGGTTAATGATTACAGCTGGTAAAGGGATGGAATTCTCCTAATATCTGAAACAGTTTTCATACACTCTTGGACAAAAAGAAACATTTTGGGGCAAAAAGGACAGAATCTGCAGGTTTGAGGGAAGAATGAAGGAGTTTTAAAGCCCAGCACCAGAATTAACTCACATTATATCTAACTACTAAAAAAAAATGTAAACACAAAACATGTTTAAACTTCCTCATCTCCTAGAAAAGGGAACATTCATTTTATTATATTCAATGATTTCTTTTGGGGGATTAAAAACATTTTTTTAAGGAAAAACTAAGGAAACTGGAGGCTATAAATGGCCAGCCAGCCAGTGAGACAAAGGGAGAGATTTGCAGGAAAAGGTTCTGAATTATGATAATTTAGTTTAATGAAGGGGAAATATAAACACAGAAAAAGGCTTTTACTGCCTTCCGACAGGTAGTAGTTTAATTAGCCTTCTCCATCCTGCAGAGACAGGAGGAAGACTGATTTAAAAAGAACTGAACAGCATGGTTAAAATTAGGCTTCAGCTAAATTTATAAAAAAAAAGGTACATTAACACTGCCATAAGGTGAGCCCCTGAAACTTTCCACAGATACACAAAATATTTAACTGGGAACAAAACCTCAGCCCTTCCTCAGCCTCATCTGAAGAGGGACACCAAACCAAAGGTGTGACACTGGTTTTACATACAGGCCACATGAGCAGTTAACAAACCATCCCAGGTACCAATTACACAGCAGCCCTCACACTGCACAGAGCTCTCTGGAAAAGGCTGCTTAAGTACTTTTGGGGGGATTCTGGAAACTCTTCCAAAGAAAATGCATTAAGAGTGCCACTGTCAATTCTGTGGCATTTATAAATGTCATTTTCTTTGTGTAGTAACAATCACTAGAGCCTGAACTCCTGAGATAATGCAATAGTCAGGCCAGCAGTAAATCCAAAGCTCAAGAAGTATCTCTTGGCTTTCAGTATTTCCAAAGCAGTGCCAGAGTTAAACTGTAAACTGTTAACAGATTACAGGGTTAATTTGTAATTTATTATTGTTATCTGCCAGAAACACTCTGGAAAATGAAAATGCCAGGGGCAGGATTCCTCACCCCTTTTCCAGTCACCAGGGATTTTACTACTGGCAGAGGTAGGAGACTCCTACACCCCTCTCTTTGAAAAGGCTTACACAACACAGTAAGACAATGTGATGTCTGATTTCTTCCCCAGTCTTTTCCTGCTCCCTGCTGGCACTCCATCTGTTTTTTGACCAGCAGGAACACTAAGAAAACATTTTTACAAAACAACCTTAATAAAACCCTCATATATTTTACTCCTCAATGATTACAGGGGCAAGAAATATAATTCATACTACAGCTGTTCCTGATCTCAAACATAAAGAATCAGCCAGACCACCAGCCAAAGCAGCTAGCCCAAGTTGTTTCTGTACAAGGCCATTTTCCCTTTGCCCAGGAAAGATGCCCAGACCAAGAAGACAGCTTCACCTGTCTTTTGTGCTCACCACCACACAGCAAGGTCCAACCAACAGGGACAGGGACCTAGTTTCCCAGGAAAAGGAAACATCAGCCCCCTCCTAGGCCATCTATGTCAGCACTTCTCTTTGCTCACAGTAAAACACTTTTACATTATCTATCCTGGTTCTTTTCAGTGCAACTGAAGACTAAATTCACTACTTTTATCCAGTCTGGGTACTCCCATATCCAGGGGATAATCCAGATTCTTTTATTCTCCATACAGGGGGCTGAGGGGAAGACTTTTTACTCCCCTTCCATCTTGCCTGCAGCATCCTTCAAACAGAAGTCCTCAAACAGAACCTGGTATCCCAACTGAGACCTTATGGACTGCAAAGTTTTGCCCTGTGTTTGTCATTCATGTGCAGGAGTAAGGGTATCATTACATGACAACTGTCCCTTCCATGGCAGCAGGACCCTTCTAAGTCACATTCTGCTCGTGGTCTGACAGTAAATTGGTGTTTTCTCCAAAGAATTGCTGCACAGCTGGTTTATTTCCTCTCCTGTGCCTGTACATCAGTTGTTTTTCTCTCAGATGTAATGCACTTTACTTCCCTGGTTGGAATGGCTTTCTTCTTTTTACCTTCAGATCTTTCCAAAATGTATCATTACCCCAGGATTATGATGTCCTTCACTGGACTACCTGGCTCTCCCAGCTGTTACCTACAAATTTAAAGAGCAAATTCTCTTCCATTCCCAAGGTTTCTAATGAAGATACATAACAGACAAGAGCAGATCTAAAGTCATGCCCACTCCTAATAGTAACCTTCAACTCCAAAATTCTTTCATTCTGGCTGTGACTTGTGTTTCAAGGAGAGGAAAAGATCTACTTCATACCTGTACACATGCAGTTCCTCAAATTATTTCCTAATGAAAATGAAAACAGCATCAGAAGTGATGTGACTAAGGTCATGCATGGGTTCAGTGAATCTCTGAACTTAATTTACATCATCTGATCTCCATACCTGGGTTTCCTCACCTCTCAGGGACTGTCGCTCTGGAAAACATTTGAAACCAAGATGTTGTAAATACTATGAGCTTAACAATCAACATTATTACTGTGCTGAAGAAGAACCTTCTCATGCAAATTATTCATAGCAATTATGCTATGTGTCTTTTACTGAAATTTATCCCTGCATGCACGCTGATTTGTATAACTAATAGTTGCTCAGCAATTAATTAAATAGCTTTTGTTTCTCTAACTGCCAATGCCTTATGACAAATGAAAGCTGAAATTTTTGGGGTTTATGGTCTCTCATGCCTGAACTCTGGCACAACACACAGTGATGAACATTTCCTACATGTTTCTTCAGAAAAGACAGAAAGTCCCTAATTCTAAAGATAGCACCAACTATGATAATACCTTTTGGGTAATTACATTAACAGCTTGGCCAACTTACAGGAGAATAAATGACAAAAATTCTCGCCCAGCACTGCAAAACACAAGGAACATCTATAAATAAAGGGTGAAAAGAAAATGTTTCAAGCAGCAACTTGGATCAATGTGGATCTTACCTTGAAAACACAGGACTATTGAAAACACGATGTACCATAAGAGAACAAAGCAGAAAGCTCAAAACAATGATCCTTCTAAATAAGCCTGACAAGCTTTTATTATAGAAAAACTGAATTAAGCAAAAACTAGAGATAAGTGTTTATCTGACATTTGGGATTTCAAAAGACTTAGAAATAGGAAGACACTTACAGAAATAACATATAAGGTCATTACCAACAAGAATTGTGTTTAATTCAAGCTACTGACAATAATTGAATTCTAAGTTTCCTGCTTCAGCCTAGAGTTGTCAATTAATTGAGCCTTGCTTGCATGTGAACATTGCTAGAGGCCTCTCAGAGAACCAGCTGATTATAACTTTTTTTTTCCTGAAGAGTAAAGCAGCAACCCTCCTTTTCAATTTAGGTAATGATCATCTATGCAGGTTTTATTATGTTAAAGCCCCATTCCAATTAATTCACATTTTCCAGATGCTGTCACAATTGCTGACAGGTGTTTATTACACTCCAGCTTAGCTTGAAATCACCATAAGAAGGGAAGTCTGAAGCATCAGAGCCGTCCCAGGCTCCCGAATGACACACAAACACCCCCATAAGGACAGAGGAACTGCAAAAGAACTCCATGTACAAGAACCTTGTGGGGATGGGGGAACAGAGAGGAAAAATGGCACCTCTACTTGCAACAAAACAGTGGATCAAGAGTTGGGATGTCACCTGCTTTTTAAGTGTCTCTGCTCCAGCTCATACACTGGTGGAGATACATCTACAATCAGAGATTTTAATGGTTTAATTTCAGAAACTACCTGCAGTGGGACAAAGTTATTGAATGAATTATCTCAGTGAGTTGTTCAAAAAAATCCACAACAACAACAAAAAAATCAAAATAACACTAGAAGAGCTTGTTAAATGTCATATTAGCAAACAGTTTAATTTATTAAAATGACTCCAGAACACCTCTGTGCTTCTACAACAGACAGGCATTACACATAACAGGTAAAACACAGTAACATTCTCCAGTCAGCAGTTCCTGGCCCATCAGCACAGAAACACAAAAACAACAGTATCTTACATCACCTCCCAGCTCAACCTTCTTCCACCCAGTGCTTGGGGCACTTCTCTGAGGAGCAGGCAGGCAGCTGAACACAAGTGTGTGTGTGTGCTCCCTGATCAGAGGTGGTGAGCGCAGCCCTGCACTGCCCAGACTCCGACAGGGAACGCGTGGATTGCTGCGGCCGCATGGGGAGTGCAAGTCTACATTTCCATCACTCTAAAAACGGGACATCTACAGCATCTGTGTGGAGAGGTTAACTTTCTCACAGCGTGAAAAACACTGGCCCAAAAAGATTTGCACACCTGAGTATTATGCTCATAAGAATTACGAGACTCGTGTAAGTCTTTATAAAGTCTTAAAATACAGCTGTGGGAATTCAGGGCCAGTCCTTTGTCTTTTACTCGTTAACTTTACTGAAATCAACTCGACCTGGAATTCTAACAGCAAAGCAAACATGAGAAGTTAACAAAATCAGAAGACACTGAAGGTGTAAATACAGTGCAAGTGTTGGTTTTAGTCTTTTTGACTGTTACAGCCTGATAATTTTACATTCTGTGCTTTAATTTCAGGGAAAAGCAGAGATGTTGTGTGTCAGAACGTACACACTAGCATATATACACATATACATACACACTTGCTGCAGAATGCAAGGGCTTCCAGTGGCATATGATTCACAGTACCAATCTATCACATGCAGGTTTGGGTTTTTTTTGTACAAAACCAAAACAGATTTAGAGGTGCCCCTCCCCCTGCATATATAAGTATCCATTAATGTGTATTCACATGCATTATTACCCACTCATTGATTTATGTTAACCAGATTTATTTTTTTATATTTTTTTTTAATGTAAGCCATAAATTATTTTAGTTGCAACACCTAGCCAGAACACTCGAGGGACCGCAGTACTCCTGGGTTTTATGGTAACTAATACCTCCATTGGCAAAACATTCTTAATAAAATGACTCAAGTTTTGTTTGCTTCATATTGCTTCATTTTTAAATTTTTTTTATATACAATCTTTGCTGTTAGTACACTTCAGATTTGCTGAAGTACAGTAAACTATGAGAGCTCGTTATTCAGAAGCACCTAGACTTTTGATATTAAATGGAAGCCATCAGCAACAAACATTGTATGGAGAATTCATCAGGTGAATGAACAGTGCACATCAGTGAGTATGAGATGAAAATGTTTTCCAAACAGCTGGTAGCCTTCACAAAACAAATTATGTGTGATGTAGTCAGTCCTGCTGAGACAGCAGAAGGACATACGAACACAGGCGACTCAAGGGTCAGTGTTTATCCATATTAATGTAGCTTTGGTTCAGAAATTCTTTAAGTGTTGTAGAGCACCTGGTTTAGTGACAAAACACATGCATCTCACAGTGCTAACAGTATAATGCTAATAAACTATAAACTGCAGCTTTCAAATATTAATAGCATTTAATAAAAAAATTTACAGAAATATTCTTGTTGACAAATGTGCAGTACAAATGCAAGCTCCTTGGCCACAAACTCTTAATTGTGTGCATCAGTTTTGTGCTGGCATAACAGTGCAAGTGCTGGGATTCAAGTATGCTTTTCCATGTTTGTGTTAAGCAACAGAGATTACATGATGAAGTTTGGGGGATTTTCTGCTCACAAGGCCAGGATGTGAGAATCAAGCAAAGCAGTGCAGCAAAGGAAATGTTTAATTTCCCTCATCTAGAAGGCATAAAGGAGGAAAAACACATTTCACAAGCAAACCAGCTTCATGTACCAGCAAGTTATTGCTTCAGATAAATCAGCTGTACTAAAATACAGGACTAGAGGTTGCAATCTAATCTGCCCTCACATGAAGAGAAGATGAAATCTACAGTGCAAGTCCTCCATGAAAAAGGATCAAATTGCAACACCAGAGCCCTGTTTCATAGGACAGATTTTATTCATCATTCAGTTTGCCTATGAATTAATTTTTTTGTAAGTCAGATTACAGTCAAAAGTACATTGTTTATTTTTCCTTGTTTCTAGAGGTACTACTTCATGCCAATTTAGGTCTGCTCAACAAAAGAATATAATATGAACACGTGTTTCCAAAGAATTGACAAAGTTATTGCAGAAATTTTTAGGGCCAAAATTAAAACTTATTTCACCAAATCAAGTCTTTACACCACTTTAAAAAAATCTGACATCCTATTAATTAAAAAAACAAAACATAACCAAAAGCCCACCCATGAACTTATTAGGATTTTTTTCAATTAAATAATAATCTAAGATTTTACAAGATATTCACATTCAGGCAACTGTCTTCCTAACTCATCTGGCTGAATGACAGATGCCATAATAAAAACACTACTCTCACATTCTTCCTGACAGCAGTGATTAGTGCAATTTACCACTGCACTACAGTTTTAATAGTGCAAGGTGTGCCTGCTGACATTTCTCACAATCATCTGCTACATGATCGTTATTCTCAGATGCCTGTACCTGTAATTTTCATTAGAATTTTGGCATTTATGTTAACACATATGAAAAACTATGGCTTTATCCATGAAGTATATAGGCTACCTAAGAAAAATTTTTAAACCATTTATTTAAAACAATAAAACTGAATTGGAAGGAAAGTTACTTGGTTAAGCCATAAGCTGCGTTGCCACTAAACTCAAGATCTCAGGGTTAGCTACAGAACACCAATATGTGTACTTGTGCATCTGTTACAGTCTTTAAAAGTTCATTTAAAATGTAACACTGATAAAACTTTTTTTTATGTCTAATTCTAATAATTTATCTTATTTTTTGCAACATGTTTAATTACTTGTATCGAAAGTGTCATCTGAGTATCGCTGTATTACAACAGGACTGGGACTGTAAGAAACCCATAAATGCACACGTAAGAAGGCACTTGTCTTCCAGTAGTTCAAGTCAGAGAAGGCCTTACCCAGACAGTGGCACCTTAGACTTTGAAGGATTAGCAAATGTCCCCAGGCTTTGCCACAGTCTCAAAATCTGTCCTTGTGTCCCTGGACAAAGGTGCTGTGTCTATAACACCATGAAGCTCATGACAAATTCCAGTAGCTTCTGCCTGTTGCGCTGAGGTAGGAACGTAGTGCCAAGTTCCAAAATGATGTCTTTCTTTTGCTGAGTCTGCTTGAAAACCTGAAGCACAGCATGAACACATGTAAGTATCACTATATTAGAGGAATCTCCTTTTTTCTGAGATTAAAATGTTATAGTCTATACTAAATTCTCCCTCATCTACAAGACTTTTTTTCTTTTTATTTCTTGAAGGCTTACATGGCAATGCCTTTAGGTGTTATTAGAATTCACTCAATACTGAAGCCCTTCAGGGGTTATGGAATAAAAGAAATTGAGAAATAAGTACAGTGCATGATAAATAACCAAATCTTAATAGTGAAGGACAAAACAAGCAAAGGCACCAATTGAAAATGTAAGCACTTTAAAAACAAGAATGTGGATGTTATGCTATAATAGATGCTCAGTAAACATTATCTAGTTCCACTTTTCATTAGTTTATCCTGCTGTTGGTAAATGATGGATTCAATGTGATTTCCTCACATCTATTAAGAGTCTACAGGAAGATACCTTTACCAGGCCAACTATTGTTGGATTACTCAATATATCAGAATTTAAAGGCGAAGACTTCAAAATTCATACCCAGCAACATTTTGCCTAAATGTCAATACTTTCAAAATTATAATGCTGTATTCATTATTATAATGTCAGATAAGTCTGGCATTCAGGAAGCCATGCCAGTTTGATGAAAGAAAAACACTTGCAAAATCCAGATGGGTGATTTATAATTTAAAATACTAGTGGTAAAGTACAAAACTGAATGATTATCTCAATGAACATTTGTACCCTTGTGACGAACACTAAAGGTGTATAAGGATGATTCTTCCAGGGCATCAGTCACCTCTAAGCCAAAATACAGTAACTAATGCTTTTTTAAAGATTTAAGTAGACTTCAAAATTAAATTTACTTGCTACTGAGCACAGAACATGCTCTCAGCCTTTCAATATTGTTCAACAGGGACACTGAGTAGAACAGAAGAACTTCATCTGCTGTGAATAAAAATGTCTAGTCACCCAGCCATCCAGACAGGCCTTCCCAGGGGCAACAAGTGCCCTGTTCTGCAGCTTGTGCTCTCTGTAACAGCCCTCAGCCTCAAGGAACCTAAATGCTCCAAACCCACAATACATTTCCACAGGTACATTCACTGATTTTAAACTGACACTGAACAGATTCCTTGAAATGTCCATATTGTGCTCATTACTGAAACAAAACTTAACAGTCACCAGCTCTGAGCACCAAGCACTTACTCCAATTTCCTTGAAGACTTTCACTGCATTCTTCACATGACTGTAGGTAGCACTCTCAGCTGCAAGAGAGAAAACCCAGAGATAAACTGAAGGTCTACCTTTGGGCTACCCTTGTGGTAGAAAGAAGAGAACGAATCAAACCCAGTTCCAAAACCAGTTTAACATACCATACACAGCAACATTCCTCTCCGTCCTGCTTATTAAGTGCCTGTGTAGCTTCTGAATATATTCAGACTCTAAAACAGGACCACTAAAATTGTGCACAAAGATGACAGCAGAGCTGTATGCCTCCAGTAATGGTCCCAGTAATCTCTGCAGGAAAGTGATGTACTGCTGGTGCTCTTGAGACTGGCTCACCTAAGAGAAGGCAACAAAAGATTCAGTAACAGAGACCAGTGGAAACCAGAAACTACCTGCAAGGCATAATATGGCAAAACAGCAACCAAAATAAAAACAAAATCACAAAAACTTGTACAAAAACAAGTGTGGTGACACAGCACAATATGGGAGCATAGCAAAAAAAGAGGTTTATCAAGAGGGAAAAAACAGGCACTGAACATCACAGACCAATGCTATTTCTCCCTCCTCCAGGGTATTACTATTTTCCTGAGATAAAATTAAAGACATCATGCTGTTCTGCAGCCAACAGAAGGGCTGCCCTACATTCACAGAGACAGACAGAAGTTTTCATGTGTTAACAAGATATTCTAAGGAGTGTTTGTGTCAGCTCTGAGAAAACTAGTAATATATCCAAAATCCACATAAGCAATCTATTAAGTGAAATATAGGCTGAATATAAATACCAGCTGGATGTGCCCCTTTTAGACTGCATGTAAAGAATAAAACCAAGATACTTGAGTCTTTATCAGTTCTCAGGACTCTAAGCATTGCTCTGTCACTATTGTTTCTTCAGCTGTTTTCCTCGTGCAAAGGAGACAAATGGACTATACAAAAATACTAACATTGCAAACCAACAATCACCACACCTCCAAACCAAAAAAAAAAAATTATCAGTACCTGTCCTAAATAAGCAAAGTAACTTCTATCTCTCACAAGAAGGTTCAACATTAGTACCCTAAAGTAAATATTACCTTCAGGTAGCAATCTCTCTGCTCCTCTCCAAAATCACTGTCTTCATCTTCCTCGTCACTTCTCCAAGATAATGGCTCAGGCAGTTTTTTATTCCACTGCTGTTCTGTAAGACTGGGGCTAACATCCTCCTGATCATCCTGCTTAAATTTCAAAAACAAGGTGGTAAATAGGTAAGCCTCCAAATCTAGGCAAGCAATAGGTTTATTTTATAATCTCATCTGACTGAAACAATGCATTTATTAACCAGTATTTAATGGAAGCAGGTCAGACTCAACTATAGGCAGCATTGAGAAAAGGAGAGAGAGGAGACATTTGGTGAAAAAGACTGGGTTTTTTCCTTGCTTCCTTCTGGGTGCCAAGATTTGTTTACTGTGCACAAAAAGAAGTTTATGAAGCAAACATATGCTGAATCAGCTGCCTCTACTCCTAAGGGTTTTTTTGCATTGTGCACCTCTGGCAAACTGCCCCACACAGTGACTGTCCTACAGCCCTGAAACTGCAAGCTGAGGAGTTTTACAGTAATTCTGAGATCAATGCAAAGGAATTAAAGAATGACAAAAGCTGTGGACTCCTGACTCCGGTCAAGTAGAAAGTAAAAATCCATGTAGCTATGCTACATTTGAAAGGGCTCCAATAATAAAATAAATCCCAAGTTTCAAGACAGCATAAAAGCAGATGTCTTCCTTAGTAGCCTTACTGGTAAAATGAAATTACACTCAGAGTCATGAAGCTTCACAGGCTGACTGTACCCAACTGTCTGATGCTTATGAACAGAGGAATGAAGCAGCCTCCGCGCTGGGCACGTTGTTACGAGCTTTCAGTAACAATATATACTCAGAACAAGTCTCACAACTAAGGAGCACAAACCATCTATAGCACAGTACACTATGCCCACAGCATCTCTGCCACTTTACCTCAGCCACCAGGAGAATGCCATACTGGATCAGCCTTTCCACAGACTCATGGCAAACTTGATAGATCACCTGGCAAGGCTGCACAACATAAAAAGGAATGCAATGAAAAAGTCACATCCATTACAGCAACATCATTCCCTGTTCAGCATGAATGTTTTAGATACAGCAGTATCATTTCTTTTATGTAAGCTGTTAAACTTTTATCAGCATAATCCCATTGCACCACTCTTGTGTTTATCCTGGCAGACATTAAAAAAAAATCATAGTGAAATAGGGTATTTAAAACATGTGCAAGATTTTCCTGAAATGCATTACTACTGCTAGGAAGCCACATTAAATATTCTCCCTTTTTAATAGCCTCTAACCAAATTTTGGTTTGTTAACAATTCTGGAATAAAATAATCATAAAATTAAAATTATTGAAACTCATAACAGTGATCTATTTGGAATTCAAAGGAAACAACACTTTCAAGAAATTCTGTTACGTGGTTTGAAACTGAATAAAAGAAACCTCAACCTCTTTCACGTTATTCATAATCATTTATGAAATATTTTATTAGCTAAAAAAAATAATAAATTAATTCTGAAAGCAGAAGGATAGTATAACAAAAGAACTTCAGTATATGAGCTAACATTACTACCCAGACAAAAAAACTAAGTTTGGCTTATGCTTCTGTAAAAATGAATAACACAAATATGAGTACAAATGCAAGAACTAATTCAAGAATCTCTAGAATTTTAAGTAACTTCTATACATATACATATACATAAGAAAAAAGAACATCTAGCACTGAAAATTGAAAGTATGTAGTGTCTGAAAAGTGAAATATCATCACCTCTCATCAGTGTTTCGTAAGAACAAAAACTGAAGTCAGGCCATGTTTACAATTGCCACTAAGTACTAGGTGTGGCACAACCTGAGAACTGCACTCCTATGCAAATAAGGGATATCTTTAGAATATGGAGCCTTAATTCCCAACATAATTTCAATCACCTGTGCAAACTCATAGGAGCTGGGTACCCACAAAAACTTTTGCTTCTTTAGGTAAAAAAATAAATAAATAGTTTGGGCAGAATGCAAGTACAACTGTGATGATCTCATGACAGGAATGACACAAAATATGTTAGAGAAGCTGCTCTCTCAGCTTCCCACAACTTGAGGTGGGCTTTTTAATGCTGCCTTTCTCAGGAAAGGCCTAAAGCACAGCAGAAATGTCCCCAGCCCAGCATCACCCAGTTCATCACTTGCAGATGCAGCAGGTGGCACTCTGTGTGACAGCCACTGACACCCACCACCATCACACTGCACTGACAGTGAACAGATCAGAGCTGTGACACTTGTAGAAACATTCTGTAATTTTAAAGTAACAAGCAGAAGAAAAAACTGCACAATTAATGCAATTACTCACCAAAGATACAGTGAATTCATTAGAAAGCAAGTAGCACAAGCTGGCAGCTTTTCGGACCAGGTGTTCTTGACTGATTAAACTGGGAGATGCACCACTGGTACCATTTCTGTACCTCCTGCTCTGAATGGCGTGGAGACTGCAGGCTGGAGCAGAAACAAACACAAGCAAAGTTTAATTTTCCAAAGAGCTTTATGTCAAAGGAAATATCATACTTCTGTCCACCTCTGGGGCTAAAAGCAAATACTACATTAGTACTACATACTAAATACTACACTTGCCATTCAAGAATAAAGACAGACTTAACCACTATTTTGTATCCAGTAATGTCAGATCAAAACAAAATTTCATTAAAATACTGCTCATCAAAGCACAGGTTTTGCCATGTTGGCTCAGAACTTTGATAGTGCCTTACCTATGGCAGTGATCAATACACAAATACTTCCAAGAAAGATAAAGAATGAGGGGAAAAAAGAATGAAAATGATCCTCAAACAAAATAAAAGTTTGCTTTAAAACTGTTTGTTTGGGTAAACATGGGTTGAAACAGGAAGAGAAAAAATATATTAAAGAGAAACTGATGGGGATTTTTGTGCACATGCTTTGACTTCAAGGGTTCCAAGAAAGCCTTTCCTTGATAAACCCCAAAACATACCAATAACAGCCTCTTTAATGAATACATGAAGCATTCCATTGCTGTAGAAGTTGAGTTCAAAGACAGCAGGTATTGTAATGCTGGGAGTGACAAAGAACTCATTGTTTCTGCTTGTATTTGTGATATTCACACAGTTCCCCAGCAAGTGGATGGCATGCATGACAACATCATCTGAGTTCCCTGAAAATCCCAAGTCAAAGTCACGGGCTAGGACCTCCTCCTTCATGGAGAAAAAATCTTCTACCAGTCTGGAAAGATCAGTTCCCTAGAAATAAACATGGAGTGACACAGTTGAACAATTCTTCTGCACAGGAGTCTATCAGTAAACCACATAAGCTGATATATATCAAACACAATACACTAACTGCCAATAATCCAAAGCACAACAGTTGTATCAGAGAAACTGATTTGCACTAAGGTTTTGATGCAGTAGTTCCAGATGTTTTGAATTACATGCAATTATATTTTAGAGACATGTAACTATTTGGGAATGCAAGGTTTTTCTTTGCTTCTTGGTTTATTTCACAGCCTGCAGAGACCTAAATACCTCAAGATCCCTCAAGACCATGTCAGAGGTATCATATTTCCATTACCTCTGCTATAAAGTGAATGATCAATTATCTGGGAATATTGCACTTAACAGGACTGAACAATTGGTTTGGAAAATGAGGAAAAGCCTTTCCTCAGGAACTTCCTTTTCTTGTTTGCTGTCAAAATGGAGCCAGATTACATTGTAAAATGATTCTTTGATTCCACTATTTTAGGAAATAGAAAGACTGGACTGATGAGAATGGTGACACTTCCTCTACAAGCAAGTTTACAGAACTGACCAATATTTTTCCATTTGTTCTCAATTTACTTGCAATAAAAGCTTTAGATTTAAAGGAATTTTAGAAAAAAACAAAACAAACTTGGAGGAGGAAAAAAAAAATTCTTCAAACTCTCATGCACAAGAGTTCAGGTAAACATTAGTATCCTTCTGCCATTGTGATATAGTATTTTAGTACTGAGGAAAGTAAAATCAATTTGAAAATTAATGGAACAGTCTCTAGAGTATTCATAGAGTAATAGTGAATGTGTTTTGAGATCTAAAAAACAACCCTAATACAATAAATGAAACCCAAGTGATATTTAGAAAAGCATAACATTTTTGAATGACAAAGATCTATTTCCACATAAGCATTTATAATCCCATCAATGACTTGTGTTCAAGCATCCACTGCTAACTAAAATATCAGCACTCAAGACTATCTGAAATCCACTTTAATTTAAATGAATCTTTCTTTTTTTTTTCAGTAGCATGCAATAGTAAAATACATACTTCTTTTTTTTCTTTTTTTATTAAGTTAGCAAGGCCAAAGCAATGTTTAGCTATTTAAGCAGTACAGAAGCCTTACCTGCCTGTGTCTGTACAGCAACAAACAGGCAACAATGTGGGTAGACATCACAGCACAGGACTTGTCAGCAGCTAGAGATGAACAAGATAAACTTGTTAAGCACCTGAGACATTCAGAACAACTTTACAAATGAAAGAGTATCCACTATTGAAAAAATATTGAAGTAATCAATGTAATTTGGACCAAAAAGGCCGAATAAATCTTAAATATTTACTAAGATAAGTACTGTTTTCTGTGTATCTCTGGTACCACAAACCACAGATCTACTGACTGAAGCAAACACCACATAACCTATAAAACCTGGCAACACTGGTCTATGCAGCTATATGTGTTCATGTACGATCTTAAATAATGCCATTAAGACACTCCAATAGCTCCTTACATGAAGAGACAAGCAATGAGTGTATCAATGTGACAATCAGCACTTCAGAGTACAGAAAGTTTAGTGTACCAGTTCAACAAACAGAATAAAAATCTTCTACTTGATCAGAAAAAGAGTTTATTAAACTTTGAAGAGGAAGGAGGGAGACAAAGGATGGAGAATTGTCAAGATTATGCAAGAAATGAAATGATCATCTGAATGGAGACAACTGGGAAGTGTGACATTAGCACACAGAAAATTCATGCTGCCATCAAAACCAAACAACCTGCTCCAGTGGAAGGTGTCCCTGCCCATGGCAGGGGGGTTGGGAAATGAGATGATTTTTAAGGTCCCTTCCTATCCACACCACTGTATGATTCTGTGGTAGTGATACTCTTCAACACTTACTGAACATAATGTGCTCAGCCAAGTTGGCTATCAGCTCTCTTCTGAAGGGTTCACTGGTAATATCCCTGGAGTTGGGCAGTGAGGCCTCTGTACCTTCATCCACAGTATCATTAGGTCTGAATACAGAATAAAAATTAACATGATGACATTTAGATTCTGATCAAAATGTAAAATAATATAAACTGATTAATTTTCTTTATAAATATATACCAACTGAACCACAGCACAAAATACCATTACAGTCTGGCAAGGGAAGAAAATATAATCAGCAAAAAACTCTGCCAACTTTTCCTGATTATTTCTTTGCACTGCACAACAATCCAGATCAGACTACCAAAAGAAAAAATGCAAGATTTTGCTATGATTACTCATGACTGTTGTAACTTTAATTGGTCTTTTTCCTTCAATGAATATGGACAAAAGTAGAAAAAGCTAATCTGCCTAAAACACAGAACCCAGTCTCTCTACAAACTAGAAATGACCTTTTTACGTGGACTTACAACTTTCTAAAGGTACAGGACTGATTTTGTCCCCACCAGGACCACACAGGTTTGTATAACTCCTGAAAAAATCAACTAAAATGTGTATCTATGTAACAAGTGCAGAACTAATCCTTAAGCAGTTTTGCAGTTCTGATAATCTCCTCCTTGAAAACAATTGAGTGAGGACTCACGCACAGCCCCTATTTGCTTTGGAATATTTCCAAAAACCTTGTGAAATGTTTGTGAGGTTTTAAAACAAATCCTTTTTTTCCCTAAGCATGTAATTCTTCCTCCTAAATTATTCCATAAAATGTATAAACAAACCAACAGAGGTTACTAAAATAAAAAAAAAGGAAAAAAGTCTACTTGAATTGATTTGAATAGAGCTCATCAGGGAGAATGTAACTCTTACAATAAATTGCACAGTTATAATTGCCTAAGTTTTGCATTTTTCTCTGAACAATTAGATTATCCATGAGGAGTTCAAGCACTGCTTTGAATCTAATGCAGAACACTAAAAAGATAAACAAACAACCAAATCCCAACCTGTCCTCCCTTTCAACAACACCCCAAAAAAATCTCTACCTTGATGGAAGTATAGCTGGTAGCAAAGCTTGTTCCAGAGAAAGAGGAGCAGGCACAGGTTTTTGGCTTTGGCTGTTTACATACTCCTGTTAAAAAAAGACTCATTATTTTTTGTAATTTTTCCACCTTATTCTTGCATTCAACTGATAACACTATTACAGAAAAAAGGCAATTATTTGAAAATGCAACTGATTAAAAATAGCTCATACTGAAAAAGTGGTAATAAGGTCAGATATCAAAAGTTTTCAACAGGTTATTCACTTTTGACTTTATTTTATGCAAAAAAGCAGACTTCCCACAGCAAGGAATCTGTATTTCATAAAAAAACTTGCAATGAAAACAACACATAACCTCTGTCAGCAACCTGCTGTGAACAACTCCTTTGAGATGAGTTCCACAATTAAATTAATGAGAACTGCCTCATTAACATGAGTGAGAGCAAAGCCTAGCACCCATTCAGAACCAGCATGGAGACTGTAATTATTGCTTACTCCTGCCTTCCTCAAATGCCAGGATAGAGAACTTCTCCAACAGGAAACACCAGTGTACAAAACTCCAGTTGGAAGAAACAAATTAAAGCCCCCAGGAAGCAGGCAGGGTACTGCATGCTTGGAATTCCTGAATCCCAAATTTCTCAAAAGCCAAACTCCTCTCCTTATAGGTTAAAATTTACCCTATTCTGTTTTCAGGACACTGTGTTCCCTCAGCTTCTGCAAAGAATGGGAAACTCGAGAGCCACTTAGCCTGCTGGTCAGGAAAACAGTTCCCTCCCAGGAAAGCTGCTTAAAAGACTTCCACAGCCTCTTTCACACTCTCTTCTGCTCCCAAGCCTGTGCTCATAGAACTGCAAATGCCAAAAATTAACCCTCAAAGTTCATCAGCTTTAAAAAACCTGCAGTAACACAACTACAGTTACACTTGTGCAAATCTGAGCAAAGGCACACTTTAATGATTTATGTCATTTATCACTATTCTGGAGCACAACAAGGAACACAGGTACAAATGAGACCTGACAGAGGCTGCTGGGAAGGTACAGAGTAATTAGCATTTCACTAGATTAAGAGGGCAGATAACCCTCTTTTCCTTACACACTGATCCAACAAGAGTTGTTAACTCCCTACCAAGAATAGCCCAAGCCTTCTCTTTTGGAAGTGAATTAGTATCTTTCCCTACTACACTAATTATAATGCAGTGCAGCTGGTCACAGTAATTTCATGCTGTGGTAACTGAACCCTCCAAAGCTCTCCAACCCTACTGCTTTTTCTGAGAGAAGTAGGGCAGAAAGAAGAACACCTAATTAATTTGAATAATGTTCTACTAAATTGCTGTTCAGTGTTTAATCTTATTAAAGTCACACTAAAAATAAGGTATACTGTGGCAGAATACCGATTAGTGAAACATAGATTAGTACCAGCAGATTCTGAATTTAGAGGAAAGGCAGATAATGCCACACTACCCCATTCTCTGAGAAACTACAGAACCGTGTATACTGTTCTGTACTGTAGGTAACAGTTGTGAACTAATAATGAATGATGACTTTCAAAGAATATACAGATTTCTATAATGTATTACCCATGACACTTTTATAGCTGCTAATTTGCTTAGCAATTTTAAAAATCCAGTGATTATCCAGAGATAAATGCCCTTCTTCAATCACTGTAGATTTCATTAAATTAAAATTGAAAACAGTATTCAGCTTCTTTCAACTCCAAATGTTTCTACAATGTAAAGAATTACTAGACAGTATAAGGATAATTTTAAAGATTTCTTGTTAAACAAAGAACCCCACCAGTAAGAATACTTAGACCGTTTCAAAAATAATGTATCAACTCTGAAACTATTTCAGCTTAATGCAAATGTGTCCAAAGACTCACACACTCATCAAAAACAAGGATACTTTGTCCTGCCAGAATAGACTGCAACAGATAATGCTAGTGATGATAACTCACAAAGAAAATTGAAATAATTGTATGCCACTATTGAAACACCAAAAATGGCAAACCTTCAGAAACACCTTCAAGATACCAAACTTACTTTTAAGGAAAATGGTTGTGCAAAATCTACTCTGACACACCCATAATTCTTCCGCAGCATTCTGAAGACTCCTCTAGCTATACTCCATAGACTTTCATTCTTCTTAGGCTTGCCCTAGAAAACATAGGTGGTTGTTTTGCTTTTCTTCTACTTTGCAATTAGAAGGTTATGTTTAAAATTAAAATGCATGCAACAGCAGACAAAGCAAGGCCAAAGCTTTTGACACACCTTGTAACTTCAAGTAAATCAAGAGAACTATTTTTCCCCAGAGATATCCCCTTGAACATATTACTTGTCATGTCATGAATTTGCATTTAGAAGCGTGTCACCTGTACCTGAGCACTCCCTGTCAGAGGCATTTTGCAATTCATGGCTCAACCCTGAGTGCATGGCACAGAGGACCAGCACAACCTTTAACTATGCAACACATTTTCCTGCACATAAGCAGAAAATCCCCTAGGCAAAACAAGTTGTTTGATTGCTCTTACCAGCTGTTCACTGTTATAGTGACCTTCAATTATGCGATCATAGGAGATTCCCACAGGTATAATTAGGACATCAGGAGTAGCATTGGAGAAGAGAGCATCCACCACCACAGACAGAAGACCTGCTCTAGCTCCAGATGTCTTTCCACTTCGAGAACGTGTGCCTTCCAAGAATATTTCTAGAAACTGCTGCTGTCTCAACAATTCTTCTATGTGCTGAATACAAAAAGATTGGAAAAAAGAAGAAATAAGTATCTAATTATATTGGCATAGATATGTATAATAACATACAATTATATTTCAAATATATTGTTGGCAACCATTGCCTTTTAAAAGCATTGGAAGATCACAACTTGGCATGAGTACTTGTGGAAAAAAACCCCAGTAATTAATTAATGCCTGACACAAGCCCAGACCTATATGCAACTGCATTTGCATGAATATACAAGCAGTATAATGACATTTGTTCAAAAAGTATCTCCAACAATGGTTGATGCAGTTGATTCCCATTCATCTTTCCTTCTGGATCCCCAGCACATCCCATCTTCCAAGATGCAAATACAGCTACTACACTGAATGGCACAAAGGATTACATCAACCCACCATGAACAGAGATTTCCATTGTGTTAAGTGAATCAGTGTAGAGATGCCTCACAACAAAAGACATCAGTGAAATAAGTATAAGTTAACTCAGAGAGCACTAATTCCACATTCCTTAATAAGGATTATGCAAGGTGGATATCTGCTCATCCTCAAAGGGGCTGAGCATGCAATTTTCTTTATTCTATAAATTCAAACTTTCATACAAAAATGAACCCCCTTTTTCCAGTATGAAACTTAAGACAAATTCAAAACAATAAATTCATCTCCAGAATGATGGAACCCTCCCACTTGCCACCCAAATGAAACACTACCTACAGAAAGGAAGACAAGAAATACACACCACATAGAGCAAAGCTCTGTAGAGGAAATCCTTACGACCGTCAGGGTTCTGATCCAACTTCCGACGAATGAAAAATCCTCCCAGCTTACGGATCAACGTGCTGCACACCAAAGAAGGATTATACTCATTGATTTCAGTTTGCAGGAAACTACTACACCTCCAACAAATAATTCCTTGCACAACGAGGGATGCAAATAACTGAAATTCTTAAAGACTAAACTGTACTACACTACTTGCACATGATGGGACTACACAAATACTTCTCTATTTCCCTTACGAACAGGCTTCTTTACACAGTCTTGTTCCATTTCACTGCCTTGAAAAGCCACTGACCAGGAGATTTTTGCTCACTGAGATGCTGGTGACCCATATAAGAGTTAACCTAAGGTGGCCCCAGTCCATGCTGGGCTGCACAGACTGCATGCCTGCGATGTGCTGCACACCCCCCTCAGCTGCAGAATCAGCTCAGCCAGCTGATTTTAACAGAGCAATCTGCAGGCAGCTCCCACTTGACAACATCTGCATCTTCCTGGATTTATCTCATAGCGTAGCAAGAAGTTCCCACAAGGACATCCCTTCTGCTTGATAGAAGCAATGATGAATAGGGTTGTTTGCTTGCAAGAAAATCCTTTACTGGCTCAAAAGAGCAAACAGGAGTACCCCTTTCTGCAGAGAGGGTGCTATGTGTGGATCGTGGGCCTGCTGAATACTGCCAAAATCAGGGTGCCCAGTGCCTGAGATGATGTTAGATTATCTATGCTAAACTTTCTTTATTCTGCTGGCCCCAAGAACTAGAATTTTAATTGATAATTTATATGAATGCCTTTTTCAGTGGGATTATTACAGACCAGCACCTACTGGTGTAAGATACCCTTAAAGCCAAGGTATTCCCTT
This sequence comes from Cyanistes caeruleus, assembly GCF_971803275.1. Classification (NCBI taxonomy): domain Eukaryota; kingdom Metazoa; phylum Chordata; class Aves; order Passeriformes; family Paridae; genus Cyanistes; species Cyanistes caeruleus. The sequence continues at coordinate 9,194,687 of NC_141708.1, read as the reverse complement.
TCTTTCCTCGTCATTTGCTGTAATATCCAATGGATTTTTAGATATCAAATATGCCCAAACTCTGTCTCAATGGCAAAATATTACCTAAAACCTCAGGTTCTTCAGCCACCAGAAATATAATTTAAACACAGACTCAAGTGGAATACCTTTCCACAAAATATTATTCACCCACTACTGTTGCTGCTCATTAGCTAGCTCATTAAACTGCATGAAGAGCTGTCCATTCACAACTCTTTCTCCCATAACATCTTTATCCTTAGTCACCTAACCACTTTGAGACTTTGAGAAAAGGAATATCCTTTCTCCTTACCCTCCTAAGGCTGCAACAGGATGTTGCAATGCTCTATCTCTGAACATGTCATAGGAAACAAAGTTCTACATGATGACCCAATAACAGTCAGATAATTTTACACTTGAACATTTTGTGCAATAGGTCAGATCTCACCATCTCAGACTTTTTTCAAATAAGAAGAGGTTATTACCTGAAGATGGGGATGTTGAGATTGTTCCCTGCAGCTATGTAGGGTGCTTTGATGTTATGGCAGAAAAGAATGAATGTAAGAAGCAGGTAATCAATGTGGGATTTGTGAACAGGCAAAAAAATAAGAGGCAAATTCATCTATGGTGGGGAGAGAAGGAAAAAAGAAACAAGTCAGCTGGTAAAAAACATGGAATATTACTCCTTTTCTTTAATCAACTGTTGAGATTGCTAGCATCATATCTGAACTGACGGTGTTTTCCAGTTACCATAATTGAGTTTGCTTACTCCTGGTCTTCCTTCAGCTGGGACAATGAGAACATTTTAGTCAACTTGTCTCTAGTCTTAGTTTTCATTAACTGTAGTTTTCAATTGTATCCATTACATTAACAATGATTAATACTCCCAGTTTCTTCAGACTCAGTTTTCAATTGTGTCCATTACATTAACAAGGATTAACACTCCCAGTTTCTTCAGACTTAGAGTGTCAAAACACTAATCAAACAATTAAAGGGATGTGGAAAAATCCTCACTATCACCAAAGTGCTAGTACTTCTATTAGATATTAGCAAGGATTTATGAGTAGTGGGTCCCAAACACAGTATTCAAAAAAACCCAGCAAAGAACAGGAACTTCTTTGTTTCATTTATCTAATCAATATTTCTAGGGTAAATCCTGCAAGAAGAGTTAATTCATTTAAATGTAAAGAAAATGGTAGTATTTAGGAGTTTATTTGACTGATTTCAATAAATATAGAAAAAATGGAAACAGATAGCTAGAAAGAAATAGGGAAAATTTTTTCTTAAGTTTTCATTCCAAATCAAAGTAAAAGTGAAAAATCCTGACTAGATCTACTAATTTACTGCTGTCTGCCTCAGCTCAAAAAAACAGAAATTATGTTGGATGCAAGGTTTCTGAGATAATCATTCAACCTGATAGTTAAAAGTTGATCCTGAATCAAAGGATCAGAGTTCACACAGTATTTTAGGTTACACAACTCTAGGAGCATATATTTAATTAAGAACACTCTTTTGTAGTGTTCTTATTATGTTTCAGATACGAAATGGTTCTACCTACAATTGCACTTCATACAGACTTAGCAGGCCTCTCACAAAAAGAGAAGTGCTGCAAACACTCTCTCATTAGAAACTACTTCAGAAATCTACCTTACTGGATTTTCCCACCCTCCCTTACCTCTGTTGCTGCTTTGACCATTTCAATTTGACCTCTGTGGATCTGGATATTCCAGAAGAAGCTGTTGAACAACTTCAGTAACACCCAGCCAGTCAACCTAAGGGAAAACAAACACAACTCAAAAAGCTTCATTTATTTCTGCCTCTGTTCTATATTACTTCTGTATGACTAAAGGCAAAGCCATTTAATCTGATCATTTATATTCAAACAAAATTACTATAAAATCCAACTGCTAAACAAGGTTTTGCCTATGGTTAGTAGCCACATTTCAGCTTCCTGCAGTACTCACACAAATCTTGTATCAACCTCAGTAAAGGCTGTGAACTAGGAACATGACAGAGACAAAATCATCCTTAGTAGTAAATGTAGACACCACAGGAGAGGATTTTATCTAAAATAAGACTCTCCCTGAGATATTTTTATCTACAAATTATAATATTAAATAGGCTAATGGAAAAATTTTCTTTCAGTCTATGATGCTGCAGATAGCTGTTCTTGCCCATATGAGCCTGAAACAAAAAATTATGACAATATCGGTCGAAGCATTAGCACCAAGACTAGTTTTGGGAGAAAAGGAAAAGTCTGTATTTAATCTCATCATAAGATATATTCCTTAGAAAGGCAGAGGATTTCTGCTGCATCTGAAAATGAAGAATAACTACTATTTTATTAGCTAATGTTAAAAAGGGGATTTTTATGAATAATCTATTTTTAGAATAATTACTATTTCTGCGTCATGAGTTACAAGCTCTGTTGGTATTATGCAGAAAGAGCTTGTCCATTCTTCCACTCACTGACAATATCAATGAGACATTTTTCTTACCTGATTAAAGCAGGTGACACATTTGCTACCATTTCCTGGAGAATTTTCCTAGCTTTTTTCTTCACTTTGTTGATAGCTTTAGGATCCGTCTGAACAAAACTACCTGGAGTACTTGGTTCAGAAGCTTCATCTACAATGGCCTTCTGGACTCTAAACATTAAAAAGTGAAGTTTATGAGACAGCCCCACAACAGAAGAGTCCAAGACACAGACAACAACAGCTTGGAATGAGCTATGTATTACTACAGGAGTAACTTGCAAACATAAAAAGCATCCACAATGAACTATTGTGTACTCCAAATGCATTAAATTGAATTCAGTTTTATAAGCTCTAATTTAAGAGGCAGGTGATGACTGAATGGGCTCAAAGGTGACTACATGAAACAATATGCACACAGTTCACAGGTACTAATATTAAGTGACTGCAAATTTTCTGAAACAGTTAAAGTTAAAAATTCAGGAGGAACAGGTACAAACTCATTTTTGTTAACGTTTTCTTTTTTGTGCCATGGCAGTTTCACTCACCTTATTAGACAGATTTATGCAGTTACTATTTTGAACATCTAGATTTCTTTTGCCCTTTAATTCTCAGTTTTACCAAGTCTAACAAAATTTTCTAAGGGCTATTTTCCCCCTTTAAAACATACCCAAGAGACAGTAAGTGGCTTTAACACACCATGACTGTAGCACAACATGGTCTGTTTTACTTTTAAAAAGCAACACTATCATCTTCAAATGGGACTCAAGCTTTAAAAATTCAGGAGAATTAGGAATGTTAAAGTAGGCAGTGTGTGCACTCTGACAAAAGTAGCCTCAAGGAGCAGGCAAGGGTTGAATTTCTCTGTGTACAAGGAAAACTGATACCCAAACAGCTGATCAGGGGTTCAAGATGCCATTCAAAATGAGGCATATGAAACAGAAAACAAGCTCCACAAAATTAAGGCTGGTACTCCACTCTACAGCCTTTTTCCATTTTTTGCTGCACTCTCCAGGTGTGAACTCAGGGTACTCCAAAATGCTGCTTTCCTGTTATTTCTGAAACACTGACAATTTCTGATGACTGCAGTATGACTTTCAGTGGTGATGATTTGCATGAGTTAGATAAACAGAAGTTTAAAGAGCTCTCATATAGCAATTTATTTTCCTGTGTACTGTCTGCTATTCCCTCACTACACACCATTCATTTAGAGACTTGTAATCCTTAAACTCCCCTCTTTGCTATTCCAACAGAAATTGCAAGCTACATTCCTGAAAGGCTGTGCTAAAGATACTGCACCTTCTAGTATTTTAAACAGTCTCATTTTCAAAAATTGCAGTTTCTAAATTAAGGCATATTTTAATGTACTAGTAATTTAAAAAACAGTTACTTTTGCATCATCTTACCTGCTGCTATTCAGCACATTTTCTGTGAGATTCTTGGCAAACATACCCTTATGAACATCTCTCTCTTGCACAAAAAGAACATAACAAAAGCGTCTCGCAAGCCACCCTCTGTACCTACAAAAAGGCAGAGTATTTCAGTGTGATCCTCAACATATTTTGCTGCAAAAAATAGCATTAAAAACAACTAAAAATACAATTAAGAAGCAAAAGTAAGTAAACTTTTATAAACGGCTGTCTAAAAGCTTCTGTGTCTTCTAGTAAATTGCCAATATCTTCATGTTATGGATGAAACAATTGATGCATAGTACAAAACACCTGAGCCAACTGGGGTCTGCATCCATTCAATTCAGGATGACACTGGCCTTAAAACACCCACAGAATCACAGGAACACAGCAAACAAACCAGCATATACATTTTGTCTGTCCCCTGGAACCAACTCGCCAGCTCAGTGAGGCTGAAGTGATAGGGTTGATTTCCAATTTGGTGCTCCTTTCCACTGAGAAAAGTAAATGCCCAGCTAAGAGGTCTGTCGACTTCAAGGAACACCAAGTCCTCTTGGTAAAGCTGCTCACACAAGTGCAGGGTAAACTCTCACTAACACTTCTGAAAATATGTTTGCATTAGCCATCAAAACTAAACCTGCTTTTTTAGTTAGCTTTTCTTCCTTTACAGTGTTTTCAAACACCCAGTCCTATGTGTCTTCTCCATACCTTCTCCTAGAAAAGTTTTAGCAAGAGTATAACCGCAAAATAATCAGTAAATCTCACTACAAATTCAAGTGTTTACGGTAACTTATGAAGACAGTCTCTTATTTTTAAGTTAACCCTGTCCTCTACTCTCTCAATCATACAAGCAGAAATCACCTGAGAAAATGCAATTTGGAATATCAAACATCACAGAAGATGCATGTGATACTGGAATGGCTTACACCTCATCACCCACAGTGGATATTCATCACTATTCCTCTCCCCACCTCCCTCATTTACCAGGCCAGCAGTGGAAAAGCCATCACTTCCACAAACCAAACACCCGGGACCCCCAAACAGAAGAGCTGATGTGACAGGGCGGAATTAACAGCTGGACGAAAAATTCAACTCTGGCAATTCCTAAGCCCAGAGCAGGAATTATGCAAAACCCCAGTCCTGAGGTCTGCTGGTGCAATGCCTGGCTGCTGCTCCAGTGAGTGTCCCAAACTGAACCATGGGTGTCAAAGCTCATGGTGGTTTCCATGCTGGAGCACTGCCAACGTCTCACCCATTGTCATCACTCGAGTTACTGATCTTGGCTGTTAAACCTCCCTACCACATTTCAGTAAATTTATACATGTGTTAAAAACAGCGAGGAAAGATGAGACAGAACTTTTACACTGCAAAAGGCCAAAGCCCTTGAGTGCACTGTAATTAAGATGGGTGCACATGCATGAGCCATGGACACAGAGTGGCACAGAATGATTACACAAATATTCAGACCAGCTAATCGTGCTGTCAGAGAAGAAGACTAATGACTCTGTTTTAACTGCTTTTTTCCTTTATTCCCCTTCTCTTTGGAGTTTGAAAGCCTTACTGATTATTCTAGACAACAAAGATAAGGATATGCTTCTTTCTGACAACAGTATTTTTTGGTAACTGTGAACATATCAGAACAGCACACAGCTATTGAAGAGATATGTCAAGGTATGAAGACTTCTACATTCATTTTACAGCTTAGACATAATGTAGTTTAATTGGAAAAATGTGTTTTCTGATCATGTAGCAATGAAAGACAAAAACAACACAGAATCGACCAGTCAAGAGACATTGAAAACTGGCAGTTGTACCTCAGATAAAGGCTGTCAATACAGTTACAGGATGCTGGCAGTTAAAGAGAACCCCTCTTGCTTTCTAAGGCCAGGAAACTGTGACTATGTAGCCACATGAGACCTCAGAACTTCATTGAAATTGTCCATTTTCACCCTATAATGACACTATATTTCTCACTATTCTGAGCTAGATGTGTTTATTTCAGAATAATTCATTAACCCCTATTTTTCTATCCTTATATTTCCAATTCAAGTAACTTTGACCATTCAAAACCATTCAAGCATTAGACTTTCTAAACTAATTTTTAAAAAGTTAAACAGTATTTCTTGTTATTTTTCTGTATTTCAAACTACAAGCTCAACACTTAAAAAACCCCACAATTAATTCAAATTTAATAAAGAACAGCCTTTAACATTAGCTTTCTCCCTCTCAAGCACACACAATGTTGCCTTTCTTTCACTCAGACACTTTGGCTCAGTTCTTTCAGGCTGCTGGCCTCTCTTTGTTTGCTCTGACTCTACACTGCAGGATCTGCTTATGCTAATCATTACTGTAAAAAAAAAAAATTTAGCAAGCATTAACTTTCCAAAGAACAGAATATTTTTGTGCAATTCCAGTATCTTCATCCCAGAGCACAAGATATGATTCCAACAGCACAAAGCCACATCTTCATTATTTAGATTTTTTTTTTCATTTATACCACACTTTTCAGAAGCTGCACTCTGCCACTGAAGCAGAGAAGAGACAGATTCATAAGACATATTCAGGTTTAACTGCCATAAGTGGTAATAGTGAACACCTAAATTGTGAGCCAGATCTGCTTGCTTAAAGTGCAGCCTGAAGTCACTCTGCATAAGGGAATAAATTGGGTCCCCTCAATATTATGCTACAGATGCTGCCATTTGCACAAAAGGAGGAAGAATTTTTTTTTGTGGAATAGGTTTGACCCCTACACTCCTTGTATACAACCCCAAAGGACTTTGCCCAGTTCCCAGATAAACACAGACAGATTTAACAAGCACATTACTGAAGTCAGCATCAAATTTCTGCATTTTAGGACCACAATATATATATATCAGCTCAGTCCAGACAATAAAAGAGATTTCTATGTCATAAAAGCGTAACACCTTGAATTTTAAAAGCAAAAGAAACACTTGCTACATTACCTTGTATGTGTTTCATTGATGTATATGACATTACGTAGACCCAAAGAGGGAATACTAGAATTGAAGAAGTTATCCTGTAAAACCAAGAAAAAAAGATTGATGGACTATTTCATTACATAAAAATAGCTTTGTCTGTTACACTCATCGTAACATTTAAGATACTACAATGTTTTTCATTTGTACCATAAGCAAAGCCAAAATCAGAATGATTGGAACTGCCTATAAAGCACAAAAACTTCTAAAATGAAAATGGAATTCAAATCACTATTCCCAAGTCAAATACTTTCAAAGCATTTTCTAGGATTTACCATGTGATTGTACTGGTTACACTCTTCAAGCCACAACATTTCATCAGATTCTGATGCAATATAAACCAGGACTTGTCATAATGCAGAACTCATCTTTGAGACAGAACTTTGTTAAGCCATACTGAGCATTAGTGTAACCACGAGCATTTGATGCTCAGCCTGTAGCATCCAGTTTGCCAGCAGATCAAGCATCATGGAACAACAGCCCAAGGGTCAGGATATCCATCCATGGTTAGGTGGCAAATCTCCACATTCCTGCTCTGCCTGAACAACAAACTCAGTTCATCCTTGTAGAACCTTGTTACAGACTCCACATGCCAAGGTATTATTAACTGTGATGAGTTTAGGAGCACTTCCACAACAAATATTCCTTAGCAAGAAGACCTAAATTCTACTCTTCCATAGTCCAAGTCAATACCTTGACCAAGAGGCTGATTTCTTTCTACCCAAATGATACAAAATTATACAATTGGTACCTTGCCAGCAGTGGACTACAGCCAAAACTACTGAACTGTACTTGTCAAAGAAGACAAAAAAAGGACAGCAAAAGAGAAGGATGGTCACCAGCAACAGCAAAACTGCAAAACAGCCTCAACCACCAATTCTGCAATGGGAGCCAGGTAAGAGTCATTTGTCTGTATTTTGTTTAGGACACACCATTTGCCACAAAATTAAAATATATGACTGTCCTATGTTATTTGCAAATCAGGTAGAAATTATGTGCTACAGTGAGAGCAGAGAGTCTTCTGCTCCCTGCTAAAGCACAACTGTGCTGTACAATCAACCAAGTCTTGCTCTAAGGTCTAAAGAGGAAACTTCAATGTTATACTAATTTCTTTGACTACGCTGGTGATTTTTTATGGATCTTATAAGCTGATGACATGTTCTGGCAAAGAGAAGCAAAGTGACTTGCTCTTGGTCTCCCAAACAGTCAGCAACAAAGTTAAGTACCCCTGAATGCCAGTCCATACCTGTCTATACCAGTGCTCTGAGTGTCAGGTTAAACCTCACTATGAAACTCATCCTGCAGTGGTCCTGTCATACTCTAGCTTTTCCTTACTCAATTCTTCTCCAACCCTGTATCAGGCAGAGTATGTGATTCTATGAGATCAACTGAGCCAGTACAGGATGTCCCTGCTGGCACAAAGAAGCCCAGCTCCCACCACCATATCCTGGCCTTTCCTGATGATCTCTACACCTCACCTCTTAACTTACAGCACCTCTAGCATTCATTACACCCTTTAATGTCCCAACATCATGCAGACAAGACAAAAAACTAAATTAATAAAGCAGGTAATTTTCTACTTGATCAGCCCTCAGGAGAGCAGGAAGGAAAATGATAAGGAGAAGCAAAACTTTCCACTCTAAGCCAATGCAAGTTGTTGGTTTGGTCAGCACACTTAAGGAAATTTGCCTCATTCATTCCTTTTCCTTAACAAAAATAATGAAAAGGAAACTCCAAAAAAAGTATCTGGAATCTAATGAGAGGATTATCTTTGTTACTGTCTGTGCAAGGATGGTATTTTTTTCCTTACAGCAGAAGGCAACAAAGGGCTTAACAGGTCACACCCCTTTCTTAAGTGGGATCTCAGTATAGTTTAATTAGTATTTTATTAAATGGGCAAAATACAGAACAAGACTTTTATTTTTAAAACGTAATTCCCAGTTTGAGAGGAACAGCCTAATCACTAACAGGCTAATTACTAAATATATAAAGCCCTAAGCTGAGGATTCACACACACCTTTTTCTAAGTCAAAATGCTTGTCTGTTTGAAGTAGTCTCAGTTTATCTAATTGTTTGTCTTATAGCTCATATCATACACAGCCTTCACAGTACATTTGGATTTCTATATGTCTACATCTATATGTCATTGCTGCAATTTTCTGCTCTGGCAGAGGAATAGTGAAATAACTTCTCTTTGGTCAAAGAGAGCAGGAAATGTTCCCTCTGGCCCAGCCAATGAAGGTATAACTGAGTGCAATCTAAAGCCTGGCATGTACACACAGCCAAATTACACGATGAATTGGTTGCAAACTGTACTGTGCCATTTATCAGCATTTTGCATCTTGAGCTTAGAGAAAGCCTGCCCAATGCAGTTCACATTTTAATTCAGCTTGCGCAACCTCTCTAGAGCCACCATCTTGATACTGTTCCCAGCAGACAAATATCCCCACTATCACAACTGGCAGTCCTTGTTTCCTTGTTTCAGGCTGGGCAGAGAGGCAAGCAAACAGCCAGGTGTAGAAAATTAACTTGTTCTCTCAAGTACAAGACTGAGCAAGTTGGAAAGGAAGCATACTGCTTAGCTTCCAAACTGTATTTATCCTGTGGATAGAGAATGAAAGTATCCAAAAAGCAAGCTTTCACACTTTGATATGCTCCAAATTCCCATTATTAATCTAAAACACTAGGTAATTTTGCTATCCCATTTCCTAGTAATAATTCTGACGATCTGGAGAGTTTTGTGCAAGGAGTGAGTCCACACTGAGAGGTGGGAGACTAAGCATCAAAACAGGTGTGTGCCATCTTTTAATTCCATGATAAATAAAACATAACCACAAACAACAGTGAAAAACTATAGCACTTTATGAAGTAAAAACACTGTGACCTTAATTCTGAAAGTAAGGAAACTACTGCAACTTCATTATGCTGCAACTATGCATTATTGTCAAACATAATCCATTCCATAATCTTCTTACCCTGCTCTGGGGAGTGCATACATAGCAGCATCGTCCCACAAACGGCCTTTTCCTGCTCAGCAGAGCCTCCTTCCATCTTGAAGTGGCAGATCGGAACAGAGTGGGACGAGAGTTACACTCCCCCTGCAGAACAAAAGACCACGGTGTAAATATGCAGAAATATGCATCCTACTGTGTATGAAAAAGCTTTCAGGAAGGGGAGTTGCCAGACACACAAAAAAAATACCACTCAATTACATAAAGGACAATTTTTCCCAGTGTTTTTCTGAAATTAAAAAAAAAATAAAAGCAAAATCTCAGTGTTGTACTTATGTATCTAAGCACTGCTGCACGGGCTGACACAAAATTTTAAAAGGAATGATAACTGTAATTAAAAAACACCAAAGAAACTGCCAGATGAGACAACAGAAAGAAATTAACAGTACACTACATTCTCAATAATATAAAAATGCTTGCAATATGAGCAATGTATTTTAAGGTTCAACTGATTAGCACCCTGTAAAAGTGAAAGAAGACTCAATGTATCCAAAATATTAACTCCACGGACTCTGTAGGCACTTTCAGCAATTTCATGCAGAGTGATATGAAAAAGGAACCCCTGTGCCTTCTCCAAAGTTACACTGTCTGTCTGAAGATTACAGAACAAAAAATCCAGAGTGACTGCATTCACAGAACTCATTCTCTGTTATGACATAATTCAAACATTGTAGTTAAGTAGATTTTCAAAAATTTTGATTGTTTTCATTGAAGTCTACTGAATTATTGCTTGTCTGAGAATGAGAACTGGTTTGCCATTTTTAAACCACGTGTTTTATTGAGAGGAAAGTTACTTCCAGTATTAAAAGAGAAGTTACAGAAACAAAACAAAACAAACCCAAAATGTTGTATAAAATAGAACTTTTAAGTGGCAGAGCAACAGGGTAGAACCAAGACTGGTTCTTCTTGTGTGGAAGACACAAATACAGATCATCATACACTCAGCCCAGTGAGAAACTCCCAGAAAGTAAAAAGCAATGCTGAAGATACTTAAAAACTAAGTTGTGTACGTATCACATTTGGCATGCAGCATGAGCTGGCAAATATTCCAAGGCTAATTCTTCCATCTGAAATAAACAAGTATCAAGATGCTAAGCCTGCCATAATCCCTCCTCTATCACCTTCTTTAATGCTAACTCCAAAACAAACCAACTTTGTAACAATGCCATCTACCTTCTGCTTGCCTCCAACCCAGAGGTATGTCTCCAGCATTTTCTTACAAAATCTCCTCTCTATCTCTTCTGACTTGCCTGCCCTTATTCTCACAGACCTCCTGGTTATTGCAGCTTGCTGTTCCACGGAACTTAGATCTAGCTAGATAGAAATCTCACCTCCCAAGACATCTGCCCTTTCCCTCAACTCTGACCATTTTCCAATTCTTCCTCTGTATCAAGTTCAAACTCCTCCTTTCCAGACCCATGTCTAATTCCTCCTGACCTATGCTGCTAAACCAGCTACCATCACCCCAGTCCCCATGTGGCTCTTTTGGCTCCACCCAGACCACTCACTGCCTCCTCTGTCCCCTCCAAATCCCAAGACTCGCTCAATGGAGGACACAGACTTTTAATAGGCTCCTTATTTATATCCACCAATCTTTTTCTGCCTCCTGGACTGCATGGAAAGCTCCAGCTTCAATGTCTATATGACTGTGCAACTTCAGTATCAAGCTCCTTTTCACCTGTACACTTTAAACTACATCACCTGGAAGAGCAACAAGCTTCCTATTTGACTTGCTGTTCGACTTCTGCTACTCCAGAATGGGATTCTGTGCATTTACTGCTTTATATATATATATCTATATATATATCTATATATATATCTATATATATATATATAGATATATAAAATGACTAGCAGCTTCACACCAGAAGACTGTAAGAATATCACTAGACTTTGACAGGAATTTTCCTTTGAAGCAACGTTACTCTTTGGCACAGAATTGAACTGTTGGTTCCTCCTTACGTTTCAAGTTAAACTAAAACCAAGCTGTATCATGCATGAGAGGCATAATTCCTTATCTTTGTTCTTCATAACAATAAAAAAAATCTGCCTTCAACTTGAAGAAATAATAAGATAAATATGGCCAGTAACAGTTTTTACTTACCCACTCTTCACTGGAATGCTTACATCTACTGATGCTGCAGTCGGCTGAGGTGGACAAATAGGAAACATCTATTGTTCCAAGGGACAAAGCAGTTTCATCCATGACACAGGAATTGAACTGAAGATCACAAACTGCAAAATAATAATATGTGCATATATATATCTATAATTTAAATCTGAATATTCATATATTTATAGGCATGCAATATTTATATGCATGCATGCATAGAAAAACATGTCTAATTTCAGTAATGGACATCTAGCAATAAATTAGCAAACTGGTATTTTTTTCACCTTTCAGTAAAAGTTCATTTCCAAAGATGCTTCCTTGCAGCTAGAAATTGGCATTTTGATATGCTAAAAACCCCAGCACATTTGACTTCCATAAACACAGCACACAAACCAGCTTCCTGCATGCTTTTCTCTCCCTGCTCTTCTTCCCATAACAGGTCACTACAGCCCCTTTGTAATTTTCCACTGTTCTTTACTGCACGCCTTAAACCCTGCAGCCGTAAGGATATGAATGTCAGACACTTTCATAAGTTTACTATTCTCTTGCACTCTGTGACCTTGCTCTTTCATAATTTGCTTCTCAAGGACACCTCTGATCTACAAAAAGTGTCATTAATGTTCTCACCTAATCCCACCTCACAGTATATTTTATGTGTCTGGTCTAGCTGTAGTCAAACCAGTTTGCAAATTCCTCAGGAAGAAGGAGTGCTCTATGAAAAAAGCACACCTCTAAATGTGAACATGCTGCTGACAAGTGACATTTCGGTCTTGTGGAATTAAAGAACAGAAAAGAAAACTAAACTTGAATTATTATTTTGAAATTCAAGTTTTGTAGTTCATATAAGCACAGTAAATCATTCTCTCTTGGCCAAAGAAACAAGGAAGGGCAAACATACTAAAACAACTTAGTGTTGTACAATGTGTTTGCAAAAGACTACAAATTAAATTGCTTTGTTATTGAAAGCCACCGAAATAGGAATCCCAGCACTTTCACCGAGAGAAACTGTAAAGAGGTAATACCTCTTCTTCCGTCTGTCACTGCAAGGAAACTTCTGTGGCCAAGCTGTGGGCCATCAGGAATGAGACTGCTCCCACCCAGCATGATAAGCTAACATCTGCAACAGCAAGACCTAAAACTTTAGTCCAACGTTTTTGCCTTTCTTAGCGCCTTCCCCAAGTTGCCACAAACCCATCCCGTAACACCTGCACGCACAGAGCTCCCACTACAAACTGGAGTCTGAGCCAGTATAACCATGCAGACCATGCATATCCACAGCCTAAGTGCCTAAGCCATTCCTTTATCTTTGCCGGCTCTTACATTCAATCCGCCTTTTATTTAAATTAGTCCCCAGTCAAATTACTATCTAACCCTCACAATAAATACAAAAAAATGCCCGGAAACCTCAAACGCTGGAACCGAAACGCGTGCCCCTCGTGCTCAAGGTGACCTTGGCTGCACCGGTACATACAAAAGATGAAGTTAAAAAAAATACGCAATTAAAAGCCCGTTTCAGCAGCAGCAGCAGCCGCCGCATACCTACCTGTGAGCCAACCCGCCCCCCGAGCGCCCGCTCCCCGCTGCGGCGCTGGCGCTGTTCACCTGCCGGCCACCGCCATCCCCGCGGGCTCCAGCAGCGCTCCGGGCTCACCAGGGCTCCCTCAGCAGCGCTCCGGGCTCCAGCCCCGCTGCTCACCAGACCTGCTATAAATAAAACCGCGGCGCTCAGCGCGGTGGGGGCGCACAGCGCCCCGGGCACCGCCGCTATCAAGGGGCCGCCCCGCGCCTCCCCGGCCGCGGCGAGGGGCGGCCGCCGGCCCCGGGCAGCCACCGGCCCCCCAGGAGCCCCGCGGGGACGGCCGAGGCTCCCCTCGCCTACCCGGCCCCGCGCCCGCCGCCCGGCCCGCGCTGCCCCTCAGCCGGCCCGCGGCCCCGCACCGCTGCTGCTGCTGCTGCTGCTCCGCGCTGCCCCGCTCTGCCGGGGCCGCACCGCCCCTCCCGCCACGCGGCAGCCGCTGCGCTGCCCCGCCCCGCCGCCGGGGGCAGCACCGCCCGCGCCGCCCCGGCTGCCGCCCGCCCCTGAGCACCGTCCGCTCCGCTCCGCTCCCCTCCGCCGCCGGGCCCGGGCCCGCGCTCACCGCGGGCTCCGCTGCTGCCCCGGCCCTCCCGCCGGGCCCGCGGCGGCGGCGCCGCGCCTGACGCGATTTCCTGAGCGCCCGGTGCGCACTGCGGCCCTGCCCGGCCCCGGGCCCCGGCACTGCCCTCACAGCCCTCACAGCGCTGCGGTGCCCGTGGCCAGCCGTGCCCGGAGCCGCTCCGGCCGGCCTGGCCCTGCTGCAGCCGCCGCATGGTTCAACAGCCGCTCCCCCCGCCCTCCTCCCCCAGCCCAGGGAGAGCAGCGACTCACGGCTGTTCAGCTCTCAGATCTGAGCCGCTAAACACGAAAACGCTGGAAAAGTGATGTGAAATGGTGTTTAAATGGGTTTGCAGCGACTCAGAGTTGCCGCTGAGAACAATTGCGGAAATTTCGGGACAGGTATCGATCTGCCTGCCCGGCCTTGCAGCAGTGCCAGTTTGCCTTTCACTGAGCGCAAAAGTAAATGTTGATTGAGATTGCTGCATGTAACCAAACAAGGGCGAGAGTATTTTTTGGCTTTGGCATCCTTGGGCTATTTAAAGACAGTTTCTCTGTGGCTTGAGTTACAGCCCAGCAGGAAGGCTCGTGCCTACATGTCTTCTTTGAATGTCCAAATCACAGCAGTGCAATACAGGAATAGTGACAAAAGATACCGTTTATACTAATGCAAATAGTCTGCTTACAGATTTAAGTGGCACGAGGTGTTAGTTTTCCCCTTAAGGTTTTCCTTCCAGATGTTGTTTTGAAGTTATTACGAATGCGAACTGTAAAGAATTACAACTGCCTTTCACACATAAAATGCCTAAGATGTGATAGACGGAAACTTAACTGGTGCATGCATATGGGAACTGCCCTAGTTCCCACAACTGAGCGCCTCCAGGGAATACTGCTGGAGTATTACAGCTGATAGTTTACCAAGAGCACTCTGCAGTTTGTGGGTCAGAAGGGAATTTGAGTCTGAATCTTCTTCCTTTAGCAAGGAAAAACATTTTGTTGCAACGTGGATATTGGAATAAAAGACTCCTAATTTTCAAATTAAAAAATACGATATGAGCCATTGAAATGTACAACTCTTACAAAGTTTGTATTTCTGTGCAATAAGCAGTCCGGTATTTGTGTATATCAAATTGCTTTCTAAATCACCACTTTTTGTATAAAGAAAGGACAATCTGTAATTGTATTTCTGAGAGCACATTCACATACTAAAGTTTTCATCCAGTTTTCTCATAATCTGGGCCAGGAATTTCAAATGTGTCGGTTCTGGTGAAGGAGAGCTGGTGAAGTAGTGCCAAACACCCACATTCTAGTTTTGGTCTTGCAAAGGAACATACCCAGAATATCTGGCCACTTCTAAAATACAAGCCCTGCCCGTTAGCTGTCCAGCTGTAGAACAAAGTTTTTGACTTGACGTCAACTTTTTCTTGGAGTAATTTGTTGAAGGTGTGTTGGGAAAGAGGGGGCAGATTCTGCCTTCAGCTGGCTCTACTGCAGCTGAGAGCAAATTTGCAGCTGCTTCGCTAATCAGAGCAGAGCCAGGAGGCTTTAAGTGTTTCAGCAACAGTCACAGTGCTACTGTCACATCTGTATTTCCTGTACACCCTCACCTCGGCTTTGCTTGCTCAGCGAGCATCTCATTGCCTTAGTGGAGGCCAGGGAAGGAAACTCCTGTCTTTGATCTGGTGACCAGGAGCAGGGCCACATCCCACACCCGGGATTGCGTAGGGTTTGACCCAGGGGGGCTGTAAGCATCGAAAGGGGAAGCTCTGAACTCCACTCAGAAAATCCAGTGTTACATCCTGGGTTTTTGTAACTCTGTTTAAGGAGCAGATCACAGAAGAAAAGCCCCAATAAAATGCTGTAGCCCACATCCTGATCATTGCTTCCAGCGTGAATCTATGTGCAGTGAGGGGAGTCAGAGCTTGAATTATCTTAAAAATCACATCACAGCACATGATTCAAGAGCTGGATTACATGAAAACTGAATAGAACAGTAATGGCAATGAATGCTTCCATATTGAGTCTAAGAAAATGCAGGAAACATAAGGCTGTTAAAATTCTTACTAACATCAAGTAATTTAATTGCTTCACTGCATTTGTGTTGTTATTTGGGAACTTCTTAGTAGATACTTTACAGAAGACCCTCAATACTGCTTACACACAACCTTCTCTAGGTGTGGTATCACACTGATTTTTTTCCCCTTCCACTCATAAAAATAGGAGATATTCCAAATTATTATCCATTTGTAAATCATCAATCATTGTTTTCAATGTGCTATGGTGTAACTCAGAGCAAACTCTCAGCCACTGAGTGTAAAGCCAGCTTGTCTATTTTGCTTCCTTCAATAAAAGATGAACTAGAGTACATTTAAAACCTAACATGGAGCTTCTGGCATGTTTATTTTTTTTCATTGTACTTTTAAACTGGTAAATTTTTCTTGCAAAAGAGCTACTTCTGTGATATAAGTAACACAAAACTTAGAAGCCTCAATGACTTTATCATAATTTTGTACTGTCTCTAGAGTCTGATTTTAGTATCATTTATGAGAAAACGGCTTAGGCTATTCTTTAGATTGTTTTGGAAAGGATAGTAAAATTGATACAATGTGTTACTTAAACGTAGTGATTCTGTGTAATAATGGAAGAATGTTTCTTTTATGATTGTAGAGCAGTTTTCACATTTTTCTAACCTTTAAAAATTCTTGGCTTATTGTAAAGTAAATCCAGAGATAATTTCGTCACTCATTTTAAAAGGATCCTGAATTAGTCTAATGGGAATTGCAGCTTAGCAAGATCTTTTTACACTAGTATAAATCCTCAGGCTTAGTAGTAAAAACTCATTTCAGTATTGAAAGCTTGATGGTGATGTTGTGTTGCCATGGAATCAAACAAATGGGAAAAATTTTGGAATGCCCTGAAGGAACAGACTTTCAGAGCTGCATGTGCTCCAAAAAGCCCAAATACTGCTGGGTTTTGCTTCCAGAGAAGGGAGATTCTATCCTGTTTCGATTGAAGCCAATGGGAGGCTTGCCACTGATCTCAGTAGGAGCGGGACCGTGCCTGAGTTTTGCAATCCATCTTTTTAAAGTCCTTAAACTGAAGCGTTTGCCTTGCCAATGAGTCCAGGGAGGTGATTTGCATATGATGGCAAATGAGCAGAACCCTGGCTTTGTGTGAATAAGCTGCTGACCACATTCGTGCATAGCAGCCTGCAGAGGAGAAAGAGCTGGCAGGACTCTTTTTTTCTAAAATAATGATTAGTCCTTCCTATGTTGAAATTCCTCATGAAGCTTCCAGTGGAGTTCAACAAAGTACCTGTTTGCTGGACAATTCTGTGCAGAGGAGGAGGGAGCAGGGACAAGCGGTCTTCTTTTTACATCGGCTCTACCCTGGGTCTGTTCTCTGAGCTCATTCCCAGCGATTCCCATGATGTCACTTCTAGTAATGGAGACATGTTTACAAAAGAGTGCACAGCATCCTCTTTAAAAAGAAACTTTCAGCTTGGGGAGTGTTACAAAAGTTAGGAAACAAAAAACTGTGAGGAGGGAGTAAAGATCCAGACAAAGGTTTTTTGTTTGCAGTGACCGAACTTGACCTCACATGACTATGAACAATAATGAATATGCAGTTTGGCAGTGGCAGAACTCAGTGTCAGCACTATTGCCTTTGGTATACAATATATTAAGAGCATCTGAGAGTGGCAAGTGGCCATGAAATGGGCTGATAAGATTGTATGTAAAAATGGTTTGGGTATACTTTATATCTCCTTTCAAGACAAATGATTTTTTATTTCCTATTTCATCCCCCTTATCTTGAGAACAAATACAAAATTCATTAAGAGTACAGTGACTCTCTCCTATGTAATATATTGTGTTTCTGTAATTTTGAAAAGATAAGGGCATTTTAGCCCAAGTTGCTCCTAGCTTTTCCCTTGAACTTGTTACTTACATTAGTACAAAAAGGCCTTTGTTCTAACAGAAAGATCCAATATAATTAACTGGGTTAAAACCAGTATAACTAACTTTTACACTTCCAAATTTAGCACCACTTTTCAATCAAGAAATTACACATATACTTGTGTTTTGTACAAATGAGAAAATCCTAACTATCCAAAGGGATTGCTAATTTTAAATTAAGCTATGCGGAATAGCAGAATTTGGAACAAGATTCTCCCATAGTTGTGCCTTGAGCACTTATCTGCCATAACAATGCAGGCATCCCCCTGCCTGCTGTGAGCAAGGGGAATGTGTTATAAACATGATTACTTTTCCACTTTTGTTCCTTGGGGGTATTTACGAAGCTGGAATTCTATCCAAGGGCTGATTTTATGTGAAAAAAAACGGATGAAGCAACTAATTTACTGCATATAGATCCTAAATACTGTTGGATATTCCAAACTATTATCTATTTGTAAATCATCAAAAATTGATTTGTGTGGGGGCCTCTGGTGTTTATAGGATACATTGCATTTGCAGGTATTTCAAGTTTCACTAATAACTTCAGTGTCAAGCCAAATAAACTTGTACCTGTTGTCAGCTTCTCTGCAAAAAGCAGACTTGCTTCTCATCTAGTTCCCTCTCCAGGAATCCAGAACTGCTTTCTACCCTTCCAAAAAGGAAACCAAGGAATACAATAGAGAAATCTAAGAGCTGAGGGCAGTATGGGCCATTTTGAAAAAAATGGCATCTCATAGAAAAAATCACAAAATCGTGATCTTATCAAACTTGCTGTGAGTCATCCTTGATTCACAGAACTGTGAATTGTCCTAGAATAACACAACCTCTAATTATCATAAGGTTCTAAGCAAGTGTTTTTTCATCAAAAGGAGGCGCTTTTCACTGCTCAGGTTTGCTCTCTTGTGCAGCTGTTGACTTTAGAAGGATTTGTCACATCTTGTAAAGTACTGTACGTGTTGGAAGTTGGGATCACAGACAGCTCTTTCAACAGCAGTGCACAGGAGGCTTCCCAACAGGTTGTGTGACCCAGGTGTTGAATCACATGATATCCCACCCCTCCCCTCATTTTCAGGAATTTGGGACTATAATCAAGGCACTGCTGGGTCGGACACTGGAAGAGTCTTAATGCCTTTGCCATGAAAGACCCAACACCTGATGGTTGGGAAATTTTCACAGAATTTTGGAGACATCTTCTGAAACAACTTGAGAGCGTTATAAAAGTGTCTGGGCATCAGTTCTGCTCTGATGCAATGGTCCTGATGCAGTATGCCATATTCCAATGAAGGCTTTACACTCCCAGTGTTTTCTAATCCCTTATGTGATTATCTCTTACATAGATGAACAGAGAGACAACTCCAAAGGGCAACACTCCCTATTCCCCAATTTATCCAAGCAAACAAAATGGATTTGCTGACTTTTGGTTTTGCAAAAAACACAAAGGAACTAAAAATCCCCATAGATGTTAGGTATATTTCCTTTTTGTAAGTCAGTCTCACTAAAAAACTTTCCAGGCTTTAGCTTACCATAGATATGTATAATTAATTTTATGTAACTGAAATTTTATCTATGAGCACAATTAACAAAATGTAAACTATAAATGTTGTCTCAGCACAACAAAATTAACTGAGAAACCTGACAAAAAGAAGTTTTTTGCTTTTAGCCTTCTCTCTGCACTAATCTGCTACACCAGTTGTTACATTCCAATTCTGACACTCAAATCATGTTGAGCAATTTTCCCACAGTGTGTTTCCCAAACAAAGGCATTTTTCCCACTCCCACTTATGTGTCTCTTGCAACTGGGAACTGCAGAAAAATGTCCTTAAGTGCTAAGATCCAGCCAACCATTGAACTTGTATTGCAATGTTAGATTTCAAAAACTGGGTGATCATTTGACCAAAACGATACCAACTGACCCAGCAAAAGCATACTTTTTCAGTTACTAAATTACAGATATTCAACTCATATCATGATAAAATCTTCCACAGGTTTTTTCTCGCTGTTTGAAGCATAACCTAATACTTTCCTAAGCACCCTTATACCTTCATGAGAACAGAAATCTTATTATTTGTATACCCTAAACTCTTAAATTGCCTCATTATTGCAGGATATTCACCTGAAGTGGCAGAGGCCTTGAAAAGGGTATAATCTCTTTCTAGGAGATGATGTTTTTGCAGGTCATGTCTTTTCTCTTTATAAAACAACAGAACATATTACTAACTTGGTATTTCATACATGACCAGCATTGCTTCTGGAAAACTACATAGGTCACAGCATGACAGGCTGGATGCATAAAGCTGCTTGTGGGCTAAATCACCCCACAACTCTTTCAAATTCAGGATCATGAAGGGTCATACATGCCTACTTTACTCTTGCTACACTTTCCCCTTTCATTATTTCCACAGGATGAATAAAGCAAGAGTAATTTCTGGAGGGTTCTTGTTTATTTTACCTTTACCTACAAAGCGAGACTAAGTATTTCCTGAAGCAAAGTACCCCAGGCTGTAGGACAGGGATGTTTTGACCCAGGTCTTTTGAGGGTGAGAAGTGATTGGTGCCTTTGTCATCAACTTAACCTGAAGTGCAAGCAAAGATTATATCAGATTTTGCCTTTAAAAGCCCTGTCTTTCAGAGACACAAAGTTACAAAGAAAAAATATTTCATCCAGCATAAAAAAACTGAGCAAATTTGAGCACCTGTTAATCAGCATAATTTACTGAAAGCCTCACAGTAGTTCAGGTAAACTAGAATTGGTGTTAACAGGCAGTAGAACTCAGGCTGAAAGACAAGAAGAGGAGCCTTCTGAAGCCACAGTGTCTTATTTCTTCTGAGGAAAGACATTAGTAAATTGCAGATAACCACCTCTGCATATTGTGACTGAACTTTTTAATTAATGTTATGGATTGACTGTACTGGTGTAATTTTATCATAGACTCTTAAGGGTTAGGAAGGAACCTGAAAGGTTATCTAGTCCTAAGCCCCCCTGCCATGGGAAGGAACACATCCCAGTAGACCAAACTGCTCAAGGCCTTATCCAACCTGGCCTTGAACTCTTCCAGGATTGGGGCATCCACAACCTCCCTTAGCATCCTGTTCCAGTATCTCACCACCCTCACCACAGTGAATAACTTTTTTTGCTAAATCTAGCCAAAGTTTCCCCTCTTTCAGTTTGTAAATATGATGATGATGATGATGATAAATAATAATAAATGACAAATATTGTATCTATATTATGAAATACAAAAACTAATGAGCAGACCAGTGCACTTTGAATGTGCATTCAGAAATCTGCTTTAGTGGTCAGAATATACTGGGCATGCATCTGCCTCTGGCTCTTCCCTGCAAGAAGTTTTCTTCTCATCTTGAGCTTCTGCAGCGTCTCTGAGATCAAACTGAGCTTCCCCAGTCAAGCTCAGTTGTGTTCAGCTTTGTTCACAAAAGAACTTTCTGTGCATTTTCACCCGTGACATTCCTCAGATACATTTTTGTGGACAGTTAGTGTTTAGTATTTCTTACTAAATGTGGCACACTTTTAGAATGTGCTAAGTTAATACATAAAAAATACTTGGAAAGCACCAGGCAAATCGGAAACTGGAGAAGGCTTCTGTGCACTAAACAAGTAATTTCTGGAGCAGTCTTCCAAGAGAATTATGTTGCAAATATCAGCCCCAAGTCCAACTTACATCATGGCATCACCTGACATTTTTGACCATTCCTCATTCAGTTTCAGCTCCTCTGGTAGGTCTTTAGTATGTATGGGCCAGGAAGTCCCATCAGTAATCCTACCCAGCATGATGAAACATGGAGCAAAATTTCATAGCTTGTTTACCAAGCAATACCTGCTACTAAAAATAACTTGGTTACTATATTTTAACTAATACTTCAAGGACTGGCATAGATATCTTATCTGCTTCCGATCAGCCCTCAAAATAAGAGCCAATATATTTTGACATATTATTTATTTTCTAATCTAGGCATTTTTAAAATCTCATAAAAAACCAGATGTAGAGAAAAAGTTGTCCATGTCTGACTTTAGAATATTTTGAAGGAGAACAATGGACAATTAAAGAGTCTGTGTGCCATTTTGCAACTTTGTGGTCAGTAGCATGATCCACTCTGTCTTTGCTTCTCTGCTTTTTCTATTCCTCTGGGTACTCTATGGTGTATAGAGTATATATATATATGATATCCCTGTGGTCAGTTCATATACAGAATTTTAAGAGGCTCCATACAAAGTAAGGTGTGCATTTTCAGAGGACTACACTACAACCTAGTGAGCCCTCCAGTGAAAAAGTGCCTTATATGTAACTTGTGTTTGTTATGGGAATCCAAATGAATCATTTAGAAAGGTGTTAAATTAAGGATAGAGAAGGAAAGGAGGTCCTTTCCAACTATGTCTACAATCCTTCTGATTTAGACTTAAACTTTCATTTTTGCTAACTTAGATTTCTTTTCTCATGTCCATTCTCTTCAATTTCTTCCATTTTACACTACATTTTGTATTTAGTGCAGTGTCCAAGATCTCTTTAGACTATTTTTCCTTGTTACAGATTCTGACTTAGCCTGATTAAAATTAAACACAAGAAAAAGAGCTAAAACAGTAAACTTAGTAAAAATAAATTTTAAAAACCCTCTTTTGAATGTTGACTATGTCATCTGATTTCTATTTACATGTTCTTTGTATTTCAGCTCGTGTAACCTGAGATCCTTGGGGTAAAACCAGTGTGGCAAAAGCCAATGGCAAATCTCTCCCCCCGACCAGGAAAGCTTCATCACAGTGGTGTATCAAATATCACAAAAATTATATACTCTATTACAGGACAAGCACAGGCACTATCTGAGCCTTACTTGAGCTTATACCCCACACTTCTGTATTAACCAAGCACTTAACTTACACAAGGAGGACTTAATGAAAGTAAAATTTATTCAGCCGAGAGTAACCTTTGAAACCACGCTGCCACTATCAGTTGTGGTTTGTGCAGGACACCTCACGGAGCTGCAATCTATGCATCCTTACGTAACAGGCATTAAGAAGCAGTTACACAACTTAATGCAAACACCACCGGCAGATGAAAATCCATGGCACAGGCAGGATCTTGAGTAATCATCAAAGCAATGCCAGAAAGCAAATTCTACCCACAGAAACCATTTTTTTTTGTGTTAAATCCATTTCCTGGGATGCTCTGTACTTCTGTTGCTGCTAGCCTTAATAGTCTGCCACAAAGTGGATTTATGTTGTGAAGTTTTTATCAAAATCTCCAGAATCTGTTAATAATATAAGCTTTGACCAACACTGCCAGAAAATGTGTGTGCAATTCAACTCATATCTTTACTGACTGCAATAATAAACTTTTGGTCTAAAACAAACAGGTCATTAGCAAACAGGTACTTTTGTGCACTGAGGTTACTTGTGTCTCTCTCCTCCTATCATCCCATTTTTCACTCACTGAGTATGTCTTCATGATGCAACTTCGTCAAATTTAGTACAGGAGTAGAACATACTCCATTTTTTAGTGCACAAAGTTTATTAGTGTCCTTTAATTAAAACTGTTACTTCAGCCAATACTTTAATCTCAGAGGTTAATTTAGGTTACAGGGTATGCCTAAAGTTGGGCAGTTATGGCTATCCACACCTCTATTCTAAACTGAAGAAATGGTATCTGGTATCTTTGCACTGCCTTCAGAATGTTTTATAAAGTTGATGTAATTTCTTGATAAATATGTTTCATTTTTAATGAAAGGAACATTCCAAGTCCCACTTTAGATATTTCATAGTGCAAAAGTTGAAGTGCTGTACAAAGTATTATATGGAACAGACTCTGGTCTGCTTTTACATCAGTAGAGATTGGGATGACTCCAGATTTCCACTGGTATAACAAAGTAGATTTTTTATCTCAGCCAAGAAGAACAGGGATGGCAAGACATAACTATATGGTCAGAAATTCTATTTGAAAGATGAGTAGTTTATCAGTTTAACTAGGTGACACCTTTAGAAAACACTCAAGTATTTAAAACATCACCAGGCCTCAGATAAGACACAGATGGCATTTTTTAGTCTATGGCATTGCTTGTTTCCTTGACTGATGTGTTCACAATGGATAAAGAGGTGATGTTTTTGAATCAAATATATTTAAACAGCAGTAAAATTGTAATACTGAATAACTGAGGCAAGTGGGGCTGGGCTGCATTAAGGGGGATAGGAGTGCTGAAAGAAGTTTGGGGTTTACCTTTTTCACAGCCTGATAAAAATTCACCCATCCATCTTCTAACCCACCAGTTTATTTGCCCTGTTGAGTATCCTGTTTTAGTCTTCCATCTCTCCAAACACAATCACTTGGAAATGCTGAAATAAGTACTTTCAGACCCTGAAAAGCCTACCCAGCAAAGCTCAAAGACCAGTTTTAAGAGTCACCTGAAGACCTGAGCCTTCCTTGTTCACCTTTTCCATTTTATTTCCAGCTCTCAACAGAAAGAAAACACACCATTCCTTTTGGATTTTTTGGTTAAAACATGCTACTGGCAAAATATATCCCTCAGCAGGGAGGTGTGCAGTGATCTAGAGAGCAGAAATGAACCACCTGAAAAAGAAGTACTCAACCATCACCACACTGGTCCAACTGTAGTGGCAGTGGAAGGATGTGAGGAATAACTGAGGGAGGGGCAGGAGCTGTGCAGAGCAGCAGCAGAAGAGTCTGTGGAGCTGTGCTCAGACATCCCATTGCTTGTGAGGGGTAGCATTGCTTCCTGTTATTGAAGGAGAGCATAAACATGGGGGATGGAGAGCCCCAGAATGAAAACAGACTTCATGGAGACTGATGTAAAATTGAGGCTTTAAAAAGTACATCTTTTACATGATTATACAGGTTAGGGCTTAATTTTGTTTTCTGGGAGTAAAAAAAGGAAAATAGCTTAAATACTGATAACATATCTTTCATTAAAATTTCCAGTTTAAAAAAACCCAAAAACAACAGTTTGTTTGCATGCCAACAATTCAATTTACCAGAATATGTTTATATTAATTCCCTAATTAAAACTACATTGCATTTGCCACAGCCCTTTTGGCCACAATAATGTCAATGGGATTAATCACCAAAGCATTTTTTTCTTGATCAAGGGGTTTTCCTGAAGAATTGCTACAAGGTATATCCAATTCAGACATGCTTGAGAACACTGTAATTGTGTTGGACTGGAATATAATTCTTTCCTTAGTGAAATAGGTTTCCAAAGTGGTTTCTACCACCTACAGTTAGGAAACCAGTGTGCTGCCATATAGGATGGGTCCTTTCCTTGCCTACTATTGGCAAACTGCCATTTTATATCTTTATTCTCAGTTAAACCTCTACTTACACACTAAAGTAACTGTGAGTACAGAAAAAATCTGGAAAATGTGATGAAGCATTAATGTATCATCTTCTGACCTTTGTATCTTAATTCTTTAAATGTTTATTTGTACTGGTTATTCCAGAACTGTCTGTCAACTACAACATCCTAATTGTATTGTTTTAACTAACAGGTACATACAAACATCATTCCACAGACTTATTTTTAATCAGGGATTTCTTGTGCTCAATTGAAAAATAGAAAAAAAGGAACATATAAAAAGATAACTGTGAAACAGTTATTCTGAAAGAAATTAAGCTGCTCTGCTTCACATATTGCTCCAGTCTAAGACACCTGAGAAACATTTCTTTTCCAGCCTGCAAGTATCCTGAGCACTGTATGGAAACCTCTAATTGTATTTTCTTTAATGCAAAACATATGACAAAATAACCAGTGCATTACCATGGCCTGACAATCCTGCCACATATGTGTCATGAGAAAGGACATAAATAAAATCTACCTGGATAAACAATGATTCATACATAGAGAGGAGGTGCCCAGGAGAGGTGCCAGGGATGATATCTGTCCCCTGCTATTTTATCTGTCTTGCTGAGGCATTTACAGCTCCCATTACTGTGATGCCAGAATATATAAGGCCATGCAGCTGTTCTTACAACACTAAAATGGGGTGGACAAATTACATGGGTTATCCTGGGTCAGAGGTTTGAAGAGGATCATTGCACAAGCTTCACATGCTCTTGATGGGTAGAAGGTGTTTATTGACCATTCCTATATAAATCATCACCTACCCTCATTCCCAAAGCATCCAAGTGTTTCTCAAGCATTCATGCTAAAATAGTCAAGATGTCCCATCTTGGAAGTGTTACTGGACATGAGCCAATGGCTGAATGACTTGTAGCAACTTCTTTCAGTGCACAACAACTGCTCTTCTGCTATGGTTGTCAAGATAAATATATTCCATAACAAGGCTTCTAAGTGTCTATTTCAGTCAATCATTTTAATCATAGAGTGCTGAGTAAGACTGTATTTCCTCCATTGTCCATGCTGTCATAAAATTGGGCTAATTTCTATTAGATGAAGATGTTGTTAAGCTACTCATGGCTCTAGGTTTTCACAGTTTTCATGTCATGATTTAAGGCAATATTATACCTGATTTGAAAGCAAAACATCCCTGTTTACATGCATGAAGAAGTCACTCCCAAACTATAAATATATGAATATGATCTTGTCAATTTACTGAAGCCAGCAGTGACATTTCTGCATGGGACACAGGCATGTTGCCATCTACTCTGAGTGATGTAAGCTGAGTTTGATGACTAGATATCACCTGGTATGTTGTCCTGTAGAGGTAACCATTGCTGCTGGTCTGAGTAACACAGTACTCCATAAATTCTATACATGTGCTTTAACACACACAAGTGGAGGAATAATTTTCTTTATGCAATTGTTAATGATTGCCAGTCAGAAATTTTTGTATTTTTGTAATTATCTTTATCTGTAAAATGGCAGAATACTTACCAACCTGGTAGGATGTTGGGTAGGATAATTAACTGTTATTTGGAGATGCTCTTAGACTGATGAATGTGGAGTCCTACAAGAGAGAGAAATATGTGATCCACTGACACTTGATTAACACACATCAATGTCATCACCTCTGCAACCTTCACAGCAAGAAGCAAGCAAGGCTGGATTGCCCAATTAATAATAGGTTTGGATAACACCTGTCAATGAAAAATAATGTGTTCCACATGTTGATATATTTTCCATTAAAATGCCTCATTTTACAGTTTCATCTAAACATTTTTCATCCAGTACCATCTTTCTAAAACAATGGATTACTGTATTGCCCATCTTTTGTAAGCTGGACTAGATGACCTCTAAAGGTCCCTTCCAACCCAAACTATTCTCTGATTCAATGATTTTACTGATGCCAATTCAAGTTCATGCTCAATAAGCTTAGGCAGCAGTGATTTGCTTCAGACTTCATGATAATGTTTTAAAAATAATTTCACTAAGACAACTCATATTTTTTTATTCTTGATTCTAAAGCCACAAGGATATGTTGCAGCCACCTAGACAAAATCCACATGACAGAAAATCTGCAACCAATAAAGGTACCAAGGAAAAAGCATACAAGAACAAATGTCATGAAGTTCCTGAGCATGAGTTCCTGAGTGTCCAAAGACACATTCTGCAGCAGCACCATTGCAGCAATGTAGTGAAGGATGCTTTCAGCATGCATTTAATACATCTTTAACTTTTACTGGTGACAATTCAAGGTTAATAAAAATCAGAGAGGTTGGACTGGAACTGATTTCAACAGTGCTAGAGAGTTTCACACAATGCACCTGTTCAGGTGACTTTGGAAAACTATGGGTTCCACCTTTCATATCTTCATGCTGAAATATCTTGGGTATTTATATTCTATTAAAGCTGTAACCAATATGATTTAAGACTAATTTAAAGCCTTAATCTTAATCTGGTGCAGTCAGATTTAGGAGTAAACTAAATCAAAAATGTTTTTAACAGGTTTTAGTAGTGTCTTGCACTAGAGCTGGTTGGATATTTTTTCATGAAGGAATGGATGGAATTATTACACAAAGTTAATCTTTATGGGGAATTTTTGTTGTAATCACATCTCATTTAGTCTAAAAATAAGAGCAATTTTGTCCCAATTACTAGCTGAAAAATGAAGATGTCAGCTCAGAAATGCTGCAACACTTATGGAGAAAGAGGATGAGCTCACAGTTTAATAATGATAGCTTAATATCAACAATATCATTGTGTTTCAGGAGAGATGCAGCCCAAAGGCACCTTCCTGCCTTCATTCTCCTCTCCATGCCAGGATCCTTGCCAAGGTTATATGTTCTGCAGCATCTACCCTGATATAATGCCCCTTGAGAGATTTTGCCTGAGATGCATGAGTTCCATGCACCTAAATGCATCTCCCCAGGTCTCTGCAGTGATATTTCTGAATAGAAAAGCTTTTCAGTTTTCTCTCTGAAATCTGTGGATGAATCTGTGATCACAGACTAGCTTTTCTCTGTTCTGTTTACATGGACAGCATTGTACACACACAGAGTAATATTTCCAATGAGTTTGGACATGCAGGGCAGTTTGAGGCAGAAAAGCTCTAATAGGTAATATTAATACAATGTAAAGCCCTGATCCTCACTTGTTGAGCTGAACGGTTCTCTCTCAGGAGAGGAATTTCAGTGATGCTGAAGAAGCCTGTGACATATGTATTACTCACAGGAGCCACGGTGCAAGACTGGAAATCCACTTCCAGCTCATTATGCATGTGTGATTTCAGCTGTCCTAATGGCAGGCTCACACAGATACACACATTTGAGCGACACAGCAGTGAGGGTAACAGAAACCTACACATTCAGCACCAGTGTAACAGCAGTGTACTGCAGCAGACACCTCTCCACAGCAACTGGGATGAGCTGCAGGCTGCTGCTGTGACATACTTCAAACCAGCACTTTCCATGGAGAGGGAACAGGGCAGAAGGAAAGCTATGAGGAGTTCTCACATTTTTGCATCAGCGTGCCTAAGTGCTCATAACACACCTTCAAAATTTCCATTTCAACACCTTCATTTTGGAAAGAATAAGATTGAAGATGCAATGGCAATAAAAGACAAGATAGAAGGCTAGACACAGTTCGCTCCAAATCAGAATATTCATTATTTAGTCTTAAATGTATCTTTGTAAGAAATTAGATCCTGCTAATACTGATATATCTAGTAGATACTCAGATGAGTGAAAACAGATGTGGTGCTAATCAGGTGGAAAAGTCTGAAATAGCAACACAGAAAACCATTGTGGGTCCTTAATCCACAGGAGTTAACCATCTGGGGCAATATTGCACATGTAACCACAACTGCAGTCCCAGCTCTAGCCTGAGACAAGCTGTGATTCTGCCTCCCTGGGCATCTGTGAGACCTACAAGTTCTGCAAAGTAGCAGGAGGTGCTCTAGTACAGTCAGAAGGGGTTATAATTTGGAGGTTTCTCTTAAAAAAAAAGGTTATATAAATTATTTGCCACACCTTGCTCTTCCATCTGCTTTGTCTGTGCCTCCTACAGCCTAGAACAATTGTCCCAAGTCCTGCTGAGTCCTGCTAATACTGAGAGATTACTGAGAGCCTAAGGAAAAGATTAACTGAGCTGAAGGACCAATGCATTGGGTGAGCTTCAGCCAGATAAGCCTAGGTACTTATATGTCTCTCACACTAGGAAGAAGCATTCATTTCTAGGGTGCAGTCCTTCTGATCCCTGATGCCTCATGGTGCATTGCTCATAACAGGCTTTGAAGGACCCAGTTTCTTTGCACTGAATATAAAATTTAAGTTGACTATTCCAAATATAGACAAACCATTGACTTCTAGTCATGACAACCTTGACAGTCTGGTATTAAAGCAAATCAATGAAGAGTTTATCTAGATGCACAGGACTGACAGGAGACCCTGAGATATTTGTAGTTACCCAGTGCTACAGCTCAAGGAAGTCAGAGCCTGGACTTCGAAATATAAACAGCTTCAGATTGATCATCAGAGGCTTTAACCAGCTCAAATCTCCTCCAGCAGAACTTTGCATCTTCCCTGCATGGCTGATTCTCTCCTTGGAGAAGACATTAATCCTCCCACTGAGGATCTCCAAGGATCTCACTGTGATAGAGCTAATTATAGGAAATCTGCTGATGTACGACTAAATATGCTAACCAGCACAATTTGTGGGGTGCATGGTATGCTTTGCTACGCCAAGCAAAAGGATCTGAGAGTGGACAGGAATAAATACCAGCTTGGACTGCAGGAGATTAGTGATCTGAAGAGCCTGCTGTGTGACAGAGACATCCAAGCTTAGATGCCAGTTCAAACAGAGTTCTTTAAACAAGGATGCTTTGTCACATAGTGTCAGGAAATACAATTCTTCCTTAATCAAAATTAAGGAATAATTTTGAAATATTTGCTTTTCACTGGAGAATAGAGGAGGAGTGAGCAGAACTGCTAATCTACCCAGTGTGCTACAAATATTGTAAGAAGAGATGATTGTCCCATTAAGGAGACTGAAAGCTAAAAATATAAGGCAGAGGCTGAAGGGCAGCCAAAGGCACAGGGTGATATTCCATGTCTGTGATCACACAGCTGGCCTGTGCCCAGGACCCGTTCTCTGTCCCCACAGCACTGCTTCAATACATCCCAGACTGCAACAGTACAAATGAAAAGAACCTGTAGAGGTTGTAGAGGAAAAACAGGTTGCATGGAACGATGTCTTTCACTGTCTTAAGTTAACATGAAGCCAAAGCTCACCATCCGTGCAAGGGCACAGCTGGCAGAATGCTGCTAAATCCCACCAGCACCAACCACAGACTGATGGAACCAGCAGCAGGAGTGGATTAGGAGCAGTCTCCAATTGAATCAGAAAGCTGTTTTACAGAAACCATTGCACAAATCAGGGGTGAGCCTTAGGAGAGACCCAAGGAAAAACACCAGTCCTTTCTGAACTGGACACACAGGTCTGGAAAGGGGCTTTGTACTACCCAAAGTTCCCCAAGTGCTTCCTGTCTGAACACAAGGAGATGTAAAAAACATAAATATGTTCTACATAATATCACAGAGTCTTTCTGTCTTCCACACCTAACAAAATTAACCAATACAGAAAACAATACAAGCAAACATACCTTAGCTGAAGAATCTTGGTGGGAAAGTCAAGGGGAAATTACGTCCTCCCAAAAGTTTCTGCAACTGTCAAAGATATCCAGAGGCTGAAAATACATGAAACACCTTCAGTGAGCACTGTGAGTTTCAGAAAAGAGTCCAAAATATTTTGTTCAAGTCATTTCTTCAAAGTTAGGATCAAAAATGAAGTAGCCAAATGGAAAAAAAAAAATAAAAAAATAAAAAAAGCCAACCCAAAACATCAAAGTACAAGTAACAGAATATGAAAAATCCAAGGACACTGCACAATTTATGTGATTCCCTGTGCCAGGGCTAGCACCTAGCATGTACGTACTTGAATATAACAAGATTTATTCCTATCCATGGACTACACAATGTATTTATGTTTGCAGTTGATATATTGCACAATGTAATGAATAGCAAAGTAATAACAGAGAATAAATCAGTTTCCTTGGCACCAGGTTTTGGATAGTACTAATCTGCAAATAGCACATGACTCATTGGCAATTCCCTTTCATATGCCAATTTATAGGGAATGAGATGGAAGTTCATCACATTCTGTCCATACAGACATCTACATCCTGTTCAGATAACCAGTTTATATAGATGTTGGCTGTGAGATGTATAGTCTGCTAGCCAGAGTTCTGAGCCAAAGATTATTAACCAAAAGCAGTTACCAGAGAAGGATGAGCATGGCATAAGTAAAACCGTATCTTTAGGCCATCACATCTAAGGAAACAGTCATCACATAAAAGCAGACTATAACCTTTAGGTGAATTAACAGCTACCAGTTTTACAGGTGGGAGAGAATTATTTTTTTCCAAAAAGAAGGTGGCAGGCAATTTGTTTTGGAAAGGCTGAATGTCCTCAGTGTTAAGATCCTAAGACTTAAGCTACCACCACGGGTTATTTCAAGAACAGCACAAGACATTCCAACACATCACAGGAGGATTCCTGGCCTCCATGATGTTCAATCAAGAAATGTCTCTGTTCTGAGCCTTGCTTTTCATTACTCTTTGTAAGAACAACACAGGGAGTAGAAATTTAGCACAGGGGAAGCAGGTGATGGATGCAACACACTTCCAGACACTGCCTAGTTAATTACAGCTGTGGAATCATACTCAATTGTAGTGTGAGCCAAATAGATTCCAGGTTTTTTTTTAATTACTTGTTGCTATATTAATGTTACTTCTATATGCATTAGAAAAGCTGTGACTCAGAAAAGAGCCACCACAGGAATGACAAGTATTTCAAACTGGAAAGAAACGCACTGCTCCTTCCTGATGCAGATCCACCAAGTGGTAAAGTGATGAAAATAAAAGGGAATCTTAAAGCAGATAAAAGAATATTCTACTTAGCTCATGCATGTTATTAAATACCTATTAAGACATGAGTAGCAGAGAATATTGTGGGGGGAAGAATTGATGAAGTCAGATCTGCTGTGCAAGTGGTTGGGGAAGAACAGACCCTTCTAAGCTGAGAGCTTCAGTGAGTAAATCCCCACTGTCTCTGCATGGTTGATTGCTGTATTTTCAGGTGGGTGCTTAGCTAAGGGTATATTACCCACAGCTCAACACACACCAGGCTGCACCTCTGGCTCAGCTCAGGATAATGTGTCTACACAGCCATGCACATGCTGAAGAAGTGCCTGTACCCCCTTCTCTGGTCTGCCCCAAGAGAAGATTCCCCCCCTGCTTTGTGCTCACTTGGCCTCCCATCTTATTACTTTTTTCTCATTCACTTGTCTGGTTGTATTTCTTTTGCCTTGTGATGTTTTTCAAAGTCAAATGAATGCTATGCAAAAGCTGTGTTAGTGCAATGGCTGCTCAGCAAGGTCAGGAAGATGGCAAAAGCTATCTGGAATAAAAGGATGAGGGAGAAGTGCAAATAAGAGCAATTATGTCAGGCACTTTGGGAAGCCCAGCCAAAGGCAGGGGCAGAGAGACCAGAACAGTTAAAATCACTCAGGTCCTATCCTGAGCAATGCAGTAAGGCTCAAGAAATACTCAGAAGACTAAAAATGTATTTAAATTTTTCCTTGCATTGTATAAGAAAAGGATTTTCATCTGAGAAACAGATATTTCTATAGAAGACTTTTGACCACAAAACACAGTCTGTGTATCCTAAAGATACCTCTCATTTTAGGCAGGATGCAGAGGCTGAGTATTCTTCCGATCCCTATCAGCTGCTCGTTAGCTATTTAGACACTCATTAACTTCCAAAAGAGACCTTAGCCCTAATTAGTGCCTGGACTGATCAGCCTGCCCCTTTCTCCTTTACCTGTGCCTCTCAGAGCCTTCCACAATGATTAAAGGAAACCACGCTTCTTTTGTATAATTTAAAAAATGGTATTTTTTGAGCTATCAGGATCTGCACACAACTGTTGAATTCAGTTCTGTCTTGGAGCTTACCAGATCACTCCAGAATTCTCCAGCTTGCTCTGGCACTCTTGTTCTTCATGCATCCATGTATCACTATTAAATCCTTCACTAAACCAGGCTCTGTAATTTCCCTTCCTTGGCCTTTCATGCAACAGAATCTTGTTTAACTGTGATTGAAGTGTCACCAAGGACACTTAAAATCTACTGTCATGTTGGTGTAAATCCTACAGTCTTTATAACACTATCAATAAGAAGAAAATGAATGAAAAATGGACTAATTCCATCTTCCAAAATTATAATGTATTCTGCATTGAGATATGTACCCTCCATCACAGTGACAAAAAAGAACTTATCAATATAACAGAAAAACAAGAAGATTCTTCACTTTAATGTCTGTCTAAATGGATGCAGTTAACATTCTCAAGTCCAATAAGTATGAGCGCTAAAAGATAAACTGTAAAAGATCAAAATGAGAAAAGTTACAATTGCAAAGCAATTTGTAACAAACAAGCACAGTCTTCCCTGGGGTCTTATGCAGTTTCATGTCTCTGGCCAGTACATGAAAATTATTTTTTATTTCTTGAATTTCTTCCAGTTTCTCAGAAATATATTTCACATTCATCACGTCTGCAGAAGGAAACAAAGGCTGCCATGCCCTGAAACTGCTCATTTTGGATGACAGGACATGGGATCCTCTGCTGCACAGCCACAGGTGCACTCACAGTCCTCTTCCCAGTTAACTGTCATAGTCCTTATTCACCAAAATTAGAGGAAGCAGTGTCCTTGCACATGGACTATCAAAACAGTCAAAGGCTATAAAGTAGTAATACTACCCTAACAACTCTCTAATTAATATAATTAATGTAAATGCTACCTAAAGACTCTTATTGTAGCTATGCACATAGTGTTACAGGAAGGCAAACTGAAGCTATTGTAATTCATTATCATAATTATATATTAATGATAACCCTAGATTTCTTTTTCCAAAACAATATTTGGAAAACATTATCACTATAGCAATAGAAATTTCAGCAAGAGTGATTCCAGCAAGTTCAGTAAGCTCCTGAAGGGTATCCTACTAGTAGCAATTAAATTATATTAAATTAAATTGAAATCAAAAGATTTCTCAGCCTGGCAAAAATCATAAAATATTTCAACAGAACCGGATGCCATTCCACACAAGGAATTTCTTAACCTTCTATCTAAGAGAGCCATGAAGCTACGAGTCAATGACCTGTTAAAAATGTTCTTGTTTTGGCATCCTTACCTTGAGGAGTCACATATTTACCAAGCTTGAGCCAAAGGTATGGTCAAACCACTGACCAAATATTTCCTGAATTCTACTGCTGTTTTCCTTAGGATTCCATATATATGTGAACCCTGACCACATTCGCCTATTTTCTGCTTCTTTACATTCTCACACACAAATTTCCAGTTTTGTATTCACTTTGTATTAACCAGTCCTTTGTATTCAAACACAATTTTACACACACACTCAGGCATTTTTAATTTCCTTTAGAGCAATCTTTAAAAAGAAACACACTAAATAAGTGTGTTTTTCCTAAGTAAAAATTTCAGTCTATATTACTCTTG
This sequence comes from Cyanistes caeruleus, assembly GCF_971803275.1. Taxonomy (NCBI): domain Eukaryota; kingdom Metazoa; phylum Chordata; class Aves; order Passeriformes; family Paridae; genus Cyanistes; species Cyanistes caeruleus. Next base: position 9,159,604 of record NC_141708.1, on the reverse strand, counting down.
GGAGAAAAGACTTCTGCTTCAGAGAATTCTGTGACAGAGAAAACTTTCCCAAACAAGAAGTGCTTTCAGATTTGTAAGCACAGCTGGTCAAATACCAGACTTTCAGTCCTGAGGAGCACTACAGTACTTCCACATTCATTCTATGTAGAATTTGGTTGAAAATTTGAAATAATGAATTCTATGGAAATATGGATATATCCTAAAGATATACTTTCCTAATGGGATGGAACATTATCTCCTTATGAATGTTCTTATTTATTATGAATGAAGTTCTCATTTTTAAATAACTTAAGGGCAACAGACCCTTTTCAGAGTGAACACTGCTTTTCCAAATGGCCCTTTCTGCCAATATTCTCAAGGCAATAACTCTAAGCTGCCCTCAGTAGTTCTGGAGGCTTTGTACTTGCAGGATAAAGACCAACCTGAAGAACACATGGTTGGCTCAACAGCCTTGTTGTAGTGTCACTACAGACAAAGTAGCTTCATTGGAAAAAGCACTTGGTGAAAGACAGGAGTTAATTTTTAAAAGGCTTTTGTGAGTGAAACTCAAAATTCAATGGATATATTTGGCAAATGTAGAGGAATAAACTTTTTCAGTGCTAATAATAGTGGGGAAAAGTCTAAGTTTTGTGATCCTGAAAATAACTAGATTTAGATTCCTAACTAACTTCTTTTAAAAAATATGAATTAGGCATTTAAATCCCTTAGATCAGTGTTTAAAAGATATTTAGATGCCAAGACTCCTAGGCTTAAGATATTTGCGCATAAACAGGGAGTTTTGCAAAGAATATCACATAAGAAAAAAAAAAAAAAAAAAAAAAAAGAAAAAAAAGAAAAAAAAAAGAAAAAAAAGAAAAATAAAAGAAGCATACTGGCCAAGCAGAAAATTCACAATAGCCAACCACTTAAGTAAATCATCAGCATGATTGATCTCAGTGACCTTTAATCCCAATGGCTCTTTTCCCAAGCCATCCAGGACACTCTGTCCAGTATGTTACATCTAAAAGATAATAACCATTGTAGATAACATGGCTATATACAGAATTTAGATACAAGTACTAGGCTTGTCCCTGCATCTGAGCTACGCTGCCCACCAGTCAGGATGCCCCCAACTTTGGCATGGACAGGCAAATAAGAGATAAGAGAATGAGAAGAACTGCCCTCTTGTGTGCAAAATGAAGCAAGGGCAGTCCACAGCTCAGGGAAGGCAGGGACAGGTTCCCTTTGCACAGTGAGCTTCAGAAACCTCCCCAAGAAAGGCAGAGAAATGAAATATCAAGGTACAGTTTCCTTCTTTGTGCTTTGAGCTCCGAGGGCCAGGCTGTACCTGGCCTCCTCACTTCAAGAGAGCATGGTTAGACTGAGACTAAAGGGTCCAGGCTGGCTGTGACTGCCCAGTAATGCAGGAAGGACAAGAGCTTTTATTTTATTCTCTTTGGGTAGTCATGATTAAAATAGCTTTAAAAAGTGCAAATCCATGCATGTACAACCCGTGATCACAGCAATAGCCTGCTGCCAAGGAATCATGTTAGCTGACCACCACTGTCTGCCCAACACCAACTCCTGCCTGCAGAGCCATTTCTGGCCGATGTCATACTGCTGGTGAGAGAAGCAGAGGTGAAAAAGCCAGCAGGAAACCACCATGAAAAACCTGCACAAAGAGAAGGACTGTTGGAAGGAAAGATTTACAACTGAAATTTCACACACAAGCATTTCTAAGTAGCATGGGCAAAGCCATGAAATGGAGGAGATTGATAGAGCAGCAGTGTTTGCTGAGCTCAGGGGAAGGGGTAACTGCACAGAGAGGTGCTGGGACAGGAAACATGGGAGGAGGTGTGAAGGTGAGAATACCAGAAGGTGACATTACATAGTAACACCTTCAGACATTGTGGGTTTAGTGGCATATTGGACAGACCATAAGGGTTGCAATTACATGAGGAAAATGAAGACAGGGAAGTGGAGAAGTGAGCTGGTATAGGAATTCACAAAGCTGACTGAAAGGCTTGAGGTCACCCTGCAGCTGGGGATCTCAGCTGAGCTGGCTCCTGACAGGAGGTGCAGAAGGAAAGGAACATATGGCATTTGTTGTCCTAGAGAGGAACATCTTTCCAAACTACTTTTTACTAGCCACAGGATTAAGGCTTGGAAGAGAAGTAAAAAAGGTCTGGATGACTGAATTTATTTCATTCGCATCTGCTATTCCTGAGTGATGCAGGCTTTGATCTATTCTATTTTTACTTATCTGTTAAAAAACTATCTACATTATTAGTTAATTAATGTATGGACAAAGATACAAAAAAATTTTGTTTGCTCTCATATTGCTGCTTGCTTGCTTGCCATATTGAAACAAACACACTAAATAGTAATAGTTATAGATAATGAAAATCATCAGAACAGGCCAAGGAAGGGTCCAAAAGATGGGGCACCATTCAGAGGAGGGTGAGATGTCTTCACCAGATTTCATGAGTCACTTTGCCATTCTCTGCCACGTGTGTCTGTTTATAGCACACCACTAACACCATCTCCTGGCCATTTGGTGTCTGGACTAAAATCTTTATAAAGGTCTCAGAGAGCCTGAAATGAATGGTGTTGCAAACACAGAAAATGCCAGTGTTGCCATATCTTCTCTACATTCATATCTGATTTCACCTATGCCAAAATAATACCATACCCATCCCTAGAATTACAGTGGGGGCATTCCAGCTACATTTTTTTTCCAAAGGACTTCCAGAAAGATGTATCAGAATACTCTCAAATCAGCTTACATATTCAGAACTGACTATTGATTTGGGTTCACTTTGTTTTGATGCCCACTGAGAAAAGCCAAAACTGATATTAAGAAAAAGCCTGTGAAAATAGACATTTTCCAGTGTTTCAAGCTCAGCAATTTAATTCTTGCACACTTTCTGAAACATCAATAATGTATCTTCCCAACCTATTGCTGTAAAAGATTCAGTATTCTCCAACTTCATGTGCTTTTGGTATATCCAAGCAGTCAACAGATCAAGGTCTGTCTATTTACTGAATTTATCCATCTGTTTTCAAGTATTTAAAAGAGGGATTTGACATCTTCTTGATGATGTCAAAATCTAACATATCTCTAGATGTCCAGTATAGCATGTAAAGGCATTACCTTGGGGATTGCTCAGGATTTATTGCTCCTATATATTAATTGGGCCAGACACTTTTCATTTCAAAATCTCTTAAGAAGTGACTCACAGCTCAAGGAGCTTAGGCTTTCAAGATCATATTTCCAGAAAAGAAATCATCAGAATCAGTAACTTGAATTTTTGCCCTTAAATTAATTCAGGAACATAAGGTAAACTTCTAATTTTAGCTAATCTCAGAATAAACAAACAACAGCAGAGCCTCCTGCGTCATTAACAGCATAATCAATCTGGAGTCTTGAGCACAGTCTGTCCTGGAGGATTGAGTGCTTGGAGCTGTAGTGGGTTACTGAGGAGAACAACTCCATGAATCCCTTGGAAAGTAATCAGATTATTGTATTCCTGAAGGATTTTCATAAAAGGGAACTGCCACATCATACTTTCTGGAATAGCTTGTAGGAAATACTACATGAATGCCATTGGTATATCATAATTGCAAACTTTTTTCAGCTGACCACAATGCTCTGTTCAGCCAGCTTAAATCGAAATGATGGTTTGCTGCAGACTGTGTATTTCCTCCAATTACATTACTGTAAGCTATGGCAGAAGAAACTGTCATTTTGAACACTAGAAAATAGCACTTTTGCCCAAGATGGTTGAATTGATTTTGAGTGATCAATGCAACATCAGCTACAGCTCAGCAAAAGAAAACATGAAGGTGTCAACTTTCTCACACCTGACTATCAGAGGGAGCTCATCAAAATATCTGAAGAGCTGTACATGGGCAGTACCACAGTCACCTCTTGCATTTGGTGTTTAAGTGAATTCTACAGGAAATATTATCTCCAGATAATTAAAAAAATAAGATCTGGATTTTATTTGGTATTGGTTGAGTCATAACACAACAAGGGAACGAAAACCCAACCAATTGTGGGAAACCTTTAGATCAATTGCTCTGCTCCATTCCATGGCATGAAGCTGCTACATCTCTGCTACTATGAAACGTGGTGAAAGGAAAGAACCATCTCAGTTCATGTCATCAGTAGTGTGTCAGTGCAATTTTAAGAAAACAAGATGCTTTAACTGATCTCAAAATTGGTCTGTTATCTGTAGGAAGTCTCAGTAAGTGACCTTTTTGGAGGCTGAATGCTAAAGAATGACAAAGTGAGAAGAGAAACTTTGTTTATGGCATCAGAAGAGACAAATCCACTGAGACACTCAATGGTAACAATTGTGAGTCACCAAATCATTGTCAAAAAGCCATGAAGGCCAGTGGGAATGGTAAACTGACAAGCAAGGGGGAGTTTACTTCCTTAGGTGGTGAAAGAGCCTCTGAGACGTGAGTCCTCTATTCCAGAAGACATAGCCTGGCACTCCAAGCAATCATTCCACAGCTTCCCAGAAAGGCTTTCTCATTCACAGACAAACCCACCCAGAGTTTGCTTGGACACTTCCTGCTCCAAGCTGCTTACTTTCTGTGGCAAAGGAGAAGTAAGAGCAGGATGGGCAGCTCAAGAGCTCTACACTGGGCTTTGCCATTGTGTGGCTCAGTTCCATTATCTGCAAAGCAGAGATAATGGTACTAAGATTGTGATAAGCATTATTATGATCAGTTTACAAGCACAGCACCAGCTAATTAATGCAGCTAAGTTTGATACATGTAGCTCTCAGAGCCACATAACTCTCTACAACAGATCCCTTTCACTGAAAAGGAGACTGTCTCCAAGGATGATGCTATCAGCTGCCAAAAAATCACAAACTTTCAAAAATGAGGACAACACTGGTATAATGGATACAGTGTGCTACGAAAAGTAGGTCTAAGAATGAACTGGCAGGATTATGTAGCTTGGGAAACCAAAACTGTGATTTTAATCAGCAGCTGCCACTGATAGAAGTGCAAAAGGTTTGTGTTTGATTTGAGACTGCAGTACTACAGATACTGAAAGTTTATTTCACAGGGAAAACAAATGGATCTTAACTCTTCAAAGGATAGGAATTATGGTGAGCATTTCAAGAACATGATTTTTACCAGTCCTTCATGTGTGCATTCCTATCTACATCCCACAAAACAGGTTTATAATTCAGCTGGATCAGAGCATGGCGAAATAAGGCAGCTGGAGAAGGGCTCTGTAGCTCAGGTAAGGGTAGAGGTGTTAAAGAGGGAGCAGGAGCACTCCAGGCTCCAGGGCAATGCACATTGCAAATCTGAGGAAAGGTTTCTAGGGTTGGGAATATGAGGCACTTCCAAGCTACGTGGCCGTCAAGATCTTTGTTGTAATTCAGCACTCCTCCTGCTTCTGAAATTTCTTTATCAGTTTGCCCTTTTATTTGTTTTTGCTTTGTTTTTTTCTTCTTTAACCATATTTTTAAAATGAGCAGCATATATTCAGGATCAGTTTCTCAGCAGTCATGGAAGTGACATTGAGGGACCCCAGAGGATAAATTTGCCTTTAGTATACTGTTTATGTTTCACTGCACTGCAGTCCTGTTTCTGTCAGGTTTTCAGCAGCAAAGCATGCAGGCTGGGTGAGCAGCATTATTTGTGGCCAACACACATGGCCAGGAATCAGGCAGAACATCAAACATCTGCTGCAGACTCTTAAAGTTGTGATGACATACCCCAACCCAAACTGAGAAACATGTTTCAGCAACCCTCCCAGCACCAGTGGGATAATGCCTAGAAAAGAAAGCATTACTGGAGCAAGAAGAGAATGGTCACTGTGTCAGAGTCAGCTGCCAAACTGAGAAGATTAAACTAATGAATGACACAAAGAGTCCATTCTTCCTATTTTTTCACCTTCCTCTTAAAATCCTCCCCCACACTGAGGTGAGATCCTCACCCACACTGCCAAGAGATCAAGACCTGTTGTTGAGATAAAAAGAACTAAAAGGTTTACAAGGTGTTATACAGGACTGCATGATTGGGATCCAAAAAAGCACTTATGTACCTCAGACGCCATTTAGGCCACGTTCAGGTGATTACAGAATGCTATTCCACAGCAATAACTGGCCATTACAAAATACTTAATCCCTGTGTTCTCAACAGAAAATCCCTGCAGTTCTGCTCTGACACATACCAGACGGGACAGCAGCTCAGGAGCCACAGCCACACCTTCGTCAAAGAACAGCTGGAGTAGACTGGCAGCCAGAGCCCTCTCCCAGGAGACCCAGATGCAATACTTGCTTGTAGAGATCAAAGCTATCTTTGCCCAGAAATGCTTCAACTTCTTCCAGGAAGCTGGCCTTAGGCACCCAGTGTGTAATTGGAGGGAGCTGGAGCAGGCTCAGGCATGTGTGCTGCTGAGTGTGCAGGGCTGCTCAGGCTCCCAAGGCAAGCAAAAATGAATGTCAAGCCAGCCAGAGCAGCGTGTCTGGCTGGTCTCCACTCAGATGCACAACACAGACATGCAGTGTCATTTAAGATGTCCTTGACCATCCTGCCTGGCTTCCAATTTCCACTCCAAAAGTGCCCAAGTGTCTTAGAGGTACTGTGCCACAGGATATATGTCACAGGCACCTTACAGATATCTGTGCAGGTATCTTAGCCACTTTACAGCACCTGTTAACGCGATACGTGCCTCGCTGAGACAAATTAATCAAGTACAAGGCAAGTTTAGGCATCTCCAACTAGAGGAAGTCCAAGGACAAATGAAGTCTCACATGACCAGTATAAGTCATCAGTTCTGGTCTCGCATGACCTGTTTAACATGTCTCATACATTCATTAAATCAAGCACCATGTCTTTATTGAATCAAGATCCAAATCCTTATCCTTCATAAGTAGCTAGCTCCAAGACATCTCCTAAAAAATTACATCAAATAAAGCACTTACCCACACAAAGGCTTCAAGGAAACTCAGCTGGAAAGTGATGTTCTGTTCCAGCAGCAGCAAACTGCAAAACAGGCAGGACTTTGCTGGAGAAGCATCCAAAGAACATTAAATATGCTAGCAAAGCTAAACAGCAATAGGATCAGGCATTCAAGTGAACATGAAATATGATTATTTACTTCATCCACAATTTTGTGTTCAGCAGAAATGCTGTTGTAAGTATCTGTCTTGAACAGCAGAATTGTCAAGGGAATGCTTCTTTAGCTGAGAGGCTGTCCTCTCTCACACCCCAGGAGTGCATGTACCAGCAGCAGCACTGTCTCACCAAGCCCATGGCTGCAGGTGATTGCTGAAAAATTATGATTCAGTGTTGCGTAGTTACACAGACAGAGAGCTAATGCACAAGGAAGTCAAGAGCAGAAGACTGTCTCTTCCGTGCCCTGAACATTCATCTCTGGTTTTTATGTGACTCTTCCACAATGACAATTCCCTCTGATTACCCCTTCTTCTGATAGGTCTTGTGCAGTTACTGAAGAATATCAGCCACTCGTGCAGGAGACCTCTGTGTCCCGGGCTCTCTACATACATGCATTGGTCTATAATCTGTTCACAAGGCTAAAACATTCATAGAATAGAATCATAAAATCATTAAGGTTGGAGAAACCTTTAAGATCTTCAAGTCCAACTGTCCTAACTGCCAAGTCCACCACTAACCACATCCCTTAGTGCCACATCTGCATGTACCTCCGGGGATGGTGACTCAGTCATGTGCTGAAGTGAGTGACCAACCATGTGCCATGAGTAATAAACTACTGGAGAGGTATTTACACTGTAAAAGGCAAAACAATCCTAAATCCGTAAGGTATTTATGTCTCTAGGGAATAAGTCTACACAGAACAGCTCAATTAGGCTTCAGGAAAATTTGATTGTACCAACACAGTGCTGCACTTCCAAGAGGATCCACTCACTCAGGTCAGGCCAAATATAAATAGAGTTGCTCTGCTTCCAGACCCAACATGGATGTCTCTATACCTGTGGGATAAATACACCCCTTATCTTAGACAAAACTCAGAATGCCAGGTTTTGGTGTGTGTAAACACCATCATTTATACATTGCAGCCTCCAGATGAGTGTCAGCTGCTCTGCCTTCCCCTGGAGTCAGCTGATTCAGCTGTCTCCATTGATCCTCACTGTCCCATAACTACTTCCACATAGCTAAGGGACTCTTCAGGTTTATTGTCTTGTCCAAAACCAGTGAAGATTGGATGTTGCAATATCCCTTGCAGGTTCAAACAGCAGAACCTCATTTGCTCCATGTAAGAGCCAGACAGCCGATACTCACACAGCTTTCCATCACAATGTGAGGAACAAGGCTGGAGACACAAGCTGTCCTTGTAGGTGAAATCCACAATAAGGTCTTCATTTGCTCTTGGTTGAAATCTTTACGAATACTTAGGTTGCTGAGACTATTCAATGGGCTTGGAAAGACTCAGGGAACTGCAACAATCCTCAATGGTCTGCTTTGCAAGTTAATGGCTTTCCTTTTTCTGTGTGTGCACTTACTGAGAGAAACCTAACCCTTCCCCAAGCCTTCACCTTTGATCAGTGCAGGTATCAAATGCTGGTTGACTTAGGTACATTTTGTGCTTGTTTCTCATGCAAATGCAAACTACTATACACCAGCTGGCACCACTGCCAAATTTGTTTCATGGTTTTCGTTCTGTTTTCTACCTTCTGCCTAAAAGGAGTATTATGTACATGGAGATAAGTTTTCTGTGAGAAGATAGTGAGAGATTTATTTTCTCTTACAAATTATGGGATTAGATCCATTTTGGAGTAATTCCACAGAAACCTGTAGTATTATACCAATGATAATTTAATTAGAATATTTGCAAAGCTAGTCTGTGTTTCAATAGCTTCATTAATGTTATGGTGAAGTGGACCACTTACATAATTTTTAACAAGGCATTAACACTATGCCTGATCAAGGTTAGCCAAATATCTTGCTCTCTAAATCAGCCCTGTGTGGGCAGCCCTGATAGGCCAAGTCCAACCCCAGGACTGAATTTGATCCTTTGAGTTTGAAGAATTAACTTGTACACAGCCACGAGTCCTTTCTCATGCCCAAAGTCACAGGCTTTCTCCTGCAAGCCTCCCCTTGTTTCTGGGCTACATATTCTTGACAACAGGGTTAATCATAAAGTCTCACCAGAAACCCTGGTTTCTTCTTCCAGACCAAATACACACTCACACACAGAAAGACAAAAAATGGGTGCATGTTGACATAGTGTATATTTAGATTTAGCCTTAGGAAATTAAAATTAGGCCTGAATCCCTGCAGGATTTGGGGTGAGGCTATAAAACATACACCTGAAGTTAAATCCTCCTTGTTTTAGGATCTCTGATGAGGATAATCTCTAGTTAGAGAGATCATGCCAAATGATTGATGAGCTTTGGTTCTTGTTCAGTGGATTATTCTTTAATTCAATTAAAATAACAACAAACCCTGGTCAGAGGATTTTATCCATGTGTCCGTCTTTAAGTAATCTCATTTAAATCAGAATGTGATGGGTTGCAGACTCACAAGAACAGTGGGAGCAAACCCTTACAAAGCTTCAATCTTGGTTCAGACTTGATATTTGAAATTAAGCACTGGCATACATAAAGCCTTTGTTTAGGGCTTTGCATCAGTTTTTGAGAAGAAGTCACCCTGATTACTTAATTCTTCATGTCATTTCAGATTCACGTGCACACGACCATCGCCGAGCAGCCCTCACAGTGCAGGTGCACTCATGGCTCTGCTTTGCTCAGGTCTTCTGCCTTGAGACACTTGTTGTAATGAATTCTGTCCTCAAGGTGCTCCTATAAATCTCACTCACAGGACAGCTAAAAACTCCTTGGTAAGGATTTCAGGTTTAAATCAGGCCCACTGTGCTCTTCCATTCCACTCCTTCCAAAACTCCAGACTACTGACAACTGGTACAGCTTTATTACTGCGCCACCCTATACACCAAAAACTGCTTGAGAGAAGGCAGGTCCACGCCAAAGTCCTGCCATGGATGGGGCAGAGCAAGGCTCTGCACAAGAGGAGATACCAGACCATCTGAGAGGAACCCCATAGGGCTGGGTCCCACAGGGAAGGTCAGTGAGATCCTCTGTGCTCAGTGACTCAAGACAGGTGTCAGAGCACAAGTGGCTCAACAGCACACAGGGCCAGTTTACGTGGCAGGACTGTTTAAAGCACACCTTCTTTATGCAGACGTATAAAATAGCAGCAGTGAAGCCACTACTTCTGGGCCTTTCACTAGAAGCTGACACAAACAGGATGTGATGGGTCACCAGAAAATCCTACCAGCTAGCCAAGACATTCATAGGCAACTTCATGACTGATGGTCATACATCCAGTAAATTTGTTTCTGTTTTCCATGCAATGGTAAATTTTACACAGTCTATAGTTTAATAATGTATATTACACAGTCTAATGTTCATCTAGTATTATGTACTATTATTATATAGCATAATGCTCAGGCTTATGGAAGAGCCTGCCTAAACTCAGATTACCTGCCTGTGAGCTTTCAGAAAAAAAATAAGTAAAACAAACAACTCTGAAGGTAGCATATGATCTGTTGCCATTACTTTTGTCCACTCGTATGGCACAAAAGCTTGACATTCTCAATAAGTCATTTAAGACAAGCAGCTAATTCCTATAAATACATTTTCACTGAATTCTAGCAGGCAGTTGTAGCTTCACCTCTCCAGAAATTCTACATTTTTCTAATAAACTCACAAACCAAAGAATTTTGTATCTTCAGCAGCTTTCTGTTCACTTATTTGCAAGATCTGTAAAAAATCACTGTAGAAAGATTTGTAAAAAATCGAATAGCAGCAATACAGACCCATCTAGGGGAAGAGAACTGCTTTTCTAGAACTCTTTTTTTTTTTCCTCTCACACTGGACAATACTGGCGGGCTGAGATTTAACCAGAGATGGGCTCCTTTTACAAGATTGCTTATATAAAGCGAAGATAACACCAGCTGGGTTCATTTGAAAGAGGACATCTTGGAAAGAGCTGACAGCGCTGCTTTTGGAATAAGACTGGAATGAAAATCTGAAATAATTAGCTCCTTCCTGTCTCGTAGGTATAACCCTTAATTTCTTATAGAATGCATAGGATTATCATTAGAAGGAATTGTCAGTGATATGTACTTTAAGACCCTTTTATAAATATATATTTTTAAATAGAAGTTGGGTGAAAATGTTGAAATTGATTGGTTTTGTTAGAACTACTGAATTGGAATGATTTTTATTTTCTGTAAATGGTATTTCTTACTTCTAACTTAGTCTGTTTAGTGATGTGTGCATGAGGGCTGATACTGAAGAGTGTCTACAAAGGGAAAATATGAGAACTGCACTCCCAATCCCACAGGCTGTGTATGTTTTTCCCCTGTGGGAAACAGCTTTCAGGTTTGAGGCCTGAAATGTAAATGTAAATAACTGCTGTGGATGTTTTCCTAGAAACTCAACATTTAGCAGCAAAGGAGAAAATGCATTAATCATCATAACCGAGCTACATGAAGTTAAGATTATATATATCAGAATAGCCATCACCATAAAGAATAGTTTCAGCACTAAATTTTAAGCACATTATACATGTTCTTGTGTCATATTTCTTCTACTAATTTCTATTCCCTCTTTTTTTCAAATCCCACTGTTTCAGTTTCATTTGGTTATAGTAGCACTTTAGGTTTAGACTCTTTGCAAGAAATCAAACTAGAATAATTAAAAGCCACCACCACTAAACTGAAACAGTAAAATTGTCACAGTAGTGACCCGGTTATAGCAACGGTCTTTGAAAGATTTACCCTGCAGTTGCAATTACATTCGGTGACAGAATAGCAATAATGTTATTTTTTTCTCTCTGCAAAAAGGACATTTTAACAGTAGTTACTACAGGTTCAGGACTGCAGACAATGCATTGTTTTTCTTCTACTTTTAAAGACATTTTCAGCTTTTATTTCCTGTGTCCTCAGATCATTGCAAGAAATGGTGACTCTTGCTATTTACCTGCTGGTCATCTTGGCTCGAGCGCTTGCGGGGCCTTGCAGCCCAAATAAAGCAGGTAAAATAACTTAAGTCTCCTAAGATCTTCTCCTGTAATTAAGCTGCCAAAGGATTTTTTCATTCAAAATGTTTTCCTTCAGGAAGTTAAACTGTGGATTCTGTAGAGCTAATCCTTATATTTCGTTTATTGATCTGCTTTGAGCTGGCACAGTAAAGAATGTACCATTCAAGTCCTAACCCCACAAAGAATTAGGCATATAGTTAACTCTGTGCAATAACCATTGTGCAAGAAAGTTAATCACAGAAACATGATATAGCAAAGAAAACAAAAACAATTAGTAATTTTCTGTAAGAGTATAGGCTAGATGCAGCAGATCTTTGCTGCCCAAACTGGGCTTTAGTCCCAGACTACAATCAGATTGAATGTGCCGGGCTGAACTCCTGAACCACACTGTTACATTAAAGCAAGAAAAATACAAAAATCATTGAAGGTAAGGCTTTAATTGCACACTGATTACTGCCTAGAAACTGAAGTGATCTGGTGCCAGACAGACCTGCAATGTATATTTCACTACAATTACAAAATGTGCTCTAGAAACATGTTGGAATATGCCTCAATTTACTGTTTGCTTTTTTGTGTGTAACTGCTGTCAGATTACTGTCATTCATTTCATGGTATATCTAAAGTATTTGGCCCTCTAGCCATTTATTTCAGTACCTTTATTTGTGCTAGCAGTTTCTCTTAACTGCAGGAATTTTCATAGCTGTGAAGTTGCCAGTTATAAATCTGAGCATTAACACAAGCAGAAGCAGCTTGCATGTGCTGAAGGTTTGTTAATCAGGAAAAAAAGCAAATTGTTAAGGTCTCTAGTTGACTTTTCCCCATTATTCCCTAGCAGACATGGAAAGGCTGCAAAATGAAGCTTTTAGCACAAAAAATGAGAGTGGCAATGGCTTTAAAAGAAATAACTGAATAATTCCAGAGAAGGTGCCTTTTTTTTCTCACTGTAGTAATTGGAAGTCTTTTTCAATTTTCAGGTCACTAATGGTTAGTCAATATTTGCCCTTAAAATTTCCATCAGACGTTCAAATTAGCTCTGCCTGAAAAATATCCAATTCTGCTATCATGAAGCAGAATCAGACTGTCGGTTATGATGTTCAACATTCATGTCTGTATTAGCAATCACTATGTTTGCAAACACACAGCACTGCTGTTAACAGGGCTGGGAGTTTGGGTCATCTGTTGTTGTTAGCAGGCCTAGGTTCTTCAGTTCATTTTTAGATCTTGGCTTTTGACTTGACAATTGGAAAAATTCAGTTTGTGCTGGCACTACAGGGCCAGTTCTAGAAGAGAAAAGGCAGGATATTTACTGTGGCCAAGATCTATACACCAGTACAAAAAGGTGCAGATCTACAAAGCCTACCAAAGAACCTCACCAAAATTATTTTTACAGTCAGTGGTGTTACAGAAGCCAGCTTTGCAGCATAAGTTAATGAGACATATTTCAGTGCAGTCCTTTTTTACTTCAGATTTCTCAGCAGTGTCTCTGCTTTTCAATCAGCTATTCCAGAAAGATAAAAAATTTACACAAACTTCTGCATTGACTAGAAGGCAAAGGCCAAACTCTTCCAAAAAGGACAGAATTTAACAACCTAAAGGTCAGTTTTGTGTAGCAAAAGCTGCATTCATTAGGGGACTTCCAGCACACACCCCTGTTCACAGAAGGTTAAGCCAAATGGAAAGTAAGTGGGCAGACCCACCTCTTTGAAAGGAAATTACCACTGAATAACTCCAGGTGTATCATTTTCCTTTCAGATGTAATTTTAGTATACTGCTATCCTAAAACCATCATTACCAGAATTCCAGAGTGTCCTTATGGATGGGAGGTTAATCAGCTGGCACTTGGAGGCATTTGCTACAATGGCATCCACGATTCAGGATATTACCAATTCACAATCCCAGACCTGTCACCTAAAAACAAATCATACTGTGGGACACAGTCAGAGGTAAGACTATGAAGGTCAGCATTTCTGACTCAGGAAATGGCTGGACTTGTTTGAGAGAGTCCTGTTCTCTTCAGCTTGAAGTAAAATTTAGGTACTGATGGAAGAAGGAGGCAAACTGCAGTATCAAGGAGAAGGAAGAATCACACAGCTGTGCTTTGCAGTTCCAGGAAAAATACTCACAGGCTTAGTGATATTAGTCTGCTGTTCACTTGCACACAGAACTTATGTTTAGTAAGGCATATGAATAGGCAGCCCAGCATATGAAGAGCTGCCAAACTGTGTTTTCTTGGGGAGGCTGTTTTGACACCAGAGTCTTCATGTTTCAAAGTACATTCCTGGTGCCTCAAAGACACAGTACTGCCCACATTTCTCTCTCTCACCATCCACAGTTCAAGAATCCTATGTATCACTTCTATAACTCCATCGTCTCCAATGACTCCTCAGTGATTGTGAAGAGCCAGCCTGTGAATTACTCATTCACCTGCACATACAATGCCAACTACCTGGTGAACCAGGCTGCCTTTGACCAAAGGTACATCCTGTTCTGGGAGTGTGTTTCACCCTGTCCTCATCACCATGCGTCACTCATGAGGAATTTTGTCCTGTCCCCAGGGTGGCCACTGTCCACGTGAAGAACGGGAGCTCCGGCTCATTTGAAAGCCAACTGTCCCTCAACTTCTACTCTGTAAGTGCTCTTTGCCACTCACACCTTCACCTTCACCTTCCACAGGTTCCAGCCAAAGAGCTGGAAAAAACAGGGCTGCTGCTCCTGACTTTTATGTGTCATGGAGCACATTACTAGCCTGGCACAGGTAATTGCAGTGGGATTGGCAGGGGTTCTTCTTTCTGCTGATTAACAGAGATATACTTAAAGTGAACAGAGCAGACACATGCCAACTGTTCTTTTAATCCCTCAAAATCAGGCAGCTTTTTCTGCTGAGTGGTACATTTCTAACCTGCTGACAGGTTTTATAAGAAAAATCAAAACTTGTTTGTAGTCCCACTGCAAGAGCAGCATGAATCTGCACGTACTCCTGGCCTTGCATGGCCTCTGCAGACACAGCAAAGCTCCTTGCATTTCTCTTGCAGCTTTCTCCCTGGTCCTCTCACCTGACAGATGTTTCACGTACCTCTCAGATCTTTAGGTCATGCTGGAATTTTTTTGCCAATAAAATGTTGTCCCTTTATCAAGGGACAGGCAAATCTTTTGAAGAGTCCCTCTCCTCTCTGTAACTCCATTGCACTGCTGGAGCAGCCAGCTCCTAATCTTGGAATCTTTTCTCTGCAAAAGCACAGTCAAAAGCACCAAAACAGCCTCTCTATTTTAGCACAGCTAGAAAAGCACAACTAGGAACACACTGTGTTAAAATAGGCTAGGTAAAAGGAGTATTTACCACTAGGTAAACCAATGCTAGGACTGAACCTGATATTCTTTATATAATTCTGGTGCCACCTTTGTTACCATCTTACCCAACAAGAAGCAATGGGATTTAAGGTAGGCATTTCAGTGTATTTGTAACAAAAACCTTTCACCTGAGCACCACTCAATTGCTCCATGTTCAGCAGGCTGGCTTTTTTCTTGTGACTTCTGCTTGTCTTCATTCCTTTTCTCCAACATATGGCCATGTCTCAACTCCATTCCCATTCCATGTACTCATCTCCACTCTCTCACTCCCACCAGCTTTCCCCACCACTGGAAGCAGCAGCAGCAAGCTTGCTTCCCACCCATGCTGCAATACAATACATGCTGCAACCCAAACAGCATCAAGTTCTGACACTGATCATCATTATGTACCAAATATTAACAAAAATATTTTTAAACATTATCTTTGGCTTGCAATTCTACCAGTGTAGAGTTTGGAGGTTGCAGGGTATAAGAACCCAGATTTCTGGGGTCAGTCTCTCCAGTGGTGTCTGAAGTTGAATCATGCCTTGCTTTGCATGCTACAAGTAATGTATGATGCCTTTGTCTTTGTCTTCCAAAGAATGCCAAGTTCTCAAGTATAAAGGAAGCCCCCTTTGTTGTTGAAACATCAGAAATTGGTTCAGACATATTTGCTGGAGTGGAAGCCAAGGGCTTAAGTGACAGGTAGGCAAGGGAAGGAGGAATGAGTAATAAATTGGCAATTGGGACATTCCTTGCTAATCTGGGGTTTGCATCTCCCCAGGTTTAAAGTTGTTCTCAACAACTGTTGGGCAACTCCCTCCTCAGAGTATTTCTACCAGATCCACTGGCCTTTGATCACAAAAGGGTAGGTGCTGGTGGGACCCAGGGGAGCGCCTCTACTCAGCCCAGCCCTGAGGATGACTGGAAAGTTGGTTGTGGGTATAAGGGAGCAAAGGAAAAGCTGGCCCACAGCAGGGCAAATGCTTTCATCAGACTGTCACCTCAGGAGATGTTTCACTGAAGCCATGGGGCTCTGACAGTGCTTCTCCACACACAACACAGGTGTGCCACAGACTACTCCATCCTGGTGCATGAGAACGGGAAAACGAACCGCGCCACGTTCCAGTTCAACGCCTTCCGCTTCCGCAACATCCCCAAGCTGTCCAAGGTCTGGCTGCACTGCGAGACGCACGTCTGCGACAGCGAGAAATTCTCCTGCCCCGTGGTAAGGCCTCCCTGCTGCAGAAATACACAGTGCCACTTTCAGACAGAGGATGGCCAGCCCTTCCCGAGGCTGTGCCAGGTGTCGAGCCAGCGCCAGGGCTCTCAGCGGGTGGAGGCACGGCACTGTGGGACCCCGAGCTGTGCACCCCGACCCCTGTCATTCCACAGGCAACATTGGGAAACTTGTTTAAATGTACTGAGAAATAAGGTAGCCATTGAAAACTCAACTCCTGTTAGTATCCCAGACTACAGTCCTGTCACAAACTGCTACAGTTAAAAGACTGGAAAGAAGGAGGAAGTTGAGCTTTTTCCATTTTACTAAGTATCCCAGTGCTAAGAGCACCCTGGGGGCAGTGGGAGAACCTCTCTCAAAGCTCCCAGTCTCCCTTCCCAAGGAAAGTCCTCTCTGCCATGCTATAGTAAGTCACTGCTCTTACAGACATCCCTCTCTGCATAAAATACATAAATTGTCTCTGGAGCAGGAACTTAGGTAGAAGAGTGGATTCCTGTATCCTTAGATGGGAGTATGGTGAGGGTGCTATACAGGCACATAATTTAGCATGGGCAGGTGTCCCTAAAATGTCTTTCTTTAAACACTTTTCTTTCCACCCTTCACCAACTCAGAGCTTTGCCATTCTTTCTCTCATGCAATGAAATCAAATTTCATTTAACCTGAAATGAAAGCCCAAAATATTCTTTGGCCAACATGCTCTCATTTCAACAATAAATGTTTCTTGCTGGAGAAGAGAAAGCATCACTCCTTGTGAGCCAAATTCTTCTTTCTAATCCCTTTCTTGGTCCAGGAGCAAATTAAGGCAGCATTTTGTATTATACAGCCCCAGTGCTAAGCAGGGGGACCTGACTAGTGCAAAATTTGCATGTTTGACAAAAACGCATTATTAGAAATTCTAAGTTTCAAAGGCAACAGAAAAAACTCTTAGATTTTGTTGTTTGTTACTCAAGATTTCTTCAACTTTTTATCCAGCCATAGAGCAGAGTTAAAAGAAAATACAAACCCATTACTGCATATGTGCCCCTCTGGCAGTACCATCAAACACCTACATCATCTTTTCAGGCACTGTGTGGAATTCCCACCTCAGCCTCCAGTGCAGGATAATTGCTCCATCAGGCAACATCCCTCGAGTCCACTTCCCACTCAAAAGTGCAGCTGGTGGTCTCCTGCAATTAAGGCTGAACCAAGCTGGTGGTCCGTGCTTACAAGCAACTCATAACCAGAATTACCACATGCTGAGTTTTTAATAAAAATGCCCACAGCTGGGGATCTGCAAAGGTCAGGAGATGCACAAGGACCTTTAATCTGCAGAGCACTGTCTCCAATACAGACCTTGTCAGCTGTGACAGGCATCATTAGTGCTGGACATGAGCTGATCTATATGGAAAGGATTTATGCTTCCTGTTTCTACACAATGAACAACAATTATCATTAGCAATAAACAACCACAGAAGCCTTCACAGGGGTCAGGGGTTAAACAGATGGAGCTCAATTTCCCCCTTCTTGACAGGAGTTTTGTTTAAGGCAGGGTGGGAAAGGCAGCCCACCAAAATCTTCAGAAAATGAACTGTAAAGACTGTCCTTAAATCTCTCCTGCACTAAAACCCCCAGTAATTACAGGCAGGGGAAAAAAAAAAAAGTCCCTAGGAAATATGCAGCAATTTCCTTGGTTGGAAACATAAGTATTGTGCCTGGAATTTTTTTTACAGTTTTTAATTTGTAAAATTTTAATTTTTGGTATACATGGCTTTCTCTCTGCTCTCTTGAGACATGTGACAAACGCAAGCAGCGCGCGGAACAAACCGGAGGTGTTTTGGTGGCGGAGATCACCGTGCGCAGTAAGTGGCCGGGCTCATGGGGAGCTTCTCCCTTTGGGAAGCAATGAGGCTGGCAGCACAGGAGCAGGGAGAGGCAGCCAAAGCCCTCTGCCAGACCCCTTTCCCCCAGGGCAGCTGGAGTCTAGAACAGGAGCTGGTCCCCTCCAACCCTGGCAGAAGAGCTCAGTGAAATTCTCTTCACTTGCCAAGTGAGTCAAGGCACCCCTTTGGCATTTATGATAAATGGCCAAACACTGACACACCGAGCTGGCAGTGAAAGCTCTGCTCACCTGCCTGTGACCTCAGCAGCAGCTCAGACACGCTCTGACTGGTTGTTCAGGAGTGGGAGAGAGGTCAGGAGCAGCAGGAAAGTTTTTCTTTACACTGTATGTCTGTACTTCAGCATATCCACAACACCTTCATGTGTTCTGGGGATGCTTTGTGCCTGTCCCTCCTGACACTGCCATCAGCCTTCTCCACTGCACAACTGTTTCCTCCAACTGCTGCCTCCTGCAGGCACCAGGAATTTCTCTCTGAGCTGGTTCATCTTTTGAAACAAGTCCTGTTTTTACCAGAGCCCTTTATACTAGTTTATCAACTGTATCCACACCAATCTGAAAGCCAATTTAAAATTGCAAATACAGATAGAGTAGAATTATTACAATCCATTATGTTGCACCAGTAAACTTCCATTGATGTTAGAACTGAGGAACATTTTATAACTTCAAACAGTAAATCCAAGAGGAAGAAATATTCAGAATTTCAAAATGTGACAAATGTTTTCTGTTCTGCTTTTATAAAGCACAGTGGTGCACTTTGCCTTATTTTAAACACCAACGTGATGTAATCTTTTTCTTCCTCTTTTACACAGGCAAAGGTTTATCCAGATTTTACAGACTCTCAGGTAAACAGCAAAGTATGACAATGAAAGATCAATCCCAAATACGGATTTTGAGGGTCTTTGTCAATATAAAATCCATAGCTCAAAGAAAAAACCTAAAATATCAGTAAATTTGATAAAAGAGTGAACATTTCAAAATCAGATTTTATTTCCCAGTGTTACATACTTTGTTTTCCTTCTTTTGGTACATCCCTCACACTGGACAATAAAATCATAGCAGTAACTTGCAATACTGAACAATGTTTTCTCTAAATGTCACACCCTCTTCCCAGAAAAGGAACAATCATATTTTACTGGGTTAACAGGGGTGTCTGAAACCATTTCTGATTGGAAAGGGTTTGAAACACACCTTTGAAAGTCTATCTGTTAACTTTTGGTATGTTGACAGAGCCACATTAGGGCATGCAGTTTTATTGAATGGGGTGGGAAGAGAAGGAAACTGACAGGGAAATATTCACACATAGCCTGTGTTTCTCTTGCAGATATCATCTTCCACCTACTCTTCGTGATTGGATTTTGTGCTGTTTTATTATAAAATGCAGCCTAGCTGTACTTCGGAACTTTCCCCGATCCTGTTTGGGCCTGGACTTCTTTACTAAAGATGTTTATTTCACAGAGAAAAAAGGAAAGCCACAAAAAATCCTTGTTCACCATTTTACCAGATAAATAAAACATTCCATGAGCTTTGTGCCTCAAATACTGGAAAATCCCAAAGCAGATTTGCTTCTCCCAAGACTCTGCTGGCATTTTAAACTAGTGAAAACCCTTAGGTTATGTGTCCTGCCAACGCTTCCTTTTAAAAAGCTGTGATGGCAATAGGACTTGTTTCTAAAGATAATACAGAGTGCAAATTCAGCATTTTTCCAGTGCCAAATTTACCTTCAGGGTCCCCCTTCCCTGTCAGTCTCAGTATGGTACCAAAGTCCCCTCCAGGCCTGGGCTTGCAAAGTCCCAGTTTGTTCTGTGTAGTCTTCAAAGAAAACGAAAACCAACCTAACATATCAAGGATGGGAGGAAAGGGTGCATTTCATCTAGCAGCAATTAGAAGGTGCTCAGAGTTAATTACCTGACATTTCTTTCCTGATTCTCAGTGCTGTCAGTATTGATTGGCTGGATTAAGTAGAGCACACTGTAGGAGTAGGATGTCTTGCTGACTGGACAGGCTCAGTGCTGGATGGTTACATGGTGTGGGTGCATATTGAGCACATCTGAGATTGGAAAACAAGCTAATGAGCTTTCACACTTCCTTGAAGACATAGCCAGTGGCAGACGCAGCAGGGTCCAGGTGTAAGGTCTGTACCTGAGTAACAACAGCAAGACAAAAGCACTGGAAAGGGAAATCATCATTTATAAAAAGCAGGAAATATCAGGACATGAAACAATTCCCCAACAAGCATAACAGTAGGTTCCTGTTCCTCTAGTTACTAGAACAATATTGAAAAAACTCTTGAAAGTGTCAGAACCATTCTCAGAACTTTTCCATGAAACTTCCAGGATTCTAAATGTGAAACAGGGAAGAATGACCACGGCTGTTACACTTCCAGTTAATGAACACGGTGGGTGTACCTGTGTTTGCACATACTGAAGCATAAGCGCATTACAGAACTTCTGCTGTTTGTAGAGAGAGCGAGCCTCCTGAATAATTCCGTGAAGGGCTTTCAGCTCGCGGTTCTTGGTACCAGCTCACTGTAAGGGAGATGATGCAGGGCAGGGACAGGCATCGCTGGCACCACAGCGGTGCAGGGCACACATTTCGGGGCCGGGCTCGCTGCTGCAGGCGCTCCCGGGGCGCTCCCGGGGCGCGCACGGCAGAGGGCGCTGGCGGACAGCGGCCGGGCGGCTCCGGCACCGCAACCTGCTCCTTCCCCTTCTCCTGCTTCAGCTCCCTCTGCCCTGCCCTGCTCTGCTCTGCTCTGCTCTGCTGTCCTCTGCTCTGCCCTGCTGTCCTCTGCTCTCCTCTGCTCTGCTCTCCTCTGCTCTGCCCTGCTGTCCTCTGCTCTCCTCTGCTCTGCTCTCCTCTGCTCTCCTCTGCTCTGCCCTGCTCTGCCCTGCTCTGCTCTGCTCTGCTCTGCCCTGCCCTGCTCTGCTCTGCCCTGCTCTGCTCTGCCCTGCTGTCCTCTGCTCTGCTCTGCTCTGCCCTGCCCTGCCCTGCTCTGCCCTGCTCTGCTCTGCCCTGCTCTGCTCTGCCCTGCTCTGCCCTGCTCTGCTCTGCCCTGCTCTGCCCTGCTCTGCTCTGCCCTGCTGTCCTCTGCTCTGCTCTGCTCTGCCCTGCTCTGCCCTGCTCTGCTCTGCCCTGCTCTGCCCTGCTCTGCTCTGCCCTGCTGTCCTCTGCTCTGCCCTGCTCTGCCCTGCTCTGCCCTGCCCTGCTCTGCCCTGCTCTGCTCTGCCCTGCTCTGCCCTGCTCTGCCCTGCCCTGCTCTGCCCTGCTCTGCTCTGCCCTGCTCTGCTCTGCTCTGCTCTGCTCTGCTCTGCTCTGCTCTGCTCTGCCCTGCTCTGCTCTGCTCTGCTCTGCCCTGCTCTGCCCTGCTCTGCCCTGCCCTGCTCTGCCCTGCTCTGCCCTGCCCTGCTCTGCCCTGCTCTGCTCTGCCCTGCTCTGCTCTGCTCTGCTCTGCTCTGCTCTGCTCTGCTCTGCCCTGCTCTGCTCTGCTCAGCTCTGCCCTGCTCTGCCCTGCTCTGCCCTGCTCTGCTCTGCCCTGCTCTGCTCTGCTCTGCTCTGCCCTGCTCTGCCCTGCTCTGCCCTGCTCTGCCCTGCTCTGCTCTGCCCTGCTCTGCCCTGCTCTGCTCTGCTCTGCTCTGCTCTGCCCTGCTCTGCCCTGCTCTGCTCTGCCCTGCCCTGCTCTGCTCTGCTCTGCCCTGCTCTGCCCTGCTCTGCTCTGCCCTGCTCTGCTCTGCCCTGCTCTGCTCTGCTCTGCTCTGCTCTGCCCTGCTCTGCCCTGCTCTGCTCTGCCCTGCTCTGCTCTGCCCTGCTCTGCCCTGCTCTCCTCTGCTCTGCCCTGCTCTGCCCTGCTCTGCTCTGCTCTGCTCTCCTCTGCTCTGCTCTGCCCTGCTCTGCTCTGCCCTGCTCTGCTCTGCTCTGCTCTGCCCTGCTCTGCTCTGCCCTGCTCTGCTCTGCCCTGCTCTGCTCTGCTCTGCTCTGCTCTGCCCTGCTCTGCCCTGCTCTGCTCTGCTCTGCTCTGCTCTGCCCTGCTCTGCCCTGCTCTGCCCTGCCCTGCTCTGCTCTGCTCTGCTCTGCTCTGCCCTGCCCTGCTCTGCCCTGCTCTGCCCTGCCCTGCCCTGCCCTGCTCTGCCCTGCTCTGCCCTGCCCTGCTCTGCCCTGCTCTGCTCTGCTCTGCTCTGCTCTGCCCTGCTCTGCCCTGCTCTGCTCTCCTCTCCTCTCCTCCCACTGACACCCCGCGGCTCGGCTTCACCGCTTCAAATTCTAGTCCTTCTCCAAAGCCTGTTTCTTTTGCTTCGCTTTTACAGCATTCACTGCGCTCCTATGGCGGCTATTTTGTGCAAAAAGCCCTGAACCCGGTTTCCTTGGCAGGTTAATTCCTTTCTGGTTATGCAAAGAGCGTGGCTTTGGAGCAAAGCTTGCAGGATTTCAGCAGCTGTGAATTCGCAGCGGCCGTGGGATGGAGCCTGTGGCTCACAAATGTTCCCGTGCTGAGTGGGGCTCCGGGAGCGCTCCCTCCTCCTGCCTGTTCCGCCCCGGATCACCATCGCCCTACACACCAGAAACGCTGTGTTGCCGAAAACAACAATCAAAACACGACTGAAAAACAGCTGCCAGAGGTGACTGTGGAAAGGTCTGTCTGCTGGAGAAGGCAGCAACATTTGAACAGGTTTCAGCTCCAGAAGAACTGCTCCTTAAGAAAGCAAAAGTTGTCCATCCTAAATACTGTGCATAAAAAATATCCACTGTCTTTTTTCCTAACCTGCATAGGGCTCATCACTACTTACTCTACTAAACACTATTTATGTTGCTGGTATCAGAAAATGTAATGACTGCTAAAGATTTCAACACAAGCTGAAGTTTGCTAGACCTCATAATTTCAAATGGACTAAAATGATGGATCTTTTCCGGCTGTCAGGGCATGCAGATGCTTGCCTTGATCTCTGCATCTGAAAGCCAAACACAAATAGCCATGGAAATGTAGGGACAGAAAGGTTATTTAGAGAAGACACATAATTTGTTTAGGACCTAAAATGTCTCCACAAAGATTCCAGTCGGGTTTTGTCCCAGTTCTTCCTTCCATTTGGATGAACTCTAAAGAGACACGAATTTCTGCATGCTTTCCTCCCCACAGTTTGGCACTGCAGTGCTGAAGCACAAGGTCACAGAGGTGATGACAAGAAGTAGGAGAGAAATGAACACACACAGGAGTCAAGATGATAACAAGGCAGGTTGCAGCACAGTGTTGCCAATACAGTGATACACTTTACACAATATTTTGTTCATTAAACATAGGTTCGCTTCTCACTTGTGAATAGTGAACAGCATTAACCTCGGTGGCCTTTATTTGACATTCATTGCAGATGAAATAACAATTAAGAAGAAGTCTAACAAAAACTGCCAATGAAAGAATGAGTGAAATCTAACATAAAATGAGCAAGTATGCCACAATGCAAGCTGGTACCTTCCACTGTGGACGATCTATCCTTAGAATTCCTAAACAAGCAGTGCTGTTGGCACTGTGATTCCTGCCCTGCCATCTCACGTCCAAGAGTGAAGAAGAAGGAGCAGGTGTCGAGACTGTCAAGTCAGAATTAATTGTGGTCAATCATTAATGCCTCATATCCTGTGCTGGGATCTCACAAATTCAAATGCAAACTTTAGAATGAGGCCTCAGTAGGTGTTTACTGGGAGACATGCACATGATCCTGCTGCAGAGATGCCAGGCTGGGTCTGAGCTGACATGCCCACCTTGTGCAACCCCTGCTAGGGCAGCCCAGAACATCAGGGCTGAGAGCCTTTCTGCAGGGGGATCTCAGCTCTGCAACACGCTGAGGTAAACACTGCATGTGCTGCCAGAACTGGCAATACATTACACAATATAAACACAGGCAATGTCCCAGATCCAGATGCCATGTATGGAAATTCCCTAGTCTTAATCCTCATTTAAATACCAACTTAATCTCTTTATTCTGCCATTTTGTTTAAATGTCCAAATCAAGGACAAGGAAAAACCCTACCTCAGAATAGTACCATGACTCACTACATACAGAACACATCATAGATGTACATGGATTGTATTAGGAGTGAAACTCTCACTCTGTACTGAAGATCAAAACTTTTCAAGTTATTCCCATCCAAAGGGCAGGTTACAGGTGCAGAGGAAAAAATAGCTATTGCTTGATTGGACCCCATGGCCCTTTCATGTAGCATATAACTGCAGCCCTACAAAGGTCAGGTTCAGTGGCTTCAGAGAAATAAATAGTAACTCTTGCAGCCTGGTAGTCTTGGCACACAAGGCTCAGAAAAGTGTTCTGAGCTCTATCTGAAGCCACATTGCACTGAGGAGCAGAGACCAGCCCTGCTTTGCAATACAATCTTCTTCACTTTGTTGTTACAGGGAAAACCTAGAACATACCTCTTTAAAAACAATTATCTTAGATATGTCCTGGTTCTAATAGGTATCAGAAGCTAATAAGTCTATTAGAAACTATTAGGTATAAGGTTCTAAGAGAAATATTGTGAGATTCCGTGGTAGGAAGCCCACCTGCAATGCAAACTGCTGCTCTGGGGTGCAACCAGTCTCCAGCCTTCCCAGATTGCTGCTTGGCAGCCTGTACCTCCTCCTCTGCGAAATTTTCTCTGCATGTGGTCTCATCCACATTAACCTCCTCCCACAGACCATCTCTCTCTGAGAATTTGCACACTGTGACATGTAGCATCCACTGGAAGGGATCCCACCCTGTTGCCCTTCTGCTTGCACACAACTGCTCCTAACAGAAAAATAACATCAGCATTTTTCTTCTGGGAGAAAGCACATCAACACATCCCAGACACAGACATTCAGGATGTATATTAAATTAACTTTATCTAAAAAAGACAGTCCACAATAGGTAGCAGAGTCTTGTCAATAGCATGGCCCTGAAATGTGTTTTGAGATCTTGCAGGTTTAAATTTCATTTTGCTTTTCCATGTGCACATTCTGCAGGGTGCAAACGATGCAGTAAGGCACAAGAGGAAGTGTGGCACATAGATCCTACAGCTTTGGAGAGCACTAAAGTTGAGGCCTAATGCTAAAGCAAAGGTCTAATGCTAAAAGAGACGTCTTATCACTGTGAAATGTTTGCCCAGCACTATAAATTTACATGGTGATTAATCAGTGCTGATAAGAACATTCTGAGCACTTCTCACTGTCTCCATGCCCAACAGTTCTGTGCTAGCACCTTATAGTGAATATTTCAAAGTACTCTGAAACCAGTAACTGATTCATCTGGAAGATTTAATCATCCCTTTACAAACTGAGAAAAACTGACATGTAAAGAATGTCATGAGCAGGTCATGGCAGGGGGTCATATCAAAATGACACTCGTTCCAGTAGAGGAGACTGTTACAACAGAATATTAATCAAGTTAAAATAGGTAGATTGATCTGATACTTCTGAGAATGAGTTGTGAATTGAGAAAACTTGAAAATTGTGCATTTATTTTATCTGTACTGGAAAGAGAAAATCCATATATACAGAAAATCTATACAATAAATTAAAGGGTTCTGATGGACAATTTATTATGCACCTGGTGACACACAGTAGCAAATCACAAGTATCCACAGCTAACATAAAATAAAACTCAAAGGTTAATAACCTGGAAGGAAGCTTACATCAACAATTTTTCCCCCACACTTGTGCTAGGTGTGCCACTTTGCCTCAGTGGGTGACAGTCCTTACCATTGTACCTGGACCCTCACCCCCTCACAGCCAGCCAGACATGGGCTGTTCACTTGTGTGAAGGCTGACAATGCAGTTCCAGCTTCTGTCTGGGTTCATGGCTATCTGTAAAGGAATCACAGCACTCAGGAACTTCACAGACATAACAGGTATTTCTTCAGTGTTGTGCATCCCACTGGGAATGGGTAGGCTGCAGCTATAAGCATCACCAGTGGTTTATACCTTTAGCAACAAAAGGAGCACAACTATTGTATTGCATATCTGAGATCTGGGGTGTGTGATGCAAATAAACCTGAACCCTCAATTCTGCAGGTGACTATTTTCCAATAGGTAAAGAAAAGTGGAGGGAAAAAAAACCCAAACAAATATTTTGAAGTTACTTTATCAGTGGTTCATCACCAGACCAAACTGATTTTTTTTTTCCAGTGTTTTCACCTAGGACAGATTTTCAATCACTTCACAACTTTATTTGTCAGATGGGGAGACAAGTTTCCTCCTCATACCCATTAATAGCACCAAAAGCAGGCTGCCTAGGATGTACAGCTCCTGCTCTGGTGCCACATCTCTCCATCTGCTCAGCAGCCTCTCTAAATGTGTTTTCCTCCTCCAGAGCAACTGGGATAATGAGCTTGGATAAGGCATGATATCCTCACTATTACTCCCAGTTTTGGACTGCATCAGGGCAGTCTTCACCTACTGTAGACGTGCTGAGAGCCTTCTGGCAAGGTTTGTATTCAATGGAAAAGTCCCAGGATGAACAGACAGATCCCTGTTGAATTTCCTTTCCTTATTAGTGGAGGGAAGGACAACAGGCATTCAAGAATCATTTGCCTAGAATGCCAGGCAGGGGACAGCCTGAATATTGGCTGATAAACTGCCTGAGCCACACAAGACTGGCACAAAGCCAGAAATCCGTGCTGCTGCCACAGCTGGCCAGATTATAAACTCATTGTACTCAGATTATCCTCAAGCAGCAGCACCTCTCCCTAACCCAGCAGTCTCATAATAACCCAGCAGTTAAAAGGCAAAATAAAAGGTTATTCTGAGAAGTGTTTAAGGTAACCAGGCCATTTTGTCAGAACTGCCTGGCTCTGATTTAGAGGTACTGATCTCAGCCTCGTTGGGGTGACAGAACATTTAGGTACCACCTCAAAATATACCTATAGCTGGTGTATGTTCACAAGTCCTGCAACCACCCCTCCAGCTACAAGCTGTGATGGAGAGCATCCTGTTGGTTAATTACACATGAAAATCACCTCATTGAATGCTTACAGTACAAAGGGATTTCATTGCAGTTTCAGATTCACAGTAAGTGCTTTTCACTCAGATGTCTTTTTCTATTTAACTTTTTTTTTTTTTTTTTACAAACATGGTTTTACAGCCCCATGGTTTAACATTTCCCTCAAGGTATGGCATACAGCAGGAGAGCATCATGCAGGTAGGCCACATAAGAACATACCTCAAGTAACAAACTTTAACCAACAAACCTAAACCAAAGTGCAGAAAAAATACAGCAGCCTGGAGCCTAACTTTGGTATTTGACAAATAATTTTCAGCTAAAAGTACATTTTGTTTCCAATAAATACATTCCAGCTTTGTCCGAAATGCAGCTGTGATTTTAGTCCAAAAAACTGATTGACCCTTGTCTAGAACTAGTTAGTATCGTTCTTCAAGTAGGAAGGAATAAAAACATACCTAGGAACATCACTCTTACATGGAATTTGGGATTTCTTAGTCTCTGAGGAATGAAAATCACACAAAGGTGCCTCAGATGTATTTTGATTGGAGACAAACTTATTTGAATATACAAATCTGGAGAAATCACAAACTGGGAAAAGGAGGAAGCTTAATTACAGTATTGTATTTGTCAAGTGTTTGTAAGCAGGGAACACAATATCAAACCTCTTTCTCTGAAGAAAAGGAGCTGTGAAAGGTTTCTTCAAGTCCTTCCTAGCTCTCTTCTGAAAAGTACAAATGCCTAGTAGATTCCCCAGGAGAGCAGAGAGTGGCCAGGAACCAGGGTGCTGGTACACCAGGAGAACACTGCTGTTATCAGAGCAGAAACTATGCACATTCTCTGGCATCCAGTTGGTAACTCCAATATTTAATCCAGTGAATTCCTTGAAGAAGGCTAGAAATTAAGGTCAGCTCATTGCTGGATAGTGAGAACTCTATGCATTGGTGTATTTGTTGATTTTGTCCAAATACACAATAAAAAAGTTAAGTTAAACTTACTGGATTGCTGCTGACCATAAACTGTGAGACAGCAAAGACAAGTTTCCCATTTAGTGGAGCTGTTTAACTTCCAGCAGAATTCATTGACACCTGAATGACTGCAAGGCTGAAGAGGAAGTGATGAGCCACATACAACCACTTCCCTTCCAATTTGTCACAGAGCAAACAGAGCTACTG
Organism: Cyanistes caeruleus; assembly: GCF_971803275.1. Taxonomy (NCBI): domain Eukaryota; kingdom Metazoa; phylum Chordata; class Aves; order Passeriformes; family Paridae; genus Cyanistes; species Cyanistes caeruleus. The sequence goes on along the minus strand of NC_141708.1, from coordinate 9,130,969 downwards.
ATCAGTACTAATATTACATTAATTATTTATCACCACATACTGTACACTTACTGACAGAGTTTAACCACAGTCATGCCCTTGAACAGCTCAATGGGCTGTAATTCAGCAGATAAACATGTATTGCTTGTTGAGTATCAGTTGGCTGATAATCAGTGAAATATTTTGTGGTGATGGAAAATAAAGTGTTTTGTGGCAGCTGGAAACTGCCACCAATATTTTACCCATTAATAGTCCTGAAAGTAAAGTGCCTGGAGGTAATACAAGAAACAATTGCGTTTTATGCAAGAGGATTGTCAGCCGCAGGCTTCTCATTGCTGTAAAGGAAAAGACTTCCAGAATATCAAACCAAAACTATCAAGCAATTAAAATCCCTATGAAAAGCATTTCCTTGAGTGATGATGGACAGCAATCTGAACCAACACAGAAACATCTCAAAGCAACACATCAGTGACAACTAAAGACAGCCAGAAACAGCTTCATTCAACCTCTCATTTTTCCTCTTCTTTTGTGGAGGAAAACTCACTTTCCAAAACAATTACCTTTTCTTTTTTTCTTTTCTTTTTTTTTTTTTTTTTCCTGGAAATCCTGTGCTGAAATGAAAAAGTTTGATAAATATCTTGGAATTTGTCAGCTTTTCCTGATGAGTAAAAGCAATAGTAATAAGAACAAAGATCTTCCTCCCCCCACCCTAATCAGGGCAAACATCCCATTTTTCACATCCAGAAATAGTGACAATATTTATCAAAGCCTAGCATGTGAGAATTCAGGAATTGCTGCTTCCTCCAGAGCCTTCCCCATGAAAAGACACAGCTACAGGCTTTATTTCTGTTACTTCAGTGTCTGGAGGGTGTGGGCGGTGGGGACCATCTCCTTACAGTGGGCATTAACCAAGGCTGACAAGCAGGGATGGTTTGAGCTCTGCACAAACAGGTGAACCATGGCTGGCAGCAGAAGGGTGTCCCTGAAAAGCCCAGGAGGACTGGGGCAGACTCTGTTTCTACTTCACTGAAAATCAGGAGCCTGGCATGCAGGCACACCTCACACACTGTTCACAGACCCAACCCTGGTATCAGTCACCTTTCCAGCCACAAACCCCCACCATTTGTGGCAGTTAATGACATGAAGTTTCTGCCTCCTTCTATTCCATTGATTCACTATGACTTGGCTCTAAACAGGTGGAGGAGATAGCTTTCTACCTTCCTTCTGACCTTTTACATATATTTTCTGACTTGTGCCACTTTTTTGTGCAGTTCGGGAAGAAGAGAAAGTTGTTCTGATTTGCACTGCCCCATAGAAGTTCTGAAACAGACAGTCACACAATTATGGAATATTTCAAGTTGGATGAGACCCATAAAGGTCATAATGTTATGTGTGGGAGTGACTTAGTTCAGAGTTTATTTTATTCCTGGTGTCACATGTGAACACTTTACCTGTGCCCTCCTCCCAGGAAAGAGCAAAATGATGAACCCATAGTAAGCAGAGCAAAGTCCTCCTCCTGCAGAGTGGGTATGCACCAAGCAAAGGGGAAAGCAGCACATGCTATCAGCACAGCTCTGGGGCTAAGTACAATGCCAGCAAGAAGTCTGTCAAATGATCATTTATTTGTGCATCATTTCCTCAGCTAGACTCAGTGCCCTGTGCTTGGGCTGTGTATTGCTGCAATACAGAATTCTATATCTAAGTAATATGACAGAAGATAATATGTATGCATTTTTAAAATCACGAAACAATGAGTTTGGAAACTACCTAAGAGACAAACTTTCAGTGAAGCCAGGTTCCAAAAACTGCTTATGCAAGATGCACACAGCAGATGGCCACAGACTGCTCAGATGCAGATTGCTATGAAATGGTCCTGAGTACCATCTGAATTAGAGATATTCCAGCAACTGGTATGTATTTAGATGCAAAGTTTTGCCCTATGTGGATGAATTGTGTTTTTAAGACACTGTCTACTCCAGACAGAGATGCATTTATGTCTGTGCCAGTGCTAGGCACACAGTAATCTTTGCTGAGTGTTCTCACTTGCACTATGCAGCGGAAGTGGGTAACACAGTGTAATCCATAAAATAAATTGCAAAGAGTTGCAGTATTAGTCACAATAGCAATTTTCAGTGTTCACTAAAAGCTGCTTACTAGCACAAGAGGAGCATTTCCTGTTTGTAAAGCTTCACAGCTTTCTGCAAGAGCTAGTAAGAATTAGAAATCATCCTCTAAACAGCTAACAGTAAGGACAGAGTCCACACAGATTTGGAAACACTTCTGTCTTTGAGAACCACATATAACCTTAAATATAACCTTAAAAACAGACTGCCTTAGACCAAGTGTTTACACTTGTATATTAGCCATAACTAACTAGGAAGCATTTATTAACTGTTAAAACCCAAATATGCACCTCAGGTGAGCTTCCAACTAATGCAGCAGAGGTCCTGTCAGAGAATGTTTACAAAGTACCTGTGCTATTCATTGCAGAGGGGACACAGTTTTGACAGAAGTGTCAGAGAAGGACATTGTCCAGCTTTACTGTCTGACCATACCAAAACACAGGGATATTTCAGTCAGAAGACCAAAACAAAGTGCTCTAAAGATGGTCACAAGAAGATGGCCTTTTATTTTGTGTCAGAAAATAAACAGGTAAAAGTTATTTTGTAGTGCAACTCTAAATTGTTTTGTCATCTTCAACAATCCAAATTCCCACTGACTTATTTTCTTTCTTGGAGGTCAGTTTGGATTTATTGTTCTCCCACAGATTTCAGTTGTTTGCATGTTTTACACTACTATGTAATGCATTCCTTGCCATGATAGCTTCAGAAGGATTTTCACACAGCACTTGCTAAGCTACAGAAAAAGCTATAGTTATGTGTTTTTCTCAAATATTTAATTACCATATATTTGTCTAATTTCCTCTATCAAAACATGGCTGATTTTTATAATACCACAATGCCTAGATCAAACAAAACATCTCAATGTTTTTGGCCTGACATTCACACTGAAAGGGACAGTACTGAAACTGAGGAGCTTGCAGGAGAGTTAAAGGATGCAAAGATGACAGTGATCCAAATCAGCAGACAGAATTAACTAAACAGGATCATGTGTTACCTAAGGAACTATTAGGCAATCAGCAAAAACCAGGGTTTTTCCATATGATATATGCCTGTATCAAGATTTATATCCAGGGTTGTGATTTATATCATAAGTTTTGGTCTCTAGTCTCTGATTAAAAAAAAAAAAAAAAAAATCATTTGACTTGGGAAAAGGTCAGATGGGAATGAAAAAAGTAATTGAGCAAACAAAAATGTTGCAAGATGAAAGCTAACCACTCTTCCAGAGAGGCTCACGGTGCTCTTTGCACCAGCCTTGTGGCAGCACAGAGAAATCAGTCCCTGACACCTGAGAGGAGCCCAGTGAGGCAGACATGGGCAGGAACAGCTGCATTAGCTGCTCTTGGACAATCTCTAGCTGGGATTCATTGAAAGGGTATTAAACACGACAGCAAGATTTCTCTGAGAGACTTTTTTTAGACAATAACAATCTCTGAATCAATAGGCAGCTGCTTGAGATTCTGGTCTTGCAAACTGGGGATGAACTGAGAGGGATGTCCCCCAAACATGGATGTAAAACTCCATGTAACTGGCAGCCACTTAAATGGATTGTCTTAAGATGGCTAGAAACAACAATCACAAGGGCTCTGGATGAAAAGATAATTTACTTCAATTTTAAGCTCTGTGTTAAGTCTGGCCACTGAACCTCCACTAGAAAAGTTTCAATCTCTGACAAGAATATGGAAATTCTATTGTCAAAATGGATCCACTGAGATAGTCCTTTTGTGAATCATTTCAATTTAATGGGAAAAATCAATTTCAGACTGAAATTCTTTACCAGATTGATCTAGAGTAAATCTATATATTTGCTATGGACCCTTGGAGCCACACTGGAAGTGATCCTGAAATCACAGAAAAAATACCACTAACAGATTAGACAGCTAGAGGGTAGACAGCATCCTATTAAAACAGTGTTTTCAGGTTTGTGAGGTTATGAGTAGGCTGGGAAAATCACTGAGGTGAATGCACTGCATAAAAACAAGTTATTATTATGTGAGGGTGTAGCTGTCAGTATAAAAGATGGTTGAGTAAGCAGATCAAATAGCAAAGAGCAGGAAGCTAACAACAGTGCTAAGGAGATTACAGAAACAACAACTGATATTCTACTGAAAGAGGTAAGTGACTTAAGACAAAAATAACCAAAAGAAAAAGAATTTTTAAAAAAATGTTGCTTGCATTATCCATTTTTGGTCAAGGGTGCTTAGCTGAAGTTAACAACTCCCTGTTGCCACAGACTTAGGACTTGAATGACATTGTTGATCACTTCTGCTCTCTTGTGTGCCATAAAGCATGTTTTGATCTTTCACAGTAAGCTCATTAAAAGATGCTAGGAGATTTCTATGGTTTTATGTGTGAGGAGTATCCTCTCTAGAATACCTAATTCCATTTACCAGTCTTGACTAACAGGTATTGTGTGATCACTTGCTTGGTACATTTGCATTTTTGGGGTGACGAGAAAAGGAAAAGGGATGGAGATAGGAGAAATAAAAATTCTAAATTCTAAACTTCTATGACAACTATTTGATACATGGAAATATGTGAGATATGAATCAATGTATACTGATCTGTATTTTTGAAGAGCATGTGGAATTACTGCAAGACTGGAAGAAAGCAAATAGCACTTCAACCCACAAGGTAAAAAGGAGGATCCCAGCAACAGCATGGATGCTATTTTTTCAAATAATGAAGTAGTACTACTGTATCTCTGTGACTACACAGAGTTAAGTGAAGCCATCAACTCTACTGCCTGGATATGCCTCCTTAGACAAAGGGGTTTTTTTCCCCTTTTTTAATTAATTTTTTTTAAACAAACAAATATTGCAAAATTTGGAGATGAGAATGCAAATGAGATGAAATTCATCTGGGTGTTACAGAAGTGTTTCCTAATGTGTCTTCTTGCAAAAACTTAATTTTAAAAAAATAAAGACACCAGTGTGCACCACTTTTGAATGAAATAGAAGTGAAGAAAGAAAGACTCATCATGTCCAGTATTTGTAAGAATCTCCAGAGCCTTGGGTTGTCCTCCAGCTGTGTTGGGAGGCTGAAGTCAAACACCTATAGTAGCTCCTGCTCTGTGGGAATACGGGACCCTTTCCTCACATTTGGTCAACAAAATGAGTTTGGGATACTCTAATATGGAATAATTAATGATACTACTTACACCAAAGGTTTTACAACAATATGTGGGTATATAAAATGAAGTGTGGCACGTGACAGCACCTCAGGAGGAAGTCTTGCAATCTGGATCTGCACTCCACTCCAGGGGCTGACACATGAGTAAGCTCGGGATAGCAGCAGCCAGAAGAGGACAACAGAGGGTGTTTCCACAGAAAAAGTGGTTTTTGTGGAGTCCATGTACAGCATATGGAGCAAATAATGATTACTATATTCAAGCAGTTTTTAGTATTTACAAAGTGACTGAACAGTTTAACACTCTTCAAGTGTTCCTCTGCTGCTCAGAATCAGCTGCCTAAAGCTCATATCATTAATGATATATTTCTCAATGATGATGCTGATTTGACATTTATAGTATTTACAACATTTATAGCATTTTATTGCTTGCTCCTGCTAACAGAGAGACAGATTTCCTTATAAGCTATAGACATGAGCCCAGCTTAAATGCCATCATTTCCTCAAGGAAGATTTGAAATTGGATCTTACCAGTTATAAACAGAGATGTGGTATTGCAGGAATATTTTCTATCATTTGCATTGCATACCTCTACCAGGAAGCACCTTCTTGGGATTGCTACAGAGTGAGTCAAAATGCTGTGACTGCAGTCATAGCAAATTCATCTTCAGCTATGGGCAGACTGCCAGAGGAGCTCAAAGCACAGTTTTGGGGCAAACTATACCATGGTGGGTGTTGTGTTTGAAAGGCTGAGAAAAGAGCAGGCTGCATGCCAAAGAAGAGGAAACACTCAGGAGCTCCAAGCAGCCTCAAGTACAGTAACATCCCATGGTACAGAGATTAATCCAGGCAGTGCTGCCTCAGGCTTAAAAGGTACTCAAGGCAGCATGAGCCAGTGCCTGAAGTGCCACCCCAGGATGTACAAGGCTGGGGCTAAAAATGCAGTCTGTTTCTGACTAGTTAAAGTATTTCTTAAGGCTGGTGTCAACAGCAGCAAATCATATTGCAAAACATCCAAGCCCAGCTGGAAATTAAGTGAAGACACTGTGCTTCAGCATTTCATAAAAAAAATAATGCAGTTCTGTTCAGCCAAAACTGTTCTCCTGCTTTTTAAAGTTTGAAAGATCCTCACAGCAAAATAAGGTTCCGCTTTCTGAAACTGCTAAAGACAAATAAAACTCCTTCCTAAATAACTCTGAGGTCTCCTAGAAAGTACTTGGTGGGGAAACAGTCTGAACAGAAATCAGCTTCTCATAAGAGAAAATGATAGAGCTGACTGCAAAAAAAGCTGATTCAAGAGTTCAGTACAGCTGAAGAGCACTACTTGCCTGGGTTTGCTGTTAAGTGCTTACCCTTCTGTCATTTGTTATAATTATCAAACAAACCCCCTTCTGTCCCATTCATTTCCTTACAGAAAGTACCAGCTTCAGAGCAGGAGGAATATGCTCCCAGATCTGGCACAGGCACAAAGCAATCTGTATCAAAGGAAGTTCTCACCAGAAAGGGAGGAGATGCCACAGGAAAGCTGTGTTAAGACTATGTTAACTTACACAAAAGACTGACAGAGAGGCAGCAGTTTTCAATCTCCTCCCCATGCCCAATTTCCCAGCTTGTTGTCCAAAGTCTCATGTCATTTTAGCACTACTGGCAGGAACACAGGGTCATCACAAGAATTACAGAATTTTATACTGAGGGACAAAGTGAGATGCATGCACTGCAGTAACCTGTGGGCTTGGAGGCAGAATAAACAACGCCAGAGGGTACAGAGCCCCTGACAAAAATCCTCCTGGATCCTCAGAACAATAGTTTTATGCCAAAGCACTCCTCCAGAAAAGCCTGGAAATGGAACACAGCATCTACAGGAAAGCAGCAGTCAAACTGGGTTTTACCAAAGAAGACAAATACAAGTCTGAGTCAAAAATCAGACAAAGCTTTCTCCCATGCCAGCACTTCCCACTGAAATTTGGGAGACAATTGGTCAAAGCACTGTTCTCAAATACCCAAACCCCAGAATCACAGGGCTTGGAGGGCGAAGCAAGCAAAACACAGAAACAGATACTCCACCTCAGCCTTTGAGCAATCTGGTCCAAAAGGAATGAAACATTCTCCTGCTGAACCTGACAGGGGAAGGCATCAGAAGGCTCCTTTGCAAACACAACCAGCGTAAACAAAAGCTGGGCGAAAGACAACTGGTTGGAAATGGGTGCTGACAGCAATCTGGAGGGCTGAGCCCAGCTTCTGGCTGCAGTGTGGGTAGGAAGCATTCCGAGGTGCTTGAGGTGCCACAACAATCTCAAAGGTGTCTGGCACATTAACCAAAGCGTTGGCAAGGTTCACCAGAGCAGGCATAGCTCTCTATTGCAGCGCTGATGGGCAGGAGTGGCACTGAAGGGCACAATGAGATGTGCTGTCACCAAGTGGCAGCACAGCTGTACCTCAGACACTATGCTTCCCTCTTAGTCCATTTTGTTTTCTGCTGGCTGTGATTTCTGATTTATGTGTCATCAGATATTAATTAAATAGGCTTAATTAATTTTGGTTTAATTGTTTCAGTGGCATCCTGAGTTTGGACTCAATATATATTGCAACCTAGGGCAGGTCGGATTTTACAGCTTATCATATATTGTTTATCACACTTCAGCTGGAAGGAAAACAATTGGGTATATATGATACAGTAAAAGAGTAATTGAGGATGAGGCAAGTACCACTAGCAGTGAAGTGCAAGATTACCTCAGTGCTGGTGGTGTTCATCTCTCTCCATGTAAACCAGAAATAACATTCTGTGTTATACAGCACAGGTAGAAATTTTTTTCCTGGACAGAAAAGCACACACTTTTGCTGCCATCCTAACCAAAGAGAAATCCCTGTTCTTGTTATATACTTATTGCAGATCCTTTCTGTCTAAAACAAATCTGGGAAACATGCTAGTTTTAAAAGGCATGAGAAGTCACACTGAACACGATGGAAATTCAACTGTATGTACATAAGTGCTCACCATGTCACACCTGATTATTGATTTGTTGTGACTTCCTACAGTACCTTTTGACAATCATATCTGCTGAAGCCAAACTAAAAAGCATCAGATTCTCCCCTTTTCAAGTCCACTGCAGTGACTGCAGAGGAAATGCCTTAGAAGGGCATTGGAGAATTTACAACCCCATACATCACACACTCATTCTGAATCACACTGTACTGAATCAAGTATGCAAATTCATGTTCTCACCTTGCTCCAAACCCTTACTAAACATGACCCAGGGGTTACAGTTTAGTCACAGGAAGTACTGATTGCCTGCATTTGAGTATCACTACCCTCTTTCCTCAATGTATCCCCCTGAACTGCAATATACAACTATGCATTTTAATTCAAGCAATTAACTTTTTCAAAGTCAGCAGGTTCACTTGGCACAAAATTGAATTTGAAAATTCTTTATCTGTGCAGCCCTGAAAACCCACATATGTTATTGAAACTACCTCAAACACAGTCTCTGCATTTCTGAACCTATTTTTAGGCACCAAAATACAAGTGCTTTAATCATTACATAAGCAACTTAAACAAGAGAGGCTTAATTAAAATCTAAATTCTCAGTTCAAAGCAGTTCTTTTTGTGACCTTGCATGACAGTGATTTCAAAAACCTTCTAAAATTTAGCTCCAGTGGTCTTTTTACACAGATTCCAAAAGAAATACATATGTGGGAATTAAAGACCATCCCAGTACTGGTCCAACAGCATAATTCATTAAATCTATGTGTCTAATGAAAACCAGAGAATTAAATCACGAAAGCATTGGACACCTTATCTCACAATGTCTTGAACTTCTTATATTTAACCTGGTCTTTAACTGGGCCAAAGCTGACTCAGTCAAGACTTGAGCTGAAACACAGATCAAGGGAAAAGATTTTAGAAATTACAGAAATTAATTCTGCACTGTTTCTATAACAATCTATAAGATCTGCCATATTTTAAAGGCTGAACATCTATTGGTTTATAATTATTGGTAATCAACATCAGTGGTATTATCTCAACCAGAAAGAAAAAAAAAAGAGACCGTGCATTAGAGAGTTTCTAAATTAGAGATGGATCTAAATCTCATCAGAATATCAGAAAAAAAGCTAAACTCCAAGGCTTATCCTTTCTGTCAAGCACAGGTGGACAGATGACATGTCCAAGACACAACACACAGAGGACTGTAACAGACATCTTAGAAAACCACTGTATTTACCACTGCAACATCAAAAGCTTGTTATCTTAAAAACAAAACTTGGCATTCAGTGATTTCAATAAGAATTTAACCACATAATGAAATTACAGCTCTGATAACACTTAGAAGCAATTCAAGTGGTCTTTAAACTTTCCTCATCTTTACATTACACGTCAGGCATTGCTCACTTTGAACATCAGCCTTTTCCTTTTATTAGTATGAAAATCCAAAGTCTAAAGTCACTAGGAAATATTTGCTCCATCTTCCTACTTCCATTTTGAATGGCCAAGAGTCAAAGTCTCTGTTCATAAACTTTCATGTCTGCTTATGCTGCCCACATTTTTTCCTGGCTGTAGGGGAGGCTAAGTACAGCAAAAATGTTCAAGTAAATGTGTAAGTGGAATAGGAGAACTGGACTTTGAAAACTACTGAGCAAATGAATCAGTAGCTTCAGTTTTTTGATCATCTATGCATCTTATCAGATTGAAAAGAAGTGATCAATGCCAAATATTTCTTTTGTATCAGAGCTCAGAAGAATTAGTCTTTTGACAACAAATTCTGACCCCAAATAGGCCAATTATAACATATTAAAAGGTTTCCAGTCAAATCAGTAGAACTATCTGTCAGTTGTTATGCTTAGAGCTATGCTATAGAGTCAGCAGGTCAAGATAGAAATCAGATGCTTTTGTTCCCTGCAAGGTAGAGAGTACCAGTTCATACTTGTATGTATTTAACACCCACACTTCTACTAGTTCTGTTTAGTCTGGTTTTAAAACCATAGACACAGGCACATACACCACTCAGCTTTGCACAAAGAGAGGAGAATGCAAGATTGTCAATGGTAACGTGGAAGCAGCAAATTCACTCAGATTCTTCAGTTTTATGCAGCAGCCACATCCTGCAACAAAAGTAGCGTGCAGTTGTTCTTGGACACCACAGAGCAACTGCAAATACATGTAGAGCCTCCTTAATTGTCAAAACAGTTCAACAACACATCTATGTCTTTCACACAAATGTTTTAGCTCAGTAAAAATTACTTACAATATCCTGGCACCAAATTTTACTATATCAGGGCAACTACTTAGGCTGAAGGGTTAGAGTTTATTTTGCATTTATCATTCAACAGCCTATTGCATTTGAGTAGATTTCACAAGACCAATAAAAAAAGGTTTCTTATATGGTACCTAGACGTGATTAAACTCCAGCTTTGTGTGGTAATGACCTTTAGCTCCACTCTTTCACAGCTCAGACTGGTTGCACAACCTCAGTAAGAATAACTTTTAAGCAGCATTCAGGGATATCGTACAGTTCTATGTTCACTGGCAGGTATCTAAAATACATCTCTGAATCCTGCATTCAATAATGGAGCTCAAACAAGGCTGGAAGACACACTCTTTAATTTCTTTTGCTCCCTTTTGGTTCCTTTATTCATTATTCAAGAGTCAAGTGAATTGCACAAGAGGCAAATGATTACATTTGAAAGATGTGTTAATCTGAACAGGGATACTTTACATCAGCACAGAAAACGGATCTAAACAAAGAAGGGAAACTGTTGAGCTTTCTGTCATCTGTAAAAACAGCAAAGGAAAAAGCACATTCTCACCATCTTGAAAACCCCATGCATGCAGACACTTCTGTCAAAAAGTAATGGTTTGAATAGATATTGAGCCATAATCTGCTCAGACTTCAAAAAATGACTAGACTGATAAAATTCATGGAGTCCCTGCTAACCTACAGAGAATTCATCATGGCATTTGTCATTAATTTTCTTAATAATTAAGTTTTGAGGGGAAAAAATATTATTTTCATTACCTGAATTTTTTTTCCCAATCTTGTGAAAATAACCCCTGGTCTTTGTGGGTTTGCCTTCAGCTTCCTTATTTTCAGAACTGGGGCACAGGTGATGTTTGCACAGCTGATCTAGGTTATTTTATGTCATTGGTTGTGTGCCTTGGTCACTGAGATCACAAACTACAGCATCACTCATTTGTGAACAAGGAACACAGGCGATGTACGGAGACAAGCCTGCACTATAGAACACAGCCCAATGTCTTCCAGCACTTGTGAATGTGTTTTCTCACACCTGCTTTCAAAACAAGCTGAAAAAAGGTTAACCACTATTAGCAGGACATGTGACCACGAGCCTCCCCTGCCAGACTCAAGGATGACACACTCACTCTTCCAAGTGGCTCAGTTCATAGTTTTGATCAGTGAACTAATCAATAGTTTTAATTCATTAGGAAGAAACTGTATAGGTGAAAGGTGACAAAAAACCACAACTTGGATTAATTTGCTGTTCAAACGAGGTAAAATGCCATGTGCTTTGTGTACCAGAGAGAAAGGGTGGAGAAGGAAAAGCAGTTACAACGTTACACATACAGCTAGCTCAGGTAACTGGCTTTGTTCCCTTCTCAAGTGACTCTGCTATGCTTCCCCGCCTTCCTCCCCCACCCCCACTGGTTTATAAAACACATCTAGGAGCCAAAACCACAGATGGTGTCAGTCACTCCAGCTCTTTTGAGATGATGATGCAATATCCACTTAGGCTGAATGGGGACCTGCCCAACTACTAATTATTAGTATCTGTTGCATACCTTGTAAAAACCTTGAATCAAATGCTTTGTTTCCCACATGCAAGATGCACCACAGACAGAAGCCAAGAGACCAACATTGGTGTCACTTCTTTGCACCAAGTTTGGAAAACTCTCCCATTCATTTTCTTTCATCCTCCTTAAACTGACATTTTCTAAAACTTAAGAGGAGTTTGCAAACAGAAGGTCTAGGATGTTGTGTTGGCACAGGTACTTCCACTTTTTTTCATATCCACTGGTACAGGCAGATTCCTTTACACCAATTAAGAATAATTAAGGTCTTAAGTGAAAAGTGTTAGTATTAGTTTACTCTTCAGATATCATACAGGAGTCAAATTCCTGCGCCAGACAAACCAGACCTAGATCAACAAAAGGTTTATTATCTTGACCAGTCACAGAATCACAGAATATTCTGTGACAGAGGGGATTCACGAGGATCATCGAGTCCAACTCCTTACCCTGCACAGAACTATTCCCAGAAGTCCCACCATATGCCTGACAGCATTGTCCAAACACTTCTTGAACTCTGTGACCACTGCCCTGGGGAGCTGTTCCAGTGCCCAGCCACCCTCTGGGTGAAGAACCTTTTTCTAATATCCAACCTGAACTTCTCCTGACACAGCTTCCATTCCCTTGGATCCTGTCACTGGTCACCACAGAAGAGCTGCCTAGCTCTCCTCTCCCCATCACAAGGAAACTTTCCCCCTCAGTCTGCTCTTCTCCAGGCTGAACAAATCATGTGCCTTCAGCAGCTCCTCATACGGCTTCCCCTCAAGGCCCTTCACCATCTTCACTGCCCTCCTTTGGATGCCCTCTAATACGTGAGTGCTGAAAGGACTTTGCTATTTAGCCCTATCTCTTGGATCATGTGCAGAAAATGTCTTCCAAAGATCATATCCACAGATTTTGGAAGCAAAGCCAGGAAGCTTCACCTGCCAGCCCAGCCTGCATACCTCATGTCACAACTATTTTTCTCAAGAAGCATTAAGCACAGGCCCTCTCATTCCCATTTCAGAGACAGAGGAAGGCAAAAAAAAAAAAAACCAACAAACCAAAACCACAGTTGCTTAAATCAACACAAGAAATCTCTCATAAAACAGGCTTGGCCTACTAGGCAGTTGAGCAAGTGCACTAACCTTTGCACAGTGTCAAAAGGGAAGGTGCACTGTGGCGAGATAACCAGCCCCCCACACATCCCAGGAGCTGAGAGCCCTGACCCCAAAGGATTGGCTGCTTCACAGACCCCTGGAGCTGCCAGGGAAAGCCATGCCTCAGCAGCTGGACATGCCAAGGACTGGATTCTACACAAAGCATCTGGTGAAAAATATTGGAATATGTCTTCTTGCCCAAAGTGCAATTTAAGAGGCACATTTTCTTGGTGGAGCAAGACTAATTCAGTGCCTTGTGTGCACGGGAGTAAATGAGAGCCCTAAGAAAAACCCAGGGCTGCAGCTTTCACAGGGCTGGGGTTAGTTTTCACAATGAGCTGCTCTCTTCTAACGCCGTTGTGCAAGACTTGTATGTTTAACATTTCTAACCAGCCAAAATTGCTCTTTATATTTGATCAGGAATAATTTTTTATTTTTTTTTTTTTTTACCTTTGAACCTGTTGCAAGGCAGGTTCAAAGGTTACCTGGGTGCAGTGTTACCTGTTTATTAAAGCCACACTCTGATGATTCGGGGCTTAGTCCTGCCACGGGAGCTGGGAAAGCACCACTGGAGCTGGGGAAGAACCAACCCTAGAACACCCCCTGGGAGTTGTAAAGCAGCAAAGGAAGCAAGCTGTATCAGCCCCTCCACCCTCCTCCAGCACTGAAGGAAGGTAAGCAAATCCCTCCTAGTCAGAGCCTGTGTTTCCCGAGTACTGGGCTTCCTGCTCCTGCAGAGAAGTACTGCAAGTGGAATAATAACCTCGATTTGCTGCAATACCTGGATCCAATGCACCCTTATTATCACCTTGTGTGCTGTTAAAGGCAGCAGCTGCATAACTGGCTGCATATTATTAAAGAAACAAGTCTGGGCTCAGGGGTGGCATACAGGGAAATCACAGCCTGAATGAGAGCAGACACCTGAACATTCCCTGTTGCTATAGACTGGCTGGAAGTTGAAACCTATCTACAGTGCAGGCTGAAACCATTTTCTTATCAGTTTGTTAGTTATGCCTATTTAAAGATACAGTGCACAAAGTAGCAGTGCCAGGCTCCCATTCAGACTAATGTTTAAACCAGGTTCCAAAAGTATAAGAATATTGTTTTCACAGCATCACAAACAGTAAAAGGTTGCAATATGCTAAATCACTTATATGCACAAGCTTATTGGCAACATTTAATACAATAGAATCCATCTTACTCCCTACCTAAGAACATATAAACTAGATATAATACTTTTTGTAATGGTTTAAGAGCCCATATCATAGGGTATGGTGCACCAGACTGTTGCCATTGCCTTGGCACAACTTCTTGTTCCAGCTGTAGAGATGGAGCCTTCTCCAAGCTCTTGCTTGTGTACAGAGAGGATGGTGGAGACAAAGATCAACCTGAAATCAAGCTGCAAGCAAGAGAACTGGCAAAAAACATGCTGCTCTTCCAAGTCCTAAGCCCATCTCCTATCCATACCTCCTTTCTTGAGGAAGACACTTGTAGTCTGAGAAGATAATTTGTGTTTCAATGCAGTTATTCTGCTTTACAAAGCCAGATATGGCCCTTGAAAAGTAGAACAGAACAATAAAGAATTACTGTTTATAGCATTAAGAGAACAAACTGGAATTCAAAAATCATCCAAATAAAGTAAGCTCACACCTCCCACAGACTCACAAAATTTAAATCCAAGTTTTGAAGGGACAACAGAGAAAATAGTATATAGAGCCAGTGCTTTCCTTTAATTTGTTTACATCCTTTGCTACTTGCTATATGTAGAAAGGTTATTTTGGCATCTTTGGATAACAAAAGCTAATGTTGTGCCATGACGTTAAGGTTTGTTACAAAAGCTCACCTGGTTCATCCTCTATGCAAAACTTCTTTGACAGTGACAACAGAAAGGAAACAACTTGAACTCCCCATATACATAAGCTACCTGCTGCTCACCTTAAGTCTCTAAAGGGTATGAGGGATGCAGGTGTAAATTTTATATACATGCACAAAGGGAAGTAAAGGCTGGGATTCATAACTCTGCTTTGTGTTTTGACAGAAAATTACTAGCAAAAAAAATCTGTGCTTTTCAAAAATCTGGAGTTTATTCAGATAATTTATGAAAAATTAAAAGCCTCAACATTTGCATGTCATTTGTTATGTAAGGGTAAGGGTGTCAGCAGTATTCTAATTTATGAGCACTGAACAGAAATGATCATTAAGGAGAAGCTTTCCTGTGTGCATCCTTTAATGCAATTTATGTTGGAACTGTGACACCCACTGAGCCCAGGCAATGGAGTGTAGCCTTTCCAGCCCATGGAGCTCTGCATCACATTCTGGGCTCCTGGCAGGCCAGGTAGGACCGTGCTGTGGGCATGTTCTCCCACCCTGCAGCAAAGTCAATGCACCTGAGACACACAGCACTGCTACCCAACAGCTGACCAATGACAGGGCAAACTCACTGCTTCTTCTCCTGCTGCTGGAAAAATAACAGCCAGAGGCTAGATTTGTGAAGGGGAAAATGCTAAGAGAGGCACACAGAGTGGGTGATAATGGAACTGGCTAGGCTGGGAGCCTGGCCCTGTCTCTTTCTATAAGCACAAATGTCCCCTGACAGTCACTATTAAAGCTGAAGCTCAGCTTCTCGGAAATGCCACAAGAACAGGTCTGGGAAGGCACAGCCAAAGGCAGAGGAGTTTCATGAAGAGAAAGCTATTTTTTTTTTATACTCAGCTTACAGGAAAATCAGTGAATCAACCCTCAGTTTCCCTAAAAGATACCTACATGGCTAAATAACGCCACAACTGCATATAAATTAGGTCTACCTGAATAGTATAAAGTTTACAGCAGCAATAAAAACACAATTGCAATTAGTAGGGGCTATGTGTTTTAGAAAGCCAAGGTCCAGTACAGGTTTGTATTTTGGATGCAAGGTGCATTCTGAGTTAATTCTATCTCAGCTTTATATTTTGTCTAGCTAAGCAGATTAAATCATGCAGCATAGGAAAACTGTCACATAGGGAACTCCTAAGTGGACAAAACAATTCTAAAATCTGTGGTTAAGGTAATAAAGAAGAGTGATAGGTAAAGTTGCTGTCTTCCCATCCCTCCAAACCCACTGCAAAATTCCAGTTATATTAGACAAGCATTGAAGAGAAAAAGGGAAACTGCAACACCTATAAACTTTAAACAAAGAAATGAAGCTGTGAAATCATAAAAAAAAATCCCTGACATAGCAGGAAACAAAACTCAAGCTTGGAACATGATTCACTCTTACCTTGTACAAATAATTACACCTATGTATGTCTAGAACAGAACAGAAAGAACTAGGTAGATTTTGAAAAATAAAAAAAAGGAAAAAACCCAACAACACCAACAAGAAACTTAACACCTAAACCATATAAAATAAAACCATCAGCAGAAATCCAACTCACCAGCAAGTCCATTGCAGCAGTATAAGAGAAATGCTGTAGTCAAAACATTTTGTTGGTATTACAGGCTACAAAGCTGTGCTCACCTTAACATATATGCAGCTATAGAGACAAAATTGCTATTGTTGAGAATACAGCTTAATACATAGGGAAGATAATAACAAACAGATTAGAAAGAATAAACTATAAATATAATTTCATAATGTTTTTGTTTACAATTCATTTAGATCTACTTCAAGCTGTTCTCATTAACAAACAAAAAAGCTCCATGACTCTCTTTTGTGGGTGGGTTGTTGGGGTTTTTTTGGTTTTTTTTAATCACTCCAGTTCCCCCATACAAGTTCCTCCCCTTTAACGCTCCCCTCCCAATGTACTTTTCTGCTTGCTGATTTATTTAAACTGGGGAGAGAAAACTGGCTGTAGTTTTAACGTGATTGTCACCTAAGTGGTGTTGATTTTATACTGTGCTACTAAGGCTCCCTTTTACTTAAGGAGAAAAGGTTTATTTCCTACCCTATATTCAAAATGGTAGGTGCCTTTACCCACTAGTTCTCATCTCTATATGTGCTGTGCCATATTTTCTGTGTAAGTAATGAAGTTCTACTGTATTTGTTTTATTGCTCATGAGTTTGCTTGTTGTTACACACATGGGCTTTACTAAATCCAATGTGCAAGTGCAGTGATTAGATGCAGGGTTCAAGATAATGAATTTTTCAGGAGCCTCCTAGGAAATCTCTGGTAGTGTGCTATCAGTTAAATGTGGACCTTGGGCTGAGTTAAGTTCAGATATGTGTTTGTTCTTTGTTCTTCATAATAGAAGTGCTGTGATAATATGGAGTAATGGACATTAGTATCTAGAAACTTTAAGTGCTACCTTTCCTCCATGTGGCTAAGGTGCCTAGTGATAATATTCGAGTTTTCTTAGGAGTTTTATGTGAACTTTCAAGTTTTAGTCCTTGCTCTAAATACCATGCCCTATCACTATAGAAAGCTACCTATTAATATAGTATTGATGCATGAATGTTTTGCAAGAAGTGAACCTGTATTATCCAGTAGGATAAACAGTAACAGAACCTGCAATACTGACTATATTTTAAATTCTTAAAAACTTCAAAGGTCAGTTGAGCATGTTTCTGAGTAGGTAGTTTCATGGAGAAAATCTGATATAAAAACTATATCTTTACACGAAAGCTTGGCTTTTCAATTTATCTAAGAAAATAACTCAGTATTAAGTAGTGTCATGAAGTTATTGCCCTCCTGACAGAGAAACAGTAACATCCAATGCAGTGAAATTCCTTATTTAAAAAATGGTCTTTCTATTTAAATATACTGAAAGCTTGAATCCAATAGGTTTCATCAGTGAGGCTTAGAAACCACAGCACTTTACTTCCTGAAAGCAAGTTACTGAGGCCTCGTCCTTTCCCACCCTCTAGCAGAGTGTTTCTCAGCTAAGATCAAAGGGTGCTTGAACTGTTTGGCTCTGACTCTCTGAAGAGGTACTCTAAAAGCAAAGCCTCACTGAAGTGTATCCTGAGCTTAATGCAGGTTACTGAGCATTTTGCTTCATTTTTTGCATGGCTCTGCTCAGAAGTCACTGACAAGCTTTTGTGCTTTAACTTCTCTCTGAATGCTCAAAGTTAGATGTTCCTAAACCTGTGGCACACAAGCCTTCAGCTGCAATAAGAAGGCATGAGTAATATAAAGTTTCCAAGGAGTAAGAACTGGCTCACATCTGCAGGATGACACCAGGCTAGAGCTGCACTGCATAGGCAAATGGAAAGAGGGAGTTACTGATGGTTAAGTAACTGACTAGTTACATAGTGTAGGTGGCTGTACTTCACTTTTCCTGCTTGTAAACAGACAGTGCAACCTTGCTAATCCTGAGAAAAAAGATGTCATGATCACATCAAAAGCTTAGGCAAACTTGATACAAAATACATAACTCCAGAAGACATTCTCCCAGGAACTGCACACTGTTGCTTCCAAAATTGTGCAAGTATCAGGGCTTGCTTTGTTGTCCATAATGAACTCTTGCAGTGGTCACTGGATTTTTCTTGGTATTTATGTACTAAAAAGTACAAAGATCAGCCATTTTCCAGTGGAGAATCTCCTCACATGGAGAGCATAGAGAATAACTTTAATTCCTTCTAGGTAATGATGGAATAACTGAAAAGGGGAAGGTACAGTAGAAATGAGAATGTGTACTCCTGAACTCAAAGCTGTAAATGGTATCACTGTAATCTCTTCTGATAAAAACTAAGCCTTTGACTCTGGAGTTTAGTGCATCTTATCCCTGACCATTGATCAGGGCAGACAACCTAAGTACACTTTCAACTGTCCAGCATCTTATTGCACAAGAGGCTTAACAGGTGGTTTGAGACACCCTGTGCAATTTGTATCCCTGGGAGTTGAGCTGTCAGAACCCAGGGGTTTCAGACACTCCACCTCTGACCCCTTGATGTTTAAAAAGGCAGCTTTTTAAGGGATCACCTACCCTGCAGTAGAAGCTGGTGGCTGTCCAAAATGCTCTGATTTTTCTTGTTCTGCACTGAGTTTTCACTAAGTTGATTTAGATCAGGTATTATGTATGCGGGGGCACTTGGATTTGTGTGTTAAACTCTGGTTGCAGCTGTTCCATAGAACAGATCTAGGCTGCAGCTATTCTCTTAGCATGGACAGGAAGGTCTATCAAGTACAAATTCCTGTACTCTCTGGCTTTTCTGCTTCGAAGGCAGCAGGATTAAATGGCATTTGAATTATACCAGAAGTGATAAATTAGTAGCTACTAATTTGGATTGACAAATAGTAAAAGCTGTAAGCATAGGAAACAACTGACCTAATTCTGGTAATTGAGACAAATTTGCTGGCAATCTCTTGCCACAGCTTGAATAACACACCCTATATGCTTTGACAGAAGAGACTAAAGTCCATTTGTGGAAACAATTGGAAAGTAAAAGAAAACACTGTCACTATTCTATTAATTAAGGGAATTGAAAATAGTTTTTCAGATATGAAAAAAAGCCCCATTTTGTTTTGTATTATCTAGATCTGTGTTTTTGTGAATCTGTGGGGTTTTTTTTTACACAACACTAATGTCTCTATCTTTAAAGGGTGTATATGCAAAGTCCAGCACATGTAGTCTCAGTCAGGGCTGTAAGTGGGCTAATGAAGACAGTTACTAAAAACACCCACCAAACCCTAGAAGCTAATGAGCATATAACACTTCCCAGACTTTATAGAATTTGTCAGTAGGTCTTTCTTTCAATTAAAAAGTCATTCAAATATAACTGAAAATCCTCCTTGACTAGCTATAGGGATGCTGGGTGGGCTACAATGAGATTAGACTACTGCCTGGTCTTTCTTTTTATGCAAGAGGCTTGTGGAATCAATTCAGAACCTGAAGACAAAAGTTTTGCTGCGTTTCATGATCATTTCTTGATTAGGTGCTCTCTCTGGACTTTGGGTTCTTTGCTTCAAGCAAAAAAATCATATTCTTCAGGGCTTGGTGTTCAGTCCTCCTAGATGTCTTGATACAAATTACTTTGCATGGGAGTCAGTGAGAACAGGAAAATACCCTGATGGAAAAATTTTCGGTGACTTGTCTACTGCTGCATGGAGCATTTGGGGTTACTGGGTTCTCTGATCCTTATCACAAAAAGGTCAGACAAGTGTCTTCAGTAAATTTTCTGTCAAACAAGTCCATGTAACAGACTCCTTGTGGCAACTGCTCTGATCTGTCTGACCTAGTCAGACAGTGTTTATGGTAAGCCATATAAATAAGTTTAAAAAGAGAACTTTGTGCCATAAATAAAATACTGTTGTTTCTTACTTCTAGCATGATACTCTAAAAACAACAAATCATTCATGATTTCTGGGAAATCATCTCAAAAGTACTATTAAAATAAGCAGATGACAGCACACTTCAGCCAATAAAACTGGTGCAGCTGTACAGGCCTGTGGTCTCTCTGGTTACCTCCACATAGCTCTAGTCTCTCATTGCTGATTGAAAAAGTTCATGACCAGGAAAGAGTCATGTGAAATGCACTGAGTGAAAACTCCTTTTTGCCACCAGGGCATGGGAGAAGACTGGAAAAGTGCCTAAATTGATTGCTAATAATCATTATTGAGGGGAGTTTTAACTTGAGTATTCTGGCATCCTTCTAAAAAGATGTGAGAATAGATGTGTCAGTCTAGAAAGCTTCCAACATACAAATGGTGCAAATGTGATTTGCTCTGTCACTTGGATTTAGTAGTGGGCTCTGAGCTAAAGGAATAAAGTTTGTATCTCCAACAAGTTGCTGAGATATGAGTTGATTCAGACAAAAAGCAGTCCTTTCTCTTGGCAATTCAATCTTAAAAAACATTTTGGAAATAAAAGTACTTGTTTTTAAGGAAGAAAGCTCAGGTCTCTCTGTATGAAAGTCTTCATTCTCAGATTTTTCTTCCCTGCCCTTGACAGAAGATACCCTGGGGAATGCAAGCAGCAGAATCATTTCTGTATTTCCCAGCTAGACTTCCATTGCACATGTTGACTTCCAGGTCACCACTTCCTAGTGGAAAGTAACTTTCATAGTCTTGATTTGTGCTGGATTTTTTTGCTGAGCACACTCTCACTCTCTGAAATATTTGTCTACATGGTAAAACACTATGTGACCAGTAAAAACACCTGGAAATGAACATACTGTTTGTCCTGCAGACATATATGTAGGTGTATCAAACATGTAATTTATCAATTATAATACCCTTCCTATTTCAGCAAAACCATTTCCTACTGAACACTTAAAATATTGAGGAGTTTTCTTACTTCCACAATTCACATCATTGAACCATAGGCATTTTTTGGTTATACTTGGGGAGACAGATTTCAGAAATTATATACTGGTTTTCTCCAGGCAGATTTGTTTACTTAAGGATGGAAATAATCTGTTCCTTGTTTGACTTCATTAGGCTTCAGCTTTTTGAGGAGGTGGATGTAGCATAGATTAAGACTTATGGGGACAGGTGACTTAAGATCTCTTAAGAGGCTTAAAACATTACATAAGTGTGCTTCAATATTGTACCAGGACTCTCCAGGGGCAAACTGCTGAAATGATTTGCAGTATTGTTTAACAAGCTACTTAAGTAACCATGGCTCATAGGTAATTAAAGCTTCTACCTCAAGTCTATTAAACCTCCTGTTTGTTTCAGGTTCAACTCTGGCTCCACTGATCCAGCACAATGATCTGGATACTTCAAGTATTGTTCTCACCGCTCCCAACACCAGCACTGATCAGTCTCATCACTTTTGGAGCTGTCATCTTCCTGTGGGTGATAAGCAGGCCAAAACCCCTTTTACCTCCTGTTGACTTGAACAAGCAGTCAATAGGAATTGAGGTAATGCTTCCTCTGCTTGTGGGCATGGTCTGTTTTGGAGCTTAATCTGAATACTGATCCATTCTGACCTTGGGTGTCAGTGGAAACTCTCCTGTCCGATGCTCACAGCCTTCTCTCCCACGTGTACAACTCAAGAGCGTGGTGGGGAAAAGGGAAGTCTTAAGATGCTAAGATGTGAAACAGCAGCTCACTCCAAGCAGGGTCAGGTGTGCTTTTCACCAGATGGCTTTGGCTGTCATCTTTTCCTGTATTTTCACTGCATCAGCTTTGAAACTGGTGCTAGACTTCATGTAATAAGGCAAGTGGTAGCACTCAGTTAAGGGCTCTCAATAATCTGTAACTGAAGGTTACTGTGGGCCATCTAGAAAATTCCTTTGCATGTGACTGAGTCGATCAAAATCAAGAATGGGAAAGACTTCCCTAACAATGAAATGCTATTGAAATGCTTTAAAGGGGATTGTTGAGAGAATGGCTGAGGAACAAACAACATTTCTTCTGTTCTGCACTATTTCATAACCATGCTCTGTTCCTAGGGAGGAGCCAGAAGAGGTGCAGTCTTGACAGATAATAACCTGGTTTCTTATTACTTTGAAGATGCTAAAACCCTATATGAAGTTTTCCAGAGAGGAGTGAATATTTCTGGTAAGCTCTGCATCTGGTAGTTAGCACTTGTCTATCACAAGTAAACAAATTTTTTTTCCAAGATCCTTGTGTCTTGGCTGTGGTAATAATGCAGGTTAGCAAAAGCTCTTCTGTGGGGTGGAGAGACAAGTGACCATATTTCTCCCTGTCCCAATTTAGCATTAGTCTTATTTGGCAGACTGGGCAGGAACAAACATCAGAAGCTGAAGATGGTAGAGTTCAGTCAAGAGTCAGCAGATACAAAGCATCAGAGGAACTTCGGGGGGGGAAACACCTCTCCTTTGTCTTATGATGTGAGTTTTCCTGTGAAATTACTGCCTGTTTACAACAGATATGAATTTGTGCACATCACCTCACAAGGCCTAAGCATGCAAGCAATTTCAGCCTCACAGGGGTTGTACAATGGAAAAAATATCACCAGATATTTGAAGTATTGCTTGTAAGGATAAAGCTAACAGTCTTAAAATCTTGTTTGGGGCAAAGTGCTTAACTGTGGACACTGACCTGCTCTCCATGCAATTACCTGAATGTCTGACAGAAAACATTTCCCACTTTAAGTGTTTCTATTGTAGTGTTATGCAGCTTCACTACTGAGCTTTGAAATGCTTTTCTGAACTCTTTCATTAGGAAATGGTGACTGTCTAGGTTACAGGAAACCCAAGCAACCTTATCAGTGGCTGACATACAAACAGGTGAGTAATGTAAACGACAGATGAATTAATTTGGGATACTGCCTTGTAACACTAAAGTGGGGGAATAACTATCTTGCAGGTTTCGGACAGAACTAAATACCTGGGATCAGGGCTTCTGCAAAAAGGATGCCAAGCATCATCAAACCAGTTTATTGGCATTTTTGCTCAGAATAGGCCAGAGGTAAGCAACAATTGTGTATTCTTTCCTACACTAATCAAACATCTTGGGGTGAGAGTCTGTATTTAAATTACTTCAGGCCACATAAGGAACAATCACAGCTTCTGCCTTCCCAATTCCCTTTTTATTGACTGAGCACGTATTATTCCAAACAATGACCTCTCACAACTCTCATTCTCACAGATGTGTTCCTTCCACAGCCCCCCACTGCCATGTGCATGGGCTAGTCAAGCTGTATGAAGTCTGTAGGCAATCCTGTACTGAGGGCTTCTCATTTTCCTTAGCTGTGCTGTTTTCTCTCTTCAGTGGATCATTTCAGAGTATGCCTGCTACACCTATTCAATGGTTGCTGTTCCGCTCTATGACACTCTGGGACCAGAGGCCATTGTATATATTGTTAACAAAGGTAAATATTGACTTCCACTCTTACATAAAGATTTTTCTAGGAAACTTTGTTTTGGGAGGGCTAAGTTCAAGGGAATTTGCAAAAATCAGGGTAGCTTTAACCTACTGCTCTTATAGACAATTTTTTAGTGAATCTGTTTTGCAGTGCATATGGTTCATTCTTCAGCCTGGAAGAATCCAGTGGGCTTCCTATGTCTTCTAGTGTCTTGATTGCAAGACCACTGAAGGATCTGCTAGATCTTGTGGATCATTCTGCAATCAGAGTGCTCAACTATTCGTTATTTGAGATTTTGCAATCTTGAACTCCTACACTGCCAAACAATCAGACAATGCAGACAGACTTGCATGTAAATTAAGACTAGATGTGCGTGTCTGATTTAAAGTTGTAGGATGAAAAGAGTGGAGGAGGGAAGGGTAAAGATATGCCTAAATCAGTTTACTGGTTATTGCATGTTCTACAACATCTAGCAGGCCATCATGGAAGAAATTGGCAAGGAAGTTAAATAAATCTTCAGATTTATTTCTTCCCCCAGTCTTAGGAGAGTTATGAGGGAAATAAATATCCACTGTTGTTACAGTGATCTGGGATCCATCCCATAAACATTATTTGCCAAGCAAAATCACTTCAACAGTTATGGTGGTAAACCTTGGAAACAGGTCTTGTCTTGGGATCACACAGCTGTGATTTATCAGTCTAACTGGAACTGGCAGGCTCAGGCAAATCCAGTTCCCCTGCTGATTTAAAGGAAAAGGCTTTTATAACTGCATCTGCAGGGAAGCTGAAGTATTAACCCAAGAACTTTAGCTGCCTCTTTCAATTGGGCCTTAATTTCTTTAGATTTTAGGAAGATGGCTAAACCTAAACAGTATCATGGCATTACCAAAAGTTTCAATGCCCATCTTTACTGTGAGTGAAGATATTTCTCTTCAGCTCCTCAGCATTTGCCCTCACTTTATCTTGCCAGAATGTCAGGTTTGCCCAATCAGTTGAGTATGGTAGGAAGAACATTCTCAGCACTGTAAACCAGCCACTGAATCCATATGAACAAATGCAATGGCACCAAACCAATGTTAGGTTCTAAGTGTGCTGCTGAGCTGTCACTGGCTTTGTTTCTTCTAAATAAACCTCTGATAATTTCTTTTCTGTAGCTGACATAGGCGTGGTGATCTGTGACACGCCTGCGAAGGCAGAGGTCTTGCTTAAGAACTGTGAGGAAAAAAAGACCCCATGTCTGAAGATTATTGTTCTCATGGATCTCTTTGATAAAGAGCTCAAGGACAGAGGAGCTAAAGTGGGGATTGAAATTCTGTCACTGCAGGAAGTTGAGGTATGTGGCTAAAGGCTTCTGTAATACTTTACCAGCTAAATATCTTGATCTTCTGCGACAGCAATGACACTTTAATGTAACCATTACCCAGTTGCCATGCCTGTACCTGACATCTTGATGAGCAGTCATTTTGAAACTTGATATCTTTAGCTAAACAGAGTGTCAGAGTTCAAACCCGTGATTAAAGCTGTGCCCATGTGCTGTGAACAGCCAAGACTTGCTTAGCTTAATTTGTGATACTGTTGTAACAGGATTTATCAGGCTTCTAAACTGGCAGTTGAGTCTAATTGGAACTGTAAGTGCAAATTACTGGCTGCTTAGACATCCCAATACTAGGTTTAAGCTTGAATATGTGTAAAGGGATGTGGCCTATGTCAAATAAAAGGAAACCTCTCCATTCAGGACTTCCAAATTCCTTAAGTAGTTCTGATCACTTTCCACACATTCAAATGTCTCCTCTCCACACTTGCAGCAGACAGTTTTTCAGAGTTATGTGTATTGGATTCAGGAAGAGATTTCTGCTTGAATGAGACAAGACTATCAAGAGGCAAAGTAGTAAAACAGGTGTTGCATTTGAAATGCAATTATCTATTCACCTATTGTGCACATATTCTGTTAAACTGTGTTTTTTCTCTAACACAGGAGCTGGGAAGAAACAACATCAGAGAACCAGTTGTAAGTATCTCTGTGAAACAGCTATAGACTTGTAAAACTAGTCTCTGGAAAGACCTCTTGCTATGCTGCTAGTAGAGGAGGCTGGCAGATTTTTTTGTGAACCAGAATTCCTGATTCATCACATTTAGGAATTTAAGTACTGTCAGATAACCATCATAATCCTCACACTGACTTTATGTGGCTTTTTCTCTCTAGCCTCCTAAGCCTGAAGACCTTTCTGTTGTGTGTTTTACAAGTGGAACCACAGGTAAGAATTTGTAGTGATGCTTCCCCACTGAAAGAGCCTCCCTATGCAGCTTCCCTGCCCAAAACTAAAAAACTCCCAAGAATATGGAAGTAAACCAGTGAATTAGAGCAATGCCAAACTGCTCTTGTAGTTTTACTTGGGATACTGTCACTAAAAGTGCACTACAATAAAGCTTCTTAGAACTGGGGGCAAGAAAAGCCAAATTCATGTTGTCTTACCCTATGGAAAATGCAGCCTTAATGATCAAGAGATTGGTTGTTCAACTGCGTATTTTGACCCACAGGGGCTAAAACAAAAATCTTGTTTCAGCATTCTCTATGCTACTCCCAATTGTTCTGCTGTTTCAGTAGTTATCTCCTTTATGTAATATCCATAACTGAAAGCACTCCAGATGGGGCATATTTGTGATCTCTTACGACTGCTGGGACTGAGACCGGTACTGAGATAGCTCAAACTGAGCCAAACAAGACATGGGAAACTGCCAGCAGAAGCAATCAGAGTCACAGTTCACCTTGTTTGATTTCTCCAAAGGTAACCCTAAAGGAGCCATGCTGACACATCAGAATGTTGTTTCAAATGCTGCTGCCTTCCTCAGATGCACAGAGGTAAGCTGCTCTGCAGATGTCCCTCAGTCATGAAACCAGCTTTAATGTGGGCATTTTCTGTAAACCATTCACTCCCAGAAACTGATGCTTTCCTAGTGCCCCTTTTCAATGAGACAATACTACTGCAAGAAACTTGGTTTGAATTGAACAAGGACTTCTACATAGAAGTTATTCTAGAATGAGTCAGTCCTAAATATCAAGAGTACTAAACCATCTATGTCAAGTCTTGCCAAAACATAAAACTGATTTTGATTTAGTGTGGCTGACTGACAGCTGCAAATCTTGAGGAGGTGATGGATGAGCCTGAGCCTGAGTTGCTTCATTCATTGGAAGTGTCTGTCTCAAAGTACTCAAATTGATCCAAATTTGATTTACTTTCTACTTAAAAGTAACTCAAGCAGGCATAGAAAATGCTAATCTACTTCTTTTCCCTCTAGAACACAGTTGAGTGTTCAAGTTCAGATGTTGCCATTTCCTATCTTCCTTTGGCTCACATGTTTGAGAGAGTTGTACAGGTATGTGTACATATATATATATATATATATATATATATAGCTGAGCTTTTATAAATTGAATTATAGTAAAAGATATATTAGGAATCTGTATGTCCTCAAAACCTATTCACATATTAACTGGGCATTGGAAATTATGCTGCTTTTCACAGACTAATAATTAGGGTTAGTGAAGCTAGGAATTATTCTTGACTAAGGTTGGTCTGGTCAATTTTTAGACCGTCATATACAGCTGTGGAGCAAAAGTAGGCTTCTTCCAAGGAGATATCAGGCTGCTAACAGATGACATGAAAACCTTGAAGCCAACGCTATTTCCAGTTGTACCAAGACTGCTCAATAGAATATATGACAAGGTACGTGAACAATTTTAGCTATCCAAGCAAGCATACAAATTCAAAATAATATTGAATATGTCATAACATCACCACTAGTTAATTACTCCTTAGCAGGAAGAATTTTTTAGAATCCTTTCTGAGGAGATGGAAGGAGTTCTAGGAGTGTAAGGACAGTGTTTCCAGTCATGACTGGGCTAAGTTTGTTGCTGTTATGAGACAAAAAGCTTTGTGTACTTTTGTAATGCAAATGAATCAAATGCAAGGCTAACAGGATCCCTGTTCTTCAAAGCTATGGCTGTAGTGTTTCAGCAGTAACACAAATTAGTATTGTCTTTTGGGTCACCTTCTAGACACTGCAGTGGTGAAGACAGACTCTAGAACATTGAAGTAAGATTTGGTGCCTTTTAACAAGGCAAGAATGAGATGTACAGATGTGAGTCAAACCCAAGAGTCACTGGTGCTTTTCCTTGTAGATCCAGAGTGGTGCAAACACCCCAGTAAAGCAATTCCTGTTAAAATTTGCTGTGTTTATGAAGATGGCTGAAATAAAACAGGGCATCATTCGAAATGACAGCATTTGGGACAAGGTTGTCTTCAAAAAAGTTCAGGTAAGTCATTTATTCCAAGTGTGAGGGAGCTATGGGATGTAATATTGGAGGATCTGATGGCTTCTTTTTCTCTTGCAGGAAAACATGGGTGGAAGAGTGCGTATCATGGTGACAGGTGCAGCCCCTATATCTCCCTCTGTCCTGACATTTCTTAGAGCAGCATTAGGCTGTCAGGTAAGCTTTCTTTTAAAGTAAGCCCTGTTTGACTATGCACAAATGAGTGACCAGTGATACAGCTGGGGTCCAGCTCAGCTTTTTCCTGGGGAAAATGCTTTCAGTCTTGGGCATTTATAGAATGCTTCATGTGAGTTAACTGTAACAGGAAAAAAATTTCTGCAGGGCCCACTTCAAACTACACCACCAAAAATCTATGCTGTAGGCTCTGAGAAGACAGCAGCAGAAATAGGAACATGCAGCACTCAAAGCCACTGAGTTCTGTGGCTTATTCTGACAATCAATGAGCTCCCTGTGTAGCACATTTGAGAACAGAAAATGAGGTGACCAAAGCAAAGTTTGGATAGGTGAACTTTAACATCTGGTTACACCAATAAGATCAAGATATCCTAAAGGCAAAGGTTGTTTTGGCTTCCTTCCTAAGAAGGCTTGAGCATGGGCACAGTTGAAACAGGCCTTTCACACCAAGGACTTGATGTTCAAGGAATACTCATCCTTTCTTGCACAGATCTTTGAAGGTTATGGCCAGACTGAATGCTCAGCTGGATCCACTTTCTCAATGCCTGGAGACTGGACAACAGGTATGGGAGCTGAGACTTGTGAAGTCTCCCAGAGATGTCCACTTAAAAGCATACTCAAACCTAGGTGCTCCTAATGCTTTTAGTTTAATGAAAATTAAATCATGGGTACTCAAAGTGATGCTTGGTAGCAACAGTCACCTGTCTGCTTAATAGGTACTAAAATTCTTGACTCAGCTAGATGAGGAATCCCAGTATAAAGTTTCATAGGTCAGTTTAGACTTTGTCCCAGAATATACAAAAGGAATAGGGAGAGCTGAGCAAACTGGATAGGGACTTCTTAAATGGCCTCAAGAAACTAGTCTCCTAAATGACATGTTTTACTCAAAATATTAGACATGATATTTGACTATTTTCCTGAAGGATCTTGAAGATTTAACTTTTATCTTAGCAGCACTAGATTGTAAATTCAGACTCAAGTCACCATCTTTGTCAACACAGTAACTGCAGAGCATAATGAGGATGAAATGCAAATGAATACCAGGATCTATGAGAGGGCTCCTGAGGAGGCATTAGTGGTTCATGGCTGGTGTGGTTGATTACACCAATAATGCTCTAAGCATCGAGACTTACCTGATATTTGTCCTACATTAACTGTCTGAAAATGGCATTGCAACAACTTGCTTGATTTTGATTTTGATTTGATGCCAGACTCCTTTAAACAATACTGATTCTTGTTAAAGCAGTGAACAAACCCAGTATCTACTATCACTACAGCCTTTTTTTAATTGTTTTTTTGTTTTGTCTTGTTGGTTTTTTTTTCTCTTAGGCCATGTTGGAGCCCCTCTGGCTTGTAATATCATAAAACTAGATGATGTGGAAGAAATGAGCTACTTCTCTTCTAACAATGAAGGCGAGGTAGGTACCATCTCCTGTGAATGTCAGGAAATACTGAAACATAAGACTTGGTGACTAACAGTGTTGTCTACTTGCAATAGGTCTGCATTAAAGGACCAAATGTGTTCAAGGGTTATCTGAAAGACCCTGAGAAGACAGCAGAAGCAATTGATAAAGATGGCTGGCTCCACACTGGAGACATAGGGAAATGGTTGCCAGTGAGTAGCTGCTTAATACAAATCATCTCTTGCATGTGAACTCCTGTTATTTCACAGTAATCTCTGAAGGTGGAATTCTAGGATAAAGATCTCTACGCAGTAAATTCACTAGGTAACTCCAGGCAAAGCTCCAAATACCAATTAGGTTGCAAGATATCAAATAACACCTGCTAGGCCCATAGTTAAGACTATTCTTTAGTGTAGAACTGATATAACATGGTGTCTCGGTTTCTGTCAGAGGAGAATAAAAGAGCTGTCTAATCATGTCCTGAAGTAACTGGAGAAATTAGACAAACCCTTCTGTCTGTAGAAACCAAAGACCAGTATATGGTTGCTAGACTAGTTCCAGATGTGTCTTTCATAAAACAAAACGCCTGTTTATCTTCTCTTATATAAGCAAGACAGTGACTCAAACTACTGACCTCCACTTTTAACTTCTAGAATGGAACACTGAAGATCATTGATAGGAAGAAGAATATATTTAAACTTGCACAAGGAGAATACATTGCTCCAGAGAAGATAGAAAATGTCTATATTGAAAGTGCTCCTGTAGCCCAGGTCTTCGTACATGGGGAAAGTCTGAGGGTAAGTGATGTTAGGAGTGAGTATCCTGCAAGACTTTCTCCCACAACAAGTTCTGGGTGATCAGGGCACAAATGTATGCATGTACAAGAGTCCTTGAACAAAATCTGTTCCTAAGAGAGCTGTGTTTATAGGAAGATGTTCTCAGACCTATAGACTTCCCGAGTGACAACTGGCATTGTTGCAAGCTGGGTAAAGGCTAATTACATGCTTGTGTGGGATTAGTACGTCAGGTCAGCTCTGTGCAGTTTAGATTCACAGAATAGTTGCCCCTGCAATAAGCAGGGACATCTTCAACTGGATTAGGTTGTTCAGAACCCCATTCAGCCTGACACTGAATATTTCTAGGGATGGGGCATTTGCCAGCTCTCTGGGCAACCTCTGCCATTCTTTCAGCATCCTCACACTTACAAAAAATTCCCAGTATTTAATATAAATTTACTATCTTATAGTTTAAAACCATTACCTCTTATCTTATTGCCACAAGCTCTACTAAAAATTTGTCCCTAGCTTTCTTCCAAGCACCTTTTTAGTTTTGAAAGGCCACAAAAAAGTCTTCCTGGAGCCTTCTCCAGGCTGAATAACCCAAATTTTCTCAGCCTTTCTGCACAACAGAAGTGTTTCCCCATTCCTTTGCCACTGAGGTGTTACCTATGCTAGCAGAGGCCAGTAAACTAGCCAAAATTGCTGGTTCATTCAGCACACATATCAAATTGTGTCAGTGCTTCAATTACTGCCGTCACAACTCTCAGTAACTTGGAAATCCTCGTAACTACCTTTGAAACTCTGATAATGCATGGAGATGTACATGTCTTGTACATAGAAACTCGTCATAGAAACACTGCCCACAAGCAAGCTCACAAAGACATTTAGTATGCCTTATCTTCATCTCAGCCTGACTATTTCTACTTGTTTTCAGTCTTTTCTAATAGGTATAGTGGTTCCTGATGCTGAGATGCTTCCAGAATTTGCAGCAAAACTGGGAGTAAAAGGTTCCTTTGAAGAGCTCTGCAAAAACCCTGTGAGTGGCTTTGTTTAGTGGGTTAGAGACAGTATTTAATTCCAAGTCCACTCCTACATTGCTCTTTGTTCCATCCACCTCTTTTCAGTAATTTGAACTGGCTTAATGCTGGGTGAGTCATGCAAGCAGCCTTACAGCAACAACTGGAACTGAGTATAGGTGTTTTTTGTCTCAAGGGCTATTGCTGCTTCTTTACCAGTGAGAAGATAAACATGTCTTTATGATGGCCTTAATATGAGAAATCTTGAATGTTGAAATCTGTATTCTTGCCATCCTCAGTTCTCCCTGACTGGGCAAATGGTTATAGTTTTGAGCTGCAATTACAGAATGACAGCTTTACCCACTCTGCTTCTGCTGTGTTTCTTCTAGGCAGTGAAGAAAGCTATTTTAGACGATATGATCAGACTGGGGAGAGAGGCTGGCCTTAAATCCTTTGAACAAGTGAGTGCTTTCAAATCCTGTTTGTCACTAGCACCTGTATTGCTAACACAGTGGCTGGGAAGTCTTCATTCCTGCTACTGCTGTGCCAGGGGGGGGCCCCTGAGGCAGCTGCCCCAGACACCAGATTGAAGCAGCCAGTGAAACATTGCCCACCTGTCTGCACCAAGAGACCAGGGGTTGTGAAGGGCAACAGTAACAATTGCCAAGAGATCAAGTGGAGGTCCAAAATAACCTTTAGGGGCTGTTGTGGAATTCACCCTCTTGATGCGGTCAGCCAAAAAAAGTTTAGTTACTGGATCTCCTGGGACTGAATTCTTGCCTAAGGAAGCTGGGAAGAACTGTTGTTTGTCTTCTAATTATGCATCATGCACTAAATTGTTTTCTTTTAATAGGTTAAAGACCTGTACATCCACACAGAGCTGTTCTCTGTAGAAAATGGTCTCTTGACACCAACACTGAAGGCAAAGCGAGGAGACCTTGTTAAATACTTCCAGAAGGAGATTGAGGCCCTCTATTCATCTACTCAGGAATAAATGGCCAGTTTCATTTAGACTGCATGGAGAAGCTAAATCTGTGATACTACATGGCCTATGGTGAAAACAGGCTTGAGTGGAGGGGAACAGGAACTTAAATGTATTTGTTTCTAGTACCTGAGAAAAATGACTTGTGGCTGAAGATGGCTGTCCTGTAACTAACAACCAGCAGTGTTAACATCGTGTGGGACTGAGCTTCAACTTCCTTGCATCTTGCTTGGACTATGACTGAAATGCAAAAACATGCAAGAACCTCAGCCTTTAAAAGACAGCTCTATGCACTTCTGACTGTCAAAACCAAATCTTATTTTCCTGCTGAAACTATGAACTCTGCTGTGACCTGTTGTGGATTGATCTGCAATCAGACCGAACTCAGTATGAATTCATGCTAACATCTGTTTAGCAAACACAGAAGTGAATTTCCTGATCCTAGTCCTGGACCACATGGTACAAGTTGTTTATAATGAAAACGAGTAATCTGGTATCAGCTGGTTTGCAAAATACAAATGTCTTCAGCAAACAGTTTATTCTTTAGGAGGCACTGGATCAGTTTTTGCACATTTTCAAATGAAATGGCAGTGTTAAAGCCTTTACACTTATGAATTTGACGCTAATAAGTGTAAAACTTTAGCTGTCAATCCTAAGGATACAGGATACAATAAATTGAGACTACAAAATCAAACTAAAGCCTGTGTGAATTACTTGTGGCTATGCTGTAACCACATTGTCAGCTGCCAGGCTCTGTATGGGTGCAGCTAGAACACAACTGCTGCAGAACATGAACTTGTTGCCTATGCTGTCACTGGTCAGCCACAGCTCCAGCCAGGAGGCAGTAAGATAGTGTAGTCCAGATTTGCTCCTGTAGTCTAGGTGCTCTTCTACCCAACTTTCTTTTCCTTGTCTTCAGCTTAGGCTGAGCTGAAACAATGAATTTACCACACGAGATGTGAGATTTTCTTGTGTTAAGCTGCTGCTTTAGAAAATGATTTAACCAAGATGAGAACTTTCTTACAACTTCCATCAGTCTGTGCTGTTTCTGCTGAGCTCCTCCCTGTCCCTTCAAAAGTCAGCTCTAGCAGCTCAAAAGGATGCAACATGGGGAAGATGTATACGTGGCTTTCCTAGACCAATTCTGTCTGCAGAATTGTCTTCCCTGTCTTGTTCAGACAGCTAGTGGCTTTTCCTCTCCCTCCTAATGCTCTTGGTCAGCTATCCCAAAATGAAAGCAAGATTTATCAAAAGATTCCCCCCTTGCTGTTAGGCAGATCTAGCTTTGACTAGTAAAAACAACTGGCCCAATTTTGTTTCTAGCGTGCCCAAAGACCTTGACATCTTCAGGTAACCATTGTCACTTACTGTGCTTGTCAGAAATGTGAGGCTATAAAGGCTTCTAAGTCTCTGAAACTGCATGCAAAGATGTTGCTTATTTTTCCTATGCTTTCCTTACAACAATGTGACATGGAA
Organism: Cyanistes caeruleus; assembly: GCF_971803275.1. Lineage (NCBI taxonomy): Eukaryota > Metazoa > Chordata > Aves > Passeriformes > Paridae > Cyanistes > Cyanistes caeruleus. Next base: position 9,096,945 of record NC_141708.1, on the reverse strand, counting down.
GTCAGTGGTGGCTTTATATCATTTTCCCCAGGTGAGACTGGGTAGGGAAAAAAAAAACCAAAACAGGGAAGAAATGTATCCCAGAACTGGTTTTGGACACAAAAATGAGTAAGTTAGTTAGGAAAAGTAAATCCAGTGCAACTGAGATCTGCAGAAACTCGAGGCTGAATCCTGTGATGCCACCAGCTGCAGTACCTGGAATGTATTTTTGTTGCTACAATAAACAGAGACGCTTCTCTGCACAGATGTCTTTGGAGGGTGAATGGCACTGCCTCAACAATAAAACCATATAGCAATTCAAGTACAAATTGGTCTTATATTGGTCTCTTGTGTGCCATTTCTGCCCCATGAACTGATTTTTAAAAACTCTCAACCTGGCTGACAAGTAACTCTACACTATGAGAGAACAAAAGCACATGCTGCATTTTGGAGACATTTAAAAAGCCTTGAGCTGGTAGAAGGTACTTCAATTTAAGGTCTTCCTTCTAACAATCCATACTAGATGCTAAATGAAAATGCTTTAAGAAAGCTGTTAATAATTCTTGGATCCTGCTCCCTTTCACTCTAAAATGGATTGAGATCTCTTGGGTACTGGCTCAGAGGAACAGACACTGCTGGATGTAATTTTTGCCATTAAAACCACAAAATAGTGGTTTTATTTGTTATTGCAACAACTGAAGCCTTTTTAACCTTGAAAAACAACTTACAAGGCTAGATCTTTGCTTCCCAGTCAGTTCACACTCCCATGCCTATAAACTAGTTCTTCTAGGTCTAAGAACAATTGAACCCACAAGTAAGTATGAATGTATCATTTATTTGAGGTGGACAATTCACATCATTAAAAGTCACAGGTAACAAATTTAATCTGGAATTTGAATTGGGTGTTTATTTTCAGGGGCAGCTCCAGAGAAATACAAAAGATAAGCAGCACGCATAACGATCAGATGCGGCTGAGGAAAAAAAACCTAAAATCTTAATGCTCAGAATGCAATTTAAACAGAAACAATTCTGACTTGTGATGAAAAAGATGCATCTAGAAGGCAATCCACAGAATGTCTTCTTCAATTATTTATTGTTTAAAAAGTATGCAAACCATGGCACAGGCATATACAACCCTTTCAGCTATGAGGAAAAGAAAACCTCATCCTAACATATTCATTGCATAAGTCTAAAGTAATATACAGAAAATTTCAAGTAAAGGATTGTGATCTGAAGTAAAAATTCCATTTAATATTTAAAAAAATTAGAAGGCTATTTGCTTTTCTTCTCTCCATCCACTGGTTGATCCGTTTCAGAGTCATACTGGTATTTTTCCACACACTTCCTAGGGAACCAGCCTCGTTCTCTTATTCCACCTTAAGACATGAAAAGTTGCATTAACTTAGAACAAAACATGGCCCACTACTGAGGAAAAACACAGGACTGGAAGAGACATCAAGCACTTACCCAAGTTATTTTCTTCTACAAGACAGAACATCTAAGTAATTTCTAACATCATTGCCTAGGGATGCACAGATTTTCTCCAACTACCTGAAATGTTTTCAGACATCTCCAAAGTTTTGCAGTGCTCTTCCTTCCTTGAGAAAATTCATCTTTATACCCTATCTGAATCTTTCTATCTGTAAATCAGGTTTACAGCTCCTTTTTCTACAACCAGGGGCACAGGAAGCAGGTAACAAGCTTGTCTACATAGACTTTCACACAGCTGATGACTATTTACACATACCCAGGCTAACTCCATTTCCTACTGCTCTCCTCCCAGGTAAACTATCCCAATTCTTTTGGCTTTTTCTTATAAAGTCACATTTGCTATTATTCTAATTATTCTCATTTTTCTTTGTTTTCCTCTCAACCCTTTACAGTAGATCTTTCTTGAGATGCAGTAACTGCTTTTACTTGTAGGACTATTTCAGCAGAGTCTCTGCCAATGCTGAGGAGGATGGAAGATTTACTTCAGCATCTGGGAAGCTGTATGCCTGTTCTTTCCCAAAGTGTTGACTCATCTTAAGATTATCATCGAGTTTTTTTCCACAGAAGAACTGCTACTTAATCATTCACTCTGCCATCTTGCTGTACTACAACTTTTTATTCCTGCTTATTTCTAGCATTTTTCCATACATTCCTAACAGAACTCATTCTATTTTTGAAGTCTAGTCTGATCCAGCCTCTCAGTGTTCACCAAGTTCTCCATCCACACCACATTTTAGCTGATTCAGAAAATCCAACATTCAATAGAGTAGATATATCCTGCTAAACTTCACAATAAGCAATGCAATACAAACTATTGCCATGTTCATCTGTATCTGATGTTTTATTGCAGTCAGCTGCCAGGGCACTTCCAGCCCATAAAGGTTTCAGACCTCCAATGAAAAGCAAGGACTTTTTCAGTGTAGTGACTGCTAGCAGCCCCACTTGTGCAAATATGAAATGCACATCCAATGAATTAACAATTGTTTGGAACAAACAACAGAATCCAACACACCCTCTGGCAGGTAAAATTTTAGTTCAGTCCACAGCAAGAGGTCTGAAGTGAAAAATGTAAAAGCTTCAACGCAGGTGGTTGTGATACTCTCTGCAGATCATCAGGAGTCTTTACTATACTCAACACCCACAGCTAGTTTTATAAATGCATATTAAAGTCTCTAGAAATTCCAAACCAAAGACGTAATGTCTCCAAGTTTTCAAGATACACAAAGATTAATCCCTATACTTATATGGGCTGTATAGGTAGGAAGCATGGATGAATTTAAGACAGACCACCATTTAAATATCAAAAAAATGAATCATCCTTAACCTCTTTATAGACTAAAAGTCTAACTTTTTCTTAGAATATGAAGTGCTCCCCTTCCCACTCAACTTTCAATAAACTACTAAAAGAGTGTTCTGTCAGTCTGACAGTTAATGTTTATCAAAACTGGGAAGCCTGTTAGATGTAAAGAATAAAAACTGGAGAGTCGAGAGAAGCTAGTGCCAATAATGTTATCATTCTACCTTTTGAGAAGTGAACATAATATTGGCCACATTTCTAGATAGGTATAAAACTGATTTGCAACTTTCAACAGAAAAAAATGAAATTAACTGCTCCATACCATCACCATCTGAGATGAGAATCTTCTCACCATACATCCAGTGTCTGGGGAAGGAAGCATAACAGGTAATTAGATGCCAGAACACAACTCAGTATTTCTTTTAACCAAATATAAAGGTGTGGAGCCACTAACTTTAAGCCTCTGGTGGCTAAAATCAGATCCCCTTTACTCAGTGCAATTCTAGGTTCTTCGGTGCACGGTGTTGTGAAGAATGTTTTAACACCTTTAGTCACAGGGCAGCAGACACCACTGTAATCTTCTATGGCTCGATACCGCACCTGCGGATTGGAACAGAACACAGCAATTTATTTGAAGGAATTATGGCCTTACTGATAAATTTCATACTAAAAAATCAATTCAAGCATACCAGGAGATTTAAAGTAATGACAGTGGCTGTCAAAGGGACTCAGAATTCTAAATTAATGCTTAACCATAAAGCACAATCCTCTTTTATGATCACGTTTCTTCCCATCTGGAAACTAAGAAGCAAATGCAAAGGCTAAATGCCAACATTAATTTAGCAGAGAATGCTATACATTTTTTGTGTTGATTAATTACATTTATTTATACTGCTATTTCAAAATAATTTTAGACCAAACTTCACAAATACTTACACTTCTTACTCGCTTGTCTGCTTTCTGTTTCAGTTGCTCTATCTATAAATGATTAAAAATAGAAATTTAGTCAGCATTCAACACAAAATGAAACCAGGTATTGAAATCATTCAACAAACACAGGAAATACCATTAGCAGTTTGAAACACTCACAAAAGCGTAACTTTCTAGTGCATCAAAAATGGGACAACATTTAACAGAACTCATGTACATGTATTTCAAGCCCATCTATTTTAGTTATTAAAAAGGCTGGTCTATTATTACAAAGGAAAGCACACAGTTGGATAGTGGGGAGAATCAACTTGAGACACCATTGAAGACCAGTTACCGTCAAACTGTATTGGTGACATCCATCTCTAACTGGCCAGTCCAGGCCATCTCCCTCAGGAATCCCAGACCATGTAAACACTTGCCTGAAGTTCTTCCATTTACTTCCCATATCATAGGGGAAGATAAAGGTCTCACCCGTTTGGTAGTACTGGATTCTGTCTTTGGCCTAGGAAATAATTTAAGAAATGCAGAACATAAAATCACCCTACAAAGTGCAGTCAAGCAGCAAATATTATGAAGGCCAAATCATAAGCCCTGTATGGATCTATGGGGCCTAAAGGCAAGTATTTTCAGGCAAGAACAGTGAACTCCTGCTATATCAACCCAGGCATTAAAAACTACTTAAATCATGGCATTCAGAAGGATGTCTGGTTGGGGTGTCCCCACCCCAGTCACTCCCCATTTACTCTTTAACAACAGTCCCCTGACTACACTGATACTTCCTTCCACACTCCGATATTACTTTACTGCTTTTTTTTAGGGACCAATGTCTGACTATTTCTCAGTCACATCCAAGAGCTTCCACAGCTCAGAATCCTTTGATTAATGAACACAAACATGACTCAACATTGGTAGTGCCAATTCCTCCACTAAGAATGCACACACAGGCATGATCTGAATCACCTACATTCTGTAGTCACGAGCTTGACATTCTCACAGTTATGATGACATCTAGTGGAGCAGCCACAGAGTGGTGTTCTCTTTGTTGCAATAATGCCATTCTATTAAATAATTAAGTATTACAGTCTGTGCTCAGCTTTCAAAAGGGACATATTAGCAGCCTGTTTTACAGTAAAAATTTTAACGTATTATTCCAAATTCTACAATATAGTGATAACAGGGATTTCTTTCACTTATGTTCCATTATCCCATTATTCAAAGGTCTAACAGGACTTGGATCCAGCCATATCCCATGAAAAGAGCTGACATTACAATGCTTTAAGTACTTATACACAATCAAGATTCTCATGCTAATTTGGCACACAAAATAAAAGAAAGACAATAAGACATTAATGAAATGTTTGTGGACTTACACAAAAAAAAAAAAAAATCCTGGTAGAACCAAACTAATTTCTAAATACTGAATCAGTTTTCCTTCCTCTAAACTTAGCTTCTGTTGTTTGACTATATTTCTCCTGAAAAATCTTGTGAAAACCTCTATAAAGATAAGGAAATTCAAGAGAAATTTTAAGGACAGAAGACTAGGTATTTTCTAGCACTTCTTTAAAATCAAGAAAAATCTTCCCAAATCAAGGAAAATCTTCCCTTACAGTCTAAAGTAAGAAATGGGGAAAATCGTGAGTCAAAAGATGCCACTTTGAATGGTATCTTGGTCAGCGAGATGGACAATTAAAGGTACCAGAATGTGTAATGACAAAGCTCAGGTTTCAGATAAAAACACCCACATATTTCAAGTAGATAAGTGAGTCTTTTCAAAGCAAATATTCTATGTTCAACAAAGTCCTCCGAAACAAAAGATAAGTTATGCATTTACATGATTTCTCATTTCTTTCAGTGAATTTCAAAGATGGTAAGGGTAAAGCTTGTTGTAGGTGTTAGATCAGTGGTGAATTGAAATAACATCTTTGGTTTTAACCCAGAGGTGAAACAATAAGTAATTATAAATATGGATGTATAAATATAGACTTTGTAACATTACAAGAATACTGTAATAAAAGCATACCTTTTCTTCAATCCAGGATTCGATTGAAGTTTTATTTGTCAAAATTACTTTCATCTGAAATAAAAGTGTTAGGTGAAATTAGGACTTACTTTCTGCAGGAATACATCAGCTATACAAAGAAAGCTTCATTCAGCAAACTAAAATTGTTTTGAAGAACAAAGCAACTGTTATACAGTTAACTGAACATTTGTTAGATGCTAACCCTCAGCATATATACACGCTCTAGAATTATACACTTAAGACAGTATCACACAATATTGAACTTTACGCTCAAAATGTATCTTTTTGTTTACTTCCAAAGATCTCCAACATTTTAAGAAATATATCAGGCATATTTACACCTATTTTCAGGTATAGGGCAAATATTTTGCCTTTTTCAGGGAGTTTATAAAATCCATCTTATGTTTTCTCAGTTCATTAGATTTTCACATCCAAGTCTTCCATGGGAAAAAAACAAAACAAAACTGTGGTAACAGAAAAACTGGGACAAAGCTACATAAATCCCTGGAAAAGTTATACAACAACGTAAGCTCTGAACAACTGTTTTTATCTCAATCCCAAATTCTGTTTCTGCTCCACAAGCATACAAAACTTACAGCTTTTAACTTCTTTGTAACAGAACCATACTCACCTGGATAATAAACAGCATACCAACAGCAATAGTTGTTCCTAATGCCAGTCCTAAGGCAAATAAAGATGCAGCAAATGCAGACAGTCCAAAGGGAATAATGGGACGAGGGTCTCTTTTGGCTGCACTCATGTCAATCTTCACAGAACTCCACCCAAAAGATATCTGCAAAGAGAAAAAATCCATTTAGCTCTAGAACTTTCCACCTGCTGAAACAAAGCAAGTTATCTATAAGAAATTTGGCTCTGAAAGTAAGTGTCCAACATCTGATGGGCTTATAATGCAAGCAGAGTAACTAAAAAAATTATATTCAAAAGACTTTTATCTTCAGAAGTTTGTTGCTAGGTGGAAAATGAAATCACAATCATCACCTTGCAAGCGCCACAGGCCCAAAAATCAGCAAAAAGATCTGGACTCCGTTGTGTGCGAAAACACATTCATCAGTGTCAGATGGACAACGTTTGCATAGAACAGTCCCCATTTTCTGTGGGAATCATGCAGGTTTTTCTCTGAAAGCTTTGCAGACAGCAGTTCTCAACATTATCAACCTGCAAACACAGCTCAGCTGCTACACATACAACTTCATCTGTTACACTCAGGTGATGTTATCAGGCTCTTCACTGCAACCACAGAGAATGAAATCAAAGCTTAAAATCTTAACCATGCATCTGAGATAAGGGGTGTATTCCAGAACAAGCTTTGCTCACTTTTGAAGTTTTTCAGTTAAAAAACCCACAGCTAACATATTTATTTTTAGTCCCAAAACTAATGTACTTTTTTTTCCTTGAAGAAATAGACACAATTCTAAAAAAGTGGCCAATAAAAGAAAATAAATAGGATCTAACTTGTGTGTTGGAAATAAATAGCAGCTGTTTTCTGTGCCAGCCAAAACACAGCCTGTCTCTACAAAAAGTGCCACTCAGAAACTGTCTTCAGTCAATGTAAAGCAATAGGAAAGTCCCTGTGATTATGAGAAGGGAAAAAAAGAAAAAAAAAAAAAAAAGAATTAAAATAGAAACAACTTTCCCTGAATCCTTCTCCATTCACATACAGACATCTTACAGCCACACAGAACTTAGGAGTGCATGTGGAAAGAATAGCAAGGAATTCCAGTTTCTCCTCAGAAAACTAAATTATCTTGTACTTCAAGACATGAACAATATATCTGACTTAAATAATAATTTAGTTAAGCATTTAGTTATGTTTTCTTACTCTGTTGTAAAGCTGAGTGTACATTGTCATAATAAATATGAAAGAAGCGTGAATGCATCCCAGTGGAGCTAAGAGGAGAAACAGAGTGAAAGATGCATGATTCTGGTATCCACAACAGTTGTTGATCCAAGGACAGTGGTGATCCATCTTCATCACACATCTGTGAATAATAATTATTGATTAATATAAACGACACGTATGAGGTTTCTCAAAAAACTCGAAGGATGGCTGATTTTCTACTTCTCAACCTCCATTCTTTTTCTCACAGATCAACACAGTAGTTTCTTTTTAGTTGCTATTCAGAATAATATTTCCATGTTGTAGAATTTAAAAAAACAAATAAAAAGTGCTTCCAGGTCCTACCCTCCCTAGTTATCTGTCCTCCCCTTTACTCAAACTAACTAGTTGCTAATAACCACCATAGTACAGAGCCTGGACACAGAGACATAGAATGGGACTTGTCAGAACTACGATCACAATAATTAAGCACTAGTGTTAATGCCAGTTTTCAAAAATCAGTATACCAGGAAAGTAAAGGCAACATCAAATTCCCTGTGAACTACTTGTAGAAAGAGTATTTAAAGAAAGACACACAGAGAGAAGTGTGATAGTGACTTGTTTTTTTCAGTGGTAAACCCTCTGAAAGCTTTCTCAATTGCTATCTATTGACCTCACACCATTGAAAATCCTTTTCAAAATACATTTAATAAGTCTAAGCACTCTAGAGACACTCTTGTATTCAATATAAATCCAGTTATTTTGGCGTAGCTTACAGATGCAAAAAAATCCCACCTGATTAAAGATTTGGTCACATTCCAAATTACCTTGACAGGTGTAAAAGTCTATGCGACTACCTAAGTTACCAGTCCTCAGCATAAAGATTGTCACTCAAGGAAAAGAGTTGTTAATTTTAAATCTGAGGATGCTGTGGCCAAATTACAGCACTGCTCAGAAGTTTCAGGTTCTGTTTCCTAAAATACCACTTACTGCACATCTTGGGTTTACAGAAATAACAAATGAATGCATATGTTGCAATATACTTGCACCACATTCTAAGAGCCCTTCAGAGGACAACCTGCCTGGACTACAGACAGCTGAAGTGCCTTGATTTTTTCAAGATGCATTGAATTCTAGTGATAGCTATTTATAATCAAGTATCCTTTGTATCAGGATGAGTGTGTTGGAAGATAACAAGGTGCAAACTTTTAAGTTGACCCAAAAGGTTTATTACTTCACTAAACATGCCAACTCCCCTCAAAAACCCACTTTGGTGAAGAGTAAAACAACAAATCCAAAATTTCTACTCAAATCAACATTTAATTCCCACTTGGAAAGATGACAGAATAGATATTTCTACTCTTTAAGCAGGTCAATGTTTAGACTATAAAAACAATTTAAGATGATTTTTAGGTATTTACACAAACTCACATCCCTGAAGCAGGACTGCACTGTTTTGTTGGTACCATCAAAAAGTTCTTAAGAGAAACTGATTTCAAACTCTAAAGAAAATGTTAAAGACAGTCATTTTTCTAAACTAAAACACAGCAGAACTGTATAGACATCACATAACTAGAAAGTGGAAATACTTTAAAGGGCTATAGTGTTTATATAGAAGCTTTTTAAAAAAGCACAGTGTGAGTGCTGGAAGAACAAATTATGGTAAGAACCCATCTCAAATATGCACTTCAAACAATTTTAAAGAGAAACAGTACCTGTTGCACTTCCGACAGTGGTGTGAACGAGGTGCCTTGTAAGACTGACACACTTTACAGTATTGGAGATACATGCAATCCTGAGATTTTTCCTTTAAACAAAAGAATAGGAGCGTTAGATGTATACACAACTCCCCTGGCAATGCTTATCTTGGCATTTTCTTAACCTAAACGCCTTTGATTTCTTCTGACAGGGTGTGTTTCATAGTCCAACCCTATTTAATGGTAGGTGTCAAGGAGAGGAAAAAACAAAATTAAATCATCTCCTAGCTATCAACACAGCCATCTCCCACTGTTGAAAGTGCTGGTTGCTAAAAGAAATAAACAGTTCTTCTGTCAGGAAGAGCAACTGTACAAGCAGGGTATTACAGTGAAGTTCTGAGATTAAAAATCAGCATGTTGCCTTTCTGATTTTTTGAAAAATAATAATCCTGAGCACATTTTCTCTCCATTTTATACCATAAACCACTCCAAGCTTACTACTAAGATACAGCAGTAGTAAACACTAATGTTCAACTCTTTTACAATCTCTTTTACACACAGTCCCCCCACCTAGAGAAAGGTGAGAGACAGAGACACTTGCAGACAGCAAGTAGTAGCCAAAATCTTCCACTCAGGAAGCAGAGTACCCAATTGTCCTGCTAAGATGATTATCAGGATCCTCTTCTGCCCAGACTGTGTCTTGAGTAATATTCCACAATTAGAAAGGTGACCAGCACTAAACTTTGTACCACACCACTGAAACACTAATTCTGGGCAGCTGCCTTGAGATACTGAACCCGTATCATTCCTGACTAAAACTCTTCCAAGAGATGATTAAAGCACAAGAAATGCAAATTTCAATCTTGTACTCTATTAAGCAGAGAGTAACCATATAATTTTCTGGCTTGCATAAAATAAAAAAAAAACCTTTCTAGATTAATTACTTCTAATTGTTACTGCTACCAGCAAAATCTCCAGAATAGGTGTCTGCAGATAATCTTGAGGTTCCCATTCCCAGCTAACAGTGCTTGTTTCCTGCTGCTTTGCTTTGAGAAACCCCTATAAAACACAGCAACTGCTGCCAGCCAAGCAGCATTACCAGACCGTTGAGAGCACAGGGAGGGGATGTAGAAGGGCAGCAGAACAGAACAGAGCCTTGAAGAAGCAGTTACAGGATGTAACTGTAGGCAAGCAGGAAGCCGGCTCAGATCTGCAAGGCTGCCAAAGCAACAGTCACGGAAATCAACAGTGCTGTGCTTACTCCAGAGCTGGATTCAAGGAATGGCCATCTGAAATATTACAACACTGGCCACTGAAGACCACCAGAGACCCCAAAAGGCCACATAAGGACTTCCGATAAGGAATGTAACTATATAAAGTACAGCATCACACATACATTATATACACATTAAGCAAGCGGGGATAGCTTATAAATGTGTAATCAGTGTGGGTAATAAGAACTGTTTACCCAACGCTCGGCACACTCGATTAGAAGGATATTTCAAGTGTCCAGCGTACTGCTTTCTAATACTCAAAACTTACAAAGTTCCTATCTGTCCGATTTCGGTCTCAGGAGCAAGCTGGATTTTACTGGAAACTCTGGAAGCGGCAGGAGCAAAGCGGGGAAAGGCAAAGGAAAGACTTCGGAACAAGATAAGGAGGAAGGAGTGGCCTGAGAGCTTGGAGCGTTCTTGGGGGACAGAGGAGAAACGGCGGCACCAAGACACGCGATTTCTGCTGTCCTGAGGGCGGGGGCAGGCGGCGCGGCCCCAGGGCTGCCCGCCAGTCCCCGCCAGGCCCCGGGACGAGGCGGTCGCAAGGCAGCGCTTACCGGCGTCCACCCCAGCGGGACGTACCCGGGGCCCACAAACATGGCGCTGAAGTAGTTGTAGAGGATCATGACGGTCCAGTTGAGCAGCATCACGAAGTTGACGCTTCCCCCGGCCGTGTCCAGCGGCCAGTACCAGAGCGCGGCGTCGGCCATGGCGGTGGCGGAGCACACGGCCACCACGGCCAGCGCCACCGCCGGGCCCCAGTGGCACAGGCGCCGCGCCCGCTGCAGCGCGCCCGGCCCCGCCATCGCCGCTACCGCCGCCCGACCGCTGCCGCCCCGCCGCCGCCGTGCATGGCTCCCGCCGGCTGCCGAGGGAGAGGGCGGGAAGGGAAAAGGGAAGGGAGCGGGAAGAGGAGGGAGGGAAGGGAGTGGAAAGGGAGGGGAGGGAAGGGGAGGAGCGGGGGCGGGAGCGGAGTCCGCGCTGCCAGCGCCCGCCCGCGGTCCGCACGCAATACGGGCCCCCCGGGAAACTGCGGCCCGCCGGTAGCGCCGCAGCCGCGTTCCTCTCCCCCGGCAGGTTCCGAGGCGGGGCGGGAGGGGCAGCGTTGTGGGAGTGACCCGTCCTTGCCGCCTCTCCCCGGTACCTGCGGTGCAGCGCGATCCCGCGCGCCAAGGCCGCCCAGGGGCTGTCGGGACGGCCGAGAGGAGCTGGGCCGTGCCGGTTAAAGCACCTGAGTTTCGGCGGAACGTGTGGCGAGGCGCCCGGGGGCGGGGTGGGGGACGCGGTTTAGGGTGGCAGAACACGGAAGCGCCGCGGTCCGGAGCGGCGGCCCCGGCAGCGCCATCGCCGCGATGTCCTCCGACTTCGAGAGCTACGAGCAGGACTTCGCCGTGCTCACGGCAGAGATCACGGGCCGCATCGGGAAGGTGCCGAAGCTGGTAGGAGGTGAGCGGCTGCTCTCCGCTCCCGCGGCCCTCGCTCCGCAGGCCCGGCCGGCTCGTCTGTAAGCGGCGCTCCGGCTGCCGGCGATGGGAGCGCAGGGCGGGGGCGGGAGGGGCGGCTTTAGTGGTTTGGTTTTAGTGAGGTCTCGGCGTTCCCTCACCCGAATGTGACTCCTCGCTCCTTAAGCAGCACAGTCACCTCCCTGCCCCGGCTCTGTCCCAGCGGCGAGTTATCTCCTGAGATGTATTAAGAATACTCTGATAGAATATTTGTTTGCTGGTCACCTGTAGGGATCAGCCCTTCCCTTCTGCCCGGCTCTGGGGCCACGCGGAGTTACGCCAGCGCACCTGAAGGGCTGAGCAGAGCTGGTGGGGGATGTTCCCTGTACCAGCACTGCTCCTGAATCCTCTTTCTGGTGATCATGCCACAACATCACTAATGGAAATCAAGTCTTTCTCCTGTGGCAGAGACAGATTTTGTGCATGACTTAATCTGAATTAGTATTTTTGTTGTCTACTGTTCATACGTTTGATTTGGATAATTGACTGTGGTGACTCACATGCAGGAGCAGATTCAAAGAAATCAGTGTTCATTTACTTTAATGTGTTTGTCAGTAGCCTGCAGCGTTCGTGGTCTAATTCACAGTGTATCCCTGGAGTAGAGTCAATACTGTCTGTAAGAGCAGAAAGATGAAAATTATAATGTTAATCAGCCTAGCTGACTCTTCCAGCACATAGGGATCAGTGCCCCAATACAGTGTGGGATGGAGGGAAGATGACACTCTGGTTTTCTCATCTGTTCCTCTTGTAGCTCAGCTTAATGCCTCTTCTGTTTGCAGCTTATTTAATACTTCTGCCTCTGCTTCTTATGCATATTAGCCAAAAGTTAACCTTTAACCCTTAACCATAAGAGTGTATAAGAAGGAAATGAACACATACCAATGGTGTACTTTTCCATATGACTAAAGGGAAAGGTATCATACATCCAGGACAAAATAATAACATCCTACTTTTAGAGGGGGAAATGCATCATGAAGTGATGAAGTAGTGACTCTAAACAGGATTTGAGGTGGGTGGTCAACTAAAATGTGTGATCTCAGGGGATTTTGAAAAAAAAAATCCTTTTGATTCTGTAAGGTTATGTCCAATTCTAATCTTAGCAAATTAGAAAGTCTTCTGAAAAAATAAGAGTTGAGTTCCATGGTTAAAGGAAACTATGCCTTTTCCTTGGCTTAACAAAGATGTTTTGATCTTAACAGCAAGGACACAGGATAATTCAGTCAGAAGCTGCAGCTGAGGTGGAAAATTTGTCTGTTTTCTAATGGAAACTTACAAAATGAAGAAGGAGGAGAATCAGAGTTCCTGTGATTGAATTCTAGAACTGGTGTAATTTAATTTGCTCAGAAATTGTATTTAACCTGTAAATGGGCACTGGAACCATTTACTGAGAGGATGCAGGGAGTTCTTCACAAAGGCTTCTTAACCTCTGAGCAGTAAATTTAAGGATTTTTGGTAGGAACGGGGAGACATCATAAATACACTACTGGCTCATCCTCTAAAAATCAATAGTGCTGGACTGATTTATAGGAAAAGAGAGATTTAATTCCGTAATTGTAAAGAATAGAGATGTGAGTTCATAATTGTATGGATTTTGGAAGTCATCAGAATCTGTTGAATAGTAGGAAGAATATTCTGAATAATAGTAGTGCATTTCCATAATCCTTTCCTTGAATCAGTCTCCCTTACTCACTTAGGGAGATTTTGGAGCTTAAATAAAAGATGTTTTAAGAGTATTGGCCTAAACAGAGGTGTAGGCTAGAAGCAACAGGCTTTGAAATCATCATTCTTTCATGAGGCTATTAGGAGAATACTTTTTTAATAGAATTTGCCATCCTCTCAGAGGACACAGAATGCATACTCTCTGCAGGACCAGTAATGTGGTACTGGGCTAAATGAAATCAAAATAAGAAAAAAGCTTTGTGGGGTTTTTTTTCCCCCACATCATATTTGATGTTGGTCATACATGGTTTGAACTGACTTGCATTATAGCTGCTTCTTGCACTGTACATTTATGGCTTAGCTATTGCTTCTGTTTTCAGGGCTATTCTGTCTTTCATCAGGAAAAATATTTTCTATGTCTTCAAAACAAACTGCAGTCTTAGCTAACAGAGGCATTTGACCACCTGGAAAAAAAAATCTCTGATTATGCTGAACACTTTATCAGAAATATTTTAAATACACATTTTTCCCTTGTTTCTTAATAGGAATATTTGCAAGATCTTTGCTTCTTCATCACCAGAAGTTCCAGTTAGTTCTTGTGGCGATGGCTGGGACAGCCTCAAAAAGAGCATTATGAGGTGGGAGGGGAACGTGAGGTGACATTTTCAGCAGCAGTGATTTGAGAGAGATTGCTGATGGCCTTCTTCCTCCCCGCTGGAAGAAGCAGGATGAAAGGTGTAAGGACTTGTGCCACTCTGCATGATCTCCTGAACTCTAGTGACTGGTTATTTCCCTCTGCTGCCCAAGATGGACCCGCTGTAACAGAGAAATGCTGGTTAATCGGTTTGGCAACATTCCTGCATTCCGTGTTGTCAGGACATGATTCTGTCTTGTGTTCTAGGAGGATGATGCTCAGCAGACAATCCTGTTGTCACAAATGCATAAGTAGCTCAGCAAGAAATGTAACAAAGGCTCTCTGATACTACAGAAACAATAAGCAGCAGGGACAATAGAACGTCTCTGGAAGAAATGTCTTCTGTTGTTGAGGCAGACATCACCTGGAGGATTAAAGAAAGTTATAAATAGAGAAGTGCCTTTTAAATAGATTTTCTGTGATGCTGCTGCAGGTCTTTGAAGAATGAAGATCATTGACTGATGTGTTTTATTAATGCTCTTTGGTGTTTCAGAGAAACATCTGCCTTGTGATTTGACCAAAAATTCATATAAATTTTAATTTCTTGATATGGAAGAGAGTTTTATCAGCACAAATGGTGATACTTAGTCTGTTCCCAGCACAGTAGCCTCTGGGTTGTGATGGCTTTGGAATGGAGTGCTGCCATTCTTCTGATTCTTGGTATCTGCATTTTCTACTGGGCACTCAAAGTGCTGCATTTCAGTTGCTAACAGGTTTAGCTGAAGAAAGCCCCACCTTTAATTTTCTGTTGTACTCCTGTACTGAAGTTTACTGTTTCAGTTTCAGGTATGGCTCATTATGTTACGCTTCTTGAACCCAGTGTTATAATCCAAAGAGAGAAATGCATGTATTGTTCCATTTATGTCTGCTGTTGGATAGTAACTTCTGGCAGCAGTGAACACCACGTGAGTGAGCACAGCACCATCTGCAAGTGGTCTGTGAACTGGAGCCCTTTGTTACTCAGTCTCTTCCTCAGCATGTACTGATGAAAAGAAGCAATTCCACAAGCAGTGGGACTACTGAGTCTTGATCCAGGTTTTTTTAATCTCTTTGTTGACTTTGAGGTCAAACCAGTGCTGTGTTATCTTCACATCCCCACAGATTGTAAGGATAGACAGATTCTCACCTTTCTGTAACTGCTGTATTTTGGGAGACAAGTGACGAATGCCAGGGCAAAGCTGAAAAAACTGGGGAAAATGTAGTGAAAACTTGTTTCTTTTAAGAAAGTGATACAACTTTGTGTACAAACAGAGAACAGATTTCTTTTCAATCCTACACAGAGGAAAACCCCCTTTTGTTTCCAGTCCTTATCCATAGTTTGTCAATTTCATCACTTTAGTTATACAAACTATGTGTTTTTATACTATTTTGTTTGGGACGTTCTGTCTAGCAATGTAGGGAAAAATTACATTTAGATATATTTGATCGAGCATTGCTTTTTTATTTTCTCTGAAGGATATTTGCATTTTCAATCAAAACAAAAAGTTATGAAACACCTTTTTCTTAATTTCCTGTGGAAGTGTATTTAAGGAGGTGATTGAGTAGGCAGGTTGAAAACTGCTAAGTCACAGTCTAATTAGTCTAAGACTAATACAGTTGGTAATATGAGCATCTTTAATTGGACTGTAAGTTGTTTGTCCTGATCTACTTGATTAGTGGCAAACTTCTCTTATCCAGAGGAACTCCCTTGGATCTCACTTTCAGTCTCTGAGCAGTTCATCCTGTGAGTGTTGTCCCCCTTCCTATGGAGATTTTGGCTGTGAAGTAAGTTGTTTCTTTTGCTTAACCATTGAAGTAAAACTGAAAATAGATGTTTGGGAAACATGACTACTGGTGTTGTGTGCCCTAGAAGATCAGCAGTTGCAACAAGTGTAGCTGCTCTCCTGGAAGTCTGTGAAGATCCTGCTCCAGAGCTGCAGTGCTGGGATGTTGCCATGTGCCTGCTCACATGTCTGTATTTGAAGGAAAAACAGAGGCAGTTGTCCTGGGCACCATCTGGGTGATTATGTACCTGGGCCAGTGTTAAAATCTGGAGTTGGGTTAAAATTTAGTTAACTAAACCATTGGAGATCATTTGAATACCCTTCTAATTTTATGGGAAAAGTTTTAGCAAGGCCTTCTTCTGTACTAAGGATTTTTCCTTACAGAAAGTCTGTGGCTACATTTGTCTGTGGGTCAGTAAGATTTTACTGGCTAGTGGAGTGCTGAGTAGTTCTTGTAATCACAAGTAGAATTTTCTTAGCATGAAATACCTTCCAAAATCTCCCCACTTTATATCCCTGAATTTCAGGTTATTAAATGTGTATGAAAATTGTGATTCAGTACCACTCGGGGAAATACCAAAAATGCTATAGTACATTTATTTGCTGCTGCTATATTTTAAAATTTCATTTCAGCTTCAATAAAATGGTGTTGTGTATTTAATACCTTCCATTGTTTTTATTTTTGTCCATCGTCATCTTGCTAACTTCCAAATGAAGGAACGAACAGAGGAGTTTTGGGATATGAGAATGGAAGTATAGTTGGTGGGGGGAGGAGGCTGGGGGGAAGGGGCAGGTTTATTTTTTTTTTTATGTTAGGAAGATAAAGTGCTGAATTTTCTGGCCTGGGTACCATCATGAGAACCTGGTGGGGAATTAAAGGAAGACATTGCAGAAAACTAAAAGTGCTACACAAAATATTTCCTGCATCTTCTGCTGTGGTAGAATCTACCAGACGTGGCAGCATGAATTCCATATTTGCAGGAAAGATGGTCCTAAGCCTGATCCTCTCTGCAGGCAAAGCTCCAGTATATGTAACTGAGGAAGGACAGATTGTGATGTTCCTGTGTCCTTGAATGAGAGTGTAGAGTATTTTAGGTGAATGAGAAGATAGATGGATAGGCATTTCAGCCTATGAGAAACTGAATTATGTTCCTGTATTAAAGTGGTCTCCTCATGAAATTCAATTGCTTCTGGAATCCAGAGGGTAGAAGAAAGTCCCTTGTGTTTTTTAATGTGTCAGTTCCAGGATACAAAGAGATCATGTGGAAGAGAAGCAAGGGATTCAAAAGCTCTGAGGTGTAGAGATACATGATTAAGTCTTGTGCCAACACAGACTTACCCATCGTGACCTCTGGGGAGCTGTGGCTGGAGACACTTTGGCAACATTCACTTTTCATCTGCTTCATCAGGCAAACCACCAGTACAGACATCTCATGGTACTCCTGGTATCAAACAAACCATTTGTGTGGTCAGAGTTTTGTTGTTAACTTCATCGACACAATGGGTGGATTTAGAGTCTGAAGGCTGGAAGATGTGATGGTGGGATTGAAACCCTTAAATACCCACAGTAAAGAAGCAGTGTGGGAACATATTATCCAGTGTCTGAATATTTCAGTCCCCTTTCATGCTGTAGCAAGCCAAATTGTGAAGTGATTGGAATGTTTGTGATGATGTGACACTGAATCTCAGTTCTCAGGTCAGACTGGATTCTCTGCCTGCAAATGGATGGTTGGAGGCAGGTCAAGTCATCTCTGTAGCTGGGATTTAGCCTTGCTGGGGAACCTGGCAGATGGTGGTTGCTATGTATAGTTTAAAACTTACTTGAATTTTAAAAAATTGTCATTTTTTATTACTTATTTCCATTATTACTACTACTAGAAGAGAGTGGTTTTCTTGTGGTTCATGTAGCATTCCATTTAATACCTGTTGAAGTAAAAGAAACAATTCTAGACCCAGCATAGGAGTAGGGAAATAGAAACATCATTTTTCTTCAGAATCTGAATTAATTTTAATTGGGATGCTTGGTTTTGTGCATCTTATATTTTGTAAATGAATATGTTAAGCCTTTATTCTTAAATGATTTTTTTTTTCCATTTAGTGGATTTATGGGCCTTCTCATGCATTTGTATACACCAGCAAGTGCCTGCTGAGGCATAATTCCTACAGCTGAAGCAGCTGTTAAGTGCTTTCCTAAATATTAAATGCTGCATACCAGGGCAGAAGACTTCGAGGATTTTCCAGTCTTTTTTTGTCTTTTTTTTTTAATTACTAATGGGTGTATGACCGTATGTCAGGATGTCACACAGAATAAATCTAGAATCTGTTTTAGCTGATACATACAATCTTTTGAAATGGTATGTTTTTCTTTCATGGTAAGAACACAATTACATTGGTATTTTCACAATTCTGTTTCAGATGAGAAGAAGCAGATGGTTGCAAATGTTGAGAAACAGCTCGAAGAAGCGAGGGAGCTGGTATGTTCTGTCTTCTCATATGTTGACTGCAAATTCCTAACAAAAATAATAGGATCATTGATAGTAAGATTTAACACCCATGCTGTAAAAATACTTAACGATGATATATTAGAAAATGAAATAATAGTCTTGAAATAGTTCTTATTTGAAGATATGAAATACAAGAAGAGTGTATCTTTTTTTAATCCTGTTTTAAGTGATGCAAGGTTTGCACTATTGCTATAAGTCAATAAAAAGTTACAGATTTAGACGTGTGGATTAGGTCTTTTACTTTGGGAATGGAATTAAATATTACACACTATGACTTTGTTTTTGGCTTGTAAGACCCAAGCACCTACTTAATTTCATGTGTCAGAATGTCTTACAGAGCAGTAGATCTCTTTTTCCATTTTCCAAGTGAGACACAGGGGTGAGGACAAGGGTGCCATGGCAGTGTGGGTCTCTGATCCAAGAAGAGTGTAGGTGTTAACCAAGCAATAGTTTGTGGTTCATACTGACAGAAAAGCCCCAGTATGTGATGAGCAACATGTGTTAAGCAACTGTGACTCTTCTTTTATTTATTTTGTTCCCATTACAGCCTGTCCTGTCTTCCATATGGGAGGAGTGTAAGAGTAAACTTTTGTAGATGTGGAGTAACAGAGCAAGGGCACTGATGGCAGCTGAGATTGTCTTTTTATCATGTGGCCAATAGTTCCTTACCTGAAGTCGCTTTTGTTTATTGTTTGCAAATGGGTTTAGTTTATCTAATGTTAGAAATGTAATCTGAATGTTAGGATAGGGAAAGAAATCAGCTTTTATACCCTAGAATTTCTTATAATGGAAAGAACTTGAATCAATTATTTGGCTACTAACAAAACAATAAAATTAAGTTTTTGAAGTGGCATAAGAAGAAAAAAGTCCGGCGACTGTTCATAGGGATACATGGTGCTTTTGGTTTAAAAACAGAATTAGTCTTGTAGACCACAGATTTGGTGGTGAAGATGGTGAAGCTGGATCCCAATTGGAATGACCTCCTGCAGTTTTGCCTTGTGAGGATGACAAGGCACCTAACCTCTCTGATTTGGTATTCCCAGTGAGAAACATGGTAAAATTACTGTCTTATTTCATGAGGATGTTCTGAAGATACATGAAGGCCTTTTGGGCACTTTCATATTCATACAGCTGCAAAAAATAGAAATCTAGAAATGTTTTCCAGCTTGTTTTCACTACAAATTGACAAAATGTGTAGTGAAAGGCAAAGGAGCAGTACAGAGAAGCTCCAGTCTGGGTGGTCGTTCGAAGTTGGTTTTCTACTCCAAGTAGATTGGAAGGAGCAGAAATTGAGTTAATGGCTTCTTACTTCTCTTCTTATGTCAGAAAAAGATCATCTAAATTTGTATTTATTGCAAGATTAAAAAATAAATCCAGTATCTGTATTTTTATCCTAATGATGATCTTCATTTAATGTACTGTTTTTTCTTTCACACTTTTGTTTTATATCTTTAGATACAATTATTTGCTTTAAACAATTACCCAACGTGTTTGTGATTAATGTCAAGGCTTGGGTTTAGAAATCAATTTGAACAAACCCGCTAATAACAGAACTGATTGAGAAGATCCTCTTCTAAGGATCTACTGTAGAGGCTACAGTAGAAAATCAAAAGAAACCTAATTTGTTGCTGCTGATACTCTTCATGCATTGGTTTGCTTCATTGACTTGCACAGTCAAAGCTGGGATTAGCTGATTTTGTTTTATTTCCTACTTGGCTAGGAAATAACACTCTCATGTATTATAAATATTATTATAGAGATAATTTATTTGTATTCACTAACCAGTGATGGTTTTAAAACACTGCCTGCTCTGTTTGGATAAAATCACTGGTGTAATTGATTTTATGTCTGTGCAGAACTGACATGAAAACTTTCAGACTCCCAAGCTGCCTTTTCAAGCCAGAGCTGTGGAGTAAGAAATCTCTGGAGAGAAATCTCTGGAGAGAAATCCTGTTGTTCTGCATCCAGTGTGGAGTATCTGATTATTATTTTTACCATGTTTTTAAGAAAGCTGATTGCTGAGCTAACCTTGGGGAAATTCTTTGAGTATAAAATCTAGCATATGCTAGAATAATTGTGAATTTTTGAGTGAAATTCTACTTCTAAGAAGACAAAACTGTCTCTGTTACTTGCCTTTATGTTTGATGAAGGACGCGTCACAAACTTGTTGTGTTGCAAATGCTGCGTTATTCATGTCTTGTGTTTTTTAGTTTAGACCTCAATTTTAGTTCCATGGCTTCAGAATCAGAATAAAATAGTGAAGCTTACAAACATTTCTTAAAATGCTAACAGCTGATTCCAGAGTCCAGAACAGATTCATATGGAGAAGTTCCTGTGGGAGGGGCAGACTTACTTTGGAGTGGGCAGCATCAGCCACACTACTTTGTTGTATTTTTGAATGGAAATATGAAGGGCTGCTCTGCTTTGGCTTGTTTATGAAAGATATGATTTTTTGACCAATAATATGAATTCTGAAAATGGAAATGCATGAAATTAGGTTGCATTTAGGTTCAGACTTTCTTGGACCACTATCTTCTGCATGGCTTCTCATGGAAATTCCTCAGCCTAGCGAGAAAATGCACCTGTCTAATCTCATAATGAAAACATTGGTTAATATTGGTCAACCTAAATATGATTCCTCGTTGTTCTTTGGACATTACACTGTCTAATATTGACTCTTTAGAAGGAACATTTTAGATTTCATGGACTACAGTCATATTGTTGGTGCAAATTCTGGATTTACCAGTAGCTGCTTTTGTTTTTATATAATAGACAAGAATTGAGACTTCATTAAAATTTTCCAGCCTTGCACACACACACACACATATATATAAGAGAAATGTTTATAGAACATTTGAGATCAAATATATTAAGATGAAATAGATAAGAAATAAGCTATTAATTCCAGCTATTGGTTTAATTTATAATACTGCTTTGTAAAGTTAAGCCTGAGATAAAGAACTGAGTAGAATTAGAAATTGCTTTGTGTGTTTCAGCTCATTAGTGACTATTTAATTAAAGTCTGCTTTATAGTTTATTATTGAATATCATTTTGTATAATCAGAATAGATCAGGCAAAATGACTTTTGAGTATCTGGCAATTCCATTGATTAAATTCAGATGCTTTTCTTATGATATGAGGAAGAAATTTCAAAGTGTAAGCAAGTGATTACACAGGAATAAATTCTGGCAGTCCCTTGTGAAGACCTGCAGCCAGTAGCCTGGGATCCTAATTGAAAAATATTTCTGCTCCTATGCCATATTGCTCAACCAAGATCAGTAGGAGGTGAGTAAATATTGTTTCAGGTGCCTAGAGCAACCAAAGAGAGGTAATCTTTTCTCTTTTTTAAGTAAATTGGAAAGATTTTAAAAGGCAGGTGTGGAATTCTTCTGCTGCTCAAAATAGAATTCCTGACCAGACAGCACCATATAAAGCAGGCTCCAAGATCGAGTGGGCAGGTAATTAGCAGCCCTCATTTATAACTTTTGATTTGGTGTAGTGCCATATTCTTGCATTTCAGGCCCCTTAGAATTCTTCATGGCAAGAATAAATACAAAAAGGTTCTGAAAGGTATAATATGTCTCTAATTTTTTAATCCATTTGACTGTATGCAGGTTCTTGAGTAGCATTGTCATTAAACCCTGGAATTCAGCTATTTAATATACTCATATATATAGATTTGGGATATAGATTCAGGTGGCCAGTTCAGGTTATGTAATTCTGCTGAGTTAGCAATGTTTAAAGAAAAAAATAGTTAGTTTATTAAACATAAGAATTACTTTATTAAACATACAGACTGGTGGTAAATAAAACTTTAAACATACATACATACACACACACACACACATATATATATAAGTAAAATACTTTTTTTAGCCAAAGGTTTCCAAAACTGCACAGCTAGGTGGAGATAGATTTTCTTTTGAACCATGCTCATTTGCAGGAATTATCCTCAGGTTTTTTTTTGTAATAAGATGTATTCATCACAGTTGGAATTGAAATCCAGAAATGTTTAGCTTGAGTCATTCCAAATGAGTGTTAGTAGTATTAATGTTGTCACTTGTTTCTTGACTTAAGACTGTGCAAAGATTTTGATTAATCATTTGTACGTTGCAGAATAAGCAACGTTTGTCCTTATAAAGAAGGAATATTTCTTGAACTTAGGTAGATTTCTTGAATGTGGGTAGATTTGCTCTTGCTTTATTTAACCTTTTGATTTATATACCTCCTCTTTGTTTTTACTTTTCAGCTTGAGCAGATGGAACTTGAAGTTCGAGAGATCCCACCTCAAAGTCGAGGAATGTACAGCAGTCGAATGAGAAGCTACAAACAAGAAATGGGAAAACTTGAAGCTGATTTTGTGAGTTTTTAACGTATTACATAAAGAAGGCATCTCTAAGAATTTTTAAAATAAAACAATGCAGTTTTTCAGGCAAATGAGAGGGTATTTTTGATCTTTGTGAGAGATGAGTTCTGCATATATCTTGCTATGTATGTGGACAGATGAAAACCAGACTGGGGAAGAGAAGCTTTTCTTTTAGCAGCAGTCCCATAGCAATATTCCAGTTGTTAGCCTCCTGTCCCTTTACCCTGGAACTCTGTTGTTTCTCTGTCATTAAACATTGAGTCAGTGATGTATGCAAAATAGTCATTTTTTAATCCTGTTTCTCAAAGAATGACAGCTTGTAGTAATGTGAGCAGTAACATGAAAAGCAGTATCTCCAATCCGTGGAATTTTTGAATGTAGTTTATCTCATGTGCACTTCATTTGTTAGGCACTGTGTTTTCTTTTCCATTGCACTTCTTCTTGGCCTTTGTACAAATTGGTTATAAATACTACACTTTTTTGAGTAATGGATGCAGACTAACAAGATTCCCTTGTCTAGGGGCTTCTGCTACAGTTATCAGTCCTTTTTTTTTGTGACTGGGATTTGCACTGAATAGATTTACATAGAGACAAAACTGTTTCCTGTAAAATCCTGAAAAAGTTCAAAGGGATTGCAAAATGTAGGAAAATGCTATGTTAATTGGCAGCAGCTCAGTTCCTCCAGGGTAGGCAGAAAGAAATAACTAGTGGCAGTATTTTCCATTCACTGGAGAGCTGTGAATTTCCTCAGGTTGCTGGCAGCAGTTTAATCCTTCAGGGGAGGGGAGTCAATGTTTATACCTGCAGCCAAGAAATCCAGCTGACTGTCACTCCTCTGTGTTTCTGCCAAGTTGAGCAGTTGCACAGAAATGTATGAGAAGATGGTTGCCGTTTGTAAAGTTTGAGGAATGTTAGAATAAAAAGACTTGCATTAAAATTTTGAGGCAGTCTTGTCTGTTCCCCTGTAGGAATTGCGTGTGGCCAAACAGTGACTTCCCAGAGAGAGCAATTTCTGGACCAATCATGAATGCTGTTTATGTTCTCAGATGTGTGAAAATTTACTGTCAGCATATATTTGTTCCTGGCCTATTTTTGTATGTAGGTAGATGGTGGAATTCATACTTTCATATTCCCAAGAAAGTGAAAATGAGAGAGTTCAGAACTGAACACTATGTGGAAGGAGAGAAATGAGTGCAAGGAAATGCATCCTAGCACTGGGACTTACATGATCACGAGAACATAAGTTTGTGCTCAGAGTGAAGAAGCAAAAACAACATGAGAAAGAGGAAAACAGAAACACCTCCAAATCCAAGGATCTTCAGCAGAAGAACAAGGAAAGAAAATTACGTGAAGGGTGGAGCAAAGTGCTAGAAAAAGATCTCACTTACATAGCAAATAATGGTGTTACACTTAGATGCCTTATGTAGTTACAGTTTCTAAGTACTAATATTTTTCTAATGTAGTATATAAGGATTTAAGACTCTTTTTGGATTATTATCCAGGCAAATAGCAACTTGTTGGAACCTACAGAACAAAATTAATTGCAAAAATTACATACTTCAGTGCACAGTCTTTTTCATTAAGTTCTGTATTTCACATATAAAGTGAATACAGAACCAGTACTAGTAGTTTTATTTTATATTCATTGATAACATGAGAATTGATCTTGTGGTTATTTGAATGCCTTATAGCACCTGAAAATTTGTGCTCATCCAAACAGCCATGGAAAACAGCTGCATAGCAACATGTTTAAAGCTAGGAGAAGGAAACATGAGGCTTGTGGACTGTTCATTTGTCCATTCTTTACTGGCAACATTAAAGTTTATTTTTGATATTTAATATGTAACTGGTGAGTTTATTTTATCTTGAGCAGTGTGTATAATAATGGCAAAATGCCATCACTGTAATATTATTTATTAGGTGCTGTGGCATCTTTGTGAATATGTAGGGTTTTTTTCTGACACTTTACTATGTTGAAGTGCATTCTGAAAAATACAGATTTATGCTCTGTTGAGCTGTACTTAGAAAAGTTACTCCAAACATGGTTTTCCATCTCTGACTTTGTAATCAAATAGGAAAAAGTTGCAAATAGGAGATTTATTTCCTCTCATTGCTAATCCTCGTTGGTTTGAGACTTAGATTTAGGTGTCAGTGCTCTGCAGTCCAGGGGTGTGTGTGGAGGCAAAGGCATCTACCCCGTGCACTGTATTGCACATGCTTAGCTGGTAACACACTAATTGCAGTAAATCATATCCAGGGAGAAAAAAACCACCTTGCACTGCCTTAGCCCTCTCTCTTGAAGAGGAGCAGTGATAAAGGACAAAAGGATAGCACAATTTTGTCTTTTAAAGTACTCAGGAAGCATAGCCCTGTGAATACTGATGGGGAAAATGAACAGAACTGCGCCTCAGCTTTAGGCAGGAGTGGTTTCTGATGCTCACCTCAGTGTTCTGTGGTCTTCCCTGGGGAGAAATATCAGAGCAGGGCATGAAGTGATGCTTCTCTGCAGAGAAGCTGCACACATCTCAAAAATCCAACTTTCAGGCGTGTGATAAGTGTACTGAAACAGAATGAAACTGATAAGTCTTTTTTCACTTGCAGAGGTAAATCATGGGTTTATTACCTCATTTTCAATAGCACATCCCAGCCCCTTGCTTTCTGTAGGGGAGTTGGTCCCCGTTAGGTCGGGGAAGGTGTGGTGGGACCTGCAGCGCCCGTGATCGCGCTGGCGGCTCTATCTTGTGGCTCCAAGTGGAGTTGCACATCGCAGTCTTGTGCTTTCCAGGCTGCTCCATGGCTTGGGACCACCTGCAAAAGAGTTCCTGAAGCTTAAAACAATCTTCCTATCAGAAGTCTTTTTCCTGTATCTACCACTGCGCCATTATGCGTTTTAAGCTTGTAAATATTATTTTTCTGGCTATTTCAGATGTAGAATGTCCCATGGTGCCTGCTTGAAATTCTGACAGCAAAAGAAAATATTTTAGTATATGGACTACAGATGTTTATTCATTCAAATTCAAAGCATTTTATGTTAATTGTTACCTAAAAGTAAAGTTACCTTTAAATAGTGGGGAATATACAGTGGTAATAGGCTTTCAGATTTTATAAACATTACTTTGAGCTAAATCTGCCCCAGTCCATGTTAAAATGTGACTCTTAAACCTAGCAAATATGTGTTTATTTTCTAGCATTTGTACCCATCCCCAGGGTTCCATGTATTGGCTCAATGTCAGGGCACCATAAAATAGAAAAAAATAAAGGCAGGCATTTATTTAACTGAAAAGCTTACTGCTGACATATAAGGCATTCAAATAGATGAGGAAATATAAAAATCTTGTAAGATCACATTATACAGTAATATTCACTTTAAAAAAATGAGTATTGCGCAGTCAGTGTTGAAAATGAGATGAGGATTTTGAGAAGGAAGAAATAGCCATCAAATACAGGAGACAACATAGGAACTGTTCCTATTCTGTCAGCGGCACAGAGGTAAATCTTGCAGGTAGCATTTATTATCAGTTCAGGAGACAGTGCTCATTCCTTTTAAATCCTCAGAATTGGTACTGATTTTGGTAGTGTTGACTTTAGAAATATTTAGAAATACATAAAGAATAACCTTTAAAAGAAAAATAAAAAGGAGGGTGGGGCAAATTTGCAGCTACATGGATACATTGTACAAAACTTAAGTAACATTTAAACTTTTTTGACATTTTACAATAGTGTCAGTCAATAGTGAGATATGTATTTACAATTTATACCTCCTGCAGGTTCTGTTTAAGATCATTGTTAAAATTTCAGCTGCTATTAAGCATAAAAACATCTTAGAAGATAGCCAGTGGAATTTCACTGGATAAAGTTAGCTCTCTTGTATGACTTTCAAATACTACCTGAGTCCAGAAGCTCACCTGAACAGCTCAAACAGCTGTGTCTGTTATGTTCTGACTGTTTTTTGCAAATATCACTATCCCCATTTCAGGTTCAGTCACCTACCCAGACAAATAATCATATGGCTGTAAACATAATGAAACCATTTGTCAAATGACAAGTTGCTGGCTGTATCTTTATCGCCAGTCTTCCCTAGGTCTCCAGTCTGAACTAAAACTTAAAGACTCAACTGTTGCTACTGGGTTATTTTGATTTATAA
Organism: Cyanistes caeruleus; assembly: GCF_971803275.1. Lineage (NCBI taxonomy): Eukaryota > Metazoa > Chordata > Aves > Passeriformes > Paridae > Cyanistes > Cyanistes caeruleus. The sequence goes on along the minus strand of NC_141708.1, from coordinate 9,069,787 downwards.
AGCAAGTAGTCTAATAGTGTTTTATACTTTCAAAATTGTGAGTCGTGCGTGGGACTGCTGTGTGTAAATCTTAACTGTTGTATCCCAACAGTGTTCTTAAAAACAGGGAATCGGTCGTGCCAAAACGTCATGTGTGCGCAAGAACCTTGCCTGGGCAGGTACAGGCACCTTTAGTGAAACCTGATCTGTTGACACATTTTAAACTTCTGCAATCAGATGAGTTTTCACTATGTGAATAGTACTGCTCTTTTGAATGGGCTGTGGAGTATTTGTTTTAATGCACACAAGATTGAACTAAGTCTCAGAAGAAGGAATTTGAATTATCTGGCCATGTACTTTGACAATCTAATTTTGAAAAAGCATATTGTGAAAGAAAGTTTATTCACTGCCAATTTTAGAGATACTGTCACCTTCTTGAGATTAATACTTACTCCTCTACATTCTACTCAAACTGCTCCTTACAGAGGCACTGTTTGTTTTCCTCTGTTGCTTTTCTAATAACTTCTGATATATTTGTCTGCCTGACTGTGGCTGAGCGTTAGGCCAGCTTCTTTTCTATAGAGGCTAACTGCACATTGTCTTCAGCTTGTTTTTGCTTGTGTCCTCAACCTGATGGGTTTGTGGTGGACAAAGGTGGAGGCATTTGACCTTCTGCAATTACTTGATTTATAATACTGGTATTTTAAATGGGGGAAAAGTGATACAGGAATACAGGAAAAAATGTTCTTTTTTTTGTTGTTGTTGTTGTTGGTAACATTCAAGACCTAAGATGAAATACTTAGAAGTGGTATAAGTTAGAACCCCTGTAGAAAATTTGCTGTAAGTTATTTTTGTCTTATATTTCTTTTTATTGTTTCGTGTGGAAATATGAAGATGGAAGGAAATTTATTTCTTAACGGAATTTGCTAACGATGAGATACTTTTCTGTGGAAAGTGTGAAAGGTGGGAGTCAACCCACTTAATTTGTAATTAACCTAAAGGCCTAAAATGATCATCTTAGCTGAGATTCCCGAGATGCCAGACCAGTGAAACACACCTTGCCTCCTGGGCTTTGTAATTCTCTAGATATTGCTTACAAAGAATCATCTCGTGTTTGACCAATAAGTGTGTTACACATCTTGTAACTCAATGTGTGAAGAGATAATATGCTGGGTGAGGGCAACCAAGCAGCAGATTTTTTAATGTCAGTAAAGCTATTGCCTTAACTAGATTCTTTTCTCAACCAACTTCCCCTTGACCCTCACAGGAAATTCTGTGTCTGTCTGATCTGTTAACACGTAGGGCTAAAACTGGTGACTTTTGTGGTGTCTCTTTGTTGGTCCTTCAGCAAGTTGTGGTGGAGGTGATGCACATGATGTTAAGAAAAACCCATTTGTGTAGCTTAGACTTGGCTGACTGATCAAAATAAAGGTGTTTCCAGGAAGTGATTTGGTGAGTCTGGTAACTCTTGTGAGTGGCTGGGGGCTGTGAGTGGAAGGTGTAGGACTCACACAGGGCGCTGTAAGCATTCGTGCCTCTTTCTCCCTTCACACACAAAATGTTTCTGTACTAAATTAAGCTGAAAAGTGGTCTGTGGCAGAATGAAATCTCTCAGTAAAATGTGTTTTAAAACATGTAGCAGAAATTCAGCATGATATCAGCTCTGCCTTTTTCACTGAGCAGTCTTTCTCACCTGATAGTTTGTAGACCTGTTCTGATATCAGCCCTCATCAGCCTTTCCAAAATAGAGAACTGCAATTTCTCTGTTTACCGTGGAGTTTGTTCTTATTTTAAAACTTCTACTTCTCAAAATCGTAGAATTAAGTATGTTTGCTGTTTTTTTCTAAGAGACAGTGGAAGAAGCCATGTTCATGTAAAATTACTTCTAACCAGCTGATGAGTAAAGTGACTTCATGTAGAAAAGGTGAATGCTGGTTTGTGGGGGGGCACAAGGGGAAAGGTTTTATTGTTCCTCACTCCCTCAGTGATTTCTTATTCTACTCAAGTGATACTCCCATACCTGGTGTGCAAAAAGAAGCATCTGTCGTTCTCCTGCTTTTGATAGCAGCAGTAATAAAGGTCCTGTAGTTGAATATGGGTGTAGGAGGCAATGATGAATGAGGAAAAGAGTGTTTTCACTCTCTCTTCATTGTATTGCTTACCTGCACTCATTTAAGTAGAAGTTTGATTTTGTTTCTATCACGACCTAGAGACATAAAGATGATTAAAACAAAGAAAAAATCGGAACTGCGCTCTCGAGTTCCTTAACGTGTTACTACGTTTTTTCTTTCCTTTTCTATTTTTTTTTTTTCCCCCAGCTAGAGCGAGGCTAGTTTTCATTTCAGTGCTGAATAGCACATTTGAGGTGCTACTGGTAAATGATAAGAAGTGGAGACAAGGTGTGTTTTGCCACGGGCAGGATGAATTCGGGCCGGTCCCCATGTCCCGGTGTGCTGTCCATGGAGTGACGCTGGGTGGCGCTGTTTGTTTGCAAAGCAAGTGCCGCTTCTCTTCCCCCCCCTTTTCTTTTCCCCCCAGTTTCTTTTCTTTTTCTTTTTTTTTCTTTTTTTTCTCTCTCTTTTTTTTTTTTTTTTTTTGCTTTGGTAGTAACTGAAATTACTGTTTCATGAATAAAATATTTCTGGTGGGATTTGCATTTCTATATTGGCTGAAGATACTGTGTTGAATGTTTTATTAACCAGCCCAGTGCAACTGTCAGCCTATTAAAGAGATCCAATGGACCCTGTTTAGCTAAATAAACTAAATAAATCCAATTCGTCAAATTGTGTTCCTGGCTGTTTATTTTACATTCTTTTGATGTACAGTTTATTTTAAGTTAAAGCCACATAGATTTAAAAATTAATGTGAAAATAGACTGTAGTGTTTGAAACATGAGAAGACTAATTGCCATGGTCAAAAATAGCTTCTCTTTATAGTGAAGTTGCCATCTGGTAAATGGTGAACTTTTTATTTGTGACTGATGAACTGTCCCATGTCAAAAATTAGTTGGCAAATGAGTGGTTAATAGCTTTTTTTGCCAGCTTGATTTTGTTGGTTCCATGAAAAGAAACTTGAAATATAAGCACTGCTGTTAAAAATAACTATTTCTACCCAGCTTCAAGAGGTTTGTTCTTTATCTTGATATTTTCTCAATCAGAATTCAAGGGGAAAATTTTATATGGTCATTACATATTAAATGCTTGTTGAAATTCTCATTGCATCGTAAGCGAATATTGGAGTGTAAAAAAACCTCTTTGCATAACTGAACACATTGCATGTCTGGTTGTCAAACAGTTGTCAAACATTACAAATACTAGCATTCATTATATTCTGCTAGTACTAACAGTATTTTACTTACCTTGTTTCTGCTGAAAACCTTTGCCACAGAATAGCAGGAGACTGTAGATTTATGGTAATTTTACTGAGATAGTACAGTTTTTTTTCTGTACCAGCTGCAAATTCTTGTAAATGCAAATACATTCTAGATTTGTTAATAAGAGAGATGAAGAAACAGTGATGGATGTATTTGCTCTTTCCTTCTGATGCTTTCCATAGCACTGATTTAGTGATGTTACATGTTAACTTCTGTGTATTTTACAAGAAATCAGAGTTGCCAGGTATCATGTTTTGCATAGTTTTGTTTTTATGATCTCGGGTTTCCAAAAGTGGAATGCTGAAATTTAGTGCAATAGAAATACCGTTTGATTAAATTGCATTTCTGGTGCTTTTCTCAGGAAGTCTCCTATAATTGATTGGGCAGCCTTTGTGAAAAGCTAATGTGTTAGATGAATTCAAGTGTCAGGGATTTTTAAGAAAAATAATTTTCTCAAGTAAGTCCAACTTTTTTCATACCAATTTTTCTTACTAACCAAAATAGTAAACTTTTATTTCCACCTCTACCCCAAGTTCTAACCCAAGAGCAAAGTAGTTATTTAGGCAGATGTTACAGTGTTGGATAGAGTGCTGTTCCCTTCTGTAGGCAGATTTTAATTTGTACTGAAAAATATTACCTTTATTTAATATTTTCTAGCTGCAAATGTTTTAAAATTGTATTTAAAAACTAAACCACACATCTTTTGTCTCAGAAAAAAAAAAAACAAACTTCCCATTTTGTGCTCTAAGCTGGTTATTTTTAGCATACCAGTAATAAACTGGGAGGGAACTTTATCATTTTGTAAAACTGGCTATCAGAGGTAAAAAATGATGGACTTTTATGGCAGTGGAGATGTCACCTTGTTTCTTGATTAAGACTTAGTGAGGAAGGAATATAAAGTCAAAAAATGGAACTGGAAGTCTATTAGGGTGATTCTGTCTCCTCCTAGTAATATTCTTTACTATGTGAAACATGGAAAAAATGTGAATATCTCTGTTCTTTTGTTTGGTAGGTTTTTATTTTTACTCTGCAATGATTTAGTAGTCTGTCTCAAATACAGCTAGCTTCCCTTAAAGCTGCTGTACAAAGACCAACAAAAAGTGGTTCTTGGCCAAAAAGTCTATTTAAACTTGCTGTTCTTCCTCAGCTAAGGAGGAAATCCCTGCAAAGGCTAGAGGATCTAAAGTTGTACATTTGACAATTTAATGCTTGTATACATTTATAATAAGTGGATCAAATACAGCACCTCCCTTACTTTTCATTTGCTTTTTATTAACTGCCTTTAGGGTGCCAGTGCAAGGAAAATAGTCCTTTTCCAATATTTAATGAATACTACAGAGGTTTCACTCCTAAAAGAGGTGATCAATGAAAATTAGTGTAGAAATATAAAGATTACAGATAGCAAAAAGGAATACAGCAGGTGGCTTCAGGGATCAGCAGTAGAACAGAATATTTTTTCTCTCTATAGTAACATTTAACCATTTCAGATGGGTGTAATGAGAAAAGGGTTTTGCTAACTAAATATTTGGTGTCTGGCATATAAAGAGAAAGAAAATGGGGAGTGTGTGTGTGGGCTCTGCCTGTTTCCCATTGAGTGGCATTTGTGCTTACTTTCAGAACCCCCACAACTTTCCAACATGTCTTTAGTTTGGTTTTTTTTATTTTCCAAGAAGTTAAGACTAGAATGAATAAGGGTAGTGTTTGCCAACTTACCCTCCTGGTCAGTGTGGAGAACACTGAATTGCAGTTGCAGGCTTTGTACCTGTTCACTAAAGATTCAAATGTGAATTCTGGCAAGTCAAAGAAAAGGCTTGTATTGTGTCTGGTGGGTCTTGGCTTGGGCCTTAGTTACAAAATGCTACTTCATTATGAATTTAACACCTCCTTTTTGCTGATTCCTGAGTAGAAGATTTGAGTCATTATTAAATTGAGCTGTAACTTTTGCTAGGCTCTGTCACCAACCAGAAAAAAAAAAGGTATTTAATATTTGATTTAAAAGAGAATAACTACATTAATATCAAAGAAAGTTCTCTTATTTCAGAATCTGAAAAGTTACTTCCCATTATGGTGGTTGGTATTTTGGGATGTGTAACTGCAGATACTTTGTCACAGGGATCCCTGTTTGTGGAGTGCCTAGCACAAAGGGATTTCTCACTCATGACTACAGCTCTTTGGCACTGTAATGAGTATTAACTGAATGGAGCTATGCAAAGGATTGGGTTGTTACATTAATGTGTTTCTTGTAATTATTTTTGTTTGTTTAAGAAATATAGGTTAGTGTCAATATTGTGGATTGTTCCATTAGCAGCTGTCTTTGAAACTACAGGTTTTCATGTTACGTGTTTCTTTTAAAACTTCTGGCATCCTTAAAAAAGGAGCAGCATTTATCTACAATGAATGTGGTTGGGAGTAAAACTAATTATGCTAAGAGAGGGTCTTAAGCAGAGTGCTAGATTTTTTTTAATCAAAAGAAAATGTTTGATTTATACTGACTGTTTTCTGCAGTTTCATAATTCAATGTCATTAATACCCTCAAATGAACATGTGATTCCCTCTTCTTTCTGCCCAGTCTTCAGGAGAAATCACACTCTCTGGTTCAGTTGTGTAAGCTTCCCACAAAGTTAGTTCAGTCAACTAAATCAAGGTAAAAAGTTACTGAAAGGTCAGGATTAAGTTAGGGGTTGCTAACCTGAATTGCTTTCCCAGCCTTTTTAAGCCCTTAGTGCTCCTTTTGTCTTTTTCTTACCTTCTGTCATGTTGTCCTTCTGTTAGATCTTTATTTCAGTTGAAGGCACCTGGGCTGCATCTTTCTCCTGACCCATACTTGGAGTCACTTTCAAACGTGTTATTAAATCCCTTTTTTCCATTCATGAGCTACATGTCTGGCATTCAGCAATGCAGATCGGTGGCTCAGCACTTGTGCCCTGTAGAGAGCTTGGTTTAAAATGCATGTATTTTAGAATGAACATAAGGAAAATTTGCTCCTTTCTCTCCTCATTTTCCCTTTTCCTTTTTTTGTTTCTCTTTCTGGGGCAAATGTTAAAAGTTTTTACTTTTAATTTGTACCTAAATGGTACCCCGTTACTAAGGTCAGAGCTGCTGAGTTCCGTTCTCTCATAAACTAGAACCAGTTTCCAAGCCATTTGTATGTTTTAAAAAATGTCTTAGCTAAGGATTTTTCTCCCTTCTGGGGCTTCTTGTACAGTGGTGGTGTTTGCTTGGACAGAATCCCCCAGTTTTCCTCACTTTCTGCATGTGAATCTGAATAAAATTCCTTTTTCAGGAAAATGAACTGGAAACTCCATCTCAGATGTGCACTGAACACACATGAGGGTCTGAACAAAATACTGGTGTTTCAGGCAGCTTTGAACCATGTTGAAGGGAAGATGTTTGATCTAAGAACTGGGCCAAATCTATTCTGCAATAAAATCTGAAATCATGTACACTACAGAAAAAATAGTGGAAGAACTCCAACATACTCCTGATGTAGATAAATGTATTCTTTTGGAGCAAGACTTCCTTTTGAGGTCCTTCCTTCCTTTGTGAAAAATTTGGGCCCTGTGGAAGTTTCTGTACCTTTTCTTGTACCCTGTGTCAGACAAAGGAAACCAGGACAGGTGCTTCTGTAGCCTGAAATATCATAGAGTCACAGAATGGTTTGGATTGGAAGGGACCTTCAAGATCATCTAGTTCCAACACCCTTTCCCCATGGGCAGGGACCTCTTCCAGTAGATCAGCTTGCTCAAAGCCCCTCCAGTCTGGCCTTGAACACTCCCAGGGATGGGCCTGGATAATCCTGTGGCTAATAAGCATAACTAAATATGTTTATTAATAAATTTGGACTATTTTTCATTTTTGGAAATTGTCTTTTCAGTCAGTTATGGTGGCTCATGTGTCAGTTCTTTCACCTACTTTTCATTTGAACAGAAAAAGCCTGGTTTTCCATTTTATCCAATCTACTTTCAAAGTCTTCAGCACTAAATTTCTGATAACAACAAAGGGTTAGTGGCTTATATTTCTGATATTCCATAGCTGGGTCCCCAGCTGTACTCCCTGCATTTGTGATTTTGATGCAGGAGTGACATGAATCATTAAAATCCCACAAAAAATTAGCAGTAGGAAATCCAGATCAGGTTTTTGAGGGCACATTTAGCATGTCTGGTGAATCCTAAGAAAACACTATCATTGTCCCTGCCAGGTCCATTTTTCAGAGTAGTTAAGAGGCTGGGCTGGGCCATGCCATGGTTTGTGATGTCCATAGTATCAAATGTAGTATGAGCTTCATTGTCTAACAGTAAATTCTTCACTGTATCTAATTCTGAGGTGTAGAGTTGGACTTGCTGAAGAAAAGCCTCTTCTGTCAAGGAGAGCTGTCCATTCTCTGCCCCCCCTGCCTTTAAGCACCTCTGTGCCTCTGGCTGTTACTTGGCCTGAGTGTGGCTTGGGCAGGAGTGTTTGAACTAATCTATACAATGGAGTTTATCCTTGCATTCAGATAAAGGCTTTTTTTCCCCTATAGAGCAAGCTGCTGCATTCTGGCTGGAGTGACTCACTGATGAGGTGTTTGGCTGTATAGTCGGAGCGGGGCATGAAATTCTTGAAATGAGGTTATGCTGCCCTCTTGTTACATTTTTGGGGGAAAGTATCTTGTAAGAAGTGAGAATAGGTTGTTCTCCTGACATTACAAACAAAGAAGGTGGACCTTTGGAAGTAGCAATCTTCTTGACGGAATTGAATCAAGCACCTCCTGTGGAAAGTGGAAACAACGACACTGATTTGCTCAACTTTGGAGTTGTATTCAAAGTTTCTTTTGCCTTATATTTTACCTTTTATGAGGCTTAGTATATTTTAGAAAAATTAATTTTTGGCATATTTTAAAATATAAGTGAACAAATCTGTGTGTTTGTGTTCATTTGTTTGGTTTTTTTGTTTTTTTTTTTTAATATTAACGAAGTCTTTTCCTCTGAACCAAAAAGTCAAAGTGAAATTCAGATTCTCTAGGATATATAGTCTGTCTGTAAACTTCATTGTTGGACACATCACTTCAAAAATAGCCATATGAAGAAAAATGTGTGATGCACTTATTGACAGAGAAAAGCCAATAAATCCAATTTGATTCAGGAAACTGAAAAATATTTTAATAACTTTCTGACATTTTCCTGTAGTCCTTATTTACCTTATCAATAGTTTTGGTGACATATGATTGTCAACTTTTTATATTAAACCAAACTAATAAATTAAACATGTTGTGTTTATACCTGATGAAAGCTGACGTTTTGGAAAGGTGTTAAAATATACTGACAGGTCTTGTTCATAAACTCCTTTGGTATAAATATGTAGATGACATCTTTAGATATTGTTTGTACATAGGCTGATAGGCAGGAAATGTTGACAACGTAACAAATGCAAATGTCAACCCCACAATTTAACCTTTCTGTGTAGGAAAAGATGTTAGTTTTAAGTTACATGTATCTTTTAACTTTATTTTCAAAGTTTTTTTTGAGCCTGTTATCATTGCTGTTTCATGTGCCACTGAAAGTAACACTGCAATAAGAAAGATTTGCACTTAAGAGCTTTTCTCTGTGGTGTTCGTACTTAAATGACTGCAGCTGAGAGGGTGTTTTTTCTTCTAATTCTTTTTATTTTTCATGTTTGCCTAGTACCTTCTGAATCTCTTTGCAATATTATCTGTTCATTCCTTACTTGCCAGTGATTCAGGGCTTGTGTGACTCAAGGACAGTAAACCGGTAAAACTGTTCTAAAATATTAGAGTAGTTTCTTGGAACAACAGACAGATGTCCTTGGCCTTAACCTGGTTCAGGGTTGCTTCATATGCTGGATATTTCTGATTTGAAATTTGTCTTCTCCATGGCGATGTAAATGCATTTTGTGTTCTCTGCTTGGCGTGTTTTCCGCACTCTCCGCCGGCTGTGGTTAATATAAAACGCTGCTGAGGGTGTGCTCGGTTCTGAGTGGCCGGGGCCCTCGGGGCACCAGCAGCCCTCGGTGGCCCTGAGCAGCCTCCCCATGGCCACCCATGGCCCAGGGCTCCATTCAGGGCTGTTTCCCCTGCTTGGGGCATGCCGTGGGGTGCTGCTCTCCAGCTCCCCATGGCCCTGCCCATCTGTGGTCTCTGCTGAGCTGTACCCCAATAGAAGTCTGGCCTGGACTGGCACTGGGAGCTGTGCAGCTCTGCCAGGTGTCCGTGGCACGTGTGAGTTCACAGGCCTCTGTCCTTCTGACTTCTAGAACTACTTGATCGGAACAGCTCCAGTGGTGCTTTTCTGTCCCTTACCTGGGTGCCTCTGCCCAAGGTCTGTAGTCTGGCTGAGCAATGTGGGGTGCAGGACTTTTGGTGGGATTTCATATTGTTGACCATGAGCATGCATTGAAATACCAAGTACCTTGCACTGCGTTCAGAATGGGAGCACCTGTCTAAAACCTGATGTCTGCAAGCAGAGTTCTACTGAAGCCTGTAGCCTGTCTGAATCATGTCTCTCAACTTCCTATGTTAAACTTGGGAGGGGCTTTAAGAAGAAAAACTTTGTCCTCTGTCAGCCAGGCTTTCCATTCTGTCTTTGGTGACCAATTTCACAACTAAGGTGAACTTTCCCATAGTGTTCTTGCTGTTGCTTCATGCAGGTCTTCAATTATCACATCTGAAAGTGCACAGGTAATGGAAATGTGTTGGTAGATAATTTTGTGATGTTTCACACAATTCCACCAGAGTGGTTTGAAAATTGTCTCTATAATACCCAATGATGTATCAGTGAATCTCATCAAGGGGAATCCATCCCTTCCTCTTACATCATTGAATGTGCCGTACTCCACGTGTTGGATAGAGAAGTTAACCAGAAATGCAGAAATTTGGGAAGGGGAGGTTGGCATTAATTGGTTTGTGATGCTGGAGTGTTGGAATCAAAGCTGTGGCTGTTGTGGCAGGAATTACAGCGTGCTAAATTTTAAAGGAAGTTGCTACTGGTTTTGTTGTTTTTCCCTTGTTATAAATGAGTTAAAATGTCTACGGTCACAACTCAACCTCTGTTATAAATAAAAACAAAAATGTACCAACAGTTTTGGTGTTCTCTAAGTGCCTACAGAGGTAGTTAATGAAAGTCAAAGTAATGTGAGGTTGGTGCAGGCATATAAAATTTAATAGTTTTGGAAGGCTTCAGGTACGTTAAAAATAACTCTTTTCCAGAATAATTAACTACTTTAACTTGGTACTGAATCAATCAGCCAATTAGTGCAGTCCTGTTTTGTATTGTGGAAACTTTTGTTGTGCATAAATGAACACCAACCTTTTGAGCAAATATTTCTGCAGTTAAGCTAACCTATATATATGTATTACTTAAAGATAGCTCTGTAAAGTATTTTTCAGGTGTATATTGTTTTTGTTAGATAGATAGACAGATTTGGGATGTACATCTGTGATAGCATATAATTGACAGAAAACCCTCTGGTATTTGACTGTCCAAAGAACATGAAAGGTATAATTTACTTTGCAACAATCCTATTCTGTCAGATAGTTGCATTGACTTTCTGAAACAGTTGGAGAAAATTGATATGACTTAATGTAAATGAAACTGTTACATTTGATTCTTACCTCATGTTACCTCCCTGTGGTATCAAGCACTTCCCAATTGTGCAGTAAGCATGTTTTGTATGGCTTTTATTCCAAATCTTTCCCTGGGGAAATCACTGGAAGTTGTGGGACAGTGCTCTTTCATGTGCTGTTTAACTGGCATTGACTTAGTTTCCTGAGTTATCTAGAGAGGTGGCTTCATTTAATCCACTTCCTTTGTACAGATTACAAATTACTGCCTTGTATCAATAGAACTAATCATTTTTTTCCCTGAAATAATAATAATAATAAAAAAAAAAAAACCCAAAAAAACACCTTTCATTTCTAAACTGTTATTGGGAACATAGTTTTGAGATTCCAGATAACTCTGGCAGAGTGTGGGCACTATAGCTGCACTGCACTTCAGGAAGTTGCTATTAATTAGCATTCTGATTCTTTAGCTGTGTTTAGCAGCTTTTCTGCTCAGTGTAATACCAGCTCTCTCTTCCCCTAGGTTTTGTGTTGTTGTGCATTTCCTGCTTAACAGAATGTTTGTTTAAGTAGATATAAGTGCAATGAATTTCCTGAAAGTTACTCATTGGGGAAATTGAAATGAAATTTTAAAGTATCATTAGGAATGCAAACAATAAATTCTTTCATTTGCTGTAGGCGTCTTTAGGTTGGAATGACTAGAAAAGGTTCTGGTTAATTAGAATTAATTTGTTAGAAACCTGAATCCTTTTTTTTTATTTCCTAGATTAAAACTCAGTTCCCAGCTGGATGCTTATAAGTGCAGGAAATGTAATTGTGAGATGATTAACTGCAAAAAGATGGATAATTGGAGTTCATATGATATGTCAAATATGGCTAAACCAAAAGGTTTTCTGTGTGTTGAAAGAGATTGGCTGAAGTCTAGATTGCAGAATATTGAGCAAGGAGTGTTTTTAGAGATTAATAGTCACAGATTGCTGCAAGATGATGAGGCAGAGCTTGACTGTAAAGAGCTAACACCTCCCAGCCCTTTTCTATATCTTCAGGTTTTAATTAGCATGGGTTTGGTTTTGTCTCTTCCCTTTATTGCTGTTATGTGAATTGGAGATTAGGAAATACACTAAACATCATACATCTAACAGCAGTGCTTAGAGACAAAGATATCTCCTCCTCTCTACTAGGAAAGGCTCAGCCTACCATAGGATAAATTATTTGAATTCTCCTATGTTATTCTCTCCCCAGTGTCTTGCCTCACAGTCAGCATTGTTTTTTCTATAGATTTATTTAATGTTTGTAAAATTACTTTGAGTCTTTTTTTATTTTTTAACTGTACTGTAATAATAAATTAAAAGGTGATACATACAGTGTAAACTGCATCTGTGGCATTTTGCTTTCATTATCCCTCATAGATGTTTAGCAAAACAGCCTGATGTTTTAAATTCCTTCTGCTTTGCTTTAAAATGAGAACTTCTGTTTGAATAGCCTATTGTTCTGTTAGCTACTACATTGCACTTCAAACTGCAGTGTTATTAAAGTCACTGTATTTTGGGATCATATAAAATATTTGTTCTCTCCCTGCTCCCAACCTATAAACTTCATATCTCGATAAGGAGTTTCTAACCCTTGGAAATACTGCTTTACAAATTCAGCTAATGACCCAAATACAGCTTGTTTGTTGTGTATGAGTTGTATTAAAATAACATACTCTATGTGTATTGTCATTAATGATATGCTCATTTTGATAATGGAGCTGCAGTCTCTTAGTATGTAGTCCTTGGGGAGATGCTGCATTTTTTTAACTAAGTATTGTTCTGGCTCCTTTCCTTGATTGGCCCAGAAATAGCAATCAGCTGGGGAGCAGGATGACATGCCTCTTAGCGATCCCTTTTATCTTTGAGATGAGTATCAACATTGTATGCTTCCTAATGGAAGTGTAATTTAATGAAATCTATTGGGTAAACATACTTCAGATGTTCAAAGGAGGTGACAAAATTTTTGCTGGCAGCCAGGACCTGGCTGGTTTCCAGCTTGCCTTTAGCTGCTATGCATATAGCATTGAGAGAGGCACTTAAAATAGGAACACAAAGTATTGTTTCTATTGTGTTTTTGGTTGTGGATTTTTTTTCCCTCTCTGTTTTCTTTTCCTTAATTTTATTTTTCTGGTATTTGTACTAGTGCCCTATGACTTCCAGGCTTTTCTAGTAAAATGCTGCGTGAGGTCAGGTTTCCCCTCTCCCCCTGAAAACATAGATGACAGTGTTAAACTCAGGGGAGATGGTTGGCACAGAATGTGCTGCATATGGGGGAGAGGGGTGGGTGGGGGGGTGAGTGATCCAGACTGCTGTTAGTCAGTAACTCTGTGAAAGAATAAGTTCCTCTCTAGACTCATAAAATTAAGTATCCTGTTGTAAAGATTGTGTCAGAGCACTTTTGTTTTATCAATAATAATCGCTGATGTAGAACTGTCCTCACTGAGGTTTTTAACAGATGGCTGGGAGTGGAAGGAAAGCTGCTCAGCCTTCCAACTCCTCAGCTGAAAGCAAGATTGCTAAAAGGAGACAGTTGTCCCTCTTACCATTGCTCCCTCCTCGTTATAGAGCACAGTGATCCCAACACACACACATACACACACACTCTTCGTGGTAGGAAATTTGGCAGAAAGACTGGAAAGATCATATCAGCACTGTTGTCCCTTTTCATGGATGTTTGACTGCACAGCTGATGGATTTTACTGCTCAGATCCTAATGGTTTGGTAAACTGTTTGAAAGGAGATACATTAACATTTAGACATGTTTGAATATAATGGGTATGGCTGTGGAACATGGGGTTTTCCTCTTTATGTGGAGGGTCTAAAGGAGGTATTTTCAATTTGAAGACTTCCACAGTGGGTGTAATTGGGGGATGAAGGATGTGTCCAGAGAGAGATAAATGCATTACTGACCTTTTTGCTGTTCTTTCAGGTATTAGTGGCTAAATCTGAGCTTTTCATTGTGGCCCACTTTATTCCCAGCTTCCCTGTCGAGAAGTCCCTTTCCCAAGTTTACACTGTCCCTCTCATATGAATTTGTGACATGGTACATTTGAGCCTTGTGGTTTTACTCCAGTAACAAGTGAGTTCTCTGGACTGGTGGAAGTCATGGTCTACCAACAGGGAGCTTCTTTGGGTACAAAGGCAAGGTTAAGCAACAGTCTCTTTTTGTGATGTTGTTAAGCCTGTGTTCCACGTAGGAACAGCAACTAAGGATCAGAACGCAGTGAGATATAAAATGGAGTGAAGCATATTGCTTGTTTACAAATAGTGGAACAAAATGTGAAAGATTGAGTAAGAAAATTCAGGATATGCCAACATACCTTGTATTTTTATAACTGTAAGCTATAATAATGATACAAGATAAATTGCAATTGTATTGAACTGTCTTCATTCAAAGTATTTTTGGTTCCTTAGCCAGACTGTACATCACTTTAATGCTGCTCTGTTTTGCAAACTTTCTAATGTTGTCCAAAGTCTGTGCAAGATCCAGAGGTATACTTCTTCATGTGTTTGTGGATGCATGTGCAATGTTTGCTGTATATGGAAAACAGTGATGCCAGTTTAGCTTGTGGGAGCTGTGGGACAATTAAAACTATATATAACTTAAAGCTATTTAATATATAAATGCATTTTATTTAATTTTGTCCTTGCATTTCTTCTGGAGGCTGCTGAGGAGAGGCAGGAAATGGACAAAATTACAGGCAGAACCAAACTTTATGACTCTGTGTTGTGAACCCAAAATAATTAAATGGTTCATGAGGCTTTCAATGCAAGAAAATGAATAAAGCTTCAAAGTTTCAGACCAAAACATTTTCAAAAATATAGAGTTTGGTGAAATTGTAAAATGTTCTGGCTATAGATCTGCTCCTTTGAAACTAACCTTCATGTGAAGTATTCCTTCAAATTGAAAAGTTTTTCTATACCTTTTGTGGACCAGTTAGAACTATAAATTGGTATCTTGGTGATTTTATTTCCTGTGTCTGTTTCCTGGTGAAGTTGGGCTTGAGGAAGCCAGGCATTATTGGATCATTTAATTTGTTGCCTCTTCACATAATTACCAGTTGAGAATCCAAGGGAATGGAACTAAATGCAGTAGGTTGGTAAGGTGGTATTTATCAGCTTCAAATCCCTTCTCAGCATTTAGAGGAAAGATGCTCTTTTCTCATCTCACTAATTTTCTGAGTTTCTCTTCCACTGAGGACATGACTAGATGGTAGTCTGCTTTTTTCTCTTTTCCTTCATTTCATTCCTCCTGATTTGCTTCCTCCTTTACAGCAGTCCATGCTGCAGCTGCTTCATGCCCCAGTGCAGACGATTAAGCTGCTTCTGAGGCCCCCATCAAAAGCTGCTTTCTCACTAGGTCTGCAGGAACATGCAGAAGCATTACCTCCAACCACTGCCATTGCCATCTTTATCATCTTTTTTTCCCCATTGTCAAGCCATCGTTTGTAGCTGCTGTAAGCTTTTACCTGTGGCAGCTTAAAAGATGTAGGTTGAGATTTTTTTCAGAAAGGACCCTGAAGGAGTCAGTGCTGAATCCTCAATGGCTTTCAGCGCTGAGCAGCTTAGACCTCTTAAAAATTCTAGTCTTATGTCTTTTCAGGTGGGATTTTCAGATTCTCTTGAGTAACCTGTGAAAGGAAGATACGTAGAAACCTGCACTTCATTTCATGGTTCAAGGAGGGCTTGTTTTTTTTCAGATTACATAAGTGCTTTTGAAATTTCATCCTTTGACATGATTTTGTCACAAGAAACAGGTTTCAGTCTTAGCAAGGTATGGTTTGAACAGCTATGAATTCAGAGAAAATCACTTGCCATTTGGAGAACTTCATTGATACGTTTTCTTTCATGTGAATTTCCAGTATGGTCAAACAACCAGGATATCCAGAGGCCTTTTGGGTAGGTGAATATACCAGCTAAAGTAATGAAATCAGAAACTTGTATATAGCAAAGGTAATCCTTAAGTCATTGAAGAAGGGGACAGATGTACCTCAAAGATTTTGAAGTGTTGCTTGTTGCAAAGAAAGAAATGCAAGAAACTCTGTAATGTTACCTGGACAAAGTCTTTCTTTGAGGAGAGATCATCTTTTTCTCTGGCATGATGCAAAATGACTCTGCAATCCCTGAGGATGTTTGTCCTTATATAGCTCCTATTGAAAATAAAATTATGACAAAAATTTCAGCTCTTATTCCATCTTTACTAAAAGCAGTGATTTTTCCTCTTTAATAATGTTACAGGGTAGACAGATAACAAGATTGAAGTGGAACTGAAGTTATAGCTGAGGGAAAGATATAATTATACAACACACTGTTGAGGATAATATTATCTATACTGCAGGTGATTCAGTTAGCAAAGAAGAGTTGTAAAATTTTCCTATAGGAATGTGTTGCTAAAAATGAGAGAGGTGGGGTAGCTTAGAGAAGTCAGTAGAGTTGTACATCACATTTGAAATCTCTGTCAAACACATCCCATTGGTATATCCCCAGCTGACACAAGAATGAGTATATTAGGTTGGACCAAAACCCTAAATAGCTTCTTGTTATTTCTCTGTGAGTGAGTAAAAGATCACTGCAGAAGGGTGCAGGGGCAAAGCAGGTATATACTGTTGTTACTCTTACACTCTTACAGCCTTTCTTAATTGGGACTGAGAGATTCCTGAGTCAGAAGTGGTGTTTCAACCTAAAACTATGTCAGAACAGGAATTAGTTATCAAAGTTGTGGCTCAGGATCAGGGGAACTAAAAAATCAGAGTATAACTTTCTCAGAGGGTGTGTGTCAGTTGTGTTTTGTCCTAAACTCAGAGAATGATGAAGCAAGATGCAAATTTAGAAATGGTGTTTTTTTTAATTAATGTTTTGTCATTGCTCCAGTGTGAAAATGTAAGAACTGAACTTAAAACCATTGGTAGCAAAAAATACCAGGTCTGGTTATGAAGGTAGAAGAATGGGTGGTCCTGCCATGAGCAGCTGTCTGCTTTGGACCTGTTCTGAGACTCCCTGTCAAGCTGTTGGAGGAGCAGCAGTGTGCAGACCCCAGAAAATGATAGTGCATGAAATAAAACTAAATAACTTTGGTTATATTAGAATTCCTTCACTTTCCTTTATTTGTTTCATCGTATGTAATTGGATGATTTTATTCTGTGGGTAGAAGGAGGTCCATCACTAGTAATACTAGTGGCAAAGCTTCCTGTCTATTAAGTTATCAGGGTTCTGAAGTTATATAATGTTTTCTGCACTGCATGGATTTTTATTTTTGTGTCTTAAGGCTATTATCTACTAAGAGTTGAGCAGATGTTAGAAATTATATGAATGAGAATATCTGTATCCAAAAATGTAATTTTAGGAAATGCTTCCTTATGCTTGTAACTGGCACTTCTGTTTACTTTGTGAGTGTGGGGGGTTTTATGCATGTGAGTGCCATCTATTTTCTATCTGGATAAGCTTTTAATTTTGGGCTCTAAAGTATCAGCTGTAGGGCTCCACAAAGATGGTAAGAAGTGCAATTAATCATTTATCTGCTAGGTGTCAGCAAAGGTTCTCTTTAAGATAAATAAATTAAAAACTGTATGCATTCATACACTAGATCTTGAGGCAGTGTGGCTCAAATCTGTTTGGAGGCTGAAAAGGAATTTATAAGGAAGTATTCACGGAAATAGATGTTAGTCAGTGTCTAGAAGAGACAGCTGCACTTCATAACCTTCATTTAATTAATTCAATCCGTTGTATTTTTCTTGATGTGTGCAACTTTGAACCTCTCTTTAATTAAGCAAAATTAACAAGTTTATTTTATGTGGAGAAGATTTCACAGATTTCCATTCAGCAGAGCTTTTTTCAAAAAATTAAGTTACTGTGTGGGGCATTAGACAAGACACTTCCATAAAATAAGTAACAAAGGCTAAGAAGAAATAGTCAATTTTCGCAGCAGAAGAAGCTCATCTTGTTGTGGTATCCTACAACTTTGTGTTGTTCAGCATATTTTTAGATGGTCCAAATGAAAAAAAGAAAGAATTGACAAAGTCACTGGTGTTGCTAAAATATGCAGGACAGTAAAAGGAGAAGCTAAATGAATTGTTTCAGGACTTGTGTTCTGAGTGGTTAAACATTAAACTCAGAGGTGAAGCTTATTGTTGATAAATAGATAGAAATGCATCTATCAGGAAAACAGTTCTGAGTTGATGTTCCCAATGACAGGCAAGTGTTACTGTTTGGGAAAAATATAATGAGAAGTCCAAACTCAATAGAGTTCAGAAAAGAAAATTGCACTGGAGGAATTACTATGAAAGGAATAGACATTGAGGCAAATCATCTCTCTGCCTATGTACCTTTGTGACTCTTTGTGTGATTATAATTCCCTGTTCCCCAAAAATACAGTAGTAGAACACAGAAAGATCTGGAGCAGCTCAGTGCAAGGAACTGGGTAATGGACAGAAGTTTTTAGCTAGGGTTAAGAGGGAAGGGATATGTAGAGAGATAAAAACACGGGAGAGGAGAGGGCATACATGATCTGTATCTGATCTACCACAAGGTGAGAGAGGAAAGAGGGTGTACCAGACAGGGGTCATGCACTTTGACCCCTTCTCTGGGTTTCTAATATTGGTACTTCCTCAGTACTGCATGTTAGACCTTTGGTCTGAATTAGAATGGCTAAGTCAGATTTATAAATTTATAAATTGTGATTTTTCCTGACCGCATGTGACAGAGAAGGGGACGCAGTGGCTTCTACAGTATTGTGCCCAGGTGAGGTGTAAGCAGTGTGTCTGAGCTTCCTGACTCCCAGAACAGTGAAAATTTTGCTTAGATGTGTAGTGCTTGTTATTCCAACTAAAAGTTTGGCAACACAGCAGGCATGTGTTGGTTTACTTGGAGTGATAGATCAATATATTTAGCTTCAGCCTATGCAGGAAATAATAAGACTTCCTTTGTTCTGGTGTGATCCTAGTTCTGGAAATAGTATAACCTAAGTGGGGAAAATACCACAACTATTTTTTTGGGAATACAAACAAATTTCATCTATGTCTCCGCCTCATTCACTTAGTAGGAACATTCTTAGGAAAAGCTCTGTAAATGGAAATATTTTTAAGTTTGTACACTTTGGATTTAAATGCCTACTTAAAGGTAATGCAAACATTTTTGACTTAGTTTTTATACATAACTTATCCAGCTGGGAATCAGACCATTACCAGTTCACATTTATTTTTAAAATGTAGCACTTACAATATAAGCAACAACCACTGAGAAAACTATCTGGAAATGAAGAGATTGTGTTGAAAGAGGTATTTTGAAATTTTTTTTAACCAGTTTTTGGAAGTTTGAACACAAAACCTGAGTTTAAGAAATAGTTACACAGTTCTCAGGCCTTGTATAAAGTCTCATGTTTGTCATTAAATATTACACAGAGTTTCAGAATTCATGTGAACCATTACTGTTCTTTACTTAAATACAATTTTTTATAAAGTGCTCAGTTAGTAGTGCAGGGGTTTTTTTTTTGTGTGAAGCAGTATTTTGTGGTCTACTGAGTGTGACAATGCAGTTCACTCAGACTGCTAATTTTTTTAGTATAGCTGTGTAACTGCAGAACAAGCCTAGTATTTCCCCCTTAGCACTTCTATTAATGAGAAACAGTGTTGTCTAATATTACTGTGTTACTGGTAATTCAGTAGGTCTCAAATACCTCCCTCAGGCCTGGTGGCCAGACTGTGACAGATGCTTTAAAGTCAGAAAGATGTTCTCTCTGCACAAAGAACTTCAGTATCTGACCTTTGCATTGGCTTTGCTGGTGAAGGATATGCCCACATTGATGATATCAGGTTTATGCAACAACACAGTTGTTGTACTTCTTTTAAAATAAGGCAGTATTTTATTTTACTATGTTATGCTCCTAATAATTAAATTTTAAAACTTTAAAACTGAAGTACTTGATCTTTAGACTTTCAGCCACGTTCCTCTATGAATTGCTGTGTCAAAGAGTGTATTGATGCAGCCACATAGCTGGTGTTCATATATTTCCTGCTCATTCAATAGGAAAATATGATAGGAATGCTGTCCCTGTGCAGTGAGAGAAGTTTGATATTTTCCCCAAATCAAGTCTCATTAGAAAGAACTTCAGCCACTGAGATTTGAAAGGGTTTGTATTATTAAGTTCTATCTTGCCAGGAAAGGAGCTTTCTTACATTTTCTGTTTAAAAAGTAATCAATTGATCAATCTCTTCCCATCTCCCTCATATATTTGTTCACCAAAGGGTTTCGTCCCATGCCAATTTTACAAAATTCAAGTCAAAAGATGCAGGTAGATCTTGTGTACTTATGCTTCAGCTTCTGAATTCCACATAAAAGAGTCATAACCCCACAAAGAAAGTATTAAAACTTCAGATCTTAGCAGAATGGTATTTTTCCCAGTGTATGAGAAAAAGACAATGACCACAGGAAGCAGGTAGCTGTGTGCTTCTGTACATTGTATAGTTTCCATCAATACAGTTTATATAGTCTTCCACGACACACAGCTTTTACTCTAAAGACAGGTTAGGGTTTTTTTAAGCTCATGTATTGATTTGAAATCAGACAGGTATAGATTGAAGAGCAAATAATCCCCATCACATCATAATTTTAAATCAATTTTGTAACAATGTGAAAAAAATTTCTGCACTGCCAAATGCTTTATTTAATGTCATGGGAAATAATGAAATCATCATTCAAAATTACATTAGTTTTGCTTTCTTTCATCTTCCATTTACTAAGCAGGACTAGAATGACATGTATTTATCTGTGCAGGTGTATTGCCTGTGTTATGTATGTTATCTCTCATTTTGATCTGTAAATATGTAGTTCCCTTTCTAGACTTGCTCTCTAATGTTTTTGTACTGAGAGTTGACTCTAATGCAAGCAGGGACAAGGGCTGGCATCACCTCTGTGTGCTGCCCATCACACTGATCTCTCAACATGTATGTAGGATTGAGAGAGCAAAGGCCAAGAGTGGAACAGCCTGCATTTATACTTACTCCTGTAAGATAGGAAATACAACCATCAAGCTTTTAGGTTAATCTTGGCAGCATTCAACAAAACCCATCCTGATTCTACTGTCTTAGGTCAAGGCTGAGATGCTGAGTATCTGTAGCTGCTCCAATCCAATGAAATCTGTTTATTATCTCTATATGTTTATAAAAGTAAACTGGAGCGTGACTTTTCTACAAAAAGTAGAAAATTTTCTACAAAACTAAGCTGTCACCATTTTAGTTAGTATTAATTATTTGACTAATGCCTTACATTTATACCATTATATGCAAATTAATTTACTAAGATACAGGTTGGGTTATAGGCCTTTATTGTTCCACTGCTCACTTTCTTATGCCAGTTCTATGTAAAGTTTCTTTGGAATGTCTTAAAATGATGGCAAGGGGTGGTTTCCATGTAGTTTCAAAATCACTGTATACACTCAACAGATAATGGAATGAAGCAACAGAAATTAAATTGAAATATATTCCTGCTTGCAGCTTTATTTTTCCAGTACTACTTGTTTGCTAAAAAGTGTATTATGCAGGCAGTTTTTATAAATTTTGCCAGGAGATGACTTTCAAGAAGATAAATATTCTTTACTTTTTACTTGATTTTGTTTACTTGATTTCATTCTCTTAGTGTAGTTATTTGTGGTATTTTCTTTTTTTCATTAGGATGGTGGGATTTTTATATCATTTTATGCCTACCAGTGCTCAGTGTTACATTATTATTTCACATTTCTTTTTTTGGCATCATAATTTCTAAGGTAAGAAATTATAGTCTCAAAGACAAGACTGGAAATAGTTTTATTTGTCAGGCAAGGGGATAGAATATAGGTGAACATGCTGAGTTTTTCAACAGTGTTAAAAACTGAAACAAGCCACTAAAAACATTACAAACAGCAGAAAAAGAAACAGAAAAAAATATTTAGACAAATTTCATTCCAATTAGCTTGTAGATGAAAGTTTCTTTTTCAAGTGCTATAATCTATAAAAGAAAAATAATTCCTAGTTCAAATGCTAGGGTCTGTGTAGCGTACTACCAAGTTTCAGAGGAAAAGTGTTTTCAAGGTCTTTTCATAAATGGTGTGTTATGGAATGGGGTCACTCGAAAAGGAATAATTACAGAGTGATCAGAAGATTTCTTTGAAAAGATTGTGCTAGACCTTCTGTGTGGTTTGTGGAAGAACAGAAATAAGTTTTGCTCCTAGGGTGGGCTAACAAAATGTATTGTGTTTTTGCAGCTACTTCTATCTTTGCCCGAAAAGATGCATGCATCACCTCGCAGTGCACTCAGCTCTGTAAGGTCATTGCCTCGAAAGCAGATCTGGGAGTTGTTAGAAGTACAACACACTGCTGCACCGTTTGACCAACTGCAAAAGTTTATTTTTGAACTCTAATGAGTCTTTGCTCATCTCCTGTCTTAGCACTACCAGTCGTTAAATAATTAATTCCTCTTTGATTGTACCTCTTTATGTGCTTTTATAAACTTATTTGTATTATTTTGTGTTGTATTTTATTTCTACTCAGCCTCTTTTTTGTTTCAGAGCACGGAGTTACCAGAAAGAATTAATTTGAAGAACATTTTTCCACCCTTTGTATAGTGCTCATACTGAGGATCTGTGATCTACAGTAATTCTTATTCATTTGGAATATAGTAATTTGTTCCTGTCAGCACAGGGGCTGGTTTGTTGTTTTAAATTGCTGACTTTTGTTTTTGCTGGCATGCTCCCCAATAGAAATTGAACATCTGACAAAAATCTATTTGTATGACAATTCAGTCGAGATAGGTGCTCTGTGTTGCCTAACAGTACAGTTTGGGGTCCCCAAGATAAAAGTTGACTGAATGCCAAGATTCTAGTAGAGCTTGTTTGTGCAGATAACAGAGGTAATCCATGTTCCTTAGGTCTGTAAATGAAACAAAAGAGAAATATGTATGTGCACCCTTCACTTTGAGATAGTGGACTGGTAGTTTCTTCTTAATAACCATGGGGACAATCCAGCCTCTGAGAAAAACAGGACACTGACACCAGGGATGTTCCTGTATGAAATCAGAGTGATTGGGAGAGTCTTAGAGTGCTTCACCCCTTTAGCAGATAGTAGTATTCTGTGGATCTGGTTTGTGGCTTTGTGGTGATTTCTCTGTTTATGTGGTTTTGTCTGTTTAGTCAGAGTTGATCCATAACACACTGGAGGAGGGAATCCAGCCACTGGGTCTTGACTGTTTTTCCCAGAGTGATAGAAACAAATGTGTCAGGTTTAGTGGCCATCTATGGAAATACTGCTTAGGAAAACATATACTGATTCCTACTGGTCCCCTGCAATGATTCTTTCAGGATGTAATAAATGACTGAAATATCCTTTTTTTGATGAGATGTTTAGATCCAAAATGTGAAATACAAACTAGGAATCCCAATGCTCTAGCAAACATTTTCTGATAGAATACTTTTTAAGGTGCAAGAATTGCTTTTCTTCTTTAAATAAAAATATACTTCTAGTCAGCTGTGTGCAACTATGCTTCCCATTTTCCTGCTTCACTGCAGAATCACTTATGTTTTGGAGTTAATACTCAAGTGTCAGTCTTGTGATATACTGCAGGATCCTGTACTATCAGCTATATACATCTTGTTTTAAGGAAGAAAAAAAAGGTATAATCCATCACCCAACAATGTTCTAAACTTTTTCCATGAGGCCACTACTTCAGAAATCTTTGAATCTATTGTGATCCTGTCATAAAGGTTGTCACTGTCCTGTAGAACCATAGAGCTGCTCACAGAAGCAGTGGACAGTGGTAATGGACAAATGACACTTGCAGATGACCACTCCTGTTCATTGAGCAGTGTATGATGCTGTGGGGGATCTGGGAGAGGGAATTTAGGAAAGGACCCAAATATCTGAGCAGAGGGAAGGAATCAGTAGGAAATGGCAAAATGAGTGGTGGGAAAGGGAACAAAATTATGTTTCATCATTCACACTTTGTGCTAGAAAAAGGTAAGTACGATCACACTGGAGGCAGCATGGGATAAGGGGAGGTAGGAAGATACAAACTGTGAAAGGCATAAGATGGAAAATTTTTGAATGATGGGGAAAGAATGGCAGGTCTAACATCTGAGATTTTGATGGAATAGTTGTTCTTGCTCTCTAACTTTGTGAGAGTTCATTTTTAGGTTGAAATTTTAACCTGAGATTATTGCATAAATTTGAGTCTGTCTTTGAATACTCAGGAATCAGAAACTCGGATATGTGCTACACAGTGGGATTTTTTTCCCTTTAGTCCCTTATATTCTTTCCACATTGGTTTTACATGTCAGGTTCATGAGTTGGTGTTGAAAGTATTATGTTTGCCATATGCTATCAAACTTTGTTTGGCTTTATATCAGATCATCTGTGTTTGATGCTAACAGCTTTGTTATACCAGAAGCTTCTACAGTGTGCCATGCAAGAACAGCTGCTGGGGTGGAGGGACAGATGTTTGGTCAAATGGTACTGGGCTTTTCTTGCACTTCAAAGGAGCTGAGCAGAGATATAATATGAATGTATAGTTCTATTTTACTAATATGAATAATTTGAATATTTGCCATAGTTTATTAGGAGATTGGGAGAGCAACTGAATAGCATGAGCTTAAATTGGAAAGTAATTCATTAGGTAATCTTTCTCTTATTCTGGAATTCACTGTGTAAAGATGAGATCCTCAGGATTAAATTCTTATTGCCGAAATGTGCTCCATGGAAGAGATGTTACAACACTCTGTGATACAAATTAATTGCTTTTGATGCTTTAATTGTTCACTTCTTTCTTTGGAATTTCACTCCAGTTTTTTCAAGTGAAAAGTGGGATAGCTTTTGAGTTTAATCTTTGTCCTAATACTGAGATCTGAACATCTTTCTTGTTGTGCATGAATGCCGTTCTTCAGTTGCTATTAAAATAAAAGAAATATTATTTAAGCAGTAACCACCAAGGTTTATTATTAAGTGTGAAGCTCTTAGATATACCTCAAACTCCCTGAACTACTGATCAACAGAAACAGGCAGCATTTACTGAAATGAGAATAATTCCATCCCTGCTCTGTTTCTTAAGTTTTCCCCTTATTATCCATTAATGGCCACTATAGGAGGCAGTAGAAGTTCTGGACTAATTGAAGCTTTGACTGAGATAACAGCCTTTATGCAGTCGTACATCAAGTGAGACTTCCCTTAAGGTTCACACTACATTGTCTTGACAGTGAAAATCTAGGCAGCTATAAACAAGATCAATAGAAATGTGTAAGCATTGTTGGTGACAACATAGGAACAGGGACAAAACAGAAATACTCAGTGAATTTTTAGACTTTGGACGTCAGTATTTAGTATGAAATGAGCTACTGCCGGTATTGGTGTTGCTCATTATTCTTCATGTGGTATGCTGGTCCACTTGGAGGCAGAATTCCTGACTGCCACAGGTAACAGGAAAAAAACAAGTTAGATGAGGCTTGCCTATCAGAAAGACACTTGAAATACCAAATATATGTAAATATCAATACTTTCCATAAGTATACTGCCTTTCCCTTTTACTGTATTATTAGACTTAAGACTTGAGCTCTGAAGAAATGAACAAAGTAGGGAATGGGTTGGTATGGTTATTTTTCATATAGATATGTGTATTATAGTAATATTTTTTCATCCATTTAGAAATGAATATTTTAATAAGTATTTTCACTGGATGAGGAGACTGAAAAATGGAGAGGCAGTACAAAAAGGAGGAGGACTTTGGTTGATAAATTAGAGGTAGTAGATTTTTGATAAATTAGAGGTAGTGGATTAGTTACTGACTTTTATCTCAGGATGTGTAAAGCAAGAACTGCTCATCATCAGCTTGTGATAAAACTAGAAAATGCCATGTCTGAACATCGGGCTAGTATTTTACCATATTAGCTATTGATTTAACACAGCATGAAACAACTGGTGCTGTCCCAGTAGTGCCTGGTGGGGAGCAGTGAAAGTACAGATTCACTCCCCCATCAATCTGCTGCAAACTTCAAAGCCAAATTGTGGCCACTTAACTACTAAAATTACTAAACTCAGACAATTTTTATCTTTTTCAGGCAAGGCAATGTCTCTGTCTGCAAGTACATATATTCTAGAAGGAAGGAAAGGAATCTCAGCTAAATCACATCAGGGCAAAAATAATAAATTCAGGAAGCAGGAACAGCAAGATCCAAAAATTAGTTTTGATGGGGCTATGTTATACACTGAGTATTTTTCCTCTTCCTTTTCATTAATCAACAGTTTGAGCTAATGTGCTTATTGATCAGAATGTTTGCAGTGAAATACACAGAATGAGTACCATGTGGATGTACTCATATGCAAACTGCCATAATTACACCATGTCTCTATTTAATTGTTCTTTGCATCAAGCATTATTTTATTTTTATTTAATGGTAAAGTCAGAAATTATCATCTGCTACTCTCATGGAATAGGGTTCTTCATTTGTGATTAATATTCGTAGGGGTCAACTGAAAATGTCTTTTTCTGTTATTATTTTCAGAAATATGTATCGATATGTGATATGTGACTGGAAAGATGCTGCTGAGAGAGAGTGTGTGTGCTCAGTAAAGAAAAGACAGTGTCTAAAAATAAATTTTTATGGACTAAAAGGTATTTTTGGAAAGGTTTGTTTAAGTTTCTTTGATTTAAAATAGATCCTATCAGAGTAGCACAGATGTAGTTGGGACAATTCAGCTGCTTTAGAAACATCTCATTCTCCCTGCCCTCATTCTGGATGTCCAAAATGAGATCTGTCTTTATGGCTTCATTTTAGTTTTTACACATGGAGTTCACAGTGGACAAAATGTATAATTTATTAAGAGAACTGAGCTCTGTAGCAAAATTGTACTTTTAATTGGAAAGCCTAAAAAATACCATCTTTCCTGGGCTTTGCCTACTGTTAGAAATCCAGAGAGTGGGAGAGCTGAAAAAGATGATGGTAGTGTTCAAAAATGGCAACTGGTTCAGCCCAATTACAGGTTTTCATTTACAGTTGCTGATCTCCATAGTGTGAAGCCAGAGAATGTAGGTACAGACTGATAAAGGCAATTAAGTAGCAAATAGAGGAAGGAAGTAAAACTTGGATGCTTTTTTTTCTGGGAAAGGAAGGAGCTGGTGGAATGTACCAGCAGGTGTCTTGTTCCTGTTAGCAACGGGAACCTGGGCTCCAGATGGAGATACTGGCTGAAACAAAAGTATTTTAATGAACATTTAATGTTTTGGTTTATCTGAGATGTTTATCATCCTTCACCATGAGCTAATTAGTGTGAACTAATTAGTTAGAAAATCTTGAACCTCCTTAAGATTTTTTCCTCCCTGCTTTACTGTGTTTGGGAGAATTCTCTTTAAAAGTTGGCATTCTTATTAAACCTTCTCCCTTGGAGGAAAATGGCTCCATATTTTCATTTTCTCAGTTCATCTGTCTGTTGGTCCAACACGCTGGAGTTTATCTTCCATCTCCAAGCCTTACAAAACTTTTATGTGAATTACACTCTTACCACACAGCATAAAGTCTTTGGACCACAAAAAAGCCTGAAGTTCATGATCCTGATGTGTAGTTGCTCCTTGTCCCCTAAATAGCATTATTTAGATAAATGAAGCTGTGTGGTAAAATAGACATTGTTAAAAAAAGGCACAAAACCAAGCTCATAGTAATAAAAGAAACCACTGAAATATATGATTTAGGTCATTACAGCAAGGAGATGAGTTGAGATGACCAATGAAGATTTCATAAAAGAAACATAAGCTTTGTAGTGTGCTTCTAAAAGGCACTAGGAGTTCTCTGTTACACCATTATCTTTAACAAGTTTCCCTAAAAGGTAGTTTTGCAGAGAAACTTGTAATTCTTATATGTATATTATATTTCAAAGACCTGCTGAAGTTAAACCATTCTCAAAATAAGCTTATTTTTGTAGCCTAGTGCTGCTGGTCTTTAAGTTATTCAGATCTCATAGAGACTTCTGTAGAAAAACAGCAGCCCCTATGATATAAGTGACTGACTTCCAATGCCTCACATGACTTTTTAAAATCTGTTTTAGGGGTGAGAGTCTTCTAGGATTTGACATAGTAAATGAATTGTTTTAAGTGATCATATTGATATCCTTAAATATTTCTGCAGGTTAGCCTGAACATGAATTGAGGATCAATTTATCTGTCAAGAATACTGCCTTGATGTTGGCTGTTCCTATTCTTTGCACACAGATGGTTTTTTTTGAGGCCACAGTCTGGATGTGTCTTTTTTCACTTCAGGACCAACTGTGAACCTGTGCTCTAAACAGCAGAATTTATCCCACTTAGTCCCCAAATTACACCCAAATTAATTGTCAATGTGTAGACTGCTTTGAACCTGCATCAGGTGTGGTCTTTTACCTGCGGTATCTTTATTATGAAACAGTTGTCTGAATTGGGAAGAGAGGGTGTTCCCCCCTCTCCAGCCTTGCTCTTGCCTTTTATTCCAGCACTGATGATAGAAATGGTGGTAGTAAAGAAGTCTCTGCAAGTTACGAAACCTTTGTCAGTAAATTAGCCAATATATGTGTGCTATATGTATCAAAGCAGAAGGCACAACAACCAACTTTGAATTTAACAATCTAAATTGTCAGACTGGTGTTTAAACAGGTACAGGGTGGTTACAAGGACCAGGCTTTTCAGGAAGGTGGATCTGAGAAGGAATGAATTTGTGTGATCTCACACACAATTTAAAGGAATTTCCACTGACTGAATAGAGAAGTTGGTTAACTCAGACAGCTAAGTAGATCTGTAAAGATGGGCTTTGTAATGAAAGATGATAGTTTAATAATGGTCATTTGAAGGAATCCATAGAAGGGGGTTGGATGAAATACTGAAATTAGAGTACTGAAAAGCACATTACAGGAACAGACTGTGAGCTGTGGGTAACAGTGGACAGTGGAATAACTGCAAGTCAGCAGTGCAGAGGTCATGCATCACTGTTGGCATACAGAGATGTTACAGTTAAATTTGCAGATATAGCCAGTCTTCCTTCCTGCAGCAGCTGATGCCTGGCACATTTAGAGATTATGGCACATGAGTAAAAAGGCTGGCAAACTGCTGTGCAGAACAGCCCAGCACTAAAGGCACCTTGGAGAAACTATATTCTGATCAAAGAATAAAATACTGTGTATGGAGGGACCAAGGTTTGGAATTAGTATGTGGTAATTCAAAGAAGCAAAAATGAGTGGATATAATAAAAAGAAAAATAAAATTGATTTACATGCCAGGCTAAGGGGAGTTATTCCTTGTTATGTTTGGAGAGTACTATTCAAGCCCAAGCATTTACTCACTTGAAGTTTTCTATGCTCAGATTTATAACTGTTGTATTGTATTATATTAGGTTTCTTTAGATGTTTCCATAGATTTCCATAGTGATCATAGTGAATATTTGAGCTTTCTCTAAAAACAGAATGCAGCAAAGGTCAGTTAGTTTCAACTTTTTGAATTTTGAAAAATCTTTCCATTTCTGGGTTGTTAATTTCTGGTGGAAGTTTGAGTTCAGGTAAATAAAAGCTGCTTTTCTAAATGGAACAGTGTTTTCACAATAGGAATCATACTCTGTTACTCCATAAATTCACAGAAACAGTGAATTTCAGTTCTCTCTCAGGTGTTTCCTTCCCTGCCCGCAGTCGGTGCGATGTAGCAGTTTAAACATCTGCCTTGTTGGTGACATACATGATCCACTGGTCATGAGTTTCAGCTGGAAGTAGTTTTATGGGCAGAAGCTGCATTTTCCATGATCAACATAAAATGTGTTGTGTCCTCATGGGGATTTGCTTGACCTTCCTCCCTGCCCTCACCCCATAATGATACTAAAAGTGTGTTTGATGAGGATTATTGAAAAGAAGATTTATGGACCTGTGACATCTATTTAAGATGGGTGATAGTATCTCTGCATTAATTTCACATTAGCACTTGAAGTTTGATTTTTCTCCACTGTTGCAGGGAGCTGTTGACATTTGGCAGAGTGGCAGAAGACAGGGTTTGAGTTGTGTTTCTCTTTCTGAGTTGCCTGCAGCCTCTTCTCTGCGTGTGATGGGAGGGAGGCAGCACTGGGGGTGGCTGAGACACTGACTTTTGCCAGCTGACATGTGCTGTTAAGTTGATTCTTTCAATCAGAAGTTTCACTGGATTTGTGCAATAGTTTTTATTTACTTTTGGACAGGAATGTTTGGGGTTTTTTTTTTTGGTTTTTTGGGGGGTTTTTTGGTTTGGTTTTTTTTTTCAGTTTTCTTAAGGAAATGCTTGGAAGTCCAGCATTGCATCAGGTTGTATATTAGCACAGTCTTCCTGCTTCATGCACCCAATTGCTAAAAACTCAGCTACATAGGAACAGGAAAACCATTTGGAATTGCAGTCTGAAGTGTCTAATCTGTTGTCCTTGATCACCTTTACAGAGAAATACAGTTTTGAAACTGAAAATGAGGCATAAGTTTTGAAAACTGAAGTTTGAACACAATTTTCCAAATAGAAAAGAAATTTCAATTTCATTTATTTAATAAGAAATCAATTTGGGTTTCTGTTTCAAAATAAGCTTTAAGATTGTTAAATAGGGCCACTTCTCCTCTAAATTTGTTAAACTGTATATTTTCCACTTGTGCTCAGCAAAAAAATACTTAAATACCTATTCCAAAAGGCGGAGATGAAAGTGTATATTCTGCAGTATTTAGCTGTCCATTTGGGGATCAGGTCACTTTTTTCACCTTGCTTTTAGCAAGAGCAATGGCAGAAGTCACTACTGTCAAAGAACACAAAATCTGATATATTCCCACAAATTATTTCTGGTTATGTTAATCTCAAGTATTTATTTACATTTAGAGCAGGGCCAAACTCTGAAACAGATGCCTGGAGATTTTTTAAAAATATTTATATATACTTGGAAATTCTAATAAATTTTGTGTGAAAACAGATGTTTGTGGATAAAGCCTTTTTGTTGTTTACACATATTCCACCAGAAAAATCTATTTAATCTATTCTTAAAACATTGAGCCTGAAAAAATTGAGAGGTTGGGATAAAAGGATCTGCTGGGTCTTTTGTCTGAAATGCACCTACGTTTGCTCATCTGTTCGGGGCCTGCAGAGCATTAAGGAGGGGGAAAGCTATTCTTTAGTTCATGTATGAAAATGTACAATACTTTATATCAATTATTTGGCTGATTGCTGGAAGTACGTTGGAGTGAGGGGGCACTGGCTAGTTCTGGCCTTCACTAATGGGAACATTTCAGAATGTGGATGGTAATTAAAGTATAGAATGCGGAAAATTAGGCCAAAATTGAATAGAAATGAATAAGTATGTGTTCTGTTGTGCAGATGTTGGAAATAGATTATTTTGGATACCTCTTTCTATCTACATCTTATTTGGTTACCGTGTAAAATTCGGTCATACACCATGGAGATTGTTTCTCTTCCCATTACCTTCTCTGTTTTTATGTTGTGATGTATCTGTATAGGTAGTAATTTAGCAAAATATCCTGTCTGCCAGGTGTGGGAACTAGCTGATTGTATTGTAATACCAGATCATTACTTAATTCATATGCAACCTAGCCCAGCACATGGAAAGCATTATAAATCTATTTACAGTGTGGCTGGTCTGATGATAACATTGTATTAAATTCCC
This sequence comes from Cyanistes caeruleus, assembly GCF_971803275.1. NCBI lineage: Eukaryota > Metazoa > Chordata > Aves > Passeriformes > Paridae > Cyanistes > Cyanistes caeruleus. The sequence continues at coordinate 9,038,207 of NC_141708.1, read as the reverse complement.
AGGTGAGGCAATTTAAGCAATTGCTTTGCCATGTGTAGGCCATGGAAATTAATTTCTCATATGCTTTAGTAATAGAGGAACTTCATTGGTATGCTCAGATTAGTGATATAGCAGAATTCTTACAGTCTGGTTACGTGTACCCTGCTTCACATGTAGAGTCATACAGGGGGGTGGTACTGCAGATCACAGATCTTAATTAGTTTAAGCTGAGTTAATTCATTTCAATTCTAATTTAGCTGGGCTTGCCTATGAACACATTCAGTTCTATTGGGAAATGTTAAGGCTTGGGTCAAGTAGACAGATTGTTTAAAGCCAAATTGCCAGACAGAACTGAGCAAGTGTATCTGTTTGAACAGGGCTTTAAGGAAATCACCCAATCAGTATGCAAAAATCCTGTTCATAAACCAAGAGAGATCTCCCTGGAATCAGAAATTCTTCCTTGTCAGAAGGTCTGGGTACTGTAGTACATTTAAAACAGCCCCTGAAACTTTCTGAGTGCTAAAGTTCTTGTAGAAAGTAGCTTAACCCTTTTGTATCTCTGTGTTTGGGAACATGCTACGCTCAAATGCAAGCACATTCACTGAGCAAAACCACTTGTATGCTTAGACTTTTTGTCTGGGTATATACAGGAAAATATAAAATACAAGGAAAACTTCTATATATGACAGAGCTTTGCAGACAAAAAACTGCACACAGAACCTCTTAAACCTATATTGAGCTTCCCAGAAATGCCTTGGATTACAAACTCTGTAAAGCTTCTGTCTTTTCTAGAAACATACATATAAAGTACCAGTAGACAGTGGTAACTGACAACTAAGACTAAAAATGTTGACAATTTCTTGATTTGCCTGGTTAGCTTATGTATAGAAGTCATTAACTATTTATAAAATGCATTATGAATTGGGTTCCTTCAAACTGTAGCAGTGTGTGACATTTCCAGCTCAAACTATCATTCTTGCATTTGGCTAAAGTATATATTTATAAACAGCTGATGGTTATGAACTAAAAAATAAAAAATAAAAGAATAATAATTATCGAGTTCAGACAAGCTGAATTAATCTTGGTAGCCATATTTAAAAGTGTTAGCCAATAATACTTTAATAAAAATAAGAATAGTACTTTAAGATATTGATATTTTGGACAAATCCTGAAAGAATAAATGAACACTTTAGTTCAAAGACCTTTCCTTTTATATTATTGATTCATTTGGTAGTGAAACTGTGATCAAAAGTAGTATCAAATTATTTATTGATTATGGCAAAGAGTTATACCTAATTGTAGCCAAAGCATTATTTCTTTTAATAAAATTTCTGATTTTCAGATCATGACAGATTATTACAATAAAAGAACAATGATAAAAATTTATTTATTAAGTTCAGTGGCAATGATAATAAAGGATTCTAAAGGGCCTCTAAAAATTGTATTACTGTTAACATTTATTTCTTTCCTGTGAAGTATATTCTTTTTCCTTTCTCCCATGCAGGCTCTTAAGAATGAGAATATCATCCAGCTATATCTTTCAAATAAATGATGTGTAATCAAGGACCATTTCAGTCCCTACATATTATTAGGAAGCTTGTTCACTGGAGAACAAGCTCATGAAGCATCATGCTCCTCATCTCAGTCTAATAATGATAAATACATTCAACACTAACAGGATCAATGGGGCTGAGTCATTCTGTGAAATTGTGAGAAACTGTACAGTTGAACTACTAGACCTCAAATGAGGTCTTAAGATTGAATTTTAATCAGAAGAGAAGATTATATATTTATTGGTATATATTTGTAATTTCCTTCCTTGTTTGATGTGTATCAAATAAAAATAGGAAAATAATGTAATTGAGCAATCTATGCCAATTTGTTGGCTTTTTGGTGAGAAAAGAGAAAAACAAAACCTATCTTCATATGATATTCTTGCATACTGTGGAGTGTTTTAGTCCCCCATAGTGATGAAATGAATAATTTAAACAGGCAGCTCTGATACCACAGCCTGTTTAAAGGTTCTCATTTCCTTTAATGCTGTAGACTACTTTAGCTTGGTTAGTATGAAACTGTGACAGCTGAGATCTCCAAAAGATTTGGCACAATTCACCTCTTGCCGTGGGTCCATGGTCTAAGGCTTTGTCCTTCCTACTTACATCTGTAGCTTTAGGATATGATCTAAATCTGAACACTTGCAAGTGAATCACAAATGTGTAAACATTGTAACAATCATGTTAATGGTAATAAAGTGGAGCTACACAGTATAAAGAGCTAAAATGATTTGCTCTGAGGTGAGCCGTACAAGGCTTACTTCACTGCTAGGTCCCTTGCACAAAGGGTGCCCCACTTCCAAACCTCTTTGTTACAAAGGTGATGAATTTCCCTGTGCTCAGTAGAGTTTCTAGTGTTTTTTTCCTGTGCCTCAGTCCCAAGCACAAGTTTTGGCATGATGGCCCAAGCAGGGAAAGTTTGAGGAGGGATTCACTTTTTTGGAGCTTCTGCTGGTAGTCACTATCATGGCAGGGTGTGAGGGAAGCCCTCATCAATAAAAAAAGGCCCTGCAACTCAGTTTTTGTTACTCTTGGTAGATTTCTTCCTCTGATGAGGTGTAGAAATCACCATAACTACTCTGAAAAAGAAAAAAAAATAGACAATATGCTAAAAGTTCAATCCCTCCTTTAATGGAAGTGTGGTAATGTTGGCTGAGTAATAGCCTGTTATTTGGCAAACAGAGAAATTGAAAGCTGGGCTGATCTTCTTATTGTGGACTTCCCCATTGCTCCATTAAATCCTTTGCTACCTTGGTAATCATCACACATTTGCTTTCCATTGCTTGGCACTTGATCTGGTTTAGAATCAACATAATTATCAGCTCAAGAGCAAATCTGGTGCTCATAAGCTGTGAATTTACTTAATATCCTGTCTGTCATAACAATCCCATGGATGACTGTCTCAGTTTTGTGTTTTGTGTTTCCATGAACTGCTGAAAACCAATGTTTCCTTGTGCTGTTATTTTCTCTCCTTTCTTTCACTCTTTAATTTCTGATCCTTTCCCAGCAGCTTTAGCAGCAAAGAAAATGCTTGTTAATTTTCTGCATCTTTAAATTGGATCAGATATGTCACGTGTTGTTCAGGTTTGGTTTTTGTTTGGTTTTTTTTTTAATATGGGGAAAGCTTAGTCTTCCTTTCCTGTCTGGTGGCATTGCTGCCATGGCTGTTATGTTGTGTTCTGTGACCTGCTAGCAAGTGTTCTTCAGAAAAATGCATTTGGTTCCTGCACTGGCATTTTTTCAATGCTTCTGCTATTAGTGTGTATTGCCTCACATGTTATGTATCTCGAGCTTCACAGAAGCTCCTTTCATTGCTGCAATGTTGAAGGTGTGACTGCCTTAGAAACACTGTAATTTTGCCATGCAGATTTGTTAAGGTGCAGCAGTTGAAGAACTTTGTAATAAGTTCCACTTGCAGATTTTTTTTTAATCAAATAGGTATCCATTAGGGGGCTCTCGAGGTTTAAGATGATCAGCCTTGATACCAATGGCTTCGGAGCTTTACTTCCTAACCCTTTTTTCTTTTTGTTTTACAGAAAAGGTCACGAATCGCCTACAGTGATGAGGTGCGGAATGAGCTCCTGGGGGATGACGGGAATTCCTCAGAGAACCAGGTAGGATGCTAATCAAGAAGCCCTAGTGGGTGGCTGGAGGGTGAAGGAGGTCACTGGCACACTGGGCTTCTCAAGCTGCTCCTTAACAGCATTAGCAACAACTCATGTGGAAGTGATACTGTTTAATGCAAAGCTGGGGTCTTAATCAACTTCAAAATGTTTCTTGGAGATCTTACATTTAACCCTTTAACTTGTGATCACTGTCTGCTATCTCAAAAAAAATCTTTTCTTCTCTTTTCTTTATTATTTAGTACTTAAGAAATAACTTGAAACACGCTGTTTGCCGACAAAGCCAAGGTCTTCACCTCAAACACATGTAAAAGGAATAAAAAAGTACATAATGCAGCTTTGATAATAATGCAGTATAATTAAATCAACACTGGCAGGCAAAACAAATGAAAGTGCGCTCTCAGAATTAGGCAGTATCCCACTCAGTTTCCTTGTGTGATTCCTTCTTTAACCAGATTTTCTCTCCTTGTACCAAAAACACAAGTTGTACTAATAAGAGCGTGCTTTCATAATGCATGTTGTACTAGGATGCAGAGTGCTATCCACCTCTTCTAATGAATGAAAGCTTGATAATCCTGAGGCTTTTTTAAAATCTTGTACCCGTACTGTTGTTCTGCATACTACAGTGAGGATCCTGCTAGACTACTGAAAACTGTAAAGGCAATGCTTTATTCAGGAGACTTTGACCCACCTGTTAATATTTCTTTTTTGGGATGAAACTTGTCTGACACTCTGTCTGAAAGCAGAGTATTTCTTTTCTTTTTGAAATTTATGTTACGAAATTCTTGTATTATTTTGAGTTAGAAGTTAGCTGAAAGTTTTCCTACAGGTCATATTTTCTCTTCTGACCAGATAGAATTATTTTGCTGATGAAGGAAAAATTGTTTAAATGTTTACTTAATAAATGTGTTATTAAATAAGGAAATTAATCAGAACAGTGTTCTGTAATTTTTCTCTATCTTCTATGCCCGGTATAGGCTCAGCTCCACTAAAGACAGAAAAAATAAAGTCTTGGAGACTTACCTGGTGCAAGGACTTTCAAAACACAGACCTCATAACTCCAGTCTTAAAGAGTATTTTAAACATGCTCTGTAAGTTTTAAACTCTGTAATAGACTTGAATTCATACATGAATGAAATTAGACACAGAGTACGTTATCTGAAGGCATAAGACTGCAGTGTAGCAGCTCTGATATCTATGTGAAGACTTAAAGGACATTAATCTTCATATTTATATATGATAGAAAGGGAAGATTCCAAAATTTGAGTAAAATAAAGAGGGGATTTTGTACCTAAATAATGAATTTTTGGAGATTATTTTTGGGAGAAGTTTCACAGTCTGTATGTCATGATTGTAAATGCAGTCTTGTGAAAGTGTCAAGGTTCTCATTTTATTTCTCTTAAGGTGCTGCTACTTTTACATTTCAAGAAAAAAAATGTGTGAATTCAGACATAAAAGGGCAATTGTGATAAGAAGCTTTACTTATAACAGAATATCTTATGTGTAGGGATGAGATAAAATATTTTATTTTCACTTTTTAAAGAATGTTTAAATAACTGGTTCATGTGAGCACTTTTTGTGACTGATGATCTTTTTTTCCAAACTTGGTGGAAGAGACATGTTCTCATCTCAAGGAACTAAATGATACCTGCAAACATTTGTCAACTTAGGGCTTTTTCTTCCAAATGACCCCTATTTAAATGGAAGAAAATTTTGGCTGCTGAAGGACTCTTGTATAGTTTTTTAGGTAATGAAAATCCTTTTATATAGTCCAACTTGAAATTATTACCTCTGTACCTTTTAAAGTTCTTAAATCCTTTCTTAAAAAATACAATTAAATAGCACCATAAAGGAGTCACCTGATTTCTTTTAAATATGTGAATGCCACTATTTTTAAAATGCATTCTTTATTGTGTTTTTTCAATTATAAATATCACATTCTCTTTTTCTTATTAAATATCTTTATTTATACTTGTACTTATATACATGTAGCTAGAGATGCAAGCAGTTAGTACGAAAACTTCAGCTGGTATTGAGCTTATTAGCATGTACAGCTTTCAAAATCAAGTGTAAGGTTTGGGTACTTACCAGACACTGAACATGAGATATTGTTGTGTTTAACTCAGTAACCCCAGGTCTAATATGCTTTCACTCCTATACATTATTGTATCAATAGAAAACCTGGAGTAAATGATGAAAGGATTCTCAGGTATAACTTAAGCCATATAAAATATTTGAAGATGTTTCAAATGCTTGCTTTTGTTTTGTCTGGTGGAAATAAGTATAAGTACATGGACTGATCATGACCCTATTATTGTAGGATTTTTACTTCTCAATCAGTTTGGATTAATTAGTGAAATTAATTAATTAATTAATTAATTAGTGAAATTAGTTTAACTGAAAAATGGTGGATTTGTTTTCCCCAATTTAGTCACCAACTATGAAAGGGGAGAGAAAGGATTCCTTTCCTGATAGAGGAGGTGTAGAAAAAAATTTCCAGCTCAGAATTGCTCCTGTACCAAACCACAAATATTGGTAAAATCTGCCAATAGAAATATGGAGTACCTGGGTAGCAAAGGTTGTTACCCAGAGGCAAACCAGAGATATGAGCTGTTGGTCTTTGTTGTAGTGATAAACATTTGCATGATGTTTTTCCTGGAGAGAGAAGACAAAAGGAACTTAATGCTTGCTGGCTAGTATGACCATATTAAAAAGCTAGAAATAAAACAAGTCACTACTGGAAAAAATAATAATCTGAATCTTCTCCTCATTCAGCTTCTCTTTTTTTTTTAAGTTGAGTTTCAAAGGTACAATTGCAGCAAGCCACAGCCAAGTTATAAGCTGTAATGAATAGCATGATAGGTATAAGTTTCCAGTTGTTCTCTCAGGAGGAAAGATTGAAATTGAAAGAACAGACTGGAAAATAGTTAATGGTGATTTGTCTTTTGTCTTCTTCATTTTCCCAACATGTCTCCCAGAAGTAGCAGCCATTGTGTCTAGATGACACTTAGAATAACTTGGAATACAATTCCCTTATGATGATTATACCAACTTGAAACTGCTTTTACCAAATAGAACATATAGAAATTTCCTGTAAGAAGTTCTAAGAATTATACAAGTCTGCTGCTGGAAGCTTCTTTTGAAATAAATGCAACTTCTTTTCATGAGACAGGTAGTGATAGAGTGCTCCTAATGCACCTAGAGTTCAGTAAAGTAATTGCTTAACATATGTTAATTTCTTCTTAATTTGAATCATGTGAAAGTAATCAGATGAGACACTTAGAGGTTGAAAACCAAGAAATGTCCCTTCTTGCATAAAAAAAAAAATCCCACTTCAAAACCCAATTCCAAAAAACTACTGTGTGCTTGGGGTTGTTATTTATTTTCCAAGAGTGATCTTAAACAGGCTGTTGCTTTCAAGTCTTGTTTGTCATCCTGGCCACCAACATGTAGCAAATCCCTTGAAAGTTTTGAGATTTTTAGTGCAGTAATACACTACCTAAAGTTGTAGCTTCACTTTAATAATAATAGAACTGTTTTATGTAGCAATTCGTATGTTTTTGAGGAAGTATACGTTGGTTAAATCGGAAATCTCTCTCAACTGAAATTATGTGAGGTTCAGTATTATCAACTTTCTTGAGGTGGAACAGTGTTCTTTTCTCTTTTGCAGCTATGCTCATTAGTAACTTTAAATAAATTCACATTGGTTTAAACTGCTTATCCGTATACCCATACATTCTATATGTGATTGGTGGTGAACAAATATTTTGTGTCTACTTAATTTCTGACTACAAAGTTGTGATAATATTAGATTTGGGCTTGCTGTGCATAAAGTGTGTCAAACTTCAGCTATAGACCAGGGGGTGAAGTTGGTCAATTTAATTCGCCGAGATCTAAAGAAGGTCGGTATCATTTCATATAGCCCTGGCAGAGCAGATCATTACCAGACACAAATCTGTTCGTTACATGCCGAGGGTTTATAGCAAAATAAATAGACTGTCATCATAAGTTCAGAAAATTGTGTGTTCGACCCACGATAATGTGTAAAGGGCGTTTAATAGAGTTCAGCATTTATTCGTTATCTATATGCGGACAGAGACGGCGGTGGCGTTATCAGCTTTTTAAAAAAAATTCGGTAGTTTTGTGTGTCACGTGAGGAGCCTCGCGGCCACACGCGTGCGTGCACACACACACACACTCACACACACACATCCCATCTCGCTCCCTCGCTCTCTGTGGTGCAGTTTTGATTTTAGTCACAGCAGAAGGCTTAGCCACAAGAGATTCCACTGGTTCAAACCAGTGTAAACCAGATTTTTTTTTTTTAATTTTTTTTTTTTTTTTTTTAGCCTACAAAGGAACAGATTACGTCTGGTATCGAATTCTGTATTGCAAAAAGAAAAAAAAAGAAAAAAAAAAATCTTTGTTTCAAAAATATGCTGATTATCATAACCTAAAATGGTGGCTGCACACGGCTTAATGCTGTTTACAGTTCAGGAGTGAGCATAATAAAAATAATGTTTCAAAATAGAAATGTAAAGGTAACACATTTTCATCAAGAGCATTGTTAAATGGGGGAAAAAGGCATCTTTTGTTAATTTGAATGAATATCTTTCAGCCAATGTTAAAAAAACCCCAACCCTCGCCCATTACTTAGCTTAGCTGCAAATCCCATGCAGAGCTTAAATTCAGCCATGCAGCACAAACAAGATAGAACATTTTTGTTTGGGACCTATTGAAAAAACAAATGTGCAGCATTTTAAAACTCTCATTGATTATAGCAGGGTGGCATGCCCGGACGGGCTCTATTGCGGGAGAGTCGTTTTAAACTTTGGCCCTTTAAGTATCATAGTCAACTGAAGAATGGTGGCCTCAGAAAGAAAAGATAGCTATGTGATCAACTCCCAGATCGTCTCTTTCTAAAGAGCCTTAATGTTTGCCTTTTTGGGGAAAAAAAGGGGGGGAAGAGCTGGAGAAAGAGACCAATTTATGATAGGCCAAGCACTTGAATTTAAGCGCTGGTTTGGCCGGCAATGCAGTTTTCTTTATACCCAATTCTAGCAAAGTTCCTGTAGCTGGTGCAGAAGAGCTGGCCCAGCTCAAGTCGGGGTGGTGTAGGAGCCCTCCTAATTACACCTCATTAGAGCCTCTTGTCCCTTTTGGTAAGGGGGTGAGGCGAACCTTCCTTTTAGGCGAGCCATATGAAACAATAGAGAATAATGGAGGTTCTTTTGTTTCCTTCATGCTGGTGAGACTTTATTAGTAGTAAACATTCTCAGCTTACACATGTGTTGAAAATTAGTGTTATGAAACTGTAGGTGAAGTATCAGCATAAACTGAGATAATTGTGTAGCTGTTGTAATTTCAGACTGGAATCGGTGAGAGAACTGTAATTTTTTATAAAGGGCCATTCTTGTGTAGATATTTGTGAGTAATTATATATTTTGTTCCAATACAAATAATTTATCTCTCTCTCTAAGGGGCAAGTGTATTACAACATAGCTTGATAATCAGGCTGGGGTTTTATTTAGTTTTATAGTAAAGCTTCCAGAGCAATATTATTAGTGTTAGTGTTAGATTGTGTTGATTTACAAGCATAAATGAATAAATATAAATTTATATACTATATAAGCATACACACTCTATGTGTCTATATATATACACACTGTATAGTGGTCTGGATCAAGAACCTGGAATGGGACTTTTCTGAGGGAAATATGTTTCATGTTGTTCCCTATTCCTTTGTCTGTTTTTAAATATGCTATTCAATAAATCATAGTTCTGAGCCATTTAACTAAGCTGCTTCATTTTTTTTACCTGGCAAAACCCCTCAGTATGAAGTTCAATAATAAAATTAAATAATATAGTTACAGTAGAGCTCAGATATATAAAAATTGAAATACTGAAATACATGCTATGAAGATGCAGTCATCTATTAATAAGTTAGATCTGCTAGTAAAATAAGAAATCAGTTGTCACAACTAAAATATACAGAAAACATTCTGAAAACTTGTATATACAAAACCACTTCAGCTGTACAATCTTCGAAGAGAGGAATAGTAAACTTGTTTTTTTCTTTATAATATACACTTCTATGAAGTCATTCCCCTTTATTTCATGATGGTGTCTCAGATGTGGTTTAAAAGAGAATTTCACACTATTCTCTTTGTTTAATGTGACAGTGTGAGAAAGTGATCTTTATTCGTTCAAAAAACTCTGCATGTAGTCTATGTTTAGGTTCTTTTAATGTGTTTGTCTGTGATTTTTAAATGCTAAACATGTAAACAGATAAATTGTCAATGTTAATTCTGTATCCTGTCACACAACTGATCTTTCTTTCCTGCCATTTCTTTCCTTTTTATCTTTTTTGTGCGTTCATGTTGCAGTTGATAAAATTACGTGAAGAGGTGAGTACTTTCTTGCTTTTTGTTGTCTAGCTTTCCCTTTAAAGCTGAGTTTCTAAATCTGAAGTAGATCTTTTTGTTCATTGTTGCAGGGAAATCTACACAAAGCAAAAATATTGATTACATTGCTTTAAAATATTCACTGTTGTGCCTCTTTTTCCCTAATAATTGTATACTTACATAGGAATCTCTAGATCAAACCTTAGAAATTAACATTCTTTGATAGTGGAATTTTTTTAAAAGGCACTAGAAAAAGAAGGGTGGAAAAAAACTCTATTATTTGATCTCTCCAAGAATACCATGATCAAATCAGGTACAGTAATAATCATGTTTGCATCACAAAATCTTTGATAGGGAAAGTACATTTATACACTGGCATTGAAAGTGAAAGCATTGCTTTGGTATAAACCTTTGCTGAAACATTTTAAAAATGACATGGTATTTCACAGTGTTTTGAGTTTGGTGTGAGGTATTTAAATAGCTTATGCCTTATATTGGATATTTTACACCCACTGAAAAACAGTAGAGAGACCTACACACAAATATTTATTATTTATTTGTGATTGCTGTAGATCTGTAGGTGTAACACTAGAGATCAGTATTCCAGAACACCTTTCTTCCAGTTATAAAATGACTCATAAATATTTAGAGTGAAGCCTGTTTTAATGGTCAGTCCTTCAAATGTTTCAGTATATTCTCTGAAATTAATCTCTGCTTTTGCTTACTGTTGTAGCAACAATATTAGAATTGCTATTTTTTTATTATTTCCTACTAGCCACTGGAAAGAAGGGCTGAGTAAAGTCAAGTTTACTTACAGGACATATTTCTGAAGGATTTATACGGAGAGCTTGGACCAGTGAAGTATTTGAATAAATATATTTAGAAACACAAGTATTTTAACATCACGTATTTGTCTGGTATCTTCTTTGTGGAACATGTGTGCCCAGTAATGTATCAGTAATATATACTGAACTCTGCAGGAGAGGATTTGTAAGTTTTAGAAATGCTGATGACAAAGAATTGTAAAGTAACCATATTAAAGACAATTACAGAGAATTCTTAAAACCAGATAATTTTGTAATACAGATACTTCACTAGTTCCCTGAATGCTTTATTTTTCCCCTCTTCTTATAGAGCTGATATTAATATGGAAAAGCTACAGAGTAAAAGAGTTACCGAGAAAAAATTAAATAAAATAAACATGTAGCCACATGAAAGCCTTCCCACCACTGCTGAGCTCCCCTCCCCAATAGTCCCAGTATTTAAACAGATGACAGTATTGTTGCAAGGGTTTATATAGCCTGATTTCTGAGGTTTTTCAGAAGAACAAGGTTAATTTTCTCATCCCTTTAACAACACCTGCATGTCTGCTCCTGTGCTTTTGCAGAGAGTGCAGTAGGATCATTTTTGTTTGCAAACATAAGATTATAGTTTTATAAAGATTCCTGATTTTTAAATTCAGTCTGAAAAATTAGTTATATTTAAAGAGCAAAGCTGCTGCTTATCTGCTTTTCTTTTTGGAATAGCTTTGAAGACAAGTAAGAAAATTCAGGGTGTTATTGCAAAGGCCTGCAACTTGGGAGCTATACTGAACTCAGTCATGCCTTTTGGATTTTATAAATCCTCTGTGTTAGCCACCTAAAAAAAATTACATTGCTTCTGGTAATTTTCTTTAATTTTTGTGCTTTTTCTTCCTAGCTTCCTAAGTTACTTTTTCCTCTCTCTGCATATAGTGAAAACAGCAGAAAATAAACTAAATAAAGGGATTTATTACTTTGTCTCGAACAAAATTATGCAGGTAGAGAGAAAAATAATTTTAAACTGAATTGTTGGCATTCTGTTCTCTGCATGCAAGTACCCACTCTGTGCTGGATAGGTTGTAAATGCAATGGTGTTTTTATACCCAATGCAAAATGCACATTAAAGTTTAAATGAAGGCTAGTGCAGTGACTCAGGCATAATTCTTAACTCGTCACAGAGCGAAACATCAAGGCGTCCCCAATTATAGTTCTCCTAAGGAGGTATGAAGTGATCTTAAAAGAAATTGTGGTTTGCCATACTGTTTGTTAATAAAATCTGTGCTTCCTCTCATTACAAGGCTCTATTCTCGCACACTTGCCGTACACAGGCTTCCATGGAGGCTGTGTCGCTGTGTCTTTTGAGCTCCTGAGATCTCGATTTGAATCCAGCCCACATGGAATGACTAAATCTCTAGTGATAGCGTGCCACTTTGCAAAACTTCCTTATGTTCCTTATTCCTAACTCCAGATAGAAGCTGTTTCTGAAGCTGCAAGACCGACTGAATCACCTCTCTACCCCCCTCACAGGGTGCAGGGGATACTGTGGGAGAAGGAGTTTAGGAGGGGTGGGAAGCAGTTGGAAGCATCAGCTGCTGCTGTAGGGCATTGATTTCATGTCCAAAGGACAGGGTCCTTCCAAATCCAAACAATGCAAATGACACCACCCTTTATAATAAAATTAGGTTTCATTATAGAATGCCTTGGGTGGAAGGGCTCTGAAATCAAGTTAAGAAACGGCTCTGAGTTAGTGCTAGCACCAAGTTCACAGGGCTTTAGTATTCTAATTGCTCGCATTAAGACTGAACTGGGATGGTAATTTATTTTATTTAAATGTGGCTTAAATGGTATAGAAAAACATGTAGTCACATGCTAATTCTTTCTGTTGGGTAGCTCTTTCAGCTTGTGATTGAAATCTGATTATTTCCCCCTCTCTCCCTTCACATAGCAGAACAGTGTTTTCATTTCCGTATACAGCCCTCTACATTTGTTCTGTGATCAGTGCTCTACTCCTTGTGCTCACTCCCAGCCTTTGGTGGTTTTTTAAGAATCTCCTCTCTAACTTTTAGGATTCTTACCCTCTAAACTCCTTCTTTTAATGCCCCACACCTCCCACCCTCTTCCCCTTCTACTTTTCTTTCTTGAGAGACATCTATGTGGATGTTATGTTTCTGAGGGTTTTTACAAAGTTTAAAATATTTAACAGTAGTTCAATATCATTTGGAGGGGTACTATTTGGAGAAAGGCACCATACTATTTTTTTTCTTCTAATGGGCAAGGAAGAGGAACTAGCAGATGTTATGAAAAGATGCCTTTTTAAAAATAATTAAGCAAAATTAACACTAATTATCTAGATTGACCATGAGTACTAAGAACATTCACCACTCTAGTTGCTGTCATGATTTCAATTAAAGCATTGTAGCTTGTGGTTTTAAATTTTATTAAGTGCTTGCGCTGATTATTTTTTTCTTGGTGGCCTGCCCCCCATGAATGCAAAAGCCTTTTTTGCAATTTACTCTTAACCTATCCACTGTGTATTAGACAACTCTATTAATTATTATAGACTGTTATTGCAGCTTTCCTGACCTTCACATTGGGTCCTATCTATGCTGATCTAAATGCATTGTTTTAATGATTTCCAAAAAAAAAAAGAAAAAAGGGGGGGGGGGAGGAAAAAAAAAAAAAAAAGAAAAAAATTCAAGGCAAGCTTTGATGTGGCTTTAGCTGCCTCGATCGTCTGGCCGCATCTCAGAGATGTGTCACCTATGCCGGGAGGGAATAGGGAAATCACGTTTTGAATGGTAA